>NC_140584.1:316433581-317863035 GCF_964204655.1 Triturus cristatus | reverse complement strand
TTATTTCTTTTCACAGGGTGAAAGCACAATCGATGCATTTCGGTCTGCACAGAGACCTTGGTCACGATAATAATTGCGATGTTTAAAACCAGATAATGAAATACATTGTAACTGAAATTAGGTAATTTCCTGTTTAACACTAACATTGCAAAGCATTTTGGGAGATGGAGTAATACTTTACAAAGATTTGTATTTTTCACATCATTTTTGTGGATGCCAAATGAAAATTAAGATAAAATAAAATAAAACAGAGTGAACATGTGCAGTAAATTAAATTAAATATTAAATAGACAACAATTTATTTTGTTAATCCAGATCCATAACCTTATTTTATGCTTTCCTCAATGTATTTACGATTTTATCTTATCTCAATTGGTTCATTAGTATTACTTTTGATCACAAATTTAGACCTCCAGTGGGCTTTTTTTGTATTTTTGAACAATTTCTTTCATTTTCTTTTCATGATTAAAAGGATCAGTTGAATGCCTATCATGTGAAAAAACATAAATCGTGATTTTTGATGTTAAAAACATACCCAGGTAATGGGAAGCAAATTTCATGTTTTATAAGTGTATATACAGTTCTTCCCTCTGGTTCAATCCATATGGAGTGAATGTTCTCAAATTCAGAATCTGTTGTGATTTTCTTTGACGTAGTTTTCTCTCTCTGATTTCATCACGGTCACTCCGCCCTACTGTTTCCATTGCATAAAATTTCAGAAGTTTCCAGTCCCCTCCGTGATGTTGTTCCATGTGTTTCGCAACTATGTTTCCCCGATCTTTATTGATTGTTGCACGGACATGTTCCAAAATCCATTTTTGAGCTCACAAATTGTGCTCCCTACGTATTTCAGGGGGCAAGCACATTCAATCAATTAGACCACAAATTGACTTTTACAAGTGATTAACTCCTTCATTTGCCACATTCTGTTATTTGCTATTTTTATTTCTGTTGTATGTTTTGCTATTTGGCACACTTTGCAATTGTGAAATTTCATGAATCCTTTAGTTTTTAGCCACTGATTTGGTTTATTTGTCTTCTTCTGGAAGTGGCTGTGGATTAGCAGGTCTTTTAATGATTTTGCCCACCGTGGAGTCCAGTTGGAGTATTTTCCAGTTTTCAGTATTTTCTTGATTTTCTTTGATTCACTTGAGTAATCCATGATCAGTACTTATAGTACAGTAACATCAAGGAGATTCAAACAAAGAGGTAACAATAAAGGTATAATAAACAAATGTTGATTGAAATCAAATAAAAAAACGAGAGAAGAAACCTTAAAAATAAATCCATCAAAGGAAACTAAAGATGCTGAGATAATTCATGGATTACGTGCACTCCCGTCTTTTATTTTGAAAATGCCCTGGGACCTGGCCTACCCAGAAGTCGATTACTACAGAAGTGCAGGAGCCTGAGCTTCTTTTTAAAAACAATTTTGAAGGGAGCTGCAATGGATGCGTGGCTCCCACCCAAAATTAAACACAACATGCATAGAGAAACTGGAACACCATATATGCAGGACTTGATTAGCATGGCTGCTTTAAATTTGTGGCACCGTATCTGGACTAGGGAATAAACTCATTTTACAAGGTATGTCATTTTAGACTGTTTGTCCCAAGACCGATGCAAGAAAATACCTTGGTTAAGTTATATTAGTGGTCTCTTAGATGAATGCAACTTGCCCCTGAACGGAAATCAACCTGAAGATATATAACATACTAGTAAGGTTGATTTGAAAAGGAGTCTCCTGAATGTTAGGACAGCCTTAAGAGATGAGGTTTCAGGTTCTAAGAAAACTGCTATAACTTATCTTGAGGGACAAAACGCCATGGGTCTGCAGCCATACCTCATTTTTATAACTAATGTACAGCATAGATTCTACCTAACCAGACTACGGATGATCACATTACACCATCTTTTTGCCTTTCCTAAAAGGGGCAAGTGGTGTGCTAATCTTCAAAACTGCCCGTGTGATGGTAGATGCAAACAAAGCACCCTTCACTTTTTACTTTTTTGTCATTTTTATATAGAATTTAGAAAAATTTATCTCCGTCCAATTTTTAAAGATAATTGTCTGTACTCCTATAAAACTGCTTTTAATTATTTACGGAATTTGGAAAGAATACTAGTCTGCAATGCAGTAATTTGTTATATAATGTCAGCAAAAAAACAAAGGAATGAACTCGTTCACTTAGAAAAATTGAACTATGAATTACTATAGGTTTATATGTACAATGACTGTGCTTATTTTAAGATGTTGTTCTTCTGGATATTTTTTGGTTATAAATGGATTTTACTGTATTTTATAGAATGCTTTTATGGACATTTTGCATGATCCGAATAAAGCTTGATTTGATTTGATTTGATTTGGATTAGCAGGTCTTTTAAATTTCTTGCTCTCCGGAATGTTACATTTGGGTATTTGCCCATGAATTTGCCCACCGTGGAGTCCAGTTGGAGTATTTTCCAATTTTCCCTCAGTATTTCCTTGATTTTCTTTGGTTCACTTGAGTAATCCATGATCAGTACTAATAGTACAGTAACATCAAGGAGATTCAAACAAAGAGGTTACAATAAAGGTATAATAAACAAATGTTGATTGAAATCAAATAAAAAAACGAGAGAAGAAACCTTAAAAAGAAAACCATCAAAGGAAACTAAAGATGCTGAGATAATTAGACTGATCATGGATTCCAGTCCACTCCCGTCTTTTATTTTGAAAATGCCCTGGGACCTGGCCTACCCAGAAGTCGATTACTACAGAAGTGCAGGAGCCTGAGCTTCTTTTTAAAAACAATTTTGAAGGGAGCTGCAATGGATGCGTGGCTCCCACCCAAAATTAAACACAACATGCATAGAGAAACTGGAACACCATATATGCAGGACTTGATTAGCATGGCTGCTTTAAATTTGTGGCACCGTATCTGGACTAGGGAATAAACTCATTTTACAAGGTATGTCATTTTAGACTGTTTGTCCCAAGACCGATGCAAGAAAATACCTTGGTTAAGTTATATTAGTGGTCTCTTAGATGAATGCAACTTGCCCCTGAACGGAAATCAACCTGAAGATATATAACATACTAGTAAGGTTGATTTGAAAAGGAGTCTCCTGAATGTTAGGACAGCCTTAAGAGATGAGGTTTCAGGTTCTAAGAAAACTGCCATAACTTATCTTGAGGGACAAAACGCCATGGGTCTGCAGCCATACCTCATTTTTATAACTAATGTACAGCATAGATTCTACCTAACCAGACTACGGATGATCACATTACACCATCTTTTTGCCTTTCCTAAAAGGGGCAAGTGGTGTGCTAATCTTCAAAACTGCCCGTGTGATGGTAGATGCAAACAAAGCACCCTTCACTTTTTACTTTTTTGTAATTTTTATATAGAATTTAGAAAAATTTATCTCCGTCCAATTTTTAAAGATAATTGTCTGTACTCCTATAAAACTGCTTTTAATTATTTACGGAATTTGGAAAGAATACTAGTCTGCAATGCAGTAATTTGTTATATAATGTCAGCAAAAAAACAAAGGAATGAACTCGTTCACTTAAAAAAATTGAACTATGAATTACTATAGGTTTATATGTACAATGACTGTGCTTATTTTAAGATGTTGTTCTTCTGGATATTTTTTGGTTATAAATGGATTTTACTGTATTTTATAGAATGCTTTTATGGACATTTTGCATGATCCGAATAAAGCTTGATTTGATTTGATTTGATTTGGATTAGCAGGTCTTTTAAATTTCTTGCTCTCCGGAATGTTACATTTGGGTATTTGCCCATGAATTTGCCCACCGTGGAGTCCAGTTGGAGTATTTTCCAATTTTCCCTCAGTATTTCCTTGATTTTCTTTGGTTCACTTGAGTAATCCATGATCAGTACTAATAGTACAGTAACATCAAGGAGATTCAAACAAAGAGGTTACAATAAAGGAATAATAAACAAATGTTGATTGAAATCAAATAAAAAAACGAGAGAAGAAACCTTAAAAAGAAAACCATCAAAGGAAACTAAAGATGCTGAGATAATTAGACTGATCATGGATTCCAGTCCACTCCCGTCTTTTATTTTGAAAATGCCCTGGGACCTGGCCTACACAGAAGTCGATTACTACAGAAGTGCAGGAGCCTGAGCTTCTTTTTCAAAACAATTTTGAACGGAGCTGCAATGGATGCGTTCCTCCCACCCAAAATTAAACAAAACAAACACTCTTTTACCCTGTGGGGTCCGTATGGGACCCCGCCATAAGGCCTAAGAGGTCAGGGTATTTCTACACTGCCCCCTTTTCTTTTTTTTAATGCTTTTTTTGAGACTCAACTGAAGCTGCGTCCCAAGATGGCTACTAAAACTTCCTGGTTTGAAGTGTTGGCAGCCAATCATATCTCAACACACGACTGGGAGCGGTCACGGATCCTCAGCATCCCTATATATACAAGAACTCTGCAACTACTTAACGGATTTACACCAAATTACAAAAAGGCACTTCCCTGGACCAACATTTGGTGTAATTCAGTTCAGCTGTAGCCGTTTCTAAAGGTCATATGAGAATTAACATGGGAATCACACCCAAAAACTTTCCATGTGCAGCAAGAATCACTGGGGCACTTTTTTAGGAAACTTTTGAGAAGATTATTGAAATGACACCAAAGATATAGGAAAGTTAAAAAACGCTATGGAAACTAGGTCCTAACAATAACTACCTACTGGCGAGAGCCAGTAGTAAAAAAAAAAAAAAAAAAAAAAAAAAAAAATATATATATATATATATATATATATATATATATATATATATTCACTGAAAAAACCATAGGTTTCAGGGGTGTTATAGTTAGCTGGACTTTTCACTTGTACAAAACCATTGAAATTCCCCCGTTATAGTTAGTTCAGCTAACTATAACTCGCGCGCCCGCAATGCACTGCTGATGACGTCACATATTACATCACTCATGACATGGTCAGTGACATCACTCATGACATCACTGATGACATGTCAAATGACATCACTGATGACATCACTGATTACATCATCCAAAGAATATGTGTTTTTCTGAAAATTAAATATGTTTTATATATGTATATCTCAAGGTCGATGGAAGAATAAATGGGTATATAAGTGTCTAAATGGATGATTTGTTTTTGAAAAATTTATTGTGTAACTGACTGATTAAGTGTATCATAGTGAATACATGGCTTAGTGAGTAATGTTTAAATATGTAAATATCTGTATCAGTCTCTCACTTTGTGTATAAGTGGCTGCATGGGTTGGTGAGTAGCTACATGGGTGTCTATATAGGTTATTAGTTGGTTTTTTGTGTATCAGTCTGAGTGTCTGCATGGTTCGGTGGGGGGTATTACGTAGTGCATAGGTGCATGAATGAGTGACTCACTGTTTGTATGTGTTGAACACAGCATGTGTGCAGGACTGTATGGGTGGATGAGTGTGTGTATGGGTGTGTTAGTGAGTGAATGACTGTCTCAATAGTGTCTTTATGAGTAACTACATATGTTTTAAATTAGTATATGTGACTATTGGTGTATATATGTGAGTATATGTGAGAGTGAGAGATTGAAAGAGTTCCTGTATGAATAAGTATGTGTTTCTATAAGTGATTGTTTAAAAGACTAAGTATGTGTAAGTTTCCGTAGAAGTAAGTGTGGTGGTGTGTGTATAACTGTATATGCAAGTAAATGTATGTTTGATTCTTTATTAGCATGAGTGACTATGTGTGTGAGTAACTCTATGGATGAGTGGCATTGTGTAACAGGATGTATAGGTGTATGAGTACATATGATGAGTGAATACATGTATGAGTGACTGTATAGGACTGTTGGTGAATGAGTGGATGTGTATGTGGATCTTAGAATTACTGAAGAGGTTGTTGTAACTGGTATTGGTATGTCCATTGTTTTGAAAATTGTAGTCTCTATTTTTGAATGTGTGTATCAAAGGTTATATTAGGGTGAGAGGAGGTCTGCCACTCTATCACAAGGATGATGTCATCAGTGATGTCATTTGAGATGTCATCAGTGATGTCATGAGTGATGTCACTGACCATGTCATGAGTAATGTAATATGTGACGTCATCAGCAGTGCATTGCGGGCGCGCGAGTTATAGTTAGCTGAACTAACTATAACGGGGGAATTTCAATGGTTTTGTACTAGTGAAAAGTCCAGCTAACTATAACACCCCTGAAACCTATGGTTTTTTCAGTGAATTTCTGAGGTTTTTTAAATGCTAATTCCTAACTATAACGTGCCTGAAACCTATGGTTTTTTCTGTGAATTTCAAAGGTTTTTTAAATGCTAATTTCTAACTATGCCTACAGAGATAGGACATGTGAAGAAAGAAGAAATAATGCACAGAAAGAAACAAAAGAAGTGCAGAAAGAAGCAACAGATGTCCTCAAATACGAAGATAAGTGCAGGAAGAAGGATAACGTGCAGAAAGAACAAAAAGAAGAGCAGAAAGAAGCCTTGTTGCAAAATCATCCTGTACCCTCAACTTTTTCAGACGGATACTGGTGGTAACTGAGTCTGACTAACCAGTCCTAGAGCCAGTGCTATGTTAAAAGACACTTAGAATACAGTGAAAACACCTACATACACTAGGGAACATTATGCGTTGGGGTCCCCCTGTGATTAGCATGACCTCCTCTGTAAGCCCCTAGTATATTATAGGGCATGGGGATTAAAACTACCTCTTAAAACAGGCCACAGGGTGTTTTTGCACACGTTAACTCAGGCCCCGTCCCCTCCCTTCACCACTGTGTAAACACGCCCTGTGTCCATTTTTAGTTGGGAGATTAAGTTCATTTGAATCCTGAGGGTCCCTAGGGTCCAACTAGCCCACTAGGTACCACCAGTAAGTGCCACAGAGCTGCGTTGCAGAGAGGTGTAAAAAGTGGCACGGCCTGGACCACCTCTCTGCAATGCAGCTCAGTGGCGCTTACTGGAAGCACTTGGTGGGCTAGTTAGCCCCCAGGGGCCCTCAGTATTGAAGGGAAATTATATCCCCAATTTAAAACGTGCCATAGTGCGTGTTTGCACACGTCACCTCAGGCCCCGTCCCCTCCCTTCATCACTGTGTAAACGCGCCCTGTGGCTGTTCTAAGTTGAGAGATTAAGTCCCCTTGAATCCTAAGGGTCCCTAGGGTCAAACTAGACCACTAGGTACCTCCAGTAAGCGCCACAGAGCTGCGTTGCAGAGAGGTGTAAAAAGGGGCTTGGCCTCAGAACACCTGTCTGCAGCGCAGCTCCCTGGCGCATACTGGAGATGCCTGTTGGGGGCGCATTTGCAGAGTGCTGCACGGAGGGGTCATGGCCTCCGGCACGATGCCAGCCTTTTATTTATTTTAATTTTTTAAGAAGGGGGGCTGTGTGGTTCCCCTTCTTATTCTAATGTATTGGCCCTGATGACCCCATCCCCCAGGGCCTGTCTCATAATTATATTTTTTTGACCCCAATCCCCAGGGCCGGCCACTGTTTTTTATTATTTTAAAAAAATATATATTTATAGACACACCTAGGACATGCTGGACAAACCGTACGTACCTATCACCATGACGATTTGCGTGATATTCATTAAAAGGCGACTATGCATGCAATGAATCCACGTGGAATGTATTTACACCACTAGTGAAGCTCTGACATGTCTGATGCCCTACCGTGCCTAATCCCGGCAGACACCCTAGTCGTTTATTTATACAAACATGGGTAGCTATTGACGGGCACATTTAATACACATGCACACCAAGCCATTCAAAGGGGATTCAACAAAAATTCGACCAAAACTATGCAAGAAACCCCCCTCACGGTTAATAAAACACACATCCACTGCTGGATGTGTAATACTTTTTATTTTACTCTCTGGAAAGGGGACGAACATCACTTGAGAGTCACAGCGCGCTCCTGACAGAGCCCAATGCTGTGTTACACCCACCATTGCCTGCCGAGTGCCACACACCTCTGTGTTGTATTCCACTAGCTAGTGCATATGCTATGACACTCTCTAGCCCATGTGCACTGTAACACCACCCCGTGAATATGTCATACCACACTTGTCTTCGCACGGGTTATATTGCCCCATCTAACGTGCCTTCCTCGATGCCTATGTTATAACGCACAGTGCTATGCCATACATATTACAATCTGGGATCCATATCTTTGTCACAGTGCATATGCAACGTTACACTCCCCAGCACATATTTTATATTACAACTTTAGAGACTAGTTAGGTTACACAACACTGCCCTGTGCATATTACATTCCAAGGCGCATATCGCATAGCACGCGCTAGTGCCTGTGCTATCTCGCGCTCTCCAATGAATCTGTCATTGCGCACAATGTATTGCATATTATATTTCACGCCCGGTTCATCTTATATCACACTTTTTGGTGCATAGTTTATACCATACACTATATCTAGTTTTCATTTTCAATCGTGCCCTCAGGACTATGTTCTATATAACACTGTGTTCACCTACCCTTTTCACGGGCATTACATTTTGCGATAGGGGGTGGAGGGTCAGGGGGTGTTTCTGCCAAGTGAGCCCGGAGTCACAGTCACAAACGTCCTCTTCTTCCTGAATAAAAGTGAGATTATGCTGCATACTTGTTCATATTTTAAGTAGTTCGCACAGACACAATGTTTTAAAAACAATAAAGTTCCTAATACCCGCCTTCTCTGAACAGTTAGCCTGCTGCCCCATCCCCCTCCTCCCTATCCTCTGTTGTGTGAATCCATGGACTAGCCTCCTCCCTCCTGCCATGCATGGTCTGATGTGCTGCCACTGCCCTCAATTTAGTATGATGTGCCAGTCCACTCCTCCTGCCCTCCATTGCCCAATTCTATGCCCCATCATTGACCTCCTGCTTAAACTCTGTGCTCAGCTTGCTGCCCCTATTCTCCTTCCCCCTGCCCTCAGATGTCGTTGTGCATGCCCCTGCTCCATCCTTTTTGCCCACCATGTCCCATGGACCTGCCACTCCTATCTACTCTGAGTGTTCTGTTGAGCTGCCACTCCCCTCCCACCTGCCTAGCATTGTCAGATGACTGTAACCTGTCCCTGCCACCTCCACCCTGCCTGTCCACAAGCCATGCCCCTATCCTCTTCCTCCTGTCCTACATGGTCCATTGTACTGCCACACCCTTCTGCCCTCCCTGGTCTGTTGTGCTGCAACTGCTCCTCCTGCCTGCCCCGTGTGGTCTGTTGTGAGGTCCCTTCCCCTGAACTTTCTTGTCTGTGCACAGGTCCTGACCCTCCCTTCTATCCTCCATCGTCCTTTGTGCATGCCCCTGCACCCTCCTTCTTGCCCATCATAGCCATTGTGCTGCCACTAACCCTCCCACTTGCCATGCATGGTCTTCTGTGCTGCCATGGCCCCTCCCACCTTCCCTGTGTGGTCAGTTTGCTGCCCCTGACCCCCTCCCACCTTCCCTCCGTGGTCTGTGTGTATGCCATCACAGTCTCACTGTTGCTCTTCATGGTGTGTCTTGCTTCTAGTGCCCATCCTGCCTGACCTTCATGGCTATCTTGCTGCTCCTGCCCTGCCCCCTTGCCCCCAGCCCTCTGTTTACATGTGCAGACCCCTACTCCCTCCCTCCTGGCTTGTCTGTTCCATTGTAATGCCCCTGATCCGTCCCCCCTGCCCTTTATGGTCTGTTATGCTGCAGCTTTCTCTCCTCTCTGTCCATTATGGTCAGCTAGCTACCATTGCCTCTTGCCCCTCTGTTGTCCATGTGCATGGTCCTGTCCCCTCCCTCTTGCTTTCTATGGATTTTTGTGCTGCACTCCCGTCCTGCATGCCCTGTGTGGTGTATTGTGCTGCTGCAAACCCTGATGCCTGCCCTGCAGGGTCAGTTTGGTGCACCTCTCCATGTCCCTCCTGTCCTCTGTTATCCAAGTCTATGTCCCTATCCCATTTCCTTCCATGATCCAATGTACCATACTTGCGAACATTTTGAACTTGGTAAGAGGGAGATTTTGAAAAAAAACTGGGGTATTGATTTTCCCCTTTGAGTTACATTGAAAAAGAGGATATTGTAGACAGGAGACAGATCAAATAAAGCCCATTTGAGCTTAAAAACATTGGACGTTTCCTGGCTGAATCGGGTCTGTTGGCATGTATGGTTGTACTACCATTGCCTCTTCCTTCTGTCCACAATGGTCTATTACATTGCCACAGCCTTGAAGGAGGGTAGATTTTGTATCACAGGGGGCCCCTGGCCCGTTCTGTCCACACCTGAAGTATGAGACCCTTGTCCTTGCCCTGCCAGCCGCATTTGTAGGCCGTATTAAATTGACCAGCGGGTCCTGTGTTGCTATATAATTATCCTGAGACATCCTTACCACTCAGCCAGCATAAAACCCCTGTGTAGGCCCTTCTGTTCAATATGTAGGCCTCTTTGTTAAATTGACCATAGCTCTGCAATTTTAGTGTATAGCAGTCTGAAGGCAGGTCTGCGAGGCCTTCTGCTCCAAACTAGTAGCCCCCACCCTACCCGAGTGCTCCGTGCTCGGTATCAAAGTTCAACATCCCCCTGAAGCTGTCGACATACAGTAGGCTGCATCCTGGACTGGTACTTGCTTCCTGGGCAGGTTTCCCGCTTTTAAGGAAGTGGCAACCACAGAGCGTCAAGTTAGGAGAACTGAGGAGATTTTATACATGAATATATTGAATTCCTGTATAATACCCATTATTTTCTGCTTGCTCTATGGAACTTACGATAAGCGATTGGCCTGAGAGACTGACCTTTTCACCCAGTCCATTGTCAGCATTAAGTGGGTAAATGACGAAATGTCTGGTAAAATCTGCAGACAAAGCTTTTGGGTAGCATACGTAGGTAGATGTAGCGTGCAAAGGAGCCCACAAAATGATATAAAAAGGAAGCACCCACAGATATCGACGGACTACCTCGCCGTCTGTATGTAGGTTAACAGGCTGTGCAGGTTTTCCCCAAGAGCTGGAAGCTCTTGTCTTCCTTTGCTTAAAATGTCTTGCTCTGCTTTGCTTGAAGTATCTTATTCTATTTTACCTATATGAAATGTCATGTTATGTTTAACCATTGTTCTCTTTACTTTTGCATTTAAAAGATTTTGTATTGTAATTGCAGGAATGCTTGCTCTAAGAGTAAACGTGAGTGTTCCTAGGTAACATTTTCCTTGGTGTAACTTGTTTCTCATGATGCATTTATAGATGTGTTTTCTCTCTCTCTCTGTCAGTACATTAATTGAGATACAGAGAATATCATGACAGCTGTATGATTATCTGGATTCTGTATTTTGTACTTTATGTCTCTATTCTGCGGTTTCTTTGAAGTTGCATCTTCTCATTAAACTGCCATTGTATTCTGCCTCCAATTCCATGTCTCATATGTCTGTTTTCTTCATTTTTGGAGCAAGCGTTACTAGGCACCCCGGCTCAAATTAAGGTGCCCCTTTTGTCCCTGACTCACTCTCCTGCTCAGTTCTGTGGTGGCTCCCGGGGCTCTGGGGACCGCCCCTAGCTTCCTTGACCCATAATAGATCTTCCCTCCAACAGCCTCTCTTGCAAGTCCTGTATTGTTGGTTTGTTGCCCCTGCCCCCCTTTCCACTGCCCTCCATAGTCTGTTGTGCTTCCATGGCCCTTCCTGCCTGCTCAGTGTGGTTAAATTGTTGCCTTTGCACCCTCCTACCTGCCTTCAATTTTCAGAGTCCGTGCCCCTGGCCTCTGCCTCTCAACAGTATCCTAATGAACAACTAGATTGCTAACATTCTATATTTATTACAAAAGTGTGGAACGCCTGACATGATCTTGATGTAATCAAAACTGTAATACCTAGAGCATTTCCTTTAGAAATTACATATATGAGAGGGTCTTATTGGCATCAAAATTATGGTTAGTGCTCTAAAAGACTAAAATAAGGACATATTTTCTGAGTTTTCAAATAGCGACAAAGCACTTTTAAATTATTTGTTATCTTTATGTTTTTTTATCCAGTTGAACACTTGATTAAATGTTGCACTTAGGGGAGAGGATGTGGTGTTACTTCCAGAACTGCAGACTTTGCAACTGGGGAACCAGGTTGAAGTTTCTGCTTCAGCTCGACATTCTGTGATTCTGGTCAAATCACTTAGTCTCCCCATGTCTACAACCAAAATGAATTTGTTCTTGTGTGATGTAACCAATGCTCATGTAAAGCACTCCAATACCTGACAAGTCTGCACTATATAACACTGCAAAAACATAAAATAATAAGTGTTTTGCACACTTCTGTCATTGGGCTATATTTGGGCTACATCTGGGTGATTTTGGGCTACATTTGGGCTCTTTTGTCTCCGGTGGCCATCTTGGGAGATTTATTTGTTATGAAGTTTCCTAATTTCCTCATGTACTGCAGTCTCCTCAGTAGGAAATGCTTTCAGTTTTTTACTTTTATTCCCTCATGAAGGTATTCAGATATGTCACACATTTGCCATAAATTCTTAATGTTAGCACTCTAGTTGCTCATTAGATCACTGTAGTAAAACTACTGTTCACCATGGAAGTCTGCTCCTGGTATTAAAAGTGCATGTTTCAGTCTGCATGTCAGAATTTTTTAATGAAATAGAAGAGGATTTGAGAAGTCACTCAAAATGTGCTCTCATTTTCTTTCTTCAGCATCAATCATAATTTCTATGGCAAAATGAACCCCCTCATTGTGTTCCTTTTTAAATTAAATGTTTTAAGTGTTACCAGTTTATTCCAATCAAGATGGCTTCAGGTATGCCATACTTTTGTCATAATGAAGACAGTAAGTGCTCTAGTTGTTTTTAAGAACATTCTGGGACATTCTGTCATTGGGCTATACTTGGGCTACATCTGGGTGATATTTGGGCTACATTTGGGCTCTTTTGTCTCTGGTGGCCATCTTGGGAGACTTATTTGTTATGAAGTTTCCTAATTTCCTCATTTACTGCAGTCTCCTCAGTAGGAAATACTTTCAGTTTTTTACTTTGATTCCATCAAGAAGGCATTCAGATGTGTCACACATTTGCCATAAATTCAGAATGTTAGCACTCTTTTTGCTCATTAGATCACTGTAGTAAAGCTACTGCTCACCAGGGAAAACTGCTGCTGGTATTGAAAGTGCATGTTTCAGTCTGCATGTCAGAATGTTTTAATGAAATAGAAGAGGATTTGAGAAGTCACTCAAAATGTGCCCTAATTTTTCTTTCTGCAGCACTAATCATACTTTTTATGGAAAAATGAACCCCCTCATTTTGTTCCTTTTTAAATTAAATGTTTTAAGAGTTACCACTTTAATCCAAGCAAGATGGCTTCAGGTGTGCCATACGTTTATCATAAGTAGGACTGTTAGCGCTCTAGTAGTTCTTTGGAACACTCTGGGAAGCTGCAGTAGAACACAAAGGAATCAACTGACAGTCTCTGCCCTTGTTGGATGTACATGTTTTACTGAGAATGTCAGACTTCATTCTCACATGACTGAGAAAGATAATTTGAATTTACAGAAAATAAGCTCTCAGTTTAGCTTATAGATCACCTTCCAAACCTCTGTGGTAAAAGCATGAGAAAATATTTTTCTCTCAATCATGATATCCCAGCAGAAGGCTTTTTCACATGGTGAAATCACCTTAGAACATACCACAATTCCTAAAATGACTATGGTACCATCAACAAATGATTTATAATGTAACTAAAGTCTTAAAACTTTCTATTAACTGCAATGCTTTTTAATGAGGTGCTATCATGTATATTGGTCCCAAGATGGCTGCCAACACTTCTTGGATGAAGTGCTGACAGCCAATCAGATCTCAGGATGAGATGTGTGGTTAGGCTCCGCCCACATATATATATGCTTTTAAATGCTATTTTCTCAGGACATACTGAACAGATTTACACTAGACCTACAAAAGGCACTTCCTTGACCTGTAGACTACCTCTCTGCCAAATTTCAAGTAACTCTGTTCGGCCGTTCGGGCTGTAGCTGTGTCTAAAGGTCCTATGGAAAAATGCATGGGGAAAACGCGTTTTGGGACCCCCCTTTTTTCTCAGCCCCCGCTTGACGAATCCCCCCGAGACTTTCAGGGTAGGAGCGGAGCGTAGCGCCCCACCTATTTTGAAAATTTCGCGAGGATTCGTCGACCGGCGCCAAAGTTATTCCAAATAGAATGTTGCGGATTTCCTATGGAAACAGGGTCCTAACTATAACTATCTACTGGCGACCGCCAGTAGATAATATATATATATATATATATATATGTCTTCGTGATTCGCTGCCAAAGCAGTCCCCAGCCTGCGACGTTGGTGCCGTCGGTGGCAGCAGCAGCCACCATCTGTATTTCACGATTCTTATTCCGGGTAAAAGCTTCCACAATAAGGAGACGGCACACCAGAAAACGGCACACAAACTTTATTGTGCGCTAGCAATTAAAGGACGACGCGTTTCGGCATTATGCCTTTGTCAAGTTACTTCCTGCAAGCCTACGAAACATAGAAATACCTTCCCGAGGTTCATGGACATAAACAAAATACTTCGACCATTCGACAATAAATTTCATAGATATGACCCGAATCACTTACAATGAATTGCTGTGAATATAAAAAATATATTACATGTGGAAAGCATCTAAATGCACAATTTTACTTGCAATTGCATTAAAGGAAATGGTGGATTCAGGTGCATATCATTACTTGAACACTCGGACCTTGCTGGCAAAATACCAAGAGGGAACAATAAAGTTTGAAATAAACAGATAAAAAAATCGACACAATGTAAATTCCATACTGAGAATATGCCGTGTTTGTTATGAGTGCAGCATTAGTTGTAATCACGATTGCATGATATGTCACTATGTGTGAGTATTCAATCTAACTGGTGTTCACAGCCATACTACAGGTGCGGTGCTGCAGCGATATATAGAGGGGTAACATTCGTATTCCTCATAGATAACAAACGCGCAGGATTACAATAAACTTTATATGTCATGAATCAGGGCTAAAATAGCCAGTGAACCCTACGCAGTAGGTATATCCATTATAACTGCAAATCCTAGCACCATTGCAAGGTTTAGGCTGCACCAGAGTTAACCTTCATTAGAATAATGATACAACAACATGATCAGCTTCATTGAATAATAACATCGATAGCAAATTTCTCAATTCTATTGTGGCTAAAATAGCCAAATAATTACACAGCATTCTATACAGTCATGAATTATGAATAAATTCAAATTAATAGAAACTTAAATGGTCGACATTATATATTTCATGAGGAATCATTATATTAATATATGACTGATGAATCAACTAGGTGACTATTACAATCATCTGCCTGGATATATCTCATAAGATTATTCATACAGTGTCCCTCAAATAATATAGTGTTTGCAGGTAGCATCCCTTATCAAGTGCTAGGTTTAAATGGGAGTGAGGGGAAAGTGCTATGCGTGAAGGAATAAAAACTAAAATTAATTCAGTGAGAAAAGAAGGGTATAGGAGAATACATGGGATGATGTACGGAAGCACCCATGATTCCAATGGGTGTTTCCGTTGATGAGGAAAATCCTACCATGATATCCCAATTGGGAAAAATCTTTCATCCAGTATGGCCCTATTTTCCCATCCTACTAAAAGTGATTTTGAAAAAATATATATATAGAACATAGATCATTAAAATCCTAATCAAGGTTAGGAATGAATACTTTTGTACTGTAGAAAGGATTATAGGGAGCTATATGCCTATATGAGTTGCAAGTTCCTCCCCACTGTTGAGTCCTTTAGGTGTCTTGCTGTCCAGATCTATAATGAATCTGGACTCAAGTACTCTTAAACGTTTCTCCCTGTCCCCTCCTCGTATGTGCCTGGGAACTCTTTTCGAGAAGTCAGTGTACCGTCAGCGGTCTGGGACCGCGATGGGTACTTGTTTCGCCCCCAGCCAAGCGAACCTTTTCCTAGGTTGGTGGGAGGAACAAATAGTATGGACACATCAACTTCAGAAGTATACCGACCACGTATTGGTGTGGATTAGGTATATAGATGACCTATTCCTGATTTGGAATGGACCTCAAAACTTAGCCCAGGAATTCATCAATAAACTAGGAACCAATAATCTAAACCTGCAATTCACCCATAAGATTAGTCCAGTTTATTGTGAATTCCTAGACATAGCGGTAGAAATACAAGAGGGAGAAATGCCCAATAAAACATATAATCAACTGCAACAGTGATTTTACTGTCTACATACTTGAGTGCCCTTGTGGCCTCAGGTATGTAGGCAGTACCAAACTACCATTGAAATTGAGAATTCTACAGCATATACGTGCTATCACCAACTGTGACCATAATTATCCGGTAGCACGTCATTAATCTGAGGTTCATCAAGGCAACAGCAGCAGTTTAAGGTTCTTTGGAGTTGAAAGAGTTCCCAGGCACATACGAGGAGGGGACAGGGAGAAACGTTTAAGAGTACTTGAGTCCAGATTCATTATAGATCTGGACAGCAAGACACCTAAAGGACTCAACAGTGGGGAGGAACTTGCAACTCATATAGGCATATAGCTCCCTATAATCCTTTCTACAGTACAAAAGTATTCATTCCTAACCTTGATTAGGATTTTAATGATCTATGTTCTATATATATATTTTTTCAAAATCACTTTTAGTAGGATAGGAAAATAGGGCCATACTGGATGAAAGATTTTTCCCAATTGGGATATCATCGTAGGATTTTCCTCATCAACGGAAACACCCATTGGAATCATGGGTGCTTCCGTACATCATCCCATGTATTCTCCTATACCCTTCTTTTCTCACTGAATTAATTTTAGTTTTTATTCCTTCACGCATAGCACTTTCCCCTCACTCCCATTTAAACCTAGCACTTGATAAGCAATACTACCTGCAAACACTATATTATTTGAGGGACACTGTATGAATAATCTTATGAGATATATCCAGGCAGATGATTGTAATAGTCACCTAGTTGATTCATCAGTCATATATTAATATAATGATTTCTCATGAAATATATAATGTCGACCATTTAAGTTTCTATTAATTTGAATTTATTCATAATTCATGACTGTATAGAATGCTGTGTAATTATTTGGCTATTTTAGCCACAATAGAATTGAGAAATTTGCTATCGATGTAATTATTCTATGAAGCTGATCATGTCGTTGTATCATTATTCTAATGAAGGTTAACTCTGGTGCAGCCTAAACCTTGCAATGGTGCTAGGATTTGCAGTTATAATGGATATACCTACTGCGTAGGGTTCACTGGCTATTTTAGCCCTGATTCATGACATATAAAGTTTATTGTAATCCTGCGCGTTTGTTATCTATGAGGAATACGAATGTTACCCCTCTATATATCGCTGCTGCACCGCACGCGTAGTATGGCTGTGAACACCAGTTAGATTGAATACTCACACATAGTGACATATCATGCAATCGTGATTACAACTAATGCTGCACTCATAACAAACACGGCATATTCTCAGTATGGAATTTACATTTTGTCGATTTTTTTATCTGTTTATTTCAAACTTTATTGTTCCCTCTTGGTATTTTGTCAACAAGGTCCGAGTGTTCAAGTAATGATATGCACCTGAATCCACCATTTCCTTTAATGCAATTGCAAGTAAAATTGTGCATTTAGATGCTTTCCACATGTAATATATTTTTTATATTCACAGCAATTCATTGTAAGTGATTCGGGTCATATCTATGAAATTTATTGTCGAATGGTCGAAGTATTTTGTTTATGTCCATGAACCTCGGGAAGGTATTTCTATGTTTCGTAGGCTTGCAGGAAGTAACTTGACAAAGGCATAACGCCGAAATGCGTCGTCCTTTAATTGCTAGCGCACAATAAAGTTTTTGTGCCGTTTCCTGGTGTGCCGTCTCCTTATTGTGGAAGCTTTTACCCGGAATAAGAATCGTGAAATATATATATATATATATATATATATATATGTATACGCTAAAATTGATGCTCTGCTTCTTTCGCCCCCTTTTGCCTGTTGTAGTTGGAGCGTGTATGCTGGCGAAGCAAACTAGACGTAATTATTTCACACTCAACCAAGTAAACGCTCACCCAAGGGGATCAGTTGAGTAGCTATAGATTTTAATACCAGTTACACATTTTGGAAAGCATAGTCTCCTTGTTCGCACACAAGGAGACTTTGCTCTCCGAAATGCGTGTATATATATATATATATATATATATATATATATTCACTTAAAAAACCATAGGTTTCACACATGTTATAGTTAGCTGGGCATTTCCCTCGTAAAAAACCAATGAAATTCCCCCGTTATAGTTAGTGCAGGCAACTATAGCTCACGCGACCGCAATCCGCTGCTGATGACGTCAGATATTACATCACTGTATTTAGACACTTATTTACCCATGTCTTCTTCCATTCATCTTTAGCTATACATATATTACATTTTTTTTTTCAGAAAGACACATATGTCATCAGTGATGTAATATCTGACGTCATCAGCAGCGGATTGCGGTCGCTTGAGTTATAGTTGCCTGCACTAACTATAACGGGGGAATTTCATTGTTTTTTTACGAGGGAAATGCCCAGCTAACTATAACATGTGTGAAACCTATGGTTTTTTAAGTGAATTTGCAAGGTTTTTTAAATGCTAATTCCTAACTATAACGTGTGTGAAACCTATGGTTTTTTCAGTGAATTTGTACGGTTTTTTAAATGCTAAGTTATGTATTTATTAATATATTTTTTTTTAAAAACTTTTTCACCGTGCGCGCACGGCGTGCGCACGGTGGGCACGCGGTGCTCTTCACGCACCGCGCACCCACTTTACGTAGTTCGTGCCGTGCGCGCGCCCACTTTACGCAGTTCGTGCCATGCGCGCACGGTGCGCTTCGCGCACACCGCTTGCGCGCGGTGGGCACGCGGTGCGATTCGCGCACCGCATGGCCACTTTACGCAGTTTGTGCCGTGCGTGCACGGTGCGATTACGCAGTTCGTGCCGTGCGCGCACGCTGCGCGAGCTTTGCAGATTTTTTTCCGTTTGGGTGGTGCGCGCAGGGTGCACGCATTCCGTGATTTTTCCCCCCCAAAAATAATTTTTTTTTGGCCCTTGGAGGGCCTTCTGGGACCCCCTGACCACGGCTAGGGGGTCAGGAACTGTCCACCCTGCCCCCTTTTCACGTTCTCCACCTTTGTTTTTCACCCCCTCAGAGTGCGAGAGACAAAATGGCGGCCGACACTTCCTGGTTTCGACCGATTTGAATGTTTACTAAGATCTAACAACCAATCAGAATTGCGCTCGCGCACGGCAGGGTGCGCGCACCCAGCACGAACGCTGCGCATGTACAGATATATATATGCTTTTAAATGCTATTTTCTCTGAAAATACTGAACAGATTTACACCAAACCTGCAAAAGGCACTTCATGGACCTTATGGCTACCTCTCTGCCAAATTTCACGTAATTCTGTTCAGCCGTTCGGGCTGTAGCTGCAACTAAAGTCCCTATGGAAAAATCCATGGGGAAAACGCGTTTTGGGACCCCCCCTTTTTCTCGGCCCCCGCTTGACGAATCACCCCGAGACTTTCAGGGTAGGAGCGGAGCGCCCCATTAGTTTTGAAAATTTCGCGAGGATTCGTCAATCGGCGCCAAAGTTATTCAAAATAGAATTTTGAGATTTCCTATGGAAACTCGGTCCTAACTATAACTATCTACTGGCGACCGCCAGTAGATAATATATATATATATAATATATATATATATATATATATATATATATAGTGCCATTCCTTTAGTTACTCCACCCAACAGGTGGCGTCTGGTAACATATATGCATGTGTTAATATATATATATATATATATTCACTGAGAAAACCGCAGGTTTCGTGGACGTTATAGTTAGTTGGACATTTCACTCGTACAAAACCAGAGAAATTCGGCCATTAAAGTTAGTTCAGCTAACTATAACTTGCGCCCCCACAATGCACTGCTGATGACATCCCATATTACATCATTCATGACATGGTCAGTGACATCACTGATGACATCTCAAACGACATCACTGATGACATCATCCAGTGACTGTGTGTTTCTGACATCATCCAGTGACTGTGTGTTTCTGTAAAGTTTAAATGTATTTTATATATATATAAGCCAAGGTGTATTGAAGAATGACTGGGTGTATAAGTGTCTGAATGGATGATTTAGTAGGTGTGTGACTGACTGTATAGGTGAGTGATTAAATGTGTCTTACTGAATGCATGGGTTAGTGACTGATACAGACATTCACACAGTTTAGTTTGTCAGTTGGTGTGTAAGCGGTTGCATGGGTTGGTGAGTAGCTAAATGAGGGTCTATATGGGTTATTGATTGGTTGTTTGAGTATCTGTATGGGTGCCTCAGTGTCTGTGTGGGTGGGAGGGGGGTGTATGACTCTGTGCATAGATGTGTGAGTGGGTGATTCACTGGAGGTATGGGTTCAAGAGTGCATCTGTGAAGGGCTGTATGGGCGGGTGAGTATGTGTATGGGTGTGTTTATGAGTGAATGGATGTCTTAGTGGTACATGTGTGAGTAACTGCATATGTGAAAGGCGGTATATGTGAGTGTTGGAGTATATAAAATGACTATATGTGAGAGTGAGTGATTGTGAGAGTGGCTGTATGGATGAGTGTGTGCTTGTATTAGTTATTGTATAAGAGTGTAAGTATGTGTTAGTATATGTTTGAATACGTGGGGTGGTGTGTGTATAGCTGTATAGGTGAGTAAATGTGAGTGTGATTGATTATTTGCTGCTCGGGGGATGAAGGACCTCATCGCCCTACCAGCAGTGTGCCAGAAGCCGCGTTTCCAGAGTGCTGTAAAAAGGGGCATGGCCTCAGACCACCCTTTCTGCAATGCAGCTCTGTGGCGCTTACTGGAGGTACCTGGTAGGCTAGTTGGCCCCCAGAGATCCTCAGGATTCAAGGGGACTTAATCCCCCAACTTACAATGAGCCATGGGGCGCATTTGCAGAGTGGTGCAGGGAGGGGGCTGTGCTTCAAACAGAGGCGCAGCGTTGGAACAGAGAGCTCAACTTTGGGAGACAATGTATTGCAGCGCAATCAGTTTCTTTGAACTTTGAATCACTCCACTTGGATTTATTATAATTTTTATTGCAGGACTTTGTTGCGCTTGGTGGAAACTGCTGTGACCAGAATGCTAAGCGGCAAGAAGCTAAACGGCACTCCTATCGGAGGTAACGACACGCCCACTGGGGCGGGACTACAATGATTGAATTAGCAAGTGTTTCTATTTAAGCTACATTTGTCCTGGGCTCGTGATCAAGAACGACCTGTTTGAAACGCGTAGAGCTAATGTACCTGATTAAAGTTTCAAACCTGATTTGGCTGTGGTCCTCAATGGTTGAAGTTTAACTTTCTGGGAGGACGTCCTCTAGAGGGTAGGTAACCTTGCTTTGTTGGATGTTAGCGGCCATGCCCGGTCGCGAGGACGCCCGCCACTGAACAGTGGATCTGCGGTGCTTCAAACAGAGGCGCAGCGTTGGAACAGAGAGCTCAACTTTGGGAGACAATGTATTGCAGCGCAATCAGTTTCTTTGAACTTTGAATCACTCCACTTGGATTTATTATAATTTTTATTGCAGGACTTTGTTGCGCTTGGTGGAAACTGCTGTGACCAGAATGCCAAGCGGCAAGAAGCTAAACAGCGCTCCTATCGGAGGTAACGACACGCCCACTGGGGCGGGACTACAATGATTGAATTAGCAAGTGTTTCTATTTAAGCTACATTTGTCCTGGGCTCGTGATCAAGAACGACCTGTTTGAAACGCGTAGAGCTGATGTACCTGATTAAAGTTTCAAACCTGATTTGGCTGTGGTCCTCAATGGTTGAAGTTTAACTTTCTGGGAGGACGTCCTCTAGAGGGTAACCTTGCTTTGTTGGATATATATATATATATATATATATATATATATATATATTGCATAATCCAATCCAAGCGATACTGAAAAGGCGCTGACACCGTGGGAGATTTCATCAAGAAAAATGCTTTATTCACACCAAAAGCCAAACGCGTTTCGACGAACTTGCCGCCTTGGTCACTGAACACAGGTAAGACATAATCACTGCGTTTAAATACACCCTTAGCTGGTTAACCTATAGAGGTTACTCATAGACATAGAAAGAGTCACTTCTGTATAACGAGTGTTTTTTAAAGGAAACGGTAATAACATAAATGTTAACTTTCCATCGTAAAACATAGAACATGAACATTGCAAACATATGCCTCAATGTTATTAAATTAACTCGCTGAAAAATCAATTGAACCCTAGTGGGTAGTGGCTAAGTGTGACTCCAATATAAGGATTCAGAGCGCCTAAAGGAAAAACAAGCTAATGTTAATCTTAGCTAAACTGAATGTCTTAACCTGTGCTTTAGAAGAGTGAGCAAAATACAGAAAAAGAAGTCTTTAAAATAAATAGTGCAGTGTTGCTACAGTGCTATGTGTACTGTATTGCATTTTTGTTGCGTTTTTATTGCAGATGCACATTGAGGGCCTCATCCGCGTTAAGTCCATTCGGGATTTTGCTATTAAGTAACAAGATGTATCTTGATTCGAGTTTGCGCAGAGATAATAATCTGTTCCCTCCTCGAATGTTTTTGGGGACACTGTCTATCACAAAATACGTGAGATCCTCACTTCTACCCCTGTGTATGGTGTTTATGTGACGTGCCACAGGGTAAGATGGATCGTCACTGTTGATTGCACGTAGGTGCTGCAGAATTCGTACGTGTACCTGGTGGATAGTGCTACCCACATACAATTTGTTGCAGGTACACTTGAGAACATAAACTGCAAATTCTGTTTTGCAGGTGAAATTGCTGCAGATTTCAAAAGGAGTGTGTTTGAATGGCAAACTAAGGCTGCGGGTATTAATCCCAAACTTGCACGCTTTACATTTAGCACATTTATAAAATCCATTCCTTGCTTTGAGCCATTCTGTTTTGGTGTCTAGTCTGGGTGAATTGCAAACTAGCTCCTGCCTCATGGATTTTGCTCGTCTGAATGTGATTTGTGGGGGTTTGCTACATATTTCTCCTATTGTTGGATCACTACGTACCGCTTGCCAATGTTTCGTAAGAATTCTGCGTATGTTGTTGTGATAGATGTTATAGCCAGTGATAAGTCTTGGTGGTGTGCTGGTTGGAGGGTCGCATGGTGATATGGAAATGGTTGTGTCTCTTTTGAGTAGCTTTGCTCTTTCTACTGTGGCGCATTTGTTTTCTGCCTTGTAGAGGATCTCCGGTTTGTATCCCCTATTGTTAAGCCTATCAAAGAGTTCTTTTTTTAGCTTGATTAAAACTAGTTGGAGAGCTGCAGTTTCGTTTCATCCGCAGACATTCCCCATAGGGGATGCTTTCAATCAGTTTGCTGGGATGGAAACTGCTGGCGTGTAGGATGGAATTCCCTGAGGTGCTTTTTCTATAGGATCTTGTTTCTATGTTGCCATCATGGATGTACAGTTCTAAGTCTAAAAAGTGAATTGACTCTTTGCTGGCAGTACAAGTAAATTTTAAATTCAACTCGTTGTTGTTGAGATCTTGAGAAAACTTTAAGGCAGTTTCTTCTGTGCCTTCCCACAGTATAAAGATATCGTCTATATATCTTGTGTACAGTTTTACGTTCTCTTGGAATTGTAAAGGATACTCAGCCATGAGTACCTGCTCCTCCCACCAGCCCATATGCAAATTAGCATAGCTGGGGGCGAAGCAAGTACCCATGGCCGTACCTTGGATTTGCTGGTAGTGTAGCCTGTCATACAGAAAAACATTATTGTGTAGACACCATTTCGCCATGTCTAGTAACATGGCTGTGTGTTGGTATAGCTCCAATGGCCTTTTGTTAAGAAAGAATTTCATGGCATTAAGACCATCATCATGCTTAATGCTTGTATACAGACTCTGTACATCAAGTGTCAAAAATACAGAATTGTCATTCCATTGGTGATTGATTATTTTTCTTAAAAAGTCCCCAGTATCTCCAATGTAAGATGGTAGTTTCCGAACGAAGGGTTGAAGAAAGTAATCGATGTATCTGCTTGTGTTTTCGAAGAGACCCCCAATAGCTGAAATAATAGGTCTTCCAGGGGGACACACAGGATTTTTATGAATCTTAGGGATAAGATATAATTGTGGTGTTACAGGATAGTCATTTTTGAGGAAATCCATCTCTTCTTTGGATAATAGTCCAATTCCCTTCCATTCATACAGGGCTCTGTGGAAACGTTCTTTCACCCCTGTAGAGTGTGTGGAGCTAATACGGCTGTAGCAGTTAGCATCATGCAGTTGTGCCATTGCCTCCTTATGGTACATGTCTGTAGGCCATAGGACAATGTTACCGCCCTTATCAGACCATCTAACCATTATGTCGTTCCTCGATTTGATTTTTCTGATTAGTGTGTTATACTCAAAGGATCTGTTATTGTAGTTCATAATAAAGTTCTTGTTACTATTGAGAGCTAATTCTTTGAGATCTTTGATGACATTGTCCGAAAATATATCAATGCCATCCCTCGGCATAACTGGAGAAAAGATGGATTTAGGTCTGAAAGGGCTTTGTGACCATTGAAATATATTGATATCTGAGCTAATTGCTGCATCCGCAGGAGATATCTGGCTTACTTCCTGGTCCAGTTCTTGTAAATTCTGTAAGAGAGACATGTCTGCTACTCATAGATTGCTTGCAGTTGCATTTGTGTTGTCTATTAGTGACATGGAGGTTGACTTTTTGTTGACGTTGTAGAAGTATTTACATAGTTTGAGTTTCCGAATATATTGAAAAAAGTCTATTCTGGTTTGTGTATAGTCAAAATTGGTGACTGTGCAAAAGGAAAGTCCCAATGATAAAATATTTTTCTCTTTATTCGATAGCTCCATCTGAGACAAGTTGATTACTGTGTTATCTTCATCTTCTGCAGGTTTTAGTTGCGCTTGTTCTTTCTGTATGACTGTTTGCCTGTTTTTTGTTGCACATTTCCCCCACCTCCTGTTTTTCCTGCTCCTTCTTTTTGTTGAGCTGTTGGTTTTTGTTCTGGTTTTGACGTTCTGGGTCTCAGGCTCATGATCCTTTCTAAGCGTAAAAAACCAAACTCTTGGATGGGTGTAGGTGCGCTGCAGCTTGGTTCTTGTGGTGTTGCCCCTTCTAAATCTGATTCCAGTTCTGAGCTGAGTTCCGACTCACTTGGATCGCTCACTCTCGGGATTTGCCCCGCCGATGATGATAATTGCTGCCTCCTGATGTTATCGAATTTTTTAGAAAATGTGTAAATACGTCCTTGGAGATAGTCGTTTCTGTCTCTTTGAAACTTCATCGCTTTCCTTTGTTTTATAATCTGTTCATGCTTTAAGACTTTATTCTCTATATCCGTTAGATGTTTAGAAACTTCTTCCTGATTAGTCAACTCCTCTAATTGTTTCATAATTAGATTAATTTTTTCCATGATCTTGGTCCGGTCGCTTGCTGCGAACTTGATTAGAATTTGTAACATGTTTTTTGAAGATTGAGCGCTGTTTTCCGCCCACATTTGTAACATGGCTGGGTCTGGGTTTTCATATGTTGGTGCGATTAGAATTCTCAGGCCCGAGGGACGCGACCGACATCTAAATACCTCTGCAGGGATTTGCATTCCCACCACTTCGACACTTCCAACTTGCGTAGTTTCTCTAGCTCGTATGCTAATTTCTTGACTTCGCTGACTGGTTGTGTCACTCTTGTTCCACTACTATTAATAGCTGCTGCCCCGCCTGTGTCTGCATCACTGAAAATATTCAGGGCTTCTTCTTCGCGCTTCTTTACCCACTCTTCTGCCATGGTCGTGAAATAATATGTTGTTCTTGATGCCCACTGCTCGCAAAACGTTTGCGAACTACCTTTCCCACAAGCCACTGGTATTGGGATCGCGTCACGGAAACACCAAACACTCAGACAGGCTCATCTGAGATCCTGGATTGCCCTCCGGCGACCCCCGAGCTCGGCTTGCCTGAAGTCGTGAACGTAATCCGGTTCCGCTGAATTCCCGTGTCGTAGGCTCGTCGGGGGCTCTTCGACTTCCTTGACTGCAAAGACACACCAATTCGAACGCCGGTGACGAAGAGCTCCTGAACAAGGAGGGTCAGCGTAGGAGATTCCGGACAGCCTCTATAAACTGCACAATCCAATCCAAGCGATACTGAAAAGGCGCTGACACCGTGGGAGATTTCATCAAGAAATATATAAATAAATATATATATATATATATATATATATATATATATATATATATATTATCTACTGGCGGTCGCCAGTAGATAGTTATAGTTAGGACCGTGTTTCCATAGGAAATCTGAAAATTCTATTTTGAATTACTTTGGCACCGGTGGACGAATCCTCGCGAAATTTTCCAAACTAATGGGGCGCTCCGCTGAGCTCCTACCCTGAAAGTCTCGGGGTGATTCATCAAGCGGGGGCCGAGAAAAAAGGGGGGTCCCAAAACGCGTTTTCCCCATGCATTTTTCCATAGGACGTTTAGTCGAAGGTACAGCCCGAACGGCTGAACAGAATTACTTGAAATTTGGCAGAGAGGTAGTCCTCAGGTCAGGGAAGTGCCTTTTGCAGTTCTGGTGTAAATCTGTTCAGTATTTCCTGAGAAAATAGCATTTAAAAGCATATCAATATCTATATGCGCGCACCGTGAGCGCACGGTGCTTGCACCGTGCGCGCACGGTTACGCGCGCGAGCGAAATTCTGATTGGTTGTTAGATGTCAGTAAACATTCGAATCGGTCAAAATCAGGAAGTGTCGGCCGCCATTTTGTCTCTTGCAGTCTGGGGCAGTTAAAAACAAAGGTGGAGAACTTGAAAAGGGGGCAGGGTGGACAGTTCCTGACCCCCTAGCCTTTGTCAGGGGGTCACAGAAGGACCCACAAGGGTGAAAAAAACATGTTATTTTTTTTTCGAAAAATTGCGGGGTGCGCGCACCGTGTGCGCACGGTAAAAAACCTTTAAAAAAAAAAAAACTTATAAGAACGTGAAAAAGGGGCAGGGTAGAGAGTTTCTGACCCCCTAGCCTTTGTAAGGGGGTCCCTGAAGGACCCCGAAGGGTGAGAAAAAATCGGAAAGGTGCGCGCACAGTACGCGCATGTTGTGCGCAAGCTGTAAATGCCATAAAGAAAAAAAAGATAATATATTAGCATTTAAAAAACCTTTGAAATTCACTGAAAAAACCAAAGGTTTCACACACGTTATAGTTAGGAATTAGCATTTAAAAAACCTTGCAAATTCACTTAAAAAACCATAGGTTTCACAAATGTTATAGTTAGCTGGACATTTCACTCGAAAAAAACCAATGAAATTCCCCCGTTATAGTTAGTTCAGGCAACTATAACTCACGCGACCGCAATCCACTGCTGATGACGTCAGATATTACATCACTGATGACATATGTGTCTTTCTGTAAAATAAATATTTGTAATATATGTATAGCTAAAGATTAATGGAAGAATAAATGGGTAAATAAGTGTCTAAATACAGTGATGTAATATCTGACGTCATCAGCAGTGGATTGCGGTCGCGTGAGTTATAGTTGCCTGAACTAACTATAACAGGGGAATTTCATAGTTTTTTTTTCGTGCGCGCACCGTGCGCGCACGGTACGCGCACCTCACAATTTTTTAATGAATAAATAAAATGTTTTTTTCACTCTTCATGGTCCTTCATTGACCCCCTGACAAAACCTAGGGGGTCAGGAACTCTGTACCCTGCCCCCTTTTCACGTTCTTCACCTTTCTTTTAAATGGAAACACACATTTCTTTTTTTTTGCAAATTTCAACCCTTTCTAAATGATTTCTACCCTCAACATGACTTCTGCCTGCTAGCATAGAAACAGATCATGGAACACTGGTGTGAGCAGAGACGTCAGAAGTTCAGCACATAATGTTTATAATCCAAAGAGCAAGCTTGCTTAACTTTTCCAACCTAACAGCAAATCCAAAGTAATGTTCTGTGGGAACACATTTTTCTGGACCAATACAAATCATGCTTTTAAAATTTTAAACATACAGCCTAGTTTTTATTGTAAAATGGTCTGAAACAGCCAATGATTTCTTTTAAAAAAAAAAAAAGTATATTAGCCTCCATTTTACAACTACCTTTCTTTACATTTTGTCATTCTACTGAAAAACACCTTCAGAGTGCATCCACGTCTTTTCCTCACTCCCTGAAATACACTGCTGTTCTACCATTTTCAATTAAAATTAATTGCTGCTCAGCTCCTTGTCCCAGGTAATAAGAAGACATAGTGAGGGGAGTGGCTATGGTGTATGAAGATTCTGGAAGACAAACTACTATGAACCAATGCTTCTGAGCGCATCCAGATCTCTTCCTCACTCCCTGAAGTAGACTGCTGTTCTGCCATTTTCTATTAAAAATCATACCTGTTTAGCTCTTAGTCCCAGGAAAAAATAAGAAATAGTGAGGGGAGTGGCAAGGCATTTATAGAGGAGTCGGTGTACATTTCACAGATGAAGGGAACAGAGTCATCCTCTTGATCTTTAGACTCTGCATCGGTACTTACTTATAGGTACAAAAAAAAACTATTAAAACAACGGCTCATTTTAGAGCTAACCAACATCTAAACAGTTTAACACAAGATAAGAGACTTTTTTCCTCTTTTAATGCGTGCTGTAGAAAACAGCATGCACTGAAAGAGGAAAAAACGAGGAGAAATGAAAACATTTCTCCTTGTCGTGCCTCGCTACGCCACCTCTAGGGTGGCCTAGCATTCAGACGCAACTCCAGACTTACGATTTCTCGTAAATATGGAGATATGTCTAGTTCTATGGGTGTAGCATGGGAACACCCACAACAACACCCATGGAACGCCCCTTCAACACACATTGCTGCATATGAAGTGGCTGTAATTACAAAGAGAAGAAAACTCACGCAGGGTGGCTTTTCCTCGCCTTGTAAATATGGAGGTGCTCCCTGCACCACCAGTATGTCATGAAAAGTAACGTAGTGGTGGGGCAAGGGGCTTGTAAATCTGCCCCAGAGATGTTACTGAAATTAAGGGTAAGACAGACAAAGGGAGAGAGACAGAATCAGACACAGAGAGCAAGGAACTGAGAAGGAGTAAGGTAGTTAAAATGACTGAGACATATGGAGACAGGGAGAGATACATGGTTGAAAAAGTAGTGATGGAGGCAGTAAACCTAGGGGAGTAGTGGAGAAGGAGTGAGGGAGTTACGAAACAGCAGTAAAGGAAGAAGACAGAGAGAAGGGGAATGAGAAAAGCAGAGTGAGGAGAAGTGAAAAAAAGGGAGCATGAAAGTGAAGCGGTGAGAAATACAGATATTTCAAACTTACCTGACCAACAAAATAACTTAATTATAAATAAATGTTTTTTTTTAATTGCTAGAAAAAAGGATTAATTTTCCTAAATTTTCTTTCTCGATCTGAAAAAAAGAAAAAAGTATTAATATTTAACAATACATTTTAGAATACAGTACACATATTTTCATATTTAACAAAGTAATTTTTTGCCCTTTTTTTGCTGTTTTCAGAATAGATTGAAATTCACTGCAAATTGTGAAATCAATTGCATTCATCACTTAACAGCGGGCCAAAAAATTAACAATCTGAAAGATTGTTTAAAAAAAGCCCTGAATCTCTTCTCAGTAAAACATACCTTGATACAAATGTAACATATATAATAAAAATATCTTCTAAGAACAATAACTATTTGCAATAAATAACGTCTGTAAATCTTCTTGCTTAAGCACATACACCAAAATAATATCTGTCAAAGAAGTCCACAAGAGAAAGTTTTACCTTTCCATGAGGCCAAATGGTAATTTTTAAATTCTTTTTTGGTGAAATAACCAATGGTAATCCAATAAAATCGAAATAATGGTTTGTTCAGATGCTGCAATTTGTACTAAAATTTTGGTTTTAGAAAAATTAAGTAGGAATTTGGTAATTCTGCAGGCAAACGTTGCTTGTAAATCAATTGAGTATCATTACACAGTGTCCATCCTTTTTCACATTTTAGATAAACTGTGTAATGACCAGAAGTTATAGAAGGTCCATCATGGAAAATTATTGCAACTGCAACAAAAGTTTTTCCAGATATTGATAATTGATGTCCTGTAAACTTCTTTATTAAAGTGTCCAATTTTGTACCATCAGCTCTACAACGTTGCATAATTGAAATTACATGCTGTCCATATTTATTTAAAAATAATGTTGATAACATGTCTGATTTACATTGAGAACATTCCATGTTGTGATTGGCATCTTTAACTAATTTACTAAAAGTCACTGATTTACTCTCTGGTAATGTTAAATATATGAACCTTTCAGAATCAACATTAGAGCTGCATGTGTTCAAACAGTTTTCACAACTATGTTCCCATTTATAAGAGAGACCAAACATATTTTCTATTTCTACCGCTTCATCTTCCAGTACCATAAGCATGTACATCAAGAATTCCTTTGCATCTTGCTGGACATTTTGAGTAAACTGTGTACATCCTGAACATACATCTAAAAGTTTTCTAACATCAGAAGCACTCTCTATTTTATTTTTATCATTACTCAGCTTCTCAAAAAGAAAACTCAGCAGAGAACAGAATCTTTTTTCGTGATTTAGTATTATCTGCTCTTGCAAACTTTCAAGATAAAATACAACATTCAACACTACATTAGCGTAGCAGTTGACACCAGAGCTATTTTCAAAATGACAACCAACAACCTCTTCAACATTGTCCTTTTCTTTTTGCTTGGAATCACATCACTCTCCTTTTGTTTTCTCTTCTGTACATCCTCATTACAGATATTCTCAATTCTCCTTTTCCGACAAACAACACGTTTTTCAAACACAGGATACTGACCTAAATTGAGGAGCATAGCTTCTTCTTAATCTATTATATTCCTTTACACAGTTTGCATCAGCACTAACTTTTGACTCATCAAAGTCTATCATGAATAAACCAGATATTTTTTTTACGTGTGACAAAGCAACATATGCCATACCTTCTTTAAACACAGTAGATCCAATGTTTACAAAAGCACTATCTACAGTTAATCCTTGAGATTTGTGAATAGTTACAGCATATGCTAGAGAAAATGGAAACTGCTTTCTACGTACATATAAGTCTTTCACAAGCAAGAAATGAACTGAACAACGACAAATGTCTTTAACCTCTTCAATCTGATCAAATTTTATTTTTAAAAATTCAATTCCATCTTTTTTCTGGTAATTAACAAAACCCACAAATTTACCCATAGCTCCATTCACTAAACCTTTTTCTACATCCAAATTACGTCTTAAAATTACTCGACAGTTCATACATACATAAAGATTTTTTTCTAGACCAGCTGTTTTCGATATGTTTTTCTGTAGAGAATCCAATTTAGTTGTCAATTTGCTTGTCAATATAATAGTTATTCCCTCATGTTGTATTTTATCCACAGCTTCCAGTTTGACAATCTCTTCATTTTCCAATTTCAAAAGTTCTTGATTGAATATAGAGCATTCATGTAGTGTTGGCATTAAGCAGATTACAGTATTTTATCCAGCAATTTTCTTGTATATTTTCTCTGGAACAATTTGTTCTGTTGGGAACAAATTACATAGCAATCGACTCTGTAAAGCTTTTCTGCCATGTTCTGTGAGTAGTCCAATTCTGATACCTTTGAGAATACTTGCATAATCATCATCATTTGCCTGCCGCATATTGGTAATGAGTTCTTTATACTCAAAGTATGTCCAAATATTCACATTACCTATACTTCCTAACGACTTTTTCGTGTCTTCATGTGTAAGAGTTTGAAATACTGGTTGTCCTTTAACTGGAGTGAGCTGCAGTAGATCCCCAAAAACTATAACATGTTTCCTCCAAATAGCACGTCATAGTTTGTCTTTAGAATTTGCTGCATTCTTTTTTTTTTTTTTTTTTTTTTTTTTTGAAAACCTTTATTGATAGTTCAATAAGAACAAGTATGGGCCTACAACCCCCCGGGGCCGGCCGCTAAGCAATCAGAGCAATAACGACAAGTATAAACACAGGCAGCACTTCAGGGAGCAACATCGTACTACTAATACTGTGAACAGCGTAAGTAGGGCACCAGGAGAAAAAGGTTTTCATTTTATGATGAAACAAGGCAGAAGGATCAGGTGACAAGCAATTTTAAAACAACGATCACGGATATGCAGAGTAATGGACGTTAGCGATTTACAGCAATCTATTCGGTCAATGGCGCAAACACAAGAACATCAGGATGGAGAAAAACACAGTCTACAGCTGCGCCCACAGTCCCCTGCCAGAACTCCCCAAGAACACCCCGGAAGTTGTGAACACATGGAACGGCAACGAGGCATAGCAAAAGGAGGTGTATCACGCTGATCCCAGAAAAAGAAAGACAAAAAGAATCAGAGAAGAAAAAGGAGGCCATGGAAAAAGATGAAGAAATACAGAGTCCCCTCCCCCAACCCCCCACCCTGCACCTCTGCAGATGAGTACGGCCCCCCCCCCAGCAGTGTGCCTGTCGCCCTGGAATCAGACCCGAAATGTAGGAGAATAGGGAAAAAGAAGTAGGAAAGGACCCCCACCAGACGGGGGGGTAGAGAAAGTATGTATAAACTGGAGGAGGGCCTTCATAACAGACCCCCGGCTTCTCCCTCCCGCACGGTAAGGTTCCCCTAAAGTGAACAAGGAACAGCACAAAAACAATCTTCTCAAACCACGATGGGGAGCATTATGCGTCTATTGTGCCAGTAGCCATGTCAGGAGAGCACACCACCCCAAGCCCGCCCGTCCACTAGGCGACCACCCCCGAGGGGCCAGCCTCATCCCTGACCACTCAGTGGAATTCTGCCCATGCCAACCCCTCGACCCAGCACCATACCCAATGTTCCTAGGCAGAGGAATGTCCAACAACGACAGAGAAGCGACGCACACAGGTGGGGTGGAAGTCTCTGAGCATCAACACAGTCCGCCGCGTGAGGAAACAGGCTTCCAAGTGCTGCCCTAGGATCTGCACTGCACGCAAGGTTCAGGAAGGCAGAAGCAGCCAAAAGAGACATTAGTTGCTGGAGTTGTCTCTGGGTCGCAGGAGGGCATGCACGGGATGAGGCCACCACATCCCACTCAGGTCCAACGCCTCCGGGACAGATCAGGCCCTCAGAAGATCGAACACACTGTAGCATACTGGCCGGGGCGTCCAGTCGTGTACTAACCTCAGGGGGGGCCGCCACAGCGTCCTCCTGCGCGCAGTGTGGGTAGACTCTGTGTTCGTGCGGACAGGCGGGCCGCCACTGCCCCAACTCCGACGCCACACCATCGAGCTTACTCCCCAAGATCACGAAACCATGAACCAAGGAGGAGTGAAGAGTACCAAGAGCCTCGAGGAGGTCGCCGTACCCCAGCTCAGCTCTCTGTGATCTCGCCGCCACACTCCCAAAAATCGTACGCTCACAGGCCCGCTGCGGCCCAGCGGACAGGATGGTAGGCTTCATCGACCCAAGATGGCCGCCAAGTATGCCCGACCCTCACCGGGGCCGGGACCCCAGGGCAAGCGTCACGATGTCCCCGTCGCGGGTGACCGGGTTCCGGGGGCAGGCAAAAAACTATCCGTGGTCACGGGCAACAGTCGTCCCCACCACGGACCAGCTCCCGTAGAAATCCGGGGGCGGCCCGCAATGATCGGGGCAGGATACGGACGGCGGCCGGGCAGCTCACCAGCAAGGCAGGGGCAGTCACCGGAGGATCTAAGATTTGCACCCCCGGTCATGCACTCGGTCAGCTACACTGGGCAGTAGAAGTGACCACGCCGAAATGTAGGCCGAGTTTGGCACCGCTCCGGTGGGCCGACTCCACCCAGTCACCACCGGCCGCTGTTGTCGCACTGCCACCCGGCCACGGCGTCCACTCGATGTCCCGGCTCCAGGGCCGCACAGGCCGCAAAGTTCAGATGCAGTTTTCTCCGGCGATAGCACGGCTAGAAACCTCGGAGTCACACAGTCGGGAGCCCCTCTCCTTCAGAAACACGACCACGTAGCACAAGTTGAGGATCTCAGGCAGGATATCCGTGCGGGATGCGGAGGCTCACGGAGCCGGGGGTCTACGCTGCCGTCCCGGTCGCCATCTTGGCTCCTCCTCCTTTGCTGCATTCTTAAATGCACAAAGGCAAGCATTAAGTTTGATACCATGCTTACCTCATCAATGATGAGAACTTTCATTTTTTTCAATACTCTTGCAACTTCAAAACATGCTTCTCCTGTTAGCTTGTGGTATTGTATTTTGTTTTCATGCTCTACTGGTAACATTAGCAAATGATGGAGGGTAATTCCTTTTATGTTATATGCTGCTAACCCAGTTAGAGTACAACACAAGACAAAGTTGAATCTGTTTTTTTCTGTAGGTAGCTTCTAATTACTTTAATCAAGAAACTTTTTCCAGTTCCGGCTTGTCCACTCACATACATTTTGATTGGTTCAAATGATGTGCATGAGCACTCTTTATTTTCATGTAGTAATCCATGATCAATTTGTTTTGTGACTTCCTCATAAATTTGTTGTTGTTCATCATTCAGTTGCTGTTCCAAACTTGGTAAGTTTATTAAATCTTCCTGAGCTTGATTCATAGCTGTTTCCACTTCAGTCATGGCTATTGCAGCTTCATTTTCTACGATTGGTTGTCCTAGGGGATCTTGACTGAGCGTCCCAGAACTTTGACTGTCTTGAGAACTGTCTCTAGCTACTTCAGCTGCAATTGTTGCTTCTTGTTCAATTTCTTCATTTAACATTTCTACATAAGTTGTGAAAGTACTGCATTCGATGGTATCTTTGCATGCATTAAAGGAATCTTCATAGCTTTGAAAATGTCCAAGTAATTCATCCTCTGAACGCCATGGTTTAAACAGCTGTAAAAGTGCTAAGTGGTAAAATTCCTTCTTGTCAGTAGTGTCGCAACTCAGCTTCCTGTGATTAATCAAACTTCCTTTTGTTTGTTTTACCAAACATCCTTCCTCACCAATGACTTTATATTTTCCATTATTGATGTCTTCTGTTGCATTCCGTTAATAAATGTAGTTCTGCAGCACTTCATAGAGACACATGTTCTCAAGATGATGACTTCTCTTTGGGTAATATGTGTCTAACATGTTTGTTCCTAAAATGTCTGTACTTTCAGGTTCGAACTCTGCTAAATATTCCATTTCTCGAATTGATTTCAGTACCCAATTTCGCATTCCTGCAAGGCCTAAACTTACCCAAATTATTCTTCTGGATTTGGAGTACAGACTTGCAGATGATAACCTATCTGAGCATTCGTAGGATGCAATTTCTCGATGCGATAACATCTTTAAACTGAAACTGTATAGCTTTTTACTGACAGTCTTCTCGTGATAAATCTCTTCCCACATTTCTTTCAATTCCGTTTTCTCAGATTTAGTGATGTAAGATGTGACGTACCGAGCAACAGCAATAGAATTGTCAGCTACATACTGTATATCCATGTTAGCATTCCACATGGATAAAATGACTGGGTTGTAGTCATTTATATATTTTGACTCTTCTTTTCTTCTTAGGTTGTAGGTATTCTTAGGCGATTTTCTTGTAATGGTATGTCGCACAGCTGACATAAAACTGTTTACTCTTCCTTTTGAAAGAACAGGTCGTGGAAATCCAAATCGACATTTTGTGTAGAATTTATCTTTACTCTTGTACTTTCTTCGACAGTATTTTTCACACCGATGACTTTGGAAACGTAAAACTTGCTCTTTTAAGTTTTTTTCTTCTGTGCTTTTAGGTATAGCACATGTTGCATATCCTTCAATGAAAGATAAAACTGCATCATCAGAATCTGTTCCAAATTTTGGGGCATCCTTGATCCACAACAGCATATGAATATGAGGAGCACCTCTTGCTTGGTACTCTTTTCTCCAAAAGAAATCCACAACTTCTCCAAGAGGTGGATTTTTTTTATTGCAGATGAAGGACATCATAGCCTCAAATCTATGATTAAAATATCTGCAAACATTAACCGGATCAAATGAGCACAATTCCCCTTCTGTCTTGTATTGGATGTTTTCAATATTTGAATTTGCCTCTCGAAGAAAATCAAGTAAATCATCCCAAGCGTACTCTGCACAGCTTAGCGTAAGGAACCATGTAGGAGTTCCTAAATTCCGTAACATACATTTCAATTCTCCATGGCGTCGGTACCAATATTCATTAGTCCCACGCTGACAAGCCATCAGATTAATTAATTGTGATTCCAAATGATCATCTCGCTGTTGCACTTTGTTCAGAAAATCCTTTGCAGACACATTATGTAGATGTACTCCAGTTTTCAAAATGTGATTTACTGCATAAGATAGTGCTGATAAGTCACTTTCAATTAAAAGATGGAACAAATAAGGAATTCTTTGACGAAATCTTGGATCTTCAGCATATAACCTTGTAGTCCGATACTCAGAAGCAGGAATCTGTACTGGACGTTCATCATATCGTCCACCTTTTCCTGTAGGAAACAGCTGGGGAAAACAACGAGCTTCCAAGCTCTCCTCCCATACACTCACGGGAATTCCTTTTGCTTTTTTCATCTGAAAGAGATCAATAGTGTTTCCCATAAATTCTTTAGAATGAAGAGGATGTATGCTGAAATGTTCATAACTTTCTTCTTCTTTTGACTTATCCACTTTTTCAATTTGCCCAGTTGGTATTCCTGTGTCTGCTAGTAAATCTTCTTCATCTTCATCCATATACATTGATTCATACCATTTATTATTTCTTTTCAAATATAAATTTGCTCTTTGTACTTTTCGTACATCCACCAGCTCCTGCCAAATTGTCTTATTCTTTGTAGGTACACTATTAACCAGAATAACTAATGGTTCAGTTTCCAAACTATCTGCATCAATTGTTTCAATATTTTTTTTCAAATCCAATGGCAAATAGACAACTCTTCCTTTTAAACCTCTTTGTACATCTGAAGGAGGTAATTTGCCTGTTTTGGGCTCCATACGAACTATAGTCTGAAGCGGATGGACACATTGAATGAGTATAGACTCATACGCATTTAAATCACTAAGTTCTGCAGGAATATCAACCAATTCTAAATTATTATGTACAGCTCTAGCAGGCATTTTATTTTCTTCTAACTTGTTATAACAATATTTACAAATACGCTGATCTTCACCCAAATCAAAACAATTTTCCAGAAATAAATATGTAGCAAAATCCTTCCACTTAGAATTATTTTCTTTTTCACTTTTTTTATAGAGATCAACCTTCCTTGTTTGATTTTTGTAATGGCTTCTCCGGCAACAAATACAAGTAATATTTGGTCTTTCATTAGAGATGATAGTAAATTTTGTCATTTGATCTTCAAATGTTTTACTAACAGTGGGTTCTACATTCTCTTCCACATTTTCTTCAATAACTGTGTCATTTCCTGCACTTTCTTGCTCTGGACCAAAGTAACAAAACTCAATATCCTCACAAACCTTCTTCACATCTGTTACAGATCCACGGAACAGAGCACTATTCAACTCATGTAACTTTAGTGCTGGACTTTTAGCAAAATACAATCTTCTCACAAACTTTCTCATTTCAGTATGATGAACTGCCAGCATCCTAAAATGGTGAAAACCACTTTGACAAACTTTCCTAGAAAGACAAGCCAGAGAATGTCCTTGCAAACCAGTATTCTCTCTCACTCTGCATGGATCTAGTCTTTGAAGCACCTTAATCTTCTGTTTAACACTTTTTTTACTATATTCTCTTAGAAAGTCACGAAATTTATCAATAGATTCCTGTCGTACAGTACAAATACTACTACAATTCCAAGTGTACACTGGGGCTTTAGGACGTCTCCCCATAACCTCATCAGCTAACACTTCTTCCTCATTTCTTGGAACCATTTTCTCCTTTTCCATTACACAACCATCCTTAACTTCATATGCTCGACCACTGGTGTCAACTGCATGTAGCAAACTATTTCTTTGAAGATAACTCTCTTCATTAAAAAATGGTTCAGTACTTGAACTATGCTTCCATTCTCCTAAGAACACTTTACAAAAGTTTTTTTTTCACTTCCCTTTTTCTTTTGCCTTTTGACTTCATTACATTCACTAATTTATCTAATGTACGAATCCTGTTCAAAATTAAAATGAATAGTTTCCTTTTTAACTCCAAAGCCTTTGCAACAATTGTTTGTATATGTTTCTTTTTCTTATAAAATTTGGCTTTCTTCCTAGATTTTTCACATCCTTTAGCAAATTGAACATCACTCTTCTCTCAAACATTTTTCTACGAATTTTTTTAAAATCTATTTTTCTTTTTAACCTATTCTTTCTTACTTCTGTTCTCTGGTTGTTTTCTACTTGAAACACTATTTCCAGTGGATATATTTCTTACACTTTTTCTTTGCTTGAAGATATTTAAAAAAAATCCTTAGTCTGCTTACCAGAAGGCTTTTCTTTTTTCCAACATGAGGTTCTTCAACTATTTTTTTTTGTCCAGTTGTCTTCAAAGATAGATGTTGTTGCTGTTCTTTTCTCTTTCTTGATTTTATAGAGATCTTTAATTTATTTCAGTGTTGTTCAGCAATACCTGAAAGAAACTTAAAAAAAATACCTTTATGTAATTTATATATATTACTATATTTTTTATGAGATTTTCAAAAGATATCATATGAGCTATCCCTTTCCTACGACTGCAAATCTTACACAATAAAAGCTACACAAATTAAATCTCTGACAACAATTCCTGTGTGCACACAGACTCATGGTGTGATTCTAGGCAGAAACCAATATTTGATTGGCAATTTCAAAGCACATTTACTACTGTGGTTGAGCAAGTGATAATTACTGTAAGAGCCTAACACATTTTCCTTATAGTTTAGAGAGGCAGAAAAGAGCACATGTCCTAACAGCTACTTGAGAGCATGAGCATGTGGAACCTGGGTGAGTGATTAGACTAGAGCAAAGGAAATGAGCCTTGGTGATGTTGAATGTGGTAGCGTAACACACTACTATCTAAAATACCACACAGTGCTGATTACTTAGCATGGGAGTGCAGGAGAAGCAACTGCCTGTGTGCTAAGAGCGTGCTTCTGGAGACTGTGTATTGTCAGGTGCAAGAGAGATCTGCACAGACGCTTGCAGAACTGCATGAAGACTGCACAGATGTATGTAAGAGTACATGTGGGGTAAGGGTTAATTGCAGTTTTGAACATGTAGGATCTACCTCACCCATGGCAGGTGTGGAAGGTAAATCTACCCTGTTGTTTTCAAATGTGTTAGCATTTGCCTCTCATTTGTGAGATAGTGATTTCTGCTGAATGCAAACCATCGCAGTTCAAGAAAACAAGCTGCCCCTTTCCTATGAATGCAAGTCTTACAGAACCAGACCAACACAAATTAAATCTCTGACAACAAATTCCTGTCTGCACACAGACTCATGGTGTGATTCTAGGCAGAAAACGATTTTTCATTGGCAATTTCAAAGCACATTTACTGCTGTGGTTTTGCAAGTGATAATTACTGTAAGAGTCTGACACATTTTCCTTTTAGTTTAGAGAGGCAGAAAAGAGCACATGTCCTAACATCTACTTGAGAGCATGAGCATGTGGAACCTGGGTGAGTGATTAGACTACAGCAAAGGAAATGAGCATTGGTGATGTTGAATGTGGTAGCGTACCACACTACTATCTAAAATACCACACAGTGCTGAATACTTAGCATGGGAGTGCAGGAGAAGCAACTGCCTGTGTGCTAAGAGCGTGCTTCTGGAGACTGTGTATTGTCAGGTGCAAGAGAGATCTGCATGGACGCTTGCAGAACTGCATGAAGACTGCACAGATGTATGTAAGAGTACATGTGGGGTAAGGGTTAATTGCAGTTTTGAACACGTAGGATCTACCTCACCCATGGCAGGTGTGGAAGGAAAATCTATTCTGTTTTTTTCAAATGTATTAGCATTTGCCTCTCATTTGTAAGATAGTGATTTCTGCTGAATGCAAACCATCACAGTTCAAGAAAACAAGCTGCCCTTTCCTACGAATGCATGTCTTACAGTACAAGAGCAACACAAATTGAATCTCTAACAACAAATTCCTGTGTGCACACAGACTCATGGTGTGATTCTAGGCTTAAAACGATTTTCCATTGGCAATTTCAAACCACATTTACTGCTGTGGTTTTGCAAGTGATAATTACTGTAAGAGTCTGACACATTTTCCTTATAGTTTAGAGAGGCATAAAAGAGCACATGTCCTAACAGCTACTTGAGAGCATGAGCATGTGGAACCTTGGTGAGTGATTACACTAGAGCAAAAGAAAAGAGCCTTGGTGACATTGAATGTGTTAGCGTTACACACTGCTATCTGAAATACCACACAGTGCAAACCATCACAGTTCAAGAAAACAAGCTGCCCCTTTACTGCTGTGGTTTTGCAAGTGATAATTACTGTAAGAGTCTGACACATTTTCCTTTTAGTTTAGAGAGGCAGAAAAGAGCACATGTCCTAACAGCTACTTGAGAGCATGAGCATGTGGAACCTGGGTGAGTGATTAGACTAGAGCAAAGGAAATGAGCCTTAGTGACATTAAATGTGTTAGCGTTACACACTGCTATCTGAAATACCACACAGTGCAAACCATCACAGTTCAAGAAAACAAGCTGCCCCTTTCCTACAAATGCAAGTCTTACAGAACCAGACCACCACAAATTAAATCTCTGACAACAAATTCCTGTGTGCACACAGACTCATGATGTGATTCTAGGCAGAAAACAATATTCCTGGTTGATACCAGTATACCTTTACTTATTTTGAAGACATACTCCATAATATCTGACAAGTTCAAGGCAGTTAAATATCTTCCAAAACATAAAATGTAAAACACAACTTTAAAACAAGAATCTCATTTACATTTTTTTATCAAAATGCACCACATACATCCCCTCTCAAATTCATAACTCACCTTTAAAAGTAGTTAGTTGAGAAACAAATGTGGCACTCACACAGCAGATTATCAGAGCCAGAATCTCTGAACTGTACACCTCTCAGCAGAACCAGTAAATGGCAATGTTTCCCTCTCTTTTTTCTCACATATACATGTTAACTTCAAATCACAGTGCTTCCCACATTTTTTCAAATAGAAACACATTTCTATTGGTTGCAAATTCCAACCCTTTCCAAATGATCCCTACCCCCCTCATGACTTCTGCCTCCTACCATAGCAAGAGGTCATGGAACACTGGTGTGAGCAGAGAGGTCAGAAGTTCAGCACACAATGTTTCTAATCCAAAGAGCAAGAGTGCTTGACTTTTCAAACCTTACAGCAAATCTAAAGTAATGTTCTGTGGGTACACATTTTTCTGAACCAATACAAAACATGCTTTTAAACATTTAAACTTACAGCCTAGTTTTTAGTGTAGAATGGTCTGAAACAGCCAATGAGTTCTTTTTATTTAAAAAAAAAATATGTAAGCCTCCATTTTACAACTATCTTTCTTTTCATATTGCCATTCTACTGAAAGACACCCTCTGAGTGCATCCAGATCTCCTTGAAAGATGTTCACAGTGTGGACTGTAGGTCACAGCTATGTCTTCTGGAGTGAAAAGTATGCAGAAAAAAGAGGTATTTTCAAAGACCTTGCTTTGCCAAATGTAGACATTAAATGGATTGGTCAGAGAGGGTTAAAGTGGCACCAATTAATGCCCTTGGTGAAATCCTTTCTACATCTCCCACAGCCTGACCTTATAATTGTGCACTGTGGTGGAAATGACCTAGGCACTTTAACTGGGGTAGGTCTGGAAATGCTTGTTAAGGACACCTTTGTGCAATTGATGTCACTTTTTCCACAAACTACCTTTGTATATTCTAATATATGCCAAAGGCAAAAGTGGAACTGGTCCAACCAATATTGTCCACAGATTGACAAAGCAAGAAAGCACGTCAATAAGTCTGTTTCTGCTTTCCTCAGAGACTATGGTATGGGTTCTATTCTATATACCACAACAACTTGCGTTACAACATGCAAGGCATTTATAGAGGAGACAGTGTTCATTTCACAGATGAAGGCAACAGAGTCTTCCTCTTGCATCGGTACTTACTTGTAGGTACAAAACACTCAATTAACACAACGGCTCTTTTTAGAGCCAACCAACATCTAAACACTTATACTTGATTTTTTTATCTATTTTTTTAATGTTTTTTTTGCCACCGTGCGCGCACAGTGCGTGCACCCCGCGATATTTTTTTAAATTTTTTTTTTTGAGCCCTAAGAGGTCTTTCATGGTCCCCCTGACAAGGCCTAGGGGGTCAGGGACTCTCTACCCTGCCCCCTTTTCACGTTCTCCACTTGTGTTTTTAACTCTCTTCTACCTCTAAAACTCAAAATGGCGGCTGGGGGTGCGCGCACCGTGCGCGCACCCTGCGATTTTTTGAAAAAAAATTAATTTTTTTTTTCACCCTTAAGGATCCTTCAGGAACCCCCTGACAAAGGCTAGGGGGTCAGGAACTCTCTACCCAGCCTCCTTTTCACGTTCTCCACCTTTCTTTTTCCCTGTCACACACACCACACACAAAATGGTGGTCGACACTTCCTGATTTCGACCGATTCGAATGTTGACTGTCATGTATCCACCAATCAGAATTACGCTCGCGCACGTTAGGGTGCGCGCACGGTGCGCGCTTATAGATATGTATGTGCTTTTAACTGCAATTTTATTAGGAACTACTGAACAGATTGACTCCATATATGCAAAAGGCACTTCCTTGACCTGAGGACTACCTCTCTGCCAAATTTCAAGTAATTCTGTTCAGCCGTTCGGGCTGTACCTTCGACTAAAGGTCCTATGGGAAAATGCATGGGGAAAACGCGTTTTGGGGCCCCCCTTTTTTCTCGGCCCCCACTTGACGAATCACCCCGAGACTTTCAGGGTAGAAGCTGAGCGGAGCGCCCCATTAGTTTTGAAAATTTCGCGAGGATTTGTCAACCGGCGCCAAAGTTATTCAAAATAGAATTTTGAGACTTCCTATGGAAACACGGTCCTAACTATAACTATCTACTGGCGACCGCCAGTAGATAATATGTACATATGTATGTATATGTATATGCATATATGTATATATGTATGTTAATGTATATATATATATTCACTGAAAAAACATAGGTTTCAGGCACGTTATAGTTAGTAATTAACATTTAAAAAACCTTAAAAATTCACTGAAAAAACCATAGGTTTCAGGGGCGTTATAGTTAGCTGGACTTTTCACTCGTACAAAACCATTGAAATTCCCCCGTTATAGTTAGTTCAGCTAACTATAACTCACGCGCCCGCAATGCACTGCTGATGACGTCACATAATACATCACTCATGACATGGTCAGTAACATCACTCATAACATCACTGATGATATCTCAAATGACATCACTGATGACATCATACTTGTGATAGAGTGGCAGACCTCCTCTCCCCCTAATATAACCTTTGATACTCACCTTCAAAAATAGAAACAAAAATTTCAAAACAATGGACATACCAATACCATTTACAACAACCTATTCAGTAATTCTAAGATCCGCATACACATTCACTCATTCACCAACAGTCCTATACAGTCACTCATACATGTACTCACTCATCATATGTACTCATACACCTATACATCCTGTTACACAACGCCACTCATCCATAGAGTTACTCACACACATAGTCACTCATGCTAATAAAGAATCAAACATCCATTTACTTGCATATACAGTTATACACACACCACCCCACCACACTTACTTCTACAGAAACTTGCACATACTTAGTCTTTTAAACAATCACTTATAGAAACACATACTTATTCATACAGGAACTGTTCCAATCTATCACTCTCACATATACTCACTTATATACACCAATAGTCACATATACTAGTTTAAAACATATGTAGTTACTCATAAAGACACTATTGAGACAGTCATTCACTCACTAACACACCCATGCACACACTCATCCACCCATACAGTCCTGCACACATGCTGTCTTCAACACATACAAACAGTGAGTCACTCATTCATGCACCTATGCACTACGTAATACCCCCCACCGAACCATACAGACACTCATACACTCATACTGATACTCAAAAAACCAACTAATAACCTTTATAGACACTCATGTAGCTAGTCACCAACCCATGCAGCCACTTATACACAAAGTGAGAGACTGATACAGATATTTACATATTTAAACAATACTCACTAAGCCATGTATTCGCTAAGATACACTTAATCAGTCCGTTATCCAATAAATTTTTCAAAAACAAATCATCCATTTAGACACTTATATACCCATTTATTCTTCCATCGACCTTGAGATATACATATATAAAACATATGTAATTTTCAGAAAAACACACATTCACTGGATGATGTCATCAGTGATGTCATTTGAGATGTCATCAGTGATGTCATGAGTGATGTCACTGACCATGTCATTAGTCATGTAATATGGGACGTCATCAGCAGTGCATTGCGGGCACGCGAGTTATAGTTAGCTGAACTTACTATAACGGGGGAATATCAATGGTTTTGTACGAGTGAAAAGTCCAGCTAACTATAACGCCCCTGAAACCTATGGTTTTTTCAGTGAATTTATATATATATGTCATGTGAGCAAGGCTCTTGGGAGCCGAAACGTCAAGACGACACTGCCAGCAAAATAAATAGCACTTAACTGGAGGTCCGTGTCCGTGTGGTCTTTGGAGCAGAGGTAGCGACATTGCCTTCTTCAAATTACTTATCGGTTCCTGTGATATATAAATATATATATATATTACCTACTGGCAGTCGCCAGTAGGTAGTTATAGTTAGGACCTATTTTCCATAGGAAATCGGCAACATTCTATTTGGAATAACGTTGGCGCCGATAGACGAATCCTCGCAAAATTTTCCAAACTTTTGGCCAGCTCCGGTCCGCTCCTATCCTGCAATTTTCACGGTGATTCGTCAAGCGGGGGCCAAGAAAAAAGGGGGGGCCCAAAACACGTTTTCCCCATGCATTTTCCCATAGGATCTGTTGAAGCAGCTATAGCACGAACTGCTTAACGGAATTACACCAAATTTGGCAAAGAGGTAGTCCTCAGTTCAGACTCGTGTCTTTTGCTTAAATGGTGTAAATCCGTTCAGTAGTTCCTGAGAAAATCAAAAGTAAAATCACACATATATCTGGGCGGAGCCTAACCACACATCTCATCGTGAGATCTGATTGGCTGTCAGCACTTCATCCAAGTAGTGTTGGCAGCCATCTTGGGACCAATATACATGATAGCACCTCATTAACAAGCATTTGCAATGCAATAGGTCTCGCAGTAGCAAAGTTTAAAGTTGGTGGCATTGTAGATGGCATTGTTTATTATCTATGTTTTTAAAGCGACAAATATATAAAAGGTTATTTATAATGTTAGTATGTGAAAGTGGGGTAAATGTGATATGTACGGTAATGTGACCAATGCTATGAAAGCGGCTACCACGAGTAAAAATTATGTCTTCCTCTAACCAGCGCCAAATAAACGTCTGTATTGTGACAAACAAACGCACAAAAGGCTGCCAGAAAGTCTGCTGTAGTGTGACTTTCTGTGACACTCCAGACACTTGAGAAACAAACCGGCCCAAGCAAATTGACTGTAAACAAGCAAACTGAGAAAGATAAGAATCTATTCCTCTGCAGCATCTGTGTGATGCAAATTAATCACAGCAGGATACTAAAGTCATTAAGGCAACAAAGGTGCACCCTAAAACAAGGAGGGGGGATACACGGTGCAGAAGAGGGTCTGGGAACGTCTCATAGGAAGGTTGGAGCTGAGCAGTAGGTTTAAGGGGTGAGAGGGTGGAATATAAAAGTGCAGAAGGAGAACGCAGTGAAGTGAATAAATGTCCTTGCATAGTGCACAATACATAATGATTTGCCTCTGGGCGTCACAGTTATTTAAAGAACGGAACCTAGATACAGGGAGACCATGTGGTTTTTCAAGCATCACAGTTTGCTTCAGTGCGGAATTAAAGATTCAATCCCAGGGTTCCTAGTTACAATGTCTGCAGCTTAGTTGGTTGGACACGGCCAGTACACAGAACAAAGTGTGGGCGGGAGGGAAGGGGGGACACATGTTCATTAAGGTGAGAATATAAACCAAAGGCACACAGAGAGAAGGAGCACAAAGAGAAAGAATGAAAAAATACACAAGCAGAGGGAAAGCATGCCAAAATTTGACATACATGCAAGCGCATAAGGGAGCTCCCTCGCCCAGGAAGCAAGGCCACGAGTCAATAGGAGGTGGTGAAAGTGAAGGCAAGAGGGGTAGCAACAGCATAGGTAGGTAGTGGGCAGAAAGTGCAGGAGGATTTGCAAAACCCTCGAGATGATGCTGGCCGGGGGGGAGGGGGCTATGCGTGAAGGAGGAGGGGGCACAGTGACTGCTGGAGAAGGAGGGTAGAAGTTGGAGGTGGGTCCGGGGAAGGTGGGTGAAAGACGTCACAGAATGTAGATAGGGGCGAGTAGCAGGGATGGGTTCACAAAAACGTGTATTATCAATGGAAATTGGTTACGAGCTGCACCAAACTGCGCTGTAATAACAAGCAATGAAAAATTACTTTGAAAGCGGGCAAAGCAAACGTGTGAGATGAAAAAAAAAATGCAAACATGGGTCATATGAAAGTGCCTTGAGTCTTTTGGGTGTGTGATTGAGTCGACAAATGCTGTGCGGGCGGGGTGCACGGGGGATCTTTGGCGCTGCCTGACTAAGGCGCAAAGCGGATTTTCAAGGAGGGGGACAGTGGGTGGGAAAGGGGGAGGAAAACCCAGCAATGCGAGAGAGAGGGAGGAGCGAGTGGGAGAGGAAAGGCTGCCATGCGAGAGCTTCAGGCTTGCAGCTGTGCGCGGGCACAAACATCGGGAACGCAAGCTGGAGGCCTGAAAAGCCACTGTTTGGTGGGAGAGGGGGAGGAAATCCCGGCAATGCGAGAGAGAGGGAGGAGCGAGTGGGAGAGGAAAGGCTGCCATGCGAGAGCTTCAGGCTTGCAGCTGTGCGCGTGCACAAACATCGGGAATGCAAGCAAGGGGGCTATGCGTGAAGGAGGACTGGGCACAGTGACTGCTGGAGAAGGAGGGTAGAAGTTGGAGAGGGGTACGGGGAAGGTGGGTGAAAGACGTCACAGAATGTAGATAGGGGCGAGTAGCAGGGATGGGCTCACAAAAACGTGTATTATCAATGGAAATTGGTTACGAGCTGCACCAAACTGCGCTGTAATAACAAGCAATGAAAAATTACTTTGAAAGCGGGCAAAGCAAACGTGTGCGATGAAAAAAAAAATGCAAAGATGGGTCATATGAAAGTGCCTTGAGTCTTTTGTGTGTGTGATTGAGTCAACAAATGCTGTGCGGGCGGGGTGCATGGGGGATCTTTGGCACTGCCTGGCTAAGGCGCAAAGCGGATTTTCAAGGAGGGAGACAGCGGGTGGGAAAGGGGGAGGAAAACCCGGCAATGCGAGAGAGAGGGAGGAGCGAGTGGGAGAGGAAAGGCTGCCATGCGAGAGTTTCAGGCTTGCAGCTGTGTGTGGGCACAAACATCGGGAACACAAGCTGGAGGCCTGAAAAGCCACTGTTTGGTGGGAGAGGGGGAGGAAAACCAGGCAATGCGAGAGAGAGGGAGGAGCGAGTGGGAGAGGAAAGGCTGCCATGCGAGAGCTTCAGGCTTGCTGCTGTGCGCATGCACAAACATCGGGAACGCAAGCTGGAGGCCTGAAAAGCCACTGTTTGCACTTCCAAAACTCGCTTACTAAAAGTTTCGCCAGAGCAGCGCTAAAGCGCTGGCTCAGGCGAGACCTAAAAAGCATTGCAGTTAATAGAAGGTTTTAAGACTTTAGTTACATTATAAATCATTTGTTGATGGTACCATACTCATTTTAGGAATTGTGATGTGTTCTAAGGTGATTTTACCAGCCTTCTGCTGTGATATCATGAATCATGTTTGAGAGAAAACTATTTTCTCATGCTTTTCCCACAGAGGTTTGGAAGGTGATCTATAAGGTAAACTGAGAGCATATTTACTGTAAATTCACATTATCTTTCTCAGTCATGTGAGAATGAAGTCTGACATTCTCAGTAAAACATGTACCTCCAACAAGGGCAGAGACTGTCAGTTGATTCCTTTGTGTTCTACTGCAGCTTCCCAGAGTGTTCCAAAGAACAACTAGAGCGCTAACACTCCTACTTATGACAAACGTATGGCACACCTGAAGCCATCTTGATTAGAATAAAGTGGTAACTCTTAAAACATTTAATTTAAAAAGGAACAAAATGAGGGGGTTCATTTTGCCATAGAAAGTATGATTAGTGCTGCAGAAAGAAAAATTAGGGCACATTTTGAGTGACTTCTCAAATCCTCTTCTATTTCATTAACAAATTCTGACATGCAGACTGAAACATGCACTTTCAATACCAGCAGCAGACTCCCTGGTGAGCAGTAGATTTACTACAGTGATCTAATAAGCAACTAGAGTGCTAACATTCAGAATTTATGCCAAATGTGTGACACATCTGAATGCCTTCTTGATGGAACCAAAATAAAAAACTGAAAATATTTCCTACTGAGGAGACTGTAGTAAATAAGGAAATTAGGAAACTTCATAACAAATAAGTCTCCCAAAATGGCCACCAGAGACAAAAGAGCCCAAATGTAGCCCAAATATCACCCAGATGTAGCCCAAGTATAGCCCAATGACAGAAAGTACCAGAGTGTTCTAACGAACAACTAGAGCGCTAACAGTCTTACTTATGACAAAAGTATGGCACACCTGAAGCCATCTTGATTGGAATAAAGTGGTAACACTTAAAACATTTAATTTACAAAGGAACAAAATGAGGGGGTTCATTTTGCCATAGAAATTATGATTAGTGCTGCAGAAAGAAAAATTAGGGCACATTTTGAGTGACTTCTCAAATCCTCTTCTATTTCATAAAAATATTCTGACATGCAGACTGAAACATGCACTTTGACTATCAGCAGTAGACTTCCCTGGTGAGCAGTAGCTTTACTACAGTGATCTAATGAGCAACTAGAGTGCTAACATTCAGAATTTATGGCAAATGTGTGACACATCTGAATGCCTTCTTGAGGGAACCAAAATAAAAAACTGAAAGTATTTCCTACTGAGGAGACTGCAGTAAATGAGGAAATTAGGAAACTTCATAACAAATAAATCTCCCAAGATGGCCACCAGAGACAAAAGAGCCCAAATGTGGCCCAAATATCACCCTGATGTAGTCCAAGTATAGCCCAATTACAGAATGTCCCAAAGTGTTCTAACGAACAATTAGAGTGCTAACAGTCTTACTTATGACAAAAGTATGGCACACCTGAAGCCATCTTGATTGGAATAAAGTGGTAATACTTAAAACATTTAATTCACAAAGGAACAAAATGAGGGGGTTCATTTTGCCGTAGAAATTATGATTAGTGCTGCAGAAAGAAAAATTAGGGCACATTTTGACTTCTCAAATCCTCTTTTATTTCATAAAAATATTCTGACATGCAGACTGAAACATGCACTTTGAATACCAGCAGCAGACTTCCCTGGTGAGCAGTAGCTGTACTACAGTGATCTAATGAGCAACTAGAGTGCTAACATTCAGAATTTATGGAAAATATGTGACACATCTGAATGCCTTCTTGATGGAACCAAAGTAAAAAACTGAAAGTATTTCCTACTGAGGAGACTGCAGTAAATGAAGAAATTAGGAAACTTCATAACAAATACATCTCCCAAGATGGCCACCAGAGACAAAAGAGCCCAAATGTAGCCCAAATATCACCCAGATGTAGCCCACATGTAGCCCAATGACAGAAGTGTGCAAAACACTTATTTGTTGTGTAATTGCAGTTTTATATAGTGCAGACTTGTCAGGTATTGGATTGCTTTACATGAGCATTGGTTACATCCCACAAGATCAAATTCATTTTGGTTGTAGACATGGAGAGATTACGTGATTTGACCAGAATCACAGAATGTTGAGCTGAAGCAGAAACTCCAACCTGGTTCCCCAGTTGCAAAGTCTGCAGCTCTGGAAGTAACACCACATCCTCTCCCCTAAGTGCAACATTTAATCAAGTGGTCAACTGGATAAAAAAACATAAAGATTACAAATAATGTAAACGTTCTTTGTCACTATGTGACAACTCAGAAAATATGTCCTCATTTTAGTTTTTTAGAGCACTAACCATAATTTTGATGCAAATAAGACCCTCTCATATATGTAATTTCTAAAGGAAATGCTCTAGGTATTACAGTTTTGATTACATCAAGATGACGTGAGGCGTTCCACACTTTTGTAACAAATATAGAATGTTAGCAATCTAGTTGTTCATTGGGATACTGTTGAGAGGCAGAGGCCAGGGGCACGGACTCTGAAAATGGAAGGCAGGTAGGAGAGTGCAGAGGCAACAATTTGACCACACTGGGCAGGCAGGAAGGGCAGTGACAGCACAATAGCCTATGGAGGGCAGTGGAAAGGGCGGCAGGGGCAACAAACCAACAATACAGGACTGGCAAGAGAGGCTGTGGCAATATAATAGACCATTGTGGGCAGAAGGAATAGGCAGTGGTAGTACAACCATACATGCCAACAGACCCGTTTCAGCTAGGAAACGTCCAATGTTTTTAAGCTCAAATGGGCTTTATTTGATCTGTCTCCTGTTTACAATTTCCTCTTTTTCAATGTAACTCAAAGGGGAAAATCAATACCCCAGTTTTTTTTCAAAATCTCCCTCTTACCAAGTTCAAAATGTTCGCAAGTATGGTACATTGGATCATGGTAGGCAGGAGGATTTGGGGTAGGGACATGGACTCGGATAACAGAGGACAGGAGGGACATGGAGAGGTGCACCAAACTGACCCTACAGGGCAGGCATCAGGGTTTGCAGCAGCACAATACACCACACAGGACATGCGGGACGGGAGTGCAGCACAACAATCCATAGAAAGCAATAGGGAGGGGACAGGACCATGCACATGGACTACAGAGAACAGAGGGGAAAGAGGCAATGGTAGCTAGCTGACCATAATGGACAGACGGGAGAGAAAGCTGCAGCATAATAGACCATAAAGGGCAGGAGGGACGGATCAGGGGCATTACAATGGAACAGACAAGCCAAGAGGGAGGGAATAGGGGTCTGCACATGGAAACTGAGGGCTGGGGGCAAGGAGGCAGGGCAGGAGCAGCAAGATGACCATGGAGATCAGGCAGGATGGGCACTAGAAACAAGACACACCATGGTGAGCAACAGTGAGACTATGATGGCATACACACAGACCATGGAGGGAAGGTGGGAGGGGTCATGGGCAGCTAGCTGACCACACAGGGAAGGTGGGAGGGGCCATGGCAGCACAGAAGACCATGCATGGCAAGCGGGAGGGTTAGTGGCAGCACAATAGCTATGATGGGTAAGAAGGAGGGTGCAGGGGCATGCACAAAGGACCATGGAGGATAGAAGGGAGGGTCAGGACCTGGGCACAGACAAGACAGTTCAGGGGAAGGGGCCTCATAACAGACCGCGTAGGGCAGGCAGGAGGAGCAGTTGCAGCACAACAGACCAGGGAGGGCAGAAGGGTGTGGCAGTAAAATGGACCATGGAGGACAGGAGGAAGGGGATAGGGGCATGGCATGTGGACAGGCAGGATGGAGGTGGCAGGGACAGGTTACAGTCATCTGACAATGCTAGGCAGGTGGGAGGGGAGTGGCAGCTCAACAGAACACTCAGAGTAGATAGGAGTGGCAGGTCCATGGAACATGGTGGGCAAAAAGGATGGAGCAGGGGCATGCACAAAGACATCGGAGGGCAGGGGGAAGGAGAATAGGGGCAGCAAGCTAAGCACAGAGGCTAAGCAGGAGGTCAATGATGGGCCATAGAATTGGGCAATGGAGGGCAGGAGGAGTGGACTGGTACATCATGCTAAATGGAGGGCAGTGGCAGCACATCAGACCATGCATGGCAGGAGGGAGGAGGCTAGTCCATGGATTCAGACAACAGAGGATACGGAGGAGGTGATGGGGCAGCAAGCTAACTGTTCAGAGAAGGTGGGTATTAGGAACTTTATTGTTTCTAAAATGTGTGCCTGTGCGAACTACTTAAAATATGAAAAAGTATGCAGCATAATCTCACTTTTATTCAGGAAGAAGAGGACGTTTGTGACTGTAACTCTGGGCTCACTTGGCAGAAACACCCCCTGACCCTCCACCTCCCATCACAAAATGTAATGCCCGTGAAAAGGGTAGGTGGCCGCAGTGTTATATAGAACATAGTCCTGAGAGCATGATTGAAAATGAAAACTAGATATAGTATATGGTATAAACTATGCACCAAAAAGTGTGATATAAGATGAACCGGGCGTGAAATATAATTTGCAATACATTGTGCGCAATGACAGATTCATTGGAGAGCGCGAGATAGCACAGGCACTTGCGCGTGCTATGCGATATGCGCCTTGGAGTGTAATATGCACAGGGCAGTGTTGTGTAACCTAACTAGTCTCAAAAGTTGTAATATAAAATATGTGCTGGGGAGTGTAACGTTGCATATGCACTGTGACAAAGATATGGATCCCAGATTGTAATATGTATGGCATAGCGCTGTGCTTTATAACATAGGCATCGAGGAAGGCACGTTAGATGGGGCAATATAACCCGTGCGAAGGCAAGTGTGGCATGACATATTCATGGGGTGGTGTTACAGTGCACATGGGCTAGAGAGTGTCATAGCATACGCACTAGCTGGTGGAATACTACACAGAGGTGTGTGGCACTCGGCGGGCACTGGTGGGTGTAACACAGCATTGGGCTCAGCCAGGAGCACGCTATGACTCTCAAGTGAGGTGTGTCTCCTTTCCAGAGAGTAAAATAAAAAGTATTACACATCCGATGGTGGATGTGTGTTTTAATAACCGTGAGGGGGGGTTTCTTGCATAGTTTGGTCGAATTTTTGTCGAATCCCCTTTGAATGGCTTGGTGTGCGTGTGTATTAAATGTGCCCGTCAATAGCTACCCATGTTTGTATAAATAAACGACAAGGGTGTCTACTTGGAGAGTACCCACCGGCGGGGGCACCGCCATTAGGCATGGTAGGGCGTCAGACACGTCAGAGCTTCACTAGCAGTGTAAATACATTCCACGTGGATTCATTGTATGCACAGTCGCCTTTTAATGAATATCACACAAATCGTCAAGGTGATAGGTACATACGGTTTGTCCAGCATGTCCTAGGTGTTTCTATAAATATATATTTTTTTAAAATATTAAAAAACAAAGGCCGGCCCCTGGGAATGGGGTCCCCGGGGCCATAAGTGTCCTGATTAAGGCCTTGGGAGGGGGGCCATGCGGCCCCCTTCCAAATGTATTTTTTTCAACAACAAAAAATTAGGGTGCAGGCCTTGGGGGATGGGGTCCCCAGGACCAATAAATTAGAAAAAGAAGGGGGGCCACACAGCCCTCCTTCTTAATAAAATAAATAAAAGACAGGCATCGCGCTGGAGGCCACGCCCCCTCCTTGCAGCACTCTGCAAACGCACCCCCTGGCCAGTTGTAAGTTGGGGAATTAATTCCCCTTCAATACTGAGGGTCCCTGAGGGCCAACTAGCCCAACAGGTATCTCCAGAGAGCTGTGTTGCAGACAGGTGTTCTGAGGCCACGCTCCTTTTTACACCTCTATGCAACGCAGCTCTGTGGTGCTTACTGGGGGTACCTAGTGGGCTAGTTTGACCCTAGGGATCCTTAGGATTTAAGGGGACTTAATCTCTCAACTTAGAACAGCCACAGGGCGCGTTTACACAGTGGTGAAGGGAGGGGACGGGGCCTGAGGTGACGTTTTAAGTTGGGGAAATAATTCCCTTTCAGTCCTAAGGGACCCGGGGGGCCAACTAGCCCACCAGGTGCTTCCAGTAAGCGCCATTGCGCTGCGTTGCAGAGAGGTGGTCTAGGCCGTGTCCCTTTTTACATCTCTCTGCAACGCAGATGTGTGGCGCTTACTGAGGTACCTAGTAGTCTAGTTGGACCCTAAGGACCCTCAGGATTCAAGGGGACTTAATCTCCCAACTTAACACGGCCACAGGGCGTGTTTACACAGTGGGGAAGGGAGGGGACGGGCCTGTGGTGACTTGTGCAAACACGCCCTGTGGCGCGTTTTAAGAGGTAGTTTTAATCCCCTGCCCTATGATATACTAGGGGCTTACAGAGGAGGTCATGCTAATCACAGGGGAACCCCAACGCATAGTGTTCCCTAGTGTATGTAGGTGTTTTCACTGTATTCTGAGTGTCTTTTAACATAGCACTGGCTCTAGGACTGGTTAGTCAGACTCAGTTACCACCAGTATCTGTCTGAAAAAGTTGAGGGTACAGGATGATTTTGCAACAAGGCTTCTTTCTGCTCTTCTGTTTGTTCTTTCTGCACGTTATCCTTCTTCCTGCACTTTTTTTCGTCTTTGAGGACTTCTGTTGCTTCTTTCTGCATTTCTTTTTTTTCTTTCTGTGCGTTTTTTCTTCTTTCTTCACATGTCCTATCTCTGTAGGCATAGTTAGAAATTAGCATTTAAAAAACCTTTGAAATTCACTGAAATAAACCATAGGTTTCAGGCACGTTATAGTTAGGAATTAGCATTCAAAAAACCTTAGAAATTCACTGAAAAAACCATAGGTTTCTGGTGCGTTATAGTTAGCTGGACTTTTCACTCGTACTAAACCATTGAAATTCCCCCGTTATAGTTAGTTCAGCTAACTATAACTCTCGCGCCCGCAATGCACTGCTGATGACGTCACATATTACATCACTCATGACATGGTCAGTGACATCACTCATGACATCACTGATGACATCTCAAATGTGCCTGAAACCTATGGTTTTTTCAGTGAATATATATATATACATATATATATATATATATATATATTTTCAATCGTTTTCACTTTCATTTTACATTTATGTTTATTATATTTCTAAATTGTGGACTAGAATTTTGATTCATTTGATTTAAGCATTTAAGCGAGTGTAACAAACAGGTGGGACATCATGGAAAGATATTTTTATCTGAATATGTTGCAAATACCTAGGTATTTTACCGTTATTATGTTTTGTATTTACATTTTGATGGGGTTTTTCTTGGATTCATATGAGCATTTAAGCACTAATTGCATAGAAGTACTGATGTCAACTTTCTTTGTCCATGATTTTTGTTTGCACTAGCCCTTTAAATAGAGGAAGAATAATCTGAGCACTGTCATGTGATCAAGGCCTCTTGTTCGGCTGAAACGCATAATGGCAGAATAAAGTAATTGCAGCACTCGTTTTGGTCTATGCTCGTTTTTCCGCAGAGTTGGAGGTGTGAGTATATATATATTCACTAAAAAAACAAATGTTACATGGACGTTATAGTTAGCAAATAGAATTAAAAAGAAACTTAAAAATTAACTGAAAAAGCTCAGGTTACAGGGATGTTATAGTTAGGCAAAAAAAAATATTTTAAAAAACATCCAGCAAGTTGCTGGAGGCCACACCCCTTTCACTAGCTCTCTGCAAACGCACCTCCTGGTGGAGTGGTGGTTAGGGAATGAAATCCCCTTCAATGCTGAGGGCCTTTGAGGGCCAACAAGTTGTCTTGTTACCTCCAGTAAGTCCCAGACAGCAGGATTGCTGAGAGGACTTGAAGGCCACGCCCCCTTTCTCTACCAGTCTGCAAACAAGCCTCCTGGCATGCTTCTGGTTGAGGAATTAATTCTACTTTACTCCTGAGGGCCTCAGGACTAAAATGAAATATTTCCCCTAGCCAGAAGTGCATTAGGAGGCACATTTGCAGAGTGATAGAGAAAGGAGATGTGGCCTCTGACAACCTCTCAGCAATCCAGCTGTATAGATCTTACTGGGGTGGCTGGAGGAGTAGTTGGCCCCCAAGTACCCTCAACCCCCAACTAGTAGTGCGCTAAAAGGTGCATTTGCAGAGTGGTCGAGAAAGGCGGCATGGCCACCAAACTCCTCTCAGTAAACCCACTGTGTGGGACATCGAGGAGTTCACGTGATCAAGGGACAGGGTCACAAAACGCGTCGAGTTGCCGAGAAGCTTGCTGTAATAAATTTCACTGCTAAAGAAGCTATTCGAGTCCGTGGTTGTTGTTGTTTCGGGAAGGAAGAATACAGCGATTGTTGTGATGTTTTGAGGTTCGCCCCCTCACCACGGACCGCCGTCATAAGCGGCGAGGTCATGGCGACGTCAGTGTTAAGCACTGAATTTGGGTATATATATATATATATTCACTGAAAAAACCATAGGTTTCACACACGTTATAGTTAGGAATTAGCATTTAAAAACCTTGCAAATTCACTGAAAAAACCATAGGTTTCACACATGTTATAGTTAGCTGGACATTTCACTCGTACAAAACCATTGAAATTCCCCCGTTATCGTTAGTTCAGCTAACTATAACTCGCGTGCCTGCAATCCACTGCTGATGACGTCACATATTACATCACTCATGACATGGTCAGTGACATCACTCATGACATCACTGATGACATCTCAAATGACATCACTGATGACATCACTGATGTCATCATCCTTGTGTAAGAGTGGCAGACCTCCTCTTATCCTAATATAAACTTTGATACACACATTGAAAAATACAAACTTAAGTTTTGAATACTATAGAGATACCAATACCAGTTAGAACAACCTTTTCAGTAATTCCAAAATCTACATACGCATCCACTCATTCATCAACACTTCTATATAGTCACTCATACATGTACTCAGTCATCATATCTACTCATACACCTATACATCCTGTTACACATCTACACTCATACATAGAGTTACTCACACACATACTCACACATGCAAATAAACATCCATTTACTTGCATATACAGCTATACACACACCACTACACTTACTTCTAAAGAAACGTACACATACTTACTCTCTTAAACAATCACTTATAGAAACACATACTTATTTATACAGGAACTCTTCCAATCTCTCACTCTCATATATCCTCACTTATATACATCAATACTCAAATATACTAGTTTAAAACATATGGACTTACTCATAAAGACACTATTGAGACAGTCATTCCCTCTCTTACTCACCCATACACACACTCATTTACCCATACTGTCCTGCTCACATACTGTCTTCAAAACACATACAAACAGTGAGTCACTCATTCATGCATCTATACGCTAAATAATATCCCCCCTGAACCATACAGACACTCATACTGATACTCTAAAAACGAACTAATAACCCATATACCCACTCATGTAGCTACTCACCAACCCATGGAGCCACTTATACACAAAGTGAGACACTGATACAGATATTTAAATATTTAAACATTACTCACTAATACTTGTATTCACTAAGATACTGTTAATAAGTCAGTTATGCAATTAATTTTACAAAAAAAAACATCCATTTAGACACTTATTTACCTATTTATTCTTCCATTAACGTTTAGATATACATATATAAAAAATATTTATTTTTCAGAAAGACACATATTCACTGGATGATGTCATCAGTGATGTCATCAGTGATGTCATTTGAGATGTCATCAGTGATGTCATGAGTGATGTCACTGACCATGTCATGAGTTATGTAATATGTGACGTCATCAGCAGTGGATTGCGGGCGCGCGAGTTATAGTTAGCTGAACTAACTATAACGGGGGAATTTCAATGGTTTTGTACGAGTGAAATGTCCAGCTAACTATAACATGTGTGAAACCTATCGTTTTTTCAGTGAATTTGCAAGGTTTTTTAAATGCTAATTCCTAACTATAACGTGTGTGAAACCTATGGTTTTTTCAGTGAATTTGCAAGGTTTTTTAAATGCTAATTCCTAACTATAACGTATGTGAAACCTATGGTTTTTACAGTGAATTTGCAAGGTTTTTTAAATGCAATTTTTTTTATTTATTATTTTTTTTGAGATTTTTTTTAAACAATATGCTATCTATGTATATAATCATAGATTTACTGTATCCTGCAATTTGGAATGGTTCACCTTTTTTAAATAAATGTTTAGATATAGTTGAACAACATAATTAATATCTTCTACAAACCTTTACATTTTTTTTTTTTTAAGGAATTTTTACCGTGCGCGTACGGTAAGCTTACGGTACGCGCACGGTACAATAAGTACGGTGCGCGCACGTAAGATGTATGCTCCGTGTGTGCATGCGTACGCGATTTATGTACGCATGCGTACTTCGTCTGTGACGCGTGTGCGCTGGCTTCCTACGCGCATGCGCGCGTTTTGTTTTTGCACATGCGCGCGTGCTCCTTACGCGGAACCGCCGTACACGCATGCGCGCGTGCCTCTAATGCGCATGCGCGCGCGTGCTCCTTACGCGCATGTACGCGTCTTACGTACGCACATGCATATTTTTACCGTGCGCGCACGGTAAGCTTACGGAGCACGCACGGTAGGTCATGTGATCCAGAAACAACACTTTTCATTGGTTTAAACTTCTTTCATTTCCAGAAACTTCCAACACCACACCCATTCCCCTCATTATTGCTTGTGATTCCCTAGGAGAAGGAGCTGAACTGTTTTTGTGATACAATGGCAGAGCAGCAGTCATCTTCTGGGAGTGAGCAGGACAGCATTATCAGACAGAGAAAAAGGAAACAGAAGGATTCTTTTGTCTGGAAATATTTATCATTTCCAGAGGGGCAGAAGAAAGTCAATGCTCCAAAAGTCACTTGCAAACTTTGTGGGCGTGTCTTGTCTAGAGGAGATCCTAAGAAGAAATACTCTTTTGGAATCTTCACTATGTTCAGGCACATTAGGGATGTACATCCTGCGACTTTTGCTCGAGCTACTGGAGCAACCCCTCCAGCAGCTCAGCCGAGCACATCCGAAGAAGCTTAGCCGAGTACATCATCGGCAGCTCAGCCGAGCACTTCCTCTGCGGTGGGAGCGTCACCCTCTTCTGCTCCTGTGGACATTTACCCTCGATTTCAGAGGGTACATATACGGTGCAATACTTGCTATGCTCTTATTTCTTTTGGGGAGTCCAGTATTCCTCTAATAGATAATAAGATAGAGCAGCACAAGTGCGGTACCTTATAATATTGCCATTCTTTCCTTCCTCTGTCCCTGTATTAACACAACGGCTCTTTTAAGAGCCACCTTACCTCACAACTTTTTTTTATTTTTTTAATCACTTTTTTTTTTTTAAATTCCCGCCGTGCGCGCACGGTACGTCTACCCATTTTTATTTTTTTTTTTAAATGTTTTTTTCACCCTTCAAGGTCCTTGAGGGACCACAACGGAAATGAGAAAAGCAGAGTAGTGAAAAAAAAGGGAGCATGAAAGTAAATGTGTGATAAATACATATATTTCAAACTTACTTGACCAACAAAATAACTTAATTATCAATAAATGTTTTTTTTAATTGATAGAAAAAAGGATTAATTTTCCTAAATTTTCTTTCTCAATCTGAAAAAAAAGAAAAAAAGTATTAATATTTAACAATACATTTTAGAATACAGTACACATATTTTCATATTTAAAAAAACAATATTTTGTCCTTTTTTTGCTGTTTTCAGAATATATTGAATAAATCTTGTTGGTTAAGCACATACACCAAAATAATATCTGTCAAAGAAGTTCACAATAGAAATTTTTACCTTTCCATGAGGCCAAATGGTAATTTTTAAATTCTTTTTTGATGAAATATCCAATGGTAATCCAATAAAATCGCAAAAATGATTTGTTCAAATGTTGCAATTTGTATCTAAAATTTTGGTTTCAGAAACATTAAATAGGAATTTGGTAATTCTGCAGGCAAACGTTGCTTGAAAATCAATTGAGAATTATTACACAGTGTCCAGCCTTTTTCACATTTAAGATAAACTGTGTAATGACCAGAAGTTATAGGAGGTCCATCATGGAAAAGTATAGCAACTGCAACAAAAGTTTTTCCAGATATTGATAATTGATGTCCTGTAAACTTCTTTATTAAAGTGTCCAATTTTGAACCATCAGCTCTACAACGTTGCATCATTAAAATTAAATACTGTCCATATTTCTTTAAAAATAACGTTGAAAACATGTCTGATTTACATTTAGAACATTCCATGTTGTGATTGGCATCTTTAACTAATTTACTAAAAGTCACTGATTTACTCTCAGGTAATGTTAAATATATAAACCATTCTGAATCAACATTAGAGCTGCATGTGTTGAAACAGTTTTCACAACTAAGTCCCCATTTATAAGAGAGACCAAACATATTTTCTATTTCTACCCCTTCATCTTCCAGTACCATAAGGATATACATCAAGAATTCCTGTGCATCTTGCTGGACATTTTGAGTAAACTGTGTACATCCTGAACATACATCTAAAAGTTTTCTAACATCAGAAACACTTTCTATTTTAGTTTTATCAATACTCAGCTTCTCAAAAAGAAAACTCAGCAGAGAACAAAATCTTTTTTCATGATTTACTATTATCTGCTCTTGCAAACTTTCAAGATAAAATACAACATTCAGCACTACATTAGCATAGCAGTTGACACCAGTAGCAGTTGACACCAGAGCTATTTTCAAAATGACAACCAACAACCTCTTCAACATTGTTTTTTTTCTTTTTGCGTGCAATCACATCACTCTCCTTTTGTTTTCTCTTCTGTACATCGTCATTACAGATATTCTCAATTCTCCTTTTCCGAGAAACAACACGTTTTTCAAACACAGGATACTGACCTAAATGAGGAGCATAGGTTCTTCTTAATCTATTATACTCCTTTACACAATTTGCATCAGCACTAACTTTTGAGTCATCAAAGTCTATCATGAATAAACCAGATAATGTTTTCACTCGTGACAAAGCAACATATGCCATACCTTCTTTGAACACAGTAGAACCAATGTTTACAAAAGCACACAGTTAATCCTTGAGATTTGTGAATAGTTACAGCATATGCTAGAGAAAACGGAAACTGCTTCCTACGTACATATAAGTCTTTTACAAGCAAAAAATGGACTGAACAATGACTAATCTCTTTAACCTCTTCACTCTGATCAAATTTTATTTTTAAAAATTCAATCCCATCTTTTTTCTGGTACTTCACAAAACCCACAACTTTACCCATAGCTCCATTCACTAAACCTTTTTCTACATCCAAATTTCTTCTTAAAAATACTCGACAGTTCATACAAACATAAAGATTATTTTCTAATCCAGCTGTTTTCTAAATGTTCTTCTCTGGAGAATCCAATTTATTTTTAAATTTGCCTGTTAATGTAATAGTAATTCCTTCATGCTGAATTTTGTCCACTGCTTCCATTTTCTTAATCTCTTCCTTTTCCAATTTCAAAATTCCTCATTGAATATCGAGCATTCACGTAGTGTTGGCATTAAGCAGATTACAGTATTTTTTTCTGCAATGTTCTTGTATATTTTCTCAGCAACTATTTCTTCTTTTGGAAATAAATTATGTAGCAACCGACTCTGTAATGCTTTTCTGCCAACTTCTGTGAGTAGTCCAATTCTGATATCTTTCAGAATACTTGCATAATCTTCATCATTTGCTTGCCTCATATTGGTAGTGAGTTCTTTGTACTCAAAGAATGACCAAATATTTGCATTACCAATACTTCCTAATGACTTCTTTGTGTCTTCATGTGTCACAGTATTAAACACTGGTTGTCCTTTAACTGGAGTGAGCTGCAGAAGATCCCCAAAAACTATAACATGTTTGCCACCAAATAACACGTCATAGTCTCTCTTTAGAATTTGCTGCATTCTTAAATGCACAAAGGCAAGCATTAAGTTTGATACCATGCTTACCTCATCAATAATGAGAACTTGCATCTTCTTCAACACTCTTGAAACTTCGAAGCATGCTTCTCCTGTTAGCTTGTGATATTCTATTTTGTTCTCATGCTCCACTGGTAACATTAGCAAGCGATGTGAGGTAATTCTTTTTATGTTATATGCTGCTAACCCAGTTGGAGCAGTAACAACACAAGACAAAGTTGAATCTGTTTTTTGCTGTAGGTAGCTTCTGATGACTTTAATTAAGAAACTTTTTCCAGTTCCAGCTTGTCCACTCACATACATCCTGATTGGTACAAAGGATGTGCATGAGCACTCTTTATTTTCATGTAGTAGTCCATGATCAATTTTTTTTGTGACTTCTTCATAAATTTGTTGTTGTTCTTCATTCAGTTGTTGTTCCAAATTTGGTAAGTCTATTAAATCTTCCTGAGCTTGATTCATAGCCGTTTCCACTTCAGTCATGGCTATTGCAGCTTCAATTTGTACGATTGGTTGTCCTAGGGGATCTTGACTGAGCGTTCCAGAACTTTGGCTGTCTTGAAAACTGTCTCTAGCTACTTCAGCTGCAATTGTAGCTTCCTGTTCAATTTCTTCATTTAACATTTGTACATAATTTGTGAAAGTACTGCATTCAATCGTATCTTTACATGCATTAAAGGAATCTTCATTGCTCTGAAAATCTCCAAGTAATTCATCCTCTGAACGCCATGGTTTAAACAGCTGTAGGGGAGGGCGGAGCTTGCCGGCAGCGATGGCGGACGTGTGAGCACTGTGCTCTCCACCTTAGCCCTCGCACGATCCTGTTAATGATCCTGAACTGCGGAGCTGCTAGGCGGATGGGGCGGGGGAGTCCTCTCTGCGCCCAGCGGAGCTGAACGTGAGCCCCTTCTACCGACGGAGACGACGTGCGGAGCGCCGGAGGCGAGAGGAGGCGTGCCTGCCGAGCTGGGCCGACATCCCCGGACTGCCTTTGGGAGCTCCCTGGCGTGCGTGACGCGACGTGCGGCTGAGGCGTGTGCGGCTGACCCGGTCCACCGGAATCAGTTGCGGACCCGGTGGAACAGAGGTGCGGGCATCTCCGGAAGGAGCGGCGAACTCAGGCGGCCCCGTCGGGGGAGAAGAGCGCTCGTTACGCCCTGATCCTGGCACTGGGTGAGATCGACCCACGAGGCTGCCGCGGTCGGCGGCTTGGGCCTGGCGGAGTCGTCATACTGCACTGGCTGCCTTGGGGACTGCTGCCGGTCGCTGACCTCCTGTACAGTGAGGCTTCGCGGATCTGAGGCCTCCGAGGTCGGTCCTTCTTCGGGCCGCTAGCAGGCGAGGTGGGGCACCCCTGGGCCCCTGAGGCTGAAGTGCAGCTCCCAGCGCATCCGTGACGTGGCGGTTGGCGCACCCCTTGCCCAGTGACCTGCAGTGTGCTCCCCGGCGGCCGGAGTGGACGGCGCCGAGTGCGAGTCCACGGGGAGCCCCGGAGGCGACGAGTCTGGCAGCCTGGCTGGTGCGAAGTGATTGTCCCGACTACTCCCGGGGAGCAGCCTCCTACCCGGGCCGGTGGTGGTGTAGAGGCCTGCAGGTGGTGGGGGTGACCTCGTGTGCGGGCAGGTTGTCTCCTGCTGAGTGCTGTGCGGAGTGCCGAGGACTGGTGTACGATCCTGCGCTGGGGGTCTTGGGACCCAGTGGCCCTCGCTACTGGGGGATCCGGCAGTTGGCCCTGGAGGGGGTACGGAGGTGACGCCCCTGCGCTACCTCACTGCATCGGTGCCCCGGGGGCCCTAAGACTTGGCAAGATATCCCGCCCTGGTGCGACATGCCTGGTGGGAGCAGCGGTCTCACAACGCAGCCAAGGAGAAAGGCGACAAGACACAGCCTAAACTCTCCTTTGACCCGCTCAAGACGAAGGGACCTGCTGGTGCGGGGCCGGAGGCACCCACCGGTGGCGCTGCCTCGGAGAGCTCTACAGGTGCGGACATCAGGGAAATGTTGGTGTCGATGGAGAAGGGCCTGCAGGGCAGTCTGACGGCGATCGATGCCAGGCTGGACGCTCTCACATATCGCATGGACCGCATGTCGGAGCGGGTGGACAAAAATGCGGAGAGACTTGACATGGCAGAGAAGAGAGTCACGCAAGTGGAGGAAGCGCAAACAGAGTGGGATGTGGACCGCAAACAATTCAGTAGATTGCTTCAGGTCATTCAGGATAAGTCTGAGGATTTAGAGGCCCGCTCGCGGAGATCGAACATCCGCATCACTGGGGTGGCGGAGTCGACCCATACTGGGAGGATGGAACTCTTCGTGGAAAAGCTTTTGCATACCCTGCTGGGGGAGGACGTGTTCTCTCCCATGTTTGTAGTTGAAAGAGCCCACAGATCTATGGGGCCCCGTCCCAAGCCGGGAGCACCAGCGAGACCAATAATAGAAAAACTGCTGAATTACAGAGACAGGGATGTGGCACTGCGGGCGGCCAGAGAAAAAGGCAAGTTGCAATTTGAGGGTATGGACATCTCTATTTACCCAGACTTCATGGCGAAAGTTCAAGAAGAGCGGAGACATTTTGCACCGTACAAAAAGCAACTTCGAGACCTCGGCCTGGACTACGCGATGCTCTACCCGGCGAAATTCAGAATTAACAGGCAGGGTCGCTCGCATTTCTTTACGGACCCGAGGGAACTACAGAAATCCTTGAAGGACTGGTCTAGGGACCGGCGGAATAGCCCAAGGGGCCACGAAGACACTCTCATGGAGGCCTCAAATCTGGAGGAACAGGACTAGTTGGCTGTTGGTAGCCTGGCTTGGCAAATGGCCAGGCCGATCGGATCCGCAGGTGGGGCGGGGCGTGTGTGCTGCTCTGACGGGGGCTGGGGCGCTTGGAGCTGCATGGACAGCGGCGGAAGAAATGGTCGCATATGTGGACTACGCAGCTGCCCCCTGGTGAGACCTTTCTGATATACAGCACGTGGGTAAAATTTGTGGTCCTAATTGACTGGTTCTCTCGGGGGAAAGTGTATTTGGTCTGGCGGGCTGCTGGCTCGCTTGCTCCGAGCGCGTAGTGGCGATGGGGCCCTCCTTGGGGGCTGGTTTGGACACTTGCTTGTCTTACCTGATTCTGGGTCCGCTTGTGTGGGCGTGGATCTGTTGCACAGGCCTTTCGGGGCCATTGGCACTGTTCTGCTCGGCGGTGGACTTGGATACCTGTGGGGGTTGTGGGGAGCCCACTGGCCCTTATGGAGGTGGAGGGAGCGCAGCTCGAGCAGTACGACTATGCGAGGGCAGGGTTGTGGGGGCACGTCATTACCCTTGATTGTTGACAGGTTCTGAGTTTTAGTGCCCGGTAACCTCGGCCCTAGCGCTGCTGATTTGCAGGGTCCCTGCGGGGGCCGGTTCGGGGAATGTTTGAGGGGTGTGTTTGTTGTAATGAGGGGTGGAGGGAATGTTCGGGGTCCTGTCTGGCCAGGTTGGGGGCGGTCGGCTGTGGGTGGGGGGGTGGGTTCGGGCTGGGGGTTGGGGGTGCGCACGATCTACTGAGCGTCATGTCTCCCGTTCTCTTGATGTATGTTTGGACTGAGTTGCATGGTGACTGCCAGCGGCTGGCCCTTAGTATAGGGACTATCTTTGCGACTTCTATGGCGCGTAATTGCAGCGATGGAGGACCCTAGCGATACGCATGGCGATAACGATACCATGACTCTGAGAGCGTTGACGTGGAATGTCAGGGGGTTGAATGATTTCCGTAAACTAAGAAAAGTGCTGAATTTTCTCCGCAGGCACCACAGTGATTTGGCGCTTATACAAGAAACACACCTCCCCCCCACGAGTAAAATGCTCAATGCAAGGGGCTTGGTGGGTAACAGCGCAGCGGCAAGCTTCACTACACACTCCAGGGGTGTGGTCACCTGGGTGAACCCGCGATCCAACCTGACACTGACGGTACTGGAAGCGGACTCGGACGGGCGCTATTTAATTGCCAGATGCGTAGGGAAAGGGCATGATCTAGTGGTAGTTAACGTTTATGGCCCTAATTATGACAACCCCGAGTTCTACGCCGCGCTGGCCGCACACTGTCGGCAATACATACATGCCAGGATGGTGTGGGGGGGCGACTTTAATTTCACATTTAACCCATCCATAGACCGCTCTTCTGGCTCGTTGCGTCGCCCGGCGGCCGCTGCCTTACACATGCAGGCTGAACTGACTAGGCTTGATTTGGTGGATGCCTGGAGACACGGACATCCAGGGAAAGGGGGATATACGCATTACTCTGCATTCCATGATGTGCACACTAGAATTGACTACTGGCTGGCATCGCAGTCGCTGCTCGCGGTGATTAAGGGGTGTGTGGTCCTACCGCGCACGCTTTTGGACCACTCCCCTCTTCTCCTAATACTGGATACTCCGGTCAGACGTATCCCGCCGTTCACATGGCGGCTGCCACCTTACTCACTGCTAGACGAGGTATTTAGGGGCGAATTGGCAGAAGATATAGAGACCTTCTTTGATAACAACTTGGGCTCCGTTCAGAGTTTCCAAACGATCTGGGACGCGTTCAAGGCCTATATTCGAGGCATGGCAATGACCAAGCACTCCGGTGTCCTTAAGTCCATACGACAGAGCCTGAAGACTATAGAGATGCAACTGACGCAGCTGGAAGAGCGGCATCGGATGTCTGCGGACCCCGATGTGGAAGCGCAGATTCAGGCGTTGGTCGCTGAGTACAACAGGGAAGCAGACAGGGAAGTGCAGCATATGGGCAAGTATGCTACGGCCCGTACATATGGGGAGGGTGAACGCCCGGGCTCCTTGCTTGCGAGGATACTGCGGAATAGCAGGAAGCCTCTGGTCATTGACGAGCTGATCACCTAAGCGGGCACTGTGGTTACTGGTGAGGAGGCAATTGGTGCCGAGTTCAGAGATTACTATGCTGGCCTATACACATCTAAGTCCTCTCAGATGGAAGAGGAAATAGAGGACTACCTCAGTTATATCAAAATGCCCTTCTTGTCCAACTCTCAGAGGGAATTTCTGTCGCTGCCCATACACCAGGACGAGATTCTGGAGGCGCTGGAGGGAATGAGATCTAGCAGCGCCCCTGGAGCAGATGGGCTGACGGTGGCATTCTACAAAGCCTTCAAGGATAAGCTCCTCCCCCACCTGATTACGTTATTTGACGACATATGCCAGGACGGCTGCATGCCGGACACCATGAGGGAAGCGCTTCTAGTGACCATTTTGAAGCCTGGGAGGCCCCCTAACTTGTGCGGATCATATAGACCGCTTTCACTGATCAATGTAGACGCCAAATTGTACGCCAAGGTTTTGGCCACGTGCTTGGCGCTGCTGGTGCCGGAACTCGTAGCGCCAGAGCAGGCGGGCTTTATCCCGGCCAGAAATCTTACATATAATATTCGTACAGTGCTGGGAACCATGCAACATGTGCGCCCATAGCGCAAAGCCTTGGCCCTCTTCCTGGATATGGAAAAGGCGTTCGACTCCGTGGAGCGGCCCTTTATGGTGCGGGTATGCGGAAGTTCGGACTAGGAGAGCCCTTTTTGCAGATGCTGGGAGCATTATTTTACCGACAGCCAGGTTGCGAATGGGCGATCGGGTTACAGACGCCTTCGCTGTAGGCAGGGGAACCAGGCAGGGCTGCCCCCTTTCCCCTCTCCTGTACGCCCTAGTAGCGGAACCCCTGGCGTGCGCAATCGGGGAGTACCATAGATACGAGGGCATTAATTTCCCCACCTATAAGATCGGTATTTCCACATATGCAGATGACACGCTGCTATACGTCTGGGACCCGGAGGAGAATCTCTCGTCTATACTGAGGGAGGTTGTCAGGTTTGGGGCCCTGTCCGGCCTTAAGGTGAACTGGAACAAGTCGTTGGCGTTCCTGCTGACCCCGGTCACTTTGCCGTTTCAGATGGACTACCCACTGCAGTGGACGACGGACTCGGTCCGGTACTTGGGGATACGACTCCACAAGGACCCGGAGGTGCTACTTAGGGAAAACTATGGAGTGGCATACGCCAACCTAGTCGAGGATGTTGAGACCTGGAATCGGCTTCCCCTGTCTTTGCTGGGCAGAATAGCCATCATGAAAATGGTGGTTTTGCCAAGATTCTTGTTCCTATTTAATAACATCCCTATCGTTCTGTCCAAGGCCTTTTTTAAGCAGATGACTCAAACCCTTGTTAAGCTGGCTTGGGGTGGTAGGCAGCCTAGAGTCCGGTGGGAGGTGCTAACCCTACCGTACGAGATGGGGTATTGTGGGCCCCAGACATGGAGAGGTATTACAGGGTAGCCCAGGCGGCCCACCTGCACGCGTGGATACATGCCGGCCCGGATGTCCCACATGTGATCCTAGAGCGATTGTTTGCAGATCCGCTCCCCTTACCGGCGATTGTCTTCCAGCCAGTTGATCGCACTGTGGGACGATTGGACTCCCTCAATGCCACGAATCACGCTTGGCAGGTGTTAATGAGAGCGCACGATTGTGCTCTTCTGTACTCCCCTCTGCTGCCGGTGGAGTGGGCACTCTGGCTCCCCCCGCTACGTGAGAGGGGAGTGTTGCAGGCATTGGGCGCGTTGGGCATTGCACGGATGGAGGATTTGTTTATTGATGGGGTAGCCAAGACATGGGAACAGATCGGGGCGGCACAGCCCGCGCCCACGCTTTTGCAGCGCTTTCAATTCCATAGGGTCCGCAGGGCGCTCTCGGTCTTGCTGGGACCGGGCATGTTGGAGCCCCCGGAACTCCCGGAACTTACTTATGTCATTAAAACAGTGGCGCCGTCCAAACTGGTTACGAACCTCAAAAGAATAGGGGACCAGCATACGGCGCGCCAATGCAGCGCAGCGAGGCGAGCCTGGCAGACGGACCTTCAAATAGAGATCACTGACGAGATGTGGAAATACTGTTGCACCAGCACCAAGAAGGTATCGCTAAATGGCCGCCACAGATTGGTGCACTTCAAGTACTTGCAGTGGGTATATTATACCCCGGAAAGATTACATAGGTACGGGCTCCGCCAATCAGCGGAGTGTGAGCGTTGTCATTTCCTAGTGGCCGACTTCATGCATATGGCCTGGCACTGCCCGGGAATTGCTAAGTTTTGGGCGGAGGTGTTCCGGGAACTGAGCCAGATTCTGGGAACAGAGATACCGCCCAACCCATCCCTGGCGCTGCTGGGGTACTCCCGGCCCCTTCGTTTGGCACTGCGGTGCCTGACAGATATAGCGCTGTTAATCGCTAGAAGGGTCGTGGCGATTTGCTGGATGAGAGGGCCACTTCCCACTAAGAAACGGTGGGCCAGCGATATGCTGTACTGCAGCACACAGGCGGAGACGTACAGCGAACTGCTACCGCCGAAAAGTCACCCCAAGAATTTCTGGGGGTTGTACAGAACGTTTTTGACTGCCGGGGTCACTGGGACGGCTGACCGGGAGGGGTCACTGGGGGAGGAGCCCAGTACACACACTTTGGCTGAGGGAGACACGGGACATGTTCAGGACTCCGGGTGTGCACGATTGTGAGGGTCCCTGTACCGTGGGTTGGGACTGATGCCTGCCCCGTGGGGAGTGTATACGGCCACAATGTATGTCTGACTGGGTTGCTTGGGTTGGGGGCAATTGGAGAGTGAATGTGTAGGGCAGGATGGTATGCAGACGGACGGTTGAGGGGCGCTATGGCTGGCTGTGTCTGGACAGTGGGACTGAGGACACGTACATGTGTGGTAGAGTGACATGAGGAGATAGTAAATGTGCGCTGGGGGGGCGGGTGGTGGGGGTACGAAATACGACTGGAACCTACAGGGGCTATGCCAGATTTGCTGGCTCCGGTAGTACAGGTTATACTTTCTATGCATATCCACAAGCTGTTACATGGTCTGGGGACTAGTGTAGTCTCCACTCGAACCCACGTTCATGACTGGGCTCCGGTATGTACTAGATAATTGAGACGCCGCCGGTCCTCCGGGATGTCGGCTAAATGGCTGTGTAAGAGACACTGGGGGGGACCCGTCTGTCTGGCGGAGCCCTCTCATTGCTGTGAGACTTGTTGGCGGATGGTCCTGTGTAACTCCTTCATATCAATAAAGGTCTTGAAAAATCAAAAAAAAAAAAACAGCTGTAAAAGTGCTAAGTAGTAAAATTCCTTTTTGTCAGTAGTGTCGCAACTCCGCTTCCTGTGATTAATCAAACTTCCTTTTGTTTGCTTCACCAAACATCCTTCCTCACCAATGACTTTATATTTTCCATTGTTGATATCTTCTGTGGATTTCCGTGTAAAAATGTAGTTCTGCAGCACTTCATAGAGACACATGTTCTCAAGATGACGACTTCTTTTTGGGTAATATGTGTCCAACATGTTTGATTTCAAAATATCTGTACTTTCCGGGTCGTTCTCTGCCAAATATTCAATTTCTCCAACAGATTTCAGTACCTGATTTCGCATTCCTGCAAGGCCTAAACTTACCCAAATTATTCTTCTTGATTTCGAGTACAGACTTGCAGATGATAACCTATCTGAGCATTCGTAGGATCCAATTTCTCGATGCGATAACATCTTTTAACTGAAACTGTATAGCTTCTTACTGACAGCCTTCTCGTGAGAAATCTCTTCCCACAGTTCCTTCAATTCCGTTTTCTCAGATTTAGTGATGTAAGATGTGACATACCGAGCAACAGCAATAGAATTGTCAGCCACATACTGAATATCCATGTTAGCATTCCACATGGATAAAATGACTGGGTTGTAGTCATTTATATATTTTGACTCTTCTTTTCTTCTTAGGTTGTACGTATTTTTGGGAGATTTTCTTGTAATAGTATGTCGCACAGCTGACATAAAACTATTGACTCTTCCTTTTGAAAGAACAGGTCGTGGAAATCCAAATCGACATTTTGTGTAGAATTTATCTTTACTCTTGTACTTTCGCCGACAGTATTTTCCACACCGATGACTTTGGAAACGTAAAACTTGCTCTTTTAAGTTTTTCTCTTCTGTGCTTTTAGGTATAGCACATGTTGCATATTCTTCAATGAAACTTAAAACTGCATCATCAGAATCTGTTCCAAATTTTGGGGCATCCTTGATCCACAACAGCATATGAATATGAGGAGCACCTCTTGCTTGGTACTCTTTTCTCCAAAAGAAATCCACAACTTCTCCAAGAGGTGGATTTTTTTTATTGCAGATGAAGGACATCATAGCCTCAAATCTATGATTGAAATATCTGCAAACATTAACCGGATCCAATGAGCACAATTCTCCTGCTGTCTTGTATTGGATGTTTTCAATATTTGAATTTGCCTCTCGAAGAAAATCCAGAAGATCATCCCAAGCGTACTCAGCACAGCTTAGTGTGAGAAACCATGTAGGAGTTCCTAAATTCCGTAACATACATTTCAATTCTCCATGGCGTCGGTACCAATATTCATTAGTTCCACGCTGACAAGCCATCAGATTCATTAATTGTGATTCCAAATGATCATCTCGCTGTTGCACTTTGTTCATAAAATCCTTTGCAGACACATTATGTAGATGTACTCCACTTTTTAAAATGTGATTTACTGCATAAGATAGTGCAGACAAGTCACTTTCAAATAAAAGATGGAACAAATAAGGAATACTTTGACGAAATCTTGGATCTTCTGCATATAATCTTGTAGTCCGATACTCAGAAGCAGGAATCTGTACTGGGCGTTCATCATATCGTCCACCTTTTCCTGTAGGAAACAGCTGGGGAAAACATCGAGCTTCCAAGCTCTCCTCCCATACACTCACGGGAGTTCCTTTTGCAGATCAATAGTGTTTGCCATAACTTCTTTTGAATGAAGAGGATGTATGCTGAAATGTTCATAAATTTCTTCTTCTTTTGACTTGTCCACTTTTTCAATTTGCCCAGTTGGTATTTCTGTGTCTCCTAGTAAAACTTCTTCATCTTCATCCATATAAATTGATTCTTACCATTTATTATTCCTTTGCAAATATAAATTTGCTCTTTGTACTTTTCGTACATCTACTAGCTCCTGCCAAATTTTCTTATTCTTTGTAGGTACACCATTAACCAGAATAACTAATGGTTCAGAGTCCAAACTATCTGCATCAATCGTTTCAATATTTTTTTTCAAATCTAACGGCAAATAGACAACTCTTCCTTTTAAACCTCTCTGTAAATCTGAAGGAGGTAATTTACCGGTTTTGGGCTCCATACGTACTATAGTCTGGAACGGATGAACACATTGAATGAGTATAGACTCATACATATTTAAATCAGAAAGTTCTGCAGGAATATCAACCAATTCTAAATTATTATGTACAGCTCTAGCTGGCATTTTATTTTCTTCTAACTTGCTATAACAATATTTACAAATACGCTGATCTTCACCCAAATCAAAGCAATTTTCCAGAAACAAATATGTAGCAAAATCCTTCCACTTATAATTATCTTCTTCTTCACTTTTTTTATAGAGATCAACATTCCTTGTTTGACTTTTATAATGGCTTCTCCGGCAACAAATACAAGTAATATTTGGTCTTTCATTAGAGATGATAGTACATTTTGTCATTTGATCTTCAAAATGTTTACTAACAGTGGGTTCTACATTCTCTTCCACATTTTCTTCAATAACTGTGTCATTACCTGCACTTTCTTGTTCCGGACCAAAGTAACAAAACTGAATTTCATCAGTAACCTTCTCTACATCTGATACAGATCCACGGAACAGAGCCCTATTCAACTCATTTAATTTTAGTGCTGGACTTTTAGCAGAATACAATCTTCTCACAAATTTTCTTATTTCAGTATGATGTACTGCCAGCATCCTAAAATGGTGAAAAACACTTTGACAAACTTTCCTAGAAAGACAAGCCAGAGAATGTCCTTGCAAACCAGTATTCTCTCTCACTCTTCATGGATCTAGTCTTTGAAGCACCTTAATCTCCTGTTTAACACTTTTTTTACTATATTCTCTTAGAAACTCACGTAATTTATCAATAGATTCTTGTCGTACAGTACAAATACTACTACAATTCCAAGTGTACACTGGGGCTTTAGGACGTCTCCCCATAACCTCATCAGCTATCACTTCTTCCTCATTTCTTGGAACCATTTTCTCCTTTTCCATTACACAACCATCTTTCACTTCATAAGCACGACCTCTGGTGTCAACTGCATGCAGCAAACTATTACTTTGAAGATAACTCTCTTCATTAAAAAATGGTTCAGTACTTGAATTATGCATCCATTCTCCTAAAAACACTTTACAAAAGTTATTTCTTTTCACTACTCTTTTCGTTTTGCTTTGTGACTTCATTACATTGACCATTTTATCTAATGTACAGATTCTGGTCAAAATTAAAATGAATAGTTTTCTTTTTAATTCTAAAGCCTTAGCTACAATTGATTCAATATCTTTCTTTCTCTTATAAAATTTTGCTTTCTTCTTATATTTTGTCACATCCTTTAGCAAATTGGACATCACTCTTCTCTGAAACATTTTTCTACGAATATCTTTAAATGCTGTTTTTCTTTTTAAGTCAATCTTTATTGCTTCTGATTGTACATTAGCATTTAGTAATTTCTCACTTTTGTCCTGTTGTTTTCTACTTGAAACACTATTTGCAGTGGGGACATTTTTTAAAATGTTTCTTTTTTTGAAGATATTTTTAAAAAAATCCTTAGTCTGCTTACCAGAAGACTTTTTCTTTTTTCCAACATGAGGATCTTCAACTAATTTGGGTCCTCCAGTTGTCTTCAAATATAGATGTTTTTTCTGTTCTTTTCTCTTTCTTGATTTTATAGGCATCTTTAAATTATTTCACTGTTGTTCAGCAATACCTGAAAGAAACTAAAAAGAAATACCTTTATGTAATTTAAATATATCACTATATTTTTTTGAGCTTTTCAAATCTTATAATACTATCTACCCCTTTCCTACGAGTGAAAAACACAATAAAACCAACACGAATTAAATCTCTGAGAACAATTCCTGTGTGCACAGAGACTCATGGTGTGATTCTAGGCAGAAAACGAAATTTGAAAGTACATTTACTACTGTTTTTTTGCAAGTGATAATTACTGTAACAGTCTGACACATTTTCCTTATAGTTTTCAGAAGCAGAAAAGAGCACATGTCCTAACAGCTAGTTGAGACTATGACCATGTGTAACCTGGGTGAGTGACTACACTACAGCAAAGGAAATGAGCCTTGGTGATGTTGAATGTATTAGCGTTACTCACTGCTATCTGAAACACCACACAGTGCTGAATAGTAACCATGACTGTACAGGAGAAACAGCTTACTCTCTGCTAAGAATGTGCTTCTGCAGACTGTCTACTGTCAGGTGCAAGAGAGATCTGCATGGACGCTTGCACAACTGCATAAACACTGGACACATGTATGTAAGACTACATGTGTGGTAAGGGTTAATAGGAGTTTTGAACATGTAGGAAATACATGACCCATTGCACGAGTGGAAGGAAAATCTACCATGTTGATTTCAAATGTGTTAGCATTGCCCTCTCATTTGTGACATATTAATTTGGGCTGAATCCTAACCAATACAGTTCATGAAAACAAGCTTCCCCTTTCCTACAAATGCAATTCTAAAAGAACCAGAGTAACACGAATTAAATCTCTGACAACAGTTCCTGTGTGCACACAGACTTATGGTGTGATTCTAGGCAGAAAACGAAATTTGATGGGCAATTTGAAAGCACACTTACTACTGTGGTAGAGCAAGTGATAATTACTCTAACAGTCTGACACATTTTCATTATAGTTTTCAGAAACAGAAAAGAGCACATGTCCAAACAGCTTTTTGAGACCATGAACATGTGTAACCTGGGTGACTGACTACACTCCAGCAAAGGAAATGAGCCTTGGTGATGTTGAATGTATTAGCGTTACTCACTGCTAAATGAAACACCACACAGTTGTGAATACTAAGCATGATAGTACAGGATAAGCAGCTGGGTGTGTGCTAAGAGTTTGCTTCTGCAGACTGTGTATTTTCAGTTACAAGAGACATGTGCATGGACGCTTCCACAACAGAATAAACATTGGAGTGATGTATGTAAAAGTACATGTGTGGTAAGGGTTAATTGGAGTTTTGTACATGTAGGAACAACCTCACCCATTGCATGATTGGAAGTAAAATCTACCATATCAATTTCAAATGTGTTAGCATTTGCCTCCCATTTGTGAGATACTGTTTTATGCTGAATGCAAACCATCACAGTTCAAAAAAACAAGCTGCCCCTTTCCTACGAATGCCATTCTTACAGAACCAGACCAACACAAATTAAATCTCTGACAACAATTCCTGTGTGCACACAGACTCATGGTTTGATTCTAGGCACAAAACAGTATTCCTCAGTGATACCAGTACACCTTAACTTATGGTGAAGACATACTCCATAATATCTTACAAGTTCAAGACAGTTAAATATCTCCCAAAACACAAAATGTAAAACACAACTTTAAAAGAAGAATCACAATTCTATTATTTATATCAAAATTCACCACATACATCCCCTCTCAAACTCATAACTCACCTTTAAAATTAGTTAGTTGAGAAAGAAATGTGGCACTTAAACAGCAGATTATCAGAGCCAGAATCTCTGAGCTGTACACCTCTCTCCTCTCACCAGAACAGTAAATGGCAATGTTTCCCTCTCTTTTTTCACACATCTACATGTTAACTCCAAATCACAGTGCTTCCAACATTTTTTCAAATGGAATCACACATTTCTATTGGTTGCAAATTTCAACCCTTTTCCAAATGATCCCTTCCCCCAACATGAATTCTGCCTCCTACCATAGCAACAGGTCATGGAACACTGGTGTGAGCAGAGAGGTCAGAAGTTCAGCACACAATGTTTCTAATCCAAAGAGCAAGAGTGCTTGACTTTTCAAACCTAACAGCAAATCCAAACTAATGTTCTGTGGGAACACATTTTTAAGGACCAATACAAAACATGCTTTTAAAAATGTAAACATACAGCCTAGTTTTTAGTGTTGAATGGTTTGAAACAGCCAATGAGTTCTTTTTAAAAAAAAAAAAAAGTATGTAAGCCTCCATTTTACAACTATCTTTCTTCTCATATTGCCATTCTACTGAAAGACACCTTCTGAGTGCATCCAGATCTCCTTGAAAGATGTTCACAGTGTGGTTTATAGGTCATAGCTATGTCTTCTGGAGTGAAAAGTATGCAGAAAAAAGAGGTATTTTCAAAGACCTTGCTTTGCCAAATGTAGACATTAAATGGATTGGTCAGAGAGGGTTAAAGTGGCACCAATTAATGCCCTTGGTGAAATCCTTTCTACATATCCCACAGCCTAACCTTATTATTGTGCACTGTGGTGGAAATGACCTAGGCACTTTAACTGGGGTAGGTCTGGAAATGCTTGTTAAGGACACCTTTGTGCAATTGATGTCACTTTTTCCACAAACTACCTTTGTATATTCTAATATATGCCAAAGGCAAAAGTGGAACTGGTCCAACCAATTTTGTCCACAGATTGACAAAGCAAGAAAGCACGTCAATAAATCTGTTTCTGTTTCCTCAGAGACTATGGTATGGGTTCTATATACCACAACAACTTGCGTTACAACATGCAAGGCATTTATAGAGGAGACGGTGTACATTTCACAGATGAAGGCAACAGAGTCTTCCTCTTGAACTTTAGACTCTGCATCGGTACTTACTTGTAGGTACCAAAAAAAACACTTCATAAACACAACGGCTCTTTTTGAGCCACCTAACATCTAAACACTTAAATTTGTTTTTTAATTCTATTTTTTTTAATGATTTTTTACCGCCGTGCGCGTACCGTACGCGCACAGTGCACGCACCCCGCGATTTAAAAAAAAATAATTATTTTTCACACTTCTGGATCCTTCTTGGACCCCCTGACAAAGGCTAGGGGGTCTGCAACTCTCTACCTTGCCCCCTTTTCACGTTCTCCACCTTTGGTTTTCAGTGTGAGACACACAAAATGGCGGCCGACACTTCCTGATTTCGACCGACTGGAATGTTTACTGTCATGTTACCACCAATCAGAATTACGCTCGCGCACGGCAGCGTGCGCGTACGGTATGCGTACCGTGCGCGCACGGTGCGCGGCTATAGATATGTATGTACTTTTAACTGCAATTTTCTCAGGAACTAATGAACAGATTGACTCCAGATATGCAAAAGGCACATCCCTGACCTGAGGACTACCTCTTTGCCAAATTTAAAGTAATTTGGGCTGTACCTTGGACTAAAGGTCCCTATGGAAAATTGCATGGGAAAAACGCGTTTTGGGACCCCCCTTTTTTCTCAGCCCCCGCTTGACGAATCCCCCCGAGACTTTCAGGGTACGAGCAGAGCGCCCCACCTATTTTGAAAATTTCGCGATGATTCGTCAATCGGCGCCAAAGTTTTTCCAAATAGAATGTTGCGGATTTCCTATGGAAACACGGTCCTAACTATAACTATCTACTGGCGACCGCCAGTAGATAATATATATATATATATATTCACTTAAAAAACCAGAGCTTACACACATGTTATAGTTAGGTGGATATTTCACTCGTAAAAAAACAATGAAATTCCCCCGTTATAGTTAGTTCAGATAACTATAACTCGCGCGCCCGCAATCCACTGCTCATGACGTCACATATTACATCACTCATGACATGGTCAGTGGCATCACTCATGACATCGCTAAACTAACTATAACGGGGGAATTTCAATGGTTTTGTACAAGTGAAAAGTCCAGCTAACTATAACACCCCTGAAACCTATGGTTTTTTCAGTGAATTTCTGAGGTTTTTTAAATGCTAATTCCTAACTATAACGTGCCTGAAACCTATGGTTTTTTCTGTGAATTTCAAAGGTTTTTTAAATGCTAATTTCTAACTATGCCTACAGAGATAGGACATGTGAAGAAAGAAGAAAAAATGCACAGAAAGAAACAAAAGAAGTGCAGAAAGAAGCAACAGAAGTCCTCAAATACGAAGATAAGTGCAGGAAGAAGGATAACGTGCAGAAAGAACAAAAAGAAGAGCAGAAAGAAGCCTTGTTGCAAAATTATCCTGTACCCTCAACTTTTTCAGACGGATACTGGTGGTAACTGAGTCTGACTAACCAGTCCTAGAGCCAGTGCTATGTTAAAAGACACTTAGAATACAGTGAAAACACCTACATACACTAGGGAACATTATGTGTTGGGGTCCCCCTGTGATTAGCCTGACCTCCTCTGTAAGCCCCTAGTATATAATAGGGCATGGGGATTAAAACTACCTCTTAAAACAGGCCACAGGGCGTTTTTGCACACGTCACCTCAGGCCCCGTCCCCTCCCTTCATCACTGTGTAAACGCGCCCTGTGGCTGTTCTAAGTTGAGAGATTAAGTCCCCTTGAATCCTAAGGGTCCCTAGGGTCACACTAGACCACTAGGTACCTCCAGTAAGCGCCACAGAGCTGCGTTGCAGAGAGGTGTAAAAAGGGGCTTGGCCTCAGAACACCTGTCTGCAGGGCAGCACCCTGGCGCTTACTGGAGATGCCTGTTGGGGGCGCGTTTGCAGAGTGCTGCACGGAGGGTGCATGGCCTCCAGCACGATGCCAGTCTTTTATTTATTTTAATTTTTTAAGAAGGGGGGCTGTGTGGTTCCCCTTCTTATTCTAATTTATTGGCCCTGAGGACCCCATCCCCCAGGGCCTGTCTCCTAATTATATTTTTTTGACCCCAATCCCCAGGGCCGGCCACTGTTTTTTATTATTTTTAAAAAATATATATTTATAGACACACCTAGGACATGCTGGACAAACCGTACGTACCTATCACCATGACGATTTGCATGATATTCATTAAAAGGCGACTATGCATGCAATGAATCCACGTGGAATGTATTTACACCACTAGTGAAGCTCTGACATGTCTGATGCCCTACCGTGCCTAATCCCGGTAGACACCCTTGTCGTTTATTTATACAAACATGGGTAGCTATTGACGGGCACATTTAATACACATGCACACCAAGCCATTCAAAGGGGATTCGACAAAAATTCGACCAAAACTATGCAAGAAACCCCCCTCACGGTTAATAAAACACACATCCACTGCCGGATGTGTAATACTTTTTATTTTACTCTCTGGAAAGGGGACGAACATCACTTGAGAGTCACAGCACGCTCCTGACAGAGCCCAATGCTGTGTTACACCCACCATTGCCTGCCGAGTGCCACACACCTCTGTGTTGTATTCCACTAGCTAATGCATATGCTATGACACTCTCTAGCCCATGTGCACTGTAACACCACCCCGTGAATATGTCATGCCCCACTTGTCTTCGCACGGGTTATATTGCCCCATCTAAGGTGCCTTCCTCGATGCCTATGTTATAACGCACAGTGCTATGCCATACATATTACAATCTGGGATCCATATCTTTGTCACAGTGCATATGCAACGTTACACTCCCCAGCACATATTTTATATTACAACTTTGGAGACTAGTTAGGTTACACAACACTGCCCTGTGCATATTACACTCCAAGGCGCATATCGCATAGCACGCGCTAGTGCCTGTGCTATCTCGCGCTCTCCAATGAATCTGTCATTGCGCACAATGTATTGCATATTATATTTCACGCCTGGTTCATCTTATATCACACTTTTTGGTGCATAGTTTATACCATACACTATATCTAGTTTTCTTTTTCAATCGTGCTCTCAGGACTATGTTCTATATAACACTGTGTTCACCTACCCTTTTCACGGGCATTACATTGTGCGATAGGGGGTGGAGGGTCAGGGGGTGTTTCTGCCAAGTGAGCCCGGAGTCACAGTCACAAACGTCCTCTTCTTCCTGAATAAAAGTGAGATTATGCTGCATACTTGTTCATATTTTAAGTAGTTCGCACAGACACAATGTTTTAAAAACAATAAAGTTCCTAATACCCGCCTCCTCTGAACAGCTAGCTTGCTGCCCCATCCCCCTCCTCCCTATCCTCTGTTGTGTGAATCCATGGACTAGCCTCCTCCCTCTTGCCATGCATGGTCTGATGTGCTGCCACTGCCCTCAATTTAGTATGATGTACCAGTCCACTCCTCCTGCCCAATTCTATGCCCCATCATTGACCTCCTGCTTAAACTCTGTGCTTAGCTTGCTGCCCCTATTCTCCTTCCCCCTGCCCTCCGATGTCTTTGTGCATGCCCATGCTCCATCCTTTTTGCCCACCATGTCCCATGGACCTGCCACTCCTATCTACTCTGAGTGTTCTGTTGAGCTGCCACTCCCCTCCCACCTGCCTAGCATTGTCAGATGACTGTAACCTGTCCCTGCCACCTCCACCCTGCCTGTCCACATGCCATGCCCCTATCCTCTTCCTCCTGTCCCACATGGTCCATTGTACTGCCACACCCTTCTGCCCTCCCTGGTCTGTTGTGCTGCAACTGCTCCTCCTGCCTGCCCCGTGTGGTCTGTTGTGAGGCCCCTTCCCCTGAACTTTCTTGTCTGTGCACAGGTCCTGACCCTCCCTTCTATCCTCCATCGTCCTTTGTGCATGCCCCTGCACCCTCCTTCTTCCTGCCCATCATAGCCATTGTGCTGCCACTAACCCTCCCACTTGCCATGCATGGTCTTCTGTGCTGCCATGGCCCCTCCCACCTTTCCTGTGTGGTCAGTTAGCTGCCCCTGACCCCCTCCCACCTTCCCTCCATGGTCTGTGTGTATGCCATCACAGTCTCACTGTTGCTCTTCATGGTGTGTCTTGCTTCTAGTGCCCATCCTGCCTGACCTCCATGGCTATCTTGCTGCTCCTGCCCTGCCCCCTTGCCCCCAGCCCTCTGTTTAAATGTGCAGACCCCTACTCCCTCCTTCCTGGCTTGTCTGTTCCATTGTAATGCCCCTGATCCGTCCCTCCTGCCCTTTGTGGTCTGTTATGCTGCAGCTTTCTCTCCTGTCTGTCCATTATGGTCAGCTAGCTACCATTGCCTCTTGCCCCTCTGTTCTCTGTTGTCCATGTGCATGGTCCTGTCCCCTCCCTCTTGCTTTCTATGGATTGTTGTGCTGCACTCCCGTCCTGCATGCCCTGTGTGGTGTATTGTGCTGCTGCAAACCCTGATGCCTGTTTGGTGCACCTCTCCATGTCCCTCCTGTCCTCTGTTATCCAAGTCCATGTCCCTATCCCATTTCCTTCCATGATCCAATGTACCATACTTGCGAACATTTTGAACTTGGTAAGAGGGAGATTTTGAAAAAAAACTGGGGTATTGATTTTTTCACACATCTACATGTTAACTCCAAATCACAGTGCTTCCAACATTTTTTCAAATGGAATCACACATTTCTATTGGTTGCAAATTTCAACCCTTTTCCAAATGATCCCTTCCCCCAACATGAATTCTGCCTCCTACCATAGCAACAGGTCATGGAACACTGGTGTGAGCAGAGAGGTCAGAAGTTCAGCACACAATGTTTCTAATCCAAAGAGCAAGAGTGCTTGACTTTTCAAACCTAACAGCAAATCCAAACTAATGTTCTGTGGGAACACATTTTTAAGAACCAATACAAAACATGCTTTTAAAAATGTAAACATACAGCCTAGTTTTTAGTGTTGAATGGTTTGAAACAGCCAATGAGTTATTTTTTAAAAAAAAAAAAGTATGTAAGCCTCCATTTTACAACTATCTTTCTTCTCATATTGCCATTCTACTGAAAGACACCTTCTGAGTGCATCCAGATCTCCTTGAAAGATGTTCACAGTGTGGATTATAGGTCATAGCTATGTCTTCTGGAGTGAAAAGTATGCAGAAAAAAGAGGTATTTTCAAAGACCTTGCTTTGCCAAATGTAGACATTAAATGGATTGGTCAGAGAGGGTTAAAGTGGCACCAATTAATGCCCTTGGTGAAATCCTTTCTACATATCCCACAGCCTAACCTTATTATTGTGCACTGTGGTGGAAATGACCTAGGCACTTTAACTGGGGTAGGTCTGGAAATGCTTGTTAAGGACACCTTTGTGCAATTGATGTCACTTTTTCCACAAACTACCTTTGTATATTCTAATATATGCCAAAGGCAAAAGTGGAACTGGTCCAACCAATTTTGTCCACAGATTGACAAAGCAAGAAAGCACGTCAATAAATCTGTTTCTGTTTCCTCAGAGACTATGGTATGGGTTCTATATACCACAACAACTTGCGTTACAACATGCAAGGCATTTATAGAGGAGACGGTGTACATTTCACAGATGAAGGCAACAGAGTCTTCCTCTTGAACTTTAGACTCTGCATCGGTACTTACTTGTAGGTACCAAAAAAAACACTTCATAAACACAACGGCTCTTTTTAGAGCCACCTAACATCTAAACACTTAAATTTGTTTTTTAATTCTATTTTTTTTAATGATTTTTTACCGCCGTGCGCGTACCGTACACGCACAGTGCACGCACCCCGCGATTTAAAAAAAAATAATTATTTTTCACACTTCTGGATCCTTCTTGGACCCCCTGACAAAGGCTAGGGGGTCTGCAACTCTCTACCTTGCCCCCTTTTCACGTTCTCCACCTTTGGTTTTCAGTGTGAGACACACAAAATGGCGGCCGACACTTCCTGATTTCGACCGACTGGAATGTTTACTGTCATGTTACCACCAATCAGAATTACGCTCGCGCACGGCAGCGTGCGCGTACGGTATGCGTACCGTGCGCGCACGGTGTGCGGCTATAGATATGTATGTACTTTTAACTGCAATTTTCTCAGGAACTAATGAACAGATTGACTCCAGATATGCAAAAGGCACATCCATGACCTGAGGACTACCTCTTTGCCAAATTTAAAGTAATTTGGGCTGTACCTTGGACTAAAGGTCCCTATGGAAAATTGCATGGGAAAAACGCGTTTTGGGACCCCCCTTTTTTCTCAGCCCCCGCTTGACGAATCCCCCCGAGACTTTCAGGGTACGAGCGGAGCGCCCCACCTATTTTGAAAATTTCGCGATGATTCGTCAATCGGCGCCAAAGTTTTTCCAAATAGAATGTTGCGGATTTCCTATGGAAACACGGTCCTAACTATAACTATCTACTGGCGACCGCCAGTAGATAATATATATATATATATATTCACTTAAAAAACCAGAGGTTTCACACATGTTATAGTTAGGTGGATATTTCACTCGTAAAAAAAACAATGAAATTCCCCCGTTATAGTTAGTTCAGATAACTATAACTCGCGCGCCCGTAATCCACTGCTCATGACGTCACATATTACATCACTCATGACATGGTCAGTGGCATCACTCATGACATCGCTAAACTAACTATAACGGGGGAATTTCAATGGTTTTGTACAAGTGAAAAGTCCAGCTAACTATAACACCCCTGAAACCTATGGTTTTTTCAGTGAATTTCTGAGGTTTTTTAAATGCTAATTCCTAACTATAACGTGCCTGAAACCTATGGTTTTTTCTGTGAATTTCAAAGGTTTTTTAAATGCTAATTTCTAACTATGCCTACAGAGATAGGACATGTGAAGAAAGAAGAAAAAATGCACAGAAAGAAACAAAAGAAGTGCAGAAAGAAGCAACAGAAGTCCTCAAATACGAAGATAAGTGCAGGAAGAAGGATAACGTGCAGAAAGAACAAAAAGAAGAGCAGAAAGAAGCCTTGTTGCAAAATCATCCTGTACCCTCAACTTTTTCAGACGGATACTGGTGGTAACTGAGTCTGACTAACCAGTCCTAGAGCCAGTGCTATGTTAAAAGACACTTAGAATACAGTGAAAACACCTACATACACTAGGGAACATTATGTGTTGGGGTCCCCCTGTGATTAGCCTGACCTCCTCTGTAAGCCCCTAGTATATAATAGGGCATGGGGATTAAAACTACCTCTTAAAACAGGCCACAGGGCGTTTTTGCACACGTTAACTCAGGCCCCGTCCCCTCCCTTCATCACTGTGTAAACACGCCCTGTGTCCGTTTTTAGTTGGGAGATTAAGTTCATTTGAATCCTGAGGGTCCCTAGGGTCCAACTAGCCCACTAGGTACCTCCAGTAAGTGCCACAGAGCTGCGTTGCAGAGAGGTGTAAAAAGTGGCACGGCCTGGACCACCTCTCTGCAATGCAGCTCAGTGGCGTTTACTGGAAGCACTTGGTGGGCTAGTTAGCCCCCAGGGGCCCTCAGTATTGAAGGGAAATTATATCCCCAATTTAAAACGTGCCATAGTGCGTGTTTGCACACGTCACCTCAGGCCCCGTCCCCTCCCTTCACCACTGTGTAAACGCGCCCTGTGGCTGTTCTAAGTTGAGAGATTAAGTCCCCTTGAATCCTAAGGGTCCCTAGGGTCACACTAGACCACTAGGTACCTCCAGTAAGCGCCACAGAGCTGCGTTGCAGAGAGGTGTAAAAAGGGGCTTGGCCTCAGAACACCTGTCTGCAGGGCAGCACCCTGGCGCTTACTGGAGCTGCCTGTTGGGGGCGCGTTTGCAGAGTGCTGCACGGAGGGTGCATGGCCTCCAGCACGATGCCAGTCTTTTATTTATTTTAATTTTTTAAGAAGGGGGGCTGTGTGGTTCCCCTTCTTATTCTAATTTATTGGCCCTGAGGACCCCATCCCCCAGGGCCTGTCTCCTAATTATATTTTTTTGACCCCAATCCCCAGGGCCGGCCACTGTTTTTTATTATTTTAAAAAAATATATATTTAAAGACACACCTAGGACATGCTGGACAAACCGTACGTACCTATCACCATGACGATTTGCGTGATATTCATTAAAAGGCGACTATGCATGCAATGAATCCACGTGGAATGTATTTACACCACTAGTGAAGCTCTGACATGTCTGATGCCCTACCGTGCCTAATCCCGGTAGACACCCTTGTCGTTTATTTATACAAACATGGGTAGCTATTGACGGGCACATTTAATACACATGCACACCAAGCCATTCAAAGGGGATTCGACAAAAATTCGACCAAAACTATGCAAGAAACCCCCCTCACGGTTAATAAAACACACATCCACTGCCGGATGTGTAATACTTTTTATTTTACTCTCTGGAAAGGGGACGAACATCACTTGAGAGTCACAGCACGCTCCTGACAGAGCCCAATGCTGTGTTACACCCACCATTGCCTGCCGAGTGCCACACACCTCTGTGTTGTATTCCACTAGCTAATGCATATGCTATGACACTCTCTAGCCCATGTGCACTGTAACACCACCCCGTGAATATGTCATACCCCACTTGTCTTCGCACGGGTTATATTGCCCCATCTAAGGTGCCTTCCTCGATGCCTATGTTATAACGCACAGTGCTATGCCATACATATTACAATCTGGGATCCATATCTTTGTCACAGTGCATATGCAACGTTACACTCCCCAGCACATATTTTATATTACAACTTTGGAGACTAGTTAGGTTACACAACACTGCCCTGTGCATATTACACTCCAAGGCGCATATCGCATAGCACGCGCTAGTGCCTGTGCTATCTCGCGCTCTCCAATGAATCTGTCATTGCGCACAATGTATTGCATATTATATTTCACGCCTGGTTCATCTTATATCACACTTTTTGGTGCATAGTTTATACCATACACTATATCTAGTTTTCTTTTTCAATCGTGCTCTCAGGACCATGTTCTATATAACACTGTGTTCACCTACCCTTTTCACGGGCATTACATTGTGCGATAGGGGGTGGAGGGTCAGGGGGTGTTTCTGCCAAGTGAGCCCGGAGTCACAGTCACAAACGTCCTCTTCTTCCTGAATAAAAGTGAGATTATGCTGCATACTTGTTCATATTTTAAATAGTTCGCACAGACACAATGTTTTAAAAACAATAAAGTTCCTAATACCCGCCTTCTCTGAACAGCTAGCTTGCTGCCCCATCCCCCTCCTCCCTATCCTCTGTTGTGTGAATCCATGGACTAGCCTCCTCCCTCTTGCCATGCATGGTCTGATGTGCTGCCACTGCCCTCAATTTAGTATGATGTACCAATCCACTCCTCCTGCCCAATTCTATGCCCCATCATTGACCTCCTGCTTAAACTCTGTGCTTAGCTTGCTGCCCCTATTCTCCTTCCCCCTGCCCTCCGATGTCTTTGTGCATGCCCCTGCTCCATCCTTTTTGCCCACCATGTCCCATGGACCTGCCACTCCTATCTACTCTGAGTGTTCTGTTGAGCTGCCACTCCCCTCCCACCTGCCTAGCATTGTCAGATGACTGTAACCTGTCCCTGCCACCTCCACCCTGCCTGTCCACATGCCATGCCCCTATCCTCTTCCTCCTGTCCCACATGGTCCATTGTACTGCCACACCCTTCTGCCCTCCCTGGTCTGTTGTGCTGCAACTGCTCCTCCTGCCTGCCCCGTGTGGTCTGTTGTGAGGCCCCTTCCCCTGAACTTTCTTGTCTGTGCACAGGTCTTGACCCTCCCTTCTATCCTCCATCGTCCTTTGTGCATGCCCCTGCACCCTCCTTCTTCCTGCCCATCATAGCCATTGTGCTGCCACTAACCCTCCCACTTGCCATGCATGGTCTTCTGTGCTGCCATGGCCCCTCCCACCTTTCCTGTGTGGTTAGTTAGCTGCCCCTGACCCCCTCCCACCTTCCCTCCATGGTCTGTGTGTATGCCATCACAGTCTCACTGTTGCTCTTCATGGTGTGTCTTGCTTCTAGTGCCCATCCTGCCTGACCTCCATGGCTATCTTGCTGCTCCTGCCCTGCCCCCTTGCCCCCAGCCCTCTGTTTAAATGTGCAGACCCCTACTCCCTCCTTCCTGGCTTGTCTGTTCCATTGTAATGCCCCTGATCCGTCCCTCCTGCCCTTTATGGTCTGTTATGCTGCAGCTTTCTCTCCTGTCTGTCCATTATGGTCAGCTAGCTACCATTGCCTCTTGCCCCTCTGTTCTCTGTTGTCCATGTGCATGGTCCTGTCCCCTCCCTCTTGCTTTCTATGGATTGTTGTGCTGCACTCCCGTCCTGCATGCCCTGTGTGGTGTATTGTGCTGCTGCAAACCCTGATGCCTGTTTGGTGCACCTCTCCATGTCCCTCCTGTCCTCTGTTATCCAAGTCCATGTCCCTATCCCATTTCCTTCCATGATCCAATGTACCATACTTGCGAACATTTTGAACTTGGTAAGAGGGAGATTTTGAAAAAAAACTGGGGTATTGATTTTCCCCTTTGAGTTACATTGAAAAAGAGGATATTGTAGACAGGAGACAGATCAAATAAAGCCCATTTGAGCTTAAAAACATTGGACGTTTCCTGGCTGAATCGGGTCTGTTGGCATGTATGGTTGTACTACCATTGCCTCTTCCTTCTGCCCACAATGGTCTATTACATTGCCACAGCCTTGAAGGAGGGTAGATTTTGTATCACAGGGGGCCCCTGGCCCGTTCTGTCCACACCTGAAGTATGAGACCCTTGTCCTTGCCCTGCCAGCCGCATTTGTAGGCCGTATTAAATTGACCAGCGGGTCCTATGTTGCTATATAATTATCCTGAGACATCCTTACCACTCAGCCAGCATAAAACCCCTGTGTAGGCCCTTCTGTTCAATATGTAGGCCTCTTTGTTAAATTGACCATAGCTCTGCAATTTTAGTGTAAAGCAGTCTGAAGGCAGGTCTGCGAGGCCTTCTGCTCCAAACTAGTAGCCCCCACCCTACCCGAGTGCTCCGTGCTCGGTATCAAAGTTCAACATCCCCCTGAAGCTGTCGACATACAGTAGGCTGCATCCTGGACTGGTACTTGCTTCCTGGGCAGGTTTCCCGCTTTTAAGGAAGTGGCAACCGCAGAGCGTCAAGTTAGGAGAACTGAGGAGATTTTATACATGAATATATTGAATTCCCGTACAATACCCATTATTTTCTGCTTGCTCTATGGAACTTACGATAAGCAATTGGCCTGAGAGACTGACCTTTTCACCCAGTCCATTGTCAGCATTAAGTGGGTAAATGACGAAATGTCTGGTAAAATCTGCAGACGAAGCTTTTGGGTAGCATACGTAGGTAGATGTAGCGTGCAAAGGAGTCCACAAAATGATATAAAAAGGGAGCACCCACAGATATCGACGGACTACCTCGCCGTCTGTATGTAGGTTAACAGGCTGTGCAGGTTTTCCCCAGGAGCTGGGAGCTCTTGTCTTCCTTTGCTTAAAATGTCTTGCTCTGCTTTGCTTGAAGTATCTTATTCTATTTTACCTATATGAAATGTCATGCTATGTTTAACCATTGTTCTCTTTACTTTTGCATTTAAAAGATTTTGTATTGTAATTGCAGGAATGCTTGCTCTAAGAGTAAACGTGAGTGTTCCTAGGTAACATTTTCCTTGGTGTAACTTGTTTCTCATGATGCATTTATAGATGTGTTTTCTCTCTCTCTCTGTCAGTACATTAATTGAGATACAGAGAATATCATGACAGCTGTATGATTATCTGGATTCTGTATTTTGTACTTTATGTCTCTATTCTGCGGTTTCTTTGAAGTTGCATCTTCTCATTAAACTGCCATTGTATTCTGCCTCCAATTCCATGTCTCATATGTCTGTTTTCTTCATTTTTGGAGCAAGCGTTCCTAGGCACCCCGGCTCAAATTAAGGTGCCCCTTTTGTCCCTGACTCACTCTCCTGCTCAGTTCTGTGGTGGCTCTCGGGGCTCTGGGGACCGCCCCTAGCTTCCTTGACCCGTAATAGATCTTCCCTCCAACAGCCTCTCTTGCAAGTCCTGTATTGTTGGTTTGTTGCCCCTGCCCCCCTTTCCACTGCCCTCCATAGTCTGTTGTGCTTCCACGGCCCTTCCTGCCTGCTCAGTGTGGTTAAATTGTTGCCTTTGCACCCTCCAACCTGCCTTCAATTTTCAGAGTTCGTGCCCCTGGCCCCTGCCTCTCAACAGTATCCTAATGAACAACTAGATTGCTAACATTCTATATTTATTACAAAAGTGTGGAACGCCTGACATCATCTTGATGTAATCAAAACTGTAATACCTAGAGCATTTCCTTTAGAAATTACATGTATGAGAGGGTCTTTTTGGCATCAAAACTATGGTTAGTGCTCTAAAAGGCTAAAATAAGGACATATTTTCTGAGTTTTCAAAAAGCGACAAAGCACTTTTAAATTATTTGTTATCTTTATGTTTTTTTATCAAGTTGACCACTTGATTAAATGTTGCACTTAGGGGAGAGGATGTGGTGTTACTTCCGGAACTGCAGACTTTGCAACTGGGGAACCTGGTTGAAGTTTCTGCTTCAGCTCGACATTCTGTGATTATGGTCAAATCACTTAGTCTCCCCATGTCTACAACCAAAATGAATTTGTTCTTGTGTGATGTAACCAATGCTCATGTAAAGCACTCCAATACCTGACAAGTCTGCAATATATAACACTGCAAAAACACAAAATAATAAGTGTTTTGCACACTTCTGTCATTGGGCTATATTTGGGCTATATCTGGGTGATTTTGGGCTACATTTGGGCTCTTTTGTCTCCGGTGGCCATCTTGGGAGATTTATTTGTTATGAAGTTTCCTAATTTCCTCATGTACTGCAGTCTCCTCAGTAGGAAATGCTTTCAGTTTTTTACTTTGATTCCATCATGAAGGTATTCAAATATGTCACACATTTGCCATAAATTCTGAATGTTAGCACTCTAGTTGCTCATTAGATCACTGTAGTATAACTACTGTTCACCATGGAAGTCTGCTCCTGGTATTAAAAGTGCATGTTTCAGTCTGCATGTTAGAATTTTTTAATGAAATAGAAGAGGATTTGAGAAGTCACTCAAAATGTGCCCTCATTTTCTTTCATCAGCATTAATCATAATTTCTATGGCAAAATGAACTCCCTCATTGTGTTCCTTTTTAAATTAAATGTTTTAAGTGTTACCAGTTTATTCCAATCAAGATGGCTTCAGGTGTGCCATACTTTTGTCATAATGAAGATAGTAAGCGCTCTAGTTGTTTTTAAGAACATTCTTGGACATTCTGTCATTGGGCTATACTTGGGCTACATCTGGGTGATATTTGGGCTACATTTGGGCTCTTTTGTCTCTGGTGGCCATCTTGGGAGACTTATTTGTTATGAAGTGTCCTAATTTCCTCATTTACTTCAGTCTCCTCAGTAGGAAATACTTTCAGTTTTTTACTTTGATTCCATCAAGAAGGCATTCAGATGTGTCACACATTTGCCATAAAATCAGAATGTTAGCACTCTTTTTGCTCATTAGATCACTGTAGTAAAGCTACTGCTCACCAGGGAAAACTGCTGCTGGTATTGAAAGTGCATGTTTCAGTCTGCATGTCAGAATTTTTTAATGAAATAGAAGAGGATTTGAGAAGTCACTCAAAATGTGCCCTAATTTTTCTTTCTGCAGCACTAATCATACTTTTTATGGAAAAATGAACCCCCTCATTTTGTTCCTTTTTAAATTAAATGTTTTAAGAGTTACCACTTTAATCCAAGCAAGATGGCTTCAGGTGTGTCATACGTTTATCATAAGTAGGACGGTTAGCGCTCTAGTAGTTCTTTGGAACACTCTGGGAAGCTGCAGTAGAACACAAAGGAATCAACTGACAGTCTCTGCCCTTGTTGGATGTACATGTTTTACTGAGAATGTCAGACTTCATTCTCACATGACTGAGAAAGATAATGTGAATTTACAGAAAATAAGCTCTCAGTTTAGCTTATAGATCACCTTCCAAACCTCTGTGGTAAAAGCATGAGAAAATATTTTTCTCTCAATCATGATATCCCAGCAGAAGGCTTTTTCACATGGTGAAATCACCTTAGAACATACCACAATTCCTAAAATGAGTATGGTACCATCAACAAATGATTTATAATGTAACTAAAGTCTTAAAACCTTCTATTAACTGCAATGCTTTTTAATGAGGTGCTATCATGTATATTGGTCCCAAGATGGCTGCCAACACTTCTTGGATGAAGTGCTGACAGCCAATCAGATCTCAGGATGAGATGTGTGGTTAGGCTCCGCCCACATATATATATGATTTTAAATGCGATTTTCTCAGGAAATACTGAACAGATTTACACCAGACCTGCAAAAGGCACTTCCTTGGCCTCATGGCTACCTCTCTGCCAAATTTCAAGTAATTCTGTTCAGCCGTTCGGGCTGTAGCTGTGTCTAAAGGTCCTATGGAAAAATGCATGGGGAAAACGCGTTTTGGGACCCCCCTTTTTTCTCGGCCCCTGCTTGACGAATTACCCCGAGACTTTCAGGGTAGGAGCTGAACGGCGCGCCCCATTAGTTTTGAAAAATTTCGCGAGGATTCATCAACCGGAGCCAAAGTTATTCAAAATAGAATTTTGAGATTTCCTATGGGAACTAGGTTGTAACTATAACTATCTACTGGCGACCGCCAGTAGATAATATATATATATATATATATATATATATATATATATACATATATTCTGCTCCAAAGTTGCCCACCTGTAAGTAGCACTCAACCAGCAGCTTGATTTATGTGTAGGTAGGGACGGGGATCCGCTTGTAGGAGCCGCTCCGAAGTGGATTTGCCTGACGCTTTTCAAAGCTCCATATCTTCTCTTCAGAGGCTTTAACGGAAACTGTGTGCACAACCGCTAACCCACTTCGCCATTTAACATATGACACACCCACCAATGGGAGGCTCAAATGAGACTGTGCATTATGGGTAGTGTAGTGCGGAAAGCACATAATCAAGTCAACTTTCGTGGCCCCCAAGACTTCCGGGGGGGTTTTCGGTTTAAAAAAAGAGCTAACTTTCTTTGTTAGTGTGTGAAAGTTTAGATGAATGTATGTGTAGTACGTAATTGAGTGAATGAATGCATTAGTAGCGTATGGTGAATGTATAAGTGCAGAACTATGAGGAAGTGCTGCAGCATCACACAGTAACCTCTTTAACTACAGTGAGCTGTAGTACTTCCGAAGCACAGGGATGCAACATATGTACATAAATATGTTGCAAATCTATGCTTCTCTATGCACAGCTGCTTAAACTGCAGCCATGTGGTGACATAGGCACCCTTGCACCATAGTGCAAGGATATCTGTGTCATGTGCTGTTTGTCTTTGCGCAGGAAGACACACCTTCCTGCACAAAACAATGAGAAAATGCATTTTTCTCCTTCAATGTATGCTGAACATTTCAGCATGCATTGAAGATATAAAAATGTGGAGAAATGAAAACAATTCTCCTTGTTGTGCTTTCCTACACCAATTTTAGAATGGTGCAGCATTCACACACATATCGAGATTTATGATTTCTGATAAATCTAGACATGTGTCTTGTTCTATGAGTATTCAGTGCAATCATGCACAACAACACTTATAGAACACCCTTTCAACGCAAAGTGGTTGCATAATGAGGTTGTATTTACATGGAGTATAAAAAGTACACAGAGTGCCTTTTCCTCTCTTTGTAAATATGAAAGAGTGTCTTGCACAATAACTATGTTACAAAAAGAATGATTGAAACGATTGCGGTCCTTCAATAGCTACAATGGGAAATATTATGAACCCCTCAACTCTCTTTTTTTGCAGGTCACATGATATCTGATTATGGTCAGATTTCGAAACTACATAGGTATAAGCAGAGTGTTTTTAGAAACGTGTTTCAACTTTGTAGCTTCTTGCAGACCTCCTCATTCTGCATATTGAGACTTAGTTAAACTTACCTTCACAGTAATAGGAATGAAAAATGGTATACATTTTTTTCAGATTTTCATTGCAATCTAAATTCATATAAACTGCTTATTTTAAAATTTGGATCTGTGAAAGAAAAGGAAAAAAAAATTATAACATGTAATAATACATTTTTTACAACACAGAATAATTTCCATAAAGTAATTTGTTTGCCTTTTTTACTGTTCTCAGAATATATTAAATTTCACTAAAAATAGTGATTTCAATTGTACTCATCACTTAACAGCGGGCAAAAAAAAACCAATCAAAAAGATTGTTAAAAAAACAACAACATGCTATTCTCAACAAAATACCACAAGATACAAATCACAGATATATAAAATGCTTACAGCTAACAAAATTTTATAAGTTTAACTTACAAAAACTGTAAATGTTGTCGCTTTAAAATATTCACTGAATCTAAGGATGAATTTTTGGACGACGCACCACGCCCACAACGTTTTCCTTCAGTGGTGTGGAAATGTTTTACTTTTCCCGAGGGGCAAACAAAGATCAATGCCACCTTGGTCACGTGCAAGATTTGCAAAAGAGTTCTGTTGCAAGGGGATCCTAACAAGAAATACTCGTACGGCACGGCAAGTATGATGAAACACCGAAGGACCCTTCATCCAAACAATCTTGCATGAGAAGAGTGCAAACAGATGAGAAACACTCCTGTTCTGTATCTGTAAAAAAGAATCACAAATACATGTATATTAATAACTTTCAAATGTATACTATTCCATTACTGTACAAACACATTTTCTATAAAAACTGACTAAGAAACTATAGCCCTGAACCACAAGTGTGACGATCGTTAAAACACTACATGCATAGTGCATACTACTTTGAAGCAGTTCATTCCCAAAAACCTACCTCACTAAAAGGCTACATGCTAAATGACCGAATGATTACAGTACTATAAGGAGACACACTGGGTGAGCAACAGGGTGTTTGCTAGAAGTGTATGAATACTGACTGGGGAATTGAAGGTGTGAAAGACAACTGTGTAGGTGGTTAGAGGCCTTTATGCATAGTGAATAGGCATTTGAAGCAGTCTATGTCATAAGGCCTGGCTCACTGCATGAATACTTGGGTACTGACTGAATGATTGGAGTACAGCAAGGAGAGTGCCTGGGTGAATTTATAAGTGGTAGGCTTTTGGCGCAGGGAATGGATTAGTACTTGGTACTGAATGGGTCACTAGAGGAGTGCAAAGGGAGTGACAGGATGTTTGCTGGACTGTATGGATACTGACTAGGGAATTGAAGGTGTAAAAGACAAGTGTCTAGGTGGTTAGAAGACTGCATGCATAGTGGATAGGGGTTTGAAGCAGTCCATGTGCTAAGGCCTGGTTCAGTGCATGAATACTTAGGCACTGACTGAATGATTAGAGTACAGCAAAAAGAGTGTCTTGGTGAATTTATAACTGTTTGGGTTTTGGCACAGTGAATGGATTAGTACATGGTGCTGAATGGGTCACTAGAGGAGTACAAAAGGAGTGACAGGAGGTTTGCTGGACTTTATGGATACTGACTAAGGAATTGAAGGTGTGAAAGACAAGTGTCTAGGTGGTTAGAAGACTGCATGCATAGTGGATAGGGGTTTGAAGCAGTCTATGTGATAAGGCCTGGCTCACTGCATGAGTACTTGGGTACTGACTGAATGATTAGAGTAGAGCAAGGAGAGTGCCTGGGTGAATTTATAAGTGGTAGGCTTTTGGCGCAGGGAATGGATTAGTACTTGGTACTGAATGGGTCACTAGAGGAGTGCAAAGGGAGTGACAGGGTGTTTGCTGGACTGTATGGATACTGACTAGGGAATTGAAGATGTGAAAGACAAGAGTATAGTATGTTAGAAGACTGCATGGATACTGCATAGACATTTGAAGCAGTCTATGTGGTAATGTATGGTTCACAACATGAGTACTTGGAAACTGACTAAATCATCAGACTACTGCTAGGACAGTACCTGGGTAAAACTTTTAAATTTTCAGTTCTGGAACAGTGAAGAGAATAGTACATGATACTGCACTTTAGTGTCAAACCCTAACTCATTTTATCAATGCATAAGCAAAGAATAGCTTCTAAAGCTACTAAAACTTGATAACATGACCGATTTTAAAACAGTTATCTGTCACCAAATACACCATGTTACCAAATGCTTCTATCACAATCCTTACCCAAATGTACACAGACTCACAGTGTGATTTTAGACAAGCAACACTATCCCTAGCAGTTTACCAAAACTCATTCACTAGTCTAGAAGAGGTAAGAGTACTGCACACAATCTACATATTTAAGTACAGCACATTAGTGTCAAAGCATGACTCATTTAATCAATGCATAAGCAAAGACTGGCTTCTAATGCTACTAAAACTTGACAACATGACAGGTTTTAAAAGAGTCATCTGCCAGAAAATACACGATGTTACCAAATGCTTCTCTCACAGTGGTTCCCAAATGCACACAGACTCACAGTGTGATTCTAGACAACAACCACTATACCTAGGAGTTTACCAAAAATCATTCACTACTGTGGAAGTGATAAGGGAACTGCACACAATCTTCATATTTCAGGACTGCACTATTGTGTCAAAGCCTGACTCATTTAATCAAGGCATAAGCAAAAACTGGCTTCTAATGCTACTAAAACTTGACAACAAGACAGGTTTTAAAACAATTATCTGTCAGCAAATACACTATGTTACCAAATGCTTCTCTCACAGTGGTTCCCAAATGCACACAGACTCACAGTGTGATTGTAGACAAGCAAAACTATCCCTAGCAGCTTACCAAAACTCATTCACTACTGTGTAAGGGGTAAGGAGACTACACACAATCTACATATTAAATTACAGCACATTAGTGTCAAAGCATGAATCATTTTATCAATGCATAACCAAAGACTGGCTTCTAATGCAACTAAAACTTGACAACATGACAGGTTTTAAAAGAGTTATCTGTCACCAAATACACAATGTTACCAAATGCTTCTCTCACAGTGGTTCCCAAATGCACACAGACTCACAGTGTGATTCTAGACAACAACCACTATACCTAGGAGTTTACCAAAAATCATTTACTACTGTGGAAGTGGTAAGGGAACTGCACACAATCTACATATTTCAGGACTGCACTTTTGTGTCAAAGCCTAACTCATTTAATCAACGCATAAGCAAAGACTGGCTTCTAATGCTACTAAAACTTGACAACATGACAGGTTTTAAAAAAGTTATCTGTCAGAAAATACACAATGTTACCAAATGCTTCTCTCACAGTGGTTCCCAAATACACACTAACTCACAGTGTGATTCTAGACAAGCACCACTATCCCTAGGAGTTTACCAAAACTCATTCACTACAGTGGAAGTGGTAAGGGAACTGCACACAATCTACATATTTCAGGACTGCACTTTTGTGTCAAAGCCTGACTCATTTAATCAAAGCATAAGCAAAAACTGCCTTCTAATGCTACTAAAACTTGACAACAAGACAGGTTTTAAAACAGTTATCTGTCAGCAAATACATGATATTACCACATACATCTCTCACAGTGGTTCCCAAATGCACACAGACTCACAGTGTGATTCTAGACAAGCAACACTATCCCAAGCAGCTTACCAAAACTCATTCACTACTGTGCAAGGGGTAAGGAGACTACACACAATCTACATATTAAAGTACAGCACATTAGTGTCAAAGCATGACTTATTTTATCAATGCATAAGCATAGACTGGCTTCTAATGCTACTAAAACTTGACAACATGACAGGTTTTAAAACAGTTATCTGTCAGCAAATACACGATGTTACCAAATGCTTCTCTCTCAGTGGTTCCCAAATGCACACATACTCACTGTGTGATTCTAGACAAACAACACTATCCCTTGCACTATACCAAAACACATTTCTTCATCTAGAAGGAGTACTACATTTTAGTAAAGAAACATAACTCATTTCAGAAATTCATAAACAATGACTGGTTTCTAATTCTACCAAAATATAAAAACAGCACAGTTATCTGTCTGCAAACACATGAAAAACACAAATGCTTTTAACAGAATGGTTTCTACATGCACACACACTGTCAATAAGATTGTAGAGAAAAAAAGTACTCCCTACACTTTAGCAAGAGAAATACATTAGTCTGATTAAAATCAAAATAGTCTACATACATCCCCTCACAAGTAAATAACTCACCTTTTTGTAGATTAAGAAGTATATCAGTCACACACCAGATTTTCTTTTACAGAATCTCTGCACTGTGCACCTCTCAGCAAAAACAAAGAATGGAAAAGTTTCCCTTTCATTTCCCACACATACACATGTAAACATCAAATCACAATCCTTCACACATAAATTCAAAAGCAAACACACATTTCTATTGGTTATACATTTCAACCCTTTCCAAATGAAATACATTTCACCCCTTCCCCCAATCTGCCTTCTGCCTGTTACCATAGAAACAGGTCATGGAACACTGCACTGAGCACACAGGTCACAAGTTCAGCACACAATGTTGCTAAACAAGACAGCAAGTGTGCTTGACTTTTCAACATATCAGCTTATCATATATAATGTTCCTTTCAAACTGTTTTTGTTCACCAATAAGAATCATGCCTTTAACAAACAGAAATATACACCCTACCTTTCAGTGTAGAAAGTTGTAATACAACCAATGATTTCTTGTCTTTTTTCAAATTTATTTCCCTTGGATCCGCACACCCAATGCGAGAGGATCAGTGCACCAAACGCGGTAGGATGCGTGCACCCTGCGCGCATTTCACCGTTTTTTTTTAAAAAGGTGGCCCTAGGGGGTCCTTCTGGGGCCCCAGGGGGTCCTTCTGGGACCCCCTAAGCACCTCTAGAGGGTCAGAGTATTTCCACTCTGCCCCCTTTATATGTTTTACACACTTATTACCTTTGCTTCTTCAGCCTCACTGCTACCGAGGCAGGAAATGGCCGCCAACAGTTCCTGGTTTCGAATGTAGACAGACACTCGATAGCCAATTAGCATTCAGCGCGTGATCGGGAGGGTGCGCGCTCGGTTCGGGGAGGGTGCACTTATGGTGCGGGTAGGGTCCGCGGATCCTTCCTGGCCATAGATATATATGTACTTTTAACTCTAATTTTATCAGGAACTAATGAACGGATTCACACCATTTATGCAAAAGGCACGAGTCTGAATTGAGGACTACCTCTTTGCCAAATTTGGTGTCATTCCGTTCAGCGGTTCGGGCTGTAGCTGTGACAACAGATCCTATGGGAAATTGCATGTGGAAAACGCGTTTTGGGACCCCCCTTTTTTCTCGGCCCCCGCTTGACGAATCACCATGAAACTTTCAGGGTAGGAGCGGAGCGGACCTGACCAAAAGTTTGGAAAATTTCGCAAGGATCCATCAACCGGCACCAGACTTATTGGGAATAGAATGTTGCGGATTTCCTATGGAAAATAGGTCCTAACTATAACTATCTACTGGCGACGGCCAGTAGATATTATGCATATATATATATATAAATATATATATATATATATCTGCCCAAATATATGTATGCGTGTATATATATATATTCACTGAAAAAAACATAGGTTTCAGGGGCGTTATAGTTAGTTGGACATTTCACTCATACAAAACCAGTGAAATTCCCCCGTTATAGTTAGTTCAGCTAACTATAACTCACGCCCCCGCAATGCACTGCTGATGACGTCACATATTACATCACTCATGACATGGTCAGTGACATCACTGATGACATCACTGATGACATCTCAAATGACATCACTCATGACATCACTAATGACATCATCCAATGACTGTGTCTTTCTGTAACGTTTAAATATGCTTAATATATATAGGGAAAGGCGCATTGAACAATGATTGGTTGTATAAGGGTCTGAATGGATGCTTTAGTAGGTGCATGACTGAGTCTATAAGTGAGTGATTAAACGTATCCTAGTGAATGCATGGGTTAGTGACTAAACTGTGTGAATGTCTGTATCCATTTGTCTGTTGGTGTGTGAGCTGCTGCATGGGTTTGTGAATAGCTACATAAGTGTCTATATGAGTTATTGATTGGTTGTCTGAGTATCTGTATGGGTGTCTGAGTGTTTGTGTGGGTGGGGTGTGTGTGAGTGGGTGGTTCAATGGGTGCATGGTTTCAAGAGTGCATCTGTGATGGACTGTATGATTTGTAAAAATTCTCATGACTCCTGGGCCGTTTCCTTTGATGCCAGCGGGAAGCTTTGCTCCGTCGTCGCTGCATGGAGTATACTCCTCTGAGCTCAGAAACAGGAAATCTATCCTAACTACGTTCCTAAATTTAAATACTCTCAGAGCGGAACATCTTTGGCACGGAGCAATCTAATCACTGCCTGAATGAACACGACAAATGTATCCACCTCCTACAAGATATGATAGAGAAAACTTGATACATCCAAATGCTCACGTAATGAACACGACAAATATTTTCCCCAATTACGTGATATAATAGAGAAAACTTGACACATCAAAACGCTTTCTGAAAGAACACGACCGATATTTTCTTCATTTATGCGATAGGACAGAGAAACCTGAAAAACCATTAGATTAGCCTTAGCATTGTGCCCCTTGATATCTGACGGCTTCCACTATTAACACATTCTGTGTCTTCACATCTCTGCTGCCACCTGATGGATTTCGGCATTTAAAGCAGCACAAACCTCGAACGGCGATACACTCTGTAAACAAGTAGCGACCCTTGTTGTTTCTGTGCCTGAGAAAATTTCTAAAATGATTAGTGGCCCTTGTTTTTAGGCGCCAGAGAAAATTTCTTCTATCAGCAGTTTACATCTTCAGCTAGGCAGGTCCTATTACCTTCTCTGTTTGAACATACAGTATATGTGCCCTGATGAAGGTGATACCCTAAGAAAGGGAGTCTCACCTAAATGTGCATCGGCGCAGTGAATAAGTTCCCTCAATGAATACATCTGAGTCAATTGTTTTTTAGAAGATTATTTGGAAATACTGTGTTTTTCTTGATGTGTAAATAGTTGTGTCTGATTATATTTACTTTGAAGTTTCTATTGCTATCAGGTTATAACAATTACATTAACTGTACAAAAAGTACATTTGACTTTTGTTTCTCTAAATTGAAGAAATCTTTGTTTAAGTACTGATACACACAGTGAGGGGGCTTGGTGCACATTAAGCTTTTGTATTATAAATGCAATATATGTATTGGTGTTTTGTGTGAGGATGTATGAGTATGAAATTGTTTGATTGTTGTGAGTGGAAGGTTGTAATGGGATCTGATGTTCTTATTGTTTCTGTGTCATGAGAATTTTTATAAATACATCAATATATTTGTACTGAATTGAAATAAAAAACAAAAAAATAAATAAATCTAGTAATGTCTGAAATATCTGGGTTGATGTGAATATTTGAATGGGTGGTCTAGCCAGAGTGGTCAACTAAATAAGTTAGAACGTATAGCATGCTTTAAATTAAGGGGCAGATTTATGTTAGACTTGTGCCACTTTTACGCCGCCGTTGCGTCACTTTTGTGATGCAGCAGCGGCGTAAACCCTGCGCCACGTTGCGCCCTATTTACATCGTGACGCATCTATTGAGATGCGGCACGGTGTAAAGCCCTGCGCCACATTAAACCTGTGTCAGGTTTAATGTATGCAGGGTGGGCGTTCCATCGGAAAAAGCCTCGGAAAAGTGACGCAGTGAAATCTACAAGATTTCACTCAGTCACTTTTCCGACGCTGCTGCGTCAAAACCTTTCGCCTGCTTGAAGCAGGCGTAAGGCATGACGCAGCATGTTAGGTATGGGCAGCCCCTAAACATTGCTGGAGTTGCGTCGTGCTTGTGACACGACTCCAGCAATGCGCCGTCCTTACGCCATCAGATGCGTCACGCATCTGTTTATCCTTGCAGCACGATGTGCTGCATTGTAAATGCGACACATCTGTGGTGGCGCAAGTGTAAACTTGCGTGATGCATCTATCCTGGCGCATCCCTGCTGATTTGCAGGGATGCGCCAGGAAACATAAATCTGCCCCTAAATAGGTAGAGTTTTCCTTCTGTGTTCTTTGTTAGCTGGAGTGTGTATAACAGTATAGGAGAGTAAATGGGAGTGTGATTAATTATTTGCATGACTGACTAGGTGTGTGAGTACCTCTATGAATGAGTGGCTGTGTGTGAGTGTCTATATAGGTGTATGAGTGCATATGATAGTCCTGTACTGAGTGACCGTAAGTATGAGTGACTGTACGGGTGAGTGAGTGGATGTGTGTGTAGACCTAAGAATCAGTGCGTGGGTATGTAGTTATTGGTGTTGGAGTGTCTATGGTTTTGAGAATGGCAGTCTGAAATTTAGAGAGGGTGTATCAAAAGTTATATTAGGGTGTGAGAAGATGCATGAAATTATCACATGGATGATGTCATGAGTGATGTCATTTCAGATGTCATCAGTGATGTCATCAGTGATGTCACCGACCATGTCATGAGTGATGTAATATGTGACACCACCAGCAGTGCATTGCGGGGGCGCTAGTTATAGTTAGCTGAACTAACTATAACGGGGAAATTTCACTGGTTTTGTACGAGTGAAATGTCCAACTAATTATAACGCCCCTGAAACCTATGGTTTTTTCAGTGAATTTCTAAGGTTTTTAAAAATGCTAATTTCTAACTATAACCTGCCTGAAACCTTTGGTTTTTTCAGTGAATTTCAAAGGTTTTTTAAATGCTAATTTCTAACTATAACATGCCTGAAACCTATAGTTTTTTCAGCGAAAAAAAAAAATATATAGATATATATAGATATAAATATGAACAACACTCCTCTCAAAACAAAAGGACACGACGCAATGTCTTTGACAAATCCAGCCAGGGTTTAATCAGTGGCTATGTCGGACGCGTTTCGCCTGCACCAGCAGGCTTGTTCACCAATATATATATATATATAAAATGCAGGGTCAGTTTAGCATATATAGAATACATTGTAACTAATACATGTTTTTGATACAGTACTTAAAGGATCACCTCATCACTCTCTGCGATCAAGCAAAATACAATGTAAATTCAAGGTTTTCTGACACAATATATACACTTGATTGTTGGGCATGTATGCTGGACCTACGATAATATTAAGCTAGTATATTATTGTTAAGCCCTCCCCGTTCCCCCTTTTTTGTTTGAGACAATATATACAGGGTCACTCAACACTCTGCTACTGATCAAAATATAATCTAACTACAACAGTTTCTGATACAATATATACAAGGTCGCCTCATCACTCTCTGCGATCAAGCAAAATACAATGTAACTTCTAGGTTTTCTGATACAATATATAGAGGGTCATTCACCACGCTCTGCTATTGATCAAAATATAATGCAACTTCAACAGTTTTTGATGCAAAATAGATATACAGGGTCACTTCGACATCCTGGTATTGAGTAAAATAGATTGTAACTTGGACATTATCTGAAATAGAGCAGAATGCATTGTAATGCCAGTCTCTTAACCGAGCAAATTACATTTTAACTTCAGCAGTATGTTGTCCAGATCTGAATGGTGTCACTTCAACAAGCTCTACAACTGAACTGAAAATACCGGCTGTCCTCAACACTCTCTGCCCCGGTACGTTATTTTTTTTAATGTTATCTTGTGTGCATTTGTAGGGCGCTTTCTTTAACTAATAAGGTACACGTTGTAATTTCGACTTTGTACGATACAAAATAAAAACAGGGCTTTCCTTCACTACACAAAAAACACAGGTGACCTCAACGTCTACTTTAACTAATAAGGTACACGTTGTAATTTCGACTTTGTACGATACAAAATAAAAACAGGGATTTCCTTCAGCCACTACTACACAAAAAACACAGGTGACCTCAACGTTCTTTGAGTAAACTGCACTGTCATTTCATCGTTGTGCCATGGAACAAGATGCACTGTCACTTGGCCATTAACAACAAGCACTTCACTGCTAGTTAACAGCAGGCAGTGTGACGTCATCGCTGTGTCACACGGAGAGGACGCGGTGTCTCCTCACTGCTACTTAACAACACGCAGTGTGACGTCACGGTTATCTCACCCCGATAGAATGCTGTGTCGTTTCGCTGCTACTGCTTACACATAGTGTGATGTCACATCACTGGTGTGGCAGAACATAGTGCAGTTTACGTTGTGTGCTGTCTAAGGAAGAAAATGCAACGTCAATTCAACACCCACTTCCAAAGAACAAAACAGAGAGTGAGCATTCGGATGTAGTTCGAAGTGCAAACTCACTTCAGCACTTTTTGAATAAACATAATAGAGACAAACCTACAGACTATGGTATGGAACAACAGCAGAGTGTAGATGCAGTAGAACAGCAAGTCAGTGCAGATGGAAATTTCTAATAAAAAGTGCCGCGACACCACTTCGCTCTACTAGTGATCAAAGCGCAGTTCGAGTTCGACACTTAGCTGGAGAACACAACAGAGATCAGCAAGGCATCTACACGGGAACGAGTACAGCATTTGTGTTGCACAACAGAATCCAAATGGAATTCTTCACCCCGACACAACAAAACGAAGCGTCATTTCAACATTCTCTGCTACAGAATTCAAAAGCGGGTTCTTTCAACCTTTTCCTCCAAAACAAACCGTAGTGTAAGCTCGACACTCAGCTGAAGAACAAAAAGAAGGTGTCAGCTCAGCTCTCTCTACTACAGAACAAAGCACGGCATCTCTTTAACACCCTACTACAGGGCAAAATACACGGACACCACAAGCCCCCGCTACAGAACAAACCACGGCGTCTCTTTAACACCCTACTACAGGGCAAAATACACGGACATTACAAGTCCCCGCTACAGAACCAAGCATGGAGTTTCTTTAACACTCTACTACAGGGCAAAATACACGGACACTATAAGCCCCTGCTACAGAACAAAGCACGGCGTCTCTTTAACACCCTACTACAGGGCATAATACACGGACACCACAAGCCCCCGCTATAGAACTCAACATATCTTTAACAAACTACTACAGGCCGAAATACATGAACACTACAAGCCCCTGCTACAGAAGAAAACACACAGCATCACTTTAACAACCACCTACAAAGCAAAATACATGGACACTACAAGCTCCCGCTACAGAACAAAAACACAACAGCTCTTTAACAAACTACTGCATGGCAAAATATATGGACACTACAAGCCCCCACGCTTCTGCTACAGAACAAAACACGTCTCTTTAACAGACTACTACAGGGCAAAATACATGAACACTACAAGCTTCTGCTTCAGAACAAAACACATCTCTTTAACAGACTACTACAGGGCAAAATACATGGACACTGCAAGTTACTGCTACTGAACAAACATAGCATCACTTTAACAACTACCTACAGAGCAAAATACAAGCACACTATATAACCCCTGCTGCAGAACAAACCGGCAGCTCTTAAACACGCCGCTGCAGGGAATAAAACATGGACACTCCAAACTCGGGCTACAAAACTCATGGTCCGTGACTGGCTACCCTCCCCTCCCAGCTTTCCACACCACCTTGAAGGATTGACATAAGTAAGTTGTCTTTGGAAGGCGGGGGGTCAGGGACCCCCGGACGTATTTATTATACAAAACAATAAAAGGATGAATATCAACATTACATCAATTATGTAAGAATAAGCAAAATTCATGACATTAGATTTACAGTATTGTAGACAAATATCAAAGGCTAACCTTAACAAACGTCTAATACAGCGTGTTTCCTATCCGAATCTAACATCCTGCCTGAATTTTTCATTCTAACATTTCTGGCCGGACGGCAAGGTCGCTAACCGGTGTCAAGTCCTACTAACTACGCCCTTACCCACAGGTGCGCATGCGCGACAGGGGACCGCCTACCCCGTCGGCATCGTGACAACATAATCACAGCTGTATAACGGGAAAAAGGCCTAAGTACAGACAACATTCATACCTAACCACAACCAATCCTAACTTAAACGGGAAAAAGGCCTACGTCAAACTTACATAGCACCCCTGACTAGCATTGTTCAGTAGCTTGTTTTTTGGGCTGGTGGGTGGGGAAAAAATTAGCACGCCCCGAGCGTGGGGCAAACGGGAGACACGGGGAGCGAGCCAGGGGCAAGAGGGCACCCAGCTCGCTCCCCGCGCCTTTTATCGAGCAGTTGCACGTCGGCCCAGATGGCCCGCCCCCCGGCCGTCCCGCCCCCCTGCCCCGGAAGCTGAAAAGCTGCTTCCGGGTCATGGGGGAGGCATCAGCCTATCGGGGTCGGAGGCGCGCCGCGTGTGTCATCGCCCCGCGACACACCCCCAACACCGAAAGGCCGGGGGAGGGGGGGCACCGCACCGCCATGTGGGCGTGAGGGTCGAGTGGCCCCCACTTTACAAACAACAGCGTCTCTTTCACAATTTCCAACAGGGCAACCCCTGCTACAGGACAGAACACAGGACACACGCCAAGACTCCAGGAATCGGAGCAAAATACAGTGAGGTTTTAACATCTTGTAACAGGAAGAAATGCAGTGCAGGGTCGGCACTGTAGAACTGACTGGAGTGCGCTGCGCTGCCGTCTCCATCTGGAACAGAACAAAATACACTCTTAGGTGCAAAACACGGCACAATGCCACTTCGCCGCTTTCCCGCGCTACAAATACAGTGTCACTTTAACATTCTCACCTACAAAAAATAAAAATATCTGTGTCATTTCAACACTCTTTTCTACAGAACAAAATGAAGTGCAGCTTCAGCCCTCTGTGCTACAGAACACGTCACCACTCTAAGTGCCAGACAAAATATAGCGCCGCTGTAGCACTCCCTTACAGAAATAATAACAGTCACCTCGGCACGGTGCTTTGTAGCGGGGAGGGTGTGAGTGGAGCCCTCCTCTGGCGGCCTCACAGCTGCAACACTGTCCCAAGGACACGAGACAGCGCAGTGTTGGCACTTAGTGGCAGTGATGAGTACAGGCCCCAGGTAGGCCCGCAGAATACAAGGGTTCGCTCTCCTGTAACAAAAGCTAGAAGGAAGTTGGCACGGAAACTGCAAATACAAAGACAGAGTTTATTAACCCTTAAGGGTGGTCCTACAACCTACACAACACTCTTCAGTATTGCATAGAGTAGCACAAAGAACTTGCGTACATGGTCCCCTTTTATACACAACAGAGGGGCTCATAAGTGGGTGGATACAACATAGAGCAAAATTCATTACCATTTATGGACATTTTTGATACAGGATCAATATGTGGGCGGAGTTAACAATTTCCTGAGCCCGCGAAAACATGGTCAAACAAGGACTAACTGATAACAGATGTGGTCAAGTCTGGGCATGCGCCAGACGGACAAAGGAGCTATTTATAGACTGTTACTAGGCAGATTACAAGAGCAACTAGCGAGAAGGTAGGACTCTTCTCGTGCAAAGCACGTGGAGACATGACAATACAAAATGGAGTCCAGACTTTAGTCAACATAAGACAAGAAACATGATTTTAACTAGAGAGAATTCATGTCTTCAGTAATTGCTTAATCATATCGCTGTTTTAGTTTTCAACAGACGACCCTTTCAGCATTTACTGAAGACATTCAGCTTGTTGGAATAATCATAATATATGTCAATTTTCATCATCTCTTCCACCTCCTTGTTTAAATGTTTCTGATAAGTGACATTGGCAATAGCTTTCTTATCAGGAATACAGAATGACACACATAGAGAACAGAGTAAAGGACCACACTGAACACAGATGCAACATGAAAACAGAACTGCTACAATAATACAGAGACCAGTTAAAACTTTCCATCTCCATGTAGTGATCAATGCCCAAAACCATCCAGAAAAGGTCCAGGTGCCATTTTCTGTATGAATCTCAGCTGCGATTTTATGCAATTTATTAATAGCGTTATAGACTGATGGCGTGTGGTCAGGAATGAATACACAACAACTACTTCCGATAACTCTACATGCTCCACCTCTGTCTGCTAACATAACATCTAATACCATACGATTCTGTAACGCAACAATTCTAGTGATTTGTAATTCTTCAGTAAGATTTCCAAGAGCAGCAGCAGCTTGATTTGTTACAGCCTCTACAACTCTCGTTAATCGTCGAACCTTCCTACTATTTAGAGCAGCTCCAACAAAGAAAAACAATCCTAAGTTAAAATCAACATACTGCTGTAAGCTAGTGTCAGTTTGGTCAACATCATCAATAGATAGAGTATGTTTATACCTATTTACAGTTACATTGTTCAATAACTTCAAGTCTTTATGATAGGATGCAGGTGCTAAGAATACAGGGGGTAATAAAAACGCTACATAACATACTCCGGACCAGCCGGCTGGTAAGCGATAATAACCCTTGTTCCCACATACGAAGTACATATTATGGGAAGCTAAGAAAGTACTATTATTTAATCCATCTATATTCAACACAATAATACAGTCACTAACACCAACAGGAATATGACCCACACTCTGAACACACAGGTCCGCTTGAGCTTGTGCCACTTGAATCACAAATTGTTCATTCCCAGCAGTGTCTCTGGTGTTCGTGAAGATATAGGGAATTGATTCATTGTCTGGTCGATATTCTTCCCACTCCCATACTGTCCCAATCGCTTGTGGATAGCCTTCTTTATCTTGATGACATTCCCTATTAAGTCTAAAAAGTAGTGGTCCCACTGTAGGTTTCCGAGTGGCAAAAAGCAAAGTATACCATGCCCTACAAGAGCCATTATGAGAGAAAGGAAGAGGTATGAACGGCGTTCCTCCTTTCTTCTGATGAGCTGGCATCATACCACATATCCAACAGTTCGTAGCATTTGTAGCAACAAGGGTATGATGCAACATCTGGATAAAAGTATTATTCAAATAAGACTGACGATGCTTCAGTTCTTGATACGGAAGAGTGTAAAAGTAGTGCTCCTCAGGCACTGGAGTAGTCAAAACAAGTAACTCACGGGCAGGAGTCATATCCTCAACAAACCACGTGGTTATACCAACAATAGCTACAATGATAATAAAGCTTGTCGCACAAAAAATCTTCTTCTTCTCCATTTTATAGTAAAAGTCAATATCTTCCTGAAACTAAAAAGGTTGTCAGAACTCTTCCCCTTAGGCAGCCGTTGATTTCTTCACCAGCGGGCCAAGACGGGTGTCACTACACTAATGCAGGGCTGATCCCCCCCTTGCCTCATTGGCTCTCCGTTTCACTAACCTAAGGGCCGTTCTGACAATGTGTCCTAATACAGAAAGAAATCACTTCCTCGGTCTGAGATGATATCTTCCTCCTCCAGGAATCGCTTGGTCCGGGAAGAGCTCCTCAGTGTCGTTCGGTTCCACAGCACGGCCTTTCTCTGCAGTCAGGATTTCTCGATGGTCGGTCAATACAGCAGGCTCCACTAATCCAGGTGGCACTTTACGACAGTGCAAGGAGTGGATCCAGTTCTTCCGATTGGAGACTCGCACAGCTGTCCTCGTTGCGAGCAAGACTTGCTCAGGTCCAACCCATCTTGGCTCCAGACTGTTCGTCCTTTCAAACACCTTGATCATGACATGGTCCCCAGGCCGGAGGTTATGTCCTTCACCTGTGGACCGATCAGGGAGCGCTTCTCGAACCTGTTGATGAATAGAAACCAAATTATCCGTTAACTGTGCCAGATAATCATTCATCATTACACAAGGTACATCATACACTGACTTCAGTTTCGGTGGACCCAAATATTCATTGGGCGTCCGAACACGATCTCATATGGCGTGAGACCGGTCCGAGAATGCGGTATCGATCTAATTGACAATAATGCCAGCGGTAAAGCATCTGGCCAAGTCAAGGAAGTCGAAGCTTGGATCTTAGCGATCTTAAGCTTCAAAGTACCGTTATATTTCTCAACTAATCCCGCAGACTGAGGGTGAAACATTGCATGAAACTTCTGGGTAATTCTCAGTCCTTTCAGGACATACTTGATAACGTCTGCTATGAAATGAGGTTTGTTATCACTCCACAACAGTCTACAAACACCATATCGAGGGAAAAACTCCTTCAATAGCATCTTGGCTGTAGTCATTGCAGTATTGTCTTTTGTAGGATATGCCTCAACCCATTTGCTGAAGGCACAAACCACTACTAGAACATACTTCAGATTGTTACAGCGCTCAAGCTGAATGTAATCCATCTGCAAAACCTCAAAGGGTACAGTAGGTGTTGCGAATCCTCCTGCTGGAGTTTGTGTACCCTTTCCTGGGTTATACCTCAGGCAAATCATGCAGGTCTGCACTACCCTCTTTGCCGTACTAGCGATCTCCGGATGCTCCCAAACTCGTGTGAGTAATTTGACAATTGCGGAAGCTCCGACATGCGCTAGTCCATGTGCCATCTGAACCATAGGTTGTACGAAAGCTGTGGGTAACTTCCATTTATCCATCTGCTTACTTCTCCAACACCCTTCATCATCTAATTCTCCATCATTGGACCATTGCTCCCGTTCCTTATCGGAAGCGGTCCTCTGTATCTCCAGCACTTCTCTCCTAGCATCGTGCCATCTTTCTGCCTGTGACTTCACAACATACATTGCAGTAGAGCCAGGCTGCATCGCAGTCTCTCGTGCCGCTCGATCTGCCAAAGCATTCCCTTCTCCAACTTTATCAACCACCTTTTTATGGGCACTACATTTAACTATAGCAATCTTCTTTGGATATGTCAATGCAGTCAAAAGGTTATGAACTAACTCTCCATACATTATCTGTGCTCCATGTGACGTTAGAAACCCTCTCTCCTTCCAGAGTAGGCCAAAATCGTGCGCTACTCCGAAGGCATAGCCGCTATCTGTATAAACATTCACACACAATCCTGTACTGAGCTCACATGCTCGTGTTAATGCTATCAGTTCCGCTGCCTGAGCTGATCTCTGCGGTATGCGTGCTGTCTCCACTATTGTTTGTAATGTGGTAATTGCATACGCTGCTGAAGTCGTACCATCTGGTAGCTTCAGGCATGATCCGTCCACCCACAGTTCTCCATCTACATCTGTAAAGGGCGTATCCTGGAGATCAATACGACCCTTTGTCTGTTCCTCAGTCACAAGAATACAGTCATGTGCTTTTCGTGCTTCAGACTGAGTTTCCGGAAACGGCAACAATGTGGCTGGATTTAACGTTGCACACCTATTTAACGTAATATGAGGAGCCAAAAGCGTCAACTCATATCCCGTTAAACGAGCACTGGTCAAATGCTGCGTCTTTGTCTGATTAAGCAGGGCATCAACAGCATGGGGGACTAATACCAACAGCTTATGAGATAACACAATTCCTTCGCTTTGGCGTATTGACACAGCTGTCGCCGCAACCGAGCGAAAACAACCAGGCAATGCTCGGGCAACAGGATCAAGTACAGCCGAAAAATATGCACAAGGGCGCTGCTTGTCGCCGTGCATCTGCACTAAAACTGATAATGCACATCCATCTTTCTCATGTACATACAATGTAAAGGCTTCGTATAATCAGGGGTACCTAACACTGGTGCTGAACAAAGGGCTTGTTGCAATTGCTGAAAGGCAATTTCACACTCATTTGACCAGGGAAGAGGAATTGGGGTATCTTTTGTCAAAAGTGCTAACAATGGCTTAGCTATGTGTGAGAACCCCAATATCCATTGCCTACAGAAAGACGCAAGACCCAAAAATGCACGCACATCCTTCTGTGTGGAAGGTACTGGCGTGTCCAAAATTGCTTGAATACGATCTGGTGTGAGTGCACGCCCCTCCTTAGACAAAAGGTGACCCAAATAAGTCACCTTTGGTCTACAGAATTGCAATTTCTTCTTCGACACTTTGTGATTGTGAGATGCCAAAAAGGAAAGCAAGGATAACGTACACTTCTCACACAGCTCAGGAGTGTTGGCCGCCAACAAGATGTCGTCGACATATTGTATAAGGGCAACACCATCAGGCAGAACAAAGGAATCCAATTGTCTTTTCAATGCTTGACTGTAAATACTAGGACTCTCTGTATAACCCTGAGGGACTCTACAAAATCTATAAGACCTATTTTTCAAAGTGAAGCCGAAGAGGTATCGGCTATCAGGATGAATAGGAATCAAGAAGAAAGCATTTTTCAAATCGATAACCGAAAATGTGGTCGCCGTTGGCGGGACCAGAGTAAGTAACGTCGTGATATCAGAAACCACTGGATACTGAGGTATCACTATCTTATTCACCTCCCTTAAGTCAATAATAAAACAATAAACCCTAGTATCGGTATCTTTCTTCAAAATGGGTAAAATAGGACTGTTGCAGACGTTGTAGGGAACTTCCTCCACTACTCCCACCTTGATCAAATCCTGCACAATCTGTATGAGTGCCTCCTCCCCCTCCTGGGAAATACGATACTGAGGGAGGCGCGGCAATACCGCACCCTCCTGGACACTAATGTGGACAGGCGGAATCACCATCTGTCCCACATCAGTATCCGAAGTGGCCCACAAAGTACGAGGGAGAGAAGCTAACACAGTATCCTCTGCAACCACACACATCCGTTCTGCCATAGGGTGATTATCATTTAATATCACACGTACTCCAGTAGGGGAGCAGCGGATCGTAGCTCGGAAGTGCTTAAGCATATCAAGATCCATAATGTTGTCAGGCGTGTTCGGGGCAAGCAAAAACGGACAAGGTGCAGAAAGTTGTTCAACACGAAATGCAAGGGGTCGGGATAGAGGGCTTCGAGAGAGTGTACCATCAAACCCTACCGATGTAACCATTAAGCCAGATGGGGGAGCCCTCGGAACCAATTGTTTGGACAGCGCACTGCGAGTAGCTCCTGTATCAACTAGGAACTGATCAGTAGAACCCAGAACATTTGCTGAAACATAAGGACCCCTCTGATCAACCGGCACTTCAACTGATTCCAACCCCCATCCAACGCAATCCTACGCATGCTGCGAATCATGGTACCCAGAACGGTCATTCCCATACATTTGATATTAATTTTGCCGATCAAACACATTAGGTCTATCTCGTTGCTGCACGGTAGGCTCAAAGCGAGCACGATCATTGGGGTTCCCTCAAAAATTCGAACAGCCCCCTCTACCTCTCGACGGTCCCTGACCACGTCCCTGACGGGGTGCACATAGTACCGGACAATCCCTGGCCCAATGACCCAACTGTTTACAATACGCACATTGATTTCTATTAACATCTGACCGACCCGAAGGGGGACCATAGAATCCTCCTCTACCTCTCTCAACACCCCGACGAGGCGGACCATACACTTGTGCTAACATCACCTTAGTTTTCAAATCTTTCGATTTCTTCTCCTCATTCCCCTTCGCTTCTTGTTCCTGACGCTCATAATACTGAGCCATAGTCAGGAGGGATGCCGGAAACGAGGTGGACCAAGAACTTTCACTCGCCTTTAATCGAGCTGTTATTCCCGGTAATAAATTCGCCACATATTTATCAACAAAAAGGTGTGGACCCTTATCATCCGTAAGCGACTGACCACTAAAATCGTGAAATGTTTCCTCAAAGCGCGTAAAGAAGTCTGAAACTGACTCATCAACCTTCTGTTTACATGAGGCTAACATATTCCAATCAATCTTTTTAGGGGGAATAATTGTTTTCAACTTGGTCAAGATGGCGGCAGGGAGATCTAAAATAATCTGGGGCGGTTTTTGCGCGGGCTTTCTCTCCCTATCCTCATCCTCAATCTCAGACCACTTAGCCTTAAAAGCGGCTTGATCATCCACCTTCCGCACAGATCGCCACATATCCGGTGGTAAAATGAGCCCAAAGAACAAATCTATATCTGCTAAAGTCATAGTACAAGAATTCAAGGCCCCTTCGACCTCTTCATAAAAGGCCGCTGGATTCTTGCGGGGGTCAGGCAATGCATTCTTTAATGCCATAACATCAGTTCTATGCCAGGGAGTATAAACCCAATTATACACAAAATATCCCCTAGCATCGGCGGAAGACATGTCTGAACTAGTTCCAGCTCCTTTAGGAGGAACATACAAAGGTGCCGCCTCTCGCATCGGTTTAGCATGCACTAGTTCGCTCTTATCTGAATGGGAGGTAGACGATTGTTTCCCGCCGGCGTGTGAATCCGATTGCTCCTTCTCCCCTGTCTTTTGGCGCGCTCTCTCTTTAAGTTCAAACGCCGCGTCCCGCAATGCAAACAGCCGTCGGACCGCATCGGGTACCTTAGAGGGAGAAAAGACACCGTTACGTAATGCTTTAGAATCCAATACTACATCATCAGGCTCAAAAACATCAGAATATTTCCGAAAGGCAGTAATCACTTCCTCAGAAAAAGTGTCAGCAAAATACAACTTCTCTCTATCCTGCCAAGTTTCCAAAAAGTCCAATAATTCAGTAAGAGATAGCTTGCCCTTAAGCGCACGAAGAGAAATTTTCCGAAGCTCACCCATACGCTCAGTTGATAACATGGACCGCGTGTCTACCTTATCCAAAACCGATCCAGAATCCTGTGACCTCGGGGCAGACGCGCCAACATAAGGGGGCGGAGAGCGATCTAATAAATGAAAATCATCTTCAAGATTAGTAAGGACAGGATAAAGTGGCTGGCGGACAGCATATTGACCCGAGACTTGCAACCTACGCTCTTTCTCTTGTCTCTCCGCCAGTTCTCTTTCCTCCCGACGCTTCGCTTCCTGTGCTCTCACATGATCATTTTTCCGTTGCTCTTTATCAATCAGCGCTTTCTCACGTTTCTCTCGCTCACGCACTTCCTTCACCCACAACCGTACACATTCAAACATGTCTTGCCGAGCACACCGTTTACACATACACTGTTCCACATACTCAATCTTACGCATATCAAACGATCCATACAAAGGCCGTCGTAACTCAGGATCCTTTTTGGTGTATTTCCTCCACACTGTGCTGTACATTATAGAGGAAAGACCATGCTTCACATACATATCCCTATTAGGAGTCCCCTCTGGGGGGGCTGGAGCAGATTCCTCAAGATTTAACCGGTTTCCAAAGCAGCAGCACCACTTACGGAGTGCGCTAAAAGCAGGCATGCTCAAAAATAATGCAAAATATGCAGTATTATCAAAAAAATGGCACTTAAACTTTGCGCCGTTCAGATTTAAACAACTCCGGAGAAATATCTCCACATTACCTGCCTATATGTGTTGCAACGCATATATTCTCACAGTAATCAATACAAAATATGACCAGTCATCACAAATCAAACTCAAATAGCCAACCCAGGCTTCAAAAACTCGGAGCAAGTACCGTACAACGGTTCTTACCAATCAAGAGTGTCCAGATTCCAACTGCCAAGTTCCAAAATTCGCCCAAACGGCTGTCACACGGCAAACCGACAGAAGAGGTCTCAGTCGAGGACCGGCGCCACCCAGATGGTCAGCTCGGAAGAGAAGGAAGAAAACCTCGGGATGCCAGGACTAAAAGACGCCGCTGGCAGTGATCACATCCCTGGCCAAATTCCTCACCTTCGTTATGACCAATCCTTCGAGCATCCGAGTCGCCGATGAGCCCCACGTGACGGGCGCCAATTGATGAGTACAGCCCCCAGCTAGGCCCGCAGAATACAAGGGTTCGCTCTCCTGTAACAAAAGCTAGAAGGAAGTTGGCACAGAAACTGCAAATACAAAGACAGAGTTTATTAACCCTTAAGGGTGGTCCTACAACCTACACAACACTCTTCAGTATTGCATAGAGTAGCACAAAGAACTTGCGTACGTGGTCCCCTTTTATACACAACAGAGGGGCTCATAAGTGGGTGGATACAACATAGAGCAAAATTCATTACCATTTATGGACATTTTCGATACAGGATCAATATGTGGGCGGAGTTAACCATTTCCTGAGCCCGCGAAAACATGGTCAAACAAGGACTAACTGATAACAGATGTGGTCAAGTCTGGGCATGCGCCAGACGGACAAAGGAGCTATTTATAGACTGTTACTAGGCAGATTACAAGAGCAACTAGCGAGAAGGTAGGACTCTTCTCGTGCAAAGCACATGGAGACATGACAATACAAAATGGAGTCCAGACTTTAGTCAACATAAGACAAGAAACATGATTTTAACTAGAGAGAATTCATGTCTTCAGTAATTGCTTAATCATATCGCTGTTTTAGTTTTCAACAGACGACCCTTTCAGCATTTACTGAAGACATTCAGCTTGTTGGAATAATCATAATATATGTCAATTTTCATCATCTCTTCCACCTCCTTGTTTAAATGTTTCTGATAAGTGACATTGGCAATAGCTTTCTTATCAGGAATACAGAATGACACACATAGAGAACAGAGTAAAGGACCACACTGAACACAGATGCAACATGAAAACAGAACTGCTACAATAATACAGAGACCAGTTAAAACTTTCCATCTCCATGTAGTGATCAATGCCCAAAACCATCCAGAAAAGGTCCAGGTGCCATTTTCTGTATGAATCTCAGCTGCGATTTTATGCAATTTATTAATAGCGTTATAGACTGATGGCGTGTGGTCAGGAATGAATACACAACAACTACTTCCGATAACTCTACATGCTCCACCTCTGTCTGCTAACATAACATCTAATACCATACGATTCTGTAACGCAACAATTCTAGTGATTTGTAATTCTTCAGTAAGATTTCCAAGAGCAGCAGCAGCTTGATTTGTTACAGCCTCTACAACTCTCGTTAATCGTCGAACCTTCCTACTATTTAGAGCAGCTCCAACAAAGAAAAACAATCCTAAGTTAAAATCAACATACTGCTGTAAGCTAGTGTCAGTTTGGTCAACATCATCAATAGATAGAGTATGTTTATACCTATTTACAGTTACATTGTTCAATAACTTCAAGTCTTTATGATAGGATGCAGGTGCTAAGAATACAGGGGGTAATAAAAACGCTACATAACATACTCCGGACCAGCCGGCTGGTAAGCGATAATAACCCTTGTTCCCACATACGAAGTACATATTATGGGAAGCTAAGAAAGTACTATTATTTAATCCATCTATATTCAACACAATAATACAGTCACTAACACCAACAGGAATATGACCCACACTCTGAACACACAGGTCCGCTTGAGCTTGTGCCACTTGAATCACAAATTGTTCATTCCCAGCAGTGTCTCTGGTGTTCGTGAAGATATAGGGAATTGATTCATTGTCTGGTCGATATTCTTCCCACTCCCATACTGTCCCAATCGCTTGTGGATAGCCTTCTTTATCTTGATGACATTCCCTATTAAGTCTAAAAAGTAGTGGTCCCACTGTAGGTTTCCGAGTGGCAAAAAGCAAAGTATACCATGCCCTACAAGAGCCATTATGAGAGAAAGGAAGAGGTATGAACGGCGTTCCTCCTTTCTTCTGATGAGCTGGCATCATACCACATATCCAACAGTTCGTAGCATTTGTAGCAACAAGGGTATGATGCAACATCTGGATAAAAGTATTATTCAAATAAGACTGACGATGCTTCAGTTCTTGATACGGAAGAGTGTAAAAGTAGTGCTCCTCAGGCACTGGAGTAGTCAAAACAAGTAACTCACGGGCAGGAGTCATATCCTCAACAAACCACGTGGTTATACCAACAATAGCTACAATGATAATAAAGCTTGTCGCACAAAAAATCTTCTTCTTCTCCATTTTATAGTAAAAGTCAATATCTTCCTGAAACTAAAAAGGTTGTCAGAACTCTTCCCCTTAGGCAGCCGTTGATTTCTTCACCAGCGGGCCAAGACGGGTGTCACTACACTAATGCAGGGCTGATCCCCCCCTTGCCTCATTGGCTCTCCGTTTCACTAACCTAAGGGCCGTTCTGACAATGTGTCCTAATACAGAAAGAAATCACTTCCTCGGTCTGAGATGATATCTTCCTCCTCCAGGAATCGCTTGGTCCGGGAAGAGCTCCTCAGTGTCGTTCGGTTCCACAGCACGGCCTTTCTCTGCAGTCAGGATTTCTCGATGGTCGGTCAATACAGCAGGCTCCACTAATCCAGGTGGCACTTTACGACAGTGCAAGGAGTGGATCCAGTTCTTCCGATTGGAGACTCGCACAGCTGTCCTCGTTGCGAGCAAGACTTGCTCAGGTCCAACCCATCTTGGCTCCAGACTGTTCGTCCTTTCAAACACCTTGATCATGACATGGTCCCCAGGCCGGAGGTTATGTCCTTCACCTGTGGACCGATCAGGGAGCGCTTCTCGAACCTGTTGATGAATAGAAACCAAATTATCCGTTAACTGTGCCAGATAATCATTCATCATTACACAAGGTACATCATACACTGACTTCAGTTTCGGTGGACCCAAATATTCATTGGGCGTCCGAACACGATCTCATATGGCGTGAGACCGGTCCGAGAATGCGGTATCGATCTAATTGACAATAATGCCAGCGGTAAAGCATCTGGCCAAGTCAAGGAAGTCGAAGCTTGGATCTTAGCGATCTTAAGCTTCAAAGTACCGTTATATTTCTCAACTAATCCCGCAGACTGAGGGTGAAACATTGCATGAAACTTCTGGGTAATTCTCAGTCCTTTCAGGACATACTTGATAACGTCTGCTATGAAATGAGGTTTGTTATCACTCCACAACAGTCTACAAACACCATATCGAGGGAAAAACTCCTTCAATAGCATCTTGGCTGTAGTCATTGCAGTATTGTCTTTTGTAGGATATGCCTCAACCCATTTGCTGAAGGCACAAACCACTACTAGAACATACTTCAGATTGTTACAGCGCTCAAGCTGAATGTAATCCATCTGCAAAACCTCAAAGGGTACAGTAGGTGTTGCGAATCCTCCTGCTGGAGTTTGTGTACCCTTTCCTGGGTTATACCTCAGGCAAATCATGCAGGTCTGCACTACCCTCTTTGCCGTACTAGCGATCTCCGGATGCTCCCAAACTCGTGTGAGTAATTTGACAATTGCGGAAGCTCCGACATGCGCTAGTCCATGTGCCATCTGAACCATAGGTTGTACGAAAGCTGTGGGTAACTTCCATTTATCCATCTGCTTACTTCTCCAACACCCTTCATCATCTAATTCTCCATCATTGGACCATTGCTCCCGTACCTTATCGGAAGCGGTCCTCTGTATCTCCAGCACTTCTCTCCTAGCATCGTGCCATCTTTCTGCCTGTGACTTCACAACATACATTGCAGTAGAGCCAGGCTGCATCGCAGTCTCTCGTGCCGCTCGATCTGCCAAAGCATTCCCTTCTCCAACTTTATCAACCACCTTTTTATGGGCACTACATTTAACTATAGCAATCTTCTTTGGATATGTCAATGCAGTCAAAAGGTTATGAACTAACTCTCCATACATTATCTGTGCTCCATGTGACGTTAGAAACCCTCTCTCCTTCCAGAGTAGGCCAAAATCGTGCGCTACTCCGAAGGCATAGCCGCTATCTGTATAAACATTCACACACAATCCTGTACTGAGCTCACATGCTCGTGTTAATGCTATCAGTTCCGCTGCCTGAGCTGATCTCTGCGGTATGCGTGCTGTCTCCACTATTGTTTGTAATGTGGTAATTGCATACGCTGCTGAAGTCGTACCATCTGGTAGCTTCAGGCATGATCCGTCCACCCACAGTTCTCCATCTACATCTGTAAAGGGCGTATCCTGGAGATCAATACGACCCTTTGTCTGTTCCTCAGTCACAAGAATACAGTCATGTGCTTTTCGTGCTTCAGACTGAGTTTCCGGAAACGGCAACAATGTGGCTGGATTTAACGTTGCACACCTATTTAACGTAATATGAGGAGCCAAAAGCGTCAACTCATATCCCGTTAAACGAGCACTGGTCAAATGCTGCGTCTTTGTCTGATTAAGCAGGGCATCAACAGCATGGGGGACTAATACCAACAGCTTATGAGATAACACAATTCCTTCGCTTTGGCGTATTGACACAGCTGTCGCCGCAACCGAGCGAAAACAACCAGGCAATGCTCGGGCAACAGGATCAAGTACAGCCGAAAAATATGCACAAGGGCGCTGCTTGTCGCCGTGCATCTGCACTAAAACTGATAATGCACATCCATCTTTCTCATGTACATACAATGTAAAGGCTTCGTATAATCAGGGGTACCTAACACTGGTGCTGAACAAAGGGCTTGTTGCAATTGCTGAAAGGCAATTTCACACTCATTTGACCAGGGAAGAGGAATTGGGGTATCTTTTGTCAAAAGTGCTAACAATGGCTTAGCTATGTGTGAGAACCCCAATATCCATTGCCTACAGAAAGACGCAAGACCCAAAAATGCACGCACATCCTTCTGTGTGGAAGGTACTGGCGTGTCCAAAATTGCTTGAATACGATCTGGTGTGAGTGCACGCCCCTCCTTAGACAAAAGGTGACCCAAATAAGTCACCTTTGGTCTACAGAATTGCAATTTCTTCTTCGACACTTTGTGATTGTGAGATGCCAAAAAGGAAAGCAAGGATAACGTACACTTCTCACACAGCTCAGGAGTGTTGGCCGCCAACAAGATGTCGTCGACATATTGTATAAGGGCGACACCATCAGGCAGAACAAAGGAATCCAATTGTCTTTTCAATGCTTGACTGTAAATACTAGGACTCTCTGTATAACCCTGAGGGACTCTACAAAATCTATAAGACCTATTTTTCAAAGTGAAGCCGAAGAGGTATCGGCTATCAGGATGAATAGGAATCGAGAAGAAAGCATTTTTCAAATCGATAACCGAAAATGTGGTCGCCGTTGGCGGGACCAGAGTAAGTAACGTCGTGATATCAGAAACCACTGGATACTGAGGTATCACTATCTTATTCACCTCCCTTAAGTCAATAATAAAACAATAAACCCTAGTATCGGTATCTTTCTTCAAAATGGGTAAAATAGGACTGTTGCAGACGTTGTAGGGAACTTCCTCCACTACTCCCACCTTGATCAAATCCTGCACAATCTGTATGAGTGCCTCCTCCCCCTCCTGGGAAATACGATACTGAGGGAGGCGCGGCAATACCGCACCCTCCTGGACACTAATGTGGACAGGCGGAATCACCATCTGTCCCACATCAGTATCCGAAGTGGCCCACAAAGTACGAGGGAGAGAAGCTAACACAGTATCCTCTGCAACCACACACATCCGTTCTGCCATAGGGTGATTATCATTTAATATCACACGTACTCCAGTAGGGGAGCAGCGGATCGTAGCTCGGAAGTGCTTAAGCATATCAAGATCCATAATGTTGTCAGGCGTGTTCGGGGCAAGCAAAAACGGACAAGGTGCAGAAAGTTGTTCAACACGAAATGCAAGGGGTCGGGATAGAGGGCTTCGAGAGAGTGTACCATCAAACCCTACCGATGTAACCATTAAGCCAGATGGGGGAGCCCTCGGAACCAATTGTTTGGACAGCGCACTGCGAGTAGCTCCTGTATCAACTAGGAACTGATCAGTAGAACCCAGAACATTTGCTGAAACATAAGGACCCCTCTGATCAACCGGCACTTCAACTGATTCCAACCCCCATCCAACGCAATCCTACGCATGCTGCGAATCATGGTACCCAGAACGGTCATTCCCATACATTTGATATTAATTTTGCCGATCAAACACATTAGGTCTATCTCGTTGCTGCACGGTAGGCTCAAAGCGAGCACGATCATTGGGGTTCCCTCAAAAATTCGAACAGCCCCCTCTACCTCTCGACGGTCCCTGACCACGTCCCTGACGGGGTGCACATAGTACCGGACAATCCCTGGCCCAATGACCCAACTGTTTACAATACGCACATTGATTTCTATTAACATCTGACCGACCCGAAGGGGGACCATAGAATCCTCCTCTACCTCTCTCAACACCCCGACGAGGCGGACCATACACTTGTGCTAACATCACCTTAGTTTTCAAATCTTTCGATTTCTTCTCCTCATTCCCCTTCGCTTCTTGTTCCTGACGCTCATAATACTGAGCCATAGTCAGGAGGGATGCCGGAAACGAGGTGGACCAAGAACTTTCACTCGCCTTTAATCGAGCTGTTATTCCCGGTAATAAATTCGCCACATATTTATCAACAAAAAGGTGTGGACCCTTATCATCCGTAAGCGACTGACCACTAAAATCGTGAAATGTTTCCTCAAAGCGCGTAAAGAAGTCTGAAACTGACTCATCAACCTTCTGTTTACATGAGGCTAACATATTCCAATCAATCTTTTTAGGGGGAATAATTGTTTTCAACTTGGTCAAGATGGCGGCAGGGAGATCTAAAATAATCTGGGGCGGTTTTTGCGCGGGCTTTCTCTCCCTATCCTCATCCTCAATCTCAGACCACTTAGCCTTAAAAGCGGCTTGATCATCCACCTTCCGCACAGATCGCCACATATCCGGTGGTAAAATGAGCCCAAAGAACAAATCTATATCTGCTAAAGTCATAGTACAAGAATTCAAGGCCCCTTCGACCTCTTCATAAAAGGCCGCTGGATTCTTGCGGGGGTCAGGCAATGCATTCTTTAATGCCATAACATCAGTTCTATGCCAGGGAGTATAAACCCAATTATACACAAAATATCCCCTAGCATCGGCGGAAGACATGTCTGAACTAGTTCCAGCTCCTTTAGGAGGAACATACAAAGGTGCCGCCTCTCGCATCGGTTTAGCATGCACTAGTTCGCTCTTATCTGAATGGGAGGTAGACGATTGTTTCCCGCCGGCGTGTGAATCCGATTGCTCCTTCTCCCCTGTCTTTTGGCGCGCTCTCTCTTTAAGTTCAAACGCCGCGTCCCGCAATGCAAACAGCCGTCGGACCGCATCGGGTACCTTAGAGGGAGAAAAGACACCGTTACGTAATGCTTTAGAATCCAATACTACATCATCAGGCTCAAAAACATCAGAATATTTCCGAAAGGCAGTAATCACTTCCTCAGAAAAAGTGTCAGCAAAATACAACTTCTCTCTATCCTGCCAAGTTTCCAAAAAGTCCAATAATTCAGTAAGAGATAGCTTGCCCTTAAGCGCACGAAGAGAAATTTTCCGAAGCTCACCCATACGCTCAGTTGATAACATGGACCGCGTGTCTACCTTATCCGAAACCGATCCAGAATCCTGTGACCTCGGGGCAGACGCGCCAACATAAGGGGGCGGAGAGCGATCTAATAAATGAAAATCATCTTCAAGATTAGTAAGGACAGGATAAAGTGGCTGGCGGACAGCATATTGACCCGAGACTTGCAACCTACGCTCTTTCTCTTGTCTCTCCGCCAGTTCTCTTTCCTCCCGACGCTTCGCTTCCTGTGCTCTCACATGATCATTTTTCCGTTGCTCTTTATCAATCAGCGCTTTCTCACGTTTCTCTCGCTCACGCACTTCCTTCACCCACAACCGTACACATTCAAACATGTCTTGCCGAGCACACCGTTTACACATACACTGTTCCACATACTCAATCTTACGCATATCAAACGATCCATACAAAGGCCGTCGTAACTCAGGATCCTTTTTGGTGTATTTCCTCCACACTGTGCTGTACATTATAGAGGAAAGACCATGCTTCACATACATATCCCTATTAGGAGTCCCCTCTGGGGGGGCTGGAGCAGATTCCTCAAGATTTAACCGGTTTCCAAAGCAGCAGCACCACTTACGGAGTGCGCTAAAAGCAGGCATGCTCAAAAATAATGCAAAATATGCAGTATTATCAAAAAAATGGCACTTAAACTTTGCGCCGTTCAGATTTAAACAACTCCGGAGAAATATCTCCACATTACCTGCCTATATGTGTTGCAACGCATATATTCTCACAGTAATCAATACAAAATATGACCAGTCATCACAAATCAAACTCAAATAGCCAACCCAGGCTTCAAAAACTCGGAGCAAGTACCGTACAACGGTTCTTACCAATCAAGAGTGTCCAGATTCCAACTGCCAAGTTCCAAAATTCGCCCAAACGGCTGTCACACGGCAAACCGACAGAAGAGGTCTCAGTCGAGGACCGGCGCCACCCAGATGGTCAGCTCGGAAGAGAAGGAAGAAAACCTCGGGATGCCAGGACTAAAAGACGCCGCTGGCAGTGATCACATCCCTGGCCAAATTCCTCACCTTCGTTATGACCAATCCTTCGAGCATCCGAGTCGCCGATGAGCCCCACGTGACGGGCGCCAATTGATGAGTACAGCCCCCAGCTAGGCCCGCAGAATACAAGGGTTCGCTCTCCTGTAACAAAAGCTAGAAGGAAGTTGGCACAGAAACTGCAAATACAAAGACAGAGTTTATTAACCCTTAAGGGTGGTCCTACAACCTACACAACACTCTTCAGTATTGCATAGAGTAGCACAAAGAACTTGCGTACGTGGTCCCCTTTTATACACAACAGAGGGGCTCATAAGTGGGTGGATACAACATAGAGCAAAATTCATTACCATTTATGGACATTTTCGATACAGGATCAATATGTGGGCGGAGTTAACCATTTCCTGAGCCCGCGAAAACATGGTCAAACAAGGACTAACTGATAACAGATGTGGTCAAGTCTGGGCATGCGCCAGACGGACAAAGGAGCTATTTATAGACTGTTACTAGGCAGATTACAAGAGCAACTAGCGAGAAGGTAGGACTCTTCTCGTGCAAAGCACGTGGAGACATGACAATTCAAAATGGAGTCCAGACTTTAGTCAACATAAGACTAGAAACATGATTTTAACTAGAGAGAATTCATGTCTTCAGTGAATGCTTAATCATATCGCTGTTTTAGTTTTCAACAGCAGAACCACGGAGGAAAGAGCAGAACCGTGGAGTAACCTTAGCTACACTTACCTATGGAACACCCCCTGGCTGGGGTGCAGGGGGCTATGCTCCCCTTTATCAAGCCCACCGAATCAGTGGGTGTTTAACATTATAGCATATAGGTGGAAGGGTAAGCTCGAAGTCTCCTCGTCTTTATTTCGGCTGATCAGAGTGTCCTGCTGTATGCTGTGAACTACAATTGCTTATGGCGTCTAACTCTTAGAACTGGACCCTGTCTGTGCACATTGGCAACAGGCAATAGTTAAATAAAAGTATCTGGATCTGCCCTCTTTCGCCTCAAACGTCCACTTTATCACAGTTGATACACAACTTGTCCTGAGAAAGTCTTCGAGAAAGGAAACGACGTGGGCCTATTTAATGTTGGAATCCATCTAAAGGAAACGGTATCAAGGAGTTTATGTAGAAGTCTAGAGGCATCCTTTAAAGATGAAAGTATTTCTAAATTCACACGTTTTCATTTGCATTTCTCCCGCAAATCCACTATGGTTCGCGATTCTTTGTTCAAGCAGTAAGCGAGATCTGCGGTGTCATTCAGCCGTAAGTCTGGCTGGTTCTCAGTGCATTATCCACAACTCTAGCGGGGGTCCGAAACATTTACTCGCAAATCAACGGCCACTCTAATAAGGTTCGGAGTTCTTTATTCACAGATCAGCTCTAGACCAAGGAGGTTCGCAAGATACTGTGTCACGTTTTGATAGGTTCACAAGTTAATTCACCTGCAAGTTAATTTGGTCCAAACTCTGAGTTGTTTGCAAGTGAATCTAGTCCAAGGCCAGTGAGTTTCACAAGTTAATTCTACGCCAGTTTCAGTGAGAAGTTAATTCAGCCTAATCACATTAATATTCACAATTTATCAGCTCCAAGTTTAGTGAGGTTCGCAAGGTCATGTGTTCAATTCACCTCAATTCTAGTGCCTGGGTCCTGTACTGCATTGTACGCCAGTGCGTGAAACACAAATGTTCTTTTTATGTATTTGTGATATTCGAAACAGAAGTAACGCTCTAAGGTTTATGTTTGTGACTGGGGGGGGGGGGGGGTACTTTCCTGGTATCTTATCTTCCAGTTATCAATCAGCGGAGCTGGACACCTTTATCTTTATAGCCAGTGTTCTTTAGCTCCCTCTGGTTGGGGGGACGGGGTGCCTATTTTGCAAGCCTGCTCTCTACGCCTGACCGAGTCACCCTCACACTCTGGCGGCCGCACCTGTTTGTGGGACCACTCAGCACCCACGGCCGGGCGTCCTGGTGCTTAATTCACAGTTCACGAGGCCCTGCTGACATGGCTGTCCACACTGGACAATACAGGGCGACTATGCACTGGGGTACACCCCACCCCCTGGCAGTCCGCACTGGACAATACAGGGCAGCAATGCGCTCCCACCGTCAGCAGTCCACACTGGACAATGCAGGGCAGCAATTCGCTCGCTCTGTCTGCATGGGGGTACACCCAAGGGCATAGTGCGCGGTATACCCCATGGCTGTCCACACTGGACAATACAAGGCAGCAATGCGCTCGCTGTGTCTGCACTGGGGTACACACCCCTGAACAATGTGTGGGTCACCCCATCACACTGGACAATAAAGTGCAGCAGTGCAGCCTGCGTGTTCCTTCTGCCCCACACTAGGGCACAAAGTGTGTGTACACCCTCGCTGGGGTATATTCTTCCAGAAAGAAGATGACACTGGCACTTGCCCGTCTAGCGTGCCCACCCAAGCCCTGAATTTCACGCATGGCTTATCAAGTTCAGAGATTCGGTTGCCTTTCCAGCGTCCTGCCCCGTTCCCCGACAATTCGTGAACCATTGTGTCTTTTCTGGGAAGTGGTGTGAGGGCGGGGATGATGGGGGCTGCATAATTTGTCATATGTATATTTGTTATCGGAAACAGAAGAACATTGGTGAATGGAAAGATGGCCTGGCGATCACACCGAGCTCTGGTCAATGAACAGTCAGTCGTTCATTTGACTTTTTAATTAAAGTGCTTTTGCCTCTGAAAACAGAAATCCCGGTTTAAAACTAGGCTGTAAAATCCCCTTACAAGCCACAGCCTGGCACACAGCAGAGTACACACGGCTCTTTCCGCAGGGGTACACGGGAGAACCTAGCAGGACGTCTAACATCATAAGAGGGATGACCCGCCTGCATCTGGGGCCGGTTTTTATGGACGGGGAAAGTGAAACTGGAGAAAAGTTGCATATGTTTTTGTCTGGAAAAGCATGGTATCTGCAGGGGCAGCTGGAGTGCATGCTGTATTTACAAATGTAGGAGTTAATGTAAACTCAGGAGCCTGAAAGTCACATCTGTGTCCACTGAAAACACAAACCACGTCTTCGGTAAATCTGTGCCATGCACTGATCGCTGCTCCGGTGTTCTAAAGCATTTTGCCCTAGAATGACAGGGGACCGGAGCCCTGGGTTTGGACGAATGAAGGGAGTCCGGAGCTCTGGCTTTGGACGAGCCCCCACCCCCCATAGCTGCAGCTCTATCGAGGACTGTCAAACGGCATAGTGCCAATATCGGCAACAGTCGTCACAAAACACATAAGTACATAAATAAACCATACGACACTGTATTGTAAGTGGAGAAATATTGCTGCAGGTTTATTAGCATAACCAATATGCAAACATGGTGGGTTATCTTACGGGCGATCCAGGGCAGGCCAGCCCCTATGCCACCTGCCCGTCTGATAAGCCTAGAGTCACCATGGCAACGCCAGATGGTGTATACCAACTATTGGGAGGGGCCACCCCTCCCATCCGTGAACCCCCAGTCCACTTGCTTCACACGCCCCCGCCCCGTGAGGGGTGGGCGGAGCATACATGGCAGCCCCCGGTTGCTCAGACCCACAACCGCCTGTCGGCTAACGGGGCGCCGTCGTTCTTCCAGGGGACAACGCTAAAACATCCCTGGGTATCCTGGCTTAGCACCCCGCGGTGCTGCTGCATGATGTACCCCTTGTTATGTGCAGACCCTGGATCGCCCTGTAACTCCTCCACAGCCTTGGGAGTGGCCACCGTCACTACCAGGGCCCCCCACCAAGGTAGACCTATTTACGTACAACCTGCTGCAGCCAAAGCTTCCCCTAGGTCCAGTAGGAAAAGGTCCATGCCTAAACTAGAGAGGTGCACCCCATCTCCCTCCAGGCACCCTGTGGACTTGGCGTGTATAAGACCATGCATGATGAAGCCAAGACCTCTTAGCTCTGCGCAACTGCGCATGGCTCCCGGTAGGCCTTTTTACCTACAGCATGCTGATACCGGGCTTCTCCCAGGTCCAGCCAAAACAAGTCTACGCCTTACCGATCCGGCGACCAGCAGGCACCATCAGGACAGGTTCCCCCATCCTTTCTAAACTCCCCCGGGATTTTTGACTGAAATGCCTTAAACCTAAACTAGGCGATAGTCCAAAGTTGCCTTTGTATGGCTGAAGAACAATCCCTTTGACAAGACACTCCTGCCTGGCAGTGCCAATGCGGGAGGAGGTAAGAGTTGACAAGCCCGCCTTACTTCCTCTTTCACTCCGTTGGAATACGACCAAGCATTCCATCAGTCACCACCAAATGTGAAGCCTTGCCCTCCCAAAATTCTGCTAGTATACCAGGGAGAGAAAGGACAGAGTGACCACAGAGGAGAACCAGATTTCAACTGAAAGCAGCGGCGGGCCCTTCTTGCCGCACCTCACACCAGTTCCTGAGATAATTGTAATGGTTATCGTGCAATCTACCCCAAAACGCCAGCCGCTGTGTGGCGCTACTGTGCTCCAGATCAAACGTCAATAGAAAATGAGAAACGGGGGTGCACGAAAAAGAAAAGTCCGAAAAAGATTCTTTAAGCTAAGTGTCCATTTTAATTTTAATTTAAATTTTGTAGGTAAAAAGTTGGTCAGCCAACGCGTTTCATTCCCTCAACGGGAACTTCATCAGGGCTTGAATCAGTATATAAACTCCTGTGAGAGGACAAATCTTATAATATCCACGAAGTCAAGTACTTCAAGTTTCGGCAGTAACCTTTACGGAGTGATCAATACGACGGCGTCTTCCTCGTTGCAGGAGGAGAACCAGCGTGTAAAATTCTTCTCTATTTTGAATACTGGGGAATCCAATTGTTCTCCAGCTAATTTCTAGCCCAAAGAGTCACCCCGGGGTTTCCCTTGATCATATGGACCATCTCGCCCCCGTTGGAAGGCCACTTCCACCACCTGCCTAGCTTCCAGCCAGTGCTGGAGGGGAGAGAAGTTACCCAGTACCGGTACTTGCATCAATGGTACCTGTTTCGCCGAACTCAAGGACGGGCTACTAAGTGAGCAACCAGGCTCCGCCCTTGTATCCAGGGTCAAAACCAAGCCCCTCCAAGTTCTGCTGCTTCACCTGCCTGTTAACACGAATCCCAGGGCAGACCACCGGCCTATGACCCATGCTTGGCCATGCCTGAGCTAAAACACCTCTGAACAGCATGACAACAGGCTAACCACCAGCATTGCATTCTGAATGTTCCTTACACGGCCAAGAAACATGCGCATAACTAAAGCAACTGGCACCATGCCATAAAAGTATCAATTCAGCCTTCTATGAATGCAAAATGTGCTCTTGTGGCGATCCGTATTAGTGTTCCCTCCAAACCAGCCGCCCTAACCAAGCAACCCGCACCCTCTTGGCACTGGCACACTCCCGCCCCAGCTGCCCTAGAGTGCCTGGTCGTGTGTGGCCACAACCTACGTTTTATCACTGACGTTATATCGGGGTATGATGCCACTCAACTAACTCTACTGCTGAGTGCCCGTTGCACCATCGCAAGTATGTCTTTGCCTACTCAGTGGCTGGATGTAAAGTTAGACGACATTGGCAGCCCAGTCCCGGGCGAACATACCAGCTTTACAGTTTCTGGTGCTGTAGACCGTACCTGTAGCTTGATGAACCGAATGCAATTCCCTTGATCCTGTTGAGCACGAAACCCACAACAATTTCTCACCATGGTTCGATACCTTGATGCTGCTCATCATTTTCTAGCCGAATGTTGACAAATCTATGTTCTGCAATGGCACTAATTCGCAGCCTGCACCATTCTGCCAGTGCCGAAAAGACCTTAGTCCTGCTGCCTGGCCTAAGCAATCTTGCCCTGTTCCCGAAGCGCCCGCTTCGGCCCTAGAGCAAACAATTCGCCAGTAACCCCAAACTGGCCCTGATGCGAAACAAACCATGCCCAGGCACACAGGTGTGTGGAATAACTAATAGCAGGTCTAACAGCGTCAACAGGCATCCTCAGCTTACAATAGGAGTGATGGAGTAAGGGTATCCAGTGAGAATAAAGATGACAGCTTCCCCTCTGACCAACCGTGGTGGGAACCACTCCTGTATATTCTAGTACAAATGGTCCCAGTTCACCTATCACTGCCTGGTGTACGTGATCTAGGTACATGGTCCCCTTGCATGGCGGCATGCCATTGAGACCAACATCCAGTCCCCGATAAGTACCACTATCTGCCTACGCAACAATCTTGCCTGGCGTTCCTTCATGCTCAGATATACCATGCGATGATTGCTCTCTTCCGTCACTTGACCCGACCACACCTAGAAGAACAAACACAGCGAGAGGAAGCGGCCTGTGACCTGCCCCAAGATTCTACGAAATCCTCCAACCGAATGATGTAGGAGCTCGCCACCAACCTCTGTCCAAGCCTGCCAACCCCACAAGTATTTGGACCCCTATTGCTCCAAAATTAGTGGGGGGGAGGAGAGGCAGTCCAGTCTGGAGATGTGTGTAATGGAGGACATGCGTACCTATTGTTTGGGTGCAAATATCAGTACCACGAGTACCTGATGTGTTTAACACTAATAACAGTGGTAACAACTCAATCAGCACAGGGCTAGTTGCCCCCCCGTCTTGCAACCGTGTGACAAACAGGGAGATTAAAGGAAGGCTAAAACCCAGTCAGACACAGAAAGTCCCACCACGTGGCTGTGCCCAAAACCACCATCCCGCATCAAACCGACCCGATGGAAAGACAACAAGAGCCTAACGCTCTACACCCGCAGCTGACCCCGGAAATAACCAATCGTTGAACAATCGAGTAAATAACAACGGACATCCTTTCAGCATCTGAAGGCTCTCATCATCAGTAATGGCTTGACTATGCCTCTTTGTTGCATAAGATAAATGAGTCATCATTGTGGCTAACAGGCATATCCTCTTGAAAATGCCTCCGTTCAAGCATGGTAGGCCGGGTCACCAACACTACTAGCCAAACTTACTAAAGTTTTACACTCCCAAGCCCTTTCAGTGTAAATATTATTTGAATCAAAATGCACATGGGATACCTACAGGCCCTGTGCCCATCCCGGTGAAGGATGTGCATTACCAACAGTGGGAGCCGTGGTCATTACTGGTGAGCCCAGGCAAAGTCAGGCAGATCATTGCTTCCCCAGGTCTATTTAAACATTTACTGAGATACCGCGCAGGTTAAGGACATCCGCAATGCATAACCACCAGAATACGATGTTGGGCCGGTGGCGATGAACGACTTACACAAAAGGCTGGTAAAGCAGTGGACACTGAAAGATGTTGCACTTGGCCACACAAAGAACTCACACAATAGGTCAGCCTGCCTGGCCCAACGCAGGCAATAACCGAGAAATCACACCTCCTTCCTGGCCAGGAGACATTGACGGACACAACCAAAACGGGCCCCTCAGCCTATGCCATTGACCGAATCGGGCCCACGAGGTAGTCAGCTGTGGCGGAGGACACCTACCCCCTGATGGATGCTGTTTACACATTACCCCTTAAGGAACATTGCCTCCAAGGTGGCCGACTCACCACGTGCACTCCGAAAGCTTTCAGCCCGGTAGAACTCAAGCAACATCCACCCAATCTCTAAGACAAGCAACAATGCCATGACATGTCAATGCATGGGAGGAGGGCAAATCAACCACCGCTAACACAAACCGCAACCAGGGACATATGACCTGTCTTTGAATGCACAGCACGTGTGGTAAAAACAAGTTTTAAAGGCATATATATTGTCCATTCACCTTCAGAACTCCAGCATGGCTATTTTGGGGGGTGCTGCTGCACACATGCACCCTGCATCCATGCGCACAGGCCGGTTTTGGCCACAGACTCAATATGTAAGGCAGGAACTAGGAAGATATGTCAAAGAGATGCCTGTCTTGACTCTCGCCTCCTCCCGGCCAGAAGAGGACCGGTTTCCACAGGCAGGGCCTGCACACCTCTCCGAGCGCTTGCGTACTGGGGACACCGATGCATTTCCACGCGGCTTTCCCAGATATCTAATAATGTGGGAGAGCTAAAATTGTCCTCGGCTATGAGTGAAACTCATCCAGTTTAACACTATATATGTAGACTGAGTTACACACTGCACAAAAAGGTCTACCAAATGTGACACCTAACGAAACTTCACCGCACTTTTACAATAAGTGAACCGTGGCCACGAGAAGCGGCTTCCGTGCATCCTTGAGGGACAAGGGTGCACCAATGGCTGGGCCTCCACTAAGAGGCTCTAACTCACACAGAGCGGCCTGGAGATGGCCTTCCAGTAGAGGGCGTGGAGCAAGCACCGACACAGCAAAACGACCACCCTTCGCGCAAAACAGACCCGAGAATCTTCCAGAGCATTTTCCAAACACGCAAATCATACTGCGTGAAAATTACGGTTTTGGCAACATATTCATTTGCCCCTTTGTGCCCCCTGCCACGAACTTCCCTGTGCAAGAGTGACAGCACCATCAAAACCAGCGAGAAGAAAGGAGTGCGCCTGAGGTGGAAGAATCTGCCTACTGAAAAGAAAGGCCAAAGAACTGAAAACAAACAAGCACCTTTGCCAGGTGTAACACCCACAGACACTCTAATCTACACGCATTGCTGCCACAGTGCAGAGGTGTATGCTCGCTGAGCCCCGAGGCGGTCCGCTCTGCCAACACCTAACCACACTCTCGCGACCCGCCTGGCCCGCTGCCCCTGCTGCGCTGGGGTACCCTCGCTATCCATCCCTCGACTGGGTCCTAACCTGCAAAAGAAATTAACATGAGCTACGGCCAGCAAAACATGAACTGGCCCATGGCCCCCCGGTGACCCTTCAGCGCCGTCTCAACCCGCCACTACTTACTCTCACGGTAGCGTGTGCGCGGCCGTCTGATTCGAACTTGTGATATTTCACTATTCCTGTATAAAATAAAGAACAACAACTGTTATATCCCGCGCCCAACGGCGACCTTGCTCCTGTGCTTGCAGGCCGAGAGCTTACTCTCCGTGTCCCTCCCCGTCCCCTAGCGAACTTACACCCCTGTCCAGCAGCGAGCGAGTTCCACCGGTCAGCCGGACACCAGGCACGATCTAAGGGGGAGAATGGAGAGGTTAATCCCATTTTTTAATTTTTTTATTCCATGCTTCTGTGGCCTGCAGGCATTACCCCCCGTATCTCCACGGTGCGGTGGAGGAGGAGTTGAAATTGCTACCAACTTATGACACTTGACCGTGTTTGCGGGACTCGGAACCTTATCCTGCCTTACCCTTGCGCAGGACTCCTGTTGGCTCACATAAGGGGGGGGGAGGGGGCACACCAAGGATGCTGGGGCTGCCCTCCTCTCCCGCCTCCCCGCACGTGGCTCCGACCGGGTGCAGCTCGTGGCGCGAGTTCCAGGGCGCAATGACCCTAGCGCCGAGCCCTACTGTGCAGGCCAGGAGGGGGGGGGAGAAGGGGCACGAGGTCCGCCGCACTCCCGCCAGCCGAGTGGCCCGGACGGGCCGAATGTAGGGCCTGGGAAGTGCCCTCCGGGCGCATGAACACCGGTAGTATGCACCACAACGCTCCATGTGCCCCTCCTAAAGCCAGATACGCGGGAAAGCGACACAAGTTCCCACCAGGCCCCAAGGCGCGAAAACCGAGAGGGCGCAGATCAGGAAAGCATGGTCCGTGACTTGCTATCGCCGGCTCATGGAATGCATGTGGCATGCCTCCCCTCCCCCGCCAAATCATTGTTTTGACGCGCACTCTGCTCGGAGGATCAGAGCGCTTAACATGACCCCCATTACTTTCCCCATTCAATGTCTGTTAGGCACAGCCGTTGAAAAGATTTGCCCAGGAACACAGGATGTAGAGCGCTGTTGCCGAGACTCGAACTCAGTGTTCCCACCTTCGTGGTCCCCGCTCGAGCTATGACACCACGACCTGTGCATGCCATGCTAGCAGGAGGTGGGCACGAAGTCGGACGCATGCAGGGAGCTAGGTCGAGGCTGGGCAGGAAAGCTGTACACTCCATATCCACCCTCATGCATTTGCTGTCCTCCTTGCTGGAGCTCTGTGGCTCCGTGACTTCCGCGAGCGCCTTCCCCGTGTGGATTCAAACCCCGGGGGCTCAAACTCTTAATCCTGCTAAGACGCGGCATACTACCGACATGGACCGCTCGCGGAGGTTCCTGGCATGCCCAGAAACGCAGGACGGTGGCGCGACCTCAGGGCCGACCTCTGGAACTGCACAACGGCAGTAAAGGCAGCGGACCCCTCCTACCTATCGCGCGGAACCTGCATGGCTAAGTATTCATGCACCCGGGATCACTGGGATACTTAAAAACCTCACACGTGCAACATTCAACTGTGTTTATGTCGCAAGACTCGGCCGCCGGCCTAGAGCACTTCGATTAAGCACCCGGAAGGCATTTCCAGATGCCGGAGAAAAATTGTTGCTTCTTTTATATAGCGCGAGCTCGACCCGAAGGCATGGTAGCGCGGTACATGATCACCGTATTAACATTACATATTCAGGCACGGGAGGTTAGGTGAATTGCCCAGAATAACAGGATGTGGACGCAACCTCCAGGCTCGAACCCTGGTTTCCTGCACCACAGTCAGCAGCGCAGCCGACGGACCACATCCACTCCCCATACAGCCCGGCTATATTTTTCGCAAAATCGGCAGCTCTCGCCATTAGACCGCATCTACACCATAAGGGGGGGGAAGGGGGGTTCCAAGCAGGGTGGCCCAAAACCCCGGGGCTACAAGTGTCAGCGCATGCCGCCTAGGCCGGCATGCCCCGTGAGTGCTACGCCCCCGACCCCAGCACAGCCTCGAACCCCGGTCCCCAGTCCGCGGTCGAGAGCACTACCGTTTAACCAACTACAAAGCTATCATACCGGGAACTGGCCTCGACGACCGACCCCTCTCCCGCGTCGAGCTCAAGCAGGTGAATGCCGGGAGGGCCTGCAAGCGAGGTTGCCCGGGGCCTTACAAAGAGATCCACTGCAACAGGAACAATGCGATTGAAACTGTGACCGAAGTACGTTTCACAATATTAAACAATGAGACAATAGTGACTCTCAGAGAATGCCCCGAACAACACGACACAGCCAGCCCTCACGCGCACAGCCCCCCCCCCCCGCCCGTGGTACACCGACCACAGGGCCCCGTCTCCTGGTACTGCCCAGGGACGAGGCCGGGGCGAGAGGAAGGTAGCCGGCAGAATTCACCGAGAAAGATGGAGAGGGATGAGCGCACGACGAATCCTACGACGGCGAACTGCTACCCAAGGTGAACGAGAGGACAAGAGGGAGAGGAGGGGGTGGAGACAGTATAAATACCCCTGTCTCCTCCCCCGCCCCCGCCGGAAGCAGCCATCTGCTGGGGTCTCCCCTGGTGTACCCAGGGACTAGACCTCTCACCCCTGTGCCTTCCTGTGGCACTAAGGCGGCCGCCCTCTTGGGGGGGGGCACTGCACGACCCCCCCCCGGGCAGCCTTACAAAGCACAGTCCTACAATCCACAGCTCAGGCTGCACCGTGGAAGAAACCACGCACGACGAGCGTCTACCCACATGTCACAAGTTATTACAGTGCATGCATCACTTGTGAGATACTCACGCAACCAGAAACTTCGCAGAAAAGATGCCCATGTGTTTTTCAAAAATGCCCTGAAGTACACACTGGCGATACTGTATCACTGATATGTTGAATAATTCCATTGAATGCTTACCGTGTGCCCGATTATGCCACATATGAAGGCGCACCCGGCACATAGCAGAGGGGCGCCCTTAGTCGGGCAGGAGCAGCCAAAGGTGGAGAGTCCTTCTTTGGTGTCGCCACAACGAGGGGTCGCGCCCAAGACGTCATCGGGGTCCGCCCAAGGGGGCAGCAGCTTTATAAGGCCCCGCAAGGCGAGGCATCTGCCCCTTTTTCCCTTCACTGAGCACCGGGATCCATCACACCGGATTCGCACAACAAAAGGTGAGCCCGGTAGATGGTGGGGGGCACAGTTGGGGGGACGACCAATAGCGTAGCCACGGAGGCAATGTTTAATATAGCTTTAGTTATATTATTTTGTTTTTCGGTAGAAAACAGGTTGCAGAGAAATATGCAACTGTCTCACGACCGAGGATAATTCCTATGTTATCTTTGTTTCATGTCGGGACCACCTCGGGAGATGGAGAAAGCACGATTCCAGGAAATCGACCTGCGGATCCGGAGGATTTCGGCCAGCAAGAAGCACGAGGCATGCGAGCTGAAGAGCGTCATGGCAGCCGGGAGACATGGTTTTAGACGCCGAGGTCTCTTTGGTATCAGCAGGTTTGTTGTGTGCAAAAATAGGGAGCACGCGTCCAAGGCTTAGGCAGGGACGTTTGGCACAGTGAGTGGAGCCCAGCAACAGGGGTAGGCATTGAAATCATCCAGGAGACAAAGTTATAGTTGTCAGATGATTTGTATATATATATATATATTGGAAATAATGATTTATTGAGCAGCATTCACTCTTGAGCTTAGATATGTTAAGGGAAATTACTGGTAGAAGTTTACATTCCGGGTGCACCCATTCCGTAGTAAGATGGAAAGACCACCTTCTACTCGGCCCCCCCTTTTTGTTTGGCTTAGCTTGAACAGAATGTACAATCAAATGTTCCATATCAAGCCCTTTAATAGACAAAATTGAATGGTGCAGCTAGATAAAGCGGGGGAGGCCGCATGGCAGACTGGGATCCGGTCAGAGCTTTCCGATGGCAGAGCCGAGGGACTGGGGGTTTGGTGGGGAGAGCACCGCCGATTACAGGTAGTGCGTCCACTCTACAAAATGCAAATGACCCACATCCAAATGAGCCATATAAGGTATAGGTCCTGTTAGATAATTATCATCCAACAGCGGGTAGCGCGGTGTCTGAAGGCATCGTTGGTAGGAAAAATAAAGTCCACTTGTTGTTTATCCGGGAGGGAACATGCTGTCTTTTGGAGGTGGTGATAGGTTGTGAGTCACTTCGGCCTTTCCTGCGGTGCAACCGTAGAAACGATATCTGCTCAAAGGCAAGGGCCACAAGTCCCCATGCTTTCTTCAATTGCTCCGGGGCCTAATACGGTGGCATCGGTTAGGCACGTGCATTTACGTCGTTTGGCCTGTGGGGGCGCAGGGGTTGGCACAATGCTCCTTTGCTTTCTCTGAACTACAATAAATCGGTATACAGGGCTTGGAACGACTGTGGGCGTTGCGTGGGAGTAAGGATATGTGTAGACTAAATAAACCTACCCCGCGGCGGCACTAAGGTTTCTCTTCACCAGCAAAATCCAAGATAGCAGAGCAATTGCTCAATTCTATCAGATTATAGTGCTTCAGGGCAGTGCGAGACCGGTGATGTTAACCTAGCCAAAGTGGTTCATGAGGGCATATCATGTGTGGCAGTTTTTTTATATGGCCACTCGGCTTTTTAAGGCTCCGGTCTTTGAATGTCTTCTCCTTTTTAAAATTAGATATCCTGACTAGGGAGAGGAGGTGGCATAACGGCCCAAGCTGGTGATTCGGGGGTCAGTGGGAACCAGGTGCGAGTCTATGCATTAACATCCAGTGTTCTGAGGGAGGAAAACACCTATTATACCTGCTGAGACGATTCAGCGCCAAGGGATCCTCATGGATAAATAACAGCGACGAACAAATCCGGGGATTTTATTATTGTAAGGATATTCACACCGAGCCTTTCATTGTGTAGTCAAAGTGAGCTAACTTGCGGGCAGGCCTGGGACGCAGGCCGGTCATCTGGAATCCTGGATAGCAGCTTCAAACCTCCAGGCTAGGTTCAATACGCCTCCCATCCTTCCGACGTCGAACGAACCTCTACCAAATCAGCTAAGTAATAGATGCAGTACTCGCGGGTGTGCTGAAACATCCGATGACTGGTGCGAAGCTCAGTTACATGGATGGCTGAGCAGTTATTATCCAACTTATCCAGGGCAGTACATTTAACTGTGGCACTCACAGGAAAACAAAACAAATCAGGGTCTCTAAGCATGTGGGAAAGGCGGCTCTGGTCTTATCCGGTAATGCTGCCTGGTAACTTGAATTCTAAAACATGATGTGGTCTTTAACACAGGGCAGTACATTTAACTGTTGCACTCACATTAAAACAAAACAAATCGGGGTCTCCAAACACGTGGGAAAGACGGCTCTGGTTTTAGTCTCAGCCTGCCTAAGCTCCAGCGTTATGACATGTTAAGCACACATGCCCAGATGTTCTAAGTATTTTGACTCCGTTTACTGATGGCATTAGTATTGGCGCCACAGCACCTTTGGTTAGGGTGAGCGTTACATCATTATCTAACCGGAGGTGCGCATGGGGTAACTTTAATTTGACGACAGCTGCATCCCGCCCTACGGTATATGGACTGGTTGGTGACTGACCTCGCAGTCTGCCAGCCGCTACGTTTGATCAGGCAAATTAATCAGCAGTGATTCAGAGGTTGGGTTTAGTGCTTTGGGCAGTGGCAACAGATGCCCAGCATTGCAAATGATTCGGCGGTTTGCGCCAAGCTGGTTACCCTCCACTGGAAGTACTTAGGTCAGCCAGCTCCACGCGAGGTGCCACAAGCTTGTTTCCGAAATGAAGGAAAGGCATTTTTAAGCCATCCAATAACATTTGGCGATATATTGCGACAGAAATTCGCAGTAGGCCTCCCCTCAAAATTCAGTTGCAAAGTGGGGAAGTGTTAAGATTCAGTCAAGATTAAAGGAGTTTGACTAGTTTACCAAACAGTTATAGGCAGAACCCCTTCTTTTCTTTTAAGGTCTGCAGTCGTTAGTGAGGACTGACGGCGCACAATATAATCACATAAAGGGCACTGTTGGGCGTCCATTGACTCGTGAGAATAGCTTCCTCCTCATCTCAGTTCCTATTCCCTAAGCGACATTGACCCCCTTTTTAACCAACGGGGCGGTAAAGGAATGTATAGATGAACGGGCCTTAAGAGCAATGGGATGCTCCTTGACAACAACAAAGGTATTCCCAGCAGCTTCACAAGAGGAAAAGATTCCTGGGAGCTGCACGTACGATGGTAGTGAGGTGGTTATGCCTAGGGGTCGCTGCATGTAAACAGAATATGCAGGGGAGTCTTGGTCAGGGTCTCACATTTGGAGCGGCAGAGCAGGACATGGGATAGTCGCTGCCCTCGGATCTGCTTATCTGTAGAGTAGGAAATTCGCTCTATCTGTAATTAGAGAGACAGGGAAAGGTCATTGGGAGACAGTCAACATTCGACCCCTATTTCAGAAAAAGAAAGTTGTGTTGTGCCTCACTGGTGACAGGGGTTGCTGGTGGAGCTTACCAACACCATTTATCTTGGCGGCAGTGCAAGATGAATTAGTGGGGTGACCGATGGGTACAAACAGGGTTTTATCTGGAGGCAGGGTTATGCACCCATGATCTTAAATATACTTCGGATTCATTATATTGGCGGGCGCTTCTGGGCAAATGGAGCCGCATGACTTGTTTTCTTCACAGCAAAAGCCTGCTCCTGATTAGAGAGGTGACACAATTGGAGGGCATTGGTTCTCAACACAGAAGTTAAATCTTCGTGGGCCACAGGAGATAATTTACGATGGCCCCAGGGCCAGGCTCTCTCAGGCACTTGCTGGGCCCCAGTCAGGGGGGCAATTTGGCCTTAAGGTGGACATCTAGATCAGCGGCCAACAGGTTGTTTCCAGCATTTTAGTGGGACGGGAGTCTTATTGACCTTTAACGATATGGGCGGCTAAGGCATCCCAGCTCTTTGCAAGGGAGGGACACTGGTCATTCAGTTTTGTTACTAGATATAGTAGGGGAGTTTGATACTAACTACGGTTGAACCACGCTGGTCAGGGAAGTTGGAGCAGGGGGGTCTAAAACAGAGGATAGCATAGGGTGGCCGGGGCTCTGGTTTTACTTTACTCACCTGGCACTGGTGTGCAATTCACTTTAGGCAGCGTGGGATCTCAGATACAGTAAGGGATTGGCATGTTTCATCATGGGGACCCTGCGCTGGTCTGAGTGTCTACATCTTGCGGACATCTAGGGATGAAGCCAGAGGCACTTTGAGTTGAAATAGGGAGGAGGAGGGTTCCTCACTTCCTTATTGAGCACTAAGCAGGCTGGCCCACAATCCTCCTATAAAGGAAAGGCGGTACTAACTGAGTGACACTAGGGTTGCAGTAGAATCCGGCTTCCTTCCTGCAGCGCTCCACTGGGGTCAAAGGTCATTGGTATGCCCGGAGGGGGAACCACTAGGGACCAAGGGGTGGAGCAATTGACTCTGGGGGGAGGAAAAGGGTGCTGCGGAGGCACTAAGGAAATGTGGTGAATTAACCCCTGATGAGTAAGTGTTATCACCTGGATCAGTTTTTCATGGGATTCCGGACTCAAGTGCGATGTCACTCAAGCACCCTTCTCACAACTCACAGGCCCACCTGTGTCTGCAGCTAGGTTTCCATCAGGCAAGATATGGACTCCAGGGTCAGGTAAGCTGAGCATAGCAGCCAGTGGCGGGGACTCATCTGTAGGATATGAAATCTTAGGTAAGCTACGAGGATGGCATGAGGACGCAGAAGAGTATATCTACCCATACACCCCAGGGGCTCAACAGGTGTAGATTTTTATTAGCCCCTAGTTTGGAGGAAGCTGAGCGTGGGGGGAGGAATTCTTACAATAATGCAATGAAGCAAACCACGTGGCTAGGAGGGTCCGTAGCCAGACAATAAGGTCGATATGGCTTCCAGTTTATAAGGTGCAGTCGTAACCAGGCAGTAAATGGGTACCCATTGGAAAATATGAGGCAGAAACATATCTTTAAGCACCCATTTTGTTGGGATGCGGGGGGTGGAGAGAGGCCCCTTGGGGAGGGGGCACTTTTGGCCATACGAGGACCTGCAGCTCCGTGTTGGGCAACAGTACAATCGTAGTGGTGTTAAAGAGGCCCATCAGTGGTAGCGGGGGAGAGGGCGAGTTTGACAGTGACCGACTCGCCCTGTGGCGGAATTTCTTGCAGCAGAAATGGGGGCTACCCCAAATGTGGACTGATTTACTGGACTTTCCTCTTGGAAGGGGGTTGATTTATGTGGGCACTGGGCAGGCAGGAGGGGGGACTGACCTGCTGGTGGTCCTGGACCTTTCTGCCCTACCCCGGGATGCCAGAAATTGAACATTTTGGGGGATTTTGCCTAGTGGTAGGTATTGAAGAAACATAAACTCCTTCTCAGGGGTCTCACTGATACTAAGTCCATTCAAACCAATAATAAAGAATTTGGCACAGAAGCTGAAATATAAAAGAACATTTTTATTAAACTAAAATGAGTGTGACTACGTCACACAGAAGCCGTAGCAACTGAATGAGGTAGTCCCTAGAATGGTCTAACTTCACGTCTTATATACTCTTTATCCTGCCCCAGGCATGTAAGGGAGTTGTACCAATTACATCCTAAACAAATGGAAAATCTGGAGGGTCAGCAGGTGAGTAGCCTTTGGGGTTTTAGCAGGATATGGGCAAAACATTATAATTACCTAGTTCACAAAGGTTAATCTGATTTAGATGGCACTGCAGGGCATGGCATGATTACATGTACAGTATCCCAACCCAAAAGTTAATTATTAGGAATGTCCCAAATTCAATCTCCAAAAGCCGGACAAACCTATAATTGAAAGCATAACCCATGTAATGAAGAAACATAAAAAAGAAACAGTAACAGATGATGAACAAGATAAGGCATGTGGAAGGAAACTAAAAGTTAACGATGTCCTGAACATTGATTGGCAATCTCAGACAAAGATCGATCAGGGAAATTGGCTTTGCGAGGTCAGTTTCAGGTGAAGAGGTCAGTTTCTTACAGTTCATTCCAGAGTCAGAAAGAAACCTAGTTAATGTTTACATGGACTAAGAAGGCCAGGCCACTTTGTTCGCCAGGCTACCTTCACAGGCCTACGTGAGGGCAACACAAAATGGTGGCACAATATAAAATGGAGTCAGTCTCGAGAATTACAGAACCTCAGACCCTCCTTTTGCCATTACGTAGGCAATAACCCAAGACTCATGTTAATCTGAATCTAGGTCTATATCGATATTCATTAGGTCGTCAAGGTGTTGCTGTAACATCATCTTATTATTTTCTACTTCTCTCGGGACAGGTCTCCAAACACACATAGTAGCACAAAGACTCACTTCTGGTGGACCATTTTTGGATGCTAGAGGCGGAGCCACTTCCTCTTTCATGGCAATTCAGTCAAATGAGAACTTAATTAACATTTACTTCATACAATTGCACTAAAATCGCTTGTGCAACTGTGCCCAAAGTCCGTTCAAAGCCTCTCTGGCAGGCTTCTATCGTCCATCAAATCTGCTTCCATTGTCTTCTTACGCATTTGGCCTCTCGATTCAGGCCTGTTCATGAAAATAGTACTGCTTAGTTGGAGCGTCCTCCTGGCAAACACTCACAGCTCACTCGAAAGTCTCAATGCCTCAAGGCAGTGCACCAGTGTCTCTCCTCTGCGGCAGACACTACAAATAATGTGCTCTTCATTGGTCATGGGCACAGATCATCTTGTGCAGACCCGGGTCTACATTCTCAGGCAACACAGTGTCAAAGGACGCTCAGGCTGCTCTTTCATGGGCACCATAATGTAGTGCCTTTTGTCAATCTTAGATCCTCCGGTGTACTGCCCTTCCATTGGAGCAAAGAACAGGGGGGGGGTGTGTGGCCAAAACTCAGGCCAAGGGGTTCAAGGGTCTGCACACTGTCAGAGGTGACCAGCACATGACAGGTAGAAAACTCAAGGCTCAAATCAACCCTGCCATCAACAGCTTCTCCTTCTTTTCTGATGTTCAACGCCTTCTGATGAAGCAAGCACGATGCTTTGGAGATACCATTGATGGCGCGCTGGCGATCACTGTCCAGCCTTGCTACTTTTCTGGGTGCTTGGACTGTAGGGCCAAGACCTCCGGCCTTCATCTGTAGCTGTCACTGATGGGAATTAGGCTTAAATCAGCGTTCTGCAGGTTATTATGACTTGATACCGCAGAACCTAGTGACGTAGGAAATGTGACACAGTTGTTAGTTTCCTTCAAATTCAGTACAAAAACAGTTCATTGTATTTAACAAGGGGACTGCAAGGAGGTGGCCTGCAATCTTCAAAGGAGTGGCTTCAATGTGAGAGCATATCCTCTACCATCTAGGGGTAGATAGTTACATGGGAATTCTATCTGAATGGATGTCCTCCCACATAGTGGCATTGTCTAATGGGGTAAACACATATTTTTCTCAATGATTAAGTCTAGGTGTTCCTAAATTCCTTATCTAGAACCCCTCAAAAGAGAAAGCACATGATACAGACCAGGGACATGTAGATACCTCCCTTAAAAACCCATCTGGTCATACAAAAGGGAATTATACATAATATGGGGGTCTCTGATACATCACTGCAGTCTGGAAGTGTGAACCTGAACAATACACCAACAATAATAAATGGGCTGACTGGTGAAAGGAATACGGAAAAGGGAAATAGGACTAGGACACAACTAAAATCCCCAATAACTAGGCACAATGTGACATCGATCAGGGGAGAAGCGGCAAAAGAAAAATCTATAGGAAGGACAAGAAATTACTTGGGTGATAGTCAGGCATGTGACACAACACCAAGAGTACGGGTGATACACAAAAGGCCAAAGTTACACAAATTTTAACTCTACCGCTGGCTGCTACACCATATACTGTAATCTCGGCTACTGTTCCAGTTCCTTCCCCTGGGAAAATTAAACCTGGTACTTAGGAAGCAGAACATGATTAACTAATGCAATATAGAAATTAGGTCACCTTGTACAAGAGTCACAGATCTATAATTTTATCCTTAGGTCCAATCAAGGAAACATAAATCTAGGGCTGCCTGTTCCTTGGGGAAGGGGCAGTAACGTGACTAACTGCAGGTGACACACTTTGATCCTGTATATCTCTTTTATTTTTCTTCAATACTATTATAGCCAAATAGACATGATGCACTGGTGAAGTGTTGTCTGTCTTGTTCACAGTATGAAAATATCATATCTGTGAAATTTAGTATCAGAGCAAGTTCAACCAATTGTTGCTCAAAGATGTACATCGTCATGACATCCCCTCACAACACAGGAAAACTTGTAATAGTATCAGAAGCAACAACATAAAACAAAAACATACATAAAATAAAAAACACACGTCAAGCCATCAGATATACGTGCTGTATACCAAGCACAAAAAGCATAGACAAATTACAATAGCACATGTAAATGAGCGGTGACACACGCACTTCATGCAGCCCAAAACCCAATATTCGGGCCTGCTTAATTTGTCAGGCTTAAAATTAAAAGTACACTTTCCTTTACTTTCCTCACCCTCCTTTTGACAACTGGTCACCAGTTAGTGGTGATCAGCTGTCAAATACAACTTACTGTGTCGCTTCTGACACACAGGACCAGCAGGAACAATTCATAGAAGGACAAAATGCAAAAACGTGAAAAACACACTAAATTTTTTTCTTCAAAGGATTCATACAAAAACTCATCTTGTTTCAACATACTGCTAACCACTCCTATTCCCAGACTCAAAAACATCTACTGTGAATAATTCACAGAACACAACACAACATACCAGCTTTAGAACAAATGCTTGTTACCACCCTATGCAATGGTACTCATTTCATCAACCTTAAATGGATGAACGTCTCAGTAGGTCCAGCTAGAGTTAAAACCTTCAACCCAGATATTAAAATCAAACCTCTGCACCGGGCACATTGGCTCACTGAGCCATTAAAAGCAACCCCAACCTGCAAATTTGTATTATACCTAAATGTATGCAGTTACTGAAGCCAAAGGCACTTTAAAAGCTACTCTAAATGAAAAAAAAATGCTTAAAGAGAGGAAACCCTTAATTGAAATATCTTCTTGTAATACAAAATAATGAACCGTAGTTTTGGAACCTTTTTTAAAGCAACAGCCTGAAATGCAAAGTTCCACCCGTGTTTAACTGAGGGCGAAGACCTGGCTTGAGTAAACATTCCTGTCTATTCGTGACCTGCTATTTGCTCCGCGGCGGTAAAAGCTTGTCTCTCAGTGTTATAACATGAGCACGGTGTCAGTCTGTTGCAAACTAAGACATATCAATGCGTGTTGCGTTTGAGTTCAGCAAAAATTTACTTCAGCTGAAGTGTTTGCCTGTTAATATCTAATACAATGTATGTAAGTAAAACAATACGATAAGTTTATTTTTCTACAAAACACACAATTTCGTTATTGATGCCTTTTTATTCCTAGTGAATGTGAATTTTAATTTTATCTTTTAAGCTTTTAACAGTTTGTACATATGCATAATTGCTTACTCTATAAATTAAATAGCAACATATAGCTATTTTAGCATATCACATTGTTCATTTCTGGATTTTTATTTAATTTCTACTTAATTAATTAACTGACATTTTGCTTAACAGACTGAAAACATCAAGAAAAACCACAAACACACATTGAGCTCCTTTCAGACATAAACAGAAAGGGGTCAAACACTCAGGACACACAATACAGCGCGCTTTAGTCATTTATTTCATAAATAGCGCCATCGCTATTTACTTACAGAAGTTGCACTAATGGTGAAAACCACATAGACATTTAAACACACATTTAACCCACAGATCAATACTCAAGACAGAAACAAAGGACAGCCCACAGACTGTACTTAAACCAAACCATTTGTAAATACTAGTTGTAAGTCATATTTAGAAGAAGCGCTTCTCAATAGTGTTCCAAAAGACTGCGAAAACAGCCCCACAGATCTTTATTTCCAAGAAGCCAAGATACACTCAATTCACTAGCTTTGGCTGGCAGAACACCAAAAATCGCTCTGCATAGCTCCATTCATAAGATTGCGCAGAACAAAGGATCCTTGTATGTATTATGTCCATATTTTAATTCCCTGGGGATACAGAATCACCAAGGAAGAAATATGTTTTTATACCTAAACCTATTTAGGTATTCCCTCTAGGGGAGCGGGCTAATTTACTTCACATCACACTATGGTACCTCCAAGAAAAAGCAACACATTCTTCAATGTGAGCTTTGAAAACAGGCACGCCAAAAATACTGCAGAATATGCAATATTATAATCAAAGTAGTGCTTAAGGTACTCTTCGTACGTTGCACCATTCAACAAAACCAGATAGAGAAAAATCTCCTCATTACCTGCCTACACAAATTGCAATTCGCATATACAAACCTATACAAATCCAAAGTTGGCCAACACAAATTCCAAAATTCCAAAGCTATAGTAAGTGTTACTAAACTACCTTACCAATCCAAGGCAAAAACCAACAGTAAGAGCCGCATAACGACTTTTACCAAACAAATGGTTGTCCAAATTCTAACTGCCAAGTTCTAAATGACCTAACGGTCTTTTTTAAAATACTCACACCAAAAAGGTTCTCAGTCAGAGGTGACATCATGTGGAGGATCAAAATCAGGAAGATCAGAAATATACTGGGCTGCAGAGACAAAGAATCCCCAGAATCTCCGTGCACAGAGTACCTCCTTAGTAGAGTCCTGTCCTGTCCTCTTCAGTAGATTTCTGTCTACTGACAATTCACTCCCTCAGATAGCCACTTCTCTGATGAGCCCCTGGAAGAGATGGACCGCGATGTGGTGCCCTGGAAGTTACTAATAAAGGAATGCCCTTGGTTGAAGGTGAGGGCGATGAATAGGTTAAAGGGGCCTGCTGGCACTGGACATTAACCTTTCTGAAATGTTCCTTTGTAAAGGAAGGTCGAGATATTGATGTGTTGCTTGCACAATCTATGAGCTGTTCACCTGCCCTATGTCCTGCTTCTCAAAACAATTATGTATGATCTGGCTGATCTTATGAACGGTGTTCTCATAACAATGTTTGCTTAACTATGACGAAGGTTATCACTTATCATTTCACAATGAGTGGTGTCTATGTGATTAAAAGGCTATGCCCTTGGTTAAACCACAGTAATGACTATTGTCCATCTCCTTGGGAGTGATGCAGTGGGGCGCAGCGAGTGGCACGTGTGAGCGCACTATAAGTACTAATAATTTCTTCGTACATTATGCCATAAGCATGTTTATAAAACAGATCATTTTAAGAGCACAATTTTGCAGGATTCTGCTGCACGTCATTCAGTCTGTCCAGCATCTGCACGCGAGCTTGACACACACCCACTGCGCTCACGCCCACACAGCACCAACGTGCACGCATGGCCCGTATTCAACAACGCTAAATAAGTATGACATTCACTTCACGTCCTGATGAATGCGCACAAAAAGAAAAGAAAAATGTTCGTCAGTCAAATTAAGGTAAGTCAAAGATCTGAACTACCATTTAACCAAGATCATATTTGCAATCGGGACGTGAAATGTTGATTTTTGTATTACTCAAAATGTTTCTTTACAACAGTGTGAAATGTATGCAAGAGCAAATATTTCTCACGCCGTTCCAGAGCCTCTTAATGCCCGGGGAAAACGGGGCATATGCCAGACCATGTTTCACCCTCACGGTGAATGAACTCAGCTCCACGGTGAGGTCAATAAATCCTGCTAAATATCACAGGGAATCACTCTCTTGTGTGGGGGCTGCCGAGGTCGACAGTGACTGAGCTGAGTGCGGGCACATCCGTATTAATGAAAGACGGGCTGTGAGAATAGCACCCTCAGTGTATATATTTATTTATTATATTTTGCCACACAGAGAATATTTGATTAATCTAATTATATTTATATATATATAATTAAATAAATAAATAAAATATCAATCTCTGAGTGTCAAAATATAATAAATAGACACACGCACATATATATACGAACAGACACATACACGCACACATATACACACTTACATTTATGTACATGCACAAATACAAAGATAATGTAATCTAGTGATACTTAGAGAGAGAGAGAGAGAGAGAGAGAGAGACAGATAATTTGACCCCAGACCAGACAAGTATAAAAATTACCAAACCAAATATGTTTCCGCACACATGGCTACCATAGAGAGTTTTAGGTAATGTGCATTTAATAATATTTGCAATCAATGGCTGCGTTTCACATTCAGGCTCTGTTGAAATACGTTCACTTATGGACCCTATAACCAGAGTGATGCTCCCACACCATGATCTAAGCCTCTTGCAGTGCGCAGCAGGGGACACTTGTGAATTCACATGAAGTGTATCAGGAGGTGGGCGAGTGCGGAGAGCATAAGAAACTGTTGTGAGGGAATGGACCCATCTGAAAGAGGACGAAGATCTTGTGTTGCCGGCAACACTGCTACTGCTGCCCCTGCACATGGAGTCCAAAGCAGGGGTCTGTGAAAGGGACCCGACACTGACTCATGGGACCCCAACACCCAAGCAGACTGGCCGCAACTGCCCCACCCTCACTATCAGCCTTTGTGTTTCACGTCGTGTATTCTGCTATACCCCCCCACCAATTGCAGCCAGTGGGTGTAGGAATAAATCTCACCCCTCCCCAACCTTGAAAGCACAGACAACTCTGGACTCTCCGACTCTCCCGGGGGGTGGTGGTCCCCGGAGCTTGGAGAGGCCTTGGAGGCTCACCACAGATAAAAAACAAAGCCCGGGGGGTGGCGGTCCTTGGGGCTGCGGGGGGGGGCCATGGGCCCCCTGCAAATATTTAATGAAAGCCCTGGGGGTGGTGGTCCCTGGGGCTGCGGGTGCCTGCCTGGGCCCCCGCAAATTTCAATTTTGCATGCCCCCCGGACTTGGCCCACCCGGGAGCTAAATAATAATGAAGCACGAGAGCCCGCACTTCGTTTTTTTTTTCCGGCCAAAATTCGTGTTGGGTGCGCAAATCTTGCAGATTTTTTTTTGCAAATTTTTTTGGGGCCCTGGGGTTACTTGTGGGACTCCCTGAGCAGGCCTGGGGGTCAGGGTGTTTGTACCCTGCCCCCTTTTCTTGTTTTTTGCATTTGTTTTTCTGTTGTTTTGTGACACAATTCTACCGAGTCACAAGATGGCTGCCGACACTTCCTGGTTTGGAGTGTTGACAGCCAATTAGAATAAAGCTCATGGTCGGGAGGGTGCGCGGATCCTCAATGCCTCTATATATCGAAACTTTTATTTTTGGATTTTCTCAGCAACTACTGAACGGATTTACACCATTAAAAAAAAGGGCGCTTTCGGAACCAAGCATTACCTTTTTGCAAATTTGGTTTAATTCCGTTCTGCAGTTCGAGCTGTAGCCGTGTCTAAAGTTTCCTAAGGGGAATTCATTTTTTGACCAATTTTTTTTAACTTCTCAGGAACTACTGAACGGATTTGCACCATTTAAAAAAAAGGTCTCTTTCTAAAACTAGGGCTAACTTTTTGCCAAATTTGGTGTAATTCCGTTCAGCAGTTCGGGCTGTAGCCGTGTCTAAAGTTTCCTATGGAAATTAACATGGAGAAAACACATTTTAAGACCCCCCTTTTTTCTCAGTCCCCGCTTGGCGAATCACCCCAAAACTTTCAGGATAGGTGCTGACCGGAGCGGGCCATAGGTTTTGAAAATTTTGCGAAGATTCATCAACCGGTGCCAATGTTATTGGGAAAAGAAAAAACACTTCTCCTAAGGAAACTAGGTCCTAACAATAACTATCTACTGGTGGTCACCAGTAGATAATATATACACACACACACACACATATATAGGACAATATTTCCACTACAAGCAATGCAGGTACGATGAAATAATAGCAGAACTTTGCTAAAGAGAATTTATTGACATTCCTTGTGGAACTTAACATACCTGTACAATGCATTGTGGGACTCGCATTTCCATCTGCAGGTCATGTGACATCATGTATTTTAACCAGCACAAAGCACTTTGCCTTTGATTAACTTTCCCACCTGTGACCAAGGCGAGAGCTGAAACGCGTAAGGAAAGGGGAAGGAATGCTGCTGTCACTGTAAATAAATCGTTTTTATCACTGGAAAGGGCCTCGATGTGTTTCTTCATTGTGCTGACGTTGGTGGGCTGCTCCATGCCCACTGTGTAACGGGGCCGCCCTGAAGGGTCGGGGGCTCCTTTGAATTGGAGAAATGTGGTTTGATGTTGATCGGGAGCATGACCCACTGCAGTCACGTAACCCACCAGGGAATGCCACTAATGCGAAAAGCGTGACTGTTTGGAAGGGAGGTGGAGGGGCTGACATCCCGCTCTGACCATCCAGAGGAAGAAACGTTTTGATGCGGTGTACGTTTAAAATGAGCACTGGCAAATAATTCAACACATGGCAACAAGGACAACATTTCCACTACAAGCAATGCAGGTACGATGAAATAATAGCAGAACTTTGCAAAAGAGAATTTATTGAAATTCCTTGTGGAACTTAACATACCTGTACAATGCATTGTGGGACTCGCATTTCCATCTGCAGGTCATGTGACATCACGTATTTTAACCAGCACGAAGCACTTTGCCTTTGATTAACTTTCCCACCTGTGACCAAGGCGAGAGCTGAAACGCATAAGGAAAGGGGAAGGATTGCTGCTGTCACTGTAACTAAATCGTTTTTATCACTGGGAAGGGCCTCGATGTGTTTCTTCATTGTGCTGACGTTGGTGGGCTGCTCCATGCCCACTGTGTAACGGGGCCGCCCTGAAGGGTCGGGGGCTCCTTTGAATTGGAGAAATGTGGTTTGATGTTGATCGGGAGCATGACCCACTGCAGTCACGTAACCCACCAGGGAATGCCACTAATGCGAAAAGCGTGACTGTTTGGCAGGGAGTTGGAGGGGCTGACATCCCGCTCTGACCATCCAGAGGAAGAAACGTTTTGATGCGGTGTACGTTTAAAATGAGCACTGGCAAATAATTCAACACATGGCAACAAGGACAATATTTCCACTACAAGCAATGCAGGTATGATGAAATAATAGCAGAACTTTGCAAAAGAGAATTTATTGAAATTCCTTGTGGAACTTAACATACCTGTACAATGCATTGTGGGACTCGCATTTCCATCTGCAGGTCATGTGACATCACGTATTTTAACCAGCACGAAGCATTTTGCCTTTGATTAACTTTCCCACCTGTGACCAAGGCGAGAGCTGAAACGCGTAAGGAAAGGGGAAGGAGTGCTGCTGTCACTGTAAATAAATCGTTTTTATGACTGGAAAGGGCCTCGATGTGTTTCTTCGTTGTGCTGACGTTGGTGGGCTGCTCCATGCCCACTGTGTAACGGGGCTGCCCTGAAGGGTCGGGGGCTCCTTTGAATTGGAGAAATGTGGTTTGATGTTGATCGGGAGCATGACCCAGTGCAGTCACGTAACCCACCAGGGAATGCCACTAATGCGAAAAGCGTGACTGTTTGGAAGGGAGTTGGAGGGGCTGACATCCCGCTCTGACCATCCAGAGGAAGAAACGTTTTGATGTGGTGTACGTTTAAAATGAGCACTGGCAAATAATTCAACACATGGCAACAAGGACAATATTTCCACTACAAGCAATTCAGGTACGATGAAATAATAGCAGAACTTTGCAAAAGAGAATTTATTGAAATTCCTTGTGGAACTTAACATACCTGTACAATGCATTGTGGGACTCGCATTTCCATCTGCAGGTCATGTGACATCACGTATTTTAACCAGCACGAAGCACTTTGCCTTTGATTAACTTTCCCACCTGTGACCAAGGCGAGAGCTGAAACGCGTAAGGAAAGGGGAAGGAGTGCTGCTGTCACTGTAAATTTCGTTTTTATCACTGGAAAGGGCCTCGATGTGTTTCTTCGTTGTGCTGACGTTGGTGGGCTGCTCCATGCCCACTGTGTAACGGGGCCGCCCTGAAGGGTCGGGGGCTCCTTTGAATTGGAGAAATGTTGTTTGATATATATAAACCAGCTGTGTCAGACCTGCTTTCTTAAAGGAGGTGGGAGTGGTAGTAATATATATATATATATATATATATATATATATATATATATATATATATATATATATATATATATATATATATCCGCAATCCCAGCTGACGCTGGCGTTAGCCTCCCCCCTCACTCACTTTTGATGGCGGTCCGTAGCGAGGTGGCAATCCTCAATGTATAGACCAGACGCTGTTATTCCTGGATACTCGAACAACACAGCAGCCACGGACAACTCTTGAGCTTTTCAAAACTAGTTCTTTATTTGGACAAAAGCCAAACGACCGACTCTACGCGTTTCGGGATAGCAATCCCTTGCTCACGAGTAAAGTGTACAAAAAACCAGGAAGTATAAATAAATCACATGGTTTTCAAACAATCATAGAAAGGGAAAACATACTTTGCGATGATTCCTTCTCACAGTCTGTTTTCTTTTTTTCTTTCTTTTTTTCTTTTTTCAATGAAAACTTTAAATCGTCTTACTGACAATGTTATCATGATATATACTATTATTATGTTCGAAGGGTTTAATTTGCTCATAATGATGAATCAAACCATTCAATTTTATGTCATAACTGTTTTAACGCCCAAGTGGGCGGAAATCAAACAAAGTATAAAGTAATGGCCATAATGACAATCTTAAACAGCATATCTGAATGAGCTAATACTCATATAGACAATTGGCGCAATTCACCGTAGATTAAAAATAACCTTCACAAAAGGCAAAAGATTTCTTATTAACACTGATAAAATCTTGCCCCAGTGGGCATGAGTCAAAATCGAGGCCAAAACCTACTAAACAACCTATTTACGTAATGAGCTAAATTAAATACTTTTAGTTTCTTTGCTTCTCTTCATGAATAATTGAATTATTAAGAGCAAAACGAAATTGTAGCTCGCTGGAAAGCTTCAAAAAAGAGGAATCAATAATGATCCAAAGATTCAAAGAAAGAGGATACTCTAATTCAGTGATTAACAAAGCTCAAGTAGAAGTGGCCAAAAGATCTAGAGAGTTATTACTCTCAGACAAAAAGAACAGTAATGATGAAGTTGATAAAATCAGATTTATCACCACCTTCAACAATCAAAATCATGACGTACGCAAAAGCCTGAATAAATTCTGGCCTGTATTGCACACTGATAATGACATTTCAGATAGTGTAGAAACCTTCCCTCAGATCACCTACAGGAAAGCAACATCATTAAAAGATACACTGTGCAAAGCGATTGAGCCCACACGTGCAAATACCCTAGGAATACAGGGATTTTATACATGCAGGAAATGCAAAGCATGTAAATACAGTAAAAACTGTAAAGAATGTACACTCTCACCATTTGACAAACCTTACAAAATTTTAAAGTATACCACATGTAATACTGATTATGTAGTGTATGCTTTATTTTGTCCATGCCAAAAGGTATACATAGGGAGTACGATCCACAAGGCCAAAATTAGAATCCTTGAACATGTACGCGCCATTAAAAACGGCGATAAACAGTACCCCATAGCACGTCACTTTACAAGTCATCACAATCAAAATAGTGACTTGTTAAGTTTTTGTGTTCTTGATTATGTAAAAACTAACGAAAGAGGGGGTAACAGAGTCCGGGAACTAATACGCCTTGAATCGAAACTCATTATTCAGTACAGAACTCTCGCACCTATTGGACACAACTGTGATGAAGAATTAGCTGTCCATTTAGGATGATCATCAGATGTAGATAAGAATTTGAATGTTTTATGTAGTTCATTGAGTCCAACAGAGGACCAGCTGTTTCGTACATGTTTTAAAATTTGTAGCAAAAAAGTTTTTTCTAATAATCATTCAAAGTGTACTTAGTCAGGTTTTTTCATATTGAGTGGTTAAGTCTCAGTGAATTTGGTACTAAAATTTCTGTTTTTTTCTCAATTGTAGATGTGAAGAAATTATGATTATTCATGAAGAGAAGCAAAGAAACTAAAAGTATTTAATTTAGCTCATTACGTAAATAGGTTGTTTAGTAGGTTTTGGCCTCGATTTTGACTCATGCCCACTGGGGCAAGATTTTATCAGTGTTAATAAGAAATCTTTTGCCTTTTGTGAAGGTTATTTTTTATCTACGGTGAATTGCGCCAATTGTCTATATGAGTATTAGCTCATTCAGATATGCTGTTTAAGATTGTCATTATGGCCATTACTTTATACTTTGTTTGATTTCCGCCCACTTGGGCGTTAAAACAGTTATGACATAAAATTGAATGGTTTGATTCATCATTATGAGCAAATTAAACCCTTCGAACATAATAATAGTATATATCATGATAACATTGTCAGTAAGACGATTTAAAGTTTTCATTGAAAAAAGAAAAAAAGAAAGAAAAAAAGAAAACAGACTGTGAGAAGGAATCATCGCAAAGTATGTTTTCCCTTTCTATGATTGTTTGAAAACCATGTGATTTATTTATACTTCCTGGTTTTTTGTACACTTTACTCGTGAGCAAGGGATTGCTATCCCGAAACGCGTAGAGTCGGTCGTTTGGCTTTTGTCCAAATAAAGAACTGGTTTTGAAAAGCTCAAGAGTTGTCCGTGGCTGCTGTGTTGTTCGAGTATCCAGGAATAACAGCGTCTGGTCTATATATATATATATATATATATATATATATACATTACCACAGCAATGGCTCTTTGTTTACGGCATCCGGCGCTCTTGACGGTGCGAACAGCGTGGAGACGGCAGAGCCAGCCGTTATTCATTCGACCAAATTCCTTTGCAGGATTAACCCACACGCACTCACTGGTATTGTGATGTTCTCAATCCAATTTTAATTACATCAGCAGCATTTACAAGCAGGTTGCTAACCCAATGCGTTTCAGTCTGCCCTCAGACCTTGTTCACGGGTAACGAAATCTTTCAAACATTGCTTTTTATAAAAGTCACCTGATGTTACATCACATCCTGCTTTGTCCCTTTGCATTATGGTCCTTGTAGTATAGAGACCACATAATGATTTAACCAAAATTTGGAAATATGTGCAGTTTGCAATTATCACTGTTTATCGGGTAGTGTAACCCATTTCCTTAAGGGAAAACGAAAGGTATATTTAATTTGCAATATTGCGATTCCAAGCATTATATCTAGCCTATATTGGCTTAGAATCAATGTTATATACCTCTTGTTCGGTTTTTTATTGTTGTTTATACCCACTGGTGTGTCTTGTGTTCCTTTGTTTATTCTTTCTCATTCCCACCCGTACCATGATTAACCTTAATTGTACCTCTCTGTTAGAATCCGGGGTCTCTGGTTGGCGCAGGTATGGACTTGCGACAAGCAGGGACCCTTTCCTCTAAGTCAGGGCAAAGGATCACCTCTTTAAAAATAACCCCTGCTCACCCTCTAGGTAACGTGGCGCGAGCAGTCAGGCTAAATTTCCAGAGGGCGTATAGGTTAAGCGTTCAAGTTGTCCCACACAATAATCACCACCCCACCACACAAAAGACACAAGGCTGTATTTATCGAAAATAGAAGTCTTTATATAAAAGGTTTTCTTTCAGGCAGGTTACACACATACAGTTCTCTTGGTGAAATAATGTTCCAGTTACTTTCAAATGCTTAAGGGTAGTCCACAGGTTTTAAAATGGCACAGTTCTATTCAAAATCAGCTTCTTAGGGTTTCTGGGCACTTCGGAGCGCCTTTGTTATGCTCTGGGCAAGGTTTTTAAAGTGCCTTGCCGTTTCTCACGCTTCTCACGTGAGCACGAGTAGGCTTGCCGTTCCTCACGCTCCCAACGTGAGCGCCGGCAATACCTTTCAATGCTGTACGGTCCGTACAGTGTCAGGGACGCGCCGTACACGGACGGAAGCACCGGTACGGTGCGCACAAGGCCAGTACGGTTCCAAGCAGGAAGCTGCAGGCGCAGGTACGGTTCAAAGCTTTACACTTTCAAAGGGGGTTACGGCTCGTACGAGGCACGTACGGGCCGGACAAGGTATACACAGTCCCAAATACTTCGATTGCAGGTACGGCTCGTACGAAGGTCAGTACGGGCCGTACTTTAGCGCGGAGAGGCACAAATACCTTTTTCTTTGGGGGCAAATGTTCGCGGCAGTCAGTAGACGTCTCTCTCGAGTGTCCCGCGTCGGGTCTCGGTCCCGGCTCCTCCATGGACGGCGATGCTTCGTGGGGGCACTCCTCGATGTCCCAGCACACCAGCGAGGGCAGAGGAAGGAGGGGCAGCCTGGGGGCGAGATCTCAGCGTAGCGCGCTGTCGGCTTCATCCGGTTGGGGCGAACAGTGCACCCGGTCCTCACTGTGATTTCTGCGGCCCGGGGGGGTCGCAGGGCTCGATGCTTGGACAGGGATCTCCTCCTTACTTTGCGAGCACGGCTCGAGGGGGCAGTTGCTTACTGTGTTTAGGCTTGTGGGCCCTCACAATGCTCACAGCTACTCCAGGGGCAGAGGTCGCGTTGCTCAGGGAGATTAAGGCACAAGGTTCTCCGGGGTCAGCGGTGTAGAATCCCCCACGGCAGTCTCTTATTCCTCAAGGGGGGGTAGCGCCCAATGTTCCTGGGGCGCAGTTCAGGAGGCAAGTTCTTTAGCAAGCCCTTGGAGATAGTTCAGCACAAGTTGAAGCAAAGTCCTTTCTTTAAGTCTTTTCCTCTCCTTCCAGCAGACAGGCACTCACTGCAGGCCAGTCTCTCAGGCAGAGAGACATTACTCCTCCTTCAGCTTCTCCAGGTCCTTCTCCTTCAGGCAGAGGTTCGTCGTTGCGTAAACAGGATCTGATTTCTTGGGAGCAGGGCTCCTTCTTTTAAAGCACAAATCCTTTGTTCTCTGTCGCCAGGGGGCCTGGGCCTGGCTCAGTCCAGTTCTGGAGCACTTTGTTATGGTGACTCTGCTCTTTCCTTTCAGCAGCACGGCAGAGACATCAGCCGCTCCACAGGGGGCGGAGCCGGCTTTGTGGTGGCAGAGCACAGGTCTATTCAAGAGTCAAGGTGTACTCCTCCCACCCATCCTGGTGTAATCTCTCTACCCACCACCTGGCAGCCAGCCTGTCTCTTGGAATTCCCCAGCCCTGCTCCTTACTGTTGCTAGGCAGAACACACACACACAGCGCAGAGGCGGACTGAATGGCCAGATCAGTAAATACTATCTTTCTAAAAGTAGTATTTACAAACGCAGGATATTAAAATAAACTTTACTAAAAGAAGTATTTTATTATTCTGAGTTCAGGCATACTAAACATAATTTTCTACCATGCTCTATGAGTCCACTGGGATTACAGGGTGTAGTAATTTCAGCAGCCCATTCTGGCCTATGGAGAGCAGGTAGCCTTCAATAGTGAAAAACGAAAATAGCTGTAATTCACTATTAAGACATGCCATACACATCAGGGCATGTCCAACCTTATGCCTACAATGCACCCTGCCCTTGGGCCTACCAGAGGGGTGACTAATATGTAGTTAAGGGAAGGTTTAGGGACTGGCAAGTGGGTGCACTTGCGCAGTCAGCGCGACAGTACCAGACTGCGCGCAGGTTCTGCAGTGGCAGACCTTAGACACATTTTACTAGGCCGCTTCTGTGGGTGGCACAACCAGTGCTGCAAGCCAACCAGCGGTATTTGTATTTACAAGCCCTGGCACTCCGGGTGCACTTTCCTAGGGGCTGACAGTAAACCAAATGAACCAATCATGGACACCAATCAATGTATACACTTTTCAAAGGGAGCACTTGCACTGTGGCACTGATTAGCAGTGGCACAGTGCTCTGAGCAGCTAACACCAACAAAACACAATGAGGCACATCAGCAAAAAGTGGAAGGGAAACTCACGCCAAGGTGCCAGGTCTAACACGTGTCCCCTCCAGCTGAAATGTGGGGGGAACTACCCTACCCCAGGGAGTTTCTCTTCACTAAGGCGGAAAAACCTGGACAGACCATCAGCATTGGCGTGATCTGTGCCAGGGCGATGCTCCACCGTAAAGTCCATACCCTGTAGGGAGATGGACCACCTCAACAGTTTTGGGTTCTCACCCCTCATTTGCATCAACCATCTGAGGGGCCTGTGGTCGGTCTGAACCCGGAAGTGAGACCCAAACAAGTAGGGTCTTAGCTTCTTCAGCGCCCAGACCACAGCAAATGCTTCTCGCTCTATCGCACTCCACCTTTGTTCCCGTGGAAGTAACCTTCTACTAATAAAGGCTACAGGTTGGTCCCAGTCCTCCTCAGTCATCTGTGAGAGAACGGCCCCTACACCATGCGCTGATGCGTCTGTCTGCACTAGGAATTCTTTGGAGAAGTCAGGAGCCAAGAGCACGGGCGCCGTGCACATGGCAGTTTTCAGGGTGTCAAAGGCTTTCTGACAGGCGTCAGTCCATATCACTTTTCTGGGCTGCTTCTTCGAAGTCAGCTCTGTCAAGGGGGCAACGATGCTGCCATACCCCTTGACAAACCTCCTGTAGTACCCTGTGAGTCCTAAAAAGGCCCTCACCTCTGTCTGGGTCTTTGGGGGCTCCCAAGCCAGGATGGTTTCTATCTTGGGTTGGAGAGGCGCCACCTGGCCGCTCCCCACTTGGTGTCCCAAGTACACCACTGAACCCTGCCCGAACTGACATTTGCTTGCCTGGATTGTGAGGCCTGCCTTGCGCAGTGCCATCAACACTTCCCAGAGATGTTGCAGGTGTTCTTTCCATGTGCCACTGAACACTGCGATGTCATCCAGGTATGCGGCGCTGAACACGGTCAGCCCAGCCAACACCTGGTTGACCAACCTCTGGAAGGTGGCAGGGGCATTCTTCATCCCAAGTGGCATAACACGGAACTGGAAATGCCCATCTGGTGTGGAGAATGCAGACCTCTCTTTGGCCCCATCAGTTAAGGTGATCTGCCAGTACCCAGACGTTAGATCAAACGTGCTGAGGTACCGTGCAGCCCCTAACCGATCGATGAGCTCATCAGCTCTGGGGATGGGGTGCGCATCAGTCTTCGTGACTGATCTGAGTCCTCTGTAGTCCACACAGAACCGGAGTTTGGGTGTGGCACCCGGCGCTGCAGCCTTTGGGACCAAGACCACTGGGCTGGCCCAAGGACTGCTGGAGGACTCGACCACCCCTAAAGCAAGCATCTTTGAGACCTCCTCTTTGATGCAGGCTCTGACCCTGTCAGTTACCCTGTAAGCTTTGTGCTTCACAGGTAAGCTGTCTCCTGTATCCACATCATGGACGCACCAATCTGTGATACCAGGAACCAGGGAGAACAGGTCAGGAAACTGCCCCAGCAGCTGGCGGCAGTCATCCTGTTGCTCAGGGGGCAGGGTGGGTGAGAGGTTAACTCCATCCACTGACCCGTCTTGCTCTGAGGCTACCAAGAGGTCAGGAAGAGGTTCTGACTCCTCCTCCATCCCATCATCGGTGGCCAAGAGCATGCCCACTTCGGACCTCTCCAGGTGGGGCTTAAGGCGATTGACATGTAGGACCCTTAAGGGGTTCCTAGGAGACTGCAAGTTCACCAAGTAGGTGACAGAACTCTTGCGCTCCACAATCTCAAAGGGTCCTGTCCACTTGTACTGGAGTGCACAAGGCTCCACAGGGGCAAGGACCCATACCTTTTGCCCAGGTTGAAGCTCAACCAGAGTGGCATTCTGGTCGTACCACCGCTTCATTTCCTCCTGGCTGGCTTCCAGATTTGCCTCAGCAAGTTGCCTGAAATGCCTAGTCTGGTTCCTGAAGGCCAGCATGTAACTAAATACATTCTGGGGAGGTTTCCTGGGAGATTGCTCCCAGCCTTCCTTGACCAGACTAAGAGGTCCTCGTACTGGGTGGCCATACAAAAGCTCAAAGGGGCTGAACCCCAGAGACTTTTGTGGCACCTCACGGTATGCAAACAGAAGGCATGGTAAGAGGACGTCCCACTTACGCCTCATGGGTTCCTCAAGACCCATAATCATGCCCTTTAGGGTTCGGTTGAGTCTCTCAACCAACCCGTTTCCTTGGGGATGGTAAGGGGTGGTGAACTTGTATGTCACACCACACTCTTGCCAAAGGGATTTCATATATTTCGATATGAAATTGGTCCCCCTGTCAGCCACCACCTCTAGAGGGAATCCTACTCGCGAGAAAATTCCCATCAGTGCCCGTTCCACCACGGGGGCCGTCACTGTCCTCAGAGAGATGGCTTCAGGGTACCGGGTGGCATGGTCCACCAAGACCAGGATGAACCTGTTGCCCATGGCTGTCTTGGGGTCCAGTGGCCCCACAATGTCAATCCCCACTCACTGGAATGGGGTACTGACCACAGGGAAGGGTTTGAGTGGAGCTTTCAGCTTCCTTCCACTCTTGCCACTTGCCTGGCAAGTCTGGCATGTCCTGCAGTGAGTATCAGAACTCCTGCGCATTTGGGGCCAATAGAAGTGGGTGACAAGCCTTTCAAAGGTCTTGTCCTGCCCCAAATGTCCTGCTAATGGTACGTCATGAGCCAGCCCCAGTAGGAAGGTTCTGAACTTCTGGGGTACCACCAGCGCACGGGCTGACCCAGGTTCAGCAACCTTAGGCTCTGAGTACAGGAGGTCGTTCTCCCAGTGGATCAAGTGAGTTCCGGACTGATCACCTTTGGCCTGGGCTGCAGCCTGCTGCCGCATACCCTCTAGAGAGGGGCACTCTTTCTGCTCCCTGCAGAATTCCTCCCTGGAGGGGCCTCCTTCTTGCTGCCAATGGGTCAGCTCAGGCAGGTCCCCCAGTTTGGCTATCTGTTCCCCGGTAGGCTCCTGGGCATCCCCCTCAAAGGTCTGCTTCCTCCTGGGCCGTGGGAACTTCAGGAGCCGGTTTCCCGTGCCTCCCTTGCCCTCTCTCTAAGGCCGGTTCCTGGGCCTCTCCCTCAGGCTCCAGGGTCCCTTCAACACCCCTACTGGCTGCCATTGACCGGGTGGTCACGCACGCCCAATCAGGTAAACCCACCATCCGCAGATGGGCTGTCTTCTCCACCTTTTCCCAAGGGGAGCTCTCCAAGTCATTCCCTAGGAGACAGTCTACAGGCATGGCAGTTCTCACAGCGACTTGCAGAGTACCAGAGACCCCCCCCCACTCAAAGGGAACTTGAGCCATTGGATAATGACTCTCCGTGTTGTCAGCATTGACAACCCGACAATAGGCATGGGGTAAGACCTGCTCTTGAGATACCAGGTGCTGCCGCACTGCAGTCACGCTGGCTCCTGTGTCTCTAAGAGCCTCTACCTTCTTCCCATTGACGGTCACCACTTGCCCATATTTCTTAGTGTTAGAGGGCAAGTTGGCTTGGGGGACCATCTCACTGTCTCCTAGTGAGACTAAGGTCATCTGGACGGGGTCCCACCCACCTTGGACTTCTACCTCCTCCCCAAAGGCTACTGTAGCCACTTGCCTGGGTGGAGCACCAGTGGGTGCTGGTTTCACATATTGGCGACACTTGGGATCACTGGCAAAGTGACCTAGCTCACCACATTTATAACATTGAGGGGGCCCCTTGGGAACAAGTTTACCTGTCGGGGCCCCTGTCTGCTTCGGGGGTGGGGGAGGCTGAGAACCTTTCTGCTGGTTCCCTTGGGTATTACTTTGAGGGCCTTTTTGGAACCCTTTCTGTTTTCCCCTGTCCCCCCCACTCCTCTGCTGGGGACCCTGCCCACCCTTGGCGGAGTCTCCCACATGACCCTTGTGGACCCTGGTGCTGACCCAGCGGTCCGCCTCCTCTGCAAGCTTCCTAGGGTTAGTCAGCTTGCAATCTATCAGGTGTTGGCGTAGCTCAGGAAAACAATTATGCGACAAGTGCTCCCATGCAATTAAATCAAAGAGACCTTGGTAATCATCAACTTTGCTACCCTTCACCCAGCCATCCAGTGCTCTGCAGAAAAAGGTTACATACTCCACATACGTACCCCCCGCATTCTTGGTACACCCCCTGAACTTCTGTCTATACATCTCAGGAGTTAGCCCATATCTGGTCATTAAAGCTTCTTTCATGTGGGAGTAAGACTTCTGCATGTCAAAGGGCAAATCTAAAAGTGTGTCCCGCCCCTCACTGAGGAACCGTCCCCACAACCCCGCTCCTCAGTCTTTCTCAGGGACCCGGTGGGAGGACATGGCTATCTCATAGGCCCGGAACCATTGCCCTATGTCATCATTCTTGTAGAACTCTTTAACTACATCTTTTGGTATGTACAACCTTGACTCGACCTGCACCGGCGTTGCGCTGCCACCAGAGGGAGTGTTCTCCAAACTTTTCTCTTTTATCGCCAGTTCCCTCATTTTGGCCTCGTGCTCCATCAGAGCCTTTCTTTCTTCCAGAGCTATTTTCTTCTCTTCCAGAGCCATTTTCAGTTTCGCCAAAGTGACCTCTTGTTCTCTTGCGGCCTGTCTGTCTGCCAGCTCCCCTGGCGACAGGTCTCTGCCAAAGCTGTGGATGCTCTCTGCTGGCTCCACTGGCACAACCTCAGGTACAACATTATCAGCTGCATTCCTTGATTCCATCCAGACTCTCAGCGCCTTGTAGAGATCTGGCTTGTTTTTGCATCCTGCATGTGGAACCTTGAATTTCTTGCAAAAGTACTTGAGTTGCTTTTTTGCATAGTCGTCCAGTTTTGACGCATCCCACTCCCATTCCATCTCAGAGGCTTCAGATGCTGTGCTGGTTGAGCCCGGCATGGCTTCAAACGCAAGGGATCTTCTTTTCTTGGCAAGTGAAAATTAAAATTATAAAAGTTCTGTGGCTTAAGCTACTGGACCGTCTACTGTGCAATGGTTAGCAATCACTGCGCAGACACCAAGAACGCAAATCCATAAATCCCACCGCTGCCACCAATGTTAGAATCCGGGGTCTCTGGTTGGCGCAGGTATGCACTTGCGACAAGCAGGGACCCTTTCTTCTAAGTCAGGGCAAAGGATCACCTCTTTAAAAATAACCCCTGCTCACCCTCAAGGTAACGTGGCGTGAGCAGTCAGGCTAAATTTCCAGAGGGCATATAGGTTAAGCGTTCAAGTTGTCCCACACAATAATCACCACCCCACCACACAAAAGACACAAGGCTGTATTTATCGAAAAAAGAAGTCTTTATATAAAAGGTTTTCTTTCAGGCAGGTTACACACATACAGTTCTCTTGGTGAAATAATGTTCCAGTTACTTTCAAATGCTTAAGGGCAGTCCACAGGTTTTAAAATGGCACAGTTCTATTCAAAATCAGCTTCTTAGGGTTTCTGGGCACTTCGGAGCGCCTTTGTTATGCTCTGGGCAAGGTTTTTAAAGTGCCTTGCCGTTTCTCACGCTTCTCGCGTGAGCACGAGTACGCTTGCCGTTCCTCACGCTTCCCGCGTGAGCGCCGGCAATACCTTTCAATGCTGTATGGTCCGTATAGTGTCAGGGACGCGCCGTACACGGACGGAAGCACCGGTACGGTGCGCACAAGGCCAGTACGGTTCCAAGCAGGAAGCTGCAGGCGCAGGTAGGGTTCAAAGCTTTACACTTTCAAAGGGGGTTACGGCTCGTACGAGGCAAGTACGGGCCAGACAATGCACACCACGTCCCAGATACTTCGATTGCAGGTACGGCTCAAAACGCTACACTTTAAAGGTGATTACGGCTCGTACGAGGCACGTACGGGCCGGACAAGGTATACACAGTCCCAAATACTTCGATTGCAGGTACGGCTCGGTCGAAGGTCAGTACGGGCCGTACTTTAGCGCGGAGAGGCACAAATACCTTTTTCTTTGGGGGCAAATGTTCGCGGCAGTCAGTAGACGTCTCTCTCGAGTGTCCCACGTTGCCTCTCGGTCCCGGCTCCTCCGTGGACGGCGATGCTTCGTGGGGGCACTCCTCGACGTCCCAGCACACCAGCGAGGGCAGAGGCAGGAGGGGCAGCCGGGGGGCGAGATCTCAGCGCAGCGCGCTGTCGGCTTCGTCCGGTTGGGGCGAACAGTGCGCCCGGTCCTCACGGTGATTTCTGCGGCCCGGGGGGGTCGCAGGGCTCGATGCTTGGACAGGGATCTCCTCCTTACTTTGCGAGCACGGCTCGAGGGGGCAGTTGCTTACTGTGTTTAGGCTTGTGGGCCCTCATGATGCTCACAGCTACTCCAGTGGCAGAGGTCGCGTTGCTCAGGGAGATTAAGGCACAAGGTTCTCCGGGGTCAGCGGTGTAGAATCACCCACGGCAGTCTCTTCTTCCTCAAGGGGGGATAGCGCCCAATGTTCCTGGGGCGCAGTTCAGGAGGCAAGTTCTCTAGCAAGCCCTTGGAGATAGCTCAACACAAGTTGAAGCAAAGTCCTTTCTTTAAGTCTTTTCCTCTCCTTCCAGCAGACAGGCACCCACTGCAGGCCAGTCTCTCAGGCAGAGAGACAGTACTCCTCCTTCAGCTTCTCCAGGTCCTTCTCCTTCAGGCAGAGGTTTGTCGTTGCGTAAACAGGATCTGATTTCTTGGGAGCAGGGCTCCTTCTTTTAAAGCAAAAATCCTTTGTTCTCTGTCGCCAGGGGGCCTGGGCCTGGCTCAGTCCAGTTCTGGAGCACTTTGTTATGGTGACTCTGCTCTTTCCTTTCAGCAGCAGGGCAGAGACATCAGCCGCTCCACAGGGGGCGGAGCCGGCTTTGTGGTGGCAGAGCACAGGTCTGTTCAAGAGTCAAGGTGTACTCCTCCCACCCATCCTGGTGTAATCTCTCTACCCACCACCTGGCAGCCAGCCTGTCTCTTGGAATTCCCCAGCCCTGCTCCTTACTGTTGCTAGGCAGAACACACACACACAGCGCAGAGGCGGACTGAATGGCCAGATCAGTAAATACTAACTTTCTAAAAGTAGTATTTACAAACGCAGGATATTAAAATAAACTTTACTAAAAGAAGTATTTTATTATTCTGAGTTCAGGCATACTAAACATAATTTTCTACCATGCTCTATGAGTCCACTGGGATTACAGGGTGTAGTAATTCCAGCAGCCCATTCTGGCCTATGGAGAGCAGGTAGCCTTCAATAGTGAAAAACGAAAATGGCTGTAATTCACTATTAAGACATGCCATACACATCAGGGCATGTCCAACCTTATGCCTACAATGCACCCTGCCATTGGGCCTACCAGAGGGGTGACTAATATGTAGTTAAGGGAAGGTTTAGGGACTGGCAAGTGGGTGCACTTGCGCAGTCAGCGCGACAGTACCAGACTGCGCGCAGGTTCTGCAGTGGCAGACCTTAGACACATTTTACTAGGCCGCTTCTGTGGGTGGCACAACCAGTGCTGCAAGCCCACCAGCGGTATTTGTATTTACAAGCCCTGGCACTCCAGGTGCACTTTACTAGGGGCTGACAGTAAACCAAATGAACCAATCATGGACACCAATCAATGTATACACTTTTCAAAGGGAGCACTTGCACTGTGGCACTGATTAGCAGTGGCACAGTGCCCTGAGCAGCTAACACCAACAAAACACAATGAGGCACATCAGCAAAAAGTGGAAGGGAAACTCACGCCAAGGTGCCAGGTCTAACACTCTCCTATTCCTTTCGGAGTAATAGTACTCTCTATTCAGTCTTCTTGTTTATTGATTGTATCCCTGTTTTCTCGGGCTGGATGTATCTATGTTCTTTGCAAGTGTGTATGACTCCCAATTTAGAACTTTTAAGTGTACCCTCCAGTGGGTGATTCCCTTTTGTTCTACCGAACCTTACCCTTATTGAACCCCATAAGTGATATCAACTATAGACTCATGTGAGGTGTGATTAAAAATTACATATATAAGAATGCACTCCAGTCATTCCATGTAATAACATGATTCCTATCCGGATATAGAGAGGCATTAACCAGAGAACCTTTCAGACTGTGGTATTTTTCATCCAATGTATCAATGTCCTGAACCTTAATGTTAGTCAGTTTGATTGTTTCATAGATGGGAATACATCTCCTCTTCCTTGTTCAGACCATACGGCGCCAAAGTTCTGAATGACAGGATATGACGTGATTCCTTTTGCCTTAGAATCTTTTCCCGATTGCCACCTCTCACATGACAACCGACCATTTCTATAGCATAAAAACTCAGTTTCTTCCAGTCACTTTCATGGTGTCTTTCCATATGTTCCGCAACCGCATAGCTGCGGTCTCTGTTTATTGTAGCCCTTACGTGTTCAAGAATACGTTTCTTTAGTTCACATACCGTGCTCCCCACATACCTTAGTTTGCACGGACATTCAATTATATAGATCACGTATTGACTTTTGCAGTTAATCAGTTGATTAATTTTCCATTTTTTTTGATTGGCCACTGTGATCTCTTTCATGTTGTGTGCTATTTGGCACGCTTTGCACGTCGAGCATTTGTAAAAACCCTTTATTCGCAACCAAGTTTTCTGTTTTTTTGTTTCAAAGTGACTGTGAACTAATTCATCTTTTAAGTTTTTAGCTCTCCTGTACGTGATTTTTGGATGGTTTCCCACCATTTTGGCCATCGTGGGATCCAAAACCAGAATGTTCCAATGTTTCCGTAGGATTTGCTCAATTTGTTTTGACCGTGTGGAGAGTGTTGTAATAAGACGAATTGCATCCCCCTCTTCCTCTTTTTTTTGATTTTTATTCCTGATGATGTCAGCTCTTTTTTGATTTTCGGTTCTTTTCAAACAATCTGCCAATATTTTTTTGTTGTATTTTTGTTTTTTGAATCTCATCATGGATTGTTTGCTATGTTTTTTCCATTCATGTTCTTCTGAGCAAATTCGTCGTATTCTCAATAGTTCCCCATATGGCATGTTTCTTACTAGGGTTGCTTGGTGATAACTCTCCGCATGCAATGTGGCATTACCAGCTGTACTCTTTCGATGTAATGTTGTGTGTATTTTCGTTTCCACGATATAAATCTCTGTGTCCAGAAACACCACTCTGTTGTTACTTATGTTGTACGTGAAGTGTAGGTTAGTGTCAGTGTCGTTTAAAATATTGAAATATGAGTCAAAGTCTTCTTCTGACCCATTCCAAATTATGAGGAGATCGTCTATGTATCTCATCCAAGATACTATTTTCTCCACATACCGGTCATTTTTGGTCTCCCATGCCACTTTTTGTTCCCACCAACCCATCGTGAGACACGCGTAACTTGGACTGAAGGAAAAACCCATCGCTGTACCGTCCTATTGTAGATATATTTCTTCACCAAACATGAATACATTTCTTGTTAGACATAACTCAATCATATCTACTATCATTGCATTGTGATGTGTAAAATGAATATTCCGCTCTTTTAAGAAATATTTGCACGCTGCTAGCCCAATTTTATTGTTGACGTTAGTATATAATGAGATCACATCCATTGTTATCAGCTTATATGTTGGTTCCCATGTGATGTCTTGTAATATTCTCAATAGATCCTTGGTGTCTCATAAGTACGATGTTAGTTCCTTAACATATGGAAACAAGAATTTATCCACAAAATTTGCAATTGGTTCCAGCAGCGAACCTTTAGCAGATACGATTGGTCTCCCTGGTGGTTTTATGGGATTTTTGTGAATTTTGGGGAGAAAATAGATTGTTGCCATGATTGGATTTTCTGTTGTGAGATATTTGAACTCATCTTGATCTATTCGTTTTTTCTCCCACCATTCCTGTAGTTTTATATCCAATTCATGTTTGATATGTGTAGTAGGGTTCTCCTTCAATCTTTCATAATGGTTTGTGTTGTTCAATTGTGCATGGGCTTCCTCCACATAGAGACATTTATCCTGTATTATGATGTTCCCGCCTTTGTCGGCCATCTTAATAATAATTTTATCATCCGATTTTAATTTTTGTAAGGCCTTGCGTTCTTCCAGCGTTATATTATGTCTGTGTTTTTTATTTTTCAGTTGGTACAGGTCTTTGACCACTGCCTCGTGGAATATTTCTATTTTATTTCTGGTTGGTAGTTGTGGGTTATATTTGGATTTGGATTTCTTTCCACTGCTGCCTTCACCCAATTGTATGCAGTATTCCTCCAAATCATTGGGTGGTTCACTGTTATCTTTGTCTAGTTCCATTAGCGTGATGAAATGATGAGCATCTCCTGCTTTTAGCTCCATTGTAGGTGACTCTGGTTGTTTTTTGTTTTCTGTCATTTTTGGATTTTCCTTGAAAGTTTTGGTGAGTTTTAATTTTCTGATATATTTGTATATATCTATTCTCGTTTGCGCCACATCCATTTCATTAGTAGGACAGAAAGAGAGACCTTGTTTGAGTATTTGACATTCAGTTTCTGTTATTATTCTTTATGATAGATTGATGACTTCTAGTTCTTGAGATTCCTCTAGCTCTTGAGATGTCTCTAGTTCTTCTTCTGTCTCATGCTTCTTGTCCAGGTGCCTGTCTTTTTGGGGTCTTTTGATGCGCTTACCTCTTCTGGTTTGTTTGTTTTTGGGCGGCCTCTTCCCCTGCCCCTTCCTCTGCCCATTCCTGGTTGCGCCCCCATATTTTTCTCCCAATTTCGCTGTTGGAGGGCCAGCCTCATTTCCCCTAAAAAATTACATTTAGGACGGGCACCTCCTGATTCTACTTCATTCTCACTCGCATCCGTTGATGTGAGAGACGACACGCTACTGGATGTGTTTGTCACTAGATCAAGTTTGTCTTGTTGTTTCAAAATATCGTATTTCCTTGCGTAAGTGAAGAATGAGAAAGAATAACCAAAGGAACACAAGACCCACCAGTGGGTATAAACAACAATAAAAAACCGAACAAGAGGTATATAACATTGATTTTAAGCCAATATAGGCTAGATATAAGGCGTGGAATCGCAATATTGCAAATTAAATGTACCTTACGTTTTCCCTTAAGGAAATGGGTTACACTACCTGATAAACAGATACATGGCACTACGATTAGAAATAATGACAGTGATAATAGCAAACTGCACATATTTCCAAATTTTGGTTAAATCATTATGTGGTCTCTATACTACAAGGACCATAATGCAAAGTGACAAAGCAGGATGTGATGTAACATCAGGTGACTTTTATAAAAAACAATGTTTGAAAGATTTCGTTACCCGTGAACAAGGTCTGAGGGCAGACTGAAACGCGTTGGGTTTAGCAACCTGCTTGTAAATGCTGCTGATGTAATTACAATTGGATTGAGAACATCACAATACCAGTGAGTGCGTGTGGATTAATCCTGCAAAGGAATTTGGTCGAATATATATATATATATATTATCACTAAAAAAACATAGGTTTCATGGACGTTATAGTTACAAATTATCATTTTAAAAACCTTTGAAATTCACTGAAAAAAACAGTTTTCAGGGACTTTATATTTACAAATTAGCATTTAAAAAACCTTTGAAATTTACTGAAAAAAACCATAGGTTTCAGGGACGTTATAGTTAGTTGCACATTTCATTCGTACAAAACCATAGAAATTCGTCCGTTATAGTTAGTAGAGCTAACTATAACTCGCGCCCCGCAATGCACTGCTGATGATGTCACATATTACATCACTCATGACATGGTCAGTGACATCACTGATGACATCACTGATGACATCTCAAATGACATCACTGTTGACATCACTGATGACATCATCCAATGAATGTATGTTTCTGTAAACTTTAAATATGTTTTATATATGTTAATGCCAAGGTGTATTGAAGGACGAGTTGGTGTATAAGTGTCTGGGTGGAGGACTTAATAGGTGTGTGACTGACTGTATAAGTTAGTGATTAAATGTCTCTTACTGAATGCATGGCTTAGTGACTAAACTGTGTGAATGTCTGTATCACTCTCTCAGTTGTTGTATAGGCTGCTGCATGGGTTGATGATGAGATACATGACTGTCTATATGACTTACTTATTGGTAGCATAAGTATTACTATGGGTGGCTCAGTGTTTGTGTGTGTAGGTGGGTGGGCGGTGTGTAACTTTTTGCCAACATGTATGCGTGGCCAATTTACTAGGTGTATGGGTTCAATAGTGCATGTGGAAATAGCTGTTTTGGTGAGTGTGTGTGTGTATCACTGTGTTGGAGAGTGAATTTATATCTCACTGGTATATGTGTGAGTAACTACATATGTGAAAGGAAGAATATGTGAGTGTTGGAGTATATAAATGACTATGTGATAGTGAGTAATTGTGAGAGTGGCTGTATAAATGAGTGTGTGCTTGTGTCAGTGATTGTATAAGAGAATCAGTATATGTTACTATTTGTATGAATAGGTTAGATACTGAATGTATAACTGTATTGGTGAGTAAACGTCAGTGTTATAGATTCTTTACATGACTAGCTACATGTGTCAATAACTCTATGGATGAGTGACGGTGTATGAGTGTTTGTATAGGTGTATGAGTACATAAAATAGTGCTATATTGATGAGTGACTGCATGTATGAGTTACTGTATGGGTGAATGAATGAATGTGTGTGTATAACTAGCAAGTAGTCAGTATATATTTAGTAACTGCTATTAATTTGTCTATGGTTTAGAAAATGGTAGTCAATATTTAAGAGTGGGTGTATCAAAGATTAAATTAGGGTGTGAAGAGGTGCATCAAATTATCATGTGGATGATGTCATCAGTGATGTCATTTGAGATGTCATCAGTGATGTCATCTGTGATGTCACTGACCATGTCATGAGTGATGTAATATATGACATCATCAGCAGTGCATTGCGGGGCGTGAGTTATAGTTTGCTCTACTAACTATAGCGGACGAATTTCTATGGTTTTGTATGAGTGAAATGTGCAACTAACTATAACGTCCCTGAAACCTATGGTTTTTTCAGTGAATTTCAAAGGTTTTTTAAATGCTAATTTGTAACTATAACATCCCTGAAACCTATGGTTTTTCAGTGGATTTCAAAGGTTTTTAAAATGATAATTTGTAACTATAACGTCCCTGAAACCTATGTTTTTTTAGTGAATTTCAAAGGTTTTTTAAATGCTATTTTCTAATTATAATGTTCATTATACTTATGTTTTTTCAGTGATTTTAAATTATCATTCCATTTTCAACCTGGTGAAAACAGGCAATATCGCCAGTTTTCCAGCAATAGCTTACGCAAAAATAAAAATGATACAAATGTGAACAACAACTAACGCAAATAATATGCAGAGTTGGTGTTCCTGTACAAAAATAACAGGAAAACACCACTTCCCGATATTTTCAATGAGCAGCCAACTCTGCGGTGCGATCCCAAAACAGGCGATAAGCTGCGTTAGCATAAGGAATGTACCATCTGCCTTTTACTGGTGTAAAGTAGGACGACTACCTACAGTGTGAAAGGGAGCTCAACCCAGAATCACATCTGAAGACCAACACATGTCATAGAGCTACTGATTATGCACCTCCGATACCCAAGAAGGCCACAAAACCCACTGCAACCATCCACAGGACCTCCTCCTCGGATCACCCACCCTACTACCACCGCGGCAGCACACAACAGGACAATGGACCTTCCAAAAGCGGAATGGCCCCTCAGCCACACAATAGCTGAATGTTGCGAGATGTGGCAACCAAACATGTGTGAAGCACGCAAGTCACCCACCAATAATAGTGCCCACAATACCAAGTGTAGCGGTGATGTGCTGGACAGACCTCACTATGCAGAGCACAAACCTCTCCATGTGTGCAAATACTGCTGGTGCTTGTAGTGTTGTGGACAGTGGATGCAACCATGTTACCTCAGGCAGTGGGGAAGATCTCGGTCATGTACCTGTATCGTCATTCCCTGTAAGCGGAAGCGCAGTGGGCTGGTCCAACATACGCCACTCCAGCTTAGAAGTGGGAATATATAGGCAGTGACTCGGCATGGTTCACTTGTGTGAAGGCCAACGCGTCTGCCAGAGCAGCAGCCCTCACCCTGCCACATGGCTGCCGCCATGACCACGGGCCTCCTCCACACAGGCCCCCTGTGAACACAGCGGCACAGCACCGCAGACTTATGTCTGTACAGACTACTGCCTTCAATCTACACTGCGGACAGCAGGGCTCACAATTCAAATGGAGTGGCGATTGCAGATGATGCAGTCCAGTAGGCAAGACACATTGCTCACGGTGCGGCCCGGACGGACCACGCATCATCGCAGGCTGCGTACACGCTGAGCGCCAGAGGCACCACTAACTTAATGCACCACAAGTCATTGCCACGTGGCCTTACTGAGGCAGAATGCATTAGACAAAAGACATTGCTAGCAGTGCAGCCCACCCGGACCACGCATCATCACAGGGCGCGCACACGCTGGTTGCTTCAGGTGCCACTAACTCACTGCACCACAAGTCATCGCCACATAACCTTATTAAGGCAGAATTCATTAGACAAAAGACATTGCTACCAGTGTGGCCCGCCCGGACCACGCATCATCGTAAGCTCTGCACACGCTGAATACTTCTGATGCCACTAACTGTGCAGCTCAACTCAACGCCACGTGGCTGTGGGCCCTGACTGACCGCTGCCTCTGGCCTACACTGTGGTCAGCACGGCTCACAATTAAAATTGAGTCTTGATTCATTAATTACAGAGTCCAGTAGGCAACTAACTGCAGCGTCCCTGAAACCTACACAATATCCTTTTAGTATCCTTGTTTCAAGAACTTCTTTTATATCAGTTATAGCTTTACTACAATGACCAAATTCATCTTGCAAGTCCAAATGAACACTGAATGGCAGTCTACACTGCAGACAACAGAGCTCATATGTCAAATTCAGTTTTGATTTATTAATTGCAGAGTGAACTGTACTCTATGTCCTCCGATTTTGTCAAGAAGAAGTGACAAAAAGCATTCCTCGATGTCTGAGCTGACAACTGCCTTCGATCTACACTTCGGACAGCAGGGCTCACAATCCAGATCAAGTCGCGATTGCAGATGACGCAGTCCAGTAAGCAAGAGACATTGCTCCCAGTGTGGCCCGCCCACACCACACATCATCGCTGGCTGTGCACACGCTGAATGCTTCAGATGCCCCTACCTCAGTGCACCACAACTCATGGACCCTTTATGATAGAATCTTTTGTGTATGATATCAGATCTGCTGCCTCTACCTCAGTGCAAAACAAGTCATGGACCCTTTATGATTGAATCTCTGTGATCCAATGATTACTATTGTACTTGTTGCCAGCACCAACCATTCCCGAAGGGCTGGCTTACACTCACCCCACACGCATCCAGCACAGACGTCACTGGACATGTGACCATGGTAATAAAAAGGAGTCGAGCGCACGTGCCCGTACCCATTTCCACTATCTATCTGTGTCCGTGTGTTCTTTATGTATGCAACATGCTGCCCCGAGGCCCTTCCACATTACATAGTGCTTTGGACAGCGTATGCAACCATCTTACCTTTGACAGTGGGGGAAAACTTTAGTTATGTAACTTTGTCTCGGTCATTATACAAGTACGTACGTAGAGACTACATCATTAGAGTACTGCAAGGAGAGTGTATACTGAATTTATAAGTGCGTGAGGATCGTCGGAGTGATTGTATAAGTACATATGTTGGCGCAGCCTAACTTCGACAACAACCTTGTCTTTAATTGGCTGCCCTCCATGTGCCAAAACTGAAACTTCAACTTTCCATGGCCCTGTATTGCTACAGCTGCAACACTACACTGAATGTGCAATGAACATTCATACACAGATATCTCATGTCCATCATCTTTCTTGTGTGGAACTATGGATGAATATAGGGTCAGTAATTCCCCGTACCTTCCATGTTGGCCATATTGTGGGACTTGGCTCACAGAGTGACACTTTGGCTTTTGCAACCCGGGTGAAGGTAGCACTCCAACATGGACACCCGCATCCAGTGTTGTCAGATTTTTAAAGCTTTCTATAGCCCAAAGCCAACTAGAAAAATAGGCCAAACTAGCCCAATATTGCTACTTTAGGGAAGGTGGGGCCAGGGACAGCGTCAAACATCTGTGAATGCATTGGAATTGATGTTGCAGCAGTATGCCAAGTAAATATTTGTCTAATAAAGCGCTTTAACATACTACTTTGCCGGACCGTTATATATATATCTATTATCCGGCAACTAGCACAAACCAAAATGTTACCACACAACCAGAAAAATATAGGCCAATTGTGCATGATCTAGCCCAATCTGGCAACACTGACAGCCACGCCCTCACGGCTGGTATACACCCACACCACACCCATCCAGCACAGGCGTCACAGGACACGTGACCCTGCTAATATAGAAGACCGGGTGCACGTGCATTACACCATTTTAGAGTTTAGAGTACATGGCCTCACTTCTCACTGAGTTAGTAGCACCGCAAGCACTGAGCGGGTGTACAACCTGCGATGATGATAGGTGCACTAGTATGTCCTCTGCCATGGCCATATCAAGACTCAGTACCCAATGTGAGACCTATTACCATCCAGAACGGAGCTGCATGATGTGGAGGGTGCCATGACCGTGAAAAGGTGAGCAGTGAGGCATGGGTGCGCAGCGGCGGGCAGATACCTCTGGGCATTGGGAGTGGATGGGGTGCAGCAGCCTGAATGCAGAAAGGCTGCACAGCGATTTAAGTGTACACAGTCGTATATACCCTGCCATTACCCTTTCTTATTGCATTTTGAACAAGTTTTCCAATAGCAGGACAGTTTTTACAGTCGGCCAAATGTCCGTCACTCCCACATCTGTAGCAAAGTAGTTGAGTATTTCTTTTTTCATACAATTACTAATTCTGTACTATTTTTCAGATGTGGGAGCTTGAGAGTGCACTATGACCAGGCACATGGTTGGAGACACACTGGTGACACAAAGGTGAGCTGCGAAGATTTTCTCCAGTGTCACTCTCTCACTCTTTCTATCTCTCTCTCTCTTCCTCTCTCCCTTGATGGATGCATGACACACAATCTTATCTTGCATTTTATCTAACAGACTCTGATTCACAAATTGACGTCACCCCCCAACACCACCAGAGCTGAACACGTGTAGAACCTGCGATGATGCGTGGCCATCCTGGCAATCAACACCCATTTTGAAGTGTGAGCTCCTTTGACCGCGTGTACTGAGGCTGAGGAGGTTCCTTTGGCATGTGGTCGACTCTCTTCGACACACGCCGGTGGCGGCATGTGAGCAGAGAGGCTTGTTTGCGCAGCAGCGGGCACTCACCTCCGGCCAGTGGGAGGGGATGGGGTGCAGCAGCCTGGATGCGCAGCGGCAGGCAGTCAGCTCCGGATAGTGGGAGTGCATGGGGTGCAGCAGCCTGGGTGCGCAGCGACTGTTATACACCTCTGGGCAGTGCAAGTGTATGGCCTATAGCAGACTGGGGACCATAATATCAAGAACAGCGATAACATTATCACCGCTTTAGCAGCAGGAAACTGCCGCTAAAGCGTTGATAAGTGGCTTGATAATATGCCCTTGAGAATTCCCATAGAAGCCCAGGTTCTGGTGTGATAATAATGTTATCGCCCTTCTTGATTCTTCTTTTAAATCTATTTTTTTATTGATGTTTCGCAACCATCAGCTTAGGCAACATAACGTGATACAGTATCATAGTTGTACATGGTATAATGACATACAGTCGCAAACAGTATAGAAGAATACACAGTGACAGTGCTGAAGCATTATGAGAATCCTCGCAAGACATTGTTTAGTAATCTAACATCTGTAATTGAATCTCCGATTGCAAACCAGTGCGGATGATTTCCAGCTTTTGTTCCCTCATCTGGAGTCTAATAACAACATACCATGAGTAATCAAATCTATCAGTGCTCAATACATTGCCAACAACACAACTAAAAAACAAAAACAAAAAAAATGTACCCACCCTTCCCTCCCCACCCCGCATGTCCGGCATTAAGTGTTTATAGTAGCATTTACACATGTCCACAGTTGGACTCGTGTGCACTCCAGTCCCACAGTCTGACTTGGGTATATTGTGCCGTCTTGTGAATCATACAATATAACTACCCATGGATAATGCAAGGAGCCCCTGCGTCACATAACAGTGGTCTAGCCCCTCAAACTATAATAACAGTGCACCCTAGTAGGATAATATATCTATCACAGCATATTCCTCCATCATTGCATTCCAGCTCAGCGAGATAGGTGTTTTCCTCAGCCCCCTATACTCCTCTCTGTGTACTTCAGCCCCCTCAGCCCTTCCCCACTTCACCACTTCTGCATGCCAGTCCTGTATGGACGGGGCTCTAGCAGCTTTCCATTGTGTGGTTATGGCTCTTTTAGCCAGCAGGAGCGCAAGATTAGCAAATTGGGAGGCGGGGTTACCCTTTTTTCCATGAGGCCCTAATCCCAGTATGCAATATTCCAAGGTAACTGTATGGCACACCGGGGTTACACCAGCTATTAGTTTGCATACTGTCGCCCAGTAGTAACTTAGTCGGGGGCAATCCCATACCATGTGTATCAATCCCGCATTGGGTGCATGACAGCGCGGGCAGGTATCACTTGCTCCCGGATACATAGTGTGCAATCTGCGTGGTGTTAACCCCTTCGATGCTGCGCAGATTCCGCCGCTGTGCTGACGGAATCTTGCGCGGGTGTGGTCATGACGGAATGGTTCCGTCATGAGCACAGCTCAACCGTGGGTCATGACGGAACCATTCCGTCATGAGCACCGAAGGGGTTAAATAAGCTCTGTGTAACAACATCAATTGGATAAATTTAAATCTAGGATTGCGAGACACCTTCCCGGGGTATCCCACTATAGTATCGCATTCCTTAACTGTAAACTCCCGGCCTACATCTTCTTCCCACTTGTCGCGTACTAGTCGTAAGGAGATCGCCGTCTCAGTGCGAATACCGTGGGTGAGCCATTTGGTTAGTCATGCTCCATGTCCCATTAGGTATTGCATGGTAAGTAGGGCATTCGAGGCTTGTTCAGTATCACCAGGCGGCGATGTGATGCGTATATATCTGGATATGTGTGCGTGCAATAGGAACATTGTATCGGGGACACCGTGTATGCGCACAAATGTTTCATGCGGTATTAGGACACCTTCTGAGAAAAACTCTCCTATCGTGGTGACTCCCTTCATCCACCCACTTCCGCAGAGCACGGCTAGTAGTCAATCCCGATCTTGTAGGGATACCCAGTAACGGGATAGTGGGAGCATACGGTACCATCTGTCCAGTGTATCTTACCGCACTTCTCCAGTAAGTAATAGCTAATTTCAATAAGTGGGGCGTTGATGCCGGCAGGGGGGCCTGCGGGAGTAAGAGCCTGTGAATAATCCCCTTGTCCCTGTCTCATGGTGTCATGTCCAATTCATTCAAATTACGTCCCGCAAGCCAAGAAGCCAGCCACTTCAACTGGCTAGCATAACAATAAGCCCGTAAATCTGGTACTCCCATCTCTCCTTGTTTCGTAGTTAATTGCAATTTTGCTAGGCTAATACGCTTTCGCCCATTGCCCCACACCAGATCTATCACCAGGGAGTTCAGCACTTTAAAGATCCTCGTAGGGACAAGGATAGGTAGATTTGTGAAATAATAAAGGAGCCGCGGTAGCAGCACCGTTATTGTGATGGCCACTCTGCCCGCTACCGAAAGGGGCAGTGAGACCCAGAATTGGATTTGGGACTTGAGCGCAGCAATCACACGCATTAAATTGCCATCTAAGAGGTCCATGGTATTTCGATAAATCTGTATTCCGAGGTACTTAAAAGTATCAGGCGCTATTTGAAATGCCCAGGGGACGAATTGAAATGGACCATTCCACGTCGATGCATCAAAGAAATACACATACGACTTATCTGCATTAAGAGCCAGCCCAGAAAGGTCTTGAAATGACTCAAATATGGAAGGCATTGGGTGCGGGTCAACCTCCATATCTTTGATATAAAGAATAAGATCATCTGCGTATGCTGAGACCGTGTGAGATGTGCAACCCCGCATTATTCCCTTACAGGCTGCAAAGGCACGGAGTCTGTGCAGAAGTGGTTCAAGAGCCAGAATAAACAACAATGGCGACAAGGGGCAGCCCTGTCTGGTTCCCCGGGCTACCACATATTGTCGTGAGATGTGCTGCCCTGTACGCGCCCGTGCGGTGGAGTTTGTGTATAATAGGTGCAGCCATGCTATATTTTCATCTGGTATACCAAACCGTGCAAGGGCATAGAACATATAGTCCCAGTGCAAAGTATCGAACGCTTGTCTCAAATCAAGTGATATGCATCCCCCTTTGGTACCTGTGCCAAGTGTGCCCAACATAACCCGGTGGAGTCGTCTGATATTAAGGGCCTCATGTAGGTAGCGAAATACCGGTCGGTAACGGCCGATTTTCGGTAAATATGCCGTTACCGACCGGTATTCAGACAAGTGAGATGTAGGAGTCCAAAAACCACTTTTCGGTAAATATGAGGCGGTAAATACCGATTCATAGTTACCGAATTCTAAAATACCGATTCATATTTACCGAATACATAATTAACGAATCGGTAAATATGAAGTGGTAAATATGAAGTGGTAAAAATTTAAAATGACATGTAGGAGCAGTCGGTAATTAAGAAATCCAGGAAAATCGGTAAATAAGAGTCGGTAATTAACACGGATTGAAAGCAGGTGGTAACCATCAACAATGCACATAAGCAATCCCAAAATGCAACAGCGTGGACAACATGTCCGCCATGTACGTCATTGCAAGGCGCCTACGTCTACAGGCAGCAGGACTGAGGGTGTGGCGACGGGAGGAACAAATCTACAGACAGCGCATCACACTATTACAGCTGACTGATGCAGAGATACATGAGAGGTACAGGCTACACCCCGAAACCATCATGGACCTGATAAGGGACCTGCACCCACTCCTGGACCAGCCAACAAGAAGGGCGCACGCCATACCACCACATGTGCAGGTGCTCTGCAGCCTACATCTACTGGCATCCGGCAGTTATCAGGTGGTGATAGCTGCGGTGGGTGGTGTATCCCAGAGTTGCCTGTCCCGTTTCTTCAGGAAGTTCCTGGATGCCATGATGCAGAGAATGCACCACTACATAAGCTTCCCAAACACACAGGCTGCACTGCAGAAAACAAAAACAGACTTTTATCACATGGCACAGTTCCCCCATGTCATCGGCTGTATTGATGGTACACACATCCCAATCTGTCCACCAGCTGATACAGAGCACATCTACAGGAACAGGAAGTCCACCCACTCCATCAATGTGCAGGTGATCTGTGATGCAGGGAACATCATCACAGATATTGTTGCAAAGTTTCCTGGGAGCACCCACGACTCTTACATCTTCCAGAATAGTGGGATCTACACACGACTGAGTGCCGGCGAATTCGGAGAGGGATACCTGCTGGGTAAGTAACAGTGACGCCCCTTGAAACCTGCAAATCAGAGTGTATAGAGGCATGTAACTGATGGTTCCCTTTTACTCATCCAGGCGACAGTGCATATGCATGCCGTTCATTCATCCTCACTCCCTACCTACACCCAGCAACCCAGAGTGAGAGACGATACAACGTGGCCCACAAAACAACACGCAATGTGGTGGAGCGCACGTTTGGACTACTGAAGAGCAGGTTCCGCTGCCTCCACAAGAGCGGAGGCGCACGCCAGTACAAACCCATCACCTGCTGCAAGATTATTGCCACTTGTGCAATGCTGCACAACCTTGCCACGAAAAAAGGTACAGATGTGGAACTAACATATTTTGAGGACAACGAGGATGAGTCAGGCCAGCCAGAGGGCAGCGCAGCTAGAGTGCCAACTGCAATCGATGGGAGAGAGAGACGGGCAGAGATCACATGCAACTATTTCTGAGTAAGTGAGGGGACACAGCGAGTTGTGAGAAGTCATGACGTAGTTTAATGTGGCACCACGCCATGAACACATGAACAGGCCAATCTGGCAATATACCATCTATACAAGGAGTATGTCCAGGGTTACGTCACCCAATGGGAAGTGGCTAAGCAGGGCCACATCAATGTTTGCGCATACGCGCTGCAGTGGTGGATTGCACGGCCTGTGCATCCTCACTAGAGCCAACCCCAAGCCGCCTGCTGCTCCTGCCTGCTTCGGGGACGGGGGGTGTGATGCTGCTGCTGGTGTCGATGCTCTCCGCAGCATCCCCTGCAGCAGTTGTCGACGCCTGACTAGTCAATAGCACCCCTAGTGCACTTGTCACCTGCACCATCCCCCGAGACAGGTCGCTGCAGCACTGTGTTAGGCCCTCCTGCATCGTCACAGAGCGCCGGCAAAGTAGGGAAGTCGCAGTTGCCAGACGGTTGAGTGCCCTGCTGGTAGTGTCCCTTCTCTGGCGTTCCCGGCGCCGTGCTTCGATGTCAGCATCTAATTTGCTGCACAACTGCTGGATTGACTGGGACATGTCCCGAATGCCCGCAGCCATGCCGCCAATGTTTGTGTCCATGTTGACTAAGCTTGTCTTCATCACCCGCATGTGCCTCTGGACTGACATAACTGCCTTTGATTGCAGGCGCTGTTGCTTCAACATTTGGCCCTCGAGCCCCAAGAAGACACCATGGCCGTCAGTGGGTGCTGGTGGACTCTGGACACGCGACCTGCGGCGCCCTCTTGCTCCCGTCTGTGCTGCCTGTGAGGTGTGGGGCACAGTGGGATGGCTCCCTTCCTGGGGCCCGGTGCGGTCTTCTGGGCCCATGCTGTCGTCTGACGAGGTGTCGAAGGCTCGTAGCCTGGCTGCTGGACGCCTCCTCATTCTCACACCTGCAAGCGGAGATGTGGCCGGTGATTCGAACATGAGTGGCGATGCTGGCTGTGGTTGTGGTGATGCTGGCTCTCGGTGAGGTGATGCTGGCTCTGTGTGCGGCGAGGCTGGCTGTGTTGGTGGTGCGGCTGCCAGTGGGGCTGCTCCCTGGTCTGAACTCGTGCTGGCTAGAGGTGATTTTTGTGGCCGGTGTGCCGTCTCCCCTGCAGCATGCCCTGTACTGCATGATGTCACATCTGTGGACAGAAAAACAACATTGGCTCAGTGTCCCCGAAGGGCTGCATTGCAAGCGTCACAATAAATCATTTCACATTCCAATCTGTCCTCTGTCTCCTTGTGCCTCGAGTGCGTGACATGCCTTGTTGCCCTGTAACATTTACGTCATGGTTAGTGTTGCCCTGACTACATCTCCCGGAATGCATTGCCTGTCTGCACTGACACGTGTGGACTGCAGTGTGATTCTCGTTTCACAATGGGGGATGTGGGATAGGGGTAGGGGAGGCTACATTGCTGTGCTTTCGTCTTACCTTGGTGTGTTGCGGCTCTGCCAGAGCTGTCGGCGTCCCCAAGACCCACGACGCTCTCTTGCTCGATTGTGGCCGCCACCAGCTCCTCCAGTTCGGTGAGGGCAGGTGCCCTGTTGGTTCCACCTCCGGTCTGGCTGGCCTCCTTCTGGATGTCGCCCATCTTCCTCTTGGTCACAATCCTCAGGTCATACCAGCGCTTTTTGAGGACCTCAATGTCCCTGTGGGTCACTCCCACAGCATTGACCTGCGCCTGGATGGCCAGCCATATGTTGCGCTTTTCGGCCTCAGGCACTTGCAGGGATTGCCTCCCAAACAGCTTCTGGTGCTGCTTCACCACCTCCTCCACCAGCACCTGGAGTTCCTTGGGGCTGAATTTGAGCTTCCTCCTCCTTTCCCCTCCGTCTTTCTGTGTTCTCTGGCTGGACATGCTGTTCGTTTCCCGCTCGCACATGCAACTGCTCCCTGCCTCTCCTCTGCACTCCAAGCCTCTCCAGGGTTGGCTAATTATGTACACCTGCCTGGGTGTGGCCACTTCGGCTAATTGTGTACACCTGCCTGGGTGTGGGCAGTTCCTGGTTGGGTGGGCTGTCGTTGCACAGGATTAGCTGTTTCGTCAAGTCATGTGATGTTATTTACCGAATCCGTACATACCGATTCGGTATTTTCCGATTCGGTAGATACCACCTCGGTATTTTCCGAATCGGTAGATACCACCTCGGTATTTTCCGATTCGGTAATTATCACCTCGGTATTTACCGAATTGGTGAATTCCGATTCGTATTTACCGAATGTTACCGAATCGGTAACTGTTACCGAATTTTTACCTACATATAACTTACCGATTCTAATTTACCGATTCGGTACGGCTCGGTATTTAAGAACCGGTAAAATTTATTTACCTACATGAGGCCCAAAGTGCCGTATTTCTACCTGTTACAAACCCACATTGATCATTGTGTATTAATGTTAGAATAAACTGACCGAGATGGGTGGCCAATAATTTGCTCAGAATCTTATAGTCCGTATTCAGAAGTGATAGAGGTCTGTAGTTTGAGAGAAGTAAACCGTCCCTCCCCGGCTTTAATAAGGAGACCACTAACGCCTGCAGGGCCGAAGCAGGGAGCCCACCTGTTTCCAACGACTCTTGATATATACATTGCAAGAGGGGTATCAGCAGGTCAGCATACACCGCATAAAATTCGGCCGGTAAGCCATCACTCCCTGGAGTTTTATCACGCAGTAGAGCTTTAATTGCCTGTCGAATTTCCGCCCCGTTATTGGCCTCTGTAACTCGTCTCGTTGCTGCCGTGTGAGTTGTGGTAGGTGCAGCCCGTTGAAAAAAGGCTCAAAATCAATGTCAGTAAGTCCAGGAAGTGGACCATAGAGTAATTCGTAATAGTCCCTGAATGCATTTTTGATGTCTAATTGCGTGTCCACCACAGTATCCTCACTGTTCCGGATCTCCAATATGGGTGTCGGGGTGGGGCATTACAAACCAACCAGCCAACAGCGGCCCTGACCTGTCTGCCTGTGTGTGTTGTTTCTGTATATACAGCCGGTGATCAACGACACGTAGTTCCTCAAGTAGTTCAGTGTATTGAATGTTGGCCTCCCCCAATTGTGTCAGTTGTTCACCTGTCCCCGGGGCCTCCCCTTCTAGTGCCGCCAATGTACCCTCTAGCTTTGTGAGCCATTCTATCAGAGCAATTCTAACTCCTATCTTAGTGCTTATTGCTACTCCCCTGATGACCGTTTTAAAGGCATCCCATTCCATCTGGCGATTGCTAGCAGAGCCTGCATTTTCCAAGAAATAATGATCAATTGCCTCCGACAGGGCTTGGAGGAAGACCGAGTCTTCCAGCATATTGGGCTGCAGCTTCCAAGTCGGAATTGGAGTTGGAACCTTACCCCAACGCATAGTTACCTCCACCGGGTTATGGTCTGAGAGGGTTTTACCCATATGGAGTACAGAAGTAATGGATCCCAATAGGGCGTCGGAACAGAGGAACCGATCAATCCGTGTGTGTAGCTTGTGTGGTGGTGAGAAAAATGAATACTCCCTGAATTCTGGATATTTAGCCCGCCATGCATCTCGAAGATCCCAAACCTCTGCCCACCTTTTAAGTGCCTCAGCTTGTTTTTTGCTTTCTGTAGCATGCAATGGGGGGTGGGACCTGTCTAAGTCAACATCTAATACAGCATTAAAGTCGCCTCCTATCACCCAAGGATACTAAGTTCAGTCTGCCAATGCTGCGCTTAGTGTAGTTAGGTACTTGTCTTGATCAGTGTTTGGTGCATATATACAACCCATGACCACATGAGTTCCGTCCAACAGTCCATGAAGTAACACATATCTGCCGTTGATGTCTATTTTCTGCTCTAGGAGTCTGAAAGGGACACTGCTTCGCATCCACATAGCCGCCCCCCTGGAGAAAGCCGAGAATTTAGTATCAAACAGTTGCCCCTTCCACTTCTTCTGCAGTTTGGCTACCTCGTCAACATTAAGGTGAGTTTCTTGTAAATAAGCTACAGCAACCTTTCTTCTATTTAGCTGCGCCAAGATACGGTGTCTTTTATGGACAGAGCCCATGCCCCTTACATTCCAGGTGCAGTAAGTGTATTTGTTATGTGATGCCATCACGGCACAGAAAGTGTAGTGGCCATGCAGTATGTGGAAACCGAATCACTGTTAAAATTAACTGTCTGTGCACCGAACATGCGTTAACATTTACATTCCCCAATACCAGGTTCCCCCGGAGAACATCAGAGGACCAAACCTGAAACAAAAATCCAACATGGGTGCCAAACATTAAATGCCTAATCCCAATCGCCTGGGAAGTAATGGCCAGAACTGCGACAGTTCCTAGAGGCAACGTATCACCCATTTGAAAATGTCCTGGATACATTGGTACATTTCCCTATGCAGCTTAGTTATACTAGACCCATTACAGCAGTCACCAACAATAGCATTCACTGTACATTACTCTTTATACGTTACCACTCCTGGACTACTGGACAATACCATCAAAAGTCCTTAGCAACTTGTGCCGTGATCGAAGGGAACAATGTTAGGCTAGTTTCAGAGTCAGAGCGCACCGTGTCCCCATCTGAAGAGTGCTCTGAAGTTTCCGCAGACTGAGCATCGTGAGCAGCCAGCGCTGCCGCCGTCAGGAGTGCATCCTTCTGTCTGCTCGTGATCTGTTCCAATGTTGGGCCAGCGTCCGTTGTGTTTATAGAGCTGCCAGATCCCAGTCTGGGTAGTCTGGTAGATCGTATCGGGGAGGCCCGCCGTAGCTGACCCGATGGAAGTGATGTCTGAGAGGTCCCCGGTGTAAAGATTATTTCAAGCCAGTCCGCCGCCTCCTCTGGGTCATCAAAAAAATATGATTTTTGTCCTTGAACAACTATCAGTCGAGCAGGGAAAAGCACTGCATATTTCAAGTTATGTGCGCGTAGGGTCTTCTTGACTCCCAAAAAAGTAGCTCTAGCTTTCTGTACCGCAGGTGTAAAATCCGGATAGAGAGAGATAGTCTTGTTCTCGAAGCTTATGGGAGCATTTTCTCTGGCAGCTCGTAGGATCGTGTCGCGGTCTTTGTAATGTAGTATGTGCGCTATCAGCGGATGGGGAGGCGCCCCCAGCTGAGGAGGTCTGGGAGGCACACAGTGCGCCCTCTCCACACTGTACAAGGACGTTATGCCTGTCGTCGCCACACGATCCCTCAGCCAGTCTTCAACTAATTGCGTAGGGTTAGATCCCTCGCTGCGCTCTGGCATACCAAGTATACGGACATTATTGCGGCGGGTCCTCCCTTCCGCAGCATCCACTCTGTCCTGCAGGCCTTTCAATTGACATTGGAATTGTTCGAGCTGCGTGGAGTGCAGGGTCTGTTGAGGTATAAGATCATCTAACGCTAGTTTATTGGACTTGACCTTATCGACCAGTTTCTTGTGATCTGCTTGGAGGAGGCCAAGGTTGGTGGACATTCGCTCCTCCAGTGCCGTCCGCGAATCCCGTATTTATTTTAAGATCAAGTCCAGATTCGCATCATGCAGATCTGTTCCAGTGGGAGGTATCACATTACTGCCTGAGGCATTGGAGGGATCACTGCCGAATAGAAGCTGCGTTTGCTCTTGGTGTTGCGTCCCATCATGCCTCGCCGTCCGCCCCTTCGCCTCCGCTCCAGTATGGTCACCCCATGGGCCACTAGGGTGCTATACCTCACAGCACGGCACCCACAAACAAGTTCCGGTCTTCATTGCCCAAAGGGACATCTGCAGCCACAAGTCCCTCAGATCACAGGTCCGGAGTATTAACCATTCGCCAAGCCAGCATCCCTCACTCACGCTATCAGGAATGCCGGCCTCCGTACCTTTATTAAGCCGCTGAATAGTTCCAGCAGTGACAGTATCCACCTAGTCACCGCCTGATCCCCGTACAACCCCATATTCAGGGTAACCAGCAGTTGGAGGACATCACCAGTCTTTGTATTTGTGGTCACTATGACGGGGGCAGGGGCACAAGTAGGCACAGGGGGGACCCAGCAATAGCGCTCTATCTTGTGCAGTGAAGGTCAGAAGTCACCACAGAGGGAGGCAGCACTGTAGTATGGCCTGATGTATTTCGCAGTCACCCGTATGCAGTGGGTGCCGCGATGTCCAGCTCTTTACCAAGGGCAGTTCTGCCTCGCAGCCGCGATTCACCGCAAACCGCCAAAATATGCCCTCAGCAGGGGGGAGGAGGGGTTAATGCCGCTGCCGACTCCACGCTCCGCAGCGCCAGTTCTCCCCACACTCGCTCTCGCACTGATAAGGGCTTGTCTCTTCCCCACCTACGTTGGTGCCGGCTCAGATCCGTCCGCCCATAGCCGCCATGTTTGCCGCCGCAGTCTCCGTTCTCACGTTGTGGGCCAAAGGAGTGGACACTCACCGCAGGCAATCACCGCTCCACCTCCGCTCAAGCACGATGTCCACAATCCCCCTGCCAGCACCACCCACGGCCTGCACATGTGCCGCAGCAATTGCAGAAGATCAGCGGGACGGTCTCTCCAGGGACGCGGCTCCTCCCCTCTTCGCTCCACTACTCCGATGTCGTTCAGAATCTACATACTTCTTTGGCAGGATTCCGCTGCCATATGGTGGCCAGCAACACAGCCACCGTGTCCAGGAGTGTTCTGCCACTACAGGATGGGCGACCAAGCTGTGCAGGTCCAGTATATGTCAGGATAATTAGCTTTTTGTCAGGGTAATGGATGGAGCTCTTTCAGCTCACGTCCTCCATGCTCGCCAGTTGGCCACGCCCCCATCGCCATTCTTGATAATATGGCCCTGGGTGCGCAGCGCTGTTAGACACCTCTGGGCAGTAGAAGTGGATGGGATGCAGCAGCCTGGGTGCACAGAGCCGAAACAGAGAATTACGCGTGTGCAGTTGTATATAGTCTGCAATTACTAATTCTATACTATCTTTCAGATAACTAAACTTGAGGGTGCAGTATGCCCCGGCACGTGGTTGGAGACACACCGGTGACACAAAGGTGAGCTGCGAAGATTTTCTCCAGTGTCAACACTACCTCTTCACTTTTCCTTTCTCTCTCTCTCACAATTTCTCTCTTTCTCTTTCTCTTCCTCTCTCTCTCATTCTTTCTTTCTCTCACTTGTTCTCTCTCTTCATCTCTCTCACACTGTTTGTCTCTTTTCCTCTCTCTCACACTGTTTCTTTGTCTCTTCCTTGCATCTCACTCTTTCTTTCTGTCTTTCTTTCTTTCTCTCTCTCTTTCTTTCTTTCTGTCTTTCTTTCTTTCTGTCTTTCTTTCTTTCTTTCTTTCTTTCTTTCTTTCTTTCTTTCTTTCTTTCTTTCTTAATATTTCTCTCTTTCTCTCTCACACTTTGTCTCTCTTCCTCTCTCTCACTCTTTCTCCCTCTATTTTCCTTTCTCTCTCTTCCTCTCTCTCACACTGTTTTACTCTTTCTCTCTTCCTCTCTCTCACTCTTTCTCTCCTCTCTTTCTCTCTCTGTCTTCCTCTCTCTCTCTTCTCTCTCACAGTGATTCTCTGTCTCTCTCACTCTTTCACTCTTTCTCTGTCTTCCTCTCTGTCTTCCTCTTTCTTTCTGTCTTCCTCTCTCTCTTTCTCTTTCGCTCTCTCTTCCTCCCTCTCTCACTCTTTCTCTCTCTTCCTCTCTCTCACACTGTTTCTCTCTTTCTATATTTCTTGTATTTCACTCTTCTTCTCTTTCTCTCTCCTTTGCTGGATGCATAACGCACCATTTTATTTTAATTTTTGTCTTGCAGGCTGTGATTCACAAATTGTTGAGGGATGACACGCCATGGCTGTACATAGTTTTATTTGTTGTTGTTTTCTTTTAATAAAATATTTTACACACATAGTTTTATTTGTTGTTGTTTTGTTTTAATAAAATGTTTTATATGTAAATCCATACATGACTAAGATTCTTATTTGTTCAACCTCACAAGCATCTTTTTTATTAAAACCGCAACACCAGCCGATTTGTTAGGCTCGACATTTAAAAACATTTCTGTCACATTTGTTTGTGGGGGGTGAGCGGGGATGGCGGACAAGCAGCTGCTGCTGGGGGATGTCGGAGTACTGTTGGGTGTCTGACCTGCATCATCATTGCCTCCATTGCATCTCTTCTCAGAGACCTGCCAACCGGCATAATAATTCCTGAAAAAAAGTGAGTGTTGTTAAATCAAACATCTGAGAGCATGTTTTAGTAAAACAGTAGCACTACAGTGCTTTGCTCTCTTTACCAGTCAAACAATATCAATTCTCACTGAAGATTTTTTACTTTGTTTGAATCTTGGCCCACAATATCTATAACGCACTGCCAATGTGAGTGCTCTTCCATGTCTTTAGGATTGCTTTAGCCTCTCAGATATCACAATAATACATGTACTTGGTTAGCCTCAAAGAAGTCGATTTCATGTAGGGCAAAGCATAAATACCTTGCGACAATTTGGGGAGCAATCACACTGCCAATTCATATCCAATGATTTTACACAGGCCTCCGCCATTGTTTCTACAAATGGTCCAACTCTGTATGTGCAGAGGAAAGTCTCCCCTTGAAAACCCCTACTGCATGGACAGTCTTTCAAAATATTTCAACCTTGTGAGCCTCCAGGTATCAAAGAGTGGTTCTGCCTCTGTCAGTCCCACTTTGTGATCAATCAATCCTAGAGCCGGTGGGCTTCTGTTGGAGGGAGGACCACCGGGGAGTCGGGGGGACTACTCCGGGGCACCTTCCTACCGCAAAGTTATAGCCGAGCGCCGCCGAGAAGCCTCCTAGGAGAGGTCCTTCTCCTATGATCGTACTAGGCCCAGTAACATCACCACACAGGACTCCGTATTAGTTGCTTATCTTGGTTCTTTATATAAAAAGGAGCACGGTTCAATATTTACAATGGGATCGAGTGATCCGGCACGAGTCTCAATGTTCTTGGAGGGATAGGGTAGCGGGACAGTCTTAGTACCAGCCAGGTACGGGAAGGCTCTGCGCCAGACCTTGGGTGCTGGTCTCAGAGCGGCTCGGACATGGAGAGCCGCGACGGCGTCTGCAGGGCTCGGGTGGTAGTTCCGTTTGGGTCGAGCCGCGACACAGTCAGCAGGGCTCCGGTGGTAGGTCCGCTTCGGTCGAGCCGCGACGAGGTCAGCTGGGCTCTGATGGTACGTTTCAACAAGGTCGGGCCGCAACAGCGTCAGCAGGGCCCCAAAGGTTCGTGAAGGTCTTGTAAGCACGATGGAGCCGCGACGTCGTCAGCAGGGCTCAGAGTGTCGGTTCAGGAAGAGTCTTTCTCCGTAGGGTCAGCCGCGATCCGATCAGCAGGGCTCTTGACTCCGGGATACAACTGTCGTCTTGTTGCCGGGACGCCCCAGATATAGGTCTGGAGCCCTTTGATGTCCGGACCCTTGCGCCCAGGAGGGCGGAGAGGCCGGGTAGGGCGCGGCCAGACACCCAGCAGGAGAGGCGCCAGGCCCCAGAGAGCTGTGGGGCGATCGCACCTAGATGTGGAAGGACGGTTGGGGGTCCCATCGATACTGCCCCCCGCCGGGAGTGGGAAGGGCTCACGTGGTATCCCCCAGGCCAGGGGTGGGCGCCTCGATGTCGGGCCTCGCTGGGACCGAGGCCGGGTAGAGCAGGGTCATGTAGGTGGTCACGTGGAGTGACGTATAATCCAAAATGGCGGCGCCCCGAGGTGCATGGGACCTCGTGCGGCTTAGCGAGGGGGAACAGGACCACGCCACGAGGCCGGCTCCAACACGTGTCCTCCCCAGCTGAAGGCAGGGGGAGTCACCCATCTCCTTGGGGGTTCTCCTCACCGAGGCGGAAGAATCTGGACAGGCCGTCAGCATTGGCGTGGTCGTTGCCGAGCCGGTGTTCCACGGTGAAGTCCATCCCTTGCAGCGAGATGGACCATTGCAACAACTTGGGGTTCTCGCCCCGCATTTGCATGAGCCACCGCAAGGGCCGGGGGTCAGTCTGGACCCTGAAGTGGGTGCCGAAAAGGTAGGGCCGGAGCTTCTTGAGAGCCCATACCACAGCGAAAGCCTCCCGCTCGATGGTGCTCCACCTCTGTTCTCGGGGCAGCAGTCGGCGGCTGATAAAGGCCACAGGTCGGTCGAGGCCCTCGGCGTCCATCTGGGAGAGGACCGCCCCGACCCCGTACTCTGATGCGTCGGTCTGCACCACAAATTCCTTGCTGTAGTCAGGGGCCTGTAGCACCGGGGCAGCACACATGGCCGCCTTGAGGGCTTCAAAAGCGGTCTGATAGCGTGGCGTCCAGTGCACCACTTTGGGCTGTTTCTTGGAAGTGAGCTCCGTAAGGGGGCCCACAATGCTGCCATAATCTTTAATAAAGCGCCGGTAGTAGCCTGTGAGGCCTAAGAAGGCCCGGACAGCGGTTTGGGTTGCGGGGGGCTCCCACGCCTGGATGGCATCGACCTTCAACTGGAGGGGCGCTCCCTGGCCACTCCCCACCTGGTGGCCCAGATAGGTCACAGATCCTTGACCGATCTCGCACTTGCTGGCCTTAATTGTGAGCCGGCCCTTTGGAGAGCGGCCAGGACTTCTCCGAGGTGCCCTAGGTGCGCGGCCCACTGGTAGCTGAAGACTGCAATGTCATCGAGGAGGCCGCGCTGAAGGCTTCTAGCCCGGCCAGGACCTTGTTCACCAGCCTCTGAAAGGTCGCTGGGGCGTTCTTCATACCGAAGGGCATCACCCGAAAGTGGTAGTGCCCATCGGGGGTAGAAAAGGCGGATCGTTCCTGGGCGCCGGGAGTGAGCTTGATCTGCCAGTACCCAGCGGTGAGATCAAAGGTGCTTAGGTAGCGGGCGGCCCCTAAGCGGTCGATCAGCTCGTCTGCCCGTGGCAGGGGGTGGGCATCGGTCTTGGTGACTGCGTTCAGGCCCCGGTAGTCTACACAAAATCTGAGTTCCGGAGAGGTGCCGGGGGTGGCGGCCTTCGGCACCAAGACCACCGGGCTGGCCCACGGGCTGTCGGAGGGCTCGATGACTCCGAGGGCGAGCATCTTTGCGACCTCGGTCTGTATGCAGGCTCGGACTCGGTCAGGTACTCTGTAGGCGCGGTGTCGCACAGGGGGGCTGTCCCCGGTATCCACGTCGTGGACGCACCAGGGGGTCACCCCGGGCGTGAGAGAGAAGAGGGCAGCGAAGGGTTGCAGCAGCCTCCGGCAGTCATGGCGCTGTTCCGGGGTCAGTGTGGCGGAGAGGTGGACGCCCTCCAAGGAGCCGTCTTGGCCCGAGGACCCCAGGAGGTCTGGTAGGGGCTCGGAGTCGCTTTCGCCCCCATCGTCAGTAGCCAGCAGCAGGCTTAGTTCAGTTCGGGCAAAGTGGGGCTTGAGCCGGTTGGCGTGTAGGACCCGGAGGGGGTTCCTCGGGGACCCCATGTCGACCAGGTAGGTGACGGGGCTCTTCTTCTCAACCACCTTGAAGGGCCCGGTCCACTTGTCCTGCAGGGCGCAGGGGTCCACGGGTGACATGACCCAGACTTGCTGGCCCGGCTCGAACTCGATGATCGAGGCATTTGCGTCATACCAGCGCTTCATGTCCTCTTGGCTGGCTTCGAGGTTGGCTTCTGCCAGGGCCCGGAACTTCCGAGTCTGGTTCCGCAGGGTCAGGAGGTACCGGTAGACGTCGGGGGGGGGGGCATCTTGGACGTTCGCCTCCCAGCCCTTGTTGACCAGGCTGAGGGGCCCTCGGACGGGGTGCCCATACAATAGTTCGAAGGGGCTGAAGCCCAGGGATTTCTGTGGTCCCTCCCGATAGGCGAACAGGAGGCAGGGTAGCAGGACATCCCACCTCCTCCTCAGGGGCTCTTCCAGGCCCTGGATCATCCCTTTTAGGGTCCTGTTGAACCGCTCGACCAGTCCGTTCCCCTGGGGGTGGTAAGGGGTGGTGAATCTGTAGGTGACCCCACATTGTTGCCAGAGGGATTTCATGTACTTTGAAATAAAGTTCGTACCCCTGTCGCTCACCACTTCTCGGGGGAACCCCACCCTGGAGAAGATGCCCATCAGGGCCCGGCCCACCACTGGAGCTGTCACCGTGCGGAGTGGGATGGCCTCGGGGTATCGGGTGGCGTGGTCGACCAGTACCAGGATGAAGCGGTGTCCCAGGGCGGTTCGGGGGTCGAGGGGCCCCACGATGTCGATCCCCACTCGTTCGAACGGGGTGTGGACGGCTGGAAATGGTTGGAGGGGGGCTTTAACTCGACCCCCAGTCTTTCCGCTAGCCTGGCAGGTCTGGCAGGACCGGCAGTGGTGGTCCACGTCTCTCCGCATTCGGGGCCAATGGAAATGGGTCACTAGGCGGCTGTAAGTCTTGTCCCGCCCGAGGTGTCCGGCGAGGGGCACGTCATGCGCCAGGTTCAGGAGGAACTCCCGGAACCGGAGGGGAACCACCAACACCCGGCCGGCTCCCAGTTCGGCGATTTTCTGCTCGCTGTATAGTAAGTCATTGTCCCAATAGACCCAGTGGGTTCCCGTGGGGTCCCCCGAGGCCTGGGCGGCCGCTTGCTGTCGGGCCCCCTCGAGAGATGGGCAGGCCTTCTGTTCTTGCTGGAATTGTTCGCGGGTGGGGCCCCCATCGTGGCGCCACTGGGCCAACTCGGGGATCTCGCTGAGGGAGGCGGCCTTGTCGGAAGAAAGTTCGGATGGCCCGGCCTCATCGTTGGGTTCCTCCATGCCGGAGGATGGTGATAGTTCTGGGCCCGTAGGCTTGTCGGTGGCCGCGGCAGCGGCTGGTTGGGCGGTCATGGACCGGGTGGTGGCGCAGGCCCACTCGGGCAGCCCTAGCATCCCCAGATGCTCGCGGCGCTCCACCTGGGCCCAGGGGGATCTCTCTAGGTCATTCCCCACGAGGCAGTCCACGGGGGCGTCGTCGCGGACAGTCACTTTTAGGGTGCCGGACACTCCTCCCCACTCGAAGGGGATCCTGGCCATCCGGCACATGCTCTCGGTGTTGTCTGCGGTCCGGACAGGGCATAGGACATGTGGCAGGATCTGTTCGGGGGTCACCAGGTGGCAGCGGACAGCGGTCACGCTGGCCCCAGTGTCCCGGAGGGCTTCGGCCCGTCGTCCATTGATGGTGACCCACTGCTGGTACTTCTGGGTGTTGCTGGGGATGGCCGCTCGGGGCACCATATCTCGGGAGCCCAGGCATACGAGCGACATGGAAGCGGGTTCCCACTCGGGGGATCCGTCGTCGCGGTTTTCCTCCTCGTCCTCTCCTTCCCCCAGGGCTGCGGCTGCTATTTGTCGGGGAGGGGGCCCAGCGGTCCCGTTCCGTCGGTTCACGGGGCAGGCCGGGTCGCTGGCATAGTGGCCGGTCTGCTGGCAGCCGAAGCAGGTCACTGGTGGTCGGGGTCCAGGCCAGGTGATGGGGGCCCCCCTTTGGCCCATGGTCGGGGACGTGTGGTTGGGGGCTTGGCCTCGTGGCGGGCTTCTCGGTGGTCCGGCCGGGAATTCTCGACCGCGGTGGGACCCCCCTCCTCCGCCCCGCTGGCGAGGAGGACCCGTGGTACTCCGTTGGTAGTCCCCCACGGGGTTCCGGGGACCCGGGTGTTGACCCATCGGTCTGCTTCGGCGGCGAGCTTCCGGGGCTCAGTCAGTTTACTGTCCAGGAGGTGTTGCCTTAGTTCCACAAAGCAGTTGTTGGCGAGGTGCTCCCAGACAATGAGGTCGAACAGTTCATTGTACGATGTGACCTTGCTCCCTTTTATCCACCCTTCAAAGGCCCGGCTGAAGAAGTCCACGTACTCGACCCATGTGGTACCAGGGAGCTTCTTGCAGTCTCGGCGGATAGTCCGTAACGGGTGAGTAGGGCTTCCTTCATGTGGTCGTAGGAGGTCATCACTGCGTCGGGGAGTTGCAGCAGGGTATCACGGCCCTCGCTGAGGAACCTCCCCCATAGGCCGGCACCCCAATCCTTCCGGGGTACCCGATGGGAGGTCATGGCTACCTCGTAGGCTCGGAACCATTGCTGGATGTCGTCGTTCTTGTAGTATTCTTTGACGACATCCTTGGGGATATGAACCTTTGGCTCGGTCAGTGGCGGAGCGTCCCGGTTCCCGGGGGTACTGGTCTCCCCCGTTTTGGCTTTTAGTTTGAGTTCTTTGAGGCTCCTCTCGTGCTCGAGGGTTAGCCGTCTCTCTTCGAGTTCCCGATGCCGTTTCTTTTCTTCAATTTCCTCTTGCAACCGTAGTTGCTCCAGGGCTATTTTCTTCTCCGCCAGTTGGAGCTCGCCGTCCAGCCGGAGTCGTCCGAGGTCCATTTCGTGTGCCCAGACCCTCTCTTGTTCTCGCATTTCTTCGTGGGATAGGCTTGCTTCGGGGATGCCTCGCCCCCCATCTGTCGGGGTTGTGGTCGGCAGGTTTTCGTCCCGGGTCGAGGTCCCTTCGGTGCGGGGTGGAGTGGCCTCGGCTTCTGCCCAGGCTTTCAGGGCTTTCTGCATTTCCTCCTTGGTGCCCAATCCGGTGGTTGGGATCCCTCTGTCCTTGCAGAATTGTTTGAGTTCTTTGTGGGTGTATTCTTCCAGTTTTTCCAGCTGGAAGGTTGCGGCCACGGTTGCTTCTTGGCCGTCCATGGTTCCCTTTTTCTTTTTCCGTCTGGTTAGGTAGTGGGTGCGTTACTTGCCTGTACGATTGCATCTGGCTCGGATCCCGTCGCTGGCCACCAAATGTTGGAGGGAGGACCACCGGGGAGTCGGGGGGACTACTCCGTGGCACCTTCCTACCGCAAAGTTATAGCCGAGCGCCGCCGAGAATCCTCCTAGGAGAGGTCCTTCTCCTATGATCGTACTAGGCCCAGTAACACCACCACACAGGACTCCGTATTAGTTGCTTATCTTGGTTCTTTATATAAAAAGGAGCACGGTTCAATATTTACAATGGGATCGAGTGATCCGGCACGAGTCTCAATGTTCTTGGAGGGATAGGGTAGCGGGACAGTCTTAGTACCAGCCAGGTACGGGAAGGCTCTGCGCCAGACCTTGGGTGCTGGTCTCAGAGCGGCTCGGACGTGGAGAGCCGCGACGGCATCTGCAGGGCTCGGGTGGTAGTTCCGCTTGGGTCGAGCCGCGACACAGTCAGCAGGGCTCCGGTGGTAGGTCCGCTTCGGTCGAGCCGCGACGAGGTCAGCTGGGCTCTGATGTCTCAGGGACACAAAGACTTCACACCAGCTCCCCTGAACTCCACTGCTGGGAGTTCTGACCTGCCAGGTGGTGCCTATTCTAGTGTTGGGCCTCTGGAGGTTGTTCCTGCTGTTGGGAGCTTGAAAAAACGTAAAGAAAGCAAGAAAAACACCGTCTGCATTGCTTCCAGTAATGACGCAAACTGCACTAAGTCCAGGGGCACCGCTTGTGAAGTGCACAACGCACCGCCCTGCCTGCATTGCAGCTCCGACACCCCTCGAGGCATGCAGTTATCGGCCTTTCCAATGCCAGCGCTCACACCGACACCGTCACCGCCAGCACCAGCATCCTGTTATCGCGGAGCCGACAACCAACAGGGTGACTTCACAACCTCCTTGACTTTTCATGGCCTCACAGGAACCGATGCCTCACCGCAGACTTCCCCTGTCCTGGACTCTACAAGTTGCCTCCTCGCGGACATGATGCTTCGCCTCCCCCATGGCAACCAGGGAAACTGCCTCAAACTCGCTACTGAGGCTCACCTCCACGACGCCGTGCATAGTCCATAGACTTCATTTTCCAAGGTAGTTGTTTGGGGGTCTATGTGACTTCATGCTCGACGATGGGCACCTCCCGGTCGGTGCCGTACTTTGGTTTTATGCCTGTCATAACGTCAGAAAATCCCCATGTGGAGTCATTTATTTCTACAAGTGCTATTCTGCAAGTAACTGTTTTTATTTGCTATTTTGATATATCTATGTTGGATGTTTTTCGTTTTGGTCTTGTTTGGTTTAGATAAAGATACTTTCTTTTCCTAAATAGTTGTGGTGTCCCTTTGTGGTGTTTTCACTTTGCTATTTTGTGTTTTGAGTACAAATGCTTTACGCGTTGCCTTTGGGATAAGCCTGTCTGCTTGTGCCAAGCTACCAAGGGGGTGAGCAGGGGTTATCTAAAGTGTGTATCCCCTTACCCTGACTAGAAGCAGGGGTCCCTACTTGGACAAAGGCGCATACCTCTGCCAATTAGAGACCCCCATTTGACCTCATCAGAACTGTCCCAGAGGCTCAAATCAATTTGCAGAAAGAGGCAAAAGGGGTTAGGCTGGATGTGCCCTATCTATATGAGAGGAATATAGGGGTGTTTGAGGGACCTTTTTGTGTATATTATGTCAAAGAACATGTTTTTGTTTTCCACTAGTGATATTTGCGAATTCGTCGCAACCATAAGTGTGGCCTCCCTGTGTTACATTGCAACAGATTCACAAATATACTTTGTGACTACATTGCAAATATCACCTAAAAAATTATTTAAAAAAGTATTTTTATACATCCATCCTCAGTCTCACATAAACACTTATACGCCCACTTACAAACCCATTCTGAGATGAACACTCTCACTCACACATATACTCAGACACTCATGAACCCACTCACATAACCACTCAGACACTCATATACCAATCTACAGATCTACTCCGACACTCACACACCCACTCACAGATCTACTCAGAGACTCAGACACACACTCACAGACTGACTCAGAGTTTCATGTACCCACTCACATACTAACTTATGGACTCATGCACATACTCACTGACCCACTTATATTCTCATGCACTCACAGATCCATACATACTCATACACTCACTGACAGACCCCTTGATATTCTGATGTACTTACTGATACACTCATGGACCCATTCACACACTCATTCAGACACTCATGCATCAACTTACAGACATACTCAGATACTCACACACTCACTTACAGACCCATTCATATTCCTATGCACTCACTCACAGACCCATACAGGCACTCAAGCCCTCACTCACAGACCTATCGATATTCTGATGCACTTACTGACACTTAGACACTCATGCACCCTCTCAAACACTCATTCATTGACTCACAGACACACTCAGATACTCAGACCCATTAATACTCTTATGCACACACTCACAGACTCACTCACACACTCATTCAGACACTCATGAATCAACTCACCGACATACTCAGATACTTACACACTCACTCACAGACCCATTCATATTCTTATGCACTCACTCACAGACCCATACTGCCACTCAAGCCCTCACTCACAGACCTATTGATATTCTGATGCACTCACTCACAGACCCACTCAGACACTCTTGCACCCAGTCACCACCCACTTGAATATAGTATGTCACAACGCATGCGATCATATCGCATTCCATTACAAACCCGTTGTTACAATGACCACGTTGTTAGAACGCAATACCATTACAACGCAAGTCATTAGATCGACTTACACTAGATCGCGCTCCAACCTTAGGAATAGTATAATTTACGATTCCAACTCCAGCCGGCACAACAGTAGGGAAGGTGTTGGAATAGTAAATTATACGATTCCTTAGATTGGAGCGCCATCTAGAGCAAGTCAATCTAATGACTTGCGATGTAAAGGCATTGTATTGTAACAACGTAATCGTTGTAATGACTGCATTAGAAAGGTAACGTGATGTAACAACCTTGTTGGGAAGGCTGTTTCCCCACCCACTCACACACTCATGCACTCACTCATAGACCAATTCAGGCACTAACACACTCATGGACAGACTCACCCAGAGACTTATGCACCCACTCCTCGACCCTCTCAGACACTTGCGTGCTAACTCGCAGACTAACTCAGAGACTGATGCACCCACTCATAGAACTACCAAGACAGTCATGCACCTATTCACAGACCTACAGAGACAATCATTGACATAGTCAAAGACCCACTCAGACACTGATGCAACCACTCACAGATTCACTCATATTATCATGCACTCATTCACAGACCCATACAGACACTCACACACTCAGTTACAGGCCCATTAATATTCTCAATGACAGATCCACTCTGACACTTATGCAGCCACTCACAGACCCACTTAGTGATGTATGCGCCCAGTCAGAGACCCACAGAGAGACTCAATCACCCACTCAGAAATCCACTGGACTCCCACTCACAGACCCAGTAATTCACCTATGCACCGACTCACAGACCCACTCAGAGACTCATGCACCCAGTCATAGAACCACTCAGTCATGCACTCACTAACAGACCTACTATTACAATCATATACCCAGTCAGAGACCCTCTCAGACACTGATGCACCCAGTCACAGACCCTCTCAAATTCTCAAGCACTTAGTCACAGACCCATACATTCACACACACACTCAGTCACAGATCCATTGATATTCTGATGCACTCACTCAGAAGACCCACTCAGATACCAATGCAGACACTCACAGATTCACTAAGAGACTCATTCATCTACTCTTAGACCTGCTCAAACCCTCATACACTTACTCATAGTATTACTGACTGACTCATGCACCTACTCCATACCCACTCAGAGACTCATGTACCGACTTACAAACCCACTTAGAGATATATACACCCACTCATAGACCCACAGAGATTCGAGCACCCACTCAGAGATCTACTCAGAGACTCATGCTCCCATCATAGACCCGTCAGTTACCTATGCACCGAGTCACAGACACTCTCAGGGATGTGTTCACACACTCAAAGACCCACTCATAGACTCATGTAGCCACTCACAGATTTTACTCAAAGATTCACGCAGCTACTTACATACCCATTTGGACACACATTCAGCCACTCACAGATGCACTCAGAAATGTATGCATATATGCACAGACCCACTCAGAGACTCACACACCCACCCACTTACAGATCAATAAAAATACTCACACACCCACTCACAGACCCAGTCAGACCATGACACACCCACTCAGAGACTCACTCAGAGGCTCATGCACCAACTCACAAGTCCACTGAGAAACCTTTGCACTCATTAACAGACCCACTGAGACACTCATGTACCCACTCAGAGATTCATGCACTCACTCATAGATTCATTCAGACACGCATATACGGTCTCATAGACCCAGTGAAACTCACACACCCTCTGACAGAGCTAAGGCAGTTATGCACTTACTGATAGACACACTAAAGCTTGCATACATGCACTTATAGACACACTCAGAGAGATATACATGTTTTTATGGAGTTATTAAGATACTGATGTATCTAGTGTAATGCTTAGAATCAATTATATAGTTATACATTTTGATTGTGCTAGTGGCTATTGAATGTTCGCTTTTGTTTTGCATTTTGGCAACTAAGTTGCAAATATCGCAACGTCTTTGCGACTATTTCAAGAAAGATTTCAAAAAATATATTTCGAAAGAATATCAACTCATTTTGGGCAAATGGGTGGCTCTGAGAAGAGACTTTGTATTCGTGTGAGTATGTGACAGCTACACATAAGACCAGATACACAGTATCAAGTTGCTGAGAAACACCCCGTTGCCTTTGTTTTTTAAGTGAACTCCGTCACTTATATAGATTTCATGCATGTCAAAACACAGGTTGTTGTTGTAGATACAGCCCATAATATGGTCTCTGATGAATTCAGAAACAGTTTTATTAACATGTTTCATGGCTTTGTAAATCTGTGAATACAAAGTATATGATCACTTTAATTTCTGACTAGAGTATACCAAGACAGTGGGAGGGAAAAGTGTCATCAGTTGTGCAAAGCTATCCTTCATTAGGATTTCCAGCCCTACCCCAGTCAGTGTGCCTAGGCCATTGCTACCATAGTGCACAATAATGAGGTCAGGAGGTTGGGAATCCACAATGCTTTTAACCAAAGAAAGCAATTGATACCCTTTTAACCCTCTCTGGCCAATCCACGTAATGACTACATTAGGCAAACCCAAGCCTCTGTCAATACCACATTATCAGCAGTCTCTGTAGCCCAAAAGACAGAGCTGTGGCCCAACAACCTAACCATTTTTTTGTGAAGCAGCAATAGCAGACAGGGGAAGATTGGAGCGGAACAAGGCAGATTTCAAAATGAAAGGAAGTCAAAATGGATGTGTGCTTCTGGTTTGAAAAAACACATATTTGATTTGATGCTGTGAATATGGAGGTGAATTAAATGAGGTAATGTCTTGAAAGCTTGGGTAACTAGATTTATGGTTGGCTGCAGTAAAAATATAAAATTGTTATGCAGACTTGGATATGCTTTTTATTATATACAGTAAACCACACCTGCTGTAGCTCATTTTGTAACTAGCATGTGCTTTCTAGAATATGCTGGAAAATTGTGACCTACTGGTTTTAGTCAGTTGCTATGGAGATTGTGCTAAGAGTCTATTGGGAGAAGGTTATTAAAGAGAGAGTGTTAGATTTGAGAAATTACAGGTCTTTAGAGTCATTGTTGTTTAAGAAAGGTTAGATTTTCTAGTGAGGTTTGCTAATAAAGTGTTCAGTGCTCTTAAAGCCATAAAACTACGAAGCTAAATATGTTTTTGGTCTCCTGTTTTTTCCCGCCAATTTGTCACAAAGTTCACGAATATGTCGCAAATATGCACAGATACCCTTCCCTATTTAGCTTCTTTACAAAAGTGCATGAAAGGGTTAATGGATACTAACCATTCAGAAGTGGACTTACAAAACTAAAATAAGAAAGGAATGTTTTATTTGCTGTTTTCTGTATTATCATAGAGTGCAACGTTGAAACGTTTGCAGTAATGGTTGCTCTGCATGAGTGAGAGTGGTGTGCCATTCTTATGCTTAGTTTTTACCTTTCCTGGGACTATTAAATCTATCTGATAAGAACCAAAAAAATAATTTGATCAACAAACTCAACTTTCAGGAATGCAAACTACATTTAGTTTGGGGAAAAAAATGATTGGAAAAGTATATGTATATGCAACAAGACAGCATTAAATATTTTTGAAAAAATATTCAAACTACATGAGATGATCTATGAGTGGTTTTATATATTTATTAAAAGGTGAGTAAGACGCTTTATGAGTGTGTGAGTATGTAACAGTTTGTGTGATATACAGACTAGGTGTGGGAAGTTGCTTTACAATGTGCTGCCCTGGAATTGTATATTGTCCATGTGCTGTTTTACTGCATGCTCTAATTTTTAGAAAAAAACCCACAAGTTAAGGGTGAAATTTATACTTAACAATGTATTAGAAGATGTGGAAAGTTTTACATGTTTATATATGGCGAATTGCTTGCACAGTATGCTTTTCTTGTAATTCTGAGAATTGTAGTCCTGTTCACTGTATTTTATTTTTTTACAAGACTCAGTATTGAAAGGAAAAAACATGCACTGTAGGTGTAGATTACATATGAACCTGTGAAACTTTCTGCCTATGTATTAGATACCCTTTAGGGTAGGTGTTGGTAAATTATAGGGCAGGTTTGTATGGGATTAGCTGGTAAGGCATGCTCTTTGAACTGATACTGAGTCTGATGTGTAGTATGAGAGTCATAGTCATAGTTAAATATGCTGGGCCCCATTATGATGCTGGTCGGATGAGTGTCAAACCGGCATCATAGCAGGATTGAGATAAACCGCCAAGTAGTCGGAGAATTATAACTTTTTCCATTGCTGCATGTTCTGCAGCCTGAAAAGGGCAGCTGCACAAGCCACAATGGAATAAGGGATGTTTTCAAAGATCTATGCCCCGTGTGCCAGGCACCATGCCTGGCACATGGGGCATGGATCCCCTGGGCTCCTAGCAGAAGCCCACAGGGGAAAGGGACCACCATGAAAAAGCAGTCAGAATAGGCCAGCGTAATCCCTATGGTGGTGCCTCTCTAGGATCCTCCACTTTGCAGGGAATACGTTTCAATTGACGAAGCGTTGGTCTACCCATCCGACCTGCTGGAATAATACCACATCTAAATACTGCACTGTCTAATTAAACTCTGAAATTGAATGGACATAATCCAACTACAGCAGCTAAAGCAAAATCTGCCTGTAACTAAAAAGTAACCCTTTTGTTTCAGCATCCAAACTTCTTCATACTACTTGTGGGAAAAAAATGACAATATAGGATCTTCTCTATCTGGATCATCAGCAATTTAAACATCATTTTGGCCTGCTAGGGGTGATGTTTTCAAAATCATCTCCAAAACTGAAGAGTGCTTTATATTTATATCTAATATTGTACCAGATGTAATAATTTAAGAAATATTTTTAACATAGGTTTATTTACAGTACTATAGTAACTTAGGGAAAAGCAATTGATTAATGAATTGTAGTGAGTGCAATGCATAGTGTCACTTTTTTTATAGTGATGCACTGTGCAGCTTTGTTTTTTTCCACAATCCATTGATTTATTTCCCCCACTGTTCAAGGACGATGCTTCATACAGATCACTGTTTATAGTGAAGAAGTATGAAAGCTGACAACAGTAAAAAAGGGAAAATTATATGTGGACTACATTGTAACACAGTGTTGCAGTATAAGGAATGTGTATTGGTATGAATCTGTAATTTTGAAGATCAAATACTAACATATCTTTATGTTTTTTTCTCATTTTCCGAAGCAGCTGTAGTTGAATATCATTGGATGTCTCAAACACTTTTTATACCGCAGACATCTTGGTTAGAGATATCCATTGAAAATATTCTTGCCATAACTTCCTATTAGTTTGTTTTACCTATTATGGAGTTAAAACTTTCAGTGTAATAGAGCAGGTTTACAGTCAGTTATATAACAACTCACTTAATCATTCAGGCAGGTATTTATGCAGGTACTTAATCAACCAGTCACTAATCCATGCACCCTCCCACACAAATAATCACCCACCCATGCAGCTACTCACATACCTAATATTTTAATCACAAAGTTGACCACACTGCAACTCATTCCCTCAACTAGCTACTGACACACCCCTTCACTCATTTATACAACCACTCACACTAGTACATGACCATACAACTACACACACAGCCACACAACCACTTACATACCTCTTTATACATCCATCCAACCACTCACTAACCCGCTCACACACCCATACAGCCATTCAAACAGACAACCATTCTCCATTACAGCCACTGATACCCCAACCCATTTAACCAAACACCCACTAAATCAGCTACTCAGTCACTCATACAGTCACTCACACAACCATTCACTTACCCATACAGCTATTCACACAGGTACTTTCTCAGCCACACACTCACTCACACATGTGGTCAATCACCAATACAGCCACTAACACAATCCCTCTATTACCCATACAGCCATTCACACACTCACTCTCCAATACAGTTACTCACACAACAACTCAGTTAAACAAATTCCCACTCAAAAAGCCACTCACTCACCCATACAGGTACTTATATACCCAGTCACTCACTCATACAGCCACTTATACAGCCACTCTGTCACCCATACAAGCATTCACACACCCATTCACTCACCCATACACCTACTCACACAGTCATTCATTCATACAGGCACTCACACTATCACTCACTCACTCCTACAGCTACTCACACACCCTCTCATTCACCCATACAGTCACTTGCACTCACTGACCCATACAGCCACTCACAGTAGCAGTCACTTACATATATACAGCCACTCCCACAACTACCATGCTCTCTCCCTTATGGCCATTCATATAGACACTCACTGACCTATACTTCCACTCACACAACTATTAACTCACTCACACAGCTACTCACACACCCACTCAATCACCCAAACAGAAACTCTCACTCACTCACTCACTCACTCACTCACTCACTCACTCACTCACTCACTCACTCACCCACCCACATACCCACCCTAACAACCACTCCTATATCCCACTCACTCACTCATACAGCCACTAAGATAGGGACTAACACACCCATATGGCCACTCACACAGCCATTCACTCACGTATACAACCACTCCCACAACTACTTACTCTATCATGTGACCACTCACACAGTGACTCACTTACCCACACAACCACTCACACATGCACTCACTCACCTATACAGTCACTGATACACCCACTCACTCACCCATACAGCTACTCACACGCCCACTCACTCACCCATACAGCCACTCATGCAACTACTCACTCACCCATACAGTCACTAACACAAGTGACTAACTCACTCATACCAGCCACTCACACAACCATTTCCTCACATATTCAGCCACTCCTAGAACCACTTAATTTCCCATATGGCCACTCAGATAGTCACTCACTCACCCATACACCCACTCACACATGCACTCACTCACCCATGCAGTCACTGATACACCCATTCACTTACCCACACAGCTACTCACACACCCACTCACTCACCCATACAGCCACTCATGCAACCACTCACTCACCCATACAGCCACTAACACAAGGGACTAACTCACTCATACCAGCCACTCACACAACCATTTCCTCACATATTCAGCCACTCCTAGAACCACTTAATCTCCCATATGGTCACTCAGATAGTCACTCACTCACCCATACACCCACTCACACATGCACTCACTCACCCATACACCCAGTCACACAACCACTCACTCACCAATATAGCACACTGTACATTTTTTAACCATAAAATGTGGCTTTGACAAGAACCTTTTGTTCTTCTTTTTTGTGGGACTGTATTTTTTTCAATATTCTAACATTATGCTTTTTTTGTATTTGTTATCAAACAAAATGGCAACAAGGGGGAAAAATTGAAACAAGCAACACAAAAACAGTGGACAATCTGGGATAAATGATAAAAAACAAGAATGTTGTTTTGCTACTTCAATGAGGGCATCAACAGATTGCTCACCAACTGTGAGTTATGTGCTACAGTCAAGGCAATATGTACAAACATGCCTTAACTCAGGGGCAATTTTTCAACTTCACTGGACACTTTCTCCCCAGGGACAGATGGTGCAGCTGAAGATATTGATGGTCCCTCTCCATCTCTCTCAATCCATGCCATCTTCAAGCTGGTGGAGTGGTAAGTTTTCAAATGGTACAACATTGAAGTTGTACCACATGAATATTATTTGTTAGTACCTCTTGAGAGGGTCTTCTCACACAAAGTACATTTCACAAATTTAGCAACAGTCTTTGACACTCCAGAGAGAATTGTAAAGAATTCCCATGTAATAATCTGCTTTTTGGGCGCTGGTCCTTCATTGCCAGAATCTTGATGTTCCGCCTCCAGCTCCTCTGGCTGTTGTGCCACCTCCTGCTGTTCATTACCTCCTGTTGCCATTTTGTAGACATAAAATGCAATCCAAAAACTCTAAGCAGAGTACTGTAGCAAAAATAAAGGGCGGCTCCTAAGAATGATCCACACATGAATTGAAGATTCAAGAACAGAGAAATGGGTGGGCACTTCCTATGAAGATTAATGAAAACTGTGCTCTCCAATCAAACCGCTTCCTTATATAGTTACATGATCTTCATGAATACAAACGTAATTTCAACTATCGATGGCGTCACTAAAATGGGAAAAACAATTATAACGTGATTACCATAAACAATTATTACAGAAACAGAAGTTTAATCACTATGGGGCCGATTCACAGAGCTAATCTGAGACAAAATCCTAAACTTACTACTTTTGGTATTCACAGAAGGCATTTAGTAGTAGTAAAGTTAGGAAATTAACAGAGATGAGTACACAATTTCAGGAAATCAGTAGACTCTTCTTAAAAAAATTAGATTCAATTCAAATCTTCATGTTCATTTTAGAACTTTTTTTATCTCAACATGAAACATTTACAAATATAAAGATAGCACAAACCCTAGGTTAAGCTTCACTTAATGAAAATAGAAACAAATCTATCTTCAAAGCAGCACAAATGGAAACGAAAACTTTTCTCCCAAAAAATCCAGCTTAGAAAAAGACCTGGAGTCCTTAACAGAAGTGAATCCATGATAAATGCATTCAAGTAAAATGTGAACTTCACTAAGTGTGGCGAATGTATTCTAAACTGACATCTCTTGGTAAGATCAGAGACTGAGGTTTTGTTCTTTAAATATATTAAGTATTAAAATGTGCAAAAACAATAACACCACTCAGACACTCAATCATACAACCCTAACATACCCACCCAAAGATCCAAAGCACCACTTGTCTTGTACTTCCATTCACAGACATACAGGCTCTGCTACAACTAGTGACAATTGGAAATTTACCGAAAAAAACAAAGGTTACAGGGATGTTATAGCTAGGCTCAGGTTTCACTCATACAAATATGTCACAAACAAGAAACCTTCGGGTCTATGAAGCAAAGAGACACTGTCACAATGTACGACCTAGTTACAGAAAGGCATCATTTTTAAAGGATGAAATCACTCACCCACCAAATGTGGCATGCCTCATCATTGGTATTCTCCTTGTGCTGTGATGCCTAGTCACGGCACAGGCTGCGACCCCCTCTCTAAGAGGAAGGATCCCAGGAATGTTTTGTTTGGAGATAAGGTATACTAAATCACACAATGATGAGCTAAAGGTCAGTGGGGAACGCAGAGCAAAAGAAAAGTAGGTGAACATAAAACTAGTTCCAGGGTACGTAATAACCATTTACTTGAACGTCTCTGGGCCAGGATTAAAAACAGGGCACTCACGGGAAAAGCATACACCTGCAGTTAGTGCCCATGGTGGTCGACATGTTTAAGCCTAAATACCCCCATATGAAGGTGAAGTGGTTTTCTTCAGGACCAACTAGTTTTGCTGCACAAAAAAATGAGACATATATATATGTAAAATAAGTGAATTGTCAAAAATGACAAGGAATTTCATACATAACCATACAGTTATCCCAAATCTGTCTTGGTTTTGAGGGGATTTGCTGGTGGGTCCTAGGAAAGAGTACAAAGAAAGTGTTACTCATAGCTGAGAAAATACTAGGTAAAAACATCAGACAGTTAAAAAGGCCCCATTGTGAAGCCAAATAATTAAATCAATGTAATCAGAAAATGTTCAATGCATCAAAGTCATAGATCAGGAAGACCCATAACCATCCTTTACATTTACATTCAATTATGACATTTCAGAGGTTTATGATGTATATGGCTTACCCGTAGGTGTTGGGAAACAAGCCTCACCTCACACTGGCATGTGGCTCACGAGAAAATCACGGCCCTGAAAAAAATGCATGGAGGTGAGAGGAGATAGTGATCTCTTTGGGACTCTTCTGGGCATGCAATTAAAATGAGGGAAATGCAGCAAAGAGCAAATACAGTTTGGTGTGGGTGTTTATATGCAGATAAGAGGGTTTTCACACTCAGTCCAGGAGAAGTCAAGATAGGAAGAAGTCTAAAGCATCGGACAATGCTAATCAAGCAGTCCGGACAGCGGCGCATAAAAGATTGCACTCAATGTGTGGGTCAAGGTGTTTATACTACCCACACGGTGGGACCCTAAGCTCCATGAGAGATCAAGCTGGGAGACTAGTTTAAAGCACTTGCTCATGCTAATTTAAGCTGTGTGGACAGCGGCGCTTATAAGATTACACATCAGGGATCCAACAATGGTAGAAGGTGGGGCTGGTCTAAGTATGTGGGAAAACATTTTTAGACATTTACAAACACCCGCCCACGCTTGTCTTGCACACTACTGATACTATCTTATTTTCTGTTACTATGGCGGCCGCACCTCTTGTAGACACATTGGGAGGAGGATGAGGTCTCGGGAGGATGTGGTATGAATACAATTTTCTATCCAAGCTAAATTGATGCTGGTGTGTGTTTTGGCTGTAGGATAATCACATCAGAACTGGAGACGTGTTCGTGCTAATGGCATAGTCATGTGATTGAGCATAGTCATGGGAAATGTAGTCCAATGTGTCATTATGTCATCAGATTGTGGTACGTATGCAGGAGACAATGTGGTCCCTTGGTCATGTCACGTAGGATGCTCATGGTAAATGTAGTCCCACACAGGGGGTAAGGATATCATGGGGGAGTTAAACACCTTTTTGTAACAATTAGTGATGAGATCGAAGGGCACACATGCGGAAACAAGGAATAAATTGAAGAGAGGGAGAGGTACCCTAACACATCCTTTTTTTCAGGCACAAACAGAGGTTTGTTTAGAAAAAGCACAAGTGTTTTATGTCAAACCACCTATCGAGGAATGTTTGTATCACTCCTAGGTGAAAGTGAAGTGTTGAATAATCCACAGAAGAGCGCTATAGCATGATTTGAGTATAGAGGTATGGTGATGCCGCTTAGATCTGTATAACAATCCAATCGCTGGATGTCGTCGATCAGATGTTGACACGACTGTGCAGTAGCCCGCTTGCCAAGCTGGAAGCAGAGTGAAATGTGGGATTTGATGGTTCTGCAGGTGAGGTACTGAAGTTTATTCAGTTAGAGACGTAGTGGTGTTAGTAAGGAGGAAATCTTCATGTGCTGTCAGATAGAAACAGCTGACTAACAAAATTGTAATACAATCTATGAAATAATTATATTGGCAAGGTAAGAGTGTTACTTCTAGTTATTCCTGACCTATTGGGTGGCGGATGGCTGCTGAAGTTGTGAGTAGTGTAATAACAGGCCAAGCAACAGGGTCATGTGGTGGCTATCTTTGTTTCATGATTTATTCTGAATAGACAAATCAAAGAAAACTATAGAGCATGATGGAGTATTTTTAGTGTAGTCGCTGGGTTATCTAGTCGTGATGGAGGACCAGGGAATGTCATAATTCAGTCCATCCCTGTCACTGTGCAGTCTATACACCCACTTCTGTTCCCTGATGAATAAGAAACCAGTGATGTCTGACACAGATTCTGGAATGTTGGGTTGGTCAAGCACTGTCCACTTCAGGTCATCCGCCTGGTGACCTTTCTCCAAAAAGTGTTTGGTTCTTTTTGTGGCATTTCCTACATCTGATATTGCTTTTGTGTTCCATTATACAGGTTTTCACCTTTAAAGTTGTCATTCCCACATATCTTAGTTGACAAGGGCAAAAAACCTAGTATATTAGTTTCTCACTATTACAAATAGTGTGTTGTCTTAGCTAGCATGGTCTATTTGTGCCAATGTCAATCATAGTTGTGTGTGTAGTTTGAGCACACAATCCACAAGAGCCACATGGGTATGTCCTCTCACTGCCTGGAGCCCCCAGAGAGTATCTTGTCTTGGTGTGTTTTCGGTCTAGTGCATACCAGTTTGTCCTTTAAGTTGTTGCTCTGTTTGAAGGCAAACAGGGAAAGTTCAATTGTACCACATTTGTTGAGGATCTGCCAGTTTCTGCAGATAGACTTTTTAATCTGGTTGGAAAACGTTCTGTAGCTATTGACACAGGTCAATCTTGTCATTGGTTCCTTGGGTTGGGAGACCTCCAGGAGAGCATCTTTGTTGTTATTCCATGCCCTTTTCACTGCCCTTCATATCAGCTGAGAAGGATATTCCCTGTCCCGTAGATGTCCAGACAGGGATGTTGAGTGTTCTTGATACTTCTCAACAGTGGAGCAGTTGCTCCTAAGTCATAAATATTGACCGAAATGGAGGTTATCCCTCAGGGATTTAGGGTGGGAGCTGGTGTAGGGTAGTAAGGCATTGCGAGCCATAGGTTTCCTGTACAGCTCCGTCCCCAAGCCATCTGCGGCAGGGAAAATGAGAATATCCAGAAACAGAAGATATACCTTGCTAAATTCCTAATTGAATTTCAAGAATGGATTGAGAGCATTCAGCCATAGGTGGTAGTCGTTGATGGTGTCTATTTCACAATGGCAAATCACCAAAATGTCATCACTGTAATGGTTCCACATCATGCTGTGGGAGTGTAAGGAATTGTTGGATGACAAAACCTGTTTAGTTTCAAAATAGTACATATGGAGGTTTCCCAGTCTTGGGGTGAAGGTACTTCCCATGGAAGTACCAGACATCTGGAGGTACAAGCAATCCTCAAAGCGAAAGAAGTTCTCTTTCATCTCTAGACGTGCCCAGTCCATGATGAATGGAATTGGAGTGATAGTTTCAAGATGTATGTCTTGAAGTGGGGTTTCAATTGTCATTAGTATCTCATCCTGGGGGATTCAGGTGTATAACGATTCCATGTCAAAAGAGGCCAAATCTTCTGTCTCGACCATTAAAGTCACATCATCTAAGAGTCTGAGGACATTATTGATGTCCTTCAAGAAGGTAGGCACCTTGCGGTTAAGAGGGTCTAAAGAAAAAATCAACAAACTGGGATAGGGGCTCAAGGAGAGATCCAATGCCTGAGAGGATTTGTCTACCCGGCAGTGGTCTTTGGGCTTTATGGCTCTTTGGTAGAACATAAAAGTATGGGACAACCTGATTGGGGGTGATAAGAAAGTCTGCTTCTTTTGAAGTGACCCAACCATTGTCTTTTGCTCCTTCCACCATGCCCTTAATTACTGTGGTCAGTCTTTTAGTTGGATCACACTTGAGAGGGCGGTAGTAGCATTGCTTATCCAAATGTTTCAGGCATTTGGATCTACAGATGGCAGTATCCATGAAAACTGTGGCTCCCCCCTTATCCACCAGCCCAATGACGATGGTTACGTCATTACTGAGATTGTTCAAAGCCATGTGTTCATCCATCAGTAAATTGAAAAAAGGTCTCTCCTTAGTTCTGAAAGTTGATTACACATCATTTAGTACAGCCTTCTTGAAAGTAAGTACCTCAGGTGGTAACATGTAGTTGGTGGGTTGAAGGTCGTTTCTTGCCGAGCTTGATGTTGGTGAAGTTGTTCACTATGATATTGGTATTGTTTCATGAAAAGAAGCGGCGCAGTCGGATTTTGCAAAAAAATTGTGCCAGTTCTTGGTGCACCTGGAATTTATTACACTTGTAGGTAGGTAAAAAAACTGAGACCCCTGCTGAGTACTTTCAATTCAGTGGTGGATAAAACTTGATTACTCAAGTTAACTACCAGGTTGTGTAGGTGCTCATCTCTGGTTGAGGTTTGTTCTTCGTTATGCTCCGAGTGTGATGGGGAGACAGAGACTCCATTGGACCGGAGCTTGCTATTGTCTCCTTTAGCCCTTTGATTGTCCTTGGCCCTGCCCTCAAAAAGCTGAATTGTAAAAGGGAGGCAGAAGGGACTGAAATGGTGCCCTCAGTGGTTGGAAATGAGGTGTAGGGTATCCACATGGTGTAGGGTTCCACCATTGTTGTTGGGGTGGTCCTGAATATTGTCCTCTCTACCTTCCCTTGCCTTTCGTTTGGAGGCCTTTCTGCTGTGGGCCACTATTGCTAGAGTCTGAGTCACAAGACCATTGATCTGTGACAGAGGATGAATAGTTTGATCACTATTTCCTTTACTTCTGATTGAATTTGGGGGGTGAATAGTTGTCACTAATATAGGGATATACCTTCTCTAGGGTAAAACAGGCTAGATCTTTCTTAAATGTATTGATTTTGCTGGTTAGCAGGGACTCTTTGTAGTATTAGTTGTTCTTGTTAGCCTCTTCCATTTGCTTTTTCATGTAGAGTAGCTGAGACCACTGTTTTGAGGTTGGATTCTAAAACCTGGATCTCAATTAGGATTTCGTCAGTGATGCATTTGGCTGTGTTGATAATGAGAATCATTCAGTACCTAGTGCATCGCCATGCGATCAGGGAACAGTCCCTTTTTAATACTTTATCTACCAGGAACAATCTTGCGGCATTGGTCACAATCAAGTCGGTTGGTGCACAATTGCCCCGCAAGTACTCACACATGATGGCCCCATGTGTGCTGGTGACCTTTTCAAATTAAGGAGTGTGGTCCAGTCATCAGATTGTAGGATAGAGCCAGTCTGTGTAGGCTCCAAAATGCTGGGTGTAGTTAGGATAATCTGGACCATGGCCTGGTCAAAAGCGAGTCCTTGAAAGTCTGACATGATGTTCTCAGATGGAGTGTAAAAACAAAACTATAAAAAAGATGGAATTCCCCGGAGAAGAGTAGAGACAGATTCTATCTCAAAGGGAAGAGAAGAAAAGGAAGTGGTATGGACCCGCAGCTGTGGATGCTCACAGTCCTGTATACAAAAGAAATTGGATTTTTAGGTCCGAGGAGGTTTTAAGACCTGCAAGAGTTTGCTCCCCAGCCTAAATATATGTCACTTGTACAAAACCATAGCAATTCAGCTGTAATGGTTAACTGAGCTAACTATAACTTATGCCCCCACAATGCACTGCTTATGACCTCACATATTACATCACTCATGACATGGTCAGTGACATCACTCATTACATCATTGAAGACATCTCAAACGACATCGCTGATGACATCACTTTAGTGCCATTTGATGAATCTTCACAAAACTCTTGTGGCATGAAAATATAAATGTAATTTGTTGCCCGCTCGGGGTTGGCCATCTGTGGGAGGGCCTGTGGCCAACCCCTTGCTGCTCATGGTGATGGATATCTTACATTACATAAAAGAAAAGCCATTGAAATAAAGTGATGAAAATGTTTTAAGTGACGTTATTGTTAGGAATTATAATATTATCTTACTTTACATTAAAACCCCTTAGAAATTTACTGAGAAGAACAAAGGTGAAAGGGACGTTAAAGTTAGTTAAAAAAACTAATGTTTAATCCTAACAAAACCACTGAAATTCACTTGTTACAGCTACCTCAAGTAAATATAACTTGTGCCCTAAAGTAACTATAACTTGCACCCTCACCAGGTACTGCTTGTGCCATTACACATTACATCACTCATGACATGTTCAATGACTGCACTGATAACATCTCTAATGACATCTGAAATTACATCATTGATAAACACTGTGCATGGAAGGGCGCAAGTTATAGTAACTATATCATATAGTATCATATAGTTACTTTACATAACTATGACTGGTGAATTTCATTGGTTTTGTTAGTTTAAAACATTATCACCTAACTATACGGTCTCTTTAACTTTGCTTTTTTTCACTGAATATAAATAGATATCTTATATTACCCATCAGATTGGAAATGCCTGAATTATGGCTTTAACTTGCACCAATTTAAGCTGTATAAAAGTTATTACCCTTACTATAAATTATCTAATGCAGGGAAGATATAATCATGGCATGAGATGATAGCTTCCGTCTATATATATATATATATATATATACATATATTATCTACTGGCGGTTGCCAGTAGATAGTTATAGTTAGGACCTATTTTCCATAGGAAATCTGCAACATTCTATTCCCAATAAGTCTGGTGCCGGTTGACGAATCCTTGCGAAATTTTCCAAACTTTTGGCCAGCTCCGCTCCGCTCCTACCCTGAAAGTTTCGTGGTGATTCATCAAGCAGGGGCTGAGAAAAAAGGGGGGTCCCAAAACACGTTTTGCTTTCCCATAGGATCTGTTGTCGCAGCTACAGCCCGAACCGCTGAACAGAATGAAACCAAATTTGGCAAAGATGTAGTCCTCAGTTCATACTCGTGCCTTTTGCTTAAATGGTGTGAATTCGTTTAGTAGTTCCTGAGAAAATAAGAGTTAAAAGTACATAAATATCTATGGCCGGGGAGGATCCGCGGACCCTACCCGCACCGTGAGCGCACCCTCCCCGAACCGAGCGCGCACCCTCCCGATCGCACGCTGAATGCTAATTGGCTGTCGAGTGTCTGTCTACATTCGAAACCAGGAACTGTTGGCGGCCATTTTCTGCCTCGGTAGAAGCGAGGCTGAAGAAGAAAGGGGAATAAGTGTGTAAAACATATAAAGGGGGCAGACTGGAAATACTCTGACCCTCTAGAGGTGCTTAGGGGGTCCTAGAAGGACCCCCTGGGGCCACCTTTTTTTAAAATTAAACGGCGAAATGCGTGCACAGTGCGCGCATCCTATCGCGCTGGGTGCACGGATTCTCTCGCGTTGGGTGCGCGGATCCACGGATTTTTTTTTTTAAAAAGACAAGAAATCATTGGTTGTATGACTACTTTCTACACTGACTTTTAAGACTAGTTTAGAGTTTGTCTTCAATTAATATTCACATGAAATACATATATATGTTTCTTTAAATGTTAAATACTTTGCGGGATCCGCGCACCTACCGCGTCATAGACGCAGATGACGCATCGCGGAAGCGCATAAACGTCGCGTTACGTACATCGAACGTGTCGCGTATAGGCTGGGAGTCGCGTACCGGTTGCATTGCGATCGCGCACTAAACACGTACCCAACGCATACTGTGCACGGATGCTTCCGCGTAGGGATCGAGAACGGTGCGCATAGGGTGCGCGGATCCAAAAACATTGAAAAAAAATATGTCAAATAAAGTTTTGAACATATAGTTAAAGAAATATTTTAAAAAATATAAAAAATATGTTTGAAAACCCCCCAAAAAACAAATAATATTTTTTATTTTTTTAAAAGAATTAATTAAATAAATACATTTTAAAAATGGTGATAAAAAAGAATTTAAAAAAAAATAATTAATGAAATTGACACACTGAAATTGAAAAATATAGGAATCCAATGAAAATCATTAAACATGATATCTTTAGAGATAAGTTATAGTTAGGAATTAGTATTTAAAAAACCTTTGAAATTCACTGAAAAAACCATAGGTTTTATGCACGTTATAGTTAGGAATTGGCATTTAATAAACCTTTGAAATTCACTGAAAAAAAACATAGGTTTCAGAGACGTTATAGTTAGAAATTAGCATTTAAAAAACCTTTGAAATTCACTGAAAAAAACCATAGGTTTCAGGGGCGTTATAGTTAGGAATTGGCATTTAAAAAACGTTAGAAATTTACTGAAAAAACCATAGGTTTCAGGGGTGTTATAGTTAGCTGGACATTTCTCTCGTACAAAACCCTAGAAATTCCCCTGTTATAGTTAGTTCAGCTAACTATAACTCGCGCCCCCGCAATGCACTGCTGATGACGTCACATATTACATCACTCATGACATGGTCAGTGACATCACTGATGACATCACTGATGACATCTCAAATGACATCACTGATGACATCACTGATGACGTCATCCAGTGACTGTGTGTTTCTGTAAAGTTTAAATATGTTTTATATATTTATAGTGAAAGGCCTGTGGAAGAATGAGTGGGTGTACAAGTGTGTGAATGGATGATTTTCTAGGTGCGTAACTGACTCTATAAGTGAGTCTTTAAATGTATCTTACTGCAGACTAGTGACTAAACTGTGTGAATGTCTGTATGTGTCTGTGTGTAGGTGTATAAGTGGCTGCATGGTTTTGTGAATAGCTATATGAGTGTCTATATGGGTTATTGATTGGTTGTCTGAGTATCTGTATGGGTGCCTGAGTGTTTGTGTGGGTAGGGTGTGTGACTCTATGCATAGGTGTGTGAGTGGGTGATTCTATGGGTGCATGGTTTTCAGAGCGCATCTGTGATGAACTGTATGGTGGAGTGAGTGTATGTATGGGTGTGTTAGGGATTGAATGTATATCTCAGTGGTACATGTGTGACTAACTACATATGTGAAAGGCAGTATATATGCGTGTAAGAGTATATAAGTGGGTATATGTAAGAGTGTGTGATTGTGAGAGTGGCTGTATGGATGAGTGTGGGCTTGTATCAATGATTGTATAAGAGAGTAAGAATGTGGTACTATTTTTATGAGTAAGTGAACTTGAGTATGTATAACTGCATAGGTGAGTAAATGGGAGTGTGATTAATTATTTGCATGACTGACTAGGTGTGAGAGTACCTCTATGGATGATTGGTGGTGTATGAGTGTCTATGTAGGTGTATAAATGCATATGATAGTCTTGTACAGAGTGACTGTAAGTATGAGTGACTGTACAGGTGAGTGAGTGGAGGTGTATGTAGACCTAAGAGTTAATGAGTGGGTATGTAGCTATTGGTATTGGAGTATCTATGGTTTTGAGAATGGACGTCTGAAATTTTGAGTTGGTGTATCAACGGTTAAATTAGGGTGTGAGAAGATGCAGTAATTTATCACATGGATGATGGGTTTTGTACGAGAGAAATGTCCAGCTAACTACAACACCCCTGAAACCTATGTTTTTTTCAGTGAATCTCTAAGGTTTTTTAAATGCCAATTCCTAACTATAACGCCCCTGAAACCTTTGTTTTTTTCAGTGAAAATATATATATATACATATATATATATATATATATATATATATATATATATATATATATATATATATATATATATATATATTACCTACTGGCAGTCACCAGTAGGTAGTTATAGTTAGGACCTATTAGGAAGTCCGCAACATTCTATTTGGAATAACGTTGGCGTCGATTGATGAATCTTCGCAAAATTTTCTAAACTTTTGGCCCGCTCCGGTCCACTCCTATCCTGAAAATTTCACGGTGATTAGTCAAGCGGGGGCCGAGAAAAAAGAGGGGTCCCAAAACACGTTTTCCGCATGCATTTTCCCATAGGACCTGTTGACGCAGCTACAGCCCAAAGTGCTGAACGGAATTACACCAATTTTGGCAAAGAGGTAGTCCTCAGTTCAGACTCATGCCTTTTGCTTAAATGGTGTAAATCCGTTCTGTAGTTCCTGAGAAAATCAAAAGTAAATTCACATATATATCTGGGCGGAGCCTAACCACACATCTCATCGTGAGATCTGATTGGCTGTCAGCACTTCATCCAAGAAGTGTTGGCAGCCATCTTAGGACCAATATACATGATAGCAACTCATTAAAAAGCATTTCAGTTAATAGAAGATTTTAAGACTTTAGTTACATTATAAATTATTTATTGATGGTACCATACTCATTTTAGGAATTGTGGTGTGTACTAAGGTGATTTTACCATGTGAAAAAGCCTTCTGCTGTGATATCATGAATCATGTTTGAGAAAAAACTATTTTCTCATGCTTTTCCCACAGAGGTTTGGAAGGTGATCTATAAGCTAAACTGAGAGCATATTTTCTGTAAATTCACATTATCTTTCTCAGTCATGTGAGAATGAAGTCTGACATTCTCGGTAAAACATGTACATCCAACAAGGGCAGAGACTGTCAGTTGATTCCTTTGTGTTCTACTGCAGCTTCCCAGAGTGTTCTAAAGAACAACTAGAGCGCTAACAGTCCTACTTATGACAAACGTATGGCACACCTGAAGCCATCTTGGTTGGAATAAAGTGGTAACTCTTAAAACATTTAATTTAAAAAGAAACAAAATGAGGGGGTTCATGTTGCCATAGAAAGTATGATTAGTGCTGCAGAAAGAATAATTAGGGCACATTTTGAGTGACTTCTCAAATCCTCTTCTATTCCATGAAAAAATTCTGACATCTAGACTGAAACATGCACCTTCAATACCAGCAGCAGACTTCCCTGGTGAGCAGCAGCTATAATACAGTGATCTAATAAGCAACTAGAGTGCTAACATTCAGAATTTATTGCAAATGTGGGACACATCTGAATGCCTTTTTGATGGAACCAAAGTAAAAAACTGACAGTATTTCCTACTGAGGCGACTGCAGTAAATGAGGAAATTAGGAAACTTCATAACAAATAAATCTCCCAAGATGGCCACCAGAGACAAAAGAGCCCAAATGTAGCCCAAATATCACCCAGATGTAGCCCACATGTAGCCCAATGACAGAAGTGTGCAAAACACTTATTTTGTTTGTGTATTTGCAGTTTTATATAGTGCACACTTGTCAGGTATTGGAGTGCTTTACATGAGCATTGGTTACATCACACAAGATCAAATTCATTTTGGTTGTAGACATGGGGAGATTAAGTGATTTGACCAGAATCACAGAATGTTGAGCTGAAGCAGAAACTCCAACCTGGTTACCCAGTTGCAAAGTCTGCAGCTCTGGAAGTAACACCACATCCTCTCCCCTAGGTGCAACATTTAATCAAGTGGTCAACGGGATAAAAAAACATAAAGATTACAAATAATTTAAAAGTTGGATCATGGTAGGCAGGAGGAATTGGGGTAGGGACATGGACTCGGATAACAGAGGACAGGAGGGACATGGAGAGGTGCACCAAACTGACCCTACAGGGCAGGCATCAGGGTTTGCAGCAGCACAATACACCAAACAGCGCATGCGGGACGGGAGTGCAGCACAACAATCCATAGAAAGCAATAGGGAGGGGACAGGACCATGCACATGGACAACAGAGAACAGAGGGGAAAGAGGCAATGGTAGCTAGCTGACCATAATGGAGAGACAGGAGAGAAAGCTGCAGTATAACAGACCATAAAGGGCAGGAGGGACGGATCAGGGGCATTACAATGGAACAGACAAGCCAGGAGGGAGGGAATAGGGGTGTGCACATGGAAACAGAGGGCTGGGGGCAAGGGGGCAGGGCAGGAGCAGCAAGATGACCATGGAGGTTAGGCAGGATGGACACTAGAAACAAGACACACCATGGAGAGCAACAATGAGACTATGATGGCATACACACAGACCATGGAGGGAAGGTGGGAGGGGGTCAGGGGCAGCTAGCTGACCACACAGGGAAGGTGGGAGGGGCCATGGCAGCACAGAAGACCATGCATGGCAAGCGGGAGGGTTAGTGGCAGCACAATGGATATGATGGGCAAGAAGGAGGGTGCAGGGGCATGCACAAAGGACCATGGAAGATAGAAGGGAGGGTCAGGACCTGGGCACAGACAAGAGAGTTCAGAGGAAGGGGCCTCACAACAGACCGCGCGGGGCAGGCAGGAGGAGAAGTTGCAGCACAACAGACCAGGGAGGGCAGAAGGGTGTGGCAGTAAAATGGACCATGGAGGACAGGAGGAAGGGGATAGGGGCATGGCATGTGGACAGGCAGGGTGGAGGTGGCAGGGACGGGTTACAGTCATCTGACAATGCTAGGCAGGTGGGAGGGGAGTGGCAGCTCAACAGAACACTCAGAGTAGATAGGAGTGGCAGGTCCATGGAACATGGTGGGCAAAAAGGATGGAGCAGGGGCATGCACAAAGACATCGGAGGGCAGGGGAAGGAGAATAGGGGCAGCAAGCTAAGCACAGAGGCTAAGCAGGAGGTCAATGATGGGCCATAGAATTGGGCAATGGAGGGCAGGAGGAGTGGACTGGTACATCATGCTAAATGGAGGGCAGTGGCAGCACACCAGACCATGCATGGCAGGAGGGAGGAGGCTAGTCCATGGATTCAGACAACAGAGGATACGGAGGAGGTGATGGGGCAGCAAGCTAACTGTTCAGAGAAGGTGGGTATTAGGAACTTTATTGTTTCTAAAATGTGTGCCTGTGCGAACTACTTAAAATATGAACAAGTATGCAGCATAATCCCACTTTTATTCAGGAAGAAGAGGACGTTTGTGACTGTGACTCCGGGCTCACTTGGCAGAAAAACCCCCTGACCCTCCACCCCCATCGCAAAATGTAATGCCCGTGAAAAGGGTAGGTGGACGCAGTGTTATATAGAACATAGTCCCGAGAGCACGATTGAAAATGAAAACTAGATATAGTATATGGTATAAACTATGCACCAGAAAGTGTGATATAAGATGAACCGAAATATAATATGCAATACATTGTGCGCAATGACAGATTCATTGGAGAGCGCGAGATAGCACAGGCACTAGCGCTTGCTATGCAATATGCGCCTTGGAGTGTAATATGCACAGGGCAGTGTTGTGTAACCTAACTAGTCTCTAAAGTTGTAATATAAAATATGTGCTGGGGAGTGTAACGTTGCATATGCACTGTGACAAAGATATGGATCCCAGATTGTAATATGTATGGCATAGCGCTGTGCGTTATAGCATAGGCATCGAGGAAGGCACGTTAGATGGGGCAATATAACCTGTGCGAAGGCAAGTGTGGCATGACATATTCACGGGGTGGTGTTACAGTGCACATGGGCTAGAGAGTGTCATAGCATACGCACTAACTGGTGGAATACAACACAGAGGTGTGAGGCACTCGGCGGGCACTGGTGGGTGTAACATAGCATTGGGCTCAGCCAGGAGCACGCTGTGACTCTCAAGTGAGGTCCGTCTCCTTTCCAGAGAGTAAAATAAAAAGTATTACACATCCGGCTGTGGATGTGTGTTTTATTAACCGTGAGGGGGGTTTCTTGCATAATTTGGTCGAATTTTAGTCGAATCCCCTTTGAACGGCTTGGTGTGCGTGTATATTAAATGTGCCAATCAATAGCTAACCATGTTTGTATAAATAAACAACAAGGGTGTCTACTTGGAGAGTACCCACCGGCGGGAGCGCCGGGATTAGGCACGGTAGGGCGTCAGACACGTCAGAGCTTCACTAGCGGTGTAAATACATTTCATGTGGATTCATTCTATGCACAGTCACCTTTTAATGACTATCACGGAAATCGTCATGGTTATAGGTACATATGGTTTGTCCAGCATGTCCTAGGTTTTCCTATAAATATATATTTTTTAAAAATAATAAAAAACAAAGGCCGGCCCCGGGGGATGGGGTCCCCGGGGCCATAAGTGGCCTGAGGAGGGGGGCAACGCAGCCCCCTCCTAAAGAATTAAAAAAAATAAAGGCCATTACCCAGGGGTTGGGGTCCCCGGGGCCGATTAAGGCCTTGGGAGAGCCAAATTAATTTTTTTCAACAACAGAAATTAGGGTGCAGGCCCTGGGGGATGGGGTCCCCATGGCCAGTAAATTAGAGAAAGAAGGGGGGCCACACAGCCCTCCTTCTTAAAAAAATAATATAAATAAAAGAGGCCACACCCCCTCCCTGCAGCACTCTGCAAACGCGCCCCCTGGCCAGTTGTAAGTTGGGGAATGAATTTCCCTTCAATACTGAGGGTCCCTGAGGGCCAACTAGCCCAACAGGTATGTCCAGTATGCACCAGGGAGCTGCATTGCAGACAGGTGTTCTGAGGCCACACCCCTTTTTACACCTCTTTGCAACGCAGCTCTGTGGCGCTTACTGGAGGTACCTAGTGGGCTAGTTTGACCCTAGGGACCCTTAGGATTCAAGGGAACTTAATCTCTCAACTTAGAACGGCCACAGGGCGCGTTTACACAGTGGTGAAGGGATGGGACGGGGCCTGAGGTGACGTGTGCAAACACGCCCTGTGGCGCATTTTAAGTTGGGGAAATAATTCCCTTTCAATCCTGAGGGACCCTGGGGGCCAACTAGCCCACCAGGTGCTTCCAGTAAGCGCCACTGCTCTGCGTTGCAGAGAGGTGGTGCAGGCTGTGCCCCTTTTTACACCTCTCTGCAATGGGGCTTACTGGACGTACCTAGTGGGCTATTTTGCCCCTAGGGATCCTCAGGATTCAAGGGGACTTAATCTCCCAACTTAAAAAACGGCCACAGGGCGTGTTTACACAGTGGGGAAGGGAGGGGACGGGGCCTGGGGTGACGTGTGCAAACACGCCCTATGGCACGTTTTAAGTTGGGGAAATAATTCCCCTTCAATCCTGAGGGCCCCTGGGGGTTAACTAGCCCACCAGGTGCTTCCAGTAAGCGCCACTGAGGTGCGTTGCAGAGAGGTGGTCCAGACCGTGCCACTTTTTACACCTCTCTGCAACGCAGCTCTGTGGTGCTTACTGGAGGTACCTAGTGGGCTAGTTGGACCCTAGGGACCCTCAGGATTCAAATGAACTTAATCTCCCAACTAAAAACAGCCACAGGGCGTGTTTACACAGTGGTGAAGGGAGGGGACGGGGCCTGAGTTAATGTGTGCAAACAAGCCCTGTGACGCGTTTTAAGTTGGGGAAATAATTCCCCTTCAATCCTGAGCGACCCTGGGGGCCAACTAGCCCACCAGGTGCTTCCAGTAAGCGCCACTGCGCTGCATTGCAGAGAGGTTGTCTAGGCCGTGCCCCTTTTTACATCTCTCAGCAACGCAGCTCTGTGGCACCTACTGGAGGTACCTAGTGGTCTAGTTGGACCCTAGGGACCCTCAGGATTCAAGGGGACTTAATCTCCCAACTTAAAACGGCCACAGGGCGTGTTTACACAGTGGGGAAGTGAGGGGACGGGGCCTGAGGTGACGTGGGCAAACACGCCATGTGGCGCGTTTTAAGAGGTAGTTTTAATCCCCTGCCCTATTATATACTAGGGGCTTACAGAGGAGGTCATGCTGATCACAGGGGGACCCCAACGCATAGCGGTCCCTAGTGTATGTAGGTGTTTTCACTGTATTCTGAGTGTCTTTTAACATAGCACTGGCTCTAGGACTGGTTAGTCAGACTCAGTTACCACCAGTATCCGTCTGAAAAAGTTGAGGGTACAGGATGGTTTTGCAACAAGGCTTCTTTCTGCTCTTCTGTTTGTTCTTTCTGCACGTTATCCTTCTTCCTGCACTTTTCTTCATCTTTGAGGACTTCTGTTGCTTCTTTCGGCATTTCTTTTTTTTCTTTCTGTGCGTTTTTTCTTCTTTCTTCACATGTCCTATCTCTACAGGCATAGTTAGTAATTAGCATTTAAAAAACCTTTGAAATTCACTGAAAAAACCTTAGGTTTCAGGCACCTTATAGTTAGGAATTAGCATTTAAAAAACCTTAGAAATTCACTGAAAAAACCACAGGTTTCAGGGGCGTTATAGTTAGCTGGACTTTTCACTCGTACAAAACCATTGAAATTCCCCCGTTATAGTTAGTTCAGCTAACTATAACTCGCGCGCCCGCAATGCACTGCTGATGATGTCACATATTACATTACTCATGACATGGTCAGTGACATCACTCATGACATCACTGATGACATCTCAAATGACATCACTGATGACATCATCCTTGTGTTAGAGTGGCAGACCTCCTCTCCCCCTAATATAACGTTTGATACACACATTCAAAAATAGAAACAAAACTTTTCAAAACAATGGACATACCAATATCAGTTACAACAACCTATTCAGTAATTCTAAGATCCACATACAAATCCACTCATTAACCAACAGTCCTATACATTCACTCATACATGTACTCACTCATCATATGTACTCATACACCTATACATCCTGTTATACAATGCCACTCATCCATAGAGGTACTCACACACATACTCACTCATGCTAATAAAGAATCAAACATCTATTTACTTGCATATACAGTTATACACACACCACCACAATTACTTCTACAGAAACTTACACATACTTAGTCTTTTAAACAATCACTTATAGAAACACATACTTATTCATACAGGAACTCTTTCAATCTCTCACTCTCACATATACTCACTGATATACACCAATAGTCACATATACTAGTTTAAAACATATGTAGTTACTCATAAAGACACTATTGAGACAGTCATTCACTCACTAACACACCCATGCACACACTCATCCACCCATACAGTCCTGCACATATGCTGTCTTCAACACATACAAACATTGAGTCACTCATTCATGCACCTATGCACTACGTAATACCCCCACAGAACCATACAGACACTCAGACACTCATACTGATACTCAAAAAACCAACTAATAACCTATATAGACACTCATGTAGCTACTCACCAACCCATGCAGCCACTTATACACAAAGTGAGAGACTGATACAGATATTTACATATTTAAACATTACTCACTAAGCCATGTATTCACTAAGATACTCTTAATCAGTTATACAATCAATTTTTCAAAAACAAATCATCCATATAGACACTTATATACCCATTTATTCTTCCATCGACCTTGAGATATACATATATAAAACATATGTAATTTTCAGAAAAACACACATTCACTGAATGATGTCATCAGTGATGTAATTTGAGATGTCATCAGTGATGTCATGAGTGATGTCACTGACCATGTCATGAGTGATGTAATATGTGACGTCATCAGCAGTGCATTGCGGGCGCACGAGTTATAGTTAGATGAACTAACTATAACGGGGGAATTTCAATGGTTTTGTACGAGTGAAAAGTCCAGCTAACTATAACGCCCCTGAAGCCTATGGTTTTTTCAGGGAATTTCTAAGGTTTTTTAAATGCTAATTCCTAACTATAACGTGCCTGAAACCTATCGTTTTTTCAGTGAATATATATATATATATATATATATATATATATATATATATATATATATATATATATATATATATATATATATATATATATATATATATATATATATATATATGCAAAAAAGAAGCAGAGAACTCTGGGTAGTTCTCAAGTTTAGGTGGAAAGCATCTCCTGTATGGAACACTCTCAACACCAGCGACACTCTAGATCTGCTCACCTCAAATGTCTGTTTTTCTATCACAATCTTTAAGCATAGGATTAGCACAGTGCCATCCACGCCGAGACAGAAAAGGACAAAGTCTTTCGCCATTTCTACAGCAAAGTCTTTAAGCATAGGACTAGCACAGTGCTGTCCTCGCTGAGCTGTAAAATGACAAAAGCCAATTACCACTCCAGGCACAGTATTACAGCTTTGAATTGGTAAAATACCAATCAAGCCAACCTGAAATGAGTAAAAGCAACCCCTGACACAGTGTTTCGCTCTAATTAGAGCTCTTCAGAGAAGTATAGCTTTGTCCAGGCACAAGGGAGCACCCAGTATAAGTCAAAGAAATACCCTTTCAGGCACAGAGTGACGAATAAAATATGCAAGAAAGAAGCAGAGAACTCTGGGTAGTTCTCAAGTTTAGGTGGAATGCAGCTCATGTATGGAACACTCTCAACACCAGCGACATTCTAGATCTGCTCACCTCAAATGTCTGTTTTTCTATCAAAATCTTTAAGCATATGATTAGCACAGTGCCATCCACGCCGAGATAGAAAAGGACAAAGTCTTTTGCCATTTGTACAGCAAAGTCTTTAAGCATAGGACTAGCACAGTGCTGTCCTCTCCGAGCTGTAAAATGACAAAAGCCAACTACCACTCCAGGCACAGTATTACAGCTTTGAATTGGTAAAATACCAATCAAGCCAACCTGAAATGAGTAAAAGCAACCCCTGACACAGTGTTTTGCTCTAATTAGAGCTCTTCAGAGAGGTATGGCTATGTCCAGACACAAGGGAGCACCCAGTATAAGTCAAAGAAATACCCTTATATATATATATATATATTCACTGAAAAAACCATAGGTTTCACACATGTTATAGTTAGCGGAAATTTTACTGATAAAAAACCAGTGAAATTGCCCTGTTATAGTTAGTGCTGGCAACTATAACTCACGCGACCGCAATCCTCTGCTGATGCTAATACTGTATTTAGACACTTATTTGCCCATGTCTTCTTCCATACATTTTTAGCTATACATATATTACAAATATTTTTTTTTCATAAAGACACATATGTCATCAGCAGAAGATTGCGGTCGCGTGAGTTATAGTTGCCAGCACTAACTATAACGGGGCAATTTCACTGGTTTTTTATCAGTAAAATTTCCGCTAACTATAACATGTGTGAAACCTATGGTTTTTTCAGTGAATTTGCAAGGTTTTTTAAATGCTAATTCCTAACTATAACGTGTGTGAAACCTATGGTTTTTTCAGTGAATTTGTACGGTTTTTTAAATGCTAAGTTACTTTACGCCATTCGAGGCGTGCGCACCCACTTAACGCAGTTCGTTCCGTGCACGGTTTTTATCAACTTTAATAAGCCCTGTACATTTGGTGGCCTTCGGCCACCAAAAGCACAGGGGGTGGGGTCAATGTGGATAGTGTTTTTTTTATTTCGATTTTATAATTTCATGTTGCCAAAATTTAGTTTTTTTTACCTATTAATAAGCCCTGTACATTTGGTGGCCTACGGCCACCAAAAGCACAGGGGGTGGGGTAAGTGTGGATAGTGTTTTTTTTTTTTTTTTTTTTACCGTACGCTTACGGTAAGCGTACGGTAAGCGTACTCGGCGAAATTGCCGAAAAAAAAATAAAACCGTTTTTGCTCTTGGGGGATGTTTGGGGACTCCTTCAACATGACTATGTGGGAGGGAGTTGTCATAACAGCCCAGTAACATGTTTTTGGCCATCATGTTTGATAAACAACACTCAGTGCGAGAGACAAAATGGCGGACGCCGCTTCCTGGTTTCGGCCGATTTGAATGTTTACTAAGATCTAAGAGCCAATCAGAATCGCGCTCGCGCTCGCGCACGCCACCGTACGCTTACGGTAAGCGTACGGTAAGCGTACCGTAAGCGGGCTCAGATATATATATTGATTTAAAGGCTATTTTCTCAGAATCTACTGAACAGATTTACACCAAACCTACAAAAGGCACTTCCTTGACCTAGGGACTACCTCTCTGCCAAATTTCTAGTAATTCTGTTCAGCCGTTCGGGCTGTAGCTCGTTCTAAAGGTCCTATGGAAAAATGCATGGGAAAAACGCGTTTTGGGACCCCCCTTTTATCTCAGCCCCCGCTTGACGAATCCCCCCGAGACTTTCAGGGTAGGAGCGGAGCGTAGCGCCCCACCTATTTTGAGAAATTCGCGAGGATTCATCGACCGGCGCCAAAGTTATTCAAAATAGAATGTTGAGGTTTTCCTATGGAAAAGGGGTCCTAACTATAACTACCTACTGGCGACCGCCAGTAGGTAATATCATCATAAGATTATTGAAATTCCACAATAATCGTCCAGCACTCCAAGGGGTTAAGATCACTCGGTTTCTTTATTAAGTGATGATCACATCAATATATATGTATATATATATTACCTACTGGCGGTTGCCAGTAGGTAGATATAGTTAGGACCTATTTTCCATAGGAAATCCGCAACATTCTATTTGGAATAACATTGGCGCCGATTGACGAATCTTCGCGAAATTCTCCAAACTTTTGGCCAGCTCCGGTTCGCTCCTAACCTCAAAATTTCACGGTGATTCGTCAAGCGGGGGCCGAGAAAAAAGGGGGGTCCCAAAACGCGTTTTGACCATGCATTTCCCCATAGGACCTGTTGACGCAGCTACAGCCCGAACTGCTGAATGGAATTACACCAAATTTGGCAAAGAGGTAGTCCTCAGTTCAGACTTGTGCCTTTTGCTTAAATGGTGTAAATCCGTTCAGTAGTTCCAGAGAAAATTAGAGTTAAAAGTACATATATATCTATGGCCTTGGACGATCGGCGCACCCTCCCCGCACCCTCCCCGAACCCTCCCGAGCACGAGCTGAATGCTAATTGGCTGCCAACACTCTGAATCAGGAAATATTGGCAGCCATCTTGTGCCTCGGTAGAACCGAGGCACAAGAAAACTGAAAACAAAAAGGCGCAAAACGCGACAAGGGGGCAGGGTAGAAACACCCTGACCCCCTAGGCCTGCTCAGGGGGTCCCACAAGAACACCCAAGGGCACCGCCACCCCCGGGGCTTTTGAGAAATGCGTGGGGGGCTCTCAGCCCCCCCCAGCTCCGGGGACCTCCACCCCCTGGGGCTTCATTATAGTTGGGGAGGGGGGCTCAAAGGCCCCCCCAAGCCCCCGGGACCGCCACCCCCGGGGCTTTAATTTAATGTAAGCGAGGGGGCTCGTGGCCCCCCCGCAGCCCCGGGGACTGCCACCCCCGGGGCTTGTTTGCTTTTCTAAAAAAAAAAACCTGTGTGGGGGGACTCGCGCCCCCACACGCCCCGGGGACCGCCACCTCCCCGGGGCACTAATTATTTAAAATAGGGGGTCCGTTACGGACCCCAAGCCCCGGGGACCACCACCCCCCGGGGCTTTAAATTATGTGGGAGGGGGGCTGCGCGACCCCCCCTGGAACCAATGATGGCCCTGGGGACCGCCACCCCCCAAGGCAGGCTCCTGCAGTGTCCCGGGGTGCCCACCCCCGGGACACTGCTGTTTGCAATGGCAGGGCGGGAGCCTCGCGGCTCCCACCCTGCCATTGCAAACTGCTTTGCTTAATTGAAGCGAGAGCAGGGAAACCTGCTCTCGCTTCGATGAAGCAAAGCAGATTGCTTTTCCACATGGGGAGCAGCATGTTAGCTGCTCCCCATGTGGAAAAGCAATGCCGGCTCCCGCAGGAAGCGGGAGCCGGCTGGGACCATGGGGGGATTGGGACCCCCCCACAGTCCTCAACAAGGTGGCCAGGCCCCGGGGGATGGGGTCCCCGGGGCCATAGTGTCCAGGGAGGGGGGCCACACGCCCCCCTCCCCATCAAATTTTTTTTTTTTTAAATAAAATAATAAATCAATGGCCTGCCCCGGGGGATGGGGTCCCCGGGGCCTTAAGTGGCCACAGGAGGGGGAGCTACACAGCCCCCTCCCTAAAAATATATATTTTTTTTAAAAAGGCCAATGCCCTAGAGGATGCGGTCCCCGGGGCAGATTAAGGCCGGCCCCCCTCCACAGTTTAAAAAAAAATTAAAATTAGGGGGCAGGCCCTTGGGGATGGGGTCCCCAGGGCCAAAAAATGAGAAAAAGAAGAGGAACTTCTTAAAAATAATTTATTTTTTTTAAAACGGGATCGGGGAGGAGGCCACGCCCCCTCCTTTCATCACTCTGCAAACGCGCCCCCTGGCGCGATTGCAGAGGGGGAACAAATTCCCCTTCAATACTGGGGGTCCCTGGGGCCAACTAGCCCACCAGGAACCTCCAGTATGCACCAGGGGGCTGCGGTGCAGAGAGGTGTTCTGAGGCCACGCCCCTTTTTACACCTTTCTGCAACGCAGCTCTGTGGCGCTTAATGGAGGTACCTGGTGGGCTAGTTGGACCCCAGGGGACCTCAGGATTCAAGGGGACTTAATCTCCCAACTTAAAACGCGCCAGGGGGCGCGTTTGCACAGTGTTGAATGTAGGGGGCGGGGCCTGAGGTGATACTGTGCAAACACGCCCTGTGGCGCGTTTTAAGTTGGGGAATTCATTCCTCTTAGATCCAGAGGTCCCCTAGGGGACAACTGGCCCACTAGGTATGTGTGTGTGTGTGTGTGTGTTTGTACTTATATAGTGCACAGCTACCCCATTTCGGGGTTTCCCGGCACTGTACTCATACCACCAGGGAACCCTTCCTGGCTTTTCCCTGTGAAATGTCCACTCCTGGGCATCCCCAGGGTGAAGCCAGGCATCCCAGTGCTGTTGGGGCCATTGTGGAGATTAAGCAAGCTATTGTCCAGAGTTGCAACGTGGGACCCATGATTAGAATAGGCACCGAGGCGAGAAATCAGGTCCGAGGAATTATGAGCCCAAGACCCGCCAAGACCCACCGAGGCGGGAATTGAACTCTGGTCCCGGGCCAGACCTCTGCATCAGGGTCTGCCGCTCTAACCATTGAGCCACACTTCTCCACGAGGTACCTCCACTAAGCGCCACGGAGCTGCGTTGCAGAGTGTTGTAAAAAGGGGTGTGGCCTCTGAACACCTCTCTGCAATGCAGCTCCGTGGCGCATACTGGAGGTACCTGGTGGGCAAGTTGGCCCCTAGGGGACCTCTGGATTGAAGAGGAATTAATTCCCCAACTTAAAACGCGCCACAGGGCATGTTTGCACAGTGTTGAAGGTAGGGGGCGGGGCCTGAGGTGATATGTGTGCACACAGGCACATAATCCTTTCAAGGTGGCTTTTCCGTCATAGGGATTTCGATGTTGATTTCCTACAGGCTTTCCATGTTGGGCTTTCCGACACTGGAAGCCTGTCAGAAAGCGAATTTGTGGATCTCTAGCAGGGCCCCCTTCTCCCTGCAGCCTCTAGTTGGGGCTGAGGGGGCACCTATGGTGTCCCCCTGTTAATCCTGTGAGGTGCCTGCTACGAGGTGCAGTGATTAACAAAAACTCCCATTTCTCTATGGGAGCTTGTGCTGCAGTCGGTGTACTGTCGCAGCACAAGCTCCCATATAGAAATGGGAGTATGCAACTGCACCATGTGCAGTAGCATTATAATAGTGGTGTTGGGACCGCCGACAGGAGGTTGGTCGGTCCCAAGACCACAAGTCTGCCCGCTTTCGGAATGAGGCCCTTAGTGTCACACCTATGCCTATACTTGGGCCCTATAATTATATGTATTTGATGGAAAATCAACTTACAGCATAGGAAGTCGTTTAGAACAAGGTAAAAAAAGTCAGATTTGGCAACAATCTAAAACATAAAATACTAAATATTTTGAAAAAAGGTCCTAAAACCACCATGGACCAAGTATATAATTCTGGGCTCCCACTGGTAAACATTTTGTTTTCAAAATTGCACAAAAACTTCAAGCTGTGTTCTAAAATGCTAGATGAAATAGGGATTGCAAGTATGTGCTAAACTGTAAAAACAGTGAGAGGGAGAAAAAAAATTAAGTTAAATGTCTATGTTAGTGGTAGTCTTTGTTGTATTCTATTGTTAACCTAAACAGAAAGCATGACTGGTGAAAGATCATCAAGAACCGAAAAGAAGCACAGCAAAAAGATCACTTAAAAAATGTAGATGTTCGTAGGATGTAAAATAAGTATAGATAGAGTGAGGAAGAAACTGGAACAAAAATCAAAACGTTCTGTGTTGAGTAAGAAGGTTTGAGGAGCAAAATGGGAGGAAATGAGCAGGAAAATTGGGAAGATATTGGGGCTGCAATAGGAAAAAACGAAAGCCGCTACAACTTGGATGACATAAGGGAAGAGGAGCAGGAAAGGTAGTGAAGAATTATGGAGAGCCAATGAACACCATTGAGGGGAAGGAGTGGTTGTCTCCCTAAAATAATATACAGTAACAAAAAGGGGTGAGAATGATGAGGTGGAAGGTGAGGATGCGCGCTGAACAAGATGAACAAAAATAAGGAGCACGAGGGAAAGTGTTTGATGTCATCCTAAGAAAGCAAAAACAACTTTGACAATTATTTTCAAGATTAAAGGCATTCAACAAGTTGGAGGTTTGAAAATGGTAAATGTTTTTTATTTGGCAAAAAATAAAGGAAACTGATTCGTCAGAAAGATAGCATCAGAACGTGTTTCCTAGGATAAGATTTCTCATGAAGATGACATAGTTCTCTCTAAATGTACCCATTTTGTCCCACAGAAGCTTACGCAGTCCCAAAATAGCCACACCATGTTTGGCATTTCTTGTCACCCCATTCATATGGGAGGTGGCTTAGCAGCTGGGAAGGGACCGACCTTTTCTGTAGAAAGCCCCAAGAGTTATTGCTTATGGTGGTTTCCTGTCTGTAATTTTCAAAGGGAGGACCACCCTACTAATGGAATGAGCCTTGAGCAATTGCTGTGCTTCAGTTTCAGTTAAACATTTCCATTACTCATATTTTTGCTTTTTTTAGCGAGATCATAGTGTGCCTTATGTGCCTGGCACAACACTGTCTTCATATTTTGCTCTGAATCTATTGCACTCTATGAAAATCAAAGTTCATATCACATAGCTCCAAAGACCCCCAGGTCCATACGTGACTGAAGCAGCTCACGCATGGGCCGGGGAACATTGGCAGGGCTGACATTTGCCTGGGGCTCTCACTCATGGTCAAAAACGTACACCTTGTCAGGGGTTGGCTAGCAGATATACATGCAAATGCGATACAAAATTATGGGCTTGATTCACATAGGTAAACTGTTTATGAGTAGTAAATGCCCTTTGTGAATACCGAAAGTCGTAAAGTTAGACTTATGTCTCATTTTACCTTTGTGAATCAGGCCCTATGAGTGTAGTTCTTATCTGTATATGAACATTTATATGAACATTTATTGTGCAAGGCCGATAATTAATTATTCATGCAATTCTATGTGGTTGTTGGGATTTCAAGTGTTTTGTGTTGCTCTGTGGGAGATTAATAGCATCACTTAGACCAAGCATTTAAAGATCAAGTAACCCGAGTGAGACTTAGAATGGCTGCTAACATGGGAAACTGTACTGCGCATGCATCAACTGCATCCACGCAGTATGACGGTCTTTTGCTTGGAGGGAATTTTCTGCAGCTGCGCATAAGCATCTAATATGGCCGCTTGAAAGCTCACATGCTAAGCATCTGCTTTGCTGAAACTAAAACATGCTATGTAATAAATGCTAATGCGGGGAGAGCTATTATAAGTAAATGGGGTTAGAGTAGAGATAGGTGGTATACAGTGAAATCAATTTATTTTGAATTTATTATGTTTTCTTTTGACCTCTCTACTAGTTCGTATTTGGGCCTCCGAGAGATGCTGGTTGTACAGCACTTGACTCCTCACGCATGCGCAGTAACAACAAGCCTGGAAACCATGACGGTGTACTTGTACTCGTCCAAGGCCACATTAGCAACATGTCCTGGGAACCTGATGGACATCCTGAAATTTGAACAAGAATAAAGCCACATGTATACAAATTGTTGATAAAGATGTGAATGCGGGTGGGAAATAAAGCGTGGGAAAATAAATTGATGGGCAGGAACATTGAACAATGAACTAAAGAAAATTATTAAACTTAGCATGGTGTGATGATCATCCCCCCTTGCCTGTCCAATCAGAATTAGGGCCTCCATGAAACTGAAACATTAAGGGGTGGTACATGCCATTAGAAAGGTATAATTGAGGTAGTTTAGTTAGTTAGTTATACTTGTGTTGCCGAGATGCTGAGAGACCGGGATGCTGTCCGAGAACTGAATAAATGCTGAAGAAGAATCAATTTCCAGACTTAGAATTTGAGCCAATTAAATAGAAGAAGATCGCGGAAGAATCGAGGAGGCACATAATAGAAGAATATCGCAGAAGAATCGAGGAGGAAGATAGTGTTAGAGCGGGGTGCGACGCAGGCGTCGTATCTAGAAGAGGTCATCTATCCTGTCCTGAAAACCTGTCCTGAAGTCTTTGCCACCTGATCTTTCCCAGGGGACCCTCCCAGCTCCTTGGCCAAGGGGATGGTTTCCACACCATCCTAGGTAACTATAATTCTGTGTAGTATGTCATTGTGCTGCTCTCTCTGTATTTTCTCCTTTCTGAAGTACCGTCATTGTGAAATATCAATTTAATATAGGTGACAGAGTAAAGAATTAATTTACTTTTCTTCCCTGGAGAAATGGAGTTTGTACTGTATTCTTGTTTGGCTCACATGAATTAACTAGATAAACATTTTAGACTTCTCCCGAGTCTGTGGTTATTTCAGAATGGTAATGAATATAAATAACCCTGATGTAATTTCACCATCAACTAGTTCCAACTATTAGGTCAATTGACCAGAGGAAATAACTTTTTGATCAGTGAGGATTAGTTCAATTTTGACAGGTAATTAATCTCATAAATATTATAAAATTGACCCCAGAGGTATTTACTAGCCTATGTGATAGTGTGTGTGTTTATGGTCCCAGGTGAGTATATGGTGTTGGAGTACTTGAGGTTGGTAACCCGCTGGATCAGTTTTCTGATAGCAGAGCTATGGTTTATATTGACTAGTATGGTGATTAGTGGCTATACATTTATGTTTTAACAAACCCGTTTGTGTTATGTTTTATGTTGTCTGGGAATTTCCGGGAAGTGAATAGCGGGTGGCGAATGGAAGCCGCACTGCAGTGAGGTTACTCATCTGTTAGAATAACACTGAGAAGCTATGCAGAGCTGGCAGTGTTCAATTAGGGACTATTTTTCTGTTTAAGAGTGAGAGTAATTGATAGCAGAAAGTTCACCTTTGGTCTTATATCACCTAGAAAGGATAACACTGAAGGAGTAACAGGTTCGTCTGAGCTTGAGTGAAGAGTAAACTGAAGGTTTTACTCGCAGTGTGTGAAGAGTATGCAGAAGGTCTTACTCGTAGCAAAAGAAATCAACTGTCCTTTGGTTATAGTGGAACAGACAGAACAGCAAATGTTTTTCCGTTGCTAATAATGAAATTTTGATGCAAAGTTGTAGGAAAATAAGTTTTAGTGTTACCTTGTGAAGGGAGGGTCAGTTGCCGGAGTTGCACTGACGTCACAGAGAGCCGCGCTGGGATTGGCTGAAACAGCGGGTGTGTGACTGACGCAAATTTGTAAAGTAGGGGTCAGTAGTGAGAAGTGATACTGACATCACAGCAAGGCTGCGCTAGTATTGGATAGATGAATAGTGTGAGCCTGAGTTGGATTGGCCAAAAAAAATAAAACCAGCGCTGGGATTGGTCGAAACTCGGAGTGTAAGTAAGAATCTAATTGGTTGTCAAAATAGAAGATGTAATATTATTGGACAGAGGAGTTTGTATTTGGAAATACAATCCGACATTAATAGGGAATCGCCCAGATAAGAGATATTTAGGATTTGCAAAAGACGGATAACCTAAAATGTACGGGGAAAAGACAAAAAGGTGGTTTATGTAGAATTTTTTTTTAAAAATCAAAAAAAGATAAACCAATTAAGACTAGAGAGGGAATTCTTATCCCTCCACCGAAGACACCTGCCTCATTTATGATGATGGAGAGAGGCTACCATACCTGTGTGTGGTTAGAAAATTGGATAGAATACACTAAAACTGATGGAATGTTAGCTTTCCCATAAAATGGTATGTTCAATGGGAGAATTCTTCATAATTTAAGATTGGGGGTGAATGAATTAGAGCTCTGACCTAGTCTAACACAATATGAGGCATTAGAAGAATGGGAAACTGAGGCATTTGAGCGTGACAGATCCAGAAGTAGTAGGAGTTATCAGGGATTTTTTCCTAGACAAATGAGTGATTCACGAGAGAGCCAGAGGAAACAATGGAGACAGGCAATGATTACGGAAGGACTGTATCCTGTATTAATGGTTGGAGAACAGTCAGGGAGCAAGTGGAATTTGACAAAGACCGGTTATGGGGAATCAGAAGATGAATTTATGGAGGACATCCTAACGAAAAATCCTCTACCATATCAGGAAGGACCAAGTATAACTACCCCGAGTGCCCTGTTTTAGGAACACCTTTAGTTCCACAAGTGATACATGATTCAATGAATGGAAGGGTACTTCAGGAAAAGGAAAGAGAAGCAATAAATACAAAAAGAAAATAATTAATACAGAAAATAACCCAATTGCATGCACACCCTGAAGCATTGACTATTCCAGTGACTATAGGTCCAGTTGTTCCATTGTATGGGGATAAAGCGAACAGTCCCAAACCAGCAGTCATGACAACTCCTACCATTGAACCTAGAAAGGAAATATTAATTGATGATCAAGCAAGTGAGTGTGATTCGGTAATTTTACAAATGGATTTACCGATAAGAGGACAAATAAATGACACCCGAGAAGAGTTACACCTAGTTGTTCAAAAGAGATACGTTTAGAAACATCTCCAGGAACCAAAAGTGCCATAAAACTGTCCCCGGAAGAATTAGAGAGATGGACACTGGGAATGGATAAACCAAAACAACCAATGAAGATTTTAGATATTTACAAACTGAAAGTAGAATTGGAAGAAATGATAGCTGGAAATGTGGGATTAGATAGATTAAATGCTTACAGTGAGGAAGAATTACTGTTCATTTGTAGAAGTATCACTAGAAACACGAAGATATTTCATGAAACATTGACAGATCTTGCCTCTGAAATGGGGATTGAAATAGGGAGATCAAAAGTACAGCAGAAGCCATATAGAGCAGAATTTACTGATAAAGATTTGGAGAATATGAATGTGTCCGGAAGAAAATTACAGATAAAGGAATTAATGACCATATTACAAAAATGGGGAGATTTAGACAAATGGAAAGCTAGGTGGATGAGAAAAAAAGAAGAAGCACAGGCGAATCGAACAACACCTGAATTCTAATTGAAAGAATCTGGAAAGGTAGAAAGATTGTGTCCAATGAGAGAAGTTCCAGGAGGAGGATATGTACATGTTCCTTGGACTCGACAAGATATTTTGTCATTTACTAATGATTTCCCAAAATTAAGAGAAGAAAAACCCGTTGAATGGTACCGGCAGGTTGAAAGGTTTGTGAAGGTTTTGTTGAAGGATTTGGATGGTCTATTTGACATAGTGGTGCCTGTTGATTTATGGACAGAATGCAAGATCACAGTTGATTGGCCTAGTGAAGAGTATCCGAAAGAGAAGAGAAAACAGGAGCCCATTCAGAGGAGGTAATGAAGAAATATCACCAGGTGATCACTTTCCTGAAAGGGAAAATCCCACCAAAAGAAACAGATTGGGTAAAAATAATTAGAACAACACAAGAAATACATGAGACTGTACATGCCTATTATGAGTGTCTGTTACAGGTGTTCAAGCAGTATAGCGGATTTGAGAATATAGGAGACAAGGACATGGGACATTTTGTATATCGTTTTGTGTCTGATTTAAGACCAGAAATCTCCCAGTTGATTCAGCAGCACATGTTGTGCTGGCAGGCAAAACCTATTGATGAAATTTTCAAATATGCGAAGTATTGCGGAGATGAGATTGATAATAGATGTAAAAAGTTGGAAGAAAAGGTGATGTGGGCACAAGTAAAATCAGAATGATGATCAAATGAAAGGACAGAGTCAGAATGATAACAATGGGGGAAAACCTAGAGGACGGATGGGTAGAGAGGAAGCAAAGAAGAAATTTCCTTGTCACGGGTGAGGAAAATTGGGGCATTGGAAGAACGAGTGTAAAAATATTCAGAATAATAATGGCCCAAATCAAAATTTAAATCCACAGATGCAGAATGAGGTGATAATGAGTCAACCGCAGCAGGTTGTAAATCCATAGAGTCAGTTGCCACCTGCCTCTATGCCAAGTTTTGTGAGCAGAGCAAAGTACAGTGCGTACACCGGATTTCCAGGAGAAAGTGGTAAGAAAATGTTTGTACCTTTTCTTTTGCAGGACAGTTACCTTTTTGGAGAAGATCAATGACGGTGCCTAAGAGTGGGGGGAAGAGGAGTGCGTACTTGGCACATCCTTACCGGTAGATCAGTCAGATCTATCTATTGATGGAAAGGTAGAAGGAAAATATATTACTTTCTTGTTGGACACTGGTGCTACCCGGTCTACTGTGAGAACACAGTAGAACCTCTTCTTCAGGACAACATGGGGACCAGCCCCATGTGTACCACTCCGTGCAGGACCTATATTAAAGTGAAAAACAGATTATAAATGCACACCTATTGTGTGAGCATTGAAAAAATACATATGGTTGATTCTGAACTCGTAGTATTTATTTTGTGGCAATAAAACGCCACATGGTCTGTCTGAGTGGAGGGGCCTGTAGTAACCTGTGCTCAGCCGTCCTCCGTCAATGCGGCATATTCATCCCAGGCTCGACCGGGCTGGTCCCCATGTTGTCCTGAAGAAGAGGGTTGAGGGGATACCTCGAAACATGTTGACACAATACTAGGGATTATAATTACATAACAGTTATCTTTCCCCTTTATTAACCCCTTTTTATCCTTACCAACTAGGAGCAGGAATAAAACATTAGCTCACTAGTTAGGTAAATTTTAATTATCACACGCACCACTCCCCCTACACTGCACTACACATAGTTTAACAAATTAAGTGCTCCTAAGTAACTCCGCAAGTCGCAGCACGCCCCAAGCAGTAGATGTTTGGGATGGCCCAATGATGAAGCATGTCACCTAGGGGCAACCCTGGGTGAGTGAGGGGACTCAAGAAAATAATGTTTTCTTTTCTTCTAGGAGATGCGGTTCACATCAAAGTAATGAACCCACCGTTTCCCTTTGGCTAGGTTCTTGTGATCCGTCATCTACGGATCTTTTTGGTGTACTCTGAACACACAGGAGGGTGAACCTAGCCCAATCCTCCTTCTCCCTCTATTTTTGATTGACATAGTACAATATAGTCATGCAACAGCACACAGTAGCAACATATCATGGGGTAGGAGATTCCTCCTGAGTGTCACTCCGCGGGGGGTGCAGATGTCCCCTCGGTAACTGTTCCAGGGGCGCCATATTCGAGACCACTTCGGGGGACAAAATTATTCTGAACAGGGGCCCCCAAAACATGTCTTGCCCAGGGCGCTAGAAATTCTTAAGGTGACACTGCTTTGGCGGTCTCACGGCTGTGCCTTTGAAAAAGGCACCACAATGGGAGCGTCAAAGGCAGTTTCTCCAGGACATGGACTATCAAGTGCCCCCGTAGATGCACCCATGGTGAAGAGGCAAAACAGGGCCTGTAGGGCCTCCTTTGTGTCCTCACCACCGCACTTTTCATGGCAGTAGCACCGCCATATAAAGTGTGGCGGTGAGGAAACTTCTAATATGCTTGGGGGTGCTGCTGCACAACTCAGACCGCTGCACCACCACCAGGGAATGTGGATCCCTGGCGGCAGCAGCAGACCCATGGCCGTCCAGCCACACAGTCTTAATGTGGCGGGTGGACCACCAATCTGGCGGTCCACAGACCGCCACCACGGGTTTGGCGCTCCATTGGACCACCGAACAATAATAAGGGCTTAGATTATCACAATAATCTGGTAGCTAGCTCACACAAATGACATGCAAGGAAAACAAATCCAGCATCAAAGATGGTGGAACTCAGGCCGATTTTACACCTGGGAAGTAAAAGGCAGCTTCCTTTGGTACCAACTTCAAGGTAGTCTCTGGTTGCCTCAATGAAAAAACCATATGGCCAGAACCTGGGCGTGCATCTGGAGGGTGCTGAGGTGGCAAATGTCCTAGAATGCAATCTCATGTTACGCAAGACATATGTGGCTGTGTTAGGGTGACCAGCCTTTCTGGAATGGCAGGGAGAATCCTGTTCTTTTACCATTCGTACCTATATGTTTCAGTAAGTTCAACATATATACTGGTTTATTTAAGAGAGGCTCAACCATGCACAGAGGGAGTCAAGTTTTAATGCATCCCACTGCATGATTTGAATATCAGAAATCATTTTAATCCACACAGATAATACGTGTTTAAGAGTTGCTTTTAATTACCCCTTAATGACTCATTATCTATTTTCTACTTTGCCCGGTAAGTGATTCTGTGCCCCTTGGCTGATGCTAAATTATAGTCCCACTTCCATGCTAGTGTAAAGCCACTGTTTTCTGTTTTCAAATTCGTTCACCCGAGGTTATGTTGTATGGTATGTAAAGCATGTTCAAGGTCATTTTGTACTCATAATTGACAGGTTTTTAAGGCAAAAGTCCGATTTATTGGTAGCCACAAATCCCATGCATATGTTAGAATGCGGCTGCCCGAGGCCACCACAGGGGGCCACTCAAGAGGGCGGCCCTGTAGTGGTATGGGCATCCACCCCCACTCCTTTCTCCTCCCCCCCTCTCCTGGGGGGGCTTGGCATAGGGAGGAGTCCCCCCTTGGGTCGCGGGTGTCCCGCGTCACGTCCGGTGTGCGAGGTGGGTTGAAGGGTACATAGGTATCCCACACCCCCTCCTCGGTCTCTTTTCGCATCAGTCGCGCCGCGGACACCACGCTTCCACCGCGCTCTTCGCTCGCAGTGAGTGTATGGTAGCTTCCCCCCCAAACCTGAGCTCCCCATTTGGGGTGGCATTACGGCAGGGCAGCCCAGCCTAGGCTGGTTGGCTGCTGGGGTCGGGGGGGGAGCTGGCTTCTGCTTTGGGGGTTGTGCGTGGGTCTGGGCCAGCACCCCTTGACTGGTTGTGCCCCCGGATGGGCCTCCTGGTGTGGGCCGCACTGCTCTGGTGGCACTCAAGGGTCGCAGTGTGCATAGGGTCGCCCGGCCTGCCTGCGTGCCTTCGGGCCTGTCGCGGGGACCTGCCCCCAGCCGCTGTTAACTGGGGTGCCCAGTTCCCCGCTCGGTGTGGGCGCCAACTTGCCCCATGAGGACCCTGCCCTGGCGGTTTGGGGCTTAGCTCACCTGGTGCCTGCCTCGTGCCTAGGCTTGTGCAGGGTCTGTGTATGGCTGCTCCGTGGCCTCCCCGCTGCCTCCCTCCGGAGTATAGCGCTTCTGGCTGGCAGGGGCTCTGGGGGCCGGTCCCGCCCCAAGGATGTCGTGGCACTGCTCAGCCGCTCCCTCCACTGGCGTGCTGCCTGCCCTGCGGGGTTGGGTCCAGGCGCGGCTGTGGGGGCTTCAGTCTGTGCGTTGTTTAGGGGGGCGGGGTTTGCGCTGGGCGCCTTGGCCCCCATCTTGTGCCGCCCGCCCCGGGGAGTGGCTCGGGGCTGTGTGGGAGGGGCCTGCACCGCCAGAGAGGGGGATATGATTAGCCAGACGGCCAGACAGCCAACTTCGGCGCCGTAATCAGGGGTCGAGACTCGCTTTCGCGACTAACCCGTGATGCTGGGCAAATCACTCTTACCCCTTGTGCCTGACTGCATTCGTGTGCAACGAACCGGGGTGGGACTGACGTTGGTGCGATAGCTCTTTTCACAATTGTCCACTCCACTGCTTATCGATGCCCGGCGCTTGCCCTGTGTTACAACCAATGGCATGCAATATTTGATACAAAAAGAAAAAAAACGTGAACTGTGGCCTAACATCCTGGTCTAGACCTGCTGCTTAACTGGCGTGTGATGGCCTCCTCCCTGCCGGACCATCGGCAGGCATGCGTGGGGCGGGGCTTGCGTGGCGCACCTCCCCCTTCGGTTCGCCTGGCGCGTCTGGCGGGGCTTGCTGGGGGGAGACTGTGTCCCGTGGAGGTGGCCACCTCGGGACTGCAGCGGTCGTCCCCCGGCACAGCTGCAACACCGTGGTTTATGCCCCACCGCTGGATGCCTTGGGTCACGTCTCTGTGCTCTGCAAGGTGGGGGGGAAAGCCTACCCTTCCTTCCAGCGGATCCCCTGCCAGATCATTGGCCGGCGCACGCGCCCCGGGGCGGTGCTCATGCGCTGTGCACCGCCCCCCGCCTCATGGCGCCTGACCTTGGCGGGCCTCTTTCTTGCTCAGAGCCATGTGGTGTGCCGACCATGGGCCCCATCCCTTGCTCAACAGCCAGATAAAAAAAAAATATATATATATATATATATATATATATATATATATAACCAAATAGATAAATGAAGCCAGGTAGGAGCGCCAGCCGGACCTACCTTTTGAGGCTCTGTCTCATATCCTGAAGTCTAGGTGACCATACCCTGGGCTTGCAATGTCTCCCCTGCCCAGGGAATACGCAGGCCTGGTATTTTCCTATGAGAGGCCGAGGTCGGCTGCAGCGGCAAAGGCACCCTACTGGGCGGAGACTCGCTGGGATGGAGGACGCATTGGGGAATGCAATTTTAGTGCGTGCACCGCTTCATCCGTTCACCACCAGCTGGCGCAAAAGGCAGAATCGTGGTCTCACGGGAGGAATGTCCACCGAACGCATAGTCATCTTCGAGGACACAAGAGCAGGGGAGCGCCAGGGGGTTCTCATGATCTAGGGCTAAGTTGCGATATTAAGGGGGTTGGGGGCAAGGATGGCCGGCACATGCCCCGGCGTATGCCTCCCTGTTGCCTCTTGGGACAGCGGCCTGTGCGAATGTGTTAATTTAATTGTTTCTATATGCAGGAGTAGGATCGGATGCCAGGCCCCTCACTTCCTCGCCCCTACTAGGATCCGCCTGGAACACACAGGTAAATGGTAAGGGCCGCTAGAGGCAAGGAACACGAAGGGGTCGGAACGCCTACCGCTGCGGTGCAGGGTGGGGGAGTTGCAGCTGGCCTTAATGCTGGGTCTTACTCCTGGGGCAAGGCCTGTCGATTCTCTCACACCTGCAGCAAGTGCGGTTCCCCACACTCGGCCACTTCCTGCGACAAGCGCTAGCACGCCTCCATGCCCGCCAGACAAGACAAGTAGGCATGGGATCCGGGGTCCTCTTGCCGGGCCCTTTCACCCTCCCCCTCCCCCCCCAGAACAGCCCACTTGGCACCCCCCCAGATCCCTCACCCTGTGAGCCCCTGGCCAAGGGCCCGTCCCCCGTGGTCACCGCCAACCTGTTAACACTACTACAGGAGTACCCCAATGTGAAGGACAGACTGTCACTGGTCCAGGGGTCCATGGAGGGCTTCAGAATTCCCTATCTGGGGCCTTTGGTCAATAGGGATGCAGAAAACCTCAGGTCAGCCAGGGACCATCCCGATGTAGTAGGGGCTAAGATCAAGAAGGAAGCGGCCTTGGGGAGGGTGGCGAGGCCCTTCCGGCACCCCCCTTCCGAACTTTGTTGTCTCTCCCTTGGGGGTGGTCCCGGAGAAGGAGCCAGGGGCGTTCAGGCTGATCCAGCACTTGTCCTACCCGGAGGGGGATTCAGTGAACCACTGGCTTGAGGAGGGTTCGTGCTCGGTCTCATACTGTTCGCTCGACCTGGCAGTGGACATGGTCAGGAGGGCAGGCAGGGGAGCGTGGTTAGCCAAGGCCGATATTGAGTCCGCTTTCCGCCTTCTCCCGGTCTACCCTGAGAGCCAGCACCTCCTTGGGTTCAAGTGGCTAGGTGAATTCTTCTACGACAGGTGCATGCCGATGGGGTGTGCGGTCTCGTGTGCCTTCTTTGAAGCCTTCAGCTCATTCCTGCAGTGGGCCCTCTCAGCAAGGTCCAGCGTAGAGGGGGTGACCCACTACCTGGACGATTTTTAGTTCCTTGGGAGTGCGGGAACACAGGAGTGCAGCAGGGGGCTTCAATGTTTCCAGGACCTGGCTAGACACCTAGGGGTGCCTTTAGCACCTGGTAAAATGGTGAGTCCTGCGTAGGTTCTCACCTTTTTGGGCATCAAGCTTGACACAGTGACGGGCGTGTCTAGGCTCCCTGCGGAGAAGGTCCAGGCTTTGCGGCAGGACATCCAGTCACTGCTGGGGAAAGACAAGGCTCCCCTGGGTGTCATCCAAAGCCTCTTGGGCAAGTTAAACTTTGCAGCTAGAGTCATCCCAGTGGGGTGGGTGTTCGCCAGGAGATTAGCCAGGGCCACAGCTAACGTGTCTAGAAAACACCACCTGGTCAAGTTGGGGGCAGGCCTGAAGAAGGACTTGGTCATGTGGGGGGAGTTCCTGTTACACTTCAATGGGACGGTTATCTGGAGGGCCCCCTGGGTTGACAGTCCCGAGCTCAGCTTGTTCACGGATGCCTCGGAGAGGGAGGGTTTTGGGGCAATCCTGGGCGAGGAATGGTGCGCACAGGAATGGCCCAACGCGTGGCGCTAGCACGGCATCACTTCCAAAATCACCGTTTTGGAACTCTTCCCTATCATCATATCCCTCCTCTTGTGGCCGGCCATCTTGTATGATAAAGAAGGTCCTTTTCTGGTAGGACAATATGGCGGCCGTGCAGGCCATCAATGGGCAGACCGCCAAGTGCCCGCTGGTGCTCTGCCTGCTCAGGGAGCTCGCCAGATTGAGCCTGCGCTGCTTGGAGTGTAGGACTCGACACATTGAGGGGGTTAAGAATGTTGCGGCTGACGCTCTCTCTCGTTTTCAGTGGCTCCGATTCCGGGAGGCCTGGCCGCAGGCGAGAGCAGAGATGACCCCCTTCCCCACAACCTTCTGGAGGATCTTGGAGTGGAAAAACAGCTAAAGGCCATAGGGGAATGGGCCTTGGCCCCCGCTACCAGGAAGCGGTACCTGGCAAACCTGACCTGCTATAACAATCTGGCTGATGTCTTAGGCCAGGCCGGGGTACCCATTGAGGGTAAGGTACAGGCTTTCGTGGTGTGGGCCAAGAAACAGGGAAAGAGTCACTCTTGGGTCTGTGTCATCTAGCGGCGGTCAGTCACGACGCAAAGCTTAGAGGAGGACAGGACCCTACCAAGTCCTTTGCCATCAGGGCGGCTCTAAAGGGGTGGGCTAGGGAAGAGCCCCGGGTACCAGACAACAGGTTCCCCTTCACCTTTCCCATCCTGCAGGCCATGCTAGACGTCCTGGGAGGTGTCACCCACTCGCCTTATGAGGCGTCCCTCTTTGCCGCTTCCTTTTGCTTAGCATTCTTTGGTGCTTTCCGGATCAGCGAGTTAGTGGCTCGGTCCAAATCTGATAGGTCAGGGGACTCCCTGGGCATAGCAGATATCTGGTTGTTGGATGAGTTAAGGATCCACCTCAGAAGGTCAAAGACAGATCAGAATGGAAAGGGGGCAGGGGTGGTGCTACTGCCTTTAGGAGACCACAAATACTGCCCGGTTGCCAGGGTCCGGGAGTTCGTTTCTCTTCGCCCGGCAGCACCGGGGTACTTATTGATTCATGCAGACCGTGTTCCCTTAGCCTTCTTCCATGTAGACAGGGTAATGGGTGCTTGCCTGTCTAAGGTCGGCCTTCTCCGGGCTGATAAAAAGTATTCAAGCCACTCCTTCCGGATAGGGGCGGCCACCACTGCATTCTCAGCAGGCCTGGAACCGGCACAGGTCATGAAAGTGGGGCGCTGGGAGTCTCAGTGTTATAAGCGATACATCCGCCCCTAATGGGGCCTGCTTTGTGTTTCGGATTGTAACTTGCAGTGTGGTGTGCCACTTGTTTTTGGCTTGGTGGTTGTAGTGCAATGTTTTACTGTTTGGTAATAAACTTTTGAGTTGAATCGTGACCTTTGTTTCTTCAGGGCCACGTGTGTGGGTCATTGAGCACTCTGCCATCTCCCGGTTGGCCCGTTGGGCATCGATCAGGAACTGGATGCAGCGCTTCTCGCAATGTTTGAGTGGTTGGGGTTACCAGGGATGAGATGGTGCAGCCTCATGAACAGACTGGAGCACTCGCTAGCCACGCTGGGTGCCCCGCCCAATTTTTTGGTGATCTACCTGGGGGGCAATGACTTGACTGCATTGGGGAGGACCCTGCTCCTGCATGCCATGAACAATGACCTGGGGAAACTGAGCAAATTCCTAGGTCAGTGCGAGCTCTGGTGGTCAGAGATTTTGCCGCGGAGAGTGTGGCAGGGTGCTAAGTCTGGCGAGGCGGTGGAGCGGTCCAGGAAATGGGTGAACAGCTCCATGCGCAAGTTCACTCAGCAGAGGGGCCTGGGATTTATCAGACACGAAATGATTCAGGAAAGGGTCAAAGGATACTTTGAGTCTGACGGGGTACACCTCACTCCGGTGTGGATGGACCTGTTCCTGCTAAACTTGGAGGAGGCACTAGCACACAAAGGTTGCAGGTAATAGCTTAGAGCAGTTGGTGGGGGACCCCGGCGGCGACGGTTGGTCGCCTCCTGGGCTGTGGCGGAGTTACAGGGCGATCTGGATACATATGGGTACACAACCGTACCGCTGCGCGGCACACGGTGGTGCCAGAGCCGAACCCCAGGATCCTCATGGGAGGTTCACGGATTCTATGTCGGTGCCCCGTAGTCCTTCGGGCGGTTGTGGGCCTGAGCAACCGGGGGCTTGCCTAGCTACGCTCCGCCCAGAAGGGCGTGAGTATAGTCCATTATACTAGGGTGGCCAGGTGATCCGGGAAGGGGATCACCAAAAGGTGCAGTACTAAGTGGTTCGCCACGGTGCTGCTAGGCTCATCAGGCGGGCAGGTGGCGAGAAGGCTGCCTGTCCTTGGATCGCCCGTAAGCTAACCCACCAGATTACATAACGTTGTATGTAATAAACCTGCAGCAGTATTTTCCCAAGTATATCTTGTGTGGTGTGTTTCATTCGCGGGTATTCTTGCTGTGGGGGGGTCTGTTGCCATGATGGTGCTATGCGGCTGCCCGAGGCCACCACAGGGGGCCACTCAAGAGGGCGGCCTGTAGTGGCATCCGGCATCCACCCCCCACTCCTTTCTCCCCCCTTCTCCTGGGGGGGGCTTGGCCTAGGGAGGAGTCCCCCCTTGGGTCGCGGGTGTCCCGCGTCACATCCAGTGCGCGAGGCGGGGTGAGGGGTACATAGGTATCCCCCACCCCCTCCTCGGCCTCTTTTTGCACCGGACGCGCCGCGGCCACCACGCTTCCACCACGCTCTCCCACCCTACCGCTTACCCGGCGTGTTGGCAGTGGGAAGCACAGTTGAACTTTGTAATGTTGTACTTTTTTGTTGCAGGCGGAGTTACAGGGCGATCTGGATGCATATGGGTACAGAACGGTACCGCTGCGCGGCACACGGTGGTGCCAGAGCTGAACCCCAGGAGCCTCATGGGAGGTTCACGGATTCTATGTCGGCGCCCCGTAGTCCTTCGGGCAGTTGTGGGCCTGAGCAACCGGGGGCTTGCCTAGCTACGCTCCGCCCAGAAGGGCATGTGTATAATGGACCTAGGGTGGTCAGGTGATCCAGGAAGGGGCTCACCAAAAGGTGCAGTACTAAGTGGTTCGCCACGGTGCTGCTAGGCTCATCAGGTGGGCAGGTGGCGAGAAGGCTGCCTGTCCTTGGATTGCCCATAAACTAACCCACCAGATTACATAACGTTGTATGTAATAAACCTGCAGCAGTTTTTTCCCAAGTATATCTTGTGTGGTGTGTTTCATTTGCGGGCATTCTTGCTGTGGGGGGGGGGGGTCTGTTGCCATGATGGTGCTATAGAACCCACTGTCTCATTGAGTAAATGGGTCAACCAATGATAAACCGACCACAAGTCACGAGAAAACAATCTCCACCAATTCTTACAGCTGATCCGAATTGCACAGCAGCCAGACATAATAGCAGAACTTGTTTGAAGCTTTTGTTTAGCACTTGAGAAGTCTATAATTATTGAGAAAAGAGGCGCCCACGTGGAGAAAGCGCGCATAAGCCTGTGGAATTTCAAAAATGCGAGTCCCTGGCCTCTTTAACAGGTAGAATGGTGGGGACAGTCGGTGGCAGATAAAAATGAATAATGTGTTATTAGTGTGGTTTGCCAAAAATAAAGTCAAAAATAGGATACGAAAAAGTCTTCCTAAATGATATATAAGTTTTGGTCTCACCATTAAGAACAATATGCTCCAACTTTAGTTCAAGTAATAATCTAGCTCAATCCTGCAACAGCTGGCTAGTAAAGGAGCTAGGCTCCAACTTTTGTTAGTAGATATTTCTACATAGTGTTTAGTCAGGCTCAATTTTTGAGAATAAATTGTTATCTATTTTTTTGAAGTCTATGTTTTCACAAAGAACCTGTGAGAAATCTACATTCATTCTAATGTTCTTACAACCATCATCTTATTCTAATCCGGCGGAAGTTATCTATGAATGAACGCTTCAGTAAAAGAGCCGAGGCGCACTCGGATGAAGACCAAAGCCAGCCAACCCACAATCAACTAATTGATACCTTTGTCAGTAACATGACTTTTGAACTCTAACTATGTAATCTGTGCACTTGCTCGGGGACGCACGGTCTTCCATAGAAATGCGCCATGACTGTGTCTTCTAAATCGACATCTAATCTGTTAGAGGCCTTGAAACTGACAGTTGTTAGCGTAGCCTTTGACGGACAGGCTCACCACAGAGGGAAATGTTTGGTCGCCCTTAAAGCTTTCAGAAGCAGAGGTATTGCAGCTGTACATTTTATGTTTATGTAACTTTCTAAAAGTTTGCATTTACTCTATACGTTAGTGACAACATCGATATTTTATTTCGAATTTCTCCGTTATTGTGACAAAAGTATTTGCAACAAATCTACAATGTTTACATATTTACTGTATATAACATTTGTTACATATTAGAAATTGATTTTGATGGAATTCAGTGTTTTTAAATCTGGAAACTTTGGCTTAGCCACTGTTAAAGAGTCGATTGGGCGTTGTATTTTTTTTTTAACTTGTGTCCAAATACTACTTGCCAGTCAATGTGAGCCCTTTTCGTCTTCATTTTTACCAGGTGTTGCACGGTGGAAGTATTTTATGATATGTCTGGGAGCCCTTATCATGTAATACTAACACAATAAAAAACACGTGAGCTCCGCACTGTGTGGAGAGGGGAACAAGAGGCGCTGGGTTTTAGGAGCTAGCAGCCTCCAACAATAAATGTTAACCACAAAAAGCTGCTCCTAAATTGGTGACCACTGAGGTTTGGGTTATATTGTGAGTGGAGACATCTCACAAAAAGTAACGAACTGGTCTCACACACCACCTGGTGTCATGCTTCATCAATGACCAGTCCTCGCCCTCTAAAACCTTGGTTTGATAGAGGGCGGGCATACACCTGAGGGATGCACTTCTAAACTAAGTGAGGGCCCATGTACAAGTGAATGTGGTTAAAAATCATTATAGCTGTCCTTGTTGTGTTTTTTAATGTGAAAGGTAACTATATGATATTAAAATCAGGTGACGGTATGTGGGGGAGTTAGTATCCCCTAACCGTTATGTGAGAGGTTGACATGTTTCTGCAGTGTTGGCCCAGGAGGGCCCAGGGCATTCATCAGGACCTAAAAATATTGATGGGGGCTCCGTTCTTACCAACTGGTGGCAAGAGACTACCACTGTGTGGGCGTGATCAATGTCACACTCCACAATTGGATGGCTTCTAAATTCAAGCCTGTAAAAGAAAATATGGAGAGAAACAAAAATATAACAACAAACCATAATTGTGGTGGAGTACTGAACATAATACATGCACTGTTTCAGTATTACGTGAGTGACTACTCTCTCATTAGAGATGCAAATAGTGAGAGCAAAGGTCTCACTGTTCTTACCCTAAGTACCAAAGCTACTTGCCCCATGGGAGGGGGGGAGGGGAAACCCCTGTTGTCAAACCCTGTAGGAAAAAACACAGATCACAACTAGCATGAAAATTGTGGTCTGTGACAAGTAAAAACTCACAAAGCATTCATCCACACTTATGCCTGTGGTGGTAAGATTAATCATATATCCATTCATTCAGCCTCCGCAACATAGAGCATGCATGTATTCCGGCCATTTTTTAATCAGGCACCCACACGAAGGACACAGGAAATCGCGCACCTGGTAAACCCGCCACTCACTCCTTGAGAACTGTAAACACTAGCCTTTCCTGGGAGGGTGGAGGTGTGACCTCCCTCCTGACCAGGTCTTTGTCACTATCCTGGGGAAGTGCCTGCCCATCCCACCAGGAGGGCAGACTCTGGTCTTGGCAGCAAATGGCTTGAGGAAGCCCAAAAAGGCACTGGAGCACTAAACATTAGGTGGGCACTCACTCAGGGTGGCCCCTACGTGCATGCTAGCTCACCCTTGCCATGATAATTGTGCTGGGGTGAACAAATATGCTGTTTGACACGAAACATGACACAATTCGGTTGTTCCATAATGGAGCTGGCTATCTGGAGTTTTCTTGGTAGACAGTCCATATTACTCTATAGACCGCTGGTCACTTACAGTAAAACCTTGATTTCCAGGGTTACTGTAGGTATACATAGGTATAAACATATATATACACACTTTTAATATAATGCACTCTACCTCTTGGGTCTAGGAGGACAACCTCAAGAGTGACTTAGGAAGTGGTGTGGCACTGCAGCACATCGTGTGTGCAGAGTCACTCGCAGGCAGACAGGCTGCTTGTGCAGGGCTGCAACGGCAGACCTGCAGATAGACATTTACTTCGACCACACTGAATGGTACAATACAGTGCTGCAGCCCTGGTAACTGCTTTACCACCCTTGCCCTGGGTACCACTGGTACAATATACTAGGGACTTATAAGGGGTCAAAGTACATTGTCAATTGGGTGTACCAATTCACATCACTTTTAGTGGAAAGAGCACAGCACTGGGGCCTGTTTAGCAGGGAGCAGTACACTATCAGAGTCAAAAAAACAGAATCTAGCAGTCTAAAATGGGGCAAAACATTTGGGGGCATCTGCAAAGAAGCCCTGTTTGTAACACCAGGAGAGTGTTGGATGTGTCATCTTTACCTGCAGCCCTTGTTCTCACCCTACTCCTTGGGGATTGGCCACGTGTGGGGACCCTCTGCGAGATAGAGTGACTTCCTGGCAAGAAGGCAGATTCTGGACGCCGATTGTAAAAATTCAGTGTCAAAATGGACAAAAAGTCTGGAAAGACAAGTCATTTTTATGGATAGATCTAAGGAGGCAGTGTAATTGTAAAATAGATGGTCAACAGAAGTACAAGTGAAAATATGTTAATGTTCTTTGGTTTGTGTAAAACGTAGGAGTATATTTACATTTAGCTGGATGTATTTAAAGATGAAAATAAATCACAAACATTTAAACTTCACAAAGAATTTGACAACCGACATCAGGAACAATTGTTACAATTCCACACCGACACCATGAAACATAGTACCAGAAGCAGATTTCTGTTTCTGAAAGTAATCTTGGATTTCATAGGCAGTAGCCCTACTACAGGGTTTTGAAACCGAGAGAGAAATTATGCTGAGAAACGAGTAGAGAGGTGTATGTAAGAGTGGGAGAGAAAGAAGCTTGGAATGATGAGAGTAAACACTGAGAGAAGAGGTCGGCCAAATAAAAGACAGAAAGAGAAAGAGAGAAAATGAATGGTAAAAGAGAGAAAAGAGCATCACAGAGGAAGATGGGGCAGAAAAAGTAGAGAAAAAGATACAGAAAGATACTGGGGCATATTAAAAAGAGGGGCAGATAAAATTATTGCCGCTTTAGCGTCTGTTTTCAGCTGAAAAGCAGCTATAATTTTATCGCAATATTAGCAAGGACACGCTAGCGCGTGTTTCCGTGATTTAGCACCAGCTTTGCATCTCATCGTTAATGAGAGGCAAAGTAGGTGTGCCTCAGTAGACTACATGGGAAAATATCGAAGAAGGCAGCTTCGCAATATTTACAACAATGCCCCGGCTGGCGTAGCGATAAACAAAATCGCGCTAACCGGCCATTAACGCTGGATTTTAACATCTGCTAAGATCCATTGTTAGGCATACTTTGCATGGGAGGTGGAATATGGGGTTACGAACACAAGGTCGTATCAGCAAGGTCATCGCTGTTTTGCAGGGAACATGGCTAGTTTTCCAGCGATGGTGGGGACATTTCCCTGCTATCGCTGGAATGTTCATCGCCAATGCTCCAAGCGTTGTAAATACAGCACTAGCTTGGCGATGAATTCTAGCGATAACTGGCGATAGGGAAACTCGCGCTAGGCGTGGCCAGCGATAATTATCGCTGCCGCTTGGTAATATGCCCCACTGTGGTTAACAGAGAGAAGCATAAAAGGAGAAAAAAGGTAGTGTGGAATACAAACGGTGAGGTAGTGGTAATAAAGAGAAAGCATGTGGGAGGGAGAGGCAGAGATGAATGGCAAGGGTAGTAGAAGAGGTTTAAAAAGGGAGTGAACAGAGAGATTACATATTTGTAACTTGCAAGTCAGAGCTTTCAATACCAATTGCATTATAGTGCACGTGTTATTGATAAATCTGCAGAACTCACCTTGAAGGTCCTGCAGTGAGGTTGAAGTGGACAGGATCTACTGGTAATGACGTTTCCAAGCTTTCTTAATTTTACCAAAAGAGTTCACATACTTTTTGTTAAAAAACATAAACGCTCCTGGACAGTTAAATGATGATCTAGTGTTGCCTGTGGCTGAAAGGGAAAGAGAGGGTCTCCAGTAATTTGAATCAAGGGGAGAGACAGACAAATAAAGAAGAAACAAGCCTTCTGTCGAGCGTGCCTTTTACCTGAAAGAAATGTAAATATGTGCAGTTAGTTTATCAGAAAATCTGAAAGCTACTGAGGAAGATATTGTGTGCAATACAATGGTATGTCGAGCCTACCAGACAGTGTAATAATTTACAGGGGCTTACAGCTTCCCTATTGCTTACCATTGGTTGGCTTTATTTTCAGTCTCATTTTCTTGCTTCTTATTTGATTGCTTACTTTTTGTCAGCATGTCCATCTTGCTTTTGCCCAGTCCCTGGAGTATGACCACCTTACCATCTCTTACATTGTCTGGCTTCTATCCTGCTAACGTTTAGCAAACTTTTTTGTTATTTTTGCTTAATCATCCCATGAGAGTGCATGTGTTTTCCAGCTCTCTCCATCTCTCCCTCATGTGCTCCACCAAATGCCCACCATCTGAGCTCTGTTTTCTCTCATGTGTACTTGTTCCCCAACCCAACTTGTTCTCGTTGTTGTTCTCCAACTTGTTTGCTTCTTCCCCTCAATGTGATGCTGTTACTATTGGGTGCATCTCACTCTTCTGTATGCTACTCTTCCATGCCCTCCACGCTTCATGTTCTTCTCTCCCCGTCAACCTGTCTTCTTTTTTCTTCACTCCATGCATGCTTAATCCACTGCGTCCCGTGTTGATATCTCCCTCATGTGATTCTTCACCATCATAACCCCACCTGCTTCCTCATTTGCTCTTCTATTACCACCAATCATTGGGGCATATCAGCAACAACCGGCGATAATTATCGCTCAGCGCCCTTAGCATGAGGATAATTATCGCCGGGTCACGTGGATTTTTATCGCTGAGATAGCATGCTATTAGCAACGCTTATCTCCTCAGCGATAAAAATCCTAGCGCTAACTGCCTAATGTGAGATTATCGCTGGAAACTCAGCCGTAATCTCACATAGTGTGGCGTTAGCTTGCTGATAGGGACTCACAAACTTATCCATGATATCCACATTCCATAGGATAGCATGGCTAAGTCAGTCCTGGAGCAGGCGTAAGGAAAGTAGCAATAACAGGGGTTATCGCTACTTTTCCTGCCGCTATGCTTCATAGCGTGGGGCTTGATGATAGGAGAAATGTCGCTTAGCGACATTTCACCTGTCATGTTAGGTCAGGAACGCCCACTTTGCATCTCATTAGAGATGCAAAGTGGGCATTAGGAATCCCCACGCTAAAGCAAGGTTTCACGCGTTAGCGTGGCCTTGCTAATTAGGCGATAAAATTATCGCCGCTTTTTGGCCGAAAACGGCCGCAAAAGTGGCGATAATTTTTTATCGCCAGCTTGTAAATATGCCCCATTTTCTTTTAACTTGCATTCTCACACTAAGACTATTGTTGTATTCTGCCAGTGTCATTTGCTGAATGGTTTATGTCTCCCGATATAGAATCTGACGTATGCCAGATTCCATGTAATGATTTAAAGCTTAACATTCTGTGTTGAGTCAGTTTCCTCCAGACCAGCCACAGAGTGTCTGTTGTATTTTATTTGCTCTTACAAAATAAACAGGAATGATTCTACCTATTCAGGGTGGTCTGTAGTCTCTTTTTTACAACAATTTGTGGGGGTGAGCTGGCCAGGAGGACAGGGGATACTACTTTCCTCAGAGCGGATGCCAAGATGGACGGATTCCGAAGACGCAACATTATCTAAGTTGATATGGGATCCAGGGACGTGCTAGTAAGGATATTGAAGAGGAGTTTTCCGCTCACTGCACAGAGAATTGATAACAGCATCCACTCATCACGGCAATTTTCCAACAAGTAAGGGAAGTGTACTGATGACTGTGAGTGGTGTGAGCCTGCGTAGAGGTTTATGACGTAGTCATTTTACTAATCACTGGTGCCGCCATTTTACATTTGCTTGTCCATGTAAGGCAAACCTCATCACTGAAGTGGAGTGTCCCTACAGATTGCGGACGCAGCCAGACTTCTGAACGTGCAGCGGTGGAGCAGCATGCCTGCTGCTCACCCCACTCACTCCAACTGTTCTCTTATCCAAGCACAAACACTCGCACCATTCTAAATGACCTCACACATTGGCTGAGCAGCAAGGAGCAGAACACTTGGGAAGAATGCACTGCAGAATACACCGGATACAACACATCTTCCCCCTTTAGAGAACATAAGTAATATCAACGGATGTAAGATGGGTATACAGCATTACAATCATAATTGGAAAAACAAATGCAAGATGGAAACATCGAATACATCTTTAGACTTTTTATTTATGATCCAAGTGGCATCCTCCATCTTGGATCAGTAAAGAAGAAATTTAAGCAAATAGCACCAGCGTGAATGCACAAACATTATCATGCATGCGCAGGCCAGTGGAATGATGTGACCGTCAGAAGTGGTGCTTCCTTGCGCTTTTTAAAACTTTATTTGACAATGCTGTACAGTCAGGGGAAAAAGCCAGATGTTGTAGAGCACTGCAAAAAAGTAATTGGCAATGCCAATGGGTCCTAAAAGCGAGACCTATTGACATTGCCAATGCCAGTTTTAAAGAGCAGCCGACCATTATATACTTTAGTGTAATTCTTTTTTTAAAAAAAATATTGACTCGCACATTTACTGAGATTTCTGTCACATGCTATGACCTCATATCACTATATTAATGTCATTATTCCCCATCGCATTTTTACACAATAGAAGGGTGAGAGGCTATATGCCTGGACTTTTCTCCTCCCACTATAACCAAATACTCATCAAAAAGATCCAGCTTTTTCCTAAAGATTTCCAGTACATTTCCCCCAGACAGTTATCCCTGGGAATTGCAAGGCCCTCACACCCACATAGAAATGTGGAATGCTTCATCATCGGGCTCCCCACCCCCTGGAACCAATCCCCAAAGTATGCACTCCCACAAAAAAAATATATATATACGCTTGATAAGTTTCGTGCCAGTGGACGTTTTCAGAGGTGGGGAGTATAAATACAAGCCGTGAATTCATGGAGATATAAAAATGGCTGTTGTGAACCGTAGAGCCCCGCCTACCGTGTGAGACTCCCATATCCACCCCCAAGACTGGCTTTTAAAAAATGTGTTGTGCATTGTTTCTGTTCCTAGCTATTACTCCCACTTCACTGCATTCTTAGCTGTTTACAGCAGGCCACTGACGCAACCACCGCGCGGGAAAACCTTCCCACGTCACGTAGGCCGTGCCTCTTCCTGGGAGTGTCTTAGCACCCGAGGGCAAGCCAAGCCTTACATACTAAAATACCTGTCAAAGGAGGACCGGCAGAACCACCTGGGGTCTGGGGCAGGACAGTAACAGCGGCTTTAGTCATCCACCGACTTTGACAATAGTCACATTTGAAACCATCAACATGTCACATTGATTCTCTGACGGATGCTTCTGGAAACCCACGCAGGGCCTGTTTTAGACAGGGATATTAGGGCACGGCTGTGCCTGAGATGCACCAGCAGGTGGTGTGTTTCCATGGTAAACTAAAAACGTTGTCCACTTGAAACATATATGTGTATTGTATGTAGTTAGTTGAATCACCCTGAGCACCGAAGCATAATAGGGGTCTCGTTGCAAGCTTCCTATCCAAATGCTTTGAAAGGGTTAAGGATGGAGGAGTACATGACTGTCACTCGGCCTGTATGGGTAGTGTCTTGTTATCATGCCTGAGGACCAGAATTGTGCTCTTGTTGTGTTTTGTTGCATCAAACTGTAACAGGCACCATCATGTATGTTGGGCATTTTACTATGCAGGTCCTAACACACCATGGCTCAAATGTACTTCAGTGAAATGTCCCAGGTTGGTACCATCATTTAGATCTCAAGTGACTCATTTTGAGGCACTGGCCTTCATTTTAAAGCGACGTTCCACTTAATTTCATTTATACAAAAACAGCTTTGGACGTCAGTTCTTTAATGGCGGCCCATAAAGCTATCTCATTGCCAATGACGAGTACGTATGGACAGCATCTTAAGATGGGGCTCCTCTTTCTTTATTATCAATAAAGTATGGAAAAAGACAGACACAATGATCTGTCAAAGAGAGCACGCGCAATGGGTAGCCATCTTTGAATTCGCTATCATTCTTAACCATTCAAGCCACTGGGTAAGTTTCCTTAAGAAAACGCAGTGCCAAAACCACCCAGTCTGACTTTCAAAAAAGTGAAGGTTTATCTTCAATGAATATCAAGTTTGTGTGCGTGGTTGTGTGGATGGGTGACTGTGTGAATGTACGGACGAGTCAATGTTTGAATACATGGCTGGGGAAGTGAATGAATGTTCGAATTAATCAGTGGCATAGGGAGTCAGTTGGCCAAGTGCACTGAAGGCTAAAGCAAGGTCAGTGTGTGGGGCCAAAGTCAATGTGTGAGTTAAAGGGCAGTGAGTGGGGGCACGGGCAGGGTCCTCTTGCAGTCTTAAGCACTCTGGGGCAGATTTATCAATAGTTCATGCAATGCAACACAGCCAGCCACCTTTTGCTACGCTGTGCTGTGTGAAAGGGACAGGGCAGGAATGTGTCATATTTAACAATCTACTCCACATTCCTGTCCCTTCTTAGCACAGGCTCACTTTGGACTGCCTAGCACCAATGCAGGCCCCCTTGTGTTATGGTGCAAGGATGCCTGCGTTGTAGGCAGGATTGTTTTTGTGTAGCAAGGGACACCTTCCTGCACAAAGACAATCCCCAAAGACATTTTCCTCTGCAGCACGCATAGAAAGGGGAAAAACACAAGGAGAAATAGAGATTTTCTCCTCGTTACTCTTCACAAGGGGGGGCGTAGCATTTTGATGCATTCACAGGTCTATCCCTAATGGTAAATCTGGGAATGCTTCAAAATTCATGAGTGGATGTGTGGGACCACCCACGCTCCAGCCATGGAACGTCTCCATGGGGTAGAGTAACAGAAAGCAACAATTTGCCCTGCCTTACATTACTCTAGATTTATCAAGCAATACAAGGTGGACTTGCGTGGCTTGGTAAATCTCATGTTTTGCGTTGCCTTACGCAAGGGTGACACAAAATCTTAATAAATATAGGGCTATGTGTTTTGAAAGAGAAAGTGTATGCTAGGGGAATGTGAGATAGAGCATTTCAAACAATGTTCTGGTATGTGCAAAAGGGATGTTTTTCAATTTCTTTTAGGAAAATATATTCTTTTGTGCACATAGGTGTGGATTGTACCATTACGTTTTTTTTGCAGTCATTTTTTCAAAAGAATTAAATATTTTATACTTGTTATAGAGCACTTGAAAATTCAGGTTTTGCATCTTGTAAGCACTGTAAATTGGTGTTTCTATTAGACTGTTCTATGGAACAGCATTTACAATGAGAAAATGAAGACTGAGTAGAGCTCGCTGCATTCAAAGCCTTGACTAACAAGTCACTTCAGATGTCAACAGCGAGCAGAGACAAACAACAGACACAACAAAAACACTCTACACAACCATACTGAGCCACATCTATAAAAACACGCACACCTACTTTCTCGGATTAGGGTGACCAGACGTCCCTGATTTCCTCGGACAGTCTTCATTTTCAGAGGACTGTTTCGCTGTCCCAACGCTTTCCTAAATTTTAAATACATGTCCTGGTGTTTGGGACAAAGGTCAATGCATCCTGTAAATGAGAATTAAAAGGTATACTTTTGTTAAGTAATTTATCTGTTTCAGGCAGCACAGGAGGTATATATATATGATTAGATATGTCATTGGATTGACAAAGGATTCTTGTAATCCGAAACGCGTCTCTCTTACCTCAGGGGTTGAGGGTGGACCTGATCAATACATATTTGCCTCATCTTTACTACCTTGTGTCCGTGCCTTCGTCCATGGAGGTGCCTGTGGAAGCTGGATTGTTTGGTCATAGATATATATATAGGATATACAGCTACCATGATTGACAAAGCTATCGTTCAAGCCAACTGCATTCCCAGGGAAACGGCCTTGCAAAACAAAACACCCATTGCTGATTCGGTACAAGTTAGGGAGCCCACTAGACTTATCCTGACTTATAATCGCCAACATCAGGCCCTTCGTAAAATCTTTGAAAAAAATTGGAGCCTGATACGGAATGATCCTGTCATTGGGGATCTAATGGCAGTCAGTCCTGAGATTACATTCAGGAAAGCACGCTCCATGAGCAATGATTTAGTGAAAACTAGTCCAGAGTTACTCATCAATAAATCATGGCGCCATTTGAGTAAGGGTTTCAGAAGATGCACCAGCTGCAAAGCTTGCAGACATGGTGTTAATAAAACAGAATACAAGATTCCTTTCTGTGATATTCCTAAACCAATCTATAGGATGTTTACATGCAAGACTGATTTTGCCATCTATGTGCTGGAGTGTCCGTGTGGCCTGCAATATGTTGGTAGTACCAAATTGCAGGTCCACAAATGGATACTCCAGCACATTAGGGCAATTAGTGGAAGCGACGCATCCTACCCAGTTGCTCGTCATTTTAAGGAACGCCATGAGAACAAAAGTGAGCTTCTCAAATATTTTGTCATAAACTCAGTTTTGCCCCTCAGACATGGAGGCAATCGTGAAGCCCTTTTACGAGCTCTTGAGACAAAATATATCCTTGAACTCAATACCAAGACGCCACGTGGTTTAAATTCTAGTTAAGACTTCCATACATGTCTGTAACAGGGCTCCTTTTGCTAAATACCTGCACTAATACAACATATCCTTAAACATCGGCCTAGCACTCTAAATCCACAGTATTTTAAATTGCTAACACTATAACATTTTCTTTGCACTTTTTGCACTTTATTAGGCACTGACACTCTCTACTTGCACATAGTTTCATTATTGTCCACTAGGGCACATATTGCTTCCATACGACTGTAGCACCTACAAATGTTTTAGCATTTTTGTTTAGATACATACATTAGTATTTAAGTAGACATTGCATTTTGTGAAGATATGTTTAGTGACCTTGTACCTGTAAAACTTTGGGATATGGTCCCCTCTCATGTGCACTACAAATAGATGGCAAGTATTTGGTATCCTATTGTTGCGTGGTGGGTCATATATCTTGGAAACATTCAGCCCAAGTTGTTTGTGCAATTTCAACCCGCTAGAGTTATATTTTATCTTGTATATTTTGCACAAATGTATTTTCAATGCGTTTAAATCAGATTGTTATATTTAAATGCCCTTTCTCCCAATTGCTTATACTCTAGAATACAGATTAATTGTACATATTAAGTGTCTTTTAATGAAAAGTATTTTTAAGTTATTTAACAGGGTGCTCGTTGTCAAATAGATATCATTTTGATATGGAGAAAAATGTATGTTTTCTATGTCCATTGTAGTTGTAGGCTACCAATCACGTCAGTTGTTACTATGCACTTTGCACTTTAAATACAAGCATACTACTCACTAGGCGCTATGTGAACAAGGCCTCTAGAAGGCTGAAACGCCGTCATGGCAGGCATGCTGAACTTTCAATAAATTACTCACCTGCACTTACAACTGGGTCTGTTATTGTCTGTTCCGGTTTCCGAAGATATTTCAGGATTCCTGGGATTGTGGTGGTGAAGTTTTCGACATATATATATCTATATATATCACTGAAAAAACCATAGGTTTCAGGGGTGTTATAGTTAGCTGGACTTTTCACTCGCACAAAACCATTGAAATTCCCCCGTTATAGTTAGTTCAGCTAACTATAACTTGCGCGCTCGCAATGCACTGCTGATGATGTCACATATTACATCACTCATGACATGGTCAGTGACATCACTCATGACATCACTGATGACATCTCAAATGACATCACTGATGACATAACTGATGACATCATCCAGTGAATGTGTGTTTTTCTGAAAATTACATATGTTTTATATATGTATATATCAAGGTCGATAGAAGAATAAATGGGTATATAAGTGTCTAAAAGGATGATTTGTTTTTGAAAAATTGATTGTATAACTGACTGATTAAGTGTATCTTAGTGAATACATGGCTTAGTGAGTAATGTTTAAATATGTAAATATCTGTATCAGTCTCTCACTTTGTGTATAAGTGGCTGCATGGGTTGGTGAGTAGCTACATGAGTGTCTATATAAGTTATTAGTTGGTTTTTTGAGTATCAGTATGAGTGTCTGAGTGTCTGTATGGTTCAGTGGGCGGTATTATGTAGTGCATAGGTGCATGAATGAGTGAATCACTGTATGTGTTGAGACAGCATGTGTGCAGGACTGTATGGGTGGATGAGTGTGTGCATGGGTGTGTTGGTGAGTGAATGACTGTCTCAATAGTGTCTTTATGAGTCACTACATATGTTTTAAACTAGTATATGTGACTATTGGTGTATATAATTGAGTATATGTGTGAGTGAGAGATTAAAAGAGTTCCTCTACGAATAAGTATGTGTTTCTATAAGTGATTGTTTAAAAGACTAAGTATGTGTATGTTTCTGTAGAAGTAAGTGTGGTGGTGTGTGTATAACTGTATATGCAAGTAAATGGTTGTTTGATTCTTTATTAGCATGGGTGACTGTGTGTGAGTAACTCTATGGATGAGTGCCGTTGTGTAACAGGATGTATAGGTGTATGAGTACATATGATGAGTGAGTACATGTATGAGTGACTGTATAGGACTGTTGGTGAATGAGTGGATGTGTATGTGGATCTTAGAATTACTGAATAGGTTGTTGTAACTGGTATTGGTATGTCCATTGTTTTGAAAATTTTATCAAAGGTTATATTAGGGGGAGAGGAGGTCTGCCGCTCTATCACAAGGATGATGTCATCAGTGATGTCATCAGTGATGTCATTTGAGATGTCATCAGTGATGTCATAAGTGATGTCACTGACCATGTCATGAGTGATGTAATATGTGACGTCATCAGCAGTGCATTGCGCGCGCGAGAGTTATAGTTAGCTGAACTAACTATAACAGGGGAATTTCAATGGTTTTGTACGAGTGAAAAGTCCAGCTAACTATAACACCCTTGAAACCTATGGTTTTTTCAGTGAATTTCTAAGGTTTTTTAAATGCTAATTCCTAACTATAACGTGCCTGAAACCTATGTTTTTTTCAGTGAATTTCAAAGGTTTTTTAAATGTTAATTTCTAACTATGCCTACAGAGATAGGACATGTAAAGAAAGAAGAAAAAACGCACAGAAAGAAAAAAAAGAAATGCAGAAAGAAGCAACAGAAGTCCTCAAAGATGAAGAAAAGTGCAGGAAGAAGAATAACGTGCAGAAAGAACAAACAGAAGAGCAGAAGACTTGTTGCAAAATCATCCTGTACCCTCAACTTTTTCAGACAGATACTGGTGGTAACTGAGTCTGACTAACCAGTCCTAGAGCCAGTTCTATGTTAAAAGACACTCAGAATACAGTGAAAACACCTACATACACTAGGGAACACTATGTGTTGGGGTCCCCCTGTGATCAGCATGACCTCCTCTGAAGCCCCTAGTATATAATAGGTCAGGGGATTAAAACTACCTCTTAAAACGCGCCACAGGGCGTGTTTGCACACGTTACCTCAGGCCCCGTCCCCTCCCTTCCCCACTGTGTAAACACGCCCTGTGGCCATTTTAAGTTGGGAGATTAAGTCCCCTTGAATCCTGAGGGTGCCTAGGGTCCAACTACATCACTAGGTACCTCCAGTAAGCGCCACAGAGCTGCGTTGCAGATAGATGTAAAAAGGGGCACGTCTAGACCACCTCTCTGCAACGCAGCGCAGTGGCGCTTACTGGAAGCACCTGGTGGGCTAGTTGGCCCCCAGGATCCCTCAGGAGTGAAGGGAAATTATTTCCCCAACTTAAAACGTGCCACAGGGCATGTTTGCCCATGTTAACTCAGGCCCGTCCCCTCCCTTCACCACTGTGTAAACACGCCCTGTGGCCGTTTTTAGTTGGGAGATTAAGTTCATTTGAATACTGAGGGTCCCTAGGGTCCAACTAGCCCACTAGGTACCTCCAGTAAGCGCCACAGAGCTGCGTTGCAGAGAGGTGTAAAAAGTGGCACGACCCGGACCACCTCTCTGCAACGCAGCTCAGTGGCGCTTACTGGAAGCACCTGGTGGGCTAGTTAGCCCCCAGGGGCCCTCAGGATTGAAGGGGAATTATTTTCCCAACTTAAAACGCGCCATAGGGCTTGTTTGCGCACATCACCTCAGGCCCCGTCCCCTCCCTTCCCCACTGCGTAAACACGCCCTGTGGTTGTTTTTTAAGTTGGGTGATTAAGTCCCCTTGAATCCTGAGGGTGCCTAGGGGCAAAATAGCCCACTAGGTACATCCAGTAAGCGCCAATGAGGAGAGGTGTAAAAAGGGGCATGGCCTGCACCACCTCTCTGCAACTCAAAGCAGTGGCACTTACTGGAAGCACCTGGTGGGCTAGTTGGCCCCCAGGGTCCCTCAGGATTGAAAGGGAATTATTTTCCCAACTTAAAACGCGCCACAGGGCGTGTTTGCACACGTCACCTCAGGCCCCGTCCCCTCCCTTCACCACTGTGTAAACGCGCCCTGTGGCCGTTCTAAGTTGAGAGATTAAGTCCCCTTGAATCCTAAGGGTCCCTAGGGTCAACCTTGCCCACTAGGTACCTCCAGTAAGCGCCACAGAGCTGCATTGCATAGAGGTGTAAAAAGGGGCGTGGCCTCAGAACACCTGTCTGCAACGTAGCTCCCTGGCACATACTGGAGATACCTGTTGGGCTAGTTGGCCCTCAGGGACCCTCAGTATTGAAGGGGAATTAATTCCCCAACTTACAACTGGCCAGGGGACGCGTTTGCAGAGTGCTGCAAGGAGGGGGCGTGGCCTCCGGCGCGATGCCGGTCTTTTATTTATTTTATTTTTTTAAGAAGGAGGGCTGTGTGGCCCCCCTTCTTTTTCTAATTTATTGACCCTAGGGACCCCATCCCCCAGGGCCTGCACCGTAATTTTTTTTGTTGAAAAAAATAAATTTGGCCCTCCCAAGGCCTTAATCGGCCCCGGGGACCCCAACCCACGGGTCATGGCTTTTTTTTTTTTTTTAATCTTTAGGAGGGGGGCTGCGTTGCCCCCCTCCTCAGGCCACTTATGGCCCCGGGGACCCCATCCCCTGGGGCCGGCCTTTGTTTTTTATTATTTAAAAAAAAAATATATTTATAGAAACACCTAGGACATGCTGGACAAACCGTATGTACCTATCACCATGACGATTTGCGTGATATTCATTAAAAGGCGATTATGCATACGATGAATCCACGTGGAATGTATTTACACTGCTAGTGAACCTCTGATGTGTCTGACGCCCTACCATGCCTAATTCCCGCGCCCCCGCCCGTGGGTACTCTCCAAGTAGACACCCTTGTCGTTTATTTATACAAACATGGGTAGCTATTGACGGGCACATTTAATACACACGCACACCAAGCCATTCAAAGGGGATTCGACAAAAATGCGACCAAACTATGCAAGAAACCGCCCTCACGGTTAATAAAACACACATCCACCGCTGGATGTGTAATACTTTTTATTTTACTCTCTGGAAAGGAGACGAACCTCACTTGAGAGTCACAGCGTGCTCCTGGCTGAGCCCAATGCTGTGTTACAGCCACCAGTGCCCGCCGAGTGCCACACACCTCTGTGTTGTATTCCACCAGCTAGGGCTTCTGCTATGACACTCTCTAGCCCATGTGCACTGTAACACCACCCCGTGAATATGTCATGCCACACTTGCCTTCGCACGGGTTATATTGCCCCATCTAACGTGCCTTCCTCGATGCCTATGTTATAACGCACAGCGCTATGCCATACATATTACAATCTGGGATCCATATCTTTGTCACAGTGCATATGCAACGTTACACTCCCCAGCACATATTTTATATTACAACTTTAGAGACTAGTTAGGTTACACAACACTGCCCTGTGCATATTACACTCCAAGGCGCATATCGCATAGCACGCGCTCGTGCCTGTGCTATCTCGCGCTCTCCAATGAATCTGTCATTACGCACAATGTATTGCATATTATATTTCACGCCCCGGTTCATCTTATATCACACTTTTTGGCGCATAGTTTATACCATATACTATATCTAGTTTTAATTTTCAATCGTACTCTCAGGACTATGTTCTATATCACACTGCGTCCACCTACCCTTTTCACGGGCATTACATTTTGCGATGGGGGGTGGAAGGTCAGGGGATGTTTCTGCCAAGTGAGCCCGGAGTCACAGTCACAAACGTCCTCTTCTTCCTGAATAAAAGTGAGATTATGCTGCATACTTGTTTATATTTTAAGTAGTTCGCACAGACACACATTTTAAAAACAATAAAGTTCCTAATACCCACCTTCTCTGAACAGTTAGCTTGCTGCCCCATCCACCTCCTCCCTATCCTCTGTTGTCTGAATCCATGGACTAGCCTCCTCCCTCCTGCCATGCATGGTCTGATGTGCTGCCACTGCCCTCCATTTAGCATGATGTACCAGTCCACTCCTCCTGCCCTCCATTGCCCAATTCGATGTCCCATCATTGACCTCCTGCTTAGCCTCTGTGCTTAGCTTGCTGCCCCTATTCTCCTTCCCCCTGCCCTCCGATGTCTTTGTGCATGCCCCTGCTCCATCCTTTTTGCCCACCATGTTCCATGGACCTGCCACTCCTATCTACTCTGAGTGTTCTGTTGAGCTGCCACTCCCCTCCTACCTGCCTAGCATTGTCAGATGACTTTAACCTGTCCCTGCCACCTCCACCCTGCCTGTCCACATGCCATGACCCTATCCCCTTCCTCCTGTCCTCCATGGTCCATTTTACTGCCACACCCTTCTGCCCTCCCTGGTCTGTTGTGCTGCAACTGCTCCTCCTGCCTGCCCCGCACGGTCTGTTGTGAGGCCCCTTCCCCTGAACTCTCTTGTCTGTGCCCAGGTCCTGACCCTCCCTTCTATCCTCCATGGTCCTTTGTGCATGCCCCTGCACCCTCCTTCTTGCTAATCATAGCCATTGTGCTGCCACTAACCCTCCCGCCTGCCATGCATGGTCTTCTGTGCTGCCATGGCCCCTCCCACCTTCCCTGTGTGGTCAGCTAGCAGCCCCTGACCCCCTCCCACCTTCCCTCCATGGTCTGTGTGTATGCCATCATAGTTTCATTGTTGCTCTCCATGGTGTGTCTTGTTTCTAGTGCCCATCCTGCCTGACCTCCATGGTCATATTACTGCTCCTGCCCTGCCCCCTTGCCCCCAGCCCTCTGTTTCCATGTGCAGACCCCTATACCCTCCCTCCTGGCTTGTCTATTCCATTATAATGCCCCTGATCCGTCCCTCCTGCCCTTTATGGTCTGTTATGCTGCAGCTTTCTCTCCTGTCTGTCCATTATGGTCAGCTAGCTACCATTGCCTCTTTCCCCTCTGTTCTCTGTTGTCCATGTGCATGGTCCTGTCCCCTCCCTATTGCTTTCTATTGATTGTTGTGCTGCACTCCCGTCCCTCATGCCCTGTGTGGTGTATTGTGCTGCTGCAAACCCTGATGCCTGCCCTGTATGGTCAGTTTGGTGCACCTCTCCATGTCTCTCTTGTCCTCTGTTATCCGAGTCCATGTCCCTACCCCAATTCCTCCTGCCTACCATGATCCAATGTACCATACTTGCGAACATTTTGAACTTGGTAAGAGGGAGATTTTGAAAAAAAACTGGGGTATTGATTTTCCCCTTTGAGTTACATTGAAAAAGAGGAGATTGTAGACAGGAGACAGATCAAATAAAGCCCATTTGAGCTTAAAAACATTGGACGTTTCCTGAAATGGGTCTGTTGGCATGTATGGTTGTACTACCACTGCCTCTTCCTTCTGCCCACAATGGTCTATTATATTGCCACAGCCTCTCTTGCCAGTCCTGTATTGTTGCCCCTGCCCCCCTTTCCACTGCCCTCCATAGTCTGTTGTGCTGTCACTGCCCTTCCTGCCTGCCCAGTGTGGTCAAATTGTTGCCTCTGCACTCTCCTACCTGCCTTCAATTTTCAGAGTCCGTGCCCCTGGCCTCTGCCTCTCAACAGTATCCCAATGAACAACAAGACTGCTAACATTCTATATTTATTACAAAAGTGTGGAACGCCTGACGTCATCTTGATGTAATCAAAACTGTAATACCTAGAGCATTTCCTTTAGAAATTACATATATGAGAAGGTCTTATTTGCATCAAAAGTATGGCTAGTGCTTTAAAAAACTAAAATGAGGACATATTTTCTGAGTTTTCAAAGAACTTTTAAATTATTTGTAATCTTTATTTTTTTTTTATCCAGTTGACCACTTGATTAAATGTTGCACCTAGAGAAGAGGATGTAGTGTTACATCCAGAGCTGCAGACTTTGCAACTGGGGAACCAGGTTGGAGTTTCTGCTTCAGCTCAACATTCTGTGATTCTGGTCAAATCACTTAATCTCCCCATGTCTACAACCAAAATGAATTTTATCTTGTGTGATGTAACCAATGCTCATGTAAAGCACTCCAATACCTGACAAGTCTGCACTATATAAAACTGCAAATACACAAAAAAATAAGTGTTTTGCACACTTCTGTCATTGGGCTACATGTGGGCTACATCTGGGTGATATTTGTGCTGCATTTTGTCTCTGGTGGATATCTTGGGAGATTTATTTGTTATGAAGTTTCCTAATCTCCTCATTTACTGCAGTCTCCTCAGTAGGAAATGCTTTCAGTTTTTTACTTTGATTCCATCAAGAAGGTATTCAGATATGTCACACATTTGCCATAAATTCAGAATGTTAGCACTCTAGTTGCTCATTAGATCTCTGTAGTAAAGCTACTGCTCACCATGGAAGTCTGCTGCTGGTACTAAAAGTGCATGTTTGAGTCTGCATATCAGAATTTTGTTATGAAATAGAAGAGGATTTGAGAAGTCAAAATGTGCCCTAATTTTTCTCTCTTCATCACTAATCATAATTTCTATGGCAAAATGAACCCCCTCATTGTGTTCCTTTTTAAATTAAATGTTTTAAGTGTTACCAGTTTATTCCAATCAAGATGGCTTCAGTTGTGCCATACTTTTGTCATAAGTAAGACAGTAAGTGCTCTAGTTGTTCTTAAGAACACTCTGGGACATTCTGTCATTGGGCTATACTTGGGCTACATCTGGGTGATATTTGGGCTACATTTGGGCTCTTTTGTCTCTGGTGACCATCTTGGGAGATTTATTTGTTATGAAGTTTCCTAATTTCCTCATATACTGCAGTCTCCTCAGTAGGAAATACTTTCAGTTTTTTATTTTGGTTCCATCAAGAAGGCATTCAGATGTGTCACACATTTGCCATAAATTCTGAATGTTAGCACTCTAGTTGCTCATTAGATACCTGTAGTAAAGCTACTGCTCACCAGGGAAGTCTGCTGCTGGTATTCAAAGTGCATGTTTCAGTCTGCATGTCAGAATGTTTTTATGAAATAGAAAAGGTTTTGAGAAGTCAAAATGTGCCCTAATTTTTCTTTCTGCAGCACTAATCATAATTTCTATGGCAAAATGAACCCCCTCATTTTGTTCCTTTGTAAATTAAATGTTTTAAGTGTTACCACTTTATTCCAATCAAGATGGCTTCAGGTGTGCCATACTTTTGTCATAAGTAAGACTGTTAGCGCTCTAGTTGTTCGTTAGAACACTCTGAGACATTCTGTCATTGGGCGATACTTGGGCTACATCTGGGTGATATTTGGGCTACATTTGGGCTCTTTTGTCTTTGGTGGCCATCTTAGGAGATTTATTTGTTATGAAGTTTCCTAATTTCCTCATTTACTGCAGTCTCCTCAGTAGGAAATACTTTCAGTTTTTTACTTTGGTTCCATCAAGAAGGCATTCAGATGTGTCACACATTTGCCGTAAATTCGGAATGTTAGCACTCTAGTTGCTCATTAGATAACTGTAGTAAAGCTACTGCTCACCAGGGAAGTCTGCTGCTGGTATTCAAAGTGCATGTTTCAGTCTGCATGTCAGAATTGTTTTATGAAATAGAAGAGGATTTGAGAAGTCAAAATGTGCCCTAATTTTTCTTTCTGCAGCACTAATCATAATTTCTATGGCAAAATGAACCCCCTCATTTTGTTCCTTTGTAAATTAAATGGTTTAAGTGTTACCACTTTACTCCAATCAAGATGGCTTCAGGTGTGCCATACTTTTGTCATAAGTAAGACTGTTAGCGCTCTAGTTGTTCTTTAGAACACTCTGGGAAGCTGCAGTAGAACACAAAGGAATCAACTGACAGTCTCTGCCCTTGTTGGATGTACATGTTTTACTGAGAATGTCAGACTTCATTCTCACATGATTGAGAAAGATAATGTGAATTTACAGAAAATATGCTCTCAGTTTAGCTTATAGATCACCTTCCAAACCTCTGTGGGAAAAGCATGAGAAAATAGATTTCTCTCAAACATGATTCATGATATCACAGCAGAAGGCTTTTTCACATGGTAAAATCACCTTAGAACACACCACAATTCCTAAAATGAGTATTGTACCATCAACAAATGATTTATAATGTAACTAAAGTCTTAAAACCTTCTATTAACTGCAATGCTTTTTAATGAGGTGCTAGCATGTATATTGGTCCCAAGATGGCTGCCAACACTTCTTGGATGAAATACTGACAGCCAATCAGATCTCACGATGAGATGTGTGGTTAGGCTCCGCCCAGATATCTATCTTTTTAACTCTATTTTTCTCAGGAACTACTGAACGGATTTACACCATTTAAGCAAAAGGCATGAGTCTGAACTGAGGACTACCTCTTTGCCAAATTTGGTGTAATTCCGTTCAGCAGTTCAGGCTGTAGCGGCGTCAACAGGTCCTATGGGAAAATGCATGGGAAAACGCGTTTTGGGACCCCCTTTTTTTCTCGGCCCCCGCTTGACAAATCACTGTGAAATTTTCAGGATAGGAGTGGACCGGAGCTGGACAATAGTTTGGAAAATTTCGCGAAGATTCGTCAATCGGCGCCAACATTATTCCAAATAGAATTTTGCGGATTTCCTATGGAAAATGGGTCCTAACTATAATTACCTACTGGCGACTGCCAGTAGGTAATATATATATATATATATATATTCACTGAAAAAACCATAGGTTTCACACATGTTATAGTTAGCGGAAATTTTACTGATAAAAAACCAGTGAAATTCCCCCGTTATAGTTAGTGCAGGCAACTATAACTCACGCGACCGCAATCCTCTGCTGATGCTAATACTGTATTTAGACACTTATTTGCCCATGTCTTCTTCCATACATTTTTAGCTATACATATATTACAAATATTTTTTTTTCATAAAGACACATATGTCATCAGCAGAAGATTGCGGTCGCGTGAGTTATAGTTGCCTGCACTAACTATAACGGGGGAATTTCACTGGTTTTTTATCAGTAAAATTTCCGCTAACTATAACATGTGTGAAACCTATGGTTTTTTCAGTGAATTTGCAAGGTTTTTTAAATGCTAATTCCTAACTATAACGTGTGTGAAACCTATGGTTTTTTCAGTGAATTTGTACGGTTTTTTAAATGCTAAGTTACTTTACGCCATTCGTGGCGTGCGCGCCCACTTAACGCAGTTCGTTCCGTGCACGGTAATATTTTATTTTTTCGTAATTTTTATAAGCCATGCACAAATGGTGCCCTTCGGGCTGCATTTGCACACGGGGTGGAGAGAGTGTGGATAATTTTTTCTTTTATTATTTTTGTTTAAAATATTTTGGTTTTTCTCACCACTAATAAGCCCTGAACATTTGGTGGCCTTCGGCCACCAGAAGCACAGGGGGTGGGGAGAGTATGGATAGTGTTTTTTTTATTTCCTTTTTTTACCGTACGCGTACGGTAAGCGTAATCGGCGAAATTAGCGAAAAAATAAAAATTGCTTTTTTGGCCTTGGGGGGTCTTTAGGGACTCCCTCAACATGGCTATGTGTGTGGGAGTTGTCTAACCAGCCCCTTTATATGATTTTTGGCTTTATTTTACAACCTAACTCTCAGTGCGAGAGAGAAAATGGCGGCCGCCGCTTCCTGGTTTCGGCCGATTCGAATGTTTACTAAGATCCAAGAGCCAATCAGAATCGCGCTCGCGCTCGCCACCGTACGCGTACGGTAAGCGTACCGTAAGCGCACCGTAAGCTGGCTCAGATATATATATTGATTTAAAGGCTATTTTCTCAGAATCTACCGAACAGATTTACACCAAACCTACAAAAGGCACTTCCTTGACCTGAGGACTACCTCTCTGCCAAATTTCAAGTAAATCTGTTCAGCCGTTCGGGCTGTAGCCCTGTCTAAAGGTCCTATGGAAAAATGCATGGGAAAAACGCGTTTTGGGACCCCCCTTTTATCTCAGCCCCCGCTTGACGAATCCCCCCGAGACTTTCAGGGTAGGAGCGGAGCGTAGCGCCCCACCTATTTTGAAAAATTCGCGAGGATTCGTCGACCGGCGCCAAAGTTATTCAAAATAGAATGTTGCGGATTTCCTATGGAAAAGGGGTCCTAACTATAACTACCTACTGGCGACCGCCAGTAGGTAATCTATCTATATATATATAGATATATATATATAAATATATATATATATGCTTCCAAAATGGCCCACTTTACGGCTCCTGGGCGCTCTTAGGCGGTGCGTTCGAGGTACGACAGAGCCAAGTCGTTACCTATTCATCCTTTGTCCCCACGGGGCTTCCTCGCGCACTCACGAGACCAGAGGCAGTTATGCAGTGATTCAATAATACTTTTATTTCATTTTCAGCAAGCCAGTTCACAAAGCTCTATGCGTTTCGGTTTCCCCTGAAACCTTGCTCACGAGACTAGCAGTGTTCAGTTGACATTTTTTTCTTTTTATCAAAACCACCCAGGTGAATGATTACGTCACTTCCTGTAGTCTGCCACTAAGCATTCTGGTACATGCAGTTTGTCATAGAGGGTGTCATGCTTCAAACTCGTTTTTAAAGACAATTATCATAATTCCTCCAACTTGTTTATGTCCCTGCTGAGACTTGTAATGCACTCGTTATTAATTATAAATGACATTATCATTCCCTTAAAGCCAAAAATTAGCAAAAATTAGCATGATCATTTTGCATGATAAAGCCCTCCAGTGGGCCCATACTTCTGTCTATTTTAACCATAAATATTTGCTTTATCTGTTTTATATTATTACACTAAAACCCTCCGGTGGGCCTGTCATTCATTAAGGGAAGTTTATGTCAGTTATGTTATTTCCTCATATTTCTCATGACCACCTCATATCAATATTCTTACCATCATGTACTTACAGGAGTGTTTCTACAAAAAGGATTTTTTCTTAAAAGGGGGTTATAATATATACATATAAGGGAGACAAATTATTACAGCTCTGCTAAACAATTCTCATTAATTTCATCATGGAACATGTCTTCCAAGCAAGTCATAAGTGATAATGGAGTTCCTCGTCCTGGTTCAGACCATCCGGCATAAGTGTTCTAAAGTTCAGAATGTGCCGTGATTCCTTCTGTCTTAAAATCTTTTCACGATCCCCACCTCTTGGGTGCAACCCTACTGTTTCCAAAGCATAAAATTTTAACTTTTTCCAGTCTCCACCATGTTCCCTCTCCATATGCTTGGCTATAGCATTACTTCTGTCTGAATTGATAGTGGCTCGCACATGCTCCAAGATGCGTTTTTTCAATTCGCATTTCGTGCTACCAATGTATTTCATCGCGCAAGGGCATTCTATTACATATATTGCGAATTGACTCTTGCAATTGATTAATTGTTGGATCTTCCACATCCGTTTGTTTGTCATTATCACCTCTTTTTTGTTTTGCGCAATTAAACAGACTTTACAATTGGTACACTTAAAGAACCCTTTTGGTTTAAGCCATATATCCGATTTCTTTTGGTCCTGGAAATGACTGTGCACCAATTGGTCCCGCAGGTTTTTTGCTCGTCTGTAGGTGATGTTCGGGTGGTCCCCCACTATTTCAGATACTGTGGGATCCATACGTAATACGTGCCAGTTCTTGCGCAATATTTTCATCAGTTGTTGGTTTTCAGTGCTGTATGATATCTTTCCTATCTGGATTTTGTTTTTCTTTTATCAGATCAGTTCTTCTCACCATACTTGTGCGTTGCAATGCCTCTTGAATGATTTTCGAGTTGTATTTTCTTTTCTTAAATCTTTGTATTGCTTTGCCCCGGTGTTGTATCCATTCCTCTTCTTGGGAGCAAATTCTTTTAATTCTGAGAAATTCTCCATACGGAATGTTTTTAATCAGACTTGTTTGATGAAAGCTTTCTGCATGTAGTACGGCATTTGTCGCCGTATCCTTGCGATGCAGGGTGGTATGGACTGTCTCATTTTCAATATAGATCTCAGTGTCAAGGAAAACCACACGTTCACTGCTGATGTTATATGTAAACTTGAGGTTGAAGTCAGAGTTGTTCAAAATTTCGAAATATTCAGCGAATTCATTCTTTGTCCCATCCCATATTAAGAGCAAATCGTCGATGTATCTCAGCCATGTAATGGTCTTATTGACATGATGGTCATTTTCGCTTTTCCATGCCCAAGTCTTCTCCCACCATCCCATTGTAAGGCAGGCGTAGCTTGGACTAAATGAAAAACCCATTGCCGTACCTTTCACTTGGCGGTAAATCTCTTCCCCGAACATGAATGTGTTTTGTTCCAAGCAAGTATTGATCATTTGCAATAACATTTTGTTGTGGTGTGCGTATTGTATGTTTCTTTCTTGCAAAAAATATTTGCATGCTTTCATCCCAATGTCATTGCGAATGTTTGAATATAGCGATACCACATCCATTGTGATCAATTGGTATGTTTTTTGCCATGGGGTTTCCTGCAGATGTCTCAAAAGATCGCCAGTATCCTGAAGGTACGACGTTAGGTTTTTAACGTAAGGTAATAGAAATACATCTAAAAAATTGGCCATGGGTTCCAATAATGCTCCTTTTGCCGATATTATCTATCTCCCTGGTGGTTTCGTGGGATTTTTATGGATCTTAGGTAAGAAGTATATTGTCGCCATTTTGGAATGTGGCATTTTTAGATATTTCACTTCTTCTTCATCTAGCAGATTTTGTTGCTTCCAGAGATCCAGTCTTGCGTCCAATTCCTCTTTCCATTTTTTTGTAGGATTAGATTTTAGTTTTTCATAATATTCTGTATTTCTCAGTTGCGAATATGCCTCCCGCATATATGCCTCTTTCTCCAGGATTATGATATTACCTCCCTTGTCAGCCATCTTTATTTCAATGGTATCATCATTTTTCAATTTTGATAATGATCTACACTCCTCGAAGGAAAGATTGTCTTTTTTCTTAAAGTGATCAAGTTTGTAAAGATCTTTTATTACTCATTCGTGGAATATGTCGATTTTATTGCCTTGTGTTAATTGCGGGTAAAATTTAGATTGAGGTTTTTTTGAGCTGCACCCAGCTTCCAATTGAGTACAGTATACCCGCAGATCTTGCCTTTCTCGTTCAGGACTGTGTTCCAATTCCATCAGTGTGACAAAATGTTCAGCATCTTTTGCTATTAGTTCCATGTCAGGAGTTGCACTTTTTTTACCATATTGAGCCATTTTGGAATTTTCTGTAAAAAGCTTGGCTTGCTTGATTTTTCGAATTAATTTATAAAGGTCTATTCTTGTTTCTGCCAGATCCATGGTATTAGTGGGGCAGAAATTTAGACCCCGTTTTAAGAGTTGCAATTCTGTTTCAGTAAAGACTTTCTTTGATAAGTTGATTACTTCCAAATCTTCGGTCTCGTTATCAGTGTTCAACGTTAGTTCCATTTCTGCCGCATACTCCTCGTTGTTGTTCCCACTCGGTTTGTGTTGGAGCTTTGGTTTGATGTTCCGCTTGCCTCGTCTTGTTGGTTTCTTAGGGTGGTGCCTCGCCCTCTGCCCCTTCCCCGATTGCTTCTTATTGAGGATCCCATAGTTTTCTCCCAGTTCTTTTGTTGGAGGGCCAATCTCATTTCGCCTAAAAAAGAGCATTTTGGTCTTGTATCCCCTTGCTCTACTTCTCCATCACTGGCCTCAGTCGAGGTGAGCGACGACAGGCTGCTTGTATTTGTTGCCAAATCCAATTGATCCTCTTGTTTGAATTTATCGTATTTTCTGGCATATGTGAAAATAAGTCCTTCCGAGTAGTCCTCCTTATCTCTCAAAAATTTGGATTGTTTCCTCAGTCTTACTGTTACTTCGTGCTTCTCTATGTAATGCTCCAATTCTTCTTTGAATTTCTTTAATTCTGGAGTCATTTCCAAAGTGGCCAATTCTTTTTCCATATTTTTTAGTTGCATTGTTGTTTTTTCAAGGGCTAATTCAATATGTTTGACTAGAATTTCCATTAGTCCCAGTGATGATTTTAGAATATGCTCCCCCCACTCATTGAGCAATTCGTTGCTGGTGTCTTGATGATTGGGTAACAGATGAATACGTAATCCACGTGGAACACGTTTTACCTCTATATATTTTTTTTAGGGATGCAACCTCCCACCATTTGTTAATTTCATTATCACTTATGACTTGCTTGGAAGACATGTTCCATGATGAAATTAATGAGAATTGTTTAGCAGAGCTGTAATAATTTGTCTCCCTTATATGTATATATTATAACCCCCTTTTAAGAAAAAATCCTTTTTGTAGAAACACTCCTGTAAGTACATGATGGTAAGATTATTGATATGAGGTGGTCATGAGAAATATGAGGAAATAACATACCTGACATAAACTTCCCTTAATGAATGACAGGCCCACCGGAGGGTTTTAGTGTAATAATATAAAACAGATAAAGCAAATATTTATGGTTAAAATAGACAGAAGTATGGGCCCACTGGAGGGCTTTATCATGCAAAATGATCATGCTAATTTTTGCTAATTTTTGGCTTTAAGGGAATGATAATGTCATTTATAATTAATAACGAGTGCATTACAAGTCTCAGCAGGGACATAAACAAGTTGGAGGAATTATGATAATTGTCTTTAAAAACGAGTTTGAAGCATGACACCCTCTATGACAAACTGCATGTACCAGAATGCTTAGTGGCCGACTACAGGAAGTGACGTAATCATTCACCTGGGTGGTTTTGATAAAAAGAAAAAAATGTCAACTGAACACTGCTAGTCTCGTGAGCAAGGTTTCAGGGGAAACCGAAACGGGTAGAGCTTTGTGAACTGGCTTGCTGAAAATGAAATAAAAGTATTATTGAATCACTGCATAACTGCCTCTGGTCTCGTGAGTGCGCGAGGAAGCCCCGTGGGGACAAAGGATGAATATATATATATATATATATATATATATATATATATATATATATATATATATATATATATATATATATATATGAGAAAAACAAAGGTTAGAGGGATGTTATAGTTAGGAAATAGGATAAAAACATTAGGAATTCACTGAAAAAACAGAAATGTTACAGAAAACGTATAGCTGGGGTTACATTTAACTTATACAAAACTAGTGAAATTCAGCAGTTATAGTTACCTGAGCTACCTATAACTTACGCCCCTGCAATGCACTGCTTATGACCTCACATCTTACATCACTCATAATCTGGTCATTAACATCACTGATGACATCATCCAGTGAGTGTAAGTGTTTTGTAAAAGCTTCTGAGAGTTAAATATATATACTAAGCTACTGCATAAGTGAAATTGCTATTCTTTTTGTACTACTAATGAGTGTTTCTAATATTTCTCATCTGAGTGGCTGTGTGACTGTCTGTATCAGTGTGGAAGTGGGTGTCTGAGTGGCTGTATGGCTGTGTGAGTGGGTGTGTGAGTGGCTGTATGGATGTGTTAGTGGGTATGTGAGTAGCTGTATGAGTGAGTGAGTGCCTATGTGAGTGGCTGTATCAGTGAATGTGGTGGCTGAGTGAGTAGATGCAGAGGTGTGTGAGTAGGTATGTAAGTGGCTGTATGGGTGACTGAGTGGTTGTGAGAGTGACTGTATAGGAGAGTGAGTGGGTGTGTGAGTAGCTGTATTGAGAAGTGAGTAGCTGTTTGAGTGTGTGTATAGGTAGGTGAGTGGGTATGAGTGGCTGTATTGGAGAGTGAATATCTGTGTGAGTGGCTGTAAAGATGGGTGAGTATTGTATGGGTGGCTGTATGGATATGTGAATGGCTGTGTCAGTGGCTATATGGGTAAGTGAGTGGGTGTGTGAGTAGCTGTATTGGCAAGTGAGTGGCTGTATGGGTGGGCGTGTGAGTGCCTTTATGGGCGAGTAAGTGGCTGTATGAGTTTCTTTACAGGTGATTCAGTGGGTGTGTGAGTGGCTGTAAGGGCATATGAGTGGGTACATAGGTGTCGGTATGTCTGTATGACTGAATATGTGAGTGGCTTTATGGGTGAGTGAATGGGAGCATGAGTGGCTATATGGATTAGTTAGTGGCCGAGTGAGTGGGTGTATGGGTGAGTGGATATGTGAGTGGTTCTATGAATGAGTGAGTGGGTGTGTGAGTGCATATAGGAGTGATCGAGTACCTGTTTGAGTGTGTATATAGGTGAGTGAGTAGGTGTCAGTGGCTGTAATGGAGAGTGAATGTCTGTGTGAGTGGCTGTAAAGGTGAGTGAGTGGTATGTGAGTGGCTGTGTGGATATGTGAATGGCTGTGTCAGGGGTTGTATGGGTAGGAAATTGGGTGTGTGAGTAGCTGTATTGGTGAGTGAGTGGCTGTATTAGTGGGTGTGTGGCTGTGTGAGTTTCTGTACAGCTGATTCAGTGGGTGTGTGAGTGGCTGTAAGGGTATATGAGTAGGTACGTAAGTGTTTGTATGACAGGATGTGTGAGTGGCTGCATGGGTGAGTGAGTGCATGAGTGGCTGTATGGGTGAGTTGGTGGTTGTGTGAGTGGTAGTATGAGTGAGTGTATGATTGAGTGTCTCTATGGATGAGTGAGTGGGTGTTTGAGTGCATGTATGGGTCTGTGAATTTGTAAGTGAGTGGTTGTGTGGGAGTGGGTGTATGAGACTTTCTATGGGTTGAGAGTGGGTGTGTGGTTCTTTCAAGATGGCCCCCACATCAGCAGATTACGATAATCCTATTTTTAGGTTTTCGAAAGCTCGCAGGGTTTAAGTTGCACAGTCACTTTCACATTAATCTCGACTGGATGAAGCATTCAGATACTTCTTCACGGATCAGATAACCACCGTAAGGTTGTTTAGGCAGGCTGTGCTCTACCTATCTAGTGCACTTTGTGAGTCTCAAACTTGGCACCATCAGTTTTATGATTACAGCATGTTGCGTTGTTTCAAAGTTACATACCAGATCACACATTTTTAACGGGACATTCTTGATATGCTGCATTTCACTAATGGGATAGCACAGTTATTCCCTGTGTTACATGCTTCGAAGTTGGTAATCTCACCATCACTACGCGAGTAGGCAACATGTTTAAACATGGGAATTTCCATAGTAGCACATCACACTACGTGTGTCAAATTTGGCTTTCATGCTACTTTTCACTTTTGCATCCCTCTTAATCCTATCGGTTATTGGGCAAATGGGTATTTATGGTTTTCACCTTGGTCACTTATATAGTCTATTGGTGGAACAGGAGAAGCATCTTGTACGTGTAGCAGCTGGCTTAAATTGTCATTTGAGCATTATTTGCTAACAGTACAAGTAGTTTGTTAACGCACGACCTATGGGTTTTTTTCTTTTACGTTTCACTTTGACTGTGCTGGTTCACCTATTGGAATTGCTTGGTACATACAAATGTTTTTTCATCCACCGTGATGAGGGTATGAGCACGACTTCCACCTCTGCGTATGTTGTTGTAATTGTATTACACGATTGATGGTTATAGGGAGATTAATGTTGACGCTTGTCCTGTCGGTCGACATTCGTTTTGACCTGCATGAACACATTTTTTTGCTAATCTGATATCCCCTGACGAAGGGCAACTCCAGCCCAAAATGCAGTGGGATTGGTAGTTTTTCATTTGTCTATTAAGAGATTGCATGAGATCATTGTTCTGAAACACATATAATTCAAATTTTGGAAGGCTGAAGAATATCTATTATAATATTGGAAGTTAAACAAATAAAATTATTAATTGAAATTTGACTCACAGATTGAGAGCAATATTTGTAGACCACATATAATCCCTTTTTTGCGGGATATTTAGGCAGTGCAATAAGGGGAAGTTCCCTAGTTGGGGAACGCTGCTCGAGATATTAATTTCTTACACTACATGATCAGAGAGTGATACCCTGCTGCACGCCACAACTTGCGTACGTTTAGAAACGTTTTGGATAACGTGGAGTACATGATCCATTAAATTTGAGGTTCCGAGTATGATGTCAACAGTGATGTCATGAGTGATATCAATTGAGATGTCATTGGTGATGTAATCAGTGATGTCACTGACCATGTCATGCGTTATTTAATATGTGAGGTCAGAAGTAGTGCATTGTGGGGGTCTAAGTTATAGTTAGCTCAGGGAAGCCCCGAATAGTATAATCCATCTTCTGGGGGCGCCCAGTACGCAATGGGACCACTGGAAAAGCCTCAAGGCCCCTACAGTCCCAGGCGGCTCTCTACCTCCTGTGGGAACTGGCATTGCTCTGACAGGCAGGGGGCTGCTGAAAGGCAGCTTTCTGTCTGTCAGAGCAGATGTATTCATCTGTTTCCCTGCACGCATATCAGGAAACAGATGAAAACTCCACTTTCTGCAAGTTAGAGCTGTTTGACAGCTCCAGCTTGCAGAAAGCGGAGTTATGTTTTCCTTTGCTTGGTGGGAGCTGCCAGCTCCCTCCAAGCAAAAGCAAGCAACTACCTCCCGAGGGTGGGCAATTTGGGAGGTAGCAGGATCCGGCCCTTAGGGTAGGTGGACCCCATTGTCATAAATGACTCTACAAAGGGGGCCGCGCGGTCCCCCTCCATCTTAGAAGTTTGCCCCGGGAGAGGTGGTGGTCTCCCTACATTAACTTAGTTCAGCTTCTGGGAAGTGATGGTTCCCGGGGCTGTGGGGGGGCACGCAGGGACCCTGCATTAATTTTATGACTAGCCCCTGGGAGGTGACAATCTCCGGGGCTGTGGGGGAGGATGTATGTGCCCCCACATTAATGTAATCTAAAGCCAGAAGGAGGTGGCGGTCCCTAGGGCTGTGGGGGAGGCCCACGGCCCTCCCGACATTCATTTTAAGTTTAGCCCCAGGGAGGTGTCAGTCCCCAGGGCGGGCCTGCCCATATACATGATTTTAAGTGCCCCGAGGAGGTAGCGGTACCCGGGTCTGCGGGGAGCACACAACCCCTGCATTTATTTGACACTTGCCATGGAGAGGCGGCAGTCCCCAGGGTGCGGGCATGCCAGGCGTGCACATCCTTATACATTATAACCTGTGCCCGGGGCTTGTGAGTTCCCCTCCTGCATATATTTGTGCATGCCCCCAGGACTTGGCCTACCCAGGAGCTAAACATTAGAGAAGCACCGGAGCCTGTGCTTCTTTTTTGTTGTTGTTGATTTTCAGCAGGAGCCGCGGATACAGAATGGCTACTGTCAAAAATTAAACAAAAAATGCTTTTTGGCCCTGCAGGGTCCTTGTGGGAGTCCCTACACTGCTCCCTTCTCTTTTTTAGATATATTTTTCTGTCACTTGGCTCAAGCCACGTCCCAAGTTTGCTCCTTCCTGGTTTAAGGGCTGGCAGCCAATAAGATCTCAGCATGGGATCGGGATGGTTTGGGAACCCTTCGTGTCCCTATATATACAAATAGTTTTTTCTCTTACTATCTCAAAAACTACTAAACAGATTTACTCCAATATACAAAAAGGTCACTTTCTGGACCAACAGTTACCTTCCTGCCAAATTTGGTGTGATTCCGTTCAGCAGTTCGGGCTGTAGTTGTGTCTAAAAATCTCCATGGAAATTAACATGGGAGACAACGCACTATGGGACACCCCTTTTTCCTTGCCCCTGCTTGACAGATCACCGCAAAACTTTCAAGACAGCAGCTGTAGTGAGTGTCATACTAGTTTTGAAATCTTTGCGAGGATTCATTAAACGACGCCAAAGTTATTGGCACAGGAAAAATGCTCTTCTTATTGAAACAAGGTCCTATCTGTAACTACCTACTGGTGACCGTCAGTATGCAATATCCAAAAAGATGTGCAAGCGGACTGACAGGCTTCCAAAGTGCTGGGAGTAGATGTAGGATGCTCACGCCTGAGCGATAAATATTACCAGGCTACACTTGTCGGATTCAGAACATAAGAAACGGCACTCTGGGCAGTATTCAGCAGTTTATGCAATTCAAGTTTGGCAGAAAGAAAGCATCAGACACGTTTCTGCTCCAAACTTGGATCGCAATAAACCTTTGAACACTGCCTGAAAGGCCATTCCTTTAGTTACTCCACCCAACAGGTGGCGTCTGGTAATATATACGCATGTGTTGATATATATATATCAAAGGTTTGATGGACATTATAGTTAGTTGGACATTTTACTTGTACAAAACCAGAGAATTTCAGCCGTTATAGTTAGTTGAGCTAACTATAGCTCGTGCCCCCACAATGCACTGCTTATGATGTCACATATTACATCACTCATGACATGGTAAGTGACATCACTCATGACATCTAAAAATGACATCACTCATGACATCACTGATGACATCAACCAGTGACTTTGTGTTTCTGAAAAGTTTAAATATGTTTTATATATATATATACACTCCAAGGTGTATTGAAGAATGAGTGCGTGTATGAGTGTCTGAATGGATGATTTAGTAGGTGCGTGACTGACTGTATAAGTGAGTGATTAAATGTGTCTTAGTGAATGCATGGGTGACTGACTAATCTGTGTGACTGTCTGTATCATATATATAAATATATATATATATTACCTACTGGCAATCGCCAGTAGGTAGTTATAGTTAGGACCTATTTTCCATAGGAAATCCACAACATTCTATTCCCAATAAGTCTGGCGCCGGTTGATGAATTCTCGTGAAATTTTCCAAACTTTTGGCCAGCTCTGCTCCGCTCCTACCTTGAAAGTTTCGTGGTGATTCGTCAAGCGGGGGCCGAGAAAAAAGGGGGGTCCCAAAACGCGTTTTCCCCCATGCAATTTCCCATAGGATCTGTTGTCGCAGCTACAGCCCGAACCGCTGAACGGAATGACACAAAATTTGGCAAAGAGGTAGTCGTCAGTTCAGACTCGTGCCGTTTGCTTAAATGGTGTAAATCCGTTCAGTAGTTAGAGTTAAAAGTACATATATATCTATGGCCTGGGAGGATCCGCGGATCCTACCCGCACCGTAAGCGCATCCTCCCCGAACCGAACGCGCACCCTCCCAATCGCGCGCTGAATGCTAATTGGCTGTCGAGTGTCTTTCTACATTCGAAACCAGGAACTGTTGGTGGCCATTTTCTGCCTCGGTAGAAGCGAGGCTGAAGAAGCAAGGGGAATAAGTATGTAAAACATATAAAGGGGGTAGAGTGGAAATACTCTGATGCTCTAGACCTGCTTAGGGGGTCCAAGAAGGACCCCCTGGGGCCCCCCTTTTTTTTTTTTAAACGGCAAAATGCGCGCATCCTATCGTGTTGGGGCTCGGATTCTCTCGCGTTGGGTCTGCGGATCCACGGGAAAAAAGTTTGAAAAAAGACAAGAAATCATTGGTTGTATGACTACTTTCTACACTGAAAGGTAGGGTGTATATTTCTGTTTTTTAAAGGTATGATTCTTATTGGTTAACAAAAACAGATTGTAAGGAACATTATAGATGATAAGCTGATATGTTGAAAAGTCAAGCACACTTGCTGTCTTGTTTAGTAACATTGTGTGCTGAACTTGTGACCTGTGTGCTCAGTGCAGTGTTCCATGACCTGTTTCTATGGTAACAGGCAGAAGGCAGATTGGGGGAAGGGTTGAAATGTATTTCAGTTGGAAAGGGTTGAAATGTTTAACCAATAGAAATGTGTGTTTGCTTTTGAGTTTATGTGTGAAGGATTGTGATTTGATGTTTACATGTATATGTGTGGAAAATGAAAGTGAAACTTTTCCATTCTTTGTTTTTGCTGAGAGGTGTACAGTGCAGAGATTCTGTAAAAGAAAATCTGGTGTGTGACTGATATACTTGTTAATCTACAAAACAACTTGAAAGGTGAGTTATTTAATTGTGAGGGGATGTATGTAGACTATTTTGATTTTAATCAGACTAATGTATTTATCCTGCTAAAGTGTAGGGAGTACTTTTTTTCTCTATAATCATATTGACAGTGTGTGTGCATGTAGAAACCATTCTGTGATAAGCATTTGTGTTTTTCATGTGTTTGCAGACAGATAACTGTGCTGTTTTTACATTTTGGTAGAATTAGAAAGCAGTCATTGTTTATGAATTTGTGAAATGAGTTATGTTTATATATATAAATATAGTACTTCTTCTAGATGAAGAAATGTGTTTTGGTATAGTGCAAGGGATAGTGTTGTTTGTCTAGAATCACACAGTGAGTATGTGTGCATTTGGGAACCACTGTGAGAGAAGCATTTGGTAACATTGTGTATTTGCTGACAGATAACTGTTTTAAAACCTGTCATGTTGTCAAGTTTTAGTAGCATTAGAAGCCATTCTTTGCTTATGCGTTGATTAAATGAGTTAGGCTTTGACACAAAAGTGCAGTCCTGAAATATGTAGATTGTGTGCAGTTCCCTTACCACTTCCACAGTAGTGAATGATTTTTGGTAAACTCCTAGGTATAGTGGTTGTTGTCTAGAATCACACTGTGAGTCTGTGTGCATTTGGGAACCACTGTGAGAGAAGGATTTGGTAACATTGTGTATTTGGTGACAGATAACTGTTTTAAAACCTGTCATGTTGTCAAATTTTAGTAGCATTAGAAGCCAGTCTTTGGTTATGCATTGATAAAATGATTCATGCTTTGACACTAAAGTGCAGTACTGAAATATGTAGATTGTGTGCAGTCCCCTTACCCCTTCCACAGTAGTGAATGAGTTTTGGTAAGCTGCTAGGGATTGTTGTTTTGCTTGTCTAGAATCACACTGTGAGTCTGTGTGCATTTGGGAACCATTGTGAGAGAAGCATTTGGTAACATAGTGTATTTGCTGACAGATAACTGTTTTAAAATTGGTCATGTTGTCAAGTTTTAGTAGCTTTAGAAGCTATTCTTTGCTTATGCATTGATAACATGAGTCAGGGTTTGACACTAAAGTGCAGTACCATGTACTATTCTGTTCACTGTGCCAGAACTGAAAATTTAAAAGTTTTACCAAGGCACTGTCCTAGCAGTAGTCTGATGATTTAGTCAGTTTCCAAGTACCCATGTTGTGAACCATACATTACCACATAGATTGCTTCAAATGTCTATGCAGTATGCAAGCAGTCTTCTAACATACTATACACTTGTCTTTCACATTTTCAATTCCCTAGTCAGTATCCATACACTTCCAGGAAACACCCTCTAACTCCCTTTGCAGTCCTCTAGTGACCCATTCAGCACCATGTACGAATCCATTCACTGTGCCAAAACCCAAACACTTATAAATTCACCAAGACACTCTCTTTGCAGTACTCTAATCATTCAGTCAGTGCCTAAGTATTCATGCACTGAGCCAGGCCTTAGCACATGGACTGCTTCAAACCCCTATCCACTATGCATGCAGTCTTCTAACCACCTAGACACTTGTCTTTCACACTTTCAATTCCCTAGTCAGTATCCATACAGTCCAGCAAACATCCTGTCACTCCCTTTACACTCCTCTAGTGACCCATTCGGTACCAAGTACTAATCCATTCCCTGCGCCAAACGCCTACCACTTAAAAATTCACCCAGGCACTCTCCTTGCTGTACTCTAATCATTCAGTCAGTACCCAAGTACTCATGCAGTGAGCCAGGCCTTAGCACATGGACTGCTTCAAATGCCTATTCACTATGCATGCAGGCCTCTAATCACCTACACAGTTGTCTTTCACACCTTCAATTCCCCAGTCAGTATTCATACACTTCTAGCAAACACCTTGTCACTCATCCAGTGTGTCTCCTTATAGTACTGTAATCATTCAGTCAGTTAGCATGTAGTCTTTTAGTGAGGTAGGCTTTAGGGCATGAACTGCTTCAAAGTAGTATGCACTATGCATGTAGTGTTTTAACGATCGTCACACTTGTGGTTCAGGGCTATAGTTTCTTAGTCAGTTTTTATATAAAATGTGTTTGTAAAGTAATGGAATAGTATAAATTTGAAAGTTATTAATATACATTAATTTGTGATTCTTTTTTACAGATACAGAACAGGAGTGTTTCACATTTGTTTGCACTCTTCTCGTGCAAGATTGTTTGGATGAAGGGTCCTTCGGTGTTTCACCATACTTGCCGTGCAGTACGAGTATTTCTTGTTAGGATCCCCTTGCAACAGAACTCTTTTGCAAATCTTGCACGTGACCAAGGTGGCATTGGTCTTTGTTTGCCCCTCGGGAACAGTAAAAAATTTCCACACCACTGAAGGAAAACGTTGTGGGCGTGTTGCGTCCTCCAAAAATTCATTCTTAGATTCGGTGAATATTTTAAAGCGACAACATTTACAGTTTTTGTAAGTTAAACTTATCAAATTTTGTTAGCTGTAAGCATTTTATGTATCTGTGATTTGTATCTTGTGGTATTTTGTTGAGAATAGCATGTTGTTGTTTTTTTAACAATCTTAGTGATTGTTTTTTTTTGCCCGCTGTTAAGTGAGGAGTACGATTGAAATCTCTATTTTTAGTGAAATTTAATATATTCTGAGAACAGCAAAAAAGGCAAACAAATTACTTTGTGGAAATTATGCTGTGTTGTAAAAAATGTATTATTACATGTTATAATTCTTTTTCCCCTTTCTTTCACAGATCCAAATTTTAAAATAAGCACTTTATATGAATTTAGATTGGAATGAAAATCTGAAAAAAATGTATACCATTTTTTATTCCTATTACTGTGAAGGTAAATTTAACTAAGTCTCAATATGCAGAATGAGGAGGTCTGCAAGAAGCTACAAAGTTAAAACACGTTTCTAAAAACACTCTGTTTATACCTATGTAGTTTTGAAATCTGACCATAATCAGATTTCATGTGACCTGCAAAAAAAGAGATTTGAGGGGTTCATAATATTTCCCATTTTAGCTATTGGAGGACCGCAATTATTTCAATCATTCTTCTTTGAACATCTTTGCAGACAAAACTCTGTGCTTACCTTCTATCATTCGCAAGGAATTTTAAAAACGGAAATATGTCACTTTTTGTAACATAGTTATTGTGCAAGATACTCTTTCATATTTACAAAGAGAGGAAAAGACACTCTGTGCACTTTTTATACTCCATGTAAATACAACCTCAGCATGCACACCACTTTGTGTTGAAAGAGTGTTCTATAAGTGTTGTTGTGCATGATTGCACTTAATACTCATAGAACAAGACACATGTCTAGATTTATCAGAAATCATAAATGTCGATATGTGTGTGAATGCTGCACCATTCTAAAATTGGTGTAGGAAAGCACAACAAGGAGAATTGTTTTAATTTCTCCACATTTTTATATCTTCAATGTATGCTGAAATGTTCAGCATACATTGAAGGAGAAAAATTCATTCTCTTATTGTTTTTGTGCAGGAAGGTGTGTCTTCCTGTAGAAAAACAAACAGCACATGACACAGATATCCTTGCACTATGGTGCAAGGGTGCCTGTGTCACCACATGGCTGCAGTTTAAGCAGCCGTGCAGAGAGAAGCATAGATTTGCAACATATTTATGTACATATGTTGCATCCCTGTGCTTCGGAAGTACTACAGCACACAGCAGTTAAAGACGTTACTGTGTGATGCTGCTGCACTTCCTCATAGTTCTGCACTTATACATTCACCATACGCTACTAATGCATTAATTCAGTCAATTACGTACTACACATACATTCATCTAAACTTTCACACACTAACAAAGAAATGTAGCTCTTTTTTTAAACCAGGAAAGTTGGTTCTTAGAAGAACTTTTTCTTTTCTTCTTTTTTGTTTTTAAATTTTTTTGTACTTTTTGGAACAATTTTGTTATTTTTTTGTTTTTTTCAAAAGGAAAAAAAGACAACAGGAGGAACAAAACAGTCAACTTCTGCAAAAAAAAAAAATAAACACAAGTTTAGCACTTGTGGTTTTGCTGCGCTCGGCAGATTAGTTCAATTGACTGCTCGCCGTAACATAGTAGTACGTTGCATTTAATGCAACTAATTTTTAGTTTTCTAATATTCTGAATGTATGTCCGGGTAAGTGCTTGATGGTGATGCTGCAGAAGTGCTTGCCACTGCTGGCTGAGGCTGCTGTTGGAGTCTTCTGCATTCCTGCTTGGCCAGGTTCACGGGATGCAGAGTCTTCAGGTGTTTTAACATACTTGCAGTCCCACAAGAGTATTTTTTTTGATGGATCTCCTCTGGAAAGCACTCTTTGACATATTTTACATGTCACTTTAGTTGTATTAGTTTTATTTTGTCCTTCTGGGAAGGAAAAAAATTTCCATACCACAGAGATGCATCTTTCTGGGCGTGGAGGTTCCACAACAAATTCCTCATCGGACGAATGGTCTGATTCTGATGGTGGCTGCTGTGCAGAAGCCATTGTCTACAGAGAAATTGCAGCTGTGGAAATCTTCCCCAAAATGTTTCTTCTAGTTCTAAGGTGTGAGATGTTCCTCCAAAGAAGCTCAAAGAATGATTGAAATGGGTGGGGTCTTTCAATAGTTAGAATAGGAAGTGTAATGAACCAATCAAATCTCTTTCTTTGCAGGTCACATGGGATCCGCGCACCCTGCGCTTACGCAGCACGCACCCAGCGCGCATCCGCAAAATTGAATTAAAAAAAATTATAGGATTAGATGTAAAAATATATTAGTTTTAAGACTAGTTTAGAGTTTGTCTTCAATTAATATTCACATGAAATACATATATATATTTTTTAAATGTTAAATATTTCGCGGGATCCGCGCACCTACCGCGTCATAGACGCAGATGATGCATCGCGGAAGCGCGTAAACGTCGCGTTACGTACATCGAACATGTCGCTTATAGGCTGGGAGTCGCGTACCTGTCGCATTGCGATCGCGCACTAAACACGTACCCAATGCATACCATGCGCGGATGCTATCGCGTAGGGATCGGGAATGGTGTGCTTAGGGTGCGCGGATCAATAAACATGGAAAAAACATATATAACATAAAGTTTTGAACATATAGTAAAAAAAATATTTTGAAAAATATACAAAAATATGTTTGAAAAACCCATTAAATTCAAATAATATTTTTTAATTTTTAAAAGAATTAATTGAAAAAATAAGTTTAAAAAATGGTGATAAAAAAGCATTTTTTATTAAAAAAAAGAATGAAATTGACACACTGAATTTGAAAAATATAGAAATCCAATCTATATCATTAAACATGATATTTTCAGAGATAAGTTAAAGATAGGAATTAGCATTTAAAAAACCTTAGAAATTCACTGAACAAAACAGGTTTCAGGGGCGTTATAGTTAGCTGGACATTTCCCTCGTACAAAAACCTAGAAATTCCCCCGTTATAGTTAGTTCAGCTAACTATAACTCGCGCCCCCGCAATGCACTGCTGATGACGTCACATATTACATCACTCATGACATGGTCAGTGACATCACTCATGACATCACTGATGACATCTGAAATGACATCACTGATGACATCACTGATGACTTCATCCAGTGAGTGTGTGTTTCTGTAAATTTTAAATATGTTTAATATATATATAGGGAAAAACCTATGGAAGAATGAGTGGGTGTATAAGTGTGTGAATGGATGATTTAGTAGGTGCGTGACTGACTCTATAAGTGAGTCATTAAATGCATCTTACTGCAGACTAGTGACTAAACTGTGTGAATGTCTGTATCTGTCTGTCTGTTGGTGTATAAGCAGCTGCATGGTAACCTGCACCAAGTCCAGATCTCAGGGACTTGGTGCAGGTTACTGGAGGAGCTGAAAGTGAAGAAATTGAGAGCAATATTTCGGAAGATGGAATCCAACAAATCAGTGAACCTATTATTTCCAAAAAGCCGACAAATTTTTGGGAGGAATTCCGGCTGATGAATCTCTCATCGAATCAACCGAATTGGCAAATAGACAGGGGACGAAGCAGAGGAAGGGGCTGTCGAGGACGAGGCAGAGGAAGAGGAAAATCCACAGAAACAACACCACCCACAAACAATCGAGGAGGGGTGGATGGTGGAAGAAAAACAACAACCCCAGTGGGAGTAGAAACAAGGGGACAAAAGAGACACGGAAAATGAAGAACTGCCGTAATGTGGTAAATCTCTCCTCACGTTCCCTAACTGGGGTAGAACATGATGTTTTACAGTTTGATTTATCCTTTTGCCCAACCTCTTTACTTTCATATCCCCAAGAAAGAATTGACCTATTTCATTTTACTAGAAAGTTGAGGTTGCACAAGTGGAATGAATTAAAAGTTAAGAACTTGGTGCAACTCAAAACAGGAAGTTATCAGAATCCTGTTGTTGAAACCATTAACGAAGTACAAACCTTGATTGCACTTAAAGAATTGGAAGCAGAGAATGCTAATGATGGTGAAGTGAGTAGATATGAAAGTATGCTGTTCCTAGAAAGAGCTACTAGTGAGTAGAGAGATGTACGTGTCCCCGAATTCAGGAGGAGAGTCCTCCTTAAGGAAAAAGACCCTCACACATCCGGCAAACTAGCTGTCATATGTCGTCAGCATGTGGCCCAGATGTCAAGTGTCATCATCGGGTCTGCTCCGAATCGGGGCGGCGCTGCAATCCCCGATCGGCGACCTCAGTGGCGCCTTTTGGTGGAGATCTTTATTCCATAGTTGCCGGTGGGTGAATGCAGGTGAGGGCCTTGAAGTGAGGAAGTGTGTGGTGAAAGGAGTGTATTAAAAATAAGTAGTGGGGAACCTAAATAACGTTTATTAAATGACGGGGGTCCCACTCTTATCCTAAAAACAATAAAGTGCGTAATATTCCAGTTAAAATGACTGTTTTACGCTGTGGTCATAAATGGTCAACATGTTTCTTGCATTAGTAAAGTAACCGCAATTCTTCAGGACCAGGTGATTCACACACTTATTGGTAGTGGTAGTGGCTACTGTGGCACTTACCACACGTACAGCACCCTAATAAGTGGTGACATACATGTAAATAACAATCGCATATATTTGTCATAATGCGATTGTTATTTACATGTATGTGTGTGTCCCTGTATTTTTTCTCTTTCAGGCGTTGTACCTCACCTCCACTAGTCACCACTTATTAGGGTGCTGTACGTGTGGTAAGTGCCACAGTAGCCACTACCACTACCAATAAGTGTGTGAATCACCTGGTCCTGAAGAATTGCGGTACTTTACTAATGCAAGAAACATGTTGACCATTTATGACCACAGCGTAAAACAGTCATTTTAACTGGAATATTACGCACTTTATTGTTTTTAGGATAAGAGTGGGACCCCCGTCATTTAATAAACGTTATTTAGGTTCCCCACTACTTATTTTTAATACACTCCTTTCACCACACACTTCCTCACTTCAAGGCCCTCACCTGCATTCACCCACCGGCAACTATGGAATAAAGATCTCCACCAAAAGGCGCCTCTGAGGTCGCCGATCGGGGATTGCAGCGCCGCCCCGATTCGGAGCAGACCCGATGATGACACTTGACATCTGGGCCACATGCTGACGACATATGACAGCTAGTTTGCCGGATGTGTGAGGGTCTTTTTCCTTAAGGAGGACTCTCCTCCTGACTTCGGGGACACGTACATCTCTCTACTCACTAGTAGCTCTTTCTAGGAACAGCATACTTTCATATCTACTCATTTGTATCTGGGCTATGTATGCTGGACCTGTCATAAACAGCCCCTGTTCCTCCCCTTTTTTGAGAATAATGATGGTGAAGTAGCACAAATAGATGCAGTATCATTGGGTTTTAAGACAGATCTGAATTGCCCTAATAAGTTTAAACCGAAATCAATATTTAATCCGACTTTACCAGCATGTGGGATAGATATTTTTGAGACACTAGTCATAAAAGGTTTAAAGAACCTTGCCAAGAAGAAGGTATGGCAGGGTGATAATTTGACTAGAGAACAGCGGCTGGCCCTAGCATCTTTGCAATCTAATTCGAATATTGTAATTCGCCAGTCAGATAAGGGCGGTAATGTGGTTATTCAGAATACCAATGATTATATTAAGGAGGGAGTTCGACAATTACAATCTAAGGACTGCTATGAGCAAGTGTCACTCACTATTATTGAGGAATCTAATGCTAGATACCATGGGCTGTTGAAATCTTGGCAGACAATAGGTATTTTAGAATGGGACGAATTTGCCTTTTTGATGAATCGGAATCCTAAAATTGCCATATTGTATTTGTTGCCTAAATTGCACAAAAATGCGGTGAGTCCGCCAGGGAGGCCCATTGTGTCGTCATTGGGCTCCCTATTAGAGAAAACATCTAAATACATTGATTACTTCTTGCATCCTTATGTAGAAACACTACCCTCATTTCTTAAGGACAGCAGACACTTTTGGAGTTTGATTAAGGATTTTGAGTGGAGAGAGGGCTATTTATTGATCACGTTAGATGTCTGTAGCCTTTATACATCAATCAGACACGCCCAGGGAATTCAGGCTTGCCAACATTTTCTTAACTCTCGTTCCATCTCCTTTCTGAAGCACAATGAGATGCTATTACAGATGATGACCTTTTGCTTGGAGAACAATTTCTTCATTTTCGATGGAATCTACTTCAGACAAAAACAAGGAACTGCGATGGGCACTTGCTTTGCTCCCAGCTTCGCTAATTTATTTATGGGTTGCTGGGAGCAGCAGGTGTCGAAGACACAACATCTGTACCGCAGCCATGTTAAACTCTGGCTGCGGTATATCGATGATCTTTTTATCATTTGGGGTGGTTCTGAATCGCAGGCAAATGAATTCATCTCTGCCTTAAATCAAAATGAGATGAATCTGAAGTTCGAAGGCACTGTAAGCAATCATAGTGTGGAATTCTTGGACCTACAAGTACAGGCAGTGGGGAACAGATTGGTTTCGAAACTCTTTCGAAAATCCACAGCAGGTAACACCTTGCTATACGCAGAAAGTGGACACCCCAAAACATTGATCCGCAGCATTCCTTATGGGGAGTTCCTCCGAGCACGTAGAAACTGTGGTCTGGAGACGGACTTTATTGCAGAAAGTGAATGTATGACTCAAAGATTCTTAGAGCGAGGGTATACTCCCAAGGTCATTGAGGAAGCATTGACAAAGGCGAAGAGATTCACGCAGAATGATTTGCTGGTACCTAGAGATAAAGAGGGTGATGGTTTGAGTGATGGGGTTATAAGATTTGTAACCACGTATCATTCTAATTCCTGGGAAATACGAAAGTGTTTAAACCAACATTGGAAGATTTTAACTACTGAACCTACACTGAAAGACAAAATAGGTTCTTTGCCAAATATCACTTATAGGAAATCTGATTCCCTCAAAGACAAGCTCTGTAAGAATGAGGTATTAAGTCGCCATAACGCTAACAGTGACATACAGGGATTTTTTACCTGTATGTCCTGTAAAGCGTGCAAGTTCAGTACCAATGTTAAGAAAGTGTACTATCCTGTCAGCAACAAAGAGAGAAACATAAGTAAACATCTTACTTGTATGTCGGACTTCTGTGTTTATGTTTTGGTTTGCCCTTGTGGAAAGAAGTATGTGGGCAGTACGATGTTCACTGCAAAGAAAAGGCTATTGGAACATCAAAGGGCAATCCACAACAGGGACAAACTGTCTCCGGTTGCCAGACACTTTGAGGGACTCCATAAGAGTAATTGAAACGTATTGAAATTCTTTCTTATCGATAGGGTGGTGGCAACACAAAGAGGGGGTGGCAGGATACGCAAACTTAGGCACCTGGAGTCAAGGTATATTTTAGATCTGAATACCAAAATTCCTGAAGGATTAAATTCTGAGGAGGAGATGTCTTGGCATTTGGGGGAATGATGGTGTCTGATGGGAGGGGCCACTACTGCTAAACTTTTGTCATCATTGTGATGGTATCCTAATTAGGATATTTAGGGTATACCACCCCAGATGTCTTTTAATATTTCCGTATGTGCAGTGGGGAATGTTTATTTCGTTGTCTGGTTTTATTGCTATTGTTTACTTTTCAGTGGACTATCTGTGAAGAACTTTTTAGTAATGATGAACTTTGCTATTAGAGCGATTAGGTACTTCTGTGTAATTTTGTATCTATTAACCCATCTGGTTTAATTTTGTTGAATGTTGTATGATGTCTGTTGAATATTCTGTGGTAGGCGGAGTTGTAAAACATGAAGTCCAGTCTTTTTTTTTTTTTTTCTCTTTCTTTCTCTCGTGCTTCATATTGTGATTTCTTCACCTGGATCTCTTCTTCCTTTTATTTCAGTCTCTGTAGATCTTCATGAGCAATGAAGAAGCCCGGGCTATTACGTCTGATATTGGAAAATACTTTTTGTCCACTTGGACTGAATGGGTTTGCTATGAATATTGTAGTACTATTGATATGCTGATAGAGAATTTATATGCTATGTCTTATTTGATTTTGATAATGATTTTCATTTTCACTATTTAAATTGTATGAACTTAACCCCACTGGGGGTATGTTTTCTTGAAGCGATGCTGATAAGTTAGAGCAACGTTGGCTGTAGCATCTACGAGATGAGCATGAGCTTATTATCCGGTATGCTCTTAGCCATTGAAGGAAGTGGTAGTTTCTCCCATGCCGGTGATAGATACATTAGGTATGTGTTAATTTGTAATTACTTATGAACAAAATACGGCATATAAACCACTGGGGATTGAAGGTATTGAGTGTCACGTATAAATAGGTGGAATATTTGGTGAAGATCACATTTGACACACTTGAGAGTGTGGGGAAACCCGGTGCGTACCTAAATGTCATTTTTATTATTTTTTCAACTAGAACTTTATGTGCTAAATATTTGGGTTACAATGAAAATAAGACTGTTCCAAAATGGCCGCCACGTTCATGTCACAGACTGATGTGTAAGTCTGTTGTCTATGTTTATGTATCTGACGTCGTACGTAACATGAAGTCTTAAATTTGTGTTTCCGAAGACTTTCACTTACCCGTGACCAAGGCGAGTTTCGCCGAAACGCGTTGGGTACATTTCTGGCTGATGCTCTATGCTATGAAATAAATACGATCTTTCAGTGACAGATGGACTCGTAGCGGTTATTGTGTCCTGACGAGAGTGCAATAGTACTTTGGTACTCAGTGAAAATGATGTAATAATTGGGCTGCTTCGGACCCGTAATTGCACCGACGCAGGAAGTGTTCCGGTTTTCTGAATAAGTGAAAGTTGATATATATATATATATATATATATATATATATATATGAATAAGCAAAGTGTCCTTGCGGGGGGAGCGCTTCAAGCTGGTGCCAGCCGTGAGGTAGGACGACCTCACAAGTATTTTCAAAAGCAAAAGGAAAGCCGCACTCTTTCTGGATCTTGGTTTAGTAAGTTTTAATGACCATCTCTATTACCAACGCGTTTCGAACTCCACTGGTTCCTGATCACGGTATTAACAAGAGTCCATCATTTGTTTCTACATTTATACCCACTGATCCGTCCTGCTCGCAATGAAGCATTCTGGGAGTTGTGGTTTCAAAGCACAACTATACATATATTTTTCATGCTTATTTCCCAAAAACATACTTGTATATTTACATTTTAAAGTGTATTATGAATTAGCACGGAAAGTCCGTAGTCCATTACTGACAGTTTCAGTTATTGGTACATGTAACCAATTACGCATGTAAACGGCAGAGTGCCGAGGATGGTAATTAATGTCAAACAGTTGTTCGTCAACCAGTTTGTCTTGATGAGATCATGCGGCTTAGTGCCTTTTGTTTGACAGGTTGATCTGTGTTTTATTGCGGGCTGAGTGCCCCTGTTATTCTGCTTTACCATACCTATAATAAGTATGAAAGGTGGGAACAGCTATGAAAACAAAGAAAAAAGAATTTTTTCATTAATACATTTTGAATTGTCTGCTGGTGGCTCTATCTGCATGCTGAATTTTTCAAGTAATGCGATTTCTAAGATCCAATGTTGAAGATGGATTTTAGTCTCTTAGTAACGTTCATAAGTGTACATAAAGTTCCTCATCCCCATTGAGCCCATGAGGGATTCGAGTTTTGAAGCGGATTATTAGTTTAGACTCCAGGCGTCTCAGTCTTTCAGTTCTGTTACCTCCTCTCTCATGGTCAGAGATCACGGCGATGCCTGTGTAACTGATGTTTCTCCATGTTGAACCGACATGATTCTGCAGGTGTTTCGTCAGAGCATAGGACATGTCTTTGTTTTGGATCGCGCGTATATGCTCCAGAATACGCTTCTTAAGTGGACAGATGGTTGAGCCTATATATCGCTTCCCACACGAACATTCAATCAGATATACCACAAATTGTGATTCGCAAGTTATCGAGTTTTCAATTTTGAAGGTCCGATCTTTAGGATCCTTTAGTGTTCTTAAGTTTCTGCCTATCTTGCATGCTTTGCAGGAGGTGCATTTCGTAAATCCAATTTGTCTTTTTTCCAGCCAAGATTGGGTCTTGATGTTTTGAAAATGGCTGTTTACCAGGGTGTCACATAGCGATGGAGCTTTTCTATAGGTTATCATCGGAAAATTTCCCAGTGTTGGGCCAATGTCAGAGTCTTTTTTCAATACATTCCAATATTTCATTAAGATTTTTCGAATTTGGAAGCTTTCTTTTGAGTACGTTAGTATTAGGCGGGGTGCCTCTTCTTTAGTTGACTCTTCCATACTCACTTGATTTTTCAATGTGTTTTTGGCCGTTAGTGTTTCAGCTCTGGTCTTAAGTCGAGCTTTTGTTTCTCCACGTAAGATGTCTCCATGTTTATAGCCACGTGCAGCAAAGCGCTGTTTGATGTCCAGAAATTTTTGTTCCATTTTCTGAGGTTCGGAACAGTTTCTCTTCATCCGTATGAATTCGCCATACGGAATGCTTTTTTTTAGAGAAGGTGGATGAAAGCTCGATCCGTGAAGGATACTGTTTGTTGCTGTCTTTTTGCGAAAAACCGTGGTGTGTATTTCATTTGACTTGATGTACACTTTTGTGTCAAGAAAGTCAATTTCTTCTGATTGTATGTTGTAGGTGAATTGCAGACCTACATCATTTGTATTGAGGATTTTTATGTAGTCCGATAATTTTTCTTTAGATCCCTTCCAGAGCAGGAAAAGATCGTCGATGAATCGGAGCCAGAGTACCACATCTGTAGTGTATGGATCGTTTTCTTCTCTCCAAGCCATGTGTCTCTCCCACCAACCCATGGTGAGATTCGCATAGCTTGGAGAGAAGGAAACTCCCATAGCAGTACCGCGTTTTTGGGAGTAAAGCTGTTTATTAAATAGGAAGACATTGTTGGTGAGACATAGCTCGATCATTTCCATGAGCATGTTCGTATGTCTTAGTTCTCCAATTGGTCTTTGCTTCAGAAAATACTCCACAGCTTTTAATCCAATATTGTGGTCAATGGATGTATACAAAGAGACTACATCGATCGTGGCTAAAAGATAGTCTTGTTGCCATTGAGTCTCCATCAGGATTCTTAAAAAGTCACCTGTGTCTTTGATGAATGAATTTAATGTTGGAACAATAGGAGATAAAAAGTAATCCACATAGTTTGCTAGATTTTCATAGAGGGACCCACAGCTTGAAATTATGGGTCGCCCTGGTGGTTTGTGCAGGGTTTTGTGGACTTTTGGCAGAAAATAGATTGTCGGTGTCACCGGATTTATCGTTGACAAAAATGTTTTTTCATCTTGGCTGAGCAATCCTTGCTCGAACCATTTCTGTAGTCGACGGTGAAGGTCGCTGATCATGTCTGGAATGGGGTTAGATTTAAGTTGGATGTAATTGGTTGCGTCATTTAGCTGGCGTAATGCTTCATCAATATACGCTTGTTTATCTAAAATGACAATATTCCCCCCCTTGTCAGCAGGTTTTATTTCGATTTTGTTGTTGTTTTTCAATGCTTGTAAGGCTTGACGCTCTTGTCTGGAAAGATTTTCTTTCTTTTTGAATTTGGTGTTTTCCATTGTTTCTAATTCCGCCACCACTAAGTCATGAAACATATCTATCCGATTCCCTGGATGTAATGCTGGACAGAATTTAGATTTATTTTTAAAATTAGTGCGGGGGTGAATATTCGTTGTTACATCCATCTCCTGTAGTATTTGTGTGTCTGATAACTCTGTCTCCTCTATCTCATTTGCTAGTTCATATGCAGTTCTAAGTGATTTAGTTTCTGCTATGGTAAGTCCTTCAGATCTTGATAACATATCACATGCTCCAGAAGGAAGGTTTTGTGTTGACGTTTTTTGCGGTAGTTTTGCAAAAAAAATTTTTAACTTCAGTTTGCGGACATATTTGTACATGTCAATTCTGGTTTCCACAGAATCTGAATGTTTTTCTGGGCAAAAGGTAAGTCCTTTATTCAGTAAGGTACGTTCGGCCTCTAAACCAAGATCCAGAAAGAGTGCGGCTTTCCTTTTGCTTTTGAATATATATATATATATATATATATCCAATTACAGTCGAAAATGAAGTATGCTCTCAGTAGAGTAAGACAGATTCCAAAATAGTGGATGGTCAAGTGTTTTATTTCACACAACGCGTTTCGGCGAGCAGCCTTGTTCACGTGTAAAAGAAAATAAAGAACAGCAGTCTTACATATGCTTGCGGTCACTCACATAATTAAAATCAACAAAGGACTTACTCTGTTGTACAAACAGACTGCCGAAAATCGGCGGCCATCTTCCACTATGCAAAACCAAAGGGTTACATCTTGTATTGAGTAAAAACTGAATGTACAAAAAATGTTCGTACCTAATTAAACATGCATGTTTAATACACTATTACTATTAGTCAAGAAAATCAAGAATTCATTGTAAACTTGACCAAAATAGGTAAATAGGTAAAGCACAAGGTTGTATGGTTGCTCCGTCTAATGTAATCTCCATTTTGGATTGGTATCCCAGCAACCAGCAATGTAACAAATATATGGCGAAAGTGCATACAAGTTTATATGAGCTGACCAATTTTAACACCGTACAAGTCAACTGAGTGGACAGTAGAAAGTAAAATACTATAATTCTAAAGCTTTCTAATAATACAGCATTTTAGTATGTATGGCAATTGCCACTACTAGTACATAATTACCATGCCGATAGCAACCCTCATATGAACTTACGGGGCCAGTGTTTTTGCTACCAATTGAGATGATGGTAATTAATGTCAGGTTATGGACTGGATAAATTCAAGGGGGTGTACCAAACGTGTATTGCTGAGTCTCCGCACGTGAGTACGTGCCCAGACTTACCAGTTATAGTGGAAATAAACGTACTGCCCAGTGGGCTTTGAACAAGAGATATATCCTCAGCTAAACCTGACCAACCATAATTACGCTGTAATAATACATATCTTCATTAAAATACAGCAAGCAACAGACATGACACGAATAACAAAACTGATCCACCTACCCAAGCTTTGGAATAAAAAAATTGGAAAAACTTAAAAGAGCGGAAATATCAAAATGGTGGGAAGCCATATCTCTTCAGAATTATGTAAACCAAAATATGGCACCAAGAGGATTACGGATATTTGTTACTCCCACTTATGAAACCCCGAACCCCAAAATGTTGGAGGAATGGTCACAACATTCAGCGTTAAGGTCGAAGGGGATGATGGAAATACTTATTAAATATGCGTGGCAAGACAGGGATGATCTACTTAAACAGATTAAATTACTCATGGCAGAATTACAACAAACAATGGAGAGCAATGCTTTCAATAAAATCCTTGACCCCATGAAAGAACGTCTTGGGAGACATGAAGAAGAAATAAAAGCAAGGAAAGCAAGAAAGATGAATCGAGATTATGCCGATTACGAAAGTGGAAGAATCCTAACTTTCAGCAAAAAATATGATCATCTCTATAAAGCACAAGAAACTACCATGACATCCATCTCATCTACTATCAACAACCCCACTAATCTAACTAACGATAACATCATGATAAGTGACACTGAATCTGACATTTCTGGAGGAAACACATCGGGAGAAGAACGCAATCAGAAACAAGTCAATTTTTTAGACGAATTTCGGGTCCTACAGAAGGATCGGCAAACAACACGAGAGAACCCACCACCAAGAGCACGGGGACGTGGACGAGGAAGAGGCAGGGGAAACGCCGGAACAGAAAAAAGAGACTCGCACAACGCTGGTTCAACAGACAGAGGAAGGGGTACCATGGGAAACCGCAGAACCCGCTCAAACAGGAACTATTAATGGACATGAAAATGGTAAATTTGACAGTAGTTAATCTTTCTAAAAGACCCATGAGTGATACTGAAAAAAGAACTCTCTGCTTGGGTTTGTCATTTTGCCCCTCTTCTTCTTTTAAATATACTGAAACCAGGATAGACCTATTTAAATATGTGAGAAAACTGAAACTCAAAAAATTGCACATATTGAAAAGACAAGGCTTTAATCACAATTATGTGAGTGACCGCAAGCATATGTAAGACTGCTGTTCTTTATTTTCTTTTACACGTGAACAAGGCTGCTCGCCGAAACGCGTTGTGTGAAATGAAACACTTGACCATCCGCTATTTTGGAATCTGTCTTACTCTACTGAGAGCATACTTCATTTTCGACTGTAATTGGATATTGCTAGCCGGCTGGCTCCGCCGGTGTGTATGCCAACTTTCAAGGGTCCCAGTAATCCGGAAGGAGCAACTTTGCTGTTTGGAATATATATATATATATATATATATATATATATATATATATATATATATATATATATATATACTAAGCCAGACATAGAAGTAAGGCTGAAGGTTTTAGTCCTACTTTTACATCTGGCCTGTCCCAATTTTTGCTTCTCAAAATCTAGTCACCTTATCTCAGATGCATGCTGAAAAGCAGACTCAAACAAAGACAAGAAAGCACAAAAACAGACACACAAACACAGGCAGGCCAGCCTGCAGCCACACAGATATTTCAACATGCTAAAAAGGTGTGCCAACATTCAGTGTCAAACTCAAACAAATGCAATAACAGCGAAATAAATAGACAGACACACGCATCATAAATGAATACACACACAAATCTGCACATAACCTTACAGGGTACCACACAAAAACGCAGACAGGGGAGGGGAGTGTGGGGAGAGAGAGAGAGAGAAAAGGAGGGGGAGAGAAAGAGAGGGAAAGAATAAATGATAGAAAAAAATTGTCGATTCTGAATATTTCGCCATTATGTGACAAAATTATGAATACACAGAATAAATAGAACAGTGGCAATTTTGAAGCAGAAAAACAGATTAAAATATGCTTCTGCCGGGGCCAGACTGGCCAATAGGGCAATCTTGCGGTGCTCAAAACGCTGGCCTGACGGATCAGTGTATGGGCTGTTGTTTGTCCATTGTGGTCCTGTTTTATGGTCTGGTGGGCAGTTTTAGCTGTTGATTTCTCTGATATTACTACATACATCTGCACCAAGCACAAATCCATGCATTCTACCATACCTTGAAAAACACCTATACACTTGTCTTTACAAGCAGGGCTGGTGGTAGGGGCATGGGCAGCTGCCCAAGACCCTGTACATAGACCGTCAACATAGTGCCACATGCCAGTGTCCTCCCCTGACCTGGGTCTCGCACCAATGCTGCAGGACTGCGAGTCCATGGGGAGGGGCACCTCTCTGCTGGGCTACAGTCATGTGAAGTGCTGCCAGGAATAGGGGAAGGGGCCCTTTCAAATGAGAAGCAACGCTTATGCTTTCAGCCTTTGATGAGCTGTGAAAAAGATGCTTGTCAGTGTCTGGGAGAGGGGCGATGCAGCACAGGAGTGGTTGTATGCCATTCAGGTTCAGGATCACCTTCATTGATTGAGATGTAATTATGGTTGCCCCCTTTCCACAAGAAAAATACAGGCCAGGTGACAACCCTAAATTCAAACTGCTTTGAATGAGTGAATGAAACCCATTTTTTATAACTTAATATAGAGCAAACGTGACCCAAAGGTATTGGAGCACTTTACATGAGCACTAGTTACATTACACAAGGCCGTATTTGTGTTCTAAGCTCAAGGAGATTAAGTGATTTGCCTGGAAAAACAGGATGTTGAGCTGGCGCCAAGAATGGAACCTGGTTCTACAGTTCCCACATTGGCAACTCGGCCATAATGCCACATCCTGGTTAGAGGAAGTGCGGCAGGCAGAAACCTCATGAAAGCTCGTCTCCTTATAGGCTTGAGGTTCCAACAGGGCCTCGAGCTGAGCAAGAGCCAGGTAATACGTCCTTCTGGTCTATGCCTCACATTAAGTGCCAGATTATGACTACAGCATTCCAATGGACTGCCCTAGCCACGTTGCTGTGCGGGCAGTGCTGCACCGGCGGTTCAACTGGCCTACTACGAGTTTGGCAGGCGGACCATTAAAAGTGTGGCTCTACAGGGCCCTCTGTTGCCTCAGGGCCATCGGGCGCATGCAGGGGGGCACATGGTGTGCCGTCCTGTCTGCATGCACCCCATTTCCTGCACGGCATGGACTTCACAGTCCATGCCGTGCAGAAATGGACTATGGCGCTCTCAATAGGCACCGCCGGGGGGAATGCCAAAGGATTGCCCGCCAGACTACTGGATAACTCGTAATCTGATGGCCGGGCGGCAGTGAGGCTTGGCGGTGTGGAAGTGGAGTGGGGCGATGGCATGGCAGCCCGCTCCTACACCGCCAAACTCATAATCAGGGCCTTAGTTTGTTTCAAAGAGCTAGCATATTGTCATCTTAGCGAACGAGGCACAGTGAGAGTATTATTTGCACAGGATTTGTTAAATTAGTAGACAAAGGACTGCAGTGCACTGTTACTTGGTACAAAGGATATTTAGTTAAGACTGTACTGCATTTATTCGACTATACCATGTGACTTGACCCCTCTCTCCTGCCAGATAAAATTCAGTCAATTTTTTAAATTGCACTGACTAGAAGTTTCTACATTGAATCAAAACACTCCCAATCTTGCCAAAAAGAAGCAGACAAATAATCAAGGCTACTGGAATTATGGGGCGGGGTGGGCCAAATTGTGCGCCAGGGTTGAGTAAATTATGAAGCAGGAAAATGTGTCGCATTTTATGCTAATATTACTTCACTATATTGTCATTTTTACACTTATTAACACTGCCTGGGCACAGTTTGCATCTCATTAGTCAAGCTTTGCAAAGGGTCTTCGACTGCACTGCAATATGTGTCGCTGCATTTTTTGTAACTTTCGAACTGTTTAAGCTAGAAATATTTTTTGGGGGTAAAATCTGCTGATTATGCAACAGGTGATGGGTTATGTGTCAAATACATCAAATCTATAGTTAAGTGAAAAATGCTACAGCTTCACCATTGATTAAGTCCAGTGGCCCTGGCAAAAAAAGTTAAGAAATGTGATTGCCCGAGAGCACACAATTTGACCAAATAGGAGGCCAGGATTAAAAACCTCCTCTTCTGGTTCCATATTTTCAACTAGTCCACTAGACCACAACTGGGGTGACAGTGACTCTGAGGTCAAGGCAAGTGGACTGCCCCTCCCATTGAATAGTCACTCTTTTGTGGGCCAAGCTTTAGAACATAGGGCCTGATTCACAAAAGTAATCTGAGACAAAATCCTAACTTTGTGACTTTTGGTATTCACGGAAGGCATTTAGGAGTAGTAAAGTTAGGATTCCAAACTTTACTACTCCTAAATGCCTTTTGTGAATACCGAAAGTCATAAAGTTAGGATTTTGTCTCTGATTACTTTTGTGATTCGAGCCCATGGTGTTTATTTCCATCATGAAACTGAGATCAGATGTCAAATATCCTAGTTCCATGGGAAAAATGTACCAGTTGGATGAAGTCCTGTAGCAGTGGGTACTTACTGTACATTACACGCTGTAGATACTGATAGTTATCACTGGCATTTGAAAACTTAAGACTATTTCATTCTATTTGGATACCAAAGTTCATTTTCGAAATTTGTCGCTCAACATTTGCAGTAGTGAGTAGTTAAGGCTTACTCTAGGAGGTAGTAAAGGGATTAGAACTCATATACAATATCAAGAGTAATCACAGTCATAAACTCAATCTCCAGGTGAGTTATCTTTTAACATGGCCTGCTTTAGAGGGGCGGATTTTGAATGAAACCACAAAAATCTTCTTTTGGCTCATAGTTCCCCTGCTCCACAATAAACATCTTCTGATGTCTCTGCACAAGAATGTGCCTCCACGCATGCAGTGTTTCTCCAAAGGCACAAACTGTTTTGTGATTTAGGAATAGAAAATTAACCACCGTTCTTGGCCATTGCAGCAATGGCTAGGAACAGTCGCTGCGAGGCCCAGGGAAGGGAACTCTCCTGGGCTGTGCAGCACCAGACCAGGACAATAGGATCACTTTCCATGGTCCTTACAGCACTAGACCATAGATGTGAGGTCAATGGGTAGGGACAACGCCCCTATTGGCGTTACAGCTGTGGATTATGGTGGGGTGGTACATAGGAGGGAACACCCTTGCCCTGGGGTTGCAGTCCTACACTATTTTTGCGAGGTCCGTAGCAGAGAGCTCCCCTGTTCTGGGTCCCCTCTTCTGGATCCTGCAGCACTAGATCATGGTTGCAAGGCCAAGAGGAGTGGAGGTCCGAGCTCTATGTCTAGTAACCATTGTGAGTACTTGGGGAGGGCCCCTGGACCTCACAGCTATGCTTATGTGCAGTGAGGTCCATGGGTTAGTGAGATACTTCCCTAATCCTCTCAGAGTTACACCATGTCTGACAGGCCCATGGTGTCCAACTGAAACTGTCTCACAGTTATATACCATGGCTCTGTGCATGGGTCTATGTCAGTAGCATAGCCATCAGTGGTGCAGCAGGTGCAGTGGCACTGGTCCTGGGGATATTAAGTGCCCAATGTTCCCAAATTATGTCTTTATTTGACTGTGTAGCCAATCAACAAGGGTGAGGCGATGCTTTTACTTTGCACCTTCGCCCCTGGCACCATTGCTGTGCTACTTGCCTCTCATCCATGGGCCTCACAGATATGCTCCGGAGCTATGAGGCCTGGGAGAGGCCTTCCCTTCCCCGGGCCTCACAGCCGGCCATGGTTGGACAGTGGAGGAGTATGGCTGTGAGGGTCATAAGGGGCCTCTCTCAGGGATGTAGCTATCAGTACTGCAGCAGGTGCAGTGGCACGGGGGCTCGTGAATGTTATGGACGCAATGCACCCAGATTATGACCGTATTTTACTGTTTGGCATAATTTTCTTGCATCAGGGACCATTTTTACATTACTATGCCACTGGTCTCTTCTTTCATGAACTGCACAACCATGATCCAGATCTGCAAAGCCCATGAAAGGGCCATCCTCCCCTAGACCTACCAGCAATGGTGCAGTACAGAGAGGTGCAGGGGAGGGAGTCTGGTGTCCTTGGCCTTGCCTCTCTGAAAAGTTTAGCTATCACTAGTGCAGCAAAAGCAGCAGGATCGTAGCCTTATGGGTCCAATGCACTACAGTCCACAAAAAAAGTGTAGAAAAATTGATGGATGGAATGCTTAAATGAATCTAGTAACTAGAAATTACTTGGGCCGCAGCCCAGACCATAATTTATTTGCACATTGTGCCACCTCAGTTTGGACCCAGCCATGTGCAAATCAGTCTTGACCCTGCTCCACTGGCAATATTCCAGACTGAACTGCCAGGCCATGTCCTCCCTGAACCAGAACACAAGCAACACTAGTTAGGGCTCATCATTCATCTATAGCTTGGTTCCAGTAACACAATGTGTATGGGACTCACGTCCTGGCATGCCCGTCCAACTTTAGGTACCAAACTGAAGTATACCAAATAGCGATGAATGGAATACTTAAATTAATGTCAGCCACTGCTGAGGCTGGTGTCTCCTGACATCAACTGAGGCCCACCAGGGGGTGGGGATGGAGACTCTTACCAATTTGAAGACTTCTGCTTACACCATTTGTCTTTATATTTTGTGGACTTCCAATTTTATAGATTTTACTTGATGAGGCAAGGATTTTTTGTTCTATATTGTGATATCCCAAGAAGTTCTTTGGTCACTTTTTTTAAAATCTTTTGCTCTGGTTTAGACATGAAAATGCTGTCCATGATGGTGAAATACTGACCAGACACAACCCTAAAGACCTGCCGTCCCTCCCTTGGGTCTTGCAGTCATAGTCTAGCACTGTGAGGCCCCAGTAAAAGGGTGAGATCGTGGGGCAGACTTGCAGCATTATTTAATTGCATTTGAACGTGTGCTTTCCAGGTATTGTTCCAAGCTGGGAGAAACCAAATGAAAGAAGATGCATCCCAAATCTTTTAATTGAATCTACATCATGCTAATTTTCAGAATGAAATGCACTCTGAAACCATGTAAGTGTAATCTAATTATTAGTATAAAAACATTGAAAGGATTCCAAGGATTTGGATGGAAGTGTTGAAGCCATGACTCACAGCACATGCCATTAAACCCCTTTAGCCTACATATGTTTGTGTTCTGGTAGTTTCTAGTATTTTCTGGCTGTTTCTAGTATTTTACAGTGACTTGGGTGATGCCTTTAATAGACATCAAGCTGTTGTCAACTGTTTTATCTGCTTTCATATCTTTCTTGCACATGCCTTATCTTGCGCTGGGTATTTGAGAAACCATCTTGGAATTTTAATCCACTTTGCCCCCCAATTAGTGCATTATTAATGCTGCAGCCCACCTCTCTAGGGCATTAAAAAATATAGCCACATCATTCCATTGTGATGGGACTCCATAGTTTCTCTTGGCCAGCCTGCACAATCTTCAAACCCAGCCCCACAATTTGCAAAGACATCACAATGCCTTAACAGTCCATGAACCAGCAATTTTTCCTATCACTCCTTGACTGTATGCTTGACTTTGACCATGTACAGTGCTCCGCTGTCTTTTGGCTAAGTTTGCACTACACAACACGACTGACACCAGTGCCTACTTGGATGACAAGCTTTGCATCTCCAGTGGCATTCCACAAACCCGCAGCAAGGAACACCTTCAGACAGAAGAAGATGTGCTAAAAAGAGAAGAACAAGCAAAAGGCCTTTCTCATCTATGCACTAAGAACCTGGAATGATATCTCCAGATCCATCCGAACAGTCTAAACCCAGTTTCAATTTAGAAAACAGATGAATACTCAGCTCTTTAAAAGACAACAACATTATCATGCAGTCACGGTCCACAAACCATTTATTCCTCCTATCACATGTTTACTGTGTCTTTTGCTTCTACCCTGTACAGCGCTTCATAGTATATATATATATATATATATATATATATATATATATATATATATATATATATATATATATATATATATATATTACCTACTGGCGGTCGCCAGTAGGTAGTTATAGTAAGGACCACGTTTCCATAGGAAAACCTCAACATTCTATTTTGAATAACTTTGGCGCCGGTCGACGAATCCTCGCGAATTTCTCAAAATAGGTGGGGCGCTACGCTCCGCTCCTACCCTGAAAGTCTCGGGGGGATTCGTCAAGCGGGGGCTGAGATAAAAGGGGGGTCCCAAAACGCGTTTTTCCCATGCATTTTTCCATAGGACCTTTAGAATGAGCTACAGCCCGAACGGCTGAACAGAATTACTCAAAATTTGGCAGAGAGGTAGTCCCTAGGTCAAGGAAGTGCCTTTTGTAGGTTTGGTGTAAATCTGTTCAGTAGATTCTGAGAAAATAGCCTTTAAATCAATATATATATCTGAGCCCGCTTACGGTACGCTTACCGTACGCTTACGGTAAGCGTACGGTGGCGTGTGCGAGCGCGATTCTGATTGGCTCTTAGATCTTAGTAAACATTCGAATCGGCCGAAACCAGGAAGCGGCGGCCGCCATTTTCTGAATTTCACTCTGAAAAAAAAGAGTGAAAACAAGGAAAGGGGGCAATGAGGAGAGTTACAGACCCCCTAACATTTGTAAGGGGGTCAAAGAAGGACAGAAAAGTACAAAGAAAACATTAATTGATTTTAAAAAAAATCCCGGGGTACGCGTACGGTAAGCTTACGGTAAGCGTACGGTAAAAAAACTAAAAATAAATAAATGAAAAGCAGATTTAAGAGTTTAGAAATTAGGGAGCTCTAAAAAGAGCTGTTGTGTTTATGAAGTCATTTTTTTAGTGGTACCTACAAGTAAGTACCGATGCAGAGTCTAAGGTTCAAGAGGAAGACTCTGTTCCCTTCATCATTGAAGTGCACACCATCTCCTCTATAAATGTCTTGCATGTCATAACGCAAGTTGTTGTGGTAAATGGCACCCATACCATAGTCACGGAGGAAAGCAGAAACAGATTTGTTGACGTGCTTTCTTGCTTTGTCAATCTGCGGACAGAAATGATTGGACCAGTTCCATTTTTGCCTTTGGCATATGTTGGAAAACACAAAGGCAGTTTTAGGGAAAAGTGTAAACAGTTGTGCAAAGGTGTCCTTCATAAGCATTTCCAGACCTACCCCAGTCAAAGTGCCTAGGTCATTGCCACCACAGTGCACTATTATGAGGTCAGGGTGTTGGATTTGAATGAAGGATTTCACCAATGGCATCAATTGGTGCCACTTTAACCCTCTCTGACCAATCCATTTAATGTCTACATTTGGCAAAGCAAGGTCTCTCACCATACCTGTTTTCTCTGCAAACTTTTCACTCCAGAAGACATAGCTGTGCCCTACAATCCACACTGTGAACATCTTCAAAGGAGAACTGGATGCACTCAGGAGGTGTCTTTCAGTAGAATGGCAATATGAAAAGAAAGACAGTTTGGAAATGGAGGCATACATATTTTTTTCAAAACAAAAAGAACTGATTGGCTGTTTCATACCATTCTAGAATAAAAACTAGGCTGTATGTGTCAATTGATAGAAGCATGTTTTGTATTGGTACAGAAAAATGTGTAACCAAAGAACAGTACTATGGATTTGCTGTTAGGTTTGAAAAGTCAAGCACTCTTGCTCTGTGGAATTGAAACATTGTTTGGCAAACTTCTGACCTAACTGCACACAGCAGTGTTCCATGAGCTGTTGCTATGGTAGCAGGCAGAAGTCAAGTTGGGGGAAGGGTACTAGGCAGAAGTCAAGAAGGGGGAAGGGTACTTTTGGAAAAGGGTTGGTTTTTACCAATAGAAATGTGTGATTACATTTGAAAAAAAGGGGGAAGCACTGTGTCAGTCTGTAAAAGTGATTTTCACTTGCCCCGAAAAAAAAAGAGCAGTAAGTGTGCTTTCAAATTGGCAAAGAAATTTCGTTTTGGGACTAATGTGAAAACATGACTCTGTGTGCAGAGAGGAATTATAGGCAGAGATTTATTGCATATTGCTCTGGTGATTTCACAGTTGCATTAGATGGAAAGGGGGAGCGAATTTTTGGGGGAAGAAGCAGACTCTTAGCACACACCCATGTACTTGCCATGTATAATCATGCACAGTATTTACAAGCGAGTGGGGTTTTCAGGTTTCAGTCTGTAATGCAAATACATTCAGCATCACTAAGGCTGGTTGCCCTTGCTGTAGTGTAGCAGTCTGGACATGGGCTTTTTACAAAATCTGAAAAGTGGTTTCATAATGTGACAGTAGTCTCTCAAGGAGCTTGTAATGTGATAAATGATTTTTAGTGTTTTTTTAAAAAAATAAAAAAAAAGTACGCGCACCGTACGCGTACGGTAAAAAAAAAATAAAAAAAAGTTTTAAAAAACATATGTAAAAAAAAGATGAAAGATAAGGTTGGCTCTTAAAAGAACCGTTGTGTTCATGCAGGGACAGAGGAAAGGAAGCATGGGAAAATCATTCAAAGCGACAAATGTGCTGATCTATTTTGTTGTTCACTAGGGAAACACTGGTCTCCCTATGGCAAATTAGATCTTTACAAAATGTGCAATGAATATCAACCTTCCGAAATCGAGGGTTCATTTCCAGAGGGCCAGCAAAAGGAGATTCTCCCCCCACAGATGAAGGGCTCACCTGACCTGCAGAAGAAGGAGTAAGCCCTGCAGATGATGGTCCAGGCTGAGCTGCTGTGGATGTACTGGCTCGTCTTTCTGAAGAGTTACCTCCAAAAAGATGACCATGTGTCCTTCCGTGTACATCCAGGAGGTGTCTCTTCATGGTGTGATTCCCAAAGGAATACTTCCTGTCAGGATTACCTCTAGAAAGTACACGCTTACACAGACAGCAAGTAACTAAGGGTGCATTCACCTTTTGCTGGCCTTCTGGAAAAGTAAAATAATCCCAAACATAAGAAGGCTTTTGTTTCCTCGATCTCTGCCTCAAGACAGTGCTGCTAGTGCTAGCCTCACTCTCAGAAGAGCTCTGCTGTTCTGCCATCGTATCCCAAAGACAAACCAGCTCCTTCTCCCAAGGGATCACAAGCAGAAATGAGGGGAATGGGTGTGGTGTAGGAGAGTTCTAGAACTGAAAGTAGTTTTAACCAATCAAAAGTTGTGTTTCATGATCACATGACCTACCGTACGCTTACGGTACGCTTACGGTACGCTTACGGCAAAAAGTGCGCATGCGCGTAAAAAAGACACGCGCTTGCGCGCTTGCGCATAACAGTCACTCCCCGACACTTCCGCGTAACGTGCACGTGTGGCGTAAGCGCGCACGCGTCCCACGCGCAGTACGCGCGGCTACGCAATTGCGTAACTATACGCAAGCAGCGTAGATAGATTACGGACGTTGCGTAAACCGTACGCTTACCGTGAGCTTACGGTACGCGTACTATAAAAAAAAAAAAAAAAAAAAGAACTGGAAATAAATTTTACATGTTTCTTTTAAAAAATATATTAAAAAAAAATATTTAAGGATTTTAAAAATTTAAGCATAGTCTATAAAAGGTAAGAAAATTAAATTAAAAATATGTTTGAAAAAATTGAAGAATAAAAAAAAAATTAGCATTTAAAAAACCTTGCAAATTCACTGAAAAAACCATGGGTTTCACACACGTTATAGTTAGAAATTAGCATTTAAAAAACCTTTGAAATTCAGTGAAAAAACCATAGGTTTCACACACGTTATAGTTAGGAATTAGCATTTAAAAAACCTTAGAAATTCAGTGAAAAAACCATAGGTTTCACACACGTTATAGTTAGCTGGACATTTTACTCGTAAAAAACCAATGAAATTGCCCCGTTATAGTTAGTTCAGCTAACTATAACTCGCGCGCCCGCAATGCACTGCTGATGACGTCACATATTACATCACTCATTACATGGTCAGTGACATCACTCATGACATCACTGATGACATCTCAAATGACATCACTGATGACATCACTGATGACATCATCCTTGTGATAGAGTGGCAGACCACCTCTCACCCTAATATAACCTTTGACACACACATTCAAAAATAGAAACTACAATGTTCAAAACAATGGACATACCAATACCAGTTAAAACAACCTATTCAGTAATTCTAAGATCCACATACACATCCACTCATTCACCAACAGTCCAATTCAGTCACTCATACATGTACTCACTCATCATATGTACTCATACACCTATACATCCTGTTACACAATGCCACTCATCCATAGAGTTACTCACACACATAGTCACTCATGCTAACAAAGAATCAAACATACATTTACTTGCATATACAGTTATACACACACCACCACACTTACTTCTACGGAAACTTACACATACTTAGTCTTTTAAACAATCACTTATAGAAACACATACTTATTCATACAAGAACTCTTTCAATCTCTCACTCTCACATATACTCACATATATACACCAATAGTCACATATACTAGTTTAAAACATATGTAGTTACTCATAAAGACACTATTGAGACAGTCATTCACTAAATAACACATCCATGCACACACTCATCCACCCATACAGTCCTGCACACATGCTGTGTTCAACACATACAAACAGTGAGTCACTCTTTCATACACCTATGCACTACGTAATACCCCCCACCGAACCATGCAGACACTCAGACTGATACTCAAAAAACCAACTAATAACCTATATAGACACCCATTTAGCTACTCACCAACCCATGCAGCCACTTATACACAAAGTGAGAGACTGATACAGATATATACATATTTAAACATTACTCACTAAGCCATGTATTCACTAAGATACACTTAATCAGTCAGTTAAACAATCAATTTTTCAAAAACAAATCATCCATTTAGACACTTATATACCCATTTATTCTTCCATCGACCTTGAGATATACATATATAAAACATATTTAATTTTCAGAAAAACCCACATTCACTGGATGATGTCATCAGTGATGTCATCAGTGATGTCATTTGAGATGTCATCAGTGATGTCATGAGTGATGTCACTGACCATGTAATGAGTGATGTAATATGTGACGTCATCAGCAGTGCATTGCGGGCGCGCGAGTTATAGTTAGCTGAACTAACTATAACGGGGCAATTTCATTGGTTTTTTACGAGTAAAATGTCCAGCTAACTATAACGTGTGTGAAACCTATGGTTTTTTCACTGAATATATATATATATATATATTCAGTGAAAAAAACATAGGTTTCACACACGTTATAGTTAGCTGGACATTTCACTCGTAAAAAACCAATGAAATTCCACGTTATAGTTAGTGCAGGCAACTATAACTCACGCGACCGCAATCCTCTGCTGATGATGTCAGATATTACATCACTGATGACATATGTGTCTTTATGAAAAATAAAAATTTGTAATATATGTATAGCTAAAGATACAGTATTAGCATCAACAGAGGATTGCGGTCGCGTGAGTTATAGTTGCCTGCACTAACTATAACATGGAATTTCATTGGTTTTTTACGAGTTAAATGTCCAGCTAACTATAACGTGTGTGAAACCTATGGTTTTTTCACTGAATTTGCAAGGTTTTTTAAATGCTAATTCCTAACTATAACGTGTGTGAAACCCATGGTTTTTTCACTGAATTTGCAAGGTTTTTTAAATGCTAATTCCTAACTATAACATGTGTGAAACCCATGGTTTTTTCAGTGAATATATATATATATATATATATTCACTGAAAAAACCATAGGTTTCACACATGTTATAGTTAGCAGGACATTTCACTCGTGAAAAACCAATGGAATTCCCCCGTTATAGTTATTGCAGGCAACTATAACTCACGCGACCGCAATCCTCTGCTGATGACGTCAGATATTACATCACTGTATTTAGACAATTATTTACCCATGTCTTCTTCCATTAATTTTTAGCTATACATATATTACAAATATTTTTTTTTCAGAAAAACACATATGTCATCAGTGATGTAATATCTGACGTCATCAGCAGAGGATTGCGGTCGCGTGAGTTATAGTTACCTGCACTAACTATAATGGGGGAATTTCATTGGTTTTTCACGAGTGAAATGTCCTGCTAACTATAAAATGTGTGAAACCTATGGTTTTTTCAGTGAATTTGCAAGGTTTTTTAAATGCTAATTCCTAACTATAACGTGTGTGAAACCTATGGTTTTTTCAGTGAATTTGTACGTTTTTTTAAATGCTAATTTATTTATGTATTATTATTTTTTTTATATATTTATTTTACAATAAACTACGTATTAAATTATTTTTTTTTTCAATGGTTTTTACCGTGCGCGCACAGTACGCGTAGTCGCGGAATCGTTACGCGAGGTTCGCGGAAATTTTCCGTTTATGACGTGCGCGTACGCTACGCGCATTCCGCTAGGGCTAGGGGGTCAGGAACTGTCCACCTTGCCCCCTTTTCACGTTCTCCACCTTTGTTTTTCACCCCCTCAGACTGCGAGAGACAAAATGGCGGCCGACACTTCCTGGTTTCGACCGATTTGAATGTTTACTAAGATCTAACAACCAATCAGAATTAAGCTCGCGGCCGGCACGCTTAGCTTAAGAGATGTCATCAGTGATGTCATGAGTGATGTCACTGACCATGTCATGAGTGATGTAATATGTGACGTCATCAGCAGTGCATTGTGGGCGCGCGAGTTATAGTTAGCTGAACTAACTATAACGGGGGAATTTCAATGGTTTTGTACGAGTGAAAAGTCCAGCTAACTATAACGCCCCTGAAACCTATGGTTTTTTCAGTGAATTTCTAAGGTTTTTTAAATGCTAATTCCTAACTATAACGTGCCTGAAACCTATGGTTTTTTCAGTGAATTTCAAAGGTTTTTTAAATGCTAATTTCTAACTATGCCTACAGAGATAGGACATGTGAAGAAAGAAGAAAAAACGCCCAGAAAGAAAAAAACGAAATGTAGAAAGAAGCAACAGAAGTCCTCAAAGACGAAGAAAAGTGCAGGAAGAAGGATAACGTGCAGAAAGAACAAACAGAAGAGCAGAAAGAAGCCTTGTTGCAAAATCATCCTGTACCCTCAACTTTTTCAGACGGATCCTGGTGGTAACTGAGTCTGACTAACCAGTCCTAGAGCCAGTGCTATGTTAAAAGACACTCAGAATACAGTGAAAACACCTACATACACTAGGGAACACTATGCGTTGGGGTCCCCCTGTGATCAGCATGACCTCCTCTGTAAGCCCCTAGTATATAATAGGGCAGGGGATTAAAACTACCTCTTAAAACGCGCCACAGGGCGTGTTTGGACACGTCACGTCAGGCCCCATCCCCTCACTTCCCCACTGTGTAAACACGCCCTGTGGCCATTTTAAGTTGGGAGATTAAGTCCCCTTGAATCCTGAGGGTCCCTAGGGTCCAACTAGACCACTAGGTACCACCAGTAAGCGCCACAGAGCTGCTTTGCAGAGAGATGTAAAAAGGGGCACGGCCTAGACCACCTCTCTGCAACGCAGCGCAGTGGCGCTTACTGGAAGCACCTGGTGGGCTAGTTGACCCCCAAGGTCCCTCAGGATTGAAGGGGAATTATTTCCCCAACTTAAAACGCACCACAGGGCTTGTTTGCACACGTTAACTCAGGCCCCGTCCCCTTCCTTCACCACTGTGTAAACACGCCCTGTGGCCGTTTTTTGTTGGGAGATTAAGTTCATTTAAATCCTGAGGGTCCCTAGGGTTCAACTAGCCCACTAGGTACCTCCAGTAAGCGCCACAGAGCTGCGTTGCAGAGAGGTGTAAAAAGTGGCACGGCCTGGACCACCTCTCTGCATCGCAGCTCAGTGGCGCTTACTGGAAGCATCTGGTGGGCTAGTTAGCCCCCAGGGGCCCTCAGGATTGAAGGGGAATTATTTCCCCAACTTAAAACGCGCCATAGGGCGTGTTTGCACACGTCACCTCAGGCCCCGTCCCCTCCCTTCCCCACTGTGTAAACACACCCTGTGGCGTTTTTTTAAGTTGGGAGATTAAGTCCCCTTGAATCCTGAGGATCCCTAGGGGCAAAATAGCCCACTAGGTACGTCCAGTAAGCGCCATTGCAGAGAGGTGTAAAAAGGGGCACAGCCTGCACCACCTCTCTGCAACGCAGAGCAGTGGAGCTTACTGGAAGCACCTGGTGGGCTAGTTGGCCCCCAGGGTCCCTCAGGATTGAAAGGGAATTATTTCCCCAACTTAAAATGCACCACAGGGGGTGTTTGCACACATCACCTCAGGCCCCGTCCCCTCCCTTCACCACTGTGTAAACGCACCCTGTGGCTGTTCTAAGTTGAAAGATTAAGTCCCCTTGAATCCTAAGGGTCCCTAGGGTCAAACTAGCCCAGTAGGTACCTCCAGTAAGCACCACAGAGCTGCGTTGCATAGAGGTGAAAAAAGGGGCGTGGCCTCAGAACACCTGTCTGCAACGCAGCTCCCTGGCGCATACTGGAGATACCTGTTGGGCTAGTTGGCCCTCAGGGACCCTCAGTATTGAAGGGGAATTAATTCCCCAACTTACAACTGGCCAGGGGGCGCGTTTGCAGAGTGCTGCAAGGAGGGGGCGTGGCCTCCGGTGCGATGCCGGTCTTTTATTTATTTTATTTTTTTAAGAAGGAGGGCTGTGTGGCCCCCCTTCGTTTCCTAATTTACTGGCCCTAGAGACCCCATCCCCCAGGGCCTGCACCCTAACCTTTTTTGTTGAAAAAAATAAATTTGGGCCTCCCAAGGCCTTAATCGGCCCCGGGGACCCCAACCCCCGGGTCATGGCCTTTTTTTTTTTATTATCCTTTAGGAGGGGGCTGCGTTGCCCCCCTCCTCAGGCCACTTATTGCCCCGGGGACCCCATCCCCCGGGGCCGGCCTTTGTTTTTTATTATTTTAAAAAAATATATATTTATAGAAACACCTAGGACATGCTGGACAAACCATATGTACCTATCAGCATGACGATTTGCGTGATATTCATTAAAAGGCGACTATGCATAGAATGAATCCACATGGAATGTATTTACACCGCTAGTGAAGCTCTGACGTGTCTGACGCCCTACCGTGCCTAATCCCAGTGCCCCCGCCGGTGGGTACTCTCCAAGTAGACACCCTTGGTGTTTATTTATACAAACATGGGTAGCTATTGACGGGCACATTTAATATACACACACACCAAGCCATTCAAAGGGGATTCGACAAAAATTCGACCAAACTATGCAAGAAACCCCCTCACGGTTAATAAAACACACATCCACCGCCGGATGTGTAATACTTTTTATTTTACTCTCTGGAAAGGAGACGAACCTCACTTGAGAGTCACAGCGTGCTCCTGACTGAGCCCAATGCTGTGTTACACCCACCAGAGCCCGCCGAGTGCCTCACACCTCTGTGTTCTATTTCACCAGCTAGTGCATATGATATGACACTCTCTAGCCCATGTGCACTGTAACACCACCCCGTGAATATGTCATGCCACACTTGCCTTCACACGGGTTATATTGCCCCATCTAACGTGCCTTCCTCGATGCCTATGTTATAACGCACAGTGCTATGCCATGCATATTACAATCTGGGATCCATATCTTTGTCACAGTGCATATGCAACGTTACACTCCCCAGCACATATTTTATATTACAACTTTAGAGACTAGTTAGGTTACACAACACTGCCCTGTACATATTACACTCCTAGGCGCATATCGCATAGCACACGCTAGTGCCTGTGCTATCTCGCGCTCTCCAATGAATCTGTCATTGCGCACAATGTATTGCATATTATATTTCACGCCCGGTTCATCTTATATCACACTTTTTGGTGCATAGTCTATACCATATACTATATCTAGTTTTCATTTTCAATCGTGCTCCCAGGACTATGTTCTATATAACACTGCGTCCACCTACCCTTTTCAAGGGCATTACATTTTGCGATGGGGGTGGAGGGTCAGGGGGTGTTTCTGCCAAGTGAGTCGGAGTCACAGTCACAAACGTCCTCTTCTTCCTGACTAAAAGTGAGATTATGCTGCATACTTGTTCATATTTTAAGTAGTTCGCACAGACACACATTTTAAAAACAATAAAGTTCATAATACCCACCTTCTCTGAACAGTTAGCTTGCTGTCCCATCCACCTCCTCCCTATCCTCTGTTGTCTGAATCCACGGACTAACCTCCTCCCTCCTGCCATGCATGGTCTGATGTGCTGTCACTGCCCTCCATTTAGCATGATGTACCAGTCCACTCCTCCTGCCCTCCATTGCCCAATTCTATGGCCCATCATTGACCTCCTGCTTAGCCTCTGTGCTTAGCTTGCTGCCCCTATTCTCCTTTCCCCTGCCCTCTTTGTGCATGCCCCTGCTCCATCCTTTTTGCCCACCATGTTCCATGGACCTGCCACTCCTATCTACTCTGAGTGTTCTGTTGAGCTGCACTCCCCTCCCACCTGCCTAGCATTGTCAGATGACTGTAACCTGTCCCTGCCACCTCCACCCTGCCTGTCCACATGCCATGCCCCTATCCCCTTCCTCCTGTCCTCCATGGTTCATTTTATTGCCACACCCTTCTGCCCTCCCTGGTCTGTTGTGCTGCAACTGCTCCTCCTGCCTGCCCGTGCGGTCTGTTGTGAGGCCCCTTCCCCTGAACTCTCTTGTCTGTGCCCAGGTCCTGACCCTCCCTTCTATCCTACATGGTCCTTTATGCATGCCCCTGCACCCTCCCTCTTGCCCATCATAGCCATTGTGCTGCCACTAACCCTCCCGCTTGCCATGCATGGTCTTCTGTGCTGCCATGGCCCCTCCCACCTTCCCTGTGTGGTCAGCTAGCTGCCCCTGACCCCCTCCCACCTTCCCTCCATGGTCTGTGTGTATGCCATCATAGTCTCATTGTTGCTCTCCATGGTGTGTCTTGTTTCTAGTGCCCAACCTGCCTGACCTCCATGGTCATCTTGCTGCTCCTGCCCTGCCCCCTTGCCCCCATCCCTCTGTTTCCATGTGCAGACCCTATTCCCTCCCTCCTGGCTTGTCTGTTCCATTGTAATGCCCATGATCCGTCCCTCCTACCCTTTATGGTCTGTTATCTTTCTCTCCTGTCTGTCCATTATGGTCAGCTAGCTACCATTGCCTCTTTCCCCTCTGTTCTCAGTTGTCCATGTGCATGGTCCTGTCCCCTCCCTATTGCTTTCTATGGATTGTTGTGCTGCACTCCCATCCCGCATGCGCTGTGTGGTGTATTGTGCTGCTGCAAACCCTGATGCCTGCCCTGTAGGGTCAGTTTGGTGCACCGCTCCATGTCCCTCCTGTCCTCTGTTATTCGAGTCCATGTCCCTATCCCAATTCCTCCTGCCTACCATGATCCAATGTACCATACTTGCGAACATTTTGAACTTGGTAAGAGGGAGATTTTGAAAAAAAACTGGGGTATTGATTTTCCCCTTTGAGTTACATTGAAAAAGAGGAGATTGTAGACAGGAGACAGATCAAATAAAGACCATTTGAGCTTAAAAACATTGGACGTTTCCTGGCTGAAACAGGTCTGTTGGCATGTATGGTTGTACTACCACTGCCTCTTCCTTCTGCCCACAAGGGTCTATTATATTGCCACAGCCTCTCTTGCCAGTCCTGTATTGTTGGTTTGTTGCCCCTGCCCCCCTTTCCACTGCCCTCCATAGTCTGTTGTGCTGCCACTACCCTTCCTGCCTGCCCAGTGTGGTCAAATTGTTGCATCTGCACTCTCCTACCTGCCTTCAATTTTCAGAGTCCGTGCCCCTGGTCTCTGCCTCTCAACAGTATCTCAATGAACAACTAGATTGCTAACATTCTATATTAATTACAAAAGTGTGGAACGCCTGACGTCATCTTGATGTAATCAAAACTGTAATACCTAGAGTATTTCCTTTAGAAATTACATATATGAGAGGGTCTTATTTGCATCAAAATTATGGTTAGTGCTCTAAAAAACTAAAATGAGGACATATTTTCTGAGTTTTCAAATAGCGACAAAGAACTTTTAAATTATTTGTAATCTTTATGTTTTTTTATCCAGTTGACCACTTGATTAAAGGTTGCACCTAGGGGAGAGGATGTGGTGTTACTTCCAGAGCTGCAGATTTTGCAACTGGGGAACCAGGTTGGAGTTTCTGCTTCAGCTCAACATTCTGTGATTCTGGTCAAATCATTTAATCTCCCCATGTCTACAACCAAAATGAATTTGATCTTGTGTGATGTAACCAATGCTCACGTAAAGCACTCCAATACCTGACACGTCTGCACTATATAAAACTGCAAATACAAAAAAAATAAGTCTTTTGCACACTTCTGTCATTGGGCTACATATGGGCTACATCTGGGTGATATTTGTGCTGCATTTGGGCTCTTTTGTCTCTGGTGGCCATCTTGGGAGATTTATTTGTTATGAAGTTTCCTAATTTCCTCATTTACTGCAGTCTCCTCAGTAGGAAATGCTTTCAGTTTTTTACTTTGATTCCATCAAGAAGGTATTCAGATATGTCACACATTTGCCATAAATTCTGAATGTTAGCACTCTAGTTGCTCATTAGATCACTGTAGTAAAGCTACTGCTCACCACGGAAGTCTGCTGCTGGTATTAAAAGTGCATGTTTCAGTCTGCATATCAGAATTTTTTTAATAAAATAGAAGAGGATTTGAGAAGTCACTCAAAATGTGCCCTAATTTTTCTTTCTTCAGCACTAATCATAATTTCTATGGCAAAATAAACCCCCTCATTGTGTTCCTTTTTAAATTAAATGTTTTAAGTGTTACCAGTTAATTCCAATCAAGATGGCTTCAGGTGTGCCATACTTTTGTCATAAGTAAGACAGTAAGCGCTCTAGTTGTTCTTAAGAACACTCTGGGACATTCTGTCATTGGGCTATACTTGGGCTACATCTGGGTGATATGTGGGCTACATTTGGGCTCTTTTGTCTCTGGTGGCCATCTTGGAGATTTATTTGTTATGAAGTTTCCTAATTTCCTTATTTACTGCAGTCTCCTCAGTGGGAATACTTTCAGTTTTTTATTTTGGTTCCATCAAGAAGGAATTCAGATGTGTCACACATTTGCCATAAATTCTGAATGTTAGCACTCTAGTTGCTCATTGGATCACTGTAGTAAAACTACTGCTCACCAGGGAAGTCTGCTGCTGGTATTCAAAGTGCATGTTTCAGTCTGCATGTCAGAATTTTTTTATGAAATAGAAGAGGATTTGAGAAGTCAAAATGTGCCCTAATTTTTCTTTCTGCAGAACTAATCATAATTTCTATGGCAAAATGAACCCCCTCATTTTGTTCCTTTGTAAATTAAATGGTTTAAGTGTTACCACTTTATTCCAATCAAGATGGCTTCAGGTGTGCCATTCTTTTGTCATAAGTAAGACTGTTAGCGCTCTAGGTGTTCGCTAGAACACTCTGGGACATTCTGTCATTGAGCTATACTTGGGCTACATCTGGGTGATATTTGGGCTACATTTGGGCTCTTTTGTCTCTGGTGGCCATCTTGGGAGATTTATTTGTTATGAAGTTTCCTAATTTCCTGCAGTCTCCTCAGTAGGAAATACTTTCAGTTTTTTATTTTGGTTTCATCAAGAAGGCATTCAGATGTGTCACACATTTGCTATAAATTCTGAATGTTAGCACTCTAGTTGCTCATTAGATCACTGTAGTAAAGCTACTGCTCACCAGGGAAGTCTGCTGCTGGTATTCAAAGTGCATGTTTCAGTCTGCATGTCAGAATTTTTTTTGAAATAGAAGAGGGTTTGAGAAGTCAAAATGTGCCCTAATTTTTCTTTCTGCAGCACCAATCATAATTTCTATGGCAAAATGAAGCCCCTCATTTTGTTCCTTTGTAAATTAAATGTTTTAAGTGTTACCACTTTATTCCAATCAAGATGGCTTCAGGTGTGCCATTCTTTTGTCATAAGTAAGACTGTTAGCGCTCTAGGTGTTCGCTAGAACACTCTGGGACATTCTGTCATTGAGCTATACTTGGGCTACATCTGGGTGATATTTGGGCTACATTTGGGCTCTTTTGTCTCTGCTGGCCATTTTGGGAGACTTATTTGTTATGATGTTTCCTAATTTCCTCATTTACTACAGTCTCCTCAGTAGGAAATACTTTCAGTTTTTTACTTTGATTCCATCAAGAAGGCATTCAGATGTGTCACACATTTGCCATAAATTCAGAATGTTAGCACTCTAGTTGCTTATTAGATCACTGTAGTAAAGCTACTGCTCACCAGGGAAGTCTGCTGCTGGTATTGAAAGTGCATGTTTCAGTCTGCATGTCAGAATTTTTTAATGAAATAGAAGAGGATTTGAGAAGTCACTCAAAATGTGCCCTAATTTTTCTTTCTGCAGCACTAATCATACTTTCTATGGCAAAATGAACCCCCTCGTTTTGTTCCTTTTTAAATTAAATGTTTTAAGAGTTACCACTTTATTCCAACCAAGATGGCTTCAGGTGTGCCATACGTTTGTCATAAGTAGGACTGTTAGCGCTCTAGTTATTCTTTAGAACACTCTGGGAAGCTGCAGTAGAACACAAAGGAATCAACTGACAGTCTCTGCCCTTGTTGGATGTACATGTTTTACTGAGAATGTCAGACTTCATTCTCACATGATTGAGAAAGATAATGTGAATTTACAGAAAATATGCTCCAGTTTAGCTTATAGATCACCTTCCAAACCTCTGTGGGAAAAGCATGAGAAAATAGTTTTCTCTCAAACATGATTCATGATATCACAGCAGAAGGCTTTTTCACATGGTAAAATCACCATAGAACACACCACAATTCCTAAAATGAGTATGGTACCATCAACAAACGATTTATAATGTAACTAAAGTCTTAAAACCTTCTATTAACTGCAATGCTTTTTAATGAGGTGCTATCATGTATATTGGTCCCAAGATGGCTGCCAACACTTCTTGGATGAAGTGCTGACAGCCAATCAGATCTCACGGTGAGATGTGTGGTTAGGCTCCGCCCAGATATATAAGTGATTTTACTTTTGATTTTCTCAGGAACTACTGAACAGATTGACACCATATATGCAAAAGGCACATGCCTGACCTGTGGACTACCTCTTTGCCAAATTTCAAGTAATTCTGTTCAGCCGTTCGAGCTGTACCTTCGACTAAAGGTCCTATGGGAAAATGCATGGGGAAAACGCGTTTTGGGACCCCCCTTTTTTCCCAGCCCCCGCTTGACGAATCACCCCGAGACTTTCAGGGTAGGAGCTGAGCGGAGCGCCCCATTAGTTTTGAAAATTTCACGAAGATAAGTCAACCGGCGCCAAAGTTATTCAAAATAGAATTTTCAGATTTCCAATGGGAACTCGGTCCTAACTATAACCATCTACTGGCGACCGCTAGTAGATAATATATATATATATATATATATATATAGACTCCAATCCCCTATTTTCCCCCACAGAGAAAACGGGGCCGACACATGCTTGGAGTTGTCAGCTGCTTTTTATTTCTAAAATTCAAGCGCTCGAGTTTGATGTTAAATGAAACGCTAGGCAGACGCGTTTCAGCCTGTCGGCTTTCCTCAGTGCCATATTCCATCAAGTGATTGTTGTTCCATCTGGGGGCGGTTTAAAAAGAGTCATAGTCCACTCTGATTGGTGTTGAGTGTTAAACCAGCCTCCCCAGTCACTTTAGCGCTGCTCCCACCCGGTCCATATCGGGTTTTCATGCACTCCATAGCGAGTAAAAAACACAGTGAATCTTCACTCAAAAAGCCAAGTGGATTCCCAGTCCTGCTGGCAATGGTTTGCACTTTGTCCCGGCATCTCATAAGCGGGTTCAATAAAAGAAAAAAGTCCCAACTGGCAAACACCTTACGCAGCAAGCTACTGCATCCTCTCTCCCCGTCTGGCATTCCAACTCAGGTGAGTGTCCTTTCCATACGGGGGGGCGCCGCGCTGTAGTTTCATACAATACCAAGTTTTAGCAAGACCTGCGCGGAGCTCCAAACCGGAAGGGCGTGCCGGAAAGCGGTGCTTGCTATATATATATATATATATATATATACACACACACATACATACATACATACATATATGTGTATATATACATACATACATACATACATACGTACATATTTAGCTAATACTCTAACCTGGAAACAAATTGTTGACATTTGATTAAGCTTATACATTTTGGGGAGACCTAGGCCAAACCTTCCCATCCAGTGTGACTAATATATTGTATTTTCATTCAATTGAAATGTAAAATATATGTACTTATTTTATTAGTGATAATATTTATGTTTTATTGTTTTCCTGATATCCACACCAAGAAAGTTGATTTTGGTAAAGTGACTCAACAATAGTCAATAGATGGTACTCCCTGTAATATAATTTCCTGTGATTTCACATTTTATGCCATTTAGAAGGGCCTCACAGATTCCATTCCTGCCTGGAACCTGAACATCCTAGAACCAGCACTGAATATAAGTTTAAAACTGTTCTGATTTTGATTTGGAAATGATAACCACTTTTGTACTTTGCTGATTCGCTAATGGGGGCCACTTCTACTCTCGTGCCCGGGCCTATATACTGTCCCAGTGCTGACACTGGCTCCTGCTCAGAAGGAGGCACACTTTTACCTTTGAAAATGAAATGCTTCAAATTGGGATGCCCTAAAAGAATCCCACATTGTGGTGTAGAATAACAGTGGCAAGTAACCTCAATTCAAGACACAGACATATAAATAAAAAAGCTATAATTTTAGGGAAGAGGACACTGACCATCTTTATCCTTGGGTTTGTAATGTGCACTGTAACAGGTACACAGAGAACCTTTCAAAGGCTAGCAAAGCCTTGGGGCCATATTATCAAGAACGGCGATAACATTATTCCAATAAAAGCCCAGGTTTGATGTCCTTCACACCAGAACCTGGGCTTCTATTGGAATTCACAAGGGCATATTATTAAGACCCTTATCGCCGCTTTAGTGGCAGTTTCCTGCTGCTAAACCGGCGATAATGTTATCGCCGTTCTTGGTAATATGGCCCTCAGAGTAGAATATTTAAATCAGTGACACTTGTTCAGAAGTGGTGGTCAGAGCTCTAGACAGAGGGGAAGGGCTGAGGGGGAGTTAAGAGGAATGCCTCTCTATTGCTTGTCAGAAGGAATCTTGCTTCCTAGTGTGAAAGCAAACATACAAGGAACTACCGGGGACTGAGATTAAAAAACACTAAAGGGCAAAACAGGCACTTCTACAAAAACTTCTGATTGCTTGACAAGAATTTGAATTTGCCAGTGCTAGACAGAGAAGTTTCAAGGCATGGGCAGGGGCCCCTGGTTAAGTGACCTTTCACTCACTCTATTTCACCTTTGTCCATTTCTCTGCTAGGAACCTGGCACCAGCTTTCGGCCGAACTCTGCCTCTCTCTATACTATGCTGTGTCATTTTAAGGATGTCTAGGCCCCTAGACAAGATATATTTTAGCTGCTTTTGTGTGAAAGCTTAAGTATATTTTATATTGTTTGATATCAAGCAGACATACATTTAGTAATAAAATTTTAAAACCGTAATAAATTGGGACCCCAAAATACGTCTTGTATAGGCCCCAAATTTCCTTAAAATGACAAGGAGACCAGAGCTAACCCTGAAGCTTTGATTTGTCGGGTTATGTTTGGAAATGTCAAGGGAGGGCGTAAACCATATCCAGGTTGTCAGCGTCATGGCAGCATAAAAAGTTTCAAATGTTTCTCTCTGCAAAGAATATTACGTTTTTTTTCAAAACTTTTCAACCTTTAGGAAAGTTAAGCAATTATTAGTGTTGAAATAGTGAGCACATCAGACAAGATTACATTAGTGGCCACTCCAAGCAAGTTTGCCAGCAGTGATCACCTCGGTGCATTAGGCTGGGTTCTCAGCAGTAATGTAAAAAAGGTATTAGTAATTTGAAATGCCTCTACATAGGTAATACATCACCCCCATAGCAGAAATGCCTCTTTCGCCAAGGTGATATCAGTAATAAGTCTCTCCAACGCTGCGTGATTTATCACTTAAACATCAGTTTTGAATATCGCTAATATTGAAGAAGTCGATGCTAATGTGAATCATTATACATTCATGTATAAGAATGAAATTGCTTCTCAATTATCGAATTTACCTGCCTCAGGTTACTTTTTAAACAGGTCACAGGTGGGGTGGCACTTGGCCGGCAGACAAACATGAGAACAGGAAACTCAGATCAATCGCACAGATAGGCGCAGTGACACCACAATGGTCCAGGGAGATTGGCCCCAATAAAATACACATGCCCGGAGGGGTGCACGCGTTCACAAACCACCATAAAGTCATATGCCACATGAAGTTAGGAACACATAGCCAGGACACAGCACACACAGTACACGTAGTGATCACACACCATCCATATCGGACATCTGAACATGTTACCCACTGGCCGCAAATGTGAAGCAAAATAAACCCCCAAAGGAAAAACCACCCATTCACCCACACTTCAAAATTCACCGTACCAATATACAAAAGAAGGACCAATGAGACAACATTGGGAATTCAAGCCTTTTACTTGCGTTCGGGACTTCACAGCTTCTGTATGTGCTCTGTTGGGTGGGTATGCTCAATAGAGACCGCCATTCAGGGACTGAATGCTGATCCCCCAGTGTGGGTTTGGCTGTCCATACCCCAAGGGGAGGTCAGTCTGGCGAGGGGGTGGAGCTGCTCCCTGACAAGTGCTTAAAGCAGGCACCGTGGTCCCCGTAGCCAAGTCCAATTGAAACGGGCTCCAATAACCAGACCAAAAGGTCCCCATTCTCTGGCATCCAGCCCGGGACCAAAGTTCCTTCTTGACATGCAGCTCCAACAGCGTCTCAAAAAACCTAGCAGCCTCCAACCATATGGAGGCCCTCTTTCAGTTCCAAAACAAACCTGAACCAGGTTTCCCGTATGCTTAGGATAGTGCAGACCCCATAACCTCCACTCCATACTCAGAAGATCCAACAGGTTGCAACATGCTGCATGGCGCCGAGTCAGCCAGGAGAGAGGTCGGCCAGAATGACCAACTGTCCCAGTTCACTATCATCAAAACGTTATGTGTTATTGCACTTGTATGTACCCTTTGTCTATTTTGGGTGCTGCTGCACCTATTCACTGTTAAATAAATGCCTGATCAACTGAAGTCTATTAAAAAACTATAACAGCGCTGGTGCAGGGATCTCTTCCATGTCATTTACAATAACACCAACCCAAACTTTAGCATTTCACATGCACTACACAGTGCTCTTTTGCACAACACATGGTATGAGCACATGACTGCCGTGGACTCTAAGACATAAGCCAGGTCATGTTACGTCTGCTCACTGATACCGCATGCAGTAGGCGCTGACAAACTTTACTTGTACCAAGAGGTGGTCCTTGAAAATGCTAAATGCTTTCTCCACCGATACCTATGCAGGATTAGGGCCAAAGTACAACCCAACAAGGTAGTTAGGAGGGGGGGTGGGAGATGGCAAAAATATAAAAAGGTCCTTATTGATCAAAGAAGTGTTAAAAAGGATGGAAGCAGGCAGATGTTGAGCAAAGAATTAAAGCAACAAATGGTAATCTTAGCCTTTTTTTTCTCTTCTTGTTTAAGTATGGGTAGTGTAAAATATATCTCCTGGAATGTAAATGGCCTCCGCACCAAGCCTAGAGTTAATAGAATTATGCAATACTTGGATGCGCAGGTCATTGTGCTCCAGGAGACGCACCTAACTCATACGGAAATGCTTGCCCTTATCAAGAAAAATAGGTGGATAGACTTCGCAGTTTCAACTACCCAAACAACTAACACAAGAGGGGTCTCAGTTGTATTTAAAAAAGGAGCTAAATCTAGGCTGATATCACAGGTGGTCGACCCAGGTGGCAGATGGGCTATAGCGTCAGTTGTTATGTCCGGTATGCAAAGTACAAACTTGGGGTACTATGGTCCGAATCAGGACGACCCCTCCATTCTGGAGTCTATATTTTCACACCTGCTTTCTTTCCCTGAACCCATTATCTTGGCAGGCGACTTTAATGTCGTACTGGACCCCCTATTGGACAAATCGACCAATAATCGATCCCTAGTTTTTTCTAAGACCAGGGCCTTGCTGCAAAGTGTAATGAAGCAATATGGATATGTTGATATTTGGAGAGAGAGGTCGGGGCAACAACAAGGGGTTTCTTTTCGGAACTACAAGTACCATCACCAGTCCAGAATTGATTTCATTTTAATTAGTCTGAGACTGGTAGATTCCGTCAAGGCCATTAGCTACCTCCCATTACATCTGTCAGACCACGCGGCTGTTGTAATGGAACTTGTAAGACCGATTAAGAGGTCTTACAACACATGGTCTTTTGACCGCTCTCTTCTCTCTTCTTTTGAGGATATCACATTTCTTAAATCTGAAACCCATCATTTTTTGGATTCCAACAGGGGTTCAGCTACGACCAGGATGATTTGGGATTCGTTTAAAGCTTTTTTGAGAGGGGTTATTATGGGGAAAGTTTCATACCGCAGGAAGAAACATAGAGAGGAAGTCATTTCTATTGAAGCTCAAATATGTCAAACGCAACAAGATATAGACACCAAGTATATGGCTTCCGGATTAGATCTAGCCACTCTTTGCAATCAATTAGTGGTTTTGAAGGGTAGTTTGAGCTCGATATTAAACCTTCGACTTCAACAGAGATGGGAAGCCAGTAAGTTGGCCCATTTTGAATACAGCGAGGGTGCGGGGAAACTACTGGCCTGGAAGACCAAAACAGATCTGGTTCGCAATAACATAGCCGCAATAACTGTTGATAATAACACCTTCTCTTCAGATGAGGATATCAGGGGTGCCTTCAGAGATTACTTTCAGGTGATTTACGAGGAGGATAAGGAGATCTCGTTAGAATCTATTGAAGGTTGGCTGAGGGACATTAATCTTCCTTCGCTATCTGTTGAGCAGTCTCAATTCTTAGATAATGCCATTACTGAAGATGAGGTAAGATCTGCCATTAAAAGAAGTAAGAAGGGGAAGGCGGCCGGACCCGATGGGTTGCCGGCGGAAATCTATAGAGCCCTTGAAACAGAATTAGTCCCCTTTCTTACTGTTCTATTTAATCAAATCTTAGTGGAAGGACAGATCCCGCCTGCCTCTTGGGATAATGCCTCAATTACCCTTTTCTTGAAACCAGGGAACCAAAGACCGCTTGTGGATCCTATAGGCCAATTTCAATCCTCAATGTGGATTATAAGATCTTCACCACAATTTTGGCATCAAGGTTGGCCGAGATAGCGCCCTCGGTTCTCCATCCCGACCAAAAGGGCTTTGTGAAGGGGCGACAATTATTTGAGCTAACCTATGACTTAATAGGTGCTATCGATATAGCATCGGCCCGGTTCCTTCCTTTGGCGGCCCTCACGTTGGATGCGACCAAAACTTTCGACAGGGTCAATTGGGTATACCTGTCGGGGGCTTTGGCTAAGTTTGGCGTGGGAGCAGGGTTTCGTAGGGCAATTGGTTTGTTATATCACAGCCCAGTTGCACGTCTTTTGGTTAATGGAGAGCTGTCTTACCTGGTAACTATCACTAGGGGGACACGGCAGGGCTGCCCACTTTCCCCCCTATTGTTTGATTTTTATATCGAGCCCTTCGCGCAACAACTGAGGGAGGAGGTTACTATCAAGCCTTTTTCTTATAAAGGGTGGGAAAGGAAAGTAGCCCTATACGCCGACGACGTGCTTATTCTTACATCAGATGTTGGCACTGCACTACCCATAATTTTAAAGACTGCCCACTCTTTTGGCCAAGTATCTGGTTATGAGATTAACGATACAAGAACCGAGATGCTCATCTGGAATGATGACGGGCGAGCTAGGGAGTCACAAGCAGGTTCCTCGATGAGGTATCTGGGTCTACATATTGGGAAGGATATAGAAAAAATTGCTCAAGTTCATTTATCAGTAGTAGCTAAAGAATGCCGTAGGTTATTGCATTCATGGTCTCATATTCCACTCTCTTTAATTGGGAGGGTCAATCTAATTAAAATGTCGATTCTTCCTAAAATTTCTTTTTTGTTTTGTACCATTCCCTTGCACTTCGATTATTCTTGTTTAGCTAAACTACAGTCAGACATAACATCTTTTATCTGGAACAACAAACAGGCAAGGATATCATGGAAAAAGCTAAGGCGGCGAAGAGACAAGGGGGGCTTGGCTGCCCCGGATTTGAAATTATACGCTTGGGCCTTCCAGTTATCTCATTTCCGTATGTTGTTAAAAATGCCTTCTGATTACGGGGTGGGCCTGATGTTCTCAGCTATGCTAGAAGGGGAAGGTGTTAGCCAATCGGCCTTTCTTTTTAAATTTGGCAACCCAAAGTACTTTAAAAAAATTAAACTAAAGGTTTTACAAGGATTGGCAAAAATGTGGGCCGAAGTCACAAGATCTATAAAACAAGGGTATTTCTGTGATAGAACACCGCTATGGGGGCTACCTGAAAATCCCATCTGGCTTGGAGACAGTTTAGCGGCGCCTATAAGAGACGCAGGCCTAGAGGTTTGGGGAGATCTCTTCTTTGAAGGGGAGTTGCTTTCATGGGAACAGCTGCAGGCCAAGATCGGCCCCAACCTATCAAGGTTCAAATACTTGTAAATGACTAGTTGGACTCAGGCCTATAAAACTCAATCCCTCGAAAGAAATAAGTTTCCACTTGGAGGATATAGCCTACTTATCGATAATCTGGTCAACAACTCATCGGGTAAAAAGGGGACTTCACAGTGGTATAGACTCCTACTTGAGGAAACGGATGGAGTTTTCAGTCAGCCGGACTTGCTGTGGAGTCCTTCAATTTCTGGTCAAAACTTACAAAAACTCTGGTTAGCGTCATTCGGCCTCTTGTGTAGCATAGTGAAGCCTTCATGGCTACGCAGAAACCACCTTTTTACCCTACATAGGGCATACTATTCTCCCCTCAGATTATCAAAATTTTCTGAGGGCAATTCAGTGGCATGCTCAAGGTGTGGCCTCCTAGCAGCATCAGACACTCACATGTTCTTTGATTGCCCTAGACTAGAGTCATATTGGGCAGCTATCAGTAATACTCTAACCACATCACTAGGTGTCCAGGTTAACATAGACTTGCCTCTTGTGATCTTCGGGATTTTGGAAGGAGTTCAAAGTGCAGCCAAAAATTTGGTGTTCTAAGCGGTGCTGTTGGCAAGAAGGGAGATCTGCAGGAAGTGGAAGGATTCGTCACCCCCCAATTTTAGTGAATGGCAGGCTTCCATTTTGTACACATCACGTATGGACCTTGCTAGGTCTGGTAATCAGAGCAAAAGGGCTTTCTGGTACTTGTTAACATGGGTACACTGAAATATCGTTTTTTTTGTTTTTTTTCCCCCGGGTCCGATGATTACTTTACTATGGTGCCCCCCCTGCCTTTGCACCATGAGATTAGCCGGTACCTGGTCCTAGCCCGGGTTGATTTGGCTGCCACCCCTACCAAGGTTGCCTATACGATGGTAACCGGTTGGTTCTTTGCCTTCTAAGATTGAGACTGCAATAGCTGAGGGATATTGGGTACCCATTAAGTCGTTTTTCTATCCCTGACAGTTTTTCTATGAACTGAGACAGCTGTTCGTATGTTAATCTGGTCTGGCATTGAAACCATGGTAGCAATGAGGATGAAAAAACAAAAAAAAAAAAAAAAGTAGAACCCCACAGAGTAGTAATGAATCTGACCCAATACAAGACCAATCCAACTGCACCATACCTTTTCACCGACCCTAGCGATATTCTAACTGAGATAGATAGGTTGCGCAGGAAGGGCACCACATGGGAGGATACTGTTTGACTCCAAGACTTCCCAGAGAAGAGATTCTTAGAGATAGCAACACCAACAAACCAATGCACAAACATGTCAACTCCTGCTTCCATCAGTGGTCTCAGGATGGCTTTTAGTGTATCTAGGAAGTCTTCTTTAATAACAAATGGACCCCAGACATGGAGTTCCTGTGTAGGGCTGTCCAACTCCATGATATGAAGGGAAGTGAGTCTCATAAGGGAGGGCTGAACAACAGCATAGGTATCCCATATAAAAAAAATCTGGGATACCGAGGTGGGTTGATACACTTTCCTAGAAGGGAAGGGGCGAACCCAAATTGTGCAGAAACTTACACTGTATTCCTTGTGTTTCAGAGGTAAAGGAACGCTTACACTGGGAATGAACGAAATCTGTGGCACAACCGTCCACATTCCGCATATGCAATGGGATACCTCCACGTTGATGGATTTCTACTGGCAGTGTGGTGAGTTTGCATACACTCAGCTCATCCCCAGATGGCACGGCATTTGTTCCTTTGTGACTATACACACCCCGACACTGGTCATTCCCAGAGAAGAACTGTTGGACTTGTACCAACACCAGCTATGGAAGAAGACAACTTTGTTGCATCAGGCTCATGAAAAAAGAACTCCTGATTATTTTAGCTGGGCTCGGTACCAGAACATTCCAAAAGAATTCACACTGTTCTCATGCTCACAAGTGTTGGCAGGAGGGTCCATACCCTTCTTCACCGTGCAGACAGAAGCTAATGCCCACTGGCTCCAGATCACCAGATGGGAAATGCTTAAAATGATGAACAGCACTGAGATAAGTCTTATTTCAATCAGGGAGGAACTGAGAGCCCTCCGCCTCAAGATGATGCAACATCGATTGGTGTTAGACTTAATGACCACAATGGAGGAAGAGCTGTATGCCAAGATCGGAGCATCCTGCTGCATGTTTATGCCAGGGAAGGACCTGGATAATAGGACAATGACTCTTGCCACAGAAGCACTACAATATTTGCAAAGAGACATGCGTGAGGTGCCCTGGAGAGGTTCTCGAATTTGTTCTCCTGGCTACCCTGGTGGCTTTCCGGACTGTGCATGTCGTTGCTGCCTGTTTTTCTAATTCTATTGTTTTTGTGTGGTTTCAAGCAATTGGGGTTTCCTGCTTTAAAAACGCAGTCCTCAAATTGGTTAGAATGCAAGTAACTAGGATGTAATAACAGTCAAAACTGAAGCAAAAAACAAGTCTCCAATAATGTGACTCTCATGAAGTATGGGTTGGATAGTGTAGTTGAAAATTCAATTATAGAGTGGGAATGTTAATATTGAAAAAGTTGATGTCAATGTGAATAATGATACATTCACCAATAAGAACAAAATTGCATGTCTATTGTCGAATTCACCAGTCATGAACTCTCTGTCAACCCGACATAGAAATACATGGTCAGGCATGCTCTGAGACCTAGACCTAAGGTTACTGATTGACATTTCACCGGTGGGGTGGCATATTGTCGGAAGACAAACACGCTAACAGGAAACTCAGATCAATCCCATAGATAGGCGCAGCAACACCACAATGGTCCAGGGAGATTGGCCCCAGTAAAGCACAAATAGCCAGAGGTGTGCGTGCGTTCCCAAAACACTATAACGTCAGATACCACAGGTAGTCAGGAATACATAGCCAATCAGGAAGCAGCACACACAGTGCAGCCCCTCCATGCCAGACATATGGACACGCTCCCTACTGGCCGCATTGTGTCCACACAAGGATATCTTATCAAAAGCCTTATTTATGATTCCGAAGACAACGTTTCACATTCCTTACCAAAAAAGGATCACCTGAACCATTTTATGATACTCAAAGAACTGTATAAAATACTACTCAAATCGATTGTATATCAAGACAGTCCTCAGCTGAAGCGTTTAATTAAACAAACTGTTTCTGTTTTTGCCAAACGCCTCTTGTCTTTTGTTGTTTCAAGGTAATTTCATATTCGAAGAACAATATATGTTGGAAATTCAACCATTTTACTCCAAACGCCAGCTTATGAGTTTTTTTTAAGATACAAATTTACAACTATGTCTCAAATACAGGCTTTTTGATTTTGGAACACATATATTTTTTGAACCTGATACCCTTGTCATGGTTTTCCCCCAACTTCTTTGCCTACAATACTCCTGTTTTTGCTGACTTCGTTTTTGGTGGCCAAAAGGACTCTGCACATTTTGCCACTGCTAACCTGTGCTAAAGTGCTTGGGATCTCTTCCCAAAAACACGGCAACATTGGCTTCCACCTAAGTGGCACATTTAATTTACTTGTAAGTCCCTTGTAAAGTGGTACTACAGGTACCCAGGGCCTATAAATTAAATGCTACTAGTCGGCTTGTGGCACTCATTGGGCGAGGATGTGGCCTAACAGCTAGAGTGGTCTACCTTGAAGCTAGGGAACCAGGTTCGAGTCTCAGCAACGACGCTCAACATCCTGTGAGTCTGGGCAAATCACATAATTTCCCGTGCGCAAAAAATGAATTGGTCCCTCTGTAACGCAACTGGTGCTCATGTAAAGTGCTCTGATACCTGATATTTGTGGGTCAAGGTTGCGCTATATAAAATGCCCCCAAAAAATTGTGCTACCCACTTAAGTAGTCTTTTAAACATGTCTAAAGCATGTTACTGCAGCCTCGTGTGCAGTTTTAAACTGCCATTTTGACCGGGCAAAACAAACCTTTTGCCAGGCCTACACCGTCCTTTTTAATACATGTAAATCACCCATAGGGTAGGCCCAACATAGACCACAGGGTGGGGTGGAGTGTATTTAAAAAGTTGGACATCTTTTCCGCTTTACGTGTTCTGGTAGTGAGAAACTCCTAAATTTGCTTTTCACTACTGCAAGGCCTATCTCTCCAATAGGAAAACACTGAGTCACCTTATTACATTTAATAAGTTATACCTTTCAATTGGGAGAAAGTAGGAATGTTGATTTTAATCTTTAAAGAATTGTAATTTAAAGCCCTCTTTAATGGTAAAGTTGGATTTTAAGTCACAATTCTGAAATATTTTAGATAGTTGGCATTTTCTTGTTCTAACCTCTTGGTGCTTTCAGCCTGTATCCAGAGAAATTAGGTGTTGGCAGGATGGGCCATCTCTGGCTTGACAGGGGATGAAGCAGTCACCTACTACACTTGCAATCACAAAGACTCTTACTCAACATAATCACAAATAGTTTTACACTAGCCTTTTGTGCGCTCAGAAACGTTGGGGCCAAGGTAAGGAGGGAGGAAAGTCCTGACACCTCTGAAGGGTGAAGACTCTAGAAGCATCTCCTACTTCAAAGTGTGCCCCAGGTATAGATATTGGACCCTCAGACTCAACTCTTCAGTACACTCCTGGACCTGTGAATACTACAGAAGGACACCCTGCACCACTGCTGCTTGACGCCTGCTCTTCTTTCTTAGAAGGAAGGCTGGGTCTGCACCTCTCATCCCAGGAGGAAGTGACTCCAAGAGGCAGCTTATAGGCCTGTTCTGAGCTACAGAGACAACAGAAGCTCCAGAGGTCTCCCTGCATCTGCCCAGCTGACTTGCTGCCTGGACCTGCAACTGGAACTGCCTGGGCCCTGCTGGCGTTTGCAGAGAGTGAGGGCCTGATCCCCAAGAGGTGCCCCTCAAGTCCTCGACCCTTGGTGTGATATCAGTTGAACCCCCTTCTCAAAGAAAAGGAGAAATCCTGATATGTTGGTCTCTTCACCTATTTGTGCCAAGGTCTGCCAACTGGAAGCTCCAGCTAGCCCAACTCTTTGGGCTGCAGTGACAACCAGCGACGACTGGCAATACAAGATCTGCACTTCGCGCAACAGCATTGACAGCTAATGTGAATCACCTGCAACTACCGTTTGTGACATCTGATAGGATCTTCATGCTATGTTGACAACCATCCGCAATTCCCGGCCAACTCTTCACACTACAGCGATCTGCTACACTCTCCTTGCCCCTTGGGGCCTCCTCCACCACAAACTGTATTCTTTGCACTAGACATCTGTTGCTGGGATTCTGCTTATGCGCAGAACTATGCGCAGGAACCCAGGCCCTCAGTGAATTGCGGTGTACCAAAAACTCACCTCAGAACCCAGAACCCCTATCCGGCGAGCATCAGTGTCCCATTTGTTATCCGAGGTTTAGCTCGGCGGTCCCAATGTATAGACAACCCAGAACAAGCGACTTAGTATATTTCTCAGGAATGGTGGGAATCAGAAACACCTTTTCGTAATTATTCTCGTACCAGTCCACAACAGAATAAACAGAGACACGGGAAAAGTTTAAAGAGTTTATTTTATAAACCTCGTGTCCTAATATGCAGCAGTTTGGCTAACATTAGCAGACAAACGATTAAAATCAAAACCATCAGCATAGTTACAATGGTGGTCAGTCAAAATATCGAGTTTTTAATATCGACCTACAATAATATCGAGTTTTTAATATCGTAGGGACAGAATATCAAAGTCAAGAATATCGATGGACAGAATATCGACCCCAAGGTAAGTAATATCGAAGTAAATAATATCGAAGTAATTAATATTGATGTAAGTAATATCGTAAGCAAAAATATCGATGTCAATAATATCGATATTTTTTTAGTGTTATGTATTTTAATATGTATTTTATTTGTATGTTAAAGATTATTGTAATGTATTTTAATACATTTAAAAATAAATGTTTAGAGATTAATAATTCTTTTAAAGTAAATTTAGCGTTTTAGTATCAGAGCGGGTTGTGGGTTTATAGGGGAATAGGGTGGGAAGTAATTTAATTATAATTAATGAATTAATATGTATTGTTTAATTGGTATTTATGATTAATTAATTGTTAATTAATTATTGTAAATTAATTTTATTAATTGGTTAATTATATTAGTTATAATTAGTTTATTATTAATATTTATTTATTGTCATTGTTAATTAATTAATTGTTAATTAATAATTAATTGGTGATTTAATTTTATTAAGTGATTAATTGATAATTAAATTAATTATGTGAATTTTTATGTGTAGTGGGTTGTGGGTTTATAGGGGAATAGGGTGGGATGTAATTAAATTAAAATAATTAATAATATTGTTTTTTTATTTGTATTTATTATTAATTAATTGTTAATTAATTATTAATTGGTAATTCATTGTTATTAGTTAGTTAAATATAGTAAATATAAACAATTTATTTTTTCATTTTATTTGTTGTTATTGCTAATTAATGTATTGTTAATTAATAATTAATTGGTGATTAATTGTAATTTGGTAGTTAATATGTATTAACTAGTAAATTAATAACTATATTAATTATAAAGAATGTATTATTAATTGTAAATAATAGATAAATTGATAGTTAAATTTATTGTGTTTTTTGTATGTGTAGTGTGTTGTGTGTTAAAGCGGGAATAGTGTGGGATGTAATTTAATGTTATTTATTTAAATATTTAGTTTAAATTATTGGTATTTAATAATAATTATTTTGTAAATTAATTATTAAAATGCTATTTTTTAATAACAAATTATTTAATTGGTTATTATGTTCATAGAACCCCTATGCTATCCAGTGCTTTCCCAACTGTTTTACTATCTGGCGTGGGAATAGTAATTTTTACCCCTACGCTATACAGCGCTTTCCCTACTGTTGCACTCTCTGGAGTTGGAATAGTAATTTGTATCCCTACGCTATCCAGCGCTTTCCCTACTGTTTCACTTACTGGAGTGGGAATAGTAATTTGTATCCCTACGCTATCCAGCTTTTTCCCTACTGTTGCACTCTCTGGAGTGGGAATAGTTATTTTTACCCCTACGCTATGCAATGCTTTCCCTACTGTTGCACTCACTGGAGTGGGAATAGTAATTTCTACTCCTAAGCTATCCAGCGTTTTCCCTACTGTTGCACTCACTGGAGTGGGAATAGTAATTTTTACCCCTACGCTATCCAACGCTTTCCCTACTGTTGGACTTACTGGAGTGGGAATAGTAATTTTTACCCCTATGCTATCCAGTGGTTTCCCTACTGTTGCATTCTCTGGAGTTGGAATAGTAATTTTTTCCCCTACGCTATCCAACACTTTCCCTACTGTTGCACTCTCTGGAGTGGGAATAGTAATTTTTACCCTTACACTATCCAACACTTTCCCTACTATTGCACTCTCTGGAGTTGGAATAGTAATTTTTACCCCTACGCTATCCAACGCGTTCCCTACTGTTGCACTCTCTGGAGTTGGAATAGTTATTTTTACCCCTACGCTATACAACACTTTCCCTACTGTTACACTCCCTGTAGTGGAAATAGCAATTTTTAGCCCTACGCTATCCAACATTTTCCTTACTGTTGTTTTTGTTGGAGTTGGACTAGTAGTTTTATTCTCTCTGATATTTAATATGTTTTGTATTATTTTAGCTAATGTAATATATCATTAATAATAAAAAATATTCAAATTAAATTTATTTATTTTTATTTGCTCTATGTAATTATTTAATATTTATTAATGTTATTGTTTTATGTGTATAGATGTATTGGTAATTTTTAAAAACATTTAATAATTTATACGTTACTGAAATAATTATAAAAACTAATTATTAAGTAAGTATATATATTGTATGTATATGTTTAATTAATGTTTTATTAAATTGTATATATTAATTATTAATTTTAAATATTATAAAATATATTTAATTATGTTTATTTTATTTATAAGTATTATTTGGTTTATTTTATATATATTTTTAAACTAAAAAAAAAAACCGATATTTTTTACTAACGATATTTTTGACATCGATATTTAATTATCGATATTTTTGTACTCACCATGTTGTAGATAGGATGTCGATATTCTTGACATCGATATTTTTGTTCCGATATTTTTGTAGGTCGATATTTTGACCTTCGATATTTAGTCAGTGATCAAGTTACAATACCATAGAAAATGAAAGGAGCAATCATACTAAAATGACAGTTGCTCTAGGCCACCTTCCTTTCTCTAACACACTAATAGTATTATTAGACTAATAAAAGGTCTCTAGGCTTGAATGGGGAACCCCATACCGTATAGATCAGCTCAGAGAGTTCACATCACAGGATCAGCTATGCTCTGCTCCTAGGAACGCTCTTCTTCCGAATGAATTGAAAACATGTAGCATTGCAATATTAAAAGCATTTGACTTTCAGGTATTTGCAGCTGCGTGCGTGTTATGGCTAAACTAGTGGGCCGATCAACCTGAACTCAACAACATGCACCGTCTAGCGATCCAGACAGTTTCTGTTACACTGTGTACAGACCAAGGTCGCCGTTCACTTTTCAAGATGTTAACAATAGACAGTTCTCATGTGAAGTAAAGTCGAGTAAGCATTTCTCAATTCTAATAACATGTGACTACAGTGTCGTGTGCAAAAGCAGCAAAAGCGGCAAGATGGCTTTCTAACATTAAACGCGGTTATGCTAACTTAGCGTTGTACATAGGTAGATAACGATCATCACTACACCCCCCCGTGATCGGACCACTAACCACTAGGGGCGCATGGACAGAACGCAGAGTTCAAGTTTGACAGAACGGAACCAAGGGCATGAGCTATAAGTCCATATAAGGTAAGTGAAAAAGTTCGAAAGAAAAAAGCAATGGAAAAAGTAAAAACGCAGAGAAAAAAATAAAACCATGTAGAAGACCAAAAAACGATGATGGACTGAGGACTGAAAGAAAGTTCTAAAGTCAATCCATTAATGTATAGGCACAATAAGTCGCAACTGCTTCCAAGAGGAAATCATTGGAACGTTCCGCAAAATTATCTGCCATCCAGTTCAGGACGGGGAAAGAACAAACATGTTCCTCAACCACCGGAGCCTCCAGCACCTGGCGAGGACAACCGGGGTGCACCTCAAGATAACTGTTCGTTAAGAAGTCAATCGCTGCAGTTCCGATGTCCCAATTACCAAGAACTCCATGCACTGCAGCACAGGCCATAATCCCGACACCAGAACAGTCCGACTCGTGGGCCACTAAGGGGCTCATAAGCCGATCATAATCCGGAACAGGAGACACCGGGTTTGACAGACACAAATCCAGAGCCCATTGGAACGGACAATCTAGGCAGTGAAAGACAGGCTGCACACAAGTAAAGTAGGCAAACCGGAAGGACAATCCATAGGCTACGCTCAGAGTCGCCAGTGGTAAGGCGCCATAGAAATCAATCATCTGGTTACGAAGATGGTGCAGCCGGGACATGTTGTTGTGCCACGCAAGTTGTGCATCCATAGCGCAAGGCACAGATCAACAATAGTATTCCAGCTACGAGGGCAAGAAGTAAAGGCAGACCTCCGAAGACACTGGAAAAAATAGAATGGAAAAAGGCCGAGATCACTCCAAAAATAGTTTGAAAAGAGGTCACAAGGCCAGAGCCCACGAGTTTAAAAAAATGAGCTATGCCACTTGTAGAAGAGGCATTAAAGATAGTCTGTATCAAGGTCCCAAAATGAAGTGGGAGATCAGTATTCAAAAGCGCCTGCACCTCAGTGCGGGTGTTAGCTACGTGAAGGACAAATGTTTCCCGGGATGAAGTCAATGCGACTTCTTTTTGAGACAAAAGAGCCCTTATTCTGCTCATCTTGTTGAACTCTGCTTTCAAGGTTGGAATCAAAGGCCATATGGAGACATCCAGCCGGCCATGCGGGGGTGGGAAAAGGACGTTATTACAGCAAACTACCCTCTGTGATACAGTCACGATGTAGGGAATTCCTACTAACATCCCACAGCAAGCTTCATTATTTGACAGCAAATAACTACCGTTAGCAAGCAGCGTAAAAGATGGAGTAATAACTGGCACTGGAATCCCTTTCAGGACGCAAGCTAAATTAGGGGCATGGACATTACGTGCACCATGCAATTGAATGTGCCTACACACAACAGAGTGATCCGGTGCGGAAGTGCACTCTTCACCTTTCAAGTAAACCTCCTTGCCGTCCCTCACACATCTGTATGTGAAAGGGACCGACCAGATTTCCTGTAAGAAGGCAGTACCCAACTGTTCGTACCTGCCTAAAGCATAATGTTTCATGCACGAACTAAACTTAAACAAGGGAAAAGGTAAAGTGATCAACCCATGTACTAGCCACACGGCCGAATTCAGTTCGGCAACAGAGAAAGGCAAAGGTTCTAACTTTTCAATGTGCAGCAATGAATATGTAGCATCTTTCATGGACATGAATTGCTGTTTCGCAGTCAAATTAAAGGGAAGGAATAAAGATGAAGTATTCATGTAATCCCAAGAGACTTTCCCTGCCTTCAATGTGTGCAATGTCCATGCAAACTGCATAATAGATCGCAATTGGTTTTGACCATGATACAATACAGATAAATCATCCTGCACAATGTCTACCACAGATGAAACAATATTATCTAAAGTATAGATTCTGGAAGACAGGGTGTTAATGCTATTATCTATAACAGCCAACACTTTTTCCATACTGGCTTGATCAATAGCACGTAATCTGGAAGCGGCCTCAATTTGTGACAACTTCCAAACTTCGTTATAAACAGCATACACCCATCGTTTGGGTCTGCCGACTGCAGGACCCTTAACAAAATCATTCAAATCTATTTTGTCATTTAATCGCGCTAAATGGAGTCTAACAGACGCTAAAGTGGAATGTTGCAGCCAGGATTGGCATAACTTTCCTACTGAGGTGCCGATTCGGATCCTGGAGAAACCGGGTACGAACCGTCGGACGGAGCATTTTCTCCGTCCGACTCGTACCCGGTGAAAAAACATTCCAAAAATGCAAGTACGATTCGTATGGAAACACCATTTCCATACGAATCGTACAAAACACCGACCGCCGAAAATATATATACAAATGTGATCCGGGAATGCCCCGACGTGACGTCGGGACGCCTTCAGGCTGCGTTTCATGAACCAGGAAGTATGATCCGCACCGACGTCACCCCGCACGGATTATATTTTCCGGCTGCTAAAAACTGCCGGGAAATCATGACGACGGGCACAAGGAGCACCTGTACGCGACGGACAGCCATGGACCCGAACCTATGTGTCATCCCGGCCCTCATAGCAGTCCACCTGCTCTACAGGTACCGACGCAGATGCCGCAGAAGGTCAGAACCACACCCAGGGGCAAAGGGGGGGGGGCAGGGGCAGGAAACCAAACCCCCACCCATGTCACAAGTTATAGATGCCCTGCACATACCTGACCTCCATGGCCTGGTCACCTCGAGGGGGTGGGGGCGTGTCCAGCAACGCCAGCATCCGCCACAACGAAAGTGGGTGATGACGCGAACCGCCAACACAACAAATCTGGTACGTACCGTACACATGCCTAAAGAGCGTGGGTACGGGCCGTACCATGCACACACCTACGTCACCCCAACAATGGCGGTACGACCCGTACCCACGTTCGAAAGGCCTGGGTACGGGCCGTACCAGCATTGTTGGGGTGACGTAGGGGTACGCGTGGTCCGACCCGTACCCATGCCCAGAAGGCCCGGGTACGGTGCGCACCCCTACGGTACCCCATTGGGGGTCCGCACCGTACCCATGCTGTAAGAGTGTGGGTATGGTGCGGACCCCCAATTTTGTGGTGTCCTAGGGGTCCGCACCGTACCCATGCTTGAAGAGCGTGGGTACGGTGCGGACCCCCAATGTAGGTGTGCTGTAGGGGTCCGCGCCGTACCCAGGCCTTCAGAGCGTGGGCACGGGTCGGACGACGCGTACCCCTACATCACCCCAACAATGCTGGTACGGCCCGTATCCAGGCCGTCCGAACGTGGGTACGAGTCATACCGCCATTGTTGGGGTGATGTAGGTGTGTGCGTAGTACGGCCCGTACCCACGCTCTGAAGTGCTGGGTACGGCGCGGACCCCTACCGCACACCAACATTGGGGGTCCGCACCGTACCCATGTTCCAAAGGCATGGGTACAGCCCGTACCCAGGCCCGCAGAGCGTGGGTACGGGTATGTACGAAGCGTACCCCCACACATGTATGAATGGAGCGTACCCCCACCCGTGTATGTATGGAGCGTACCCCCACCCGTGTATGCATGGAGCGTACATGGCCAGACATAGGAGGGGTGGTTGCCTATCACTCCCAGTAGTGCCCAGACATAGGAGGGGTGGGTGCAGAGTCCCCCCAGCAGTGCCCAGACACAGGAGTGGTGGGTGCAGAGTCCCCCCAGCAGTGCCCTGACATAGGAGGGGTGGGTGCAGAGTCCCCCCAGCAGTGCCCAGACACAGGAGGGGTGGGTGCAGAGTCCCCCCAGCAGTGCCTAGACATAGGAGGGGTGGGTACAGAGTCCCCCCAGCAGTGCCCAGACATAGGAGGGGTGGGTGCCTATCACTTCCAGCAGTGCCCAGACATAGGAGGGATGGGTGCAGAGTCCCCCTAGCAGTACCCAGACACAGGAGGGGTGGGTGCAGAGTCCCCCCAGCAGTGCCCAGACATAGGAGGGGTGGGTACCTATCACTCCCAGCAGTGCCCAGACATAGGAGGGGTGGGTGCAGAGTCCCCTCAGCAGTGCCCAGACATTGGAGGGGTGGGTGCAGAGTCCTCCCAGCAGTGCCCAGACATAGGAGGGGTGGGTGCAGAGTCCCCCCAGCAGTGCCCAGACATAGGAGGGGTGGGTGCCTATCACTCCCAGCAGTGCCCAGACATAGGAGGGGTGGGTGCAGAGTCCCCCAGCAGTGACCAGACATAGGAGGGGTGGGTGCAGAGTCCCCACAGCAGTGCCCAGACATAGGAGGGGTGGGTGCCTATCACTCCCAGCAGTGCCGAGACATAGGAGGGGTGGGTGCAGAGTCCCCCCAGCAGTGCCCAGACACAGGAGTGGTGGGTGCAGAGTCCCCCCAGCAGTGCCCAGACATAGGAGGGGTGGGTGCAGTGACCCCCCAGCAGTGCCCAGACTCAGGAGGGGTGGGTGCCCATCACTCCCAGCAGTGCCCAGACATAGGAGGGGTGGGTGCAGAGTCCCCCCAGCAGTGCCCAGACACAGGAGTGGTGGGTGCAGAGTCCCCCCAGCAGTGCCCAGACATAGGAGGGGTGGGTGCAGAGTCCCCCCAGCAGTGCCCAGACACAGGAGGGGTGGGTGCAGAGTCCCCCCAGCAGTGCCCAGACATAGGAGGGGTGGGTGCAGAGTCCCCCCAGCAGAGCCCAGACATAGGAGGGGTGGGTGCCTATCACTCCCAGCAGTGCCCAGACATAGGAGGGGTGGGTGCCTATCACTCCCAGCAGTGCCCAGACATAGGAGGGGTGGGTGCAGAGTCCCCCCAGCAGTGCCCAGACATAGGAGGGGTGGGTGCCTATCACTCCCAGCAGTGCCCAGACATAGGAGGGGTGGGTGCAGAGTCCCCCCAGCAGTGCCCAGACATAGGAGGGGTGGGTGCCTATCACTCCCAGCAGTGCCGAGACATAGGAGGGGTGGGTGCAGAGTCCCCCCAGCAGTGCCCAGACACAGGAGTGGTGGGTGCAGAGTCCCACCAGCAGTGCCCAGACATAGGAGGGGTGGGTGCAGAGTCCCCCCAGCAGTGCCCAGACATAGGAGGGGTGGGTGCCTATCACTCCCAGCAGTGCCCAGACATAGGAGGGGTGGGTGCAGAGTCCCCCCAGCAGTGCCCAGACACAGGAGTGGTGGGTGCAGAGTCCCCCAGCAGTGCCCAGACATAGGAGGGGTGGGTGCAGAGTCCCCCCAGCAGTGCCCAGACACAGGAGTGGTGGGTGCAGAGTCCCCCCAGCAGTGCCCAGACATAGGAGGGGTGGGTGCAGAGTCCCCCCAGCAGTGCCCAGACATAGGAGGGGTGGGTGCCTATCACTCCCAGCAGTGCCCAGACATAGGAGGGGTGGGTGCAGAGTCCCCCCAGCAGTGCGCAGACACAGGAGTGGTGGGTGCAGAGTCCCCCCAGCAGTGCCCAGACATAGGAGGGGTGGGTGCAGAGTCCCCCCAGCAGTGCCCAGACACAGGAGGGGTGGGTGCAGAGTCCCCCCAGCAGTGCCCAGACATAGGAGGGGTGGGTGCAGAGTCCCCCCAGCAGTGCCCAGACATAGGAGGGGTGGGTGCCTATCACTCCCAGCAGTGCCCAGACACAGGAGGGGTGGGTGCAGAGTCCCCCCAGCTATGCCCATGGAAAGAAAGGGGTTGAGTACACACAGATACAATGCCCACAATTGTCAGTCAGGTGCTCAAAGACCCAGCAGAACATGAAACACATGTGTGCGAGGCTGGGAGTACACACATGCATAGTGCGGAAAAGGTAACATGTACACATGAAGTCATGTCAATATACTCCAGTCACAAGTACAGTGACCCCCAAGGATGCCACAAATGATGCAGGTGTAGACCTTGCCCAGCATGCATGGCCAAAGTTGAAGGGGTCCGTCACACACCCAGCAAATGTAGACACAGCACTGCACAAATGTCATCACAACACCCTGCAGGGAAGATGTCAGGGTCCACAGAGGAAGGTACACACCTTGGGACAATGTCACCATGCAGTAACAGCTTACATGAGCAAAGTGTGATAGCAAATACCGTGTGATGGCACACAGAGAACAGGGTCCACCCCACGACCAGCACACTACAACATATCCCAGACACCTAACACATTATCGCCACCCCAAATCAAGGAGCAGCACCACCAACAGCAATGCCAGAAAAGCAGTAGTGTGCCAAGGAAAATAAAATAGCTTTATTCAGCAATGTCCAAAAATGTATTGTATGAAAAGTTCCATATGCACAAGGCCCATAGGGCAGTCCATAGTTCCAATCCAGGTGGGGGACACATTGGGATGCGTGTCCCCTAGCTTGCCTGCACAGTTCAGACTACCTTGTCATCCAGAGGGGGGGGGTGCATCATGTGGGGGGGAAGGACCAGGCACCGCAGGGACAGGAGGGGCAAGGGTAGGTGTTGTGGGTGCAGGGACGGACGGCTCCAATACAGGGGGTGGGGCAGCGCCAAAGGTGGATTTGAGCACGGCGCTGCACACTACTGCCAGGTCGCCCAGCGTCTCCCCTGCACCAGAAGGAACCACAGGCCCCAAGGAGGGGGGGGTCGGAGGGATGGGTCGCAGCGCTACTGCGGGAGGGTGTGGACAGGGGGGGACTCAACTCCCCTGCCGGTGTCCTGCATCCACCGCTTTCGGGGTGGTGCCACACTGGGGCTGATGGACAAACTGGGCAGGACTGACCCTGTGTCCAACTCTTGGCCAGGAGAGCTGAGGGGAGTGGATTTGGAGGGTGGTGGTCGTGAGGAATGTGGACTCCCACTCTGGCTGCGTGTCTTCTGTTTTCCCCCGACCCAGTGGGTGTGCCTACTTCACCCTGTGTGTGCGTGGCAGGAGGTGTGCGCTTTGCCTTCCCTGGTGGTGTGGTGCCTGTGTCTGGTGGGGTGCGTGCATGGGGACGTCTGGGTGTGCTTTGGACAGGCATGGGAGTGGGAAGTGTGGATGGTTCAGGGGTAGGGGGGGGGATGTAGCGCTGCAGGAGACCCACTGCTGCAGTCAGTGTCGAGTCTATGGACCTCAGCAAGTTGCGTTGGTCAGACTGCGCAGCTGAAATGCCCTCCATGTATGCCTCCATCTGGTTGAGCACTCGGCTGTGGCCATGGAGGACATTAAGCATCGCAGTCTGACCAACCTGCAACTGTTGCAGGATGTCCACAGACTCGGCATTGGTGGCAGCAGTGGAGACAGGGGCAGGGGGTGCGGTGCCTGGCAAGAAGGAGACACGTGGTGACCTAGCACGGCGGGAAGGGACACGAGCAAGTGGGAGACCGGTGATCAGAATGGAGGGGGCGGGTAGTGATGGAGTGCTGGTGTCAGCTGTGGGAGCAGCCTCCGCCCCCTCGGAGAGCTCAGCCTCGGACCCGTCAGGGTCATAGTCGGTGGTGGTTTGACTGGACAGGTCCTCCGCTGCACTCCCGTCGGCCTCCGTGCCACTCGATGTGCCAGCCAACTCAGCACTGCTGGCACTGGTGCTCGCTTCCTCCTCACGGTCCGTGCCGCTTCTCCCTCGTAGTCCCCCGACGATGCTGTGGGCAAGGTGAAGAGACAGGAGAAATCAGACACCTGTATACATATGTCAAATTAGTCAACTCTACATAGGTCACAGTGCATAGCCTGAAAAGCAACAAGAGTAACATCTACAATACAAGGTACATATGTAGTCCCTGCAACACACAGTTTGTTGACCCACCATGCCACTGTTAAAATATGGAGAGCATGACACAATAGCAAATAACTTGATATCAAATTGTACAGAGGAGCCAGGCTGTGGGGACAATCTAGCACAGCATCTGCGACACACAGCGTAGCCAAGAAAGGGATGAGCAGGAACCATGTCTATCAACTCTTGGGTCATGCTGCAAAGGTAATACTGAAAACCATGGCCAACATGACTGGGGCACTGCACCTTGAGTGTTTGGCCACACAAACATCACACACTGGCCAGACCGAGCAAGGAGACTTCAGGTTTGGACATGTAGGCCTTGCCCGCACCAACCCCCCCCCCTATCTGAGACAATGTGATTGAGACAGAGGAAGTACTTACACCTCTTAGTCTGGGATGAAAACACATGGCCTGCAATAAATCCTGATCGCACACAAACTACCCCTGGTGCACCTGTCCACATATATCACTGACAAACAACCATCATCAGATAGTTGTACCAAGACACACAGGCACTGGCCCCTGTGAGTATGCACCAGCTAAATTAGGTCACCCTGTACAGTGGACACATGTAGCACAGTATACGTGAATACAAATGAGGCCAGGGTACTATGCCACAGGGCCCAAACTATGCTGAAGACACAGAGAATGTCCACATTGTCTGATGACACACATGATACCTAGGAAAAGGTGCCCCAGGGGACTGTAGTGGCCACACTACTCCATGGCCCTGGATGGATATGACTGGAACACAAGCCACCATCCCTGCACTATGCAAATCTCACACTCAAGCACATCATGTCAGAGGGCACAACATTCGACATGCAGGCAGTAAGGCAGTACACATGAAACACACACTCCCATGTCGGGACTCAGCATCAGTGCCAACTAACATGGACCCCACAATGACAGAACTGGCCAGGGCACAGGTAACGTGCAAAAACCTGTTACACACCACCCCCATACATGATGCTGCAAGCATTGGGCACTTGGAGTAACTGCCAGCCTAGATGATCTTGTGCAAGAGTGACTACACACAGACCAGGGAACACATGGCAAGGAGGGGAGGGGAGGAAGAACAGCACCGCTTTACTTTGGGGAACAGGATATGCACTGCACATTTAAACCCTGGCAGTGTATCCATGCAACTGCGCACTTCCAAAAGCTGGTCACACACAACAAGCACACATGTACCTACCCCCTTCCTGCTGCTGCTTCTCCAGTAAGCGCCTGTCCAAGTCGGGGAAGACCACCGCCAGCACACGCTTATGGATGTGGGTCAGACGCCGGCGCCCACGGTTTTTGTGGCTCTCAGGTGAGTCCCCCAGCAGGACCCGTGCAATCCTCCGCATCCAGCACCGGATGTCCTGCCAGCGTTTCCTCACCTGGGCTAGGCGCCGCTTCCGACCCTCCGTCCTCCTCACGGCACTGACGGCTTGCTTCCAGATCTCCCCCTTGGCACAGACGCCCACCTGTGAGGATGCAAAAGTGACAATACATCAATCCACCTTATCAATGATACAGAGACACACATATTACAAATTATGCATGTTTGAACTGGCCATAGTATGCAGCCAACTCATTGCACCTTTGTCATAGTGACATCATCCTCCTTGGAATGGGCATATGCAGTAGGTGCCATTGAAAGTACACAGGTGGCATGAGGGGTGCAACACAATCAATGATGCAGGCTCACAATGTGCATCCCAAGCTACAACAGGAATCTGAACAGTACCCCTTAGCAGTCACATGCCCCAGCCCACTTACGCTACCTCAGCAGAGTACACAGACACACACAGGCACTGAACAATCACCTGGCATTGGCAACTGCCGCTACAAACCTCACTCTGCACATGTGCCACTAGACTGGGGGTGTCACAGATGTGGGGCTGTCTCAGCACGGCAGACATCCAGCACAGCTCCCTGCTCACATCAGATAGGCAGGGTGTATCCATCCCACATGCAGCTGGGGTGCAACACTCCACATATGCACGCACCCACATGACAGGGGACTCACACACACACACCAATGTCCAGGGGACGACCACATCATTTGGACACTCTCACCACAGGTACACTGAACAGACACACATCTGTGGGTACTGGCACCTGTCACCCTGGGGGGAGTACAGACTCACATCAGGACTGCAAAAACAACATTTCCAGGAGGATTAGGCAGTCCGAAAGCGGCATGCACCATGCAGTGATCGTCACAGTAAGCACCATGCTAGTGCGTTGTGCACACAGGAACTACTGCATGCTCTGCATGGGAGACATGAGACCTTCCCCGCCCTGGGAACCACTATGAAGAACCCTGCATGTCTGTCACACCTGGACACAATGCCAGAAGTCACAGTCACAAAAAGGGGCACAGTTTAAGCTAGTGGAGTCTGCACTCACCTGCTCCCCTGGTCGACCATACAGCATGGTGTACTGTGGGAGGATCACATCCACCAACGCCAAATTCTCCTCCATGGTGAATGGCTGGGCCCTCTCCACAGACCTGGACATGGTGCCAGAGGAATCACAAGCAGCAGCAGTGTTGTGGAATGAAAGGATGTGCAGGCAAGTGCTCTCTCAAGGGACCTGGCTGCCTTATATCTTCCTTGCTGGCCTGTTTCATATACAGGAGTACAGAGTGATTGGCTCAGTCACATTTGCATCCTACGTGTCCTACAATCACTTTAAAACTACCCCTGTGACAGGCTTTGCATGGTTTTAAAATAGAGCATGATGTAATGTCAACAACCACATTGCAACAAAGTATATTGTCTCCAACCGACTTCTGCTGGCCACATGATGCAAAATTCAAACCTGAAACTCGGTCTCCATGACAACCAGCATGCATTTAGGCCCCTATACTTGTCCCTCATGTGTCCCCAATGTCAATCCTATGTTACAACACAGGTACGGTGCGTTCCACAGCCCTAGGGCACCCCAAATGCATTGCAACGGACCGTACACACGTGTGTACGGTCCCCATCACTATGGGAGTGCTGGCATAGTGATACGGACCGACCCTACACACGCGTGTGTACGGTCTGAACTACTATGGCGTACACGTACGCGAACACCCCCATAGTGATAGGGACCGTACACACGCGTGTGTGTACGGACCGAACTACTATGGCGTACACGTACGCGAGCACCCCCATAGTGATAGGGACCGTACACACGCGTGTGTACGGTCCGAACTACAATGGCGTACGCATACGCCCGCACCACCATAGTGATAGGGACCGTACACACGCGTGTGTACGGTCCGAACTACAATGGCGTACACGTACGCGAGCACCCCCATAGTGATAGGGACTGTACACACGCATGTGTATGGTCCGAACTACTATGGCGTACACGTACGCGAGCACCCCCATAGTGAAAGGGACCGTACACACGCATGTGTACGGTCCGAACTACTATGGCGTACACGTGCACCCCCATAGTGAAAGGGACCGTACACACGCGTGTGTACGGTCCGAACTACAATGGCGTACGCATACGCCCGCACCACCATAGTGATAGGGACCGTACACACGCGTGTGTATGGTCCGAACTACTATGGCGTACGCATACGCCCGCACCACCATAGTGATAGGGACCGTACACACGCGTGTGTACGGTCCGAACTACAATGGCGTACACGCACGCCAGCACCACCATAGTGATAGGGACCGTAAACACGCGTGTACGGTCCCTATCACTATGGCGTACGCATACGCCGGCACCACCATAGTGATAGGGACCCCACACACGCCCTCAGAGCGTATGTACGGTGCGTTTCACACCTGACAGTGGTGACAGGCGGCACACAGGAAGGAATTGAGCTGTCATACATGGCCAAGGCTGGACATCAAGGCATTGTCTGTGCAGTACTACATGTGTCGGGCACAGGTGGGTCAGGCTGTGATGTGGCACCATACTCCTGAGGTGTGAAGCTAATTAAAGTATGATGAGCTGTGTACACATGTCACGTGTGATGGTGCCATATGTGCCACACATCCCCTTCACTCCTTTGACATGTGTGCATGTAGTACAGACTTGGTGGGCCATGCGTCACTGGCATGGCACAGTCACCGATACCCGCAAATGTCCCCTGATGCCAGGTACACGGAATGTTACCCCTGACAAGTGAATGCCCGCGTTGCACACTGTAGCCATGTCATGTGTGTGTCATGTGTTCCCATAGGTTTGCTGTAGGTGTTTGGTCAAATGCATCTGCAGTTGCTGCAACCAACATGTGTCTGTGTGTAAATGGGCATGCACACTGTTACGCACACCAGCACACATGTGTAATCCGACGTTAGGTGTGTATGTATGCATCGACACGGAGTTCCAAAACAAGGACATATCTGCATACTCTCAATGTATGTGTGATCAGTCTTGACATGTAATCCTTCATGGCAAGGTGTGTGGTCTGTCCTTATTCTATGACATGTGACCTGTGCCTCTAGTGTTCCGCAACCTGTCTGTACAATCAACATCCTTCTTCTGCACATATTTGGATGTCTGTAACTCCTGTAATGCGTCTGCCTGCTCACTTACACTGGCCCACAGCTAGTTTCATGGCATGGATTGTTGAGGTTGAGAATCAACGTTTGTAGCTGGCTCTTGGTAGGAGTGTCACATGCCTGGCATACGTGTCCAGGGCATATTGCACAGACCTGACTCTGTATGTAGCATATGTGTATTGCCTGTTGAGCATGTGCTCAGTACATTGACATTGGTGGTGTACTGTACTCACTCTTCGTTGTCCCTTCTTATTCACTGCAGGGCTCCGCCTCTCCCTCGAGCAATTCCGGACTTGGCTGACCTGAGGGAACATGACTGTATACGCCGCTACCGCTTCCCCCAATGTTTGATTGAGGACTTGACGACACGGCTGGCACCACACCTCCAACCGCTACACAGGTATCCTACTGCACTGACACCCAAGATGAAGGTGATGGCAGCCCTACATTTCTTGGCCACTGGTACCTTTCAACATACCATTGCCCATGTCGGTGGCATGTCCCAAACCATGTTCAGCCGTGTTCTGCATGATTTTTTTAGAGGCCATGTTGGATCACCTGGATGAGTTCATTAAATTCCCAACTCCTGAGCAGTTGACAGGTGTCAAGCGTGAGTTCTATGCCCTGGGAGGGATGCCCCATGTCATTGGGTCCATAGATGGAACACATGTGGCTTTGGTACCACCACAGGCACAGGAGGTAGCGTATAGGAACCGCAAGCATTACCACTAGCATTATTGCGGTGTGTCTTGCCAACATGGTGATTTCACATGTCTGTGCTCGTTTTCCAGGATCAGCACACGATGCCTACATCATGAGGCGTAGCAGGGTGCCTGAAATGATGCTGCAGCTGTGCAACGAACGAGCATGTATTGTTGGTGGGTATACTCTGGCAGTCCTGTATTTAACGTCATCTTCCTGTCTTACTGCTTCTCCTGACCCACTCTTGTCCATGATGTTTCCATGTAGGGGACGCTGGCTATCCCAACATGCCATGGCTGATCATGCCTCTCCGCAACCCCAGCACGGCTGCCGATCACCGCTACAACAATGCCCATGGGCGGACCAGGCGAGTGATAGAGAGGACGTTTGGCCTCCTGAAGAGCCAATTCTGTTGCCTCCACAAGACCGGTGGCGCACTCCCATATGCACCGGTGAAGGTCTGCAAGATCTTCCTCGTGTGCTGCATGCTGCACAACATGGCAGTGGAGAAAGCTGTGCCACTCATCCTGGATCCTGATGAGCAGGACCATCCACCCGTGGAGGATGAAGGGCTTGGTCACGAGGCAAGTGATGTGGAGGAGGAGGAGGCGGTAGAGGACATCCGGAGTCGGCTCATACGCAACTTCTTTGCTTAGTGGTGAGTTCCAGTGTCTGAGTGTGCACGCATTGGGCCGTGTGTGGCATGTGTTGCAATGTGTGTGTCCATCTGCATGTCTGCCAAGTGAGTCAGAGGTGTGTTTGGATGTGTCACTCAAGTGATGGTGCAATGGAAGAATGTTTTTCCAGAGTCATCATTGTCACCTTGCATGTTGACAACCTTATACGTGTCGAGTACATGCACATGCATGCGGATGTGCTTCTTTTGGCTGAGTTCTGGTGTGTCTCTCATCCACAGGTACTTGCGCATGCTGTCTGCTGGTGGCATTGTTGTGCTCCTGCTATTCCTCATGAACACAGCAACATGTGCTGAATCAGCGTTACATGCACGGACAAGTTTGAAAATCTTCTTAGGGTAAGGGATGCAGCACGGCTTTTTGTGTGTGGTATTTGTTTGGATTGTGTGTGCACTGCTCCTGTTCATGTTTGGTTACTTTGCATACATGTAGAATCACCATGGGGCACATGACATGGAGCTAAATTCACCTGAATTGATGTTCAGACTTGGTGACAGTCATCTGTAATGGGATTGTGGATTGTGATGAAGCCATCAATGTGTGTAACACTGCCCTCGGAAACATACGGGTTGCACCGGTTTGACATGGTGTGTGAATTCCCCATTAGGGGCTCAATAGTGTATAGCAGCCTCTCCGTGAGCAGCAGGAGGTGTTTGCTGTAACCCGTCACTTGTGTGCCAGTGCCATGGATTTCCAGCATCTGTGATGGTAAGGGGGGTGCCAGTGTTGGTCCCACGTGTTCATCCACATGACCTGTGTATGTGTTGACAGAGTTGCATTAGCATTCCGATACACATGCGTAATAAAGGTGTCCCTCTGCCTCCAAGGTGCCTCATCTCTGTCAATGGTGGTCTGTTGCCACTGTGCATGCAGCATGTCTGGCATTGTTCTCAGAGATGGTGCATATGAGTCTATGTGTAGAGTAGCAAGATGCAAGCTGTTTGTCAGGGATTGGAATCTGTATTGTGCATGATGTCCATGGCTGTGTAGGTATTGTGGCATGTCAGTATCCACGACGGCCACTGTGCTGCATGTGAATCCATTGTGTGTGTGTGTGCCATGTTAAACCAGACATTCCTTCCTTGACATACACCTTTTGCATAGTTCCTTCCTGTGATCTTTGTCTTTGTGTGCTACTTGTGGCATTGTTTTCTTGACATGGCGCATGCTGCTGCAGGCCCTGCAGCAAGGGCACCCAGTGTCCACGCAAACGAGCTGGTGTTCATCATGGATTGCTTGCTGACATGTGCTATGCTGATCAGCAGTATCTGTGCCTCATGCTGCAGCACACTCTGCATTATGCACAAGATCCCCAGTTCCATCCACCTCAAGGCAAGAGGGAGACCATCCCCCAGGTCAACTACGACATCCGTGTCTAATCCTACCCTGCACTCTACGGACATGTGCGTTACAACTCCCGTGATACTTGTCCACATCCAGGGTGCATCTGCACAGCTCTGCTTCTACATCCGGCGACCAGGCCACATCAACGTCCAACAGAGATGGGGGGAATGGATCACTGCCAGCTGCAGGATGACCTTCTCAATCCACGCACACACTCAGGATGCAGCCCACAACCACAAGACAACCTTGTGGCACTGTGATCCAACACCCCATTGTGCCATCTCCATGCATCCAACCTTGGCCGGCCCACCATTCTCCACATCCACCTGACTCAAGCATGCAGGACATGGTTCTGCCACGTGTCTACACATACCTGGGACTCCCACCCCAGGACACTCCACATGATCCCTGACCTCTGCGCATGACTGTTGCTCTTCTAAATAGGTCTGTGGGCACAGTTGTGCGGGCACCCCCTCAGCTGGTTGGGCCCATCACGGGTGAGTATGGTGCTCCATGTCTGTATTGGATGATACATTGTGACCCATGTGTGTCCTGTGCCAGACTCAGACCCCAGGGTATTGATGGTTGGAGTTACTTCTGAAATCAGGCATGGTTTGACTTTACAACACACACATGTAGTGGAATAATGCAAAATGACGGCATCATCTTGTGATTGTGATGATTTTTATTTGTGGTGGGGCACGTGTTTGGGGGGATGACAAGAGGTGCTTGGCGGGAGTGTAGAATCCAATGTTCACAGGGGGAGTTGGTATCCTTGCCATTGAAAGTCATCAGAGTCTATGCCACAGTCTTTGTCAACATTGGTCAGACAGTGACCAGCAAGGCCATGTGGCAGAGAATGTCATTTGCTGATGTGCTGCTGTTGGGCCAGAGGGCCAGGTGCCAGGCCAGGTGACCTGGGAGATGGTGATGTTCTGCTGACTCTCACGGTCTTTTGCGTGGACGACCCACCCTCCTGCGGGGACCCTCAGAAGCAGGCCGTGACGATGCTTGTGATGCTCCGTCGGATGAATCCTCCTCCTCCTGATCCCTCCCTGTGGGTGATGATGTTCTTCGCCTGGTGGCACAGGGAGGGTTGCCCATGTTTTCGGCAATCCGACGGAGTACACGGGTCATGTCCGTTTGCACCGCCACGAGCTCAGTCTGTCTTGCCTCCATCCGTCCTTGGTGTCGCTGTTGACAGGCATGTTGCTCGGCCTGCAGGGTCTTCATCTCCTCGAGGGTCCCCTTGATGTCTGTGAGGGTGGACGCAATCTGGGCCATGCCCCTGGCGTCACGCCGGTATGTGTCCAGGATGTTGCTGACGTGTGACAGTACCGTTTCCTGAGCCAACTGGTCAGGTTCGCGCCTCTGCCGTCCTCCACTCCCACCACCCCTGCCCACTTGCGCCTGGCCTACCATTGTGGGCACATCGGGTCTCCGGGACCCCTGAGGGATGGCATTTGCGATGTCGCCTGCCTCCTCCTGGGTGCCCGGGGAACCTTGTCCCTCCTGGACAGACTGGCTGTGTTGTGTGCAGGCAGGGCTCCTGGGTGTCTCCTGGGATGTGGCAGGAATGGGGGTGGTGGTTGGCACAGTTGTACCTGACGCAGGTGCTGCAGGTGGTTGGACACCAGAGGGGCCAGTTTGGTCTGGGTCATCCACGGAGTGGTGAGAGTCGTCGCTGCCGGTGGGGTCCTCTTCACGCAGAGCCTGGTCCTGTGAGTCTTCCCCCCCAGTGTTGGGGGGAGATCGACGACGTTGACCTGTGTGTGAGAGAGACAGTGTTAATTGTGTTACATGCTACATCCATGTTTCATTCATTTTTGAGTTGGCACAGTTCCACTGGGTAGTTGGATTTGGCTAGCATTCCTCTCACAGTGCACTTGTGCATGGGTATGTCCCTTCGCCACAGCTTTCAACACTTTACCTATGTGTGACACAATCTTAGTTGATGCATCTGTTGGGAACGCAGTCAGCAGTGTAGTGAGCGGGTGTAGCAAGCCATGCAGAGCCACCTTACGTGTTGCACTGTACGTGGCCAAATGGTGTATTTTCCATGCTATTTTGAATGCAGGTAGGTAACTTAAGCATTTGTGACAGGGTTCTAACAAACACAGTGGGTGGGTATACTGGGTGTAAGGTTAGGTTTGTGCCTGCAGCACGGATGTACTCGTGCACAGATTGACACATGGCCCAGTGTTCATCAAAGGTTGAAGGGGGGGTTCACGCACTGCCAAACCTTGTCTACATGCACACAGTCCACCTGCTGACGAGCAGACATGGCCACACCACCCAAGGGTTATTTGGTCTCCCTCTGTCTCCCTTTCTCCCTCCCTCTGTCAGCCGCCTCCCTCTGTCCGTCTCCCTTTCTCCCTCCCTCTGTCACCCTCCTCCCTCTGTCCGTCTCCCTCTGTCTCCCTTTCTCCCTCCCTCTGTCACCCTCCTCCCTCCCTCTGTCTGTCTCCCTGTGTCCACCTCTGTCTCCCTCCCTCTCTCTCCCCCTCTCCCTCTCTCTGTGTGTCACCCTCTGTCACCTCAGCCCAGCTTCCTGGGCACACACAGTTTGCAGGTCTTGCTAAGGCCATTGGCTTGTTCATGTGGGTTTGTTTCTTATCTCCGGGCACCCATTGGGCGGAGTGTCTGAGTCTGCGCTCCTGCTGTGGCGGTGTGTGCTGACACTCTTTCAGAGTGATGCGTCTTCATTAGCTGCTGTAATGTGCAAATTGTGCCTTCATACCCATGTCATCCTGCAACGCGGCCACCATTTGCAGGCAACACAGTACTGTGTGGGGACACACTGTTTGCATGGCTGTGCCCTAGGCCATATGGGCTGAGGGCATTGTTGTGTGCTTCAGAGTTGCTCTATGTTAGTTTTGAGGGCCACCCTCCCGGCATCGGGGACATCCTGTCTTGTGTTGGTGTTTTGTGTGACTTGGCATGGCGTTGCTTGGGGCACGGGGCATGGAGGCACTAGTGGCATGTGTGTGTTTTTGGAGTGTGGTTGTGTCCGGTGCTGGCTTTGGGGGGGTTGCGTGCATGATTGCTATTTTGGTTGTGTATGGCATTCCCCCCATGTGAGGTGAGTTGTTTGTGTACTCACCAGGCTCTCGGACTCCTTCTACTCCGTCTACTCCCACTGGCGGCAGCGTGGCCCTCACCTTCTCCTCCCAGGGATGGTACTGTACCAGTCTGCGGGGCGGTCCTCCTCCAGTGATGTTGGCCTGGTTGTGGTCGTCCGTCATTTTGCGGCGGACCGTCCTCCGCAGATCGTACCACCTGGCTTGGCACTCATGCCTGGTCCTTCTGGTGGACCCAACAGCATTCACAGAATTGACAATCCTCTCCCACATGGCTGATTTTTCAGCTATGCAGGTCCGTCTGACCAATGTTCCAAAGAGCTGTGGCTCGACTCTGACGATTTCGTCGACAAGGACCTCCAGCTCCTCCTTGGTGAACTTTGGATTCTTGTTAGTGGGCATAGTGTGGGGTGTGGGTGTGGATGGTTGTGGGGGTGTGGGGGTGGATGGTTGTGGGGGTGTGAGTGTGGTTGTGCAGGTGTGTGTGTGTGAATGTGATGAGGGTGTGTTTGTGATGGTGGTTGTGTGAAGGAGTGCAAGTGTAAGGTGTATTGATGTATGTAGTATGGTGCAGTGCGTTGTCTCTGTAGTCTGGCAGTAGTGGATCTGTTGCAAAGGATCATGGTTCGTGTGTGCTGGGCCTTTTTATTGGTCCATTTGTGGGTGTGGCTGTGTTTGAACTTTGGGTGGGTGTGTTATAAGGAGCAGTAGTGGTTTGGGCCTCTGTTTATCTGTTTGTCAGTTGCAGGTCAGTGTATAGGATGTATTTGGGCTTGTTGGACATGTTTTGTGGTGTTGTGTGCATCGAATTGACTCTCCTTGTGTTTTTTTGGGTTGTCCTGGTTCAGTAGGAGTGTTTTTTGCGTCTGTAGGGTGCGTACATGGGCCGCGTTGTTGTACAGTGCTGTCCTTTGCTATGGCTTAGTACGACTCGTACATGCACGATGTTGGGTGAGGGTGCTGGTGTGGGTGCCTGGGGTACGGTCCGTACATACACTGGTGGGGTGTTGGTACGCTCCATTCATGCATGGGTGGGGGTGCGGTCCGTACATACACGGGTGGGGGTACAGTCCGTACATACACTGGTGGGGTGTTGGTACGCTCCATTCATACACGGGTGGGGGTATGGTCCGTACATACACGGGTGGGGGTACGGTCCGTACATACACTGGTGGGGTGTTGGTACGCTCCATTCATACACGGGTGGGGGTACGGTCCGTACATACACGGGTGGGGGTACGGTCCGTACATACACTGGTGCGGTGTTGGTATGCTCCATTCATACACGGGTGGGGGTACGGTCCGTACATACACGGGTGGGGTGGGGGTACGGTCCGTACATAAACGGGTTGGGTGTGGGTACGGTCCGTACATACACGGGTGGGGTGTTGGTACGCTCCATTCATACACGGGTGGGGGTACGGTCCGTACATACATGGGTGGGGGTACGGTCCGTACATACACGGGTGGGGGTACGGTCCATACATACACAGGTGGGGGTACGGTCCCTACATACACTGGTGGGGTGTTGGTACGCTCCATTCATACACGGGTGGGGGTACGGTCCGTACATACACGGGTGGGGGTACGGTCCATACATACACGGGTGGGGGTACGGTCCCTACAGACACTGGTGGGGTGTTGGTATGCTCCATTCATACACGGGTGGGGGTACGGTCCGTACATACACGGGTGGGGTGTGGGTACGGTCCATACATACACGGGTGGGGTGTTGGTACGCTCAATTCATACACGGGTGGGGGTACGGTCCGTACATACATGGGTGGGGGTACGGCCCGTTCATACACGGGTGTGGGTATGGTCCGTACATACACGGGTGGGGTGTTGGTACGCTCCATTCATACACGGGTGGGGGTAAAGTCTGTACATACACGGGTGGGGTGGGGGTACGGTCCGTACATACACGGGTGGGGTGTGGGTACGGTCCATACATACACGGGTGGGGTGTTGGTACGCTCCATTCATACATGGGTGGGGGTACATTCCGGACATACACGGGTGGGGGTACGGTCCGTACATACACGGGTGGGGGTACGGTCCATACATACACTGGTGGGGTGTTGGTACGCTCCATTCATACACGGGTGGGGCTACGGTTCGTACATACACGGGTGGGGGTACGGTCCGTACATACACGGGTGGGGAGTTGGTACGCTCCATGCATACACGGGTGGGGGTACGGTCCATACATACACGGCTGGGGGTACGGTCCGTACATACACTGGTGGGGTGTTGGTACACTCCATTCATACACGGGTGGGGGTACGGTTCGCACATACACGGGTGGGGGTACGGTCCATACATACACGGGTGGGGTGGGGGTACGGTCCGTACATACACGGGTGGGGTGTGGGTATGGTCCGTACATACATGGGTGGGGTGTGGGTACGGTCCGTACATACACGGGTGGGGAGTTGGTACGCTCCATGCATACATGGGTGGGGGTACGCTCCTTGCATACACTGGTGGGCGTTTTGCGCGTACATTCGGGGTCTGAGGTGGGGTGTTCGGCGCGTATGCGGGCACGTGTCTCCATGGTTGCTATGGGAGTTCGGTCCGTACGGAGTTTTTTCCATACAGTTGTGAAATCGAAAGGACGGGAGTGATCGTACTTGCGCGGTCGGACTTCATTTTTCTGATTCGTACGGTAAATCGTCCGGGGATGTGTCGGACACATTTTCCGACCCGAGGACGTGTGGGGAAATGTTCCGGATGTGATTCGTATGGATTTTTTCCCATGCGAATCGTACTTGGCAGTTTGTACTCTACTTGTACGATTCGTACGGAAAAAAATCTGGATCAAATTCGTATGGGGGAAATTTTACCAGGATCGGAATCGGCACCTGAGTAGGTAGTTACAGTGTGAGAGGATTCAAAACGGGGGTCCACACGAACCTGTGTATACCCCTGCTTCAAATCCAGAAACCTATGTTGACAGTAGTCCGAACTCGTTTGCCACACCAACCACCCCTTCGGATTCAATGTAGAAATATTGAAGGACGTGTTGGAAACCTGTGTCTGCAACATATTAAGGGATAGATCAGTATGATTACCCCAATTGGGATAAGCACCCAGGTCCGGCATGGAGGGAGAATTTAATTTTTTAGACGTAGCCAATCCAAAACAGGTTGTCTGAAAAATCGAGGAATTTAAAAATAACATGTGATTCAGGATAAGACAGTCACGATGCAAAGCTTCTGTTCCCTGTAGCCCCAAACCGATTTAAGATCGACTGTAGCCTTCCACAGATCATACCCGCCAATTGCCAACTCGTCCATAAAGGACTTGGAATACAATAATTTGGTGTGTGTCAGTCTGACTTTAGAAGCAGCCTCAGGCGCAACCTTAAAATAAAAGGACGCTGGATGGGCCACACTAAAATCAGAAAAATAAGTGAATTTTTCCACTAACGTGGTAGAGCTGCCCATCCTAGGTGCGGGGCAATGTTCCCATTGTCTAAAATTTACAAAATTTCTAAACGTATTTGCCTTGTGCAGGAAATGTGTGCCATAATGTTGATAACAAAATTGTTCATCATAATTAGCAGTATCTAAATACAAATCCTCAGCATCAAACGCAGCATAATATTTCAAATCAGAAAACAGTGCTTCTATGGCTTGAACATCCCAATCATCTGAGTGAATGTTCTGTTTAACGACATCACCCATAGAAACACGAAATACATTTGGCACATTAATCACTTCAGTGGGGCCATGAATTTGAAATTTAACAGCATCCCAAGCGATCCCATCACGTACAGGCCAGGCAGTAATGTTCACAAAAGTCTGGTCCCTCTTCATTATGTGTGATGAGGAGTGGGGGGCCAAAGTTCCATTAATTAGCCGAATTGTAGAACATTCATTGAGGTAGTGTCCATTGATAAGTCTAAAAAACACTACCACAAAGCCAATGGACATAAACAAAAAACACATATGAGTCCCAGCCAAATGTAAGTCCAAGGGGGTATCAAAAAATGTCTCTTGAACCAAGCCACAAAAATTGAAACCTTGGACGGGGCAATGGAAGTCACTGAACGAGAATCAAAAGAGTCTTGTGAGAGGGCAACTGTAGTGGATTGCAAAACAGGCAAGGTAACATCCGCAGGATAAGCATCCTCAACTTCTTCAAGCACGCCACCAGGTGTTTGTGGCAACAAGGGACCAGTAACGGCATGCATCTCGATGGCAATATCAGGAACTGTGTCAGAGACTTGGGCCACAACAGAATTTCTCAGCATTGAAGGGCATGAAACTGCCGGAGTCATACTAAGAAGAATCGTCCCCTCGTTGTAGTTTGACATTGTTAATCGAAATGTACCTGTTATCCTTTCGACCAGGAAGAGGAGGTAAAATGACAGTTCTTGTACCCTGCACTCCAAGCACTGGAACCGGTGCACGATAAGAGGGGCCGAACTCCTTCTTGTTCTCCACCTTCTCACAGACCAGATCACCAACTCGGGGTAGCCAGCCGACTACCGGAATCTGAACCTCAGCTTCAGATGAGGAGGGTACGTGTTCCTTCGCTAGACTGTTTCTGGCTTCTTGAAGAGTCTGCAATACAGCACAGTGTTCATCTACGTCAAAGGGTGCGGCTGACGCCGCCATGTCTAGACCATCAAGGTCTGGAACAAACATTTGAACACCAAAGAGCATCATGTATGGGGTCCGCCCACCCAGAGACCTTCTAGGGAGATTATTAAGTGCACGTTGCACGTCTTACAAGTGAGCAAGCCAGTTCCGACAAGTACCCAAAACTCTGGCTGTCAAAGATTGCTTTAAGTCACGGTTCATTCGCTCCACTACACTATTGCCCTCAGGCCGGTACGGAGACGAAAATTTGACTTGGACCCCCAAATTTCTCATGGCCTCTTTGTACGCCTTAGAAGCGAACGCCGGGCCCTGATCAGAATGAAAGGTACCACACGCAAAACTTCCAACAAAGACACGCAAATCCTTTATGACAGTGCGAGAATCAGCACTCCTTTGTGGCCATACCCACAGAAAACGTGTGCACGAATCCACTGCAACCAAGATGTATTTGAAAGCAGTATCAGAGGTAAAAGGACCGCAGTGATGTAAATAAACACAACCTAATGGTTTACTAGATATGTACAACTGAGTTTGTGGCGGGCGCGCCACAGAAGAAGGTTTAATCTGCTGGCAAATGTCGCAATTAAGAACATAAGCTCTGGCATGTTTGTACAAACCACACCACCAGTAACGTTGTTGTAACAAAGATACCGTAGCCACAACGCCGGCATGCGCGGACGCCATGCCCTCGTGGGCTGCTAATATCAAAGAAGGTCTGCAGTCCGCGTTGGGAATCAATCTGTCACGAACGTCATTAATCCTCACTAATGGGACTTTATCAGGACTTAAACGATAATGGTAACAAGCAGGGAAACCCTTCGGCGGCTTCGTGCCCTGCTCTGTAGCCGCAGTAGCTGCCAAGATGTCATCATCGATCTTACTTTTGGATCTTGTAACTGCTGCTACTAAGTATGTTGCCACTGCTGTTTTAGCTGCCTCGTCAGCTAAGCTGTTGCCGACAGCATGGACACCAACGCGTTGGTGACCAAGAGTGTGAATTACATTCACGAGGGGCAAACGTTCTTTAAGATCTGTCACTCAACCCAAAGCAATTTATGCTTAATCGTGCTACCTTTGGAATCATGGTAGTCATTCTGAAACCAGAAATGCAGATTGTCGTTGTAAGATTGAACACAATAAAAGCAGTCACTCACAATAAGAGCAGTGACTCGGGGATCAGCAAACTCCAGTGCAAGCACCAGAGCACGAAGCTCCGCCAACTGAGCGGTACAATCACCCAATGACTGCGTGTGCATGACATCGGACATGAATTCACCATTTACTAAAGTACCGACTACAATTGCGCAAGCCGCTGAATAGGCGTGCTTTGATCCAGTTGCGGGTTGCGCAGACCCGTCAGTGTATATGACACAATGGTAATCCTCGAGCGGGCGCAAGGACAGAGGAGCCGGATGAACGAATTCATACTGCAAAATCTCCTGAGTCTGAAGTGCCGCGTCAAATATAAAAGTGACATCCGGCGATGTCAAGGAAGTGGCCCATTGTATCCACCTTGGATGCAAAGCTTTAGAATTCGGTACACTTGCTTTCGTCACTGCCTCTAGAGCAGGATAGGGTGTAACCACCAACATGCGTTTCCCTTGCGACAGCGCTCGTTCTTTCAGAATCGCCATCTGCACTGCTGTCAGAACTTTCTCGACAGCGGAAAAACGCAGTTCAGCTGAAGTGTACAAGTGTGATTTGTAAGCAATGGGGACGGTGTTGCCCTCATTGAACGTTAAGTATGTGAAACCCACTGCGCCGGGCACTATTCTTATGACCAGGTTGGTGTGGTTATCGCGTGTCAGTAAGTACTTAGAAGCAAGAAGATCAGCTTGCAATAGCTGCAATATAGCTGAATGCTCAGGCAGCCAACAGGATTTGGAAAAAGTAGGTTGTACCAAGGCGTAAAGCGGCTTGATACGCTGGGCATAGTCCGGGATATAAGTTCGATCGAAATTCAGAAAACCCAGCAGGGATTGTAATTTTTTCAGTGAAGTAGGAGCACGGAGGCATGCGCACTTTTCTAGAAAGTGCGGAGCCAATCCTCGACCTTCATTGTTGAGTTCGTACCCCAAGAACAACACTGTATACTCCACAATGTGCGACTTCGCAAAATTGAATTTGTAACCGAAGTCTGCAAACAAAACAATAATGCGATCAACGCGCCGAAGATGCGGGTCTAACTCGTCGTCCGTGAGATAAATATCATCCACGTACGCATCTGGGTCTATACCCTCTAAGAGGGAGACCACGCGAGCGGCAAAGACTCCCGGGCTGTTCTTATAGCCCATTGGTAATCTTTTGAATTGTTTTTGTTTGCCACCAGAGGTGAACGCCGTCCACTCACTACTAAGAGAGGACAGGTTATGGCTGTAAAAGCCATTGGAAATGTCAAGTGTGGTTTTAAACCTTTTTCTCACGAGACTATCGACGAGAGCCGAACTATGGGTGTTCTGTAATGCACAGGTCCGGCAATGAGAGTTAAGGTGCCGGTAATCCAAAACTAGGCGGTACGACCCGTCAGGTTTTGTCACAGTAAACAAGGGATTATTCATAGGTGACACACATGTTTCGATTACTCCCTGATATTCCAATTGTTCAAGGATAGATGCTACGTGAGATCTAGCTTCACGACGCATGGGGTATTGGGCTTGTGGCTGGGGCGTAGTCCGCAACGGATTCTCATGGCCGGGGAACAATTTATCCCAGCCCACCTGAGTCCGATATAACGCAGGCGCTTGCACCTGAGCCCATTCCCCGGCATACTTATCAGCTAGGACCTTAGGCACTGTGTGCGCAAAGGACGGGAGGATTACCTCCTCCCCTCTAGGAGCAGCCAAAACGAAAGCCGGGGGCCAATTAGCATTAGGAATTCCCTTATATATGTTTAAGTGGTAATTCCTGATCTGAAAGGAGTAGTGTTGACATGTTTGGTAAGTTTAGAATGGTAGTGATAATTCATGCTTACTGATGTTGGTGGATATTTTAATACCATTTTAGAAATTTGAATTTGAAAAGTGGGCGTTTCTCTATGGTTATAACTCTAGTGCAGAGTTCTCCAAAGTTGGTCCTAGAGGTCAGGATCCGTGCCAGATTTTTAAGATAACTGCATGTATCTAAATGTGGATATGCTAAAAATCGGGCATGGATCTGGGTTCTAGGAGTGATTTTGGAGAACCCTGCTCTAGTGCTTTGCAGCCTTACGCCAATCCACTTCTAGGCCTGGTTGACAGCAACACTTTGTGCATACTTTCCAGAAAAAAATAGAAATGACATTGTGCACCTTCTATGTTAAGCAGCACACATGAAAGTTACAAAACGTCATTTAAAGATTGTTTATTTGAAGGAAGGGAGACCTTCCTGCACATAAACAATCTTAGCCTCAACGCAGACACCCTTGCACTATGGTGCAAAGGTGACTGTGTTAGCGCTAGGCTGCTAAATTTAGTGCCAGCGCAGGGGGAAACGCATGGCTGCACCATATTGTTGTAAATATGGTGCAGCCCTGCGTTTCTGAAGTAGCGGAGTGCAGCGTTGAGCCAGGTAGACTAACTATGCACTCCGTCACTTCATTTTAAATATTCCTCTAAGTGTGATGGGTATACCCAGACATGGGTTGTGTGCTCATAGTGCCATAGGACTCAAGCTGCACCATACTGAAGAGGCCCATATGGGACCAAACCTGTCTGGGTTGCTTGTGTTCTCGGTCTGAGGGAATTTTGCCTGGAAGCTTTAACTGGAGTTTTCGTGTTGGAGCAGGACCAAGATTGATTTGTTTTAGGCTGGTTGCTGTCTGAGGTAGCTTGGTGAGCAAAAAAAAACCAATGAACTGGATTGGGGCACAGAGTAATGAGCAGTTGTTGAAATTAATAAAAGCAATCCATCCATCACTTTTTTGTTTATCTCAAAGGAATGCTGTCACAGCAAATGCAGCAGGAAAAGACCTGTATGGATCCATTAAATAATGGCAAGTGTAGTATGGTCCTATTACGGCAGTTCTATTGAGGCTTGCATATCCTGTTATAACAAATAGAAGGTAAACTTCCTAAAATGTGTCACAGCTATCCCAGCTAGCTGGCTCCTTTGATGACGCGCTTCCTCTGTGCTCTAGCAGAACTCCATCGTCTTGAGTGTACAGAGGCAGAAGGAGGACAAAGAGTGGCTTCTCAATTACACCCACCACATCAGGAAATACTACTGCTCAGGCTTTTGTTGGTGAGATACTGAGCAGTGGATCACATATTCCAGCAAGGATACTGTCCTTCTGTAGCCTCTCCTAAATCCAAGATGGCACACACTGGTTACCGGCACTGTGGAGGTGAGAGTTCTCAGCTGAGGAGGGCGTCTGAGAAACAGTATCCGGCCAGGAAACACAGGAGTTAGGAGAGAAATTAGATAGAGGGATTATTGAATGCCTTCATGCCTGCCTAGAGACTGTGGCAAGGAAGATCATAGGGATGTAAAGGCAAGGTAAGGCATAGTGGGCATAGTGGGCACATGTGCTTCTTCGTCCCAGATTGCCATCTGAAGCGGTGGCCATTTTATGACTGTCTAGAGAGAGAGAGGGACATTAGAGAGGCTGACTCAGGAACCCCAGCATGGGAGGTAGATAGAGTGGGAGATTTCTGCATCAAATACCTGCTGCGTCATACGACTACCAAAAAAAGATAGAGGCAAGACCAAGAGAGAACATTTTTTTGTCCGCAGCTCTAACCTCAGCTTTCATGACGGAGTCTGGAAAGTGAGTGATAGAACTTCATTCTCGGCATGAGTCATTGATTCTAGCTGCTTTACAGGACTTACAGAACACCTTAAAATCTCTTGAGAAGAAGGTCAATGTAATGGAAGAGACACTGACGGCCCTGGACAGAATCAAAGCAAAAACAGAGTGTGATGTCCAGGGAGTGCAACAAGAGTTTACAGCCTTGAACCCTCGAAGGAGGGTTTAATGCCAGAAGAGAGGGGGCACGTCGACGAGTTTAGAGATGGGAGATATAGCAGCTATGGTGCGCCTGGACTCCCAGCTTGTATATTTTCAGGATACAGTCTGCTAAGCGAATATCCACAAACTGTGATTACCACGGCTTCTGGAAGAAGAGTTCAATGCGTAACAAAACTTGAGGGGGGGCCCCCCTGAAAAGTACATAGAGGTGGCCTCTTCTAGACTCACTCAGGAGCTCTCAGGCCAGGGTACTGTGCCGAGGGGGTCACCTGGAGTTTGGGGACCCTGCACCGCAGTGGCCTTTGTTATCCCATTGGAAGGGTCCCTTCTCATAACGCTGAAGTGGATTCTAGAGATGAGCTGCTCCCAGATGGTCCCTCATCCCGAGTGGCCAGAGCCGGCTATACCACTGATGGTACCTGGTGCAACAATATTTTTAGCATTCTAGTCATCCTTGGATTCCCTCATGACCAAAAGTGCCCCTTATCTCTCCATAGCCCCTGTCTCACATACATTTCATTTATTTTAAAGCGCTGGTAAAGGCTGACTTTACTAATAAGAAGGTATATCTACCCAAACAAACCTATTTTAGCAACGTTAGGACTTGATAAGCCTGGGGGAAAAACATTAGGTCCTAACTATTTTATGCAGTTTGCATGCAGCTCTTTGATGACAGTTCCTAACAGTCACTGTTCTATATTAAGGTTGTGTCATGAACTGCGGTGACAAAAGGATCTCTGTAACAAAAGCAGTAATGCACTCAGCCAGCCACATAAAATACAGATCTGTGATCTGCATGGTACAAGTTCTTTGTGACAGGCATATTAACCCTCTGCAGCAAGTCAAAACTGCCCCTAGACAATATTCCAATCCCTCTCCCTCTAGCAGGAACATTAATCACAAGAGTTATTTTAACATTTTTAATGGTTGCCTGAAAACTGGACGCACAAGGAACTCTGCAGCAGGTGTTTTTAAATCACAAGTTATTTCTGAACACCAGAAACCATTACAGCTTTCTACCTCAACACCCGTTCTGCTGTTGCCCACTCGCATGAGCTCTCGGTTTTGCTGGACTTACAGGCCCCAGACCTCCTCTTCTTAACCGAGACCTGGTTCTGCGATGACTCCCTCCCTGCACTCCTATCCACCCTTCCAGCCTCCTACTACGCACTCAGGGCTGACCGCCCTTCGGGCAGAGCCGGGGGCGGCGTGGCAGTTATCGCACGCACCGATTTCCCTTTTCAAATTCTCCTTCTACCTAACATTGCTACCACCGAATTCCTGGTGATTCGCACAGTATCCACCTCCCCTCCTCTCACCTGTTTCCTTACTTATCGTCCTCCTCAGTCCCCCCTGCAGTTTCTCCCAGATTTTTTGGAGGTCTTGGCCACCATTGCAATCAACAACTCCTCCATCCTGCTCCTCGGCGACTTTAACTTCTGGCCTTCCGATCCTGCCGAATGTCTGTCATCTAAGGATTTTTCCGAAACCCTCCTCTCCCTTAACTTCACTCCCCATGTTCACTCTCCCACTCACATCAAGGGTCACCAGCTTGACCAAATCTGGTCCCTGAACTGCCCTGTGGAATCCTTATCTATCTCCCCTTGCACCTGGTCCGACCATCATCTGATTTCATTTCTCCTTCCTATCCTTCCCCCAGCTATACCCCCCCGACCCAAAAACACCTGGGTCCGATCATGGGGCCGGGTCAATCTTGAGAATCTCTCCTCTCTCCTTGCTGATTCTCTCCCGCCTCTTCAGGGCCTCACCACCGTCTCCCAGGCTGACGCTATAGACCAGTGGCTCTCCCGCAGCTGCGACTCCGTTGCCCCGCTCAAGCGCATCACCTCTAAACGCGACAAAGACGCCAACCGGTGGTTTAACCAAGAGCTTAAAGCCACCAAACTTATAGTTCGCCGCGCAGAGCGGGCTTGGAGGAGAAACTACTGCCCCACCTTGAAACTGGAATATATCAATATCCTTAACCAGTACAAAAAAAGCATCCTGGAGGCCAAAACAGCTTATTTCTCCTCCAAAATCCTAGCAGCGGAGAACCAGTCTAAGGAGATCTTCTCCATCGTTCACAACCTGGCATTCTCGGACAGAACTACGCTTAAACCTGCCCCGTCAAATGATCTCTGTCTTTCTCTTAATAATTATTTCATCCAGAAAATTATCACCATTAAGGCCAACATCCCCCCACCTCCCCCTTCTTTTGTGGATCCCCAATGTCCCCCTCCCAAAGGCAAACTAATCACCTTTCCCCCCATCACCCGGGAAAACCTGACTACATTGGTGCCTCTGATCAAATCTGGCTCCCCTCTTGATCCCTGTCCTGCCCATATCCTCCGCCACATCTTTGTTTCCTGTCCAGATCCCCCCCTTCACCTCCTCAATTGCTCCCTCGCGCAAGGCATAGTTCCTAGCCCATTGAAGTCTGCGGTAATTGTGCCCATCTTGAAAAAACCTGGGGCAGATCCTTCTGTCCCTGCCAATTTCCGCCCCATCTCCCTCCTGCCATTTCTAGCTAAGGTGCTTGAGCGCCACGTCACCTACGCTCTGAGCTCCTTTGTGGAGAAACATGGAGCCCTTGCCCCCCGCCAAGCTGGTTTCCGCCCCGCACACTCCACGGAGTCCGTGGTCATGTCGGTCCTCGACACCCTCAGGGAGGGTATGGACACCAACCATCACCAGGCCCTTGTGCTCCTCGACCTCTCAGCCGCCTTTGATACGGTGGACCACAACATCCTTCTTTCCCGTGTCAGGGCGGCGGGGATCGAGGGGTCTGCCTTGGTCTGGTTGTCCTCCTTCCTGAGCGACCGCACCCAGGCGGTTCGCCTGGGTGACTTTACAGCGGACTTCCGGAAAGTCCAGTGCGGGGTTCCTCAAGGTTCATCTCTCTCCCCTCTTTTGTTTAATCTATATATCGCCCCTCTTATCTTCTCTCTCCAACAGATGGAGGTCGCCGTATTTAACTATGCGGATGACCTCCAGCTGGTCTTTGATCTCTCCTCTCCTTCTGCTGTCCTCAACTTTCAAACTGTCATGCTTTACATCAGGGACTGGATGGGCCACAATCACCTCAAACTTAACCCAGACAAAACCGAGTTGGTTTTGACGGGCGGCTCATCCAGCCCCTGGTCCCCCCTTTGCTGGCCTCCCTCTCTCGGTTCTCCTCCTGTCCCCTCCTCCTCTGTTAAAACACTAGGCATCAAGCTCAATTCCCAACTCACCCTCCACTCCCAGGTTAGCTCTGTGGTATCTTCCTCTTTCCTTTCACTGCGTACTATCCGCAAGGTGTCCCGCTTCTTTACTTTTTCCGCTCTCAAACTTATTATTCTGGCCATGGTGGTGTCCCGCCTGGACTACGGGAACGCTCTGTATGCCGGTATTCCTGCATACAGTTTGCGCCGCCTACAACAGATCCAAAACCAGGCGGCCCGCCTAGCCTTCAACCTTCCCAAATTCCATCACTCCACCCCACTCCTGAAATCTCTCCACTGGCTCCCAGTGCGGGCTAGAATTCAATTCAAACTCGCATCCATCACTTTCCTGGCCCGATTGGACCTGGCACCTGCCTTCATCTCCTCTGAGATTGTTCCCTATGTCCCCTCTAGGGACCTACGTTCTTCTTCTCAGTCCCTCCTCATCATCCCTCGCTTCCGGAGAAAGAAGTGGGGCGGCTCCAAATTTGCCATTCTAGCACCAATCCTTTGGAATTCCCTTCCCCTTCATCTCCGTGCCATCACCCTCTATCCCCAATTCCGTAAAAGTCTTAAAACCTACCTATTCACTAAATCGTATGAATAAATGCCCATCCCTCTCTCCCTGCTCTTAACCCTCAGTCCCCTCTAGCTACAGCGCCAAGAAACCGCCGGTATACGTGCGCTTTATAAGTGCTTTTAAACTCAAACTCAAACTCAAACACAGCGCCCCTGAGGTCAGTACCCCCCTTCCCAAGTCAGTGCCCAGTGTTGCGAGATAACTAAAGGAGTTTACTGCATGCAGATTACACATTTGGAGGACCCCTGCTTTTCTCTGGGCTCACATGGGACTCCGTTCCTGCCCACGTAGTTCATTAATATTACCCCCATAAACAGCAGCCTTACATAGCAGCCTCTGTAGCATAGACTGTCCCCGTCTCTTTCTGGCCTCACTCCGAATCTCGGTGAAGTGAAGCCCATTGACCATAGGCTCAATAGACTGATACCCCAGTGGCAGGGGACGTACTGTGGGGAAAACGCTGAATTACTTGAGTCCAGGCTGGAGCCAGGAGTGTTGTGGAAGAAATCCAGGTAGCTGGAGCAGGAGTCCGCGCATCAAAAGCTTAGATCCCTCATGGGACTTCCAGTAGCCAATCACAGAGACTACGCACCATACACAAGCTACACTGTGAGTATTGTCTATCTGTTTGGTCATGTACATTGTGTGCATGTATGTGCATGCATTATAGGTAAGGCAAACCTGTTGCTATTGCCAATGCCGGCTTTAGGGCAGTGCGACTGGTGCGGCCGCACTGGGCTATGACCTGGAGGGGGGCACTGACCTGAGGGGTGTGCTGTGTTTAGCATAATTTAAGATTTAAAAGCACCTGCTGCAGAGTTTCTTGCCCTCCAGCTTGCAGGCAGCAATACAAATGTCAAGATAACTCTTGGGTTTAATGTTCCCGCTAGAGAAATTGAAGTTTTGTCTGGTGGCAGGAACAGATCTAAATTTTATGTGGATAGCTGAGTAGATCAGTAAAGCCAGCCTTTCCCAGCAGTTTAAAACAAACGAAATGTATGTGAAAGAGGGCCTATGGAGAGATGAGGGGCACTTTTGCCGGGCGGTAGTGAGGGAATCCGAGGAGGAGGTCATGGGGGGGGGGGGCACCAGAAGAGATGGTCGCACCAGGCGCCACCAGTGCTAAAGCCGGCCCTGGCTATGGCTATGTCTGTTACAAAAACAAGTGCCTCAGGCTGCAGAGGCAGACTCCGCAGGCCAGCTCATAATAGGCGCCTAGCAAGGTGGCTCTGGCTGCATTCCTATAGTATGTCAAAGAGCAATTACAACAATCACAGTTTTCTAAAGTGGGACTACTTCAATGCACAACTCATTGTAAATCAATGCAAGAGACATATTTTTCAGCTTACAAAGGGGGAAACTCCACTCTCTTGGTTGGTAAATGTTAGAAGCTGAACACAGCCAGATGCCTACAGGTGTAAATCAGGACCTGTGCAGTGGGTGGGTTATTCACCACACCCAGTAAATACTATAACCCCTGGGTGAGGTATTTACCAGGTACGGTAAATAGAGTAAATGTAAATGTAAATGTAGTTGAGCTTATATAGCGCACAGCTACCCGCAGTGGGTTTCCCGGCGCTTGCTTAGGGAACCCGTCCTGGTATTCCCCTGTGAGATAGCAGGGTATCCACAAGGTGAAAGTCAGGCATACCGCCGCGAGGGGCCGTTGTGGAGATTAAGCAAGCTATTGCCCAGAGTCGCAGAGTGTGAACCCGTGAGTCGAGGAGGCACCAGGGCGAGAATTATCAAGTCCGTGGAATTTTTAGCCCAAGACCCGCCGAGGCGGGGAATTGAACCCTGGTCCAGGACCGATCTCAGCTTCCGGGTCTGCCGCCTCTAACCCCTGAGCCACACTTCTCCACGAGTCTATTCCGAGTTTCTTTTTAAGTGAAAATGAGGCATCAAATGCAGAATGAGTTTTTAACACACTAATGTTCAGGTTTACTCAAAAATTAAGCTGTTCAGCAAGTAAAGTTGCTGTGATGCGTGAACAGGAGAGAGCAGAACAGAGCTATATCTACAAAGATGTGGAGGAGTTCTGCTCACTCTCTTCACTGGCACCCTTTTGAGTGCCATGTGCCAGTGACGCAGACACCCCTATGCCACAGAGCAATGGTGTCTCTGTTGTGGGAAGTACAGTGTTTGCACAGGAATGGTATTGAATTTTGTTTTTTGCTCTTTGGTGTCCTTTTTTCTTTTTCTTCTCCATCGTCTACTTTATTCTCCTCGGTTTTCTTATTCCAATTTCGTATTATGTTCATGCCAATATGTCTTTCTGGTTTTTTGGATTGATATATGACAGTTATTCAATGTTTCTGTATTTTGGGGAAAACATTTTAATAAAGAAATGTGAAGCAAAAAATAAAGTGTTACATTCTTGAACTTCATTATGTAATATGTAAAATTCATTGGAGCAGTTTTTTGATTTTACGTAAATAATGTCGCAACAAACAATTGCTTAGATTCTTTTTCCACGCAAAAGTCTATGAGTGGATTTGAAATATCTGGACAGAAGGAGACTACAGTAAATAGTTCAGCGGTTCACAGTGGGGCATCGATTTTTGCATCTATTGTTGGTGGGTTTTTGGGTTTTGTCCCCAACTGAGCTAGAAGAACAAACCCTCCTAAAGGCCACTGAAAAAGACTGAGGGGTATATTCTCAAGAACGTGTGATAACTACCGCAAGAGTAGCTTAACGCAACTCTCAACATCGCAGCCTATCGTGGGAAAATTACTCTGTGTTAACTAAGTATTCACAACACGGCTGTACCATGCGATAGTCACTAGACAACGCGTCAAATGGGCACGATAAAATCAACGCCACGCAGCAAAAATGCAAAACACGAACGCAAAAAATGCTGCGATGAGGCCAATCGCAATACAGAAAGCTGCAAAAACCAGCAGCAGGCCTGCAAATCCCACCCATCAGGCGGAAAAATGCACAACAAAAGCTACAAAAACAACACACCAGAAACAATCCAAAGTGCGTAGCAACATGGATGCACCCTGACCGAGCGCAGAGGCCAACGTGAACCCCACAAGCCCCACAGACCACCAGCAAGGAACAACGGGCTCGGGGAAGGCCAAGGAGAAGAGGGAGAGGGGCTGCAATCCATAGCAAAACCAGATCAGCGTCACGGAGGTGACAGAACACAACCATCAACTGACCCACAATTAGACCACCTGGAATGCAGTAGGAGTGTCGAGGAAGCCAATGGAGGAGGCCAAGAGGCGCTGCCATGATGTGAAAATCTAAACCAGGCACAAAGCCGCTGCCAACAGGAAAGCAGCGACGGCGACAGAAGGTGGGAGTCCTGCGCCACAGGAGGAGCTAGAGGAAATGGAGGTCACAGTCAACAGTGTGGAGATGGTGCAAGGAGTCGGGAGTGCGGACACAGCTCGTGAGGACCTGACACAACATCAACAGGGTGAGTAAAGACCAGGGACTTGGGGGACAGGGGGAGATGGGCACAATGGCGCACATGCACAACGATGTGTAGCACACTGCACACCCACAATGACCCTGGATCATGTCCCTCATCCCTGTGGCACACTGCCTAACACACACATAGCAATAACAGCACATCCACATTGACGACAATGTGGTACAATGTGCAACCCTGACACTGCAGAACAGAGGACACAACTGGCTCCGCAAACGCGCAGAAACAGGCCTACTATATCTGACAGAGCTGGAAACTGTCAAATGTAAATGTACGCGTAAAACCTCACATCCGTCATGTAGTCCAAATGTACACTGTCCCGCATTTAAATCCTGCACCTCCAAAACAGTCACAATGTACATTGTCATACAGTCTGCATGTAAACAAGAACAATGCGCCAACACACATGTCAACACAATGTCAACATGCATCTCCCCTCCACATTGCAGATCGACACACAACACCTCCAGCAGAGCACAGAAGCCCACGCATCAGTGATGCCGGAGAGGACCACCACACCTTCGACACTGATGCCCTACAACAGCCCATGGACATGCCATGCAACCCACCACCAGGACCAGGGCAGCCAAGCTACTTAGAGGAGAACCCAGTCCCTGCAACAGACCACACAGCATGAAGCACCCGCAAGCACGGCAGGCTCACAACACTTCACTGAACCACACATGGCACCCCAATGCCAGGTGTCAGAACGCCAAAAGGAGGGGGCCGAACTGGTGCGGGTGCGGTCCGAATCCATGGAAGGCGAACTAGATCACAGACGTGGGTGTCAATTACCCTTCAGGGACCACCTACACCCCACAAAGGAGACCCACACTGCCATAGAGAGACATGCAGATCCACATTCCCAGTACAGAACCACGCCCAGGGTCACGCACATATCAGTCACACACCCACATCGGCGTACGACGGCCCAGTCCACTGTCCTTACGAATTGAGTGGGTGAAGACAAAACTACATGTCCAAGCTCTATCCTGTCTGCGTCCGCTGTACACAGCACAATGTAATGTCCTAGGGCCCAGTGCCCTCATGCATACAACAAGTCCACAGGGACACACGCAGATATCATGTTGAATTAGCTATGGGCACGTGCGCCCGGCCCCTTTATTGGCAGGGCCACATGTACAGTGACACCTGTGCTGGATGTGTGTGGGGTGAGTATAAGCCAGCCCGCATGGAGAGCTTGGTGCCAGCAACAACTTGAACAGTGGACACCAGTGCAATGGAAACAGAAAACACATGCATAACAGAGTAAACTGCTGAGCAACATGGAGGGAGCCGGAGCAAGTACAGAGGTCACCCAACATACAAACAGAAGTGTCCGTGAGTTGCAGTGCGCTGAGGTTGGGGCCCCAGAGCTGACCGCACTCATGTGAAGAAAATGTCTAGGATTGTGTCCCTTCTGGACATTCCTGATGCAGCTGCAGTGGGGGGGTGTCACACCTGCATCATCTTCCTCATCATCGTCCCAGGTCTCCCACACTGCCTGAGGTGACATTGCTGCATGAGCTCTCCACAGCACATAACCAAAACAGTAATGGACGATGATTCGTGGTGCACTGAGTTAGTGGCACCTGGAGTGCTGAGCAGGGGATCAGGCAGAAGATGGCATCCACGACAGGTGCGAGCAACTCCGTCAGTCTGCCAGTATGACCGTTTCGACACTGGCAGTTGGAGTTGGTCCTGGCGGTGGTCGCGTGTGCCTCCTGTGGTGAGGCGACGTCCGGGCGGGTCAGGACTCTATTTCATGTGTGAACCCTGGTGGGCCACAGTTGAGGCCCGAGGCAGCGGACAGCGCAGGGCCACAGACACATGGGTGCCAATTACGATCCTGTAAAAACCGGGTACGAACCGTCGGACGGAGGCTTTTTTCCGTCCAACTCGTACCCGGTTGTAAAACATTACAAACATGCAAGTACGATTCGCACAGAAACACCATTTCCGTACGAGTCGTACAAAACACCGACCGACGAAAAGATACATACAAATGTGATCCGGGGAAAGAGCCGACGTGACGTTGGGACGCTCTCAGGCAGCGTTTCACGAACCAGGAAGTACGATTCGAACCGACAGCGGTCCGGACGGCAATATTTTTACGGCACCCAAAAAGTGCCTGAAAAGCGAAGTACGCCGCGATACGAGTGGAATTGGGGGCCCGGTACGCGCCGAACACCCCCCCCAGCCCCCGTGAGTACGCACCGTACCCCCCCAGCCCCCGTGAGTACACGCCGACCCCCCCGTGTATGTACGGTGCGTACCCCCCCGTGTATGTATGGAGCGTACCCCCGTGTATGTACGGTGCGTACCCCCCCTGTATGTATGGAGCGTACCCCCCATGTACGTACGAGTCGTACCCCTGTGTATGTATGGTGCGTACCTCCATGTATGTATGGAGCGTACCCCCCCGTGTATGGACGGTGCGTACCCCCCTGTATGTATGGAGCGTACCCCCCATGTACGTACGAGTCATACCCCCGTGTATGTACGGTGCATACCCCCAGCGCTACGCGCTGGGGGTATGCACCGTACATACACGGGGGGGTACGCTCCATACATACACGGGGGTACGCTCCATACATACACGGGGGGTACGCACCGTACATACACGGGGGGGTCGGTGCGTACATACGGGGGCTGGGGGGGTCAGCGCGTACTCACGGGGGCTGGGGGATGTTCGGCGCGTATGCGGGCACATGTCTCCATGGTTGATATGGGAGTTCGGTGCGGACGGTGTTTTTTCCATACGGTTGTGACATCGGACGCACGGGATGGATCGTACTTGCGCGGTCGGACTTCACTTTTCACATTTGTACGGTGAATCGTCCGGGGACGTGTCGGACACATTTTCCGACCCGAGGACGTGTGGGGAATTATTCCCAATGACATTCGTATGGACTTTTTCCCATGCGAATCGTACTTGGCAGTTTGTACGGCACTTGTACGATTCGTACGGTAAAAAGACCGGATACGAGTCGGACGGGGAAATTTTGTACAGGATCGTAATTGGCACCATGGTGTTGATGACCCCAAGGCCATCGCCTCAGAGGCCATCCAATATCTCAGAAGAAGGAGTCCCGAACCTGACCAGCACAGAGTTAGTGGCCCCGGATGCACGGCGGCCGGCACAGGCACCCCGCCACAAGATTGTGACTAGCGGTGCAGTCAGATGGGCCACGCAAGCTGAGCGGGTCCTCATCAATGTCCAAGGTGTGTGTGGTGGAGGGTTGTGGGGGACAGTGGAAGGTGTCCTCCAGGGCATGATGCAGAGGGTGGAAGCTGTCCGGAAGCAGCAAATGGAGGAGTGGAATACCAGGGCATCGCTTTAGCCACAAAGTCAGTATCACCAACGACAACCCCAAGTCCATGGACTCAGTCGCCACCAAAGTTTAACCAGAAAGTGTCCATGGGTCTCGGAGAACAGACTTAGTAGCACCTGGGCTGAAAGGGGATGCAGTCTGCGTTGAGACCTGTACAATGACATCAAGTCAGCCATTAATAAATCAAGACTGAATTTGAATAGTGTGACCTACTCGACCGCAGTGTAGGCCTGAGGCAGCAGTCAGCGCGGGCCAGACGTGGTTCAGTGAGCTCCTCCTGGAACTCTGACACACGAAGTTGACATGACATTTGGGGATGTCTTGTGTTTGACGGAGGCAAAAGCACCAGAGCCAAGCGGGTGTTCCTGTTCAGTCAGCGACGATTACGTGTCCTGCCTGGTACGGACTGGATTGGATTGGCTTGAGGCCTGCTGGACCGCAGTGTAGGCCTACGGCGTAGTCATCAAGGGCCCACAGACATGTGTGGTTGGGATGCCAGGCACACACTGGGTGTCACCACATCGAAGGGAGTACAGTGATGTAAACTCTGCATTAATGTGAGTACTCGGACAATGTATGATCAAAACTCAGTCCCAAATGTGTGACCTACTTGCCTGCAGCGCAGGCTGGAGGCAGCGGTCAGCAAGCGCCCACAGCCACGTGTCGTTGTCTTGTGATGCACAGAGTTAGTGACACCAGGGCAGTTGTCGGTAGTGTTTGATCACCTCCGCAATGATGATCCTTTTACCCTCCAGACAGAAACGCGTCATCCTCTTACACCTCTTCTTGCGTGCAATGATATGTACTCTGCCATTGACAAATCAAGACTCAGTCCCACATGTGCGAACAACTCGAACGCAGCGTGGCCGGAGGGCAGTAGTTCGCGTGGGCCCCCGGACACCTGTGGATGGAATGCTATGCACAGACTTGGTGGCACCACATCGATGGGAGTATAGTGAGATAAAATCAGCCATAATTGATGTTCTCTGCCATAGTGTAATCAAGACTCAGTTCCAAATGTGTGACCTACTTTTCTGCTGTGTATGTAGGTGGAGTACGTCAACGAGAAGGGAGTACAGCGGGCCGGTGTCGCGGAGGCCTTGATGGTCTGAGGAGGTTGCCAGGTTTGCGGCACTCGGGCTTGGAGCTTGCACCGGCAAGTGGTGGGCCCTCATCGACAGACGCCAGTGTCGGCAGGTGTGCATTGAGGCCTGGGTGCGCCGGGCCTGGCAGGACTGGTACGGGGCCCTGCAGCCTGGGATGCAGCAGGTGCACAGGAACGCAGTCAACACTGCTCACGGCGACAACGACAGCCTCGTGGCGGGCTGGGAGGCACCGCCCTGGCAGAGACATTGGGCATTCCAGAAGAGGACCACACCCAGAGCTATAAGATTTTTATTAACACCCCTAAGCATGCCTGGCGTACGCCAGGCCAGCCCACTCCGCTCACGCTAACAGGGGGGGACGTAACAAGCTACATTTCCGGGATCTTCCCCACTGGCTGAGATAACATGGTTGCATCCACTGTCCACTGCACTCCATACACCAGCGGTGTATGTCGACATGGATATGTGTGTGGTCTGCATACTGCAGTCTGGCCATCACTTCAACGCTAGACTTGGCATTGTGTACATTTTCATTCATCGGTCACTTGCCTCCTTCGCACATACCTGGTCCCCACCTCTTCCCACAATCTGCTATCGTGTGGCTGAGATGACATGCAGTTGATGGCTTATGTGCATGGCTTGCCCAGGTTGCCAGAGTGAGTTGTGCTGTCGTGTCTGGTGGGTGGGCATGTTGTTTGGCATGTTGTATGTGAGTTTGTGACGTGTGTATATCCAGTGTTGTGAGTTGCATGGTTGTGGAGTTGAGGTGTGTGGTGTGTTCATTTGGTACTTGCCAATGGGCAGCGCATTTCCATAGGTGCCAGCCAGGAAGCACCAGATGATGATGAGCTGTCGGAAGATGTAGAACTCATGCACTCGGACTGGGTGGTTGGCATCGACGTAGGTGGAGATTACCAGGTGGTCCACTATTGCCTGCACAGTGATGGTATGCATGTGCTTTTGGTAGCGGATATTGTGTGCAGTGTTGCCAGGGTTCACAAGTAGGACATGTGTGCATTAAATTGCCCCCTGACACGTGAGGGAAGCCAGCTATGGCTTTGATGCCTTGCTTGGTTTTCAGCTGTTCCTGCACAGTGGGGGGGAAGGGTAGGTAGTGTGGAACCAAGCTGATGATGGCATCCAAGACAGTTGGGGGGGCTTGGATGTGGCGAGCTGTGAGACTCCTCCGGCTCTGATGGTTGTTGGTTGGCAGGTCCCAGAGGCCAACTGGTGCGGCACAACCAGCAGCTTTGTCTGTGGAGGGATGTTGGCTGTCCGGTGTGCTGGTACCGTCGGCCTGTGGGCAATGGTGGTCAGGATGCGTAGGATGGTTGTCCTTATGAGCCTGTGGTGGGCAATGACGTTTCCTGGTGTTCGGTTTGTGAGGCTGGTGCGTTTTCAGCAGGTCGCTGTCTTTGTCTGCGCTGCCTCAGTGTTGGTCCGAGCGGGGGGCGGGTGGGGTCCGGGGGGTGGTGGGAGTGGGTGTTGTTGCCCTATTGGGGCTCCAGGCTGCATGTTCAGTTGCCCAGGTGCATCTGTTGTTCTTCATGTTTGGCTCTGGGCTGGGCTCCCTTGGCTGCTGACGGTTGTTGTCCGACTTTACACCAGGTCAGAGCAGGTGTTAATTTCCTGCTGCTAATGCGTCTTATTGCATGTTTTGTGATCTTATCGCCGATTTGGCTGGTCGTTGAGAATGTTGCGTAGTGGTGTTGTCGTGGCTTTTTGCACGGGAACGCCTACTCTGCATATCATTAGCGATAGTTGCCGGGGTCATCTGTGGCGATCTTTTTTGTGGCTGCATTCGCGGGTAAACTGGTGTTATGGGCTGTTGACACTGTGAATGGGGCGATAAGTTTATCGCAACTTTGGCTGTGATGAAGTGCCGTTAACTCGGTGATAGCTCCTTGAGAATATGCCCCTGAGTGTCAATTGGGGGGTTGGTGACAGCTTGTTCAGTGTTCAACAGTGTCCATCTTCTGTGGAGCTGTCAGCTGTTGATGTTTCTGGGACCAAGATAGGATTAGATGGAGCTATCTTGACCATGGAAAGAGACAGCTAAATCACACACTGCTGCAAAGAATGCTCTCAAGACGTCCTGCACTACCCAGGAATGTAAAGTGTGAACTTTCAGGTGACGCCCCAGGAGATCATTTTGGGTCTTCCGGTAATTAATCTGGGACATCAGGAAACCATTTTGGTCCCTTAAAGGTTCTATAATTTGTCCCAGCTGTTCCTACTGCTGTGTGGCTGCACCCTTCAGGTTTCTACCCATGGTGTTGACAATGGTGGATTCACCCTGTGCTTCCATTCCTGCAAAGGGTCCTGCCCTGGCCCTTCCTTAACTGCCCTGTGACATTGACTGGATGGCCAAGGTGCAGTTGGTCATGGCTGCCCAGAGGATGTTATTAATGTTGTTGTCACAGGAGCCAAGTCAGGAGAGGCCACAGTTATTGATGGTGTGGTGCTGCAGGGAGACTGTGGAGGCAGTGATATGCATAATGCAGGTAGGACTCTGCTGAGATTAAATTATATGTCCTGAGGGAGAGGAGTAGAAGAAGGATGCTGGCCACACAAACCTGGCGCACTAGGCTGCTCTACATGATGATTCTCATTGTCAGGAATGCCCCTCTCATTCCATGCTCCTGGTCTTCTTTACTCAGGCAGAGTGCCCAACACAGTTGATGTGGATGAGCAAGATCTTGGTGTTTGACCTTACAAACCAGAAAAAAGAAAGGATTTTGCCAATTATAGAGCATATTAATTGATGGTAATATTTTACCTTATTAAGATTTAGGGCTTGATTCAGAGTTATGCTGACAGCCTAGTCCATCACAAACATGACGTAGAACTATTACTGATCCGATTGAGGGAACAAGTAATGGAACAAGTGATACATTATGATGTCTCATGATAATGTGTGCAATATCACAGTGTTACTTATTAGATAAAATTAGAAACAATTATTCTTACTCCACTTTGCCATTCCTTCGCTTTTACTTACTAATATGAATTTGTTTTTAACAATTTGCTAAAAAGAGATTACAAATAAACTTCTACAATGCAGGGATATGGTACATTGAAACCCAGACCTGTAACACTGCTGTCTTAGTAAACATGGATTCACCTGCTCTAAGTTCTCCTACCACAAGTTAGTTACTTTATATTGTATTATACAGAATTTTAGTATGTGAATGAGAATGTAATGGGTTGAGCCTACATTGTTATAAGTAAATTGTTAGATATAGGTGTTAATTAGGGGAAGGTGTGATTTGTTCTCAAAATATGATGTTAGAGCATTTTGAATGGGTTAATTTTCTACTTTCTAAGATGAGTTGTTTTAAGCAAAATGAATTGCAGAGAATTGTTACAGAAATCATTTACTAAACTGTTGTGATTAAATTGGCATTAATGGAGAACATTTGGTTAGGGATTAGGGATCTGTAGTGTGAAAGGGGTACATTTGTTAGTGATAGAGAGCTATTGCTTGTATTTACCAGTGTCCACTCCAACTGGAATTCCTGTAATGCCTCCATTGTGGAAATGGGGAACACATTCTCCTCTGAAGGCATGAGGTTGAGGGGCCTGGGATCCCAACAAAAGTTGCCAGGGTGTCTTGGTGTACCCAGCAGGTGAAGAACTGACTCTCTTCGGCAGGTTATTCCATCTCTTGAAGATGTCCTCTGGTGATCATCTATTGTTAGAGAAAGCATTCACCTTCTCAACAATTCTGCCCCATATTTGCCTTCTGTGGGTCATGGTTGCTGTCTGGACAAGGGCTCCACACAACTATACCTTAATCCTAATATTCTCATCCACCTTACCAGTTGCCTCGTTTTCAATGTTTCTGGGTTGGCTTCATCCAAACACTGTGAAAATAAAAGCTGACGTAGTTCTGCTGCTAGAGCTTTGTGTTGTGAGTGGTAGATGGATTGTGTGGTTTGAGGAGTGTCTTTTGTAATGTGAGGTATTGTTGATAAGTTGATTTTCAGCAGGTGTGTGTTGATGGACACGTCCTGAAATAAGCAGATGTGTCTGTCAATAGAAACTCCTTCTGCCACTGCTGTCCTCTATCATGGGAGGCTGAACTCCCATCCTGACTGCAGACAACTCTAAATATGGCAGACAAGTGTCCGTCGTGCCAACATTAATGATGTCGATGGTGGACGGGGTTGTCTGAAGATGGAAGGCTTAGGATCGGCTGACAGCCAAACCTCAATCATGAGTCAGTCAGTCAGGCCAAATCCTAAATTTGGCGGATGAAAATCCTTCAGCCTGATGGATGTGTCAGTCCTTTCTTTATGGAAAATGATGGTCTATCTGCCAAACTCTAAATCAGGCCATCAGTCTTTTAAGGATTAAATTCCAGAAGCTGACTGTCATCCACTCTTGTAATTTCTCCTTGAAAGTGTAAGTTATGGATTACAAATTAATGTACAACTGAGAGTTATCTGCATATTGGTGGAACAAATTGCTAGAGTCTTTCAAAAGCAGATTAAGAGGTTTGACATACAAATGGAACATAATGGGGACGAGAGATCTGTGTGATACTCTGCAAGCTACTAGTGTGTAGTTCCCTTGTTTGACTAACTGAGAACAACCCGTAATGTAGGTTCCGAACTAGTTTAGTATTTTTTTCTTGAAACTCAGCCTGACTTCAAGAGTCTTCAGATGTATATCATGGTTTAATTTTACAAAGGCTACCAAAGGATCTAGTAGGACCATATAGCAAGACATTTCATGTTCTAGCATGCAATGAATGTTGTCTAGCACTATTAGAGTGACAGGTCCTATGCTGTAGTGCTTTATAAATCTGGATTTACAGGAGAAAAACAAGGCATTGTAAAAAAGGCTGCAATACGGAGACATAGCATTTACTCCGGTAAGTTTGTTTCATCCGACTGGAAGGGGGTCCAACTGACAAGAACCAACAGCAGTGTGTGATCCAGAACCTGGGCGCAGCCAGGCTCTTGTACTTAATTACACAATACATGTAAGTGTCAGAATATAACTCATCTCCCCTTTAATCATAACACTAGCTAGAAAAAGACACTAAACTAAATTTCCAATTATAGCAAAATCTACTAAAAGAACAAAAACAAAGTGAAAACAAAAGAAAACCAACTACCTGTACAAACCCAAATAATCACAATTCAAATGCCATAAACAAAGTACAGACGAAAGTAAATATAATTTCTCATGAGATGAACAACAACTAGATGCAAACCAGAGTCAACTTACATACCCATCAAACTTCTTCAAAGTCCTGATCTCCAGGCGATCTCTAAGTACCCTGGATGTGTTACCACCATTTTCACCTACCCTAGAAACAAACGCCGGTTTGTTTTGCTCACACTGCTCCTTTCCCATATGAGCTCTCATAATCTTCTTACATGTTCATACATTTCCATCACTCAGCAACTCAGTTGTAGGTCTCAGTTATTATGACAGGCAACTCAGGTTTGAGGCTTTGCCGAGTCTGGTGACCATGGGAGGAAGGGTAGAGATGCAGCTCACAATAGCTAAAAAGAAAATTACAGTATACAGATCATCAGTGTCCAGTGTCAGTAGATAATCTTGGAGTGGTTGCAAAATGTCTGTGAGTCTTGTGGTGGGAGGTTGTAGCTTAGCATATATCTCACTAGTGATATCACAGTAGACCATACTTCACAACCACGCAGCACTGGTGCGGCGAGTCCCGCTGTCCCAGTGCAATGTCAGCTAATGTTTTGCAAGTAAGAGTGCTATTGCAGTAAATATGCACACTCCTTTCGGGATGTCATTGACATAGCCCAACAGTTCCGGGAGGGGATCAGGTGTATGCACAACTCCTATCATCGTGGACATCCTTGAGAAAATCTTTAGCCAGTATGCTCCTATGTGTATGCACGTCCATGCCAAATACACAAAATCTGCCTCATCTGCACAACACTTGACTATGCAGAGGATCACATGGAGTCTATTCTAGCCAAGTTGTGTGGAGTTGGCCCGGTTTAAAAATGTGTAATGTATTAGTGTGTGCCGATGGTTTGGGGAGAAAAGTTTCATCTTGCTGTAACAGTAGTCTCAGATTTTGCCAGTTAGTGTGTGCCCCACGTCGCGTTGCCATACTGGCCAGATCCTAGTGTCTTGTTTCAGTTTCATAGCAACGCAGGCTTGGTATTGTCTAGAGACCAGTCTTTCCCCTTCAATGTCGGCAATAATTAATGTCAAAGGGGGAAAATCCTCCGGGGATTATTTGCTACTGGGAGGGCTGGTGAGTATGGGATTCCCCTCCAAGGAGTCGGGAGAGTTTCCTCCATTCCCAACTCGTGATTGGCAATGTTTGGATGTTGGTGGGGTCCAACTGGATGCCCTTGGATAGTACGGAAGGTCCCCGATTGGTCCTCATTGGGGAGGTGGGCGTCTCTACGTGATCCCACTGATATGCAAATTGATATTGCGCTACAAGATATTACAGTTGGAAATCAGGCACACCAAATCCTCCCCTTTTGTAGGGAAGCACCTGGGTGTCCCGTTTAATGCGGGGTCTACGTCCACCCCAAATAAGCCGTAGGAGGAGAAATCTTAGGGTAACAAAAAATTGTTTGTTAAGGGGATGGGAATATTCAGAAATAAGTATAAGAAATGAGGGAGGATAACCATTTTAATAGCAATACAGCCCTAACCCATGTCTCAATTGTTGTGGACAGTTTGTCGATGGCTGGTCCATAATTCAAATGGATTACCTATTTGTTCTCCCAATGTAGAATAATGGCAAGGTATTTTGTGAGTCCGCCACACCAGGTCAGGGGATATTCAATGTTCATTTATGATGTGACATTAGTAAAAGTGAATAGTTCTGATTTGGCCCAATTATTATTGAGGCATGAGTGGCCACCAAACTTAATAATTTCTCATACAATGGGAATTAGAGTATCTGCAGGTTGGGGTATAAAAAGCAAGATGCCATCTGCGTACATGGGCACTAGTAAGAGCCCAGGGCTAAAGTGTAAACCACAATGCTGGTGTTTCCCCTGGAGGTGATGGACCAAGGGGTCCATGGCTATAATAAAATGCAGTGGCGACAAGGGGCAACCATGTCTGGTCCCTCAGCCCCTGTGAAGGGCTCTGAAAGAGAGTTGCTGGCCCTCAAATGTGCCACGGGGTGTGAATATAGTAACATAATAGGAGCAGTGTACCCCAAAGGCAGGCCCAGTTTGTCCAACATCACCCACCGAAAAAGTAAGGCTTGGTGGTAAACTCCGCTTCGCTGGCAGAGTTTGTGGAGTTTTGTCACTCTGCTGAAGGCTACCGCAGGATTCAGCGGCCCATGGTCACCACACAGCCCACACAACAGGACCACAGCTTCCCAGCCGCATGATGATCATAGTACCACCGATGCCTGTAGTCTTCTTGATGAATGGGGCAGGGCGGACGGCTCAGCGAGGCTTGATAGACTCTATCTCAGCTTCCCCGTCAGCCCCAGTTGCCGTCAGGACTCTACGGTGTGCGCTGGGCCGAGGTCAGTCCGCCTGTGTCATGTCCTCTCCAGACCGATGTGCCCGGCCGAAAGACCTCAGCCGGTACTGCCTTTGTTATGATTCAATTCTCTTTATTGGCATTTCAAAGCAGAGAAAAATTTAATCAACAACAAGCATTATATAGAGCATCATAGCACTCTTTGCAATTATCATAATGAACATGAAACACAAAAGGTCCTTAAAAAAAAGGCCCCCAGGTCCCACCCCCTTAATATATTCTGGAGAGCTGTTTTAAAGGCTAACTCTATCTGTCACCCTCCATGGGATTTTAGTGATAAGGTAAGTGCATTTGGAAGTCCTAAAACTACATAGGCAGGGAACATGGTAGCTGCGTGGCTATATGTGTATCGATGTCAGAGAGGATTGTATCCCAATATCTCAGAAGCTTGGGGCAATCCCAGAGCAAATGGAGCAGCGTTCCAGTTGAGATTCAACCCCTCCACCAATCAGCATTACGCTGTGGATTATACCTATGTTGTTACGGCGCGGGACGAATCATGACCCACAGCGCTGCCCGTTTTCTCCTCGCGGGACACGGTGCTGCTCGCGGCGCCCCTCCCTCCTCTTCAGGGGCATCACAGTGCGGCATGATGGCCCGGTTTTGCCCCCGCAACATCTGTTGGTTTGCTCTGTTGGGCCCGCCGCATACTTGCACAGCAGCCCATCCATTTCATGGTGCACCTTGGGGCACTACACTTACCTGGTGTTGGCATCTGGTGATCCCCCTCCTTGGGGTCCATACTGTTGCTCTCCTCTTCTCAACCTTGCACCCAGAAGGCAATGGGGGAGGGTTACTTACCTTCCTAAAATAACGATCTTCCTACACTGCACTTCACTTCTTTCCCTATCCAAGTTGGCGACACCTCTCCTTCCTGTTGCTGTATGTCACTTCCTGTTTCTCTGTATATAAGGCATCAGAACCTTTCCTTCCTTGTGTTGCAACACTCCTTGTTCCTGCTGGTGTGTCCTAGCTCCTGTTGATTCCTTGGCTCCGATTTTGGTGATTCCTTCCTTTCGTTGGCACTCCTTTTCCCTTGTGCCTTCTGCTCCAGCTTGATTTCTAGTTTACTCCTGGTTCATTTTGGGCACCTGGTCTTCCAGTGTTTTCTGGCTCCTTGTCTTCTCCTTCATTCCTGGAGTCTCCGCGTCATCATCAGAGATTCTTTCCCCTCTGGGGTTTCTCCTCTTGGGGCTCCTTCTGGAGGACACTGGCTGCTTAGGCTTTCATTGTCGGCAGCACCGTGGCTTACAGAAGGAGTCGCCCCTATCTCAGACAAACCATGACTTACAAGAACCAAAGTCACAGAGTCAATTGTAAATAAACAACTTACTCGTTTCTTGGAAGATAGTGATGTATGGCACCCCAACCAGGCAGGTTTCAGGGCCCAACATTCCACCGAATCGGCCCTCCTGTTCACTACAGAAACTATCCGCTCAGCCCTAGACCAAGGCAAGAAGGCCGTCCTGATTTTATTAGACCTATCGGCGGCCTTCGATACGGTCTCACATGCCATCCTATTAGACCGGTTAATAACATCTGGTGTCACAGGGACAGTGCTTGAGTGGATAAGAAACTTTTTAAGTGACAGGAGGCAAGTGGTGACCCTGGGGGAATTCTGCTCCAGTGAAAAAGCGCTGTTGACGGGAGTTCCGCAGGGTTCGAGCCTGAGCCCGACCCTGTTTAATGTTTATACTGCACCCCTGATAAAACTGATATCGTCATTTGGCATAGACGCTATAGCCTATGCCGATGACACACAACTTATCCTGGTAATGGATAAGGATAACCAAGCCTGGGAGGATAAGCTCAAAGGTTGCCTAACGGCCACCTTTGAATGGATGCGCCTAAATCACCTGAAATGCAACACAGGTAAAACAGAGATCATGCCTATAGGCCCAAAAAATGAGTTCACCCCACGATTATGGTGGCCAGAAAAAGCTGAAATACCACCTCATACAACCAACTCGGCCCGTAATCTGGGGGTGCATTTTGACTCTGACCTGTCTTTTAGACAACAAGCAGCTAGAGTGGCAGGCATGTGCTTTGGGGTAATAAAGGGACTGAGAAAGTTCTTTGATCTTTTGCCCCTTGAAGCAAGGAAAACAGTTACGGTTGCACTTGTAACACCGCGCATCGATTACTGCAACAGCCTCTATGCTGGTACAAATAAAGTTGTCACACACAAACTTCAGATGGTGCAACATGCAGCAGCGAGGCTGGTTCTAAAATGGCCGAAAAGATCATCTGCAACCAAAGCCCTCAAGGCATTACATTGGCTGCCCATTACAAAAAGGGTTTTGTTTAAAGTACTGTTAATTACTTTTAGAGCTGTTCACAACCTAGGCCCGTCCTATCTGAGGAAAAAATTCAGCAGATACTGTCCAATCAGAGCACTGCGTTCTTCAACGGCCAACCTGCTTACCGTCCCGAGTTTCAGACTCAAAACTCGAGGGGGCAAATCCCTGGCGGTACTGGGAGCAAAAGCATGGAATACTCTTCCCCCCCAGTTGAGATTACTGGATAAAGAAATAGACTTCCGTAAACATCTAAAAACCTGGATCTTTAATCTCCAAGATATAACTGCCAGAAGCCTAGTGTAATTCGGGTTCTCGGTCAAGTAAGCATAGGGACTACCTAACATCTGGTGGTCCTTTCTGGGCGCCTAGATGCTCCTTGGAGCGATTGCCGCGCGATACAAATTGGCACTTACATTACATTACATTACATTACAAAGCCGGGAACCGTTCCAACGCTTCAGGACTGATAAGAAAGACCCTAGACAGATTGCAACGCCGAAAACGCGCATGGATTCTTCACAATCCTCCCCTATCGAAGGGTCGGTAGAAACAGCACAGGCATTAATGCAGACAGTTCAACAACAAGCCCAAGAACTACAACACATACAAGAAGAAAACATAGGCTTACGCCACATGCTGACAACTAAGACATCCGATGTACCCATGGTCTCTACCTCTACTCCTCGTTATTCTGGAGATCCCAATAAGCTGAAGAGATTCTTGGATTCCTTGACTGTGTTCTTTGACTTTCGTCCAGCCCAGTTTTGCTTGGATAGAAATAAAGTTGGGTACCTGATTAGTGCCTTGTCTGGTCCTACATTAGCATGGGCAACACCCTTGGTAGCCACAGAAGACCCACTACTGTCAAATTATGTGTCTTTTCTTGATTCCTTTAAACAGATGTTTGAGTGACCTGGGCTGGAGACCTCAGTGAAAGAAGCTTTGTGTGACATCCAACAAGGCAGTCAGGACTTCTTGCAGTACATCACACGCTTCAGCTAATTGGTGGCGGAAACTACTTAGGTGGAATGAACACTGGGAACTCTTTTTTGCAGAGGGTTGCAAGAAGAAATCAAAGATGAATTAGTACTTTCTCCTCGTGTAGAAACGATGACTGAGTTAAAGGACTTAACATTATCAATTGAACATCGTCTCAATAAACGTCGTTTGGAGAGACGAAAGTCACGACTCCAGCAGCATACCGGAGTAACCCAACCTAATGTTTGTAAAACAGAAACCTCTGTGTCCAACATACAGCATTCTACAGGAGAAGAACCTATGCCGATAGGCTTAACTAGGGGATCCCTGTCTGAGGTCAAACATGAACACAGAAGAAAACAAGGACTGTGTCTGTATTGCGGCCCCTCAGGGCACGTGAGTCGCAATTGTCCCACTCATCCTCCTAGGCAGTTGGAAAATGCCAAATCCCGTCCTCTGTTAGAAGGGAGAGGATGGGATGGTCTGGAATCACTTCGATCTGTACCTCAAATGAAACCTCCACCCCTCTCTTTCTTCTGCCTCTGCTAATAGGGCTTCCCAATGAAGTAGAAGAGAAGATCCTAGCATTGTTGGATAGTGGTGCCAATGGGATGTACTTGGATGAAGCATGGGCTGATGAGAGGTGAATTAGTCGTGTCCCTAAAGAGATCCGGAAACAAGTACATACCATGGATGGAACCCCCTCATTTCCTGTCCAGTCAAAGCCATGACACCGTTATTACAGTTTACATTCAGAAAACGCCAAGAACACATGTCTTTTGACCTGATCGCCTCACCCAGCCATGTCATGATCTTAGGTATACTTTGGCTAATCAGGCATAACCCGTATATCAACTGGGAGACAAGGACCATTTCCCTGTCATCACACTTCTGTCAACAATTCTGTTACTCCACTGAAGAATATTGGTCTCCTAAGGTAATGCCTATGATTAAAAAGGAAGTCTGTACCTCAGTTAACTCCGTCCAAGGCGTACCAAGTCACTACCATACATATGTTGACATCTTTCAGAAGCCTACGAAAGCGACGTTACCTCCTCATAGGGAGTTTGACTGTGCCATTCCATTGGAACCTGTAGCAACCGTACCCTCCAGAAGAGTATATTCTCTCACTGAACCCAAGAAAGAGACTCTCAGACAATATCTTGAGGAAAATCTCCAGAGTGGCCTCATCGATCGATCCTCGTCACCTGCCAGGGCACCCCTCTTCTTTGTCCCCAAGATGACCAAAGATCTCCGACCATGTATTGACTTCAGAGGCATGAATAAAGTCACCATCAAAGACCGCTATCCGTTGCCTTTGATTAAGGATATCCTGGAGTTGGTACGATGGGCACAATTATTCACCGAGTTGGATCTCAAGGGTGCCTACCATCTCCTTTGTATCAATGAAGGGTATGAGTGGAAAACCACATTTCGAACTCCATTATGGCATTTTGACTACTGAGTTATGCCTTTTGGGTTGACCAACGCCCCTTTCATCTTTCAAAGGTTCATGGACAATGTGTTCTCAGATCTCCTAGACCAGATAGTGGTAACATACCTAGACGACATATTGATCTACTCAGCAGTTCCTGAGTTACATCGCACACATGTCATGCAAGTCCTAGAAAGACTATGCCAAAATAGTCTCTTCTGTAAACCTGAAAAAGGTGAGTTTGACAAGTCTGAGGTAGAATATTTTAGTTACCGAATTAACAGAATGGGAATAACCATGGATCCTCAAAAGGTACAGGCTATTTTGGATTTGGCCATCACCGTCAACCATTAAAGAAACACAGTGTTTTCTAGGTCTGGCAAACTTTTACCATCAATTCATTGACAACTTTACTCACCAAACCAGCTACATAGCCCAAACATTAAAAAAAGAGTATCTCCGGCAAGGGTTCAAGTGGACCAAAGCTGTAGAACAGGCTTTCCAGTCCCTAAAAAAGGCTTTCATGCAAGCACTCATTTTACGACACCCTGACACAACAAATAATATTTTTGTGGAAACAGATGCGTCAGACAGAGCTGTTGGTGCCATCCTCCTCCAACAACAAGAAGACGACGGACTGGAAGATCCTGTGTTCTAACTGTCATATGTCCTGTCAGACTCTGAAAGGAACTACTCTGTCCTAGATTGAGAACTACTGGCCATGAAGTTGGCCCGCAGTGAATGGAAACAGTTCTTATAGGGAACCAAAGAACCTTTTGAAATCAGAACAGACCATATAAACCTTCAATGTCTCCATAAGATTCAATGCCAAAATAGTCGTCAAGCCCAGTGGGTTTACTTTTTTAGCCAGTATGACTTTGACATTTCCTATACACCAGGATCTCAGAACACTTTGGCAGACGCCTTGTCTCGTCATTATCCAGAAAGACCTACCCTCCCACAACACAACATAGTTGAGCCACAAAGAGTTATTGGCATGGTTCAATCCTTCATAGACAGGGTTCATTCTGAATAGAAATCTATGAAACAGGAAGAATGGAAGAAGCTAGTCGATCTGGTTAAGCAGCATGACACCAACTACTACCACGGTAGGGCCTTATTCCTTCCCACACAAAAGGTACAGCTAGAAGCCCTACCGTGGCAGGTCATTGTGGTTTCAAGACTACCCTATAACTGATACTTTGCTCTTTCTGGTGTCCATCGATAAGCAAAGATACCGAGGTCTACGTATCATCTTGTCCTGTCTGTGCCCAAGCCAAAACATTGCATACTGAACCCTTGGGATTGCTTCAACATCTACCTGGTCCACCAGCTCCATTGCATACCATTTACAACTACTTCATTTCCTCTCTGCCTCCATCTGCAGATAACCAGGTTATAATGGTGACAATAGATGCTTTCACCAAGATGGCTCATTTCACCAACTTTAAAAAACGACTTACTGCAAGAGAGCTCGAAAGCATCTTTATACAAGAGATATGCCGCCTCCATGGCCTGCTGCTGGTGATTGGATCGGATCGAGGCCCTCAGTATGTATCACATTTGTGGATTTGTTTTTGTAAAGTTCTTCATATTGAGGTGGCCTTGTCCTCTGGGTTTCATCCCCAGAGCAATGGTCAAACAGATTGCTTAAATCAAGGGCTAGAGCAATACCTCCTCTGTTATTGCAGTGCGACTCAGAGCGACTGGCCCTCCTACCTACTATTGGCAGAATACTCCTTCAACAACTCAGTCCATAGTGCGTCCAAGGCAACCCCATTCTTTTGTTTATACGGTTTCCATCCTAGGACCTTTCCTTCAGTTCTGCAAAACAATCCCTCTGTTCCGGTGGCAGCCTCTTTTATTCGCCACCTCGGAGCCCTAAGATCTAGGGTTCATGTCCATCTCCAAGAAGCTAAGGAGAAAATGAAGGACACTGCTGACATCCATCGCCGCCAATCTCCATCATACCAAGTCAATGACAAAGTCTGGCTGTCCTCGAAATTTCTACCTTTTCAGTTATCACATAGTAAATTTAAGCCACGCTTTTATGGTCCATTCAAAGTTACTCAAGTGGTGAATCCTGTGCCTTTTCAACTTCAACTGCCATGTGCTTGGAGTATACATCCTGTTTGTCATGCCTCTCAGTTGAAACCCTATGCCTCAGTTCCCTATAGGAGGTTTTTTTCTTCTCCTCCTCCTCCTATTTTGGTTAATGAGGTACCTGAGTACGAGGTTCAGGCTATCAGTGACTCTCGGTTCTTTAAGCCGTTTGCAGTTCCTTGTCCATTGGAAAGGCTATCCCCTCAGTGATAACTCTTGGAAGGAAGTTGACTCTGTCCATGCTCCTGTTCTTGTCTGCCATTTTTTCAGCTTTTTCCTGGTAAGCCCGGCGCTTCCGGAGGGGGACCTACTGTTACGACACAGGCCGAATCATGACCTGTGGTGCTGCCCATTTTCTCCTCGCGGGCCATGGTGCACCCCATGGCACCCCTCCCTCCTCTTCAGAGGCACCGCGGTGCGGCACAACGGCCCACTGTTTTTGTTTTGGCGGCGGCACAGAAAGCACCTGTGACGCCTGTTCGTTGGCTCTGTCAGGCATGCGGCATACTTGCACAGAGGCCCATCCATTTTATGGGGTACCTTGGGGCACTACACTTATTTGGTGTTGGCATCTGGTGATCCCCCTTCCTTCGTGGCCATATTGTTGCTCTCCTCTTCTCAACCTTGCTCCCAGAAGGCAATGGGGGAGGGTTACTTACCGTCCTAACATGGCGAACTTCCTACACTGCACTTCACTCCTTTCCCTATCCGAGATGGCGACACCTCTCTTTCCTGTTTAGTCACTGCCTGTTCCTGTATGTCACTTCCTGTTTTTCTGTATATAAGCGATCAGAACCTTTCCTTCCTTGCGTTTCAACACTCCATGTTCCTGCTGGTGTGTCCTCGCTCCTGTTGGTTCCTTGGCTCCTATTTTGGTCATTCCTTCCTTCTGTTGGCGCTCCTTTTCCCTTGCACCTTCTGCTCTACCTTGACTTCTAGTTTTCTCCTAGTTCCTTTAGGGTTCCTGGTCTTCCAGTGTTTTCTGGCTCCTTGTCTACTCCTACATTCCTGGAGTTTCGTTGTCATCATCAGGGGTTTTTCCCCTCCGGGTTTTTCCTCTTGGGACTCCTTCTGGAGGCCACTGGCTGCTTAGGCTTTCATTGTCGGCAGCACCGTGGCTACCGGATGGGGTTGCCCCTATCTCGGACAAACCAGGACTTACAAGAACTGAAGCCGGGAACCGTCCCAACGCCTCAGGACTGGTAAGAAAGACCCTAAACACGACATGTGTAGGCAATTCTGTGTATGATGCCAGTAAGTAACTATCTTGTTAGCAGTTTCGATGCTAGCTGTGTAATATCTGTCTTCTCATTCCCTCTATGTCAATTGTCTCCTAGTTCTAGTTCTCATTGCCCCTGGCATGTTGTTTTTTGTTTCATAGAAAAGCTTGGTGTAATTTTCCGTTCAGTAATTAGGAGTCGGTCTGAGGTTTTTGTCACCAACCACTTCTCAAAAGCAGGAAGTGGGCACTGTGTCCCTTGGCAAATCGTCGGGTGTGTTAGCTAGTGTCATACTTGAACATAATGCACTCTTTCCAATTTCCAAAAACATGTGGCCAATGGAGCGGCATCTCGCCCTCTGCCATGGTAAAAATGTCACCTGGTCCCTACCTGAAGTAAAGTCAGCATATTCACAATTGGCATCAATGAGAAGGAGAATGAGGACAATCCATTATAGACTCCCACCCGATTGCACACATTTATCGCAGCTCTAGCAATAGGGGAATTTTCCATAAATGCTGCCCAGCAACTGCTTGATCCATGAATAACCAGTGTTTCTCTGACTCCTCCCTAGACCATTCCATAAGGAATCGGAGTTGCACCACCTGGTAATAGTGCATGAGGTCTGGGATGCCCAAACCGCCTTCACCTGGGGTCTTCAACTAAGTTGGCGAACGTTCGCAAGAAAAAAATCACGTACTAGACCTCATCCCTGAGATATTACTTAACGCGGGCAGTCACGGTTGCGACCACTCACATTGAGAATTCTGCCATTTGTTTTGAAGAAGCTATCACTCAAGAGGATTGTCTACTTGAGCAGTGGAAAGCAGCTGCACCCTCTGGCGCAACACAGAGTGCCATTTTACAATGAGCAAAACAAAACCCCCTTAACCCAGTTGAGACCGGGCAAATATGGTAACAGAAGAACAATGTCTCAAATGGTCAATCATGGAAAAAGGACCATTAGAAAATTGAAATTAATCATAACAAACAGGACAAGGGAGACCAAGAGGAGATTAAAGGTTGTTATTTGTACATAGAAGTACAAAAACAAAATTAAATTACAGTAACCATAACAACCTTGTGAACAGTGTTAGGACAAGATAAAAGTGTTAAGGTTTTTTAACTCTAGGAAAACATCCCACCTTTAATGGAAAAATGGATAACCCACAGGGGCAAGCTCAGTAGCTTGACCTGACACCATACCTGTAGTTATCATAACCCCAGTTATGGGCCTTCTGTAGGGGTTATGGTGTAAAGACTGGCTCTCATGATACCTAAGAGAAGTAATCATAACCCCAGTTATGGGCCTTCTGTAGGGGTTATGGTGTTAAGACTGGCTCTCATGCTTCCTAAGAGAAGCTCATAAGGCTTGTGGCAGAACATGAGAGAGATCATACAGTGGATGTAGATGAGTCCTGGGGGAATCATCCACAGGAGAAGAAGATGCTGAGGAGGTGGTGGAGAGCCCTGCCACAGAAGAGGAAGCTCCCTCAGAGGAGGAGAATACCCTAGAAAGATTGGCTAGGACATTGAACCTAGAAGCTTAATTTCTGGACAAAGAGTAGCAGACAAAAGAGATAGGCCTAGGACCTATCTCTGGTGGCAGCAATATCATTACTAGTGAGAGGGAGGAATCTTTTGGCCCTAGAATCCCCAAAGGAATTGCCCCAAAATATGTAGAGGGTGATGACATTACAAAATGGTTTACTGCTTTCGAGAGAACTTGTAACATATGAAAGGTAGCAAAAAGCACTGGGGCTTTCTCTTGTGGGATCTTTACTCAGGTAAATGCAAGGAGAGACTACTGACATTGACTGAGAAGGATGCTGAGTCTTATGACCTCGTGAAGGGTACCTTGAGTGAGGACTTTGGACTCTACACTGAAGAATATATAATTCAATTCAGGGAGACTTGAAAAACCCAGAGTCAGCCCTGGGTTGAATTTGTAGACTTTTCAGTGAACACTAGGTGGTTAATTAACAGGTATGAATGTGCATGACTATGTTGGGCTTTACAATTTAATCATGAAAGAGCATTTGTTGAGTAAATGTTACAATGAGTTACATCAGCACCTGGTAGACCTGGGTCCACTTTCTCCTCAAGAGTTGGGGTTAACCAAAACTGCCACTGGTGGGGGTGACCAAAAGAAAGAGGCCAAAAAGACCCTCAAGGGAACAATGGTGATCAAAAAAAAAAAAAAAAGTTTTTTTAGGCCCCCAAAATCCTGCCCAGGAGGGTGGGCCCTAAAACACTTTGAAGCCCAAGTGTGGGTATCAGGGTAAAAACTGTGATCCCAAAAAGGCGTGGTGTCGGGATTGTAAAGCTCTTGGACACCTAACTGGAGACCCTAGCTGTAAAAACAAAAAGAATGCCCCTAGTACACCTGGTGCAATATTACAGAAGGGGCACCGGGGGTGCTATGGGCATTTGCACCGGCTTTGTGTGTTATGCATCCCCTTTTATAATACCAATAGCGCTGGCGCCCTTAAAACGCCAGCGCTACCTTCAGAGGGTGTTCCCTCAATTGCATAGGGGCATGCCCTATACAAATGAAGGAATTCCTTTGACTCTGCGCCTTCGCCATATTACAGATGTGGGCGCAGAGTCAAAGAAGTCCTCAGGAGGCACACTGACAGTGTGCGATTCAAAAGGTGGCGCACTGTCAGTGCACCTCTTGAGAGCAGCCTTCTGGACCCCCCAGACATCCCCTTGCAGGCAGCCTGCAAGAGAATCTCTATTCCCCTGTAAAAGTGCAGGTGGGTGCCGCCTGCACTGTGAAACATGGAGCAGCTGCTCTGTGTTTTCACATGAATGCATTGCCCCCAGGGCAGCGCAGGTTTGCGGCTGCCCTGGAGGCAGCCCATGCACCATAATGGGGTGCATTATCACTGTTTGCGCCTGGCGCACCTTTTGAAACGTTTGCTGGTTGCAAACAGTGATAATATGTAATACGCCCCCTGCAGTAAACGCATTGTAAGTCTCCAGATGGGATCACTGGTGGGCCCTGACTATGTTTGAGAGCCTGCTGAGGCACCTCTAGTCACAGAGGGTGGAGTGAATATAGCAAACCAATATAGCAACCCTGACTGTTTGGCCCAGTAATCTGGAAAAATAAAGACAACAGTCACATATAAATGGGCTTAAAGTTGAAGCTCTGTGAGATACTGGTGCCAGTGTCACCATGGTAACTGAGAGCTGGTGTCCTCAGACCAGTACTTGCTTAGAGAGTCTTACGCAGTCCTTAATGCTGACAATCAGGCTAAGGTACATCCCATTGCATCTTCTACAATATCTATACAGTGTCTGGTTAGCAATGATTTGGCGTCCTCAGCATGGGCTGAGGCCAAAAAGACACCCCATGCAGCCATGCTGGGTATACCTGAATGGGTGTGTGTAAAAAGAAGAGAACAGTGTAGAGCCCAGGGTGAAAAAAAAGTATTGGAGCCTGAAATTATGGACCGACTTTCCAAGAGAAAGGGTAAGAAGTCTGGGATGCCAACTTCTATTCAGACACCACATCAAGTCACCACTCCACACGGAGAAGACCTGTCAGTCCCAGGGGGAACAGAGCCCCCAGAGCTTGGCCTTACAAGGCAGAGCTTTTGATCCTAAGGGGGACCCTCTAGTGAAGATCTGCGCCATGGGCAGAGAACCTGTCCCACGCTTGAAAGCCTGAGGCAGCAAGCTGCTGCTCAGGAAAAGTGAAATGTCATTGGTTCCCACAGGACCTATTGGGAGAAAGGACTCCTTTACACTGAGGCAGAGACCCTGAACCTGGTGCCACTAGGAGAATAGAATTACCTCAACGATTTAGAGAGTTTCTTATAACATTGGCCCATGACATTCTCCTAGTTTGCATCTTGGCCAGACCAAGACTTGGAGTAGGTTGGTGAACCAGTTCTACTGGCCAGGAATGTCCCAGAAGGTAAATGAGTTATGCAACACCTGTGCCACCTGTCAAGCTAGTGGCAAGGATGGTAGCCACCTAAAGGCCCCCTTAATGTCACTTCCAGTAGTTGGGGTACCCTTTGAGAGGAGTGTGATTGACATTGTTGGTCGTCTTGACCCTCGACACCGACAGAAAAAAGATTTATACTGGTGGTAGTGGATTGTGCCACCAGGTATCCTGAGGCAATTCCCCCTGAGGACTACTTCTGCTCCTGCAGTGGCCAAGGCCCTCCTTGGTTGTTTTACTAGGGTTGGGTTTCCAATAGAGGTAGTATCAGACAGAGGTGCAAACCTCAAGTCTTCATGCTTGAATCAAATTTGGACTGAGTGTGGAGTGACTTACGAGTTCACTACCCCATACCATCCGCAGACAAATGGGCTTGCTGAAAGATTTAACAAGACGCTAAAAGGTATGATTAGTGGACTCCCTGAAAAGCTCAAAAGGAGATGGGATATCTTGCTACCATACAATATAACAAAAGAGAGAGAAAGGGATTTCACAACTAAGTTGTAAGGGGTACTCCCAGTCCCCTGAGGTATACAAAATAAACAAAGAAGGGGGTATCCTTAAATGAGAGAAGGTAAAAACCTTCTATCTGTTAGAGAGTTCTCAGAGAAGTAAAAAGAAAAATTATTTCTTTTTGATGAAACCCCTCACTCACCAACCTAGTTGGTGACGTGCTTCATCATCGGGGTCCACCCGAGCAGCCGAATACCACCCGGGTGTGCTTCAACGCCTGATTACAGCGGAGCAGGTTCGTTATTATGTCAGTACGTGTAAGTGACGTGTGTGAGTGAGTGAAATAAAGTTAAAAGTAATCCTACTGTACTCCCTAACAAATTTATTATGGAGCAGCAGGGTCACGGTTAAAAAGTGGTGAGGTGTAATACTAATGTAGGTTTGATTTGACCTAAAGTATTATCCAAATATTGATGGTCTACATGTTTCAACCTTTGAGTGTAGTCACAGGTTTTCGTCAGGACCTATCGACACACCGGGCGGTCTAGACACACTAAGGTGCATCCAACCCTGGAGCGTCTGTGTGCCACCTACATATACTTGCGAAGGTGGTAAAAAGGGTTCAGGGAGTCCTCTGCGTACAGATGAACCTGAAAAAAGAACATACAGTTCTGGGCAATCAGAAAATGATCTATTTAAAATTAGAGTGAACAGTGCCCATTTCCGTGTGAACTCTCATTTTTGCGCATATAATCACCTCATTCTGAGTTATGCGCCCCAGGTAATTACCAGTGATTATTGGAACCGAACATCCGTTCCATATTATGCGAAATTAGCATCGACCCACTAAATCATTGTGGAAGTCGTGGGTGTCTTATGGCTACACAGCAATTGTGAGCATACTTGATTTGTGATTCTATAGAGCGGCCAGACGCACGTGAAAAAGACTCTATTTGTGACATGCGTGCGCTAAGGAAATTATTTAAAAACAGAACACGGTGAAAATAAGGGAAAAGACTCAAAACTCACTCGCGATTCTAACTCGAATCGTATCATGGGCTCATAAGGGAGGCAGACGGTGCTGCGTTACTGTTGGACAAAAAACACAAAACCCAGGCGGCAATGATCAGAACACTCAACTCTAAGTGCCTCACGTGTGTGTGGCCACCAGCTCTTCCCTACACACTCTTACCTCAGCTCACCGACTGCCTGCCACAAACCTGCGGTGCTTCCCCCAGGCGCCCGGATGTTACTGAATGGGCAGCAAGGCTTCAACTAAATACTCCTCACTTCCTGGTTATACGTCACATGACTAGTGGGCGTGGCCTGGAGTGAGGAGACAGTTCTTAAAGGGGCAGGTCGGTTTTACCGGTGAATGGCTAGTCATAGGTGAGAAAATAAAAAGGAGTTAAGAGTGATTGTTAAAAAATATATTTACATGGAATAAGACATTCCACACGTGGGAGGAATGCTCCAAAAAGGAAAACAGTAGTTCAGCTAAAATTACATGGCACATTGAGGTTACTTGTTCTGCACAGAGTTCCAAGGTATGCAATCGTTCATACCATGTTTGTGGGTGGACAACCCATATATCCAGCATTGTTCTTTCTCATACAGATATTTCTGTGTGTTGGTACCAGTCACAGTTTCAATTATCGTCCAACGCATGTCGTTAGGTGTATGATGGTATTGAAGAAAGTGTTCTGTTAGACGTGTGGTTTGTTTTTTGCATCTAATAGTGCTCCTGTGCTCACAGATTCTCTGCTTCACTTTCCTTGTTGTCATCCCTATGTAACGAAGTTTACACGAGCAGGTAATTAAATACACTGCATTGGTGGTATTACAGTTTGTATGTTTTCTTTGTGACCATTCTCTGCCAGGTTCTAGGGATAGTGTTTTTGTGGCTGTGGTGAGATGGCACACGCTACAGTCACCGCATGGAAAATGACCTGTAATGTTAGGTAGGCCCCATGAATTAAGGACAGTACATCTTGTTGGTGTTTCTGGTTGTTTTGGTCTGGTGTGTAGCAATGCATCTTTAATACTCCTTGCTCTCTTGAAAGAGAACAAGGGTTTTTCCCATTTTAGATCGCCTGTATTCAGGATGTTCCAGTGTTTGTTAATTGTCCTTGTGACCTGGTTAGAGATAGTACTGTATGTGGTGACGCACGTAAGAGGCGTGTCCGTCACTTGTTTGGGATTGGGTTCCAACAGTGCCTCACGGTTCTGATTAGCAGCCCGTTTTTTGCAAGTTGCTAATATCTTTTCGGGATATCCTCTGTGTGACAATTTAAGTGACAGGTCATTAGCTTGGGAGCGGAAGTCAGAGCTCTTGCTGCAATTTCTCCTTATTCTGAGATACTGTCCGAAGGGGAGGTTTTCCCTGAGGGGCCTGGGGTGGAAGCTATCAAACCTAAGTAGATTGTTTTTCGCAGTCGGTTTGTAGTGTGTGCGGGTTTCAAGGACCCCGTTCTCTATGGTGATCACAACGTCCAGAAAGACTAAGGACTGGGGGTCACTGCAGTGAGTAAATCTGAGATGGTCATCACAGGTATTTATCCATAAGAAAAATTCATTTAGAACATTCTGAGGTCCATTCCATACTAGGAGTACATCATCAATGTACCTGCGCCATAGTGTTATGTTTCTAGAGAAGGGGTTGGCTGTGGTCAGGATGGATTTCTTCTCAAAGTCGTAGACATAGAGTCCTGCCACACTAGGAGCGAAGGTACTACCCATAGAAGTACCGCCCGTTTGTAAATACAGGGTACCCTCGAACTCAAAAAAAGTCCGTTTCAGGGCTAGGGTGGCGCAATCGATGATAAACCCCTTGGGGGTTCTATGGGACCATTCTGAGTTCTCGAGTGACTGCTCAAGCACGTTTAGGGTCGCATCCTGAGGGATGCTGATGTAAAGGCTTTCAATATCCAGGCTGACGAGGATGGTGTGCTCGTCAACCTGGATTGTTTTAAGTAACGACAGAAGACTTTTGGTGTCCTGGAGATATGTTTCCGATTGTTGGACCATAGTCTTGAAAAAGAAGTCACAAAATCGTGATAGTGGCTCCAGGAGTGAACCAATCCCAGAAACAATGGGCCTCCCTGGTGGTGGGAACTTATCTTTGTGCATTTTGGGGAGGATGTAGAAATAAGGAATTTTGCCTTCCGTGGTGGTCAAGTAATCTGCCTCCATTTTAGAGATCTCATTGTTACAGGCCGCTGAGTTAACCAATGAACTGATGTCGCATTTTAGGTCATTAGATGGATCAGAGGGGAGTGGGAGGTAATTTCTCCCGTCGGATAACAGTCTCAGACATTCTGCTTGATACATTGCTTTATCCAGTATGACCACCCCTCCACCCTTGTCGGCTTGTTTTATTACGATGTCCTCAAAGTTCTTGAGACCCTCTAAAGCAATTTTGCAATCTGTGTTGAGATTGAAAAACGGCTTCTTGTCTGGTAGTCTCTCGATTTCATTGAAGACCGCTTGTTCAAAGGTGCTTATTTCACCAGGGACCATGTGTGGTGGTGGTGTAAAACTAGATTTGAGTCGTAGTCCCGTCTCATTAGTGTCAACATTTGATGTGTCGTTACTTTTAGTTGCAAAGAACGCCTTTAGTCTTAGTTTCCGGAAGAAAGTGGCAAGTTCACAGTGTAGACTGAACATATCTAGTTTAGGCACTTAGAGTTGAGTGTTCTGATCATTGCCGCCTGGGTTTTGTGTTTTTTGTCCAACAGTAACGCAGCACCGTCTGCCTCCCTTATGAGCCCATGATACGATTCGAGTAAGAATCGCGAGTGAGTTTTGAGTCTTTTCCCTTATTTTCACCGTGTTCTGTTTTTAAATAATTTCCTTAGCGCACGCATGTCACAAATAGAGTCTTTTTCACGTGCGTCTGGCCGCTCTATAGAATCACAAATCAAGTATGCTCACAATTGCTGTGTAGCCATAAGACACCCACGACTTCCACAATGATTTAGTGGGTCGATGCTAATTTCGCATAATATGGAACGGATGTTCGGTTCCAATAATCACTGGTAATTACCTGGGGCGCATAACTCAGAATGAGGTGATTATATGCGCAAAAATGAGAGTTCACACGGAAATGGGCACTGTTCACTCTAATTTTAAATAGATCATTTTCTGATTGCCCAGAACTGTATGTTCTTTTTTCAGGTTCATCTGTACGCAGAGGACTCCCTGAACCCTTTTTACCAGCTTCGCAAGTATATGTAGGTGGCACACAGACGCTCCAGGGTTGGATGCACCTTAGTGTGTGTAGACCGCCCGGTGTGTCGATAGGTCCTGACGAAAACCTGTGACTACACTCAAAGGTTGAAACATGTAGACCATCAATATTTGGATAATACTTTAGGTCAAATCAAACCTACATTAGTATTACACCTCACCACTTTTTAACCATGACCCTGCTGCTCCATATTAAATTTGTTAGGGAGTACAGTAGGATTACTTTTAACTTTATTTCACTCACTCACACACGTCACTTACATGTACTGACATAATAACGAACCTGCTCCGCTGTAATCAGGCGTTGAAGCACACCCGGGTGGTATTCGGCTGCTCGGGTGGACCCCGATGATGAAGCACGTCACCAACTAGGTTGGTGAGTGAGGGGTTTCATAAAAAAGAAATAATTTTTCTTTTTACTTCTCTGAGAACTCTCTAACAGATAGAAGGTTTTTACCTTCTCTCATTTAAGGATACCCCCTTCTTTGTTTATTTTATCTTGCTACCATGCCCAAGTGTTGCTTACAGAAAGGTGCTACAACAGGAAGTAGGGTTTTCCTCCTTTGAACCTTTGTTTGGTCATCCTGCAAAGGGACCATTGTGTCTTGTGAAAGACGGATGGGGAGGACCTCTCAAAGAACCTAATCGGGATATTGTGGATTATGTACTTGACCTTTGTTCCAGGATGGCTGAGTATATGAAACTAGCAAACAAAAACCTTGAGGCCATCCAAGAGCTCCAGAAGCTCTGGTATGACCAGAAGGCTGGGATTGTGGAGTACCAACCCGGGCAGAAGGTATGGGTTTTGGAGCCTGTGGCTCATAGGGCACTCCAAGACAAATGGACTGGGCCCTACCCTATCCTTGAGAGAAAAGGGGAGGTTACCTACATGGTGGACCTTGACACATGCAGGAACCCTAATAGGGTCATACATGTAAATCGCCTTAAACCCTATCATGACGGGGCTGAAATGACAATGATCATGGTCACAGATGCGGATCAGAAGCAGAGAGTAAACCTCTCGCTGACCTCCTCTAAAAAAGCCTGATGACAGCCTTCCTGTCACAAATAAAATCTAAGAGGTAGTCTGATCATTTCAAGTAGAGCATCAAGGCTGAAGAAAGCAAGATGCTGGCATTGGGTGTCATATAACCTCCAGAGAGTTCCCGGGCCAGCCCATTTATTTTAGTCCCCAAACCTCACTTCCACGGTGGAAAAAAGAAATGAGGTTTTGTGTGGACTACAGGGCCCTCAAAGCTGTGAAAAAAACTGATGCAAATCCAATTTCTAGGACCAACAAATTAATTGACAGGTTAGGGGCAGCCAAATATCTCAGTACTTTTGATTTCACATCAGGGTACTTGCAGATAGGGCTGACCCCAGGAGCCAAGGAAAAATCTGCATTCTCAAACCCAGATGGGCACTATCAGTTTACTGTGGTGCCCTTTGGACTAAAGAATGCCCCTGCCACCTTCCAAAGGCCAGTGAACAAAGTCCTTGCTGTGCTGGAGTCCTTTAGTGCAGCATATCTTGATGACATTGTTGTCTTTAGCTCTTCCTGGCAGGATCTCCTGCTCCACCTTGGGGAGGTCATGAAGGCTCTGCAGAGTGCAGGCCTCACTAGCAAGGCAAGCAAATGCCAGATAGAGCAGTGCCCAGTTGTATACTTGGGCCACCTTGTAGGTGGAGGGCACGTTCAACCCTAACAACCCAAGGACCAGTCCATTCTGGACTGTGTACCTCCAACCACCCAGATTCAAGTCAGGGCATTACTTGGCTTGACTAGGTACTACAGGAGGCTTGTGAGGGGATATGGCTCCATTTTTGGACCCTTCTTCACAATTGACCTCCAAAAAAATGTCCAAAAAGGTTTCCGTGACAGCGATCTGACAAAAGTCCTTTGACACCCCGAAAGAAGCAATGTGTTCAGCACCCATTCTAAAAGCTCCAAACAGTTCATAGTGCAGACAGATGCCGCTGAACATGGGATAGGAGCTGTCCTATCTCAGACCAGTGATGATAAGCATGCCTAACCTGTTGCTCTCATTAACTTATCCCCAGAGAGCAACGTTGGAGTGCCATTGAGAGGGAAGCCTTTGCTGTGGTTTGGTCCCTGAAAAAGCTCAGACCATACCTGTTTGGTTTTCACTTCCTTGTACAAACTGACCACAGACTCCTCATATGGCGTATGCAAATGAAAGGGGGAAACCACAAACTGTTAAGGTGGTCCATATCTCTACAGGGGATGGGCTTTACAGTGGAATAAAGAACTTGGACTGATCATGCCAAGGCAGATGGCCTTTGCAGGTTTTTCCACTTAGACGATGAAGAGTCTGTTATGAAAGGTTAGTCTCATCCTCTTTCGTTTGGGGGGGTCATGTAGGAAAGTGCCTATTTTAAATGGCTAGCCCCCACTTTTTGCCTGGTGCATGATGTTATTTCGAATTGAAAGTGCACTGGGACCCTGCTAACCAGGTTCCCAATGCCAGGTCTCTTTCCTAAAACTGTACCATGATTGGCATAACTTCAGCAACCCCTATTAGTCCCTAGTAAATGGAAGCCCCTCGTACTGAAGGTATTGGTACTGAAAAGGGTCCTCTAGGGCTGCAACACAAATTGCGCCACTCCAGAGACCCCTCCCCAAGACTATGCAAACTGCCATTGCAGGCTGCATGTCTTAGTGCAGAGAAAACTGAAGAGTCCACATGGCAGCCAGCCATGTCCCCTTACACTGCGTGAGGTATAGATAAGTCACCCTGCTTTAGGCCTTCCAGACCTAAGGCAAGGTGCACTATTTCCTATGTGTGGACATATCTGCATTGGCAGATATGACCCTACAATATCTAAACCCATTCTTGGATATTGTAAGTGAACAGGGAGGCCACAGAGAGTACATGGGCTGGATTCTTGTCGTCACACGTTTCCTAGCTCCATGATGGCTTCACTGTAACTTAAGATGTTTGGTACCAAACATCTTGTCTTAATACATCCTCTCTGGTGCCAGTGTTGTATTTATTGATAAATGAAAACAGGAGACACCTTATGAGGTCTACCAAGCACTGGTGTGGTCTCTGACTAGTCTTATCATGAGAGACAGAACAAAGCCTGTTCTGTGCAGAGGTGCTTCACACCTCCTTCAGTCCAGGATGGCCTTCCAGGGCGGGAGGAATAACAGGCAATGCTGCCTTTGAAATGCAACCCAGGCAGCTTCAGCTAGTGGAGGATGCCAACCCCCTAACCTGGTCCACATTTGGCTGGAGGATAGGCAGGACAATTATTTAGATTAGGAGTTTTGCCTACATTCAGCCAGCACCACCCCTAAGGTGGGGCATGGGATGTGAACACAAATTTTCCAATTCCTTGAGATGGTAGAAATAAACCTTTCGGGCTATGGTAGTGCCCCTTTCCAACAGGAAGTGGTAACTAAGAGGGTGTAGACACCCTAACGGAAGGTAGCCCATTAGCTACTACCTGTCACCCTCTTTAACACCCCTAAATTTAGTATTTAGGTGGCATTCTTGGACCCCGAACTTTCAATTCAATGGATACAAAGAAGATACAGGCAAAGAAGAGCGGTGACTCGAGAACAGAAGACCTGATGGAGAATTTTGGCACGTAAACCTGCGTGCTGCTTCAAGGACTCAAAATTCATGGTATGCTGATTTGTTCTGCTACTGTGAGTACTCCAAGAATACAGGAGCCCCACCAACCCTTTGCTAATCACCAGAGAACTCCCTTGGGGTAGAGAAACTAATCACCTGCAGAACACAGGCACAGAACCCACAGAGTCTGGTTTCCTGACTTGCTGCTCCCCGGAGACTCTGATTCAGCATTCAAGCAAAATGAGAATCATCAGCTCCGAAGGGTCAGATCTGTCTCCCCACCAAGTGAAAAGACACCTGGGACTACCGGAGTCATGCCTCACTATGCCTGGACTACTAGACCTCCTGCAACCTACACAAAGATGAAAAATCCATTCTGGACTCCAACTGCCCAGGAAGCAAGCACCCATCAAGGGACGTTGAGACCCCTGAGATCTGCTTTGTGAGTGGCCACCTGTCCCGCAATTGCCTCTACAACAAGCCTGCCCCTTACCGCAATTACATCTTGACGCACGATACTCGGCTGATCTATTTACTCTGCACCCAGCCCGCCTGGCCTCGCTACAGATGAGCCCGCTGTGGTGCTGAGGCCCTGTAGTGAAGACAGGGTTTTGCCTGCACACATTGCTATGTTAGCATAAGCATTTTAGATGTTAACGCCATCTTGCCACTTTGCTGCTTTTGCACACGACTCTACAGGTAGCTGTTCTTATAAGTAAAACTGCTTGCTTGCTTTTTCTTCACATGAGCATGGTCTGTTTTTCACATCCCTAGACTTGCAACTCGACCTTAGTCTGAACACTGTGGGCCCGATTCACAGAACTAACTTAAGACAAAATCCTAAACTTACTACCATTTTCGTATTCACAAAAGGTACTTACTCATTTTGGTATTCACAGAAGACACTTACTCATTTCGATATTCACAGAAGTTAGGAGTCCTAAGTTTAGGACTCCTAAATGCCTTCTGTGAATACCGAAAGTCTTAAAATTAGGATTTTTCTCAGTTTAGGAGTCCTAAACTTAGGAGTCCTAACTATACTACTCCTAAACTGAGAAAAATCCAAATTTTAAGGCTTTCGGTATTCACAGAAGGCATTTAGGAGTCCTAAAGTTAGGAGTCCTAACTTTACTACTACTAAATTGAGAAAAATCCTTATTTTAAGACTTTCGGTATTCACAGAAGGCATTTAGGAGTCCTAAAGTTAGGAGTCCTAACTATACTACTACTAAACTGAGAAAAATCCTAATTTTAAGACTTTCGGTATTCACAGAAGGCATTTAGGAGTCCTAAAGTTAGGACTCCTAACTTCTGTGAATACCGAAATGAGTAAGTGCCTTCTGTGAATACCGAAATGAGTAAGTGCCTTCTGTGAATACCAAAATGGTAGTAAGTTTAGGATTTTGTCTTAAGTTAGTTCTGTGAATCGGGCCCTGTGTGCAGAAACCGTCAAGGTCAAATAACAATGTATGCTGTTGAATTCAGGTTGATCGGCCCATGCTCCAGACACAACAAGCACACAGCTGCAAATATCTGAAACTCGGGTGCCTTTAATATCGCATTGCATGCATGATGCTGGCACTCTTGGAGAAAATCTTTCCAGACACAGAGAGCAGTGCTGATCCTGTGATGTGATTCACCTAAGCTGATCTTGGAGGTATGGGTTCCCCATTCAAACCTAGAGACCTTCTATTATTATTTTAAAACTAGCTTATTAGCCAGGGGAGGGTGGTACAAAAGGTATTATAGGACCTGTTTGCACTATCATTAAAATATGATTTCTCCCCCTTGTGTTTTATGGAATTGTAACAATGTTGATGGTTTTATTTCTAATCATTTGTTTGCTTATGTTAGCCAAAATACTGCACCTTAGAGCACGTAGTTAAAAATAAACATTTTTAAACTTTTCCGTGTCTCTGATTACTCACGTTGTGGACTGATATGAGAATAACAACGAAAAGGTGTTCTTGATTCCCACCATTCCTGAGAGTAACTTAAGTCGCTTGTTCTGAGTTGTCTAATCATTGGTAATTTCGCTGTAGTACGGAGAATGAATGAGACACTGATGCTAGTCGGATAGGGGTTCCAGGTACTGAGGTGAGTTTTGTGGTACACCACAATTAACTGAGGTCCTAGTTTCCTGCGCATAGTTCTGTGCATGAGCAGAATCCCCGCAACAGCCCTTGTGACCTGCTCCCTTGAATGGGTTCCCTTGGACGTACCTTTCCCCTTGTGCAGTGTATTTTCAGGTGGCCCCCTTCTTCCTAGTGCACCAGCTACCAACGACCTTAGCACCCTCCTACCGGCCGAATCCAGGATACTTCAGAGAATCTGCTGGTGGAACATTGGACCTGGCTATGTTACTTACCTAAATCCAACTATATGATTTTATATGCATTTCTCTGTTTTCTCCCATTTACTTCAATGGTGCGTTTTTGTGCCAAAGGTGATTTATTTAGCATACTTAGAAAAATGCATATCTTGAAAAGTGTTTACTGTAGAAAGAAGTTCTTGGTCTGAAATTTTTTATAAAAATCGATGTTATTTTTGCAAATTGGTCTCAGATTTTTCCTTCACTGTGTGTATCATTTATTGCCTCTGTTAGTACAACAAAGGCTAAGCACTACCTGCTGATAAGCCTAACTGCTCATCCACACTACCACAAATAGAGCGCTAGTATTATCTACTTTTGCCTCTGTATCTCAATCTGGGCCTCACTGGACTCTCTCTACAGTGTACTTTGTTTTAGTGAACTATATAGAGGGCCAGCTTCCTACAGCATGTGAGTGAAACGTGTATTCCTGAGCTTGTGGGTGTCGTTCTCTCCAGAGTTCCCTTAGGCCCATCTCTTGTGGCCATTGTGTCTCCCCCATGGATAAGGCCCCAGTATGACCAAGGCATTGTGCTGAGTGATCCAAGTCATTGTTAAACACTAGGTTGAGGTCCCATTGTGTCCTGCATAGACATGACCAGTGCCACAGCCCGATGTAGAAAGTTTTCCTATCCGTCGTTCAGGGTATATATGGAACCCAAAGGGAAGGTATGTTCGCCTATGCTCACTGTGTGTCCTCGAAGCCTACCTTTAGTTTTGGTTAGTTTGGGTCCCACCTTGCCACGAAACGAGAGGGTTACCAGAATAGCAACCCCCACCGACTTGCAGGGTCAAATGTAAAAAGCTGTTGTGGAAAGGCGCAAGAGCGTATCTAGGCCAGCTGTTTCGCCACTAAATGAGTTTCCTTTAGAAGGCAGAGCTCTGCTTTGAACTGTTCAAGATAAGAGAGCATGGCACAGTGCTTAGTTGGATTATTCAGTCCATTGATATTAAGGGTGGAAATCTTTGTAGTTTGTGTGTCATGAGGAAAAATAGTGTACTATAGAGGTGTCTCTGGGTAGAGCCGTTCTCTCTTATGCGGGACCAATGTTGACTAGTGCCTAACATGTACCATGAGACCAAGCAACACCATTCCTGTGCGTATCCCCCAAAATAACCATAACTGCATAAAACAATATCAAAAACAACATTGTTCTGGGCATGGGGCCTCAGAAAGTAGATAAAATGTCCAATTGGGAATGAGAGTTGTGGGTCTTCATTGTGGCTCAAGGCCTCACGATCTCTGCCCCCACCCCGGACCTACCTGCCTCAGGAACAGATGTGAGCTCAGGATTTTCACGATGTTCACGTCACATCAGAAAAATACCTGGATCACCAGACAGTGTCTCCAGCACCGCTCTTCTTTCTTTTGCTATGGTCTGCAAGCCTGGCTTCATCTCCCTGGGCAATGCCATAGATCTTTGCCAGTGTGAATGATTACAGGACCTCCGGAACCTGGACCTGTATCGCTGGCCTTCATCAGCAGATGCCTTGATACCCAGTCCGGACATATTGGCCGAGGGAGTGGAGCTGATGAAGCTTGTAATCTAGGTAGAAGATGATGTGGAAAGGGTGACACCAGGAACATGAAATGCTGTTGCTTCTTCAATGGGCAGTGACAGGGCGAATGTCACAGTGTTTCTGCAGAGTGCGTCCTTTGACGTGTACAGAGTGCTGGTCTCTGGCTTTGCAGAGGATGCATTCCTTTAGCTGCAAGTAATGTACACAGACCAGTATATTTGTAGGGGTGGCAGACTCAGGCCGCAGCAGGCCCACTCTATGCACTCTATCGAGCGGTATTGGTGAGTCCGGCGGCATTCCAAGAATTGAAGAAAGAGGTCTGTAACGCAGGTGCCGAGCTCCCTCTTAATGCTATATTGTTTTGCCTTGATCGGTTTTCTTGGTCTTCAGCGTGGGTCTGTAACATAGACTGCTCTTCGCAGAGCCTGATGACCTCCTGTTGGAGCTGTTTACCTTCTTCTTCTTCCCAGCTGGTTTCATGGACCTAGTTGTTATGTTATGTTATGTTAATTGTTTTCTAAAGCGCTCAACTCACCCTGAGGCATCTCGGCGCTGCCTAGAACATAGTAGTCTGAGGATTGAGAAACCAGAATGAAATATGGAAGCCCATTAAAATAAAAAGGCTTTCAACTGTTTCCTAAAAATCCTATAGCTAGAGATGTTACGCAGGGCCGGAGGGAGCTCATTCCAATATCTTGGAGCAAGATATGAAAAGGCTCTACCCCCTGTGCAGGTCAGGCAAATTCGGGGGACCTGAAGGAGACCCAATGTGCTGGATCTGAGTTTCCTGCAGGGGGAGTATTTTAGAAGTTTCTTTTGCAAGTAGAGAGGACCTCCATTATTCAAAGCATTGTGCGTGAGGCAACAGATTTTAAAGAAGGATCTTTTTTTATTGATAGCCAGTGCAATTCCCTAAGCAGCGGGGTCGACGGGGAGCCTGCAGGACAATTAAGGATCATTCTGGCTGCAGTGTTCTGTACTACTTGTAGTTTAGCCAGAAATGTCTCTCCCTCTTCCGCCAGCAAAGCGTTGCCGTAGTCCAGGCGACTAATTACCATCGCCTGAACTAGGGTCCTGCGATAGGAGGTAGGCATATAGAGAAGGATTTTTCGAAGCAGTCGGAGACTATAATAGCATGAACTGGTGGTAGCCGCTATATGGTCCTTCATGGTCAGAGCCTGGTCCAACTTCAGACCTAGATTTTTTACAGATTGTTTGGGAGTAGGAGCGGTACCCAATTGAGGGGGTCACCAGTCGTCCGACCAAATGTCCAAAGCTTTACGCATTAACATGACCTCAGTTTTTTCTGGGTTTAGTTGGAGACAGTTTTCTGTCATCCAATTGGAGATGGCTAGCATGCCGATGGCAAAACGGAGTTTCTCTGTCTCTGGGTTTGGACCGATGGTGAACATAAGTTGCGTATCGTCAGCATAAGAGATGATTTCAAAAGCTATCTGCTCTACTATCCTTGCCAGGGGGGCCATATAAATATTAAAAAGAGTCAGGCTCAAGCAGGAGCCCTGTGGTACGCCTTTATCAAGATGCATTTTCGCTGAGGTGTAGGGTCCCAACATGACGGTTTGAGTTCTCTCAGACAAGAAATGTTGGAGCCACATCAGGGCTGTCCCTTGAATACCACAGGAAGATAGTCTCTCCGCGAGCTTTTAATGCGAGATGGTATCAAAAGCTGCGGAGAGATCTAGGAGAATCAGTATCACTGAACCCCCTACATCTATTGTCTGCCTGAGGGAGTCTGTCACTGCCAGAATGGCAGTTTCTGTACTGAAACCTGGCCGGAAACCCAACTGAGATGGATCAAGGATTTGATTCAATTCTAGAGAAGAGCTTAGTTGACTGTTGATAGAGCTTTTCAGCTGTTTACCCAAAAGCAGTAAGAGAGAGATGGGGCGATAATTACTAAGGATTGAAGGGTCAGCTGTTGGTTTCTTTAGTATTGGGCGGACAAACGCATCCTTTCATATGCTAGGGATGGTGTCAGTTTGTATAGAATGGTTAAAGATGTCTGGAATTTCAGGGGCACAAAGCTCGTAGCAAGAAGTGCTAGTTTTTGACGGGTAGGGATCTGACGGTGACCCGGATTTGGCAGTCGCAAGAGCTTTGGCGACCTCCTCAATTGAGGTCAGTTCAAAACTATCCAAGGTGCTGGTTACTGTCTTTCCTAACTCTACTGATTTGGTAAGAGGTTCGAAAGAAAGAGGGACTATTGAAGAAAAGTTCTCGTAGATTTTAGATATCTTATCATGGAAAAGGTTTACAGGGAGTTACAAAACTCCTGAGATTCCAATGGCGACTCTCTACAAACTTTTGGAGATACAAAGTCCCTTACTATACCAAAGAGGGTTTTCGGGGAATTGCTAGTGTGTTCTATTTGATTGATAATGAACTGACGTCTGGCTCCTTTTAAGTTCAGATGATATCTAGACAAAGCCTGTCTATATAGTAATCTATTTTTAAGGTCCTTAGTGGCTCGCCAAGTTCTTTCCAGTCGCCTACATTTAGACTTTTCCGTTTTTAACTCCTCCGTAAACCAGGGAGTAGAAGGCCGCCGTTGAAAGGTGCCTTGTTTTTTTGGTATAATATCATCAAAAGCTGTTTCTAAGGCAGCGTTGAAAGCCTCCAGCATTTTGGATACTTCCATGGTGTTCTTTACTGATTCCAGGGAGAACGCCTCGTTAAAGTCTTCAAGGGAAAGTTTACGCCATGGCCTACGCTGCTCTGGATTTTGTCTAATAGATAATTCTGAGCTCCTCTGACTCGGCTGATGGATAAGGAACGTGATCATAAAATGATCTGTCCATGTAAGGGGGTCTGGAGGGCTGCAACTCAGCTGGTTTGTGTTGGAGAAAATTAGGTCTAATAAGTGACCGGCCCGATGGGTAGGGTCTTCGACTCTTTGAGTGAGTCCCATTAACTTCAGGGAGGAGAAAAGTTTATTTACTTCAGGGTTAGTGATATTTTCCCCATGAAAGTTAAAATCCCCCAGCAAAAGAAATGTGTTTGACGCAAGCATGTGTAGAGCTAAATGTTCCACCAGAAGATCCGTGAAATTAGCTCTAGATCCTGGGGGTCGATAGACTAAGGCAACATGCCAGCTGTCAGAAGGAGATAAAGTGACCTTAAAAATACCAGGTTCTAGGCAGTCATTTCTGACTGTAAAAACCCAATTTACTGAAAGGCGGTTTTTGAAAGCAATAACTATACCCCCTCCTGTTTTGCCTTCCCTGTCTAAATGAATACATTTGTAATTTCCTGGAATAGCCAGGTTTATAATGGGGTGATTTGAGGGGTTCAACCATGTTTCAGTGAAAAAGCATAGTGCAGGAGAGTGTGAGACAATCATATCCCATATTTCAAAAGGGTGTTCGGCAAGTGATCTTACATTGCACAATATGTTATTTAGGCCAATAGTAGCTGGATCTAGGGCCTTCGTGAAGGCTTGAGGAGCCACTGCTGGCCATTCGGTTTGAAATCGACAATTTTTGCAAGTTACTGGCCCTTCTAACATGTTGGGAAACTTCTGAGTGCAGTTACTATGGATTCGGTTCTTGGTCTGTTCAAGCAGTTTAATAGTAAGCAGTGATTCAGCAGAATAAGATAAGGGGGCTTGACTGCAAATATTTAATTTAATAGAGGCAGCATCTCTGGCCTCTGGTCTCGGCTGGGGGCCAGACGGTCTTGCCTTTGGCACGCCCGCTGCGCGCACGTATTTGCGTCCTCATTTTATTCGTTCCCCGAGGAGCGAAACACTAGCGCGCTACCCTGCAATGCCACCCAAGATATCTACCCGCTCCAGCGGTCGACTCAAGAGCGTGGTGTCACTCCTCCCCCAGCACCTAATCGGCTGAGAAGGTGAGCGAAGCTAAATTTCAGCAAAGGTATTTAAAATTGAAGGGGTGCGATTAAAAAAGAGACATGCGGCGTGTTAGTGAAATTAACAAACCTTCTCCCGGCTTTTCACCATGAAGACAGAGACCCAGTCCCCCACTTCTTGGAGGCCTCGTTGGACAGCTCTGAGATCCCTTGATAAGTCCTTTCCGACCATCTGGAGGTCGTCACAGAGGGAAGCGAACAGAGCCTCCAGGAAGGAGTTAGTCACCGGCCCCTCCAGCTCATCACTCTCAGTTTGGTGTTCCACGCCGGCCGACAGTGTCTTGCTACCCTGTTGTTCCCCAACTAGCCTGGCCAGATGTACTTCAGGGATAAATCCTTCTTTGCTCTTGCAGCGGCCATGGCCATGTGGGTGATGGGGTGCACCACGGAAATGTATATGTCCCTAGGGAGGCCAAACGTTACTCCCAGCCTCCAGCCCCCTAGGTTTTGGGATAGATCTCAATGAGGGCCAGGTGGACTCTAGGCATTTGTGCACTGGGTTGATGGTAGCTCCTACCCCGCAAGGCTCTGGTTGTAGATTGCCTCGTGGGGGCTGGTGTGATTCCTAAGGCAGGATGGCAGCTCAGGGCGAGCTGGCGTAGAGATGTAGATGCCCAACCATATCGTAGCCACCACATGGGGCCACCTCCCTATACTTGCCAGCCAACGCGGGCTATGGTGCCTGGCTCTTAGAACACCCCATTTGTAGGCACTGAAGCTATCAGTTCATGGTCGATCTCCAAACAGTGTGGTCCTGGCTGAGAAGAGCCGTGTTGTGTGTGGAACAGGTCTGTGTAGGTGTGCAGAGCACTGTTCGCAGTGTTTCACGACAACCAGCTCCCAGACCATTTATTTCATGCCCAATCATAGCAAGCGTCAGCTGTGATCAGTAAGGTAGCAGGTCTGCGTAGAAGGAGCAGTCAGGCCTTAATGCTGCCCTCGCGCCATCTGCAAGCACACTTGCTGGTCACTCACCGAAGTATGGTGTTAGGGGTGATTGGCACTTATCCAGGTGGACGTAGCCCCGGCCTGTAGTCATCTCGTCTTGGCCTCCCCCATTGATCAGGTCCATGCAGCAGCAGCAGTCAGTTGCTCGCAGCATTTCTCTGCGTCAGCCCGCTCGCAGACGAGCAACCCCTCAGTGATGCGGGGCGAGGGCAAGCGGCTGCTAGCAGGGATTCAGATGCGCAGTGGGGAGCAGTGCACAGTGCAGCAGGCCCCATCTCTATCACATCATGGTCACCACCATTTTGCTGCGTGCGGCCCGTTGCAGTGTAGTGAGATCCTCACCGGGGTGGTTGGCGCCTGGGGTAATCAGCCCAGGTCCGGGCAAGCCAGGATGCAGATAGGCAGCACCGTGAGGGGATCTGACCCTTACAGGTGAGGCGGGCCGATGGCCGCAGCCTCACCTTCTCAGCAGCCGCCATCCCCTGCCCACGTCTCTCTGACTCTGCGATGTGGCGAACACAAGGTAAGTGGTTTCATTTTAATTGTATTTTTCCAATTCCGTCCCCACCCCACCCCACTGCCCCACCGCTTTACCTGTACTGGCCGCATCTGAACAGTAAAGCATAACCCCACTTTTAAAGTTGGCAAACGGAAGCATGATTTTAGGAAATTATTGAGATCAGCAGTGTGTTCACATCTTGTATCAATGTTTCAAGGATGTCTTGCATTTTCTGCATGTTAATATCCTGCAAGCTGCTCATTAGAAACGTTTTCCTTAAGTAACACGTTTTGGCCACATGGTTTTGCTTCATAAATTTGCACTGAGAGAAAAGTATATATAAACTGTTAAAATGTGCATGAATTTAGCATTACCCTCCAACTGACCCCATTTTGGGAAAGAGGTCTGGTAGGTTGAAAGGACAATTGTCTGCTATGCGGTCTTCTATTTTTGTATTACAAGCATGTTAGACTGTTTGGGCTTCTGGACATGTTATGTTTGTCAGTAGTACCCTCACTTGAGCCTGGTATGGATTCGTCTCATGTGTTGAAGTCCTGAAGAGAGTAAGTAAACAACATTACTGCTTATTCTCCTGTACTGAACTGAAGGAGATACCATATTTACTATATCTTTTAACAGTTGGGTAACAATCAGCAGCTACCTCTTCTTATGAATACAAAATAGTTTACCTGAAATACTTAATGGGAAATATTAGTCTGAGATCTAACTTCTCTGAGTTTAATGATAAATATATATAAACCAAAATCTAAGTTCATTCCAGTATTACTGAGAGATTCCATCGACACCTTCACTGAAATTCTAATAAAGGAGGTGAGATCGTTACACTGCAAAACCCAAGCGCAGAGAAAAAAACAAAATGCACACCAATTGAAATATCAGCAACTAATTAAAAAACTACGAGACAATGACACAGTGCAGTACGGAATTCAGACAAAGGCGGAAATGTGGTCATCCGGCCAAAAACCCAATATTTAGAACAAGCCTCCAAACAACTCGATGATCGAGCATGCTACAGAATCAGCAATAGGATAACAACTAAAGTAGCGCAAAATGAGCTGCATGGTAAACTATTGGCTTGGAAAAGCAGTGGCCTTATTAATCATGAAGAGTTAAAATATCTAAAAAATGATCACCCTGTATTACCGGTAATGTACTTTATCCCCAAAATTCATAAGGATAGCTCCAATCCTCCTGGTCGACCAATAATTTCCGCTATACAAAGTCTCACAGAAAATGTTTCAGTTTATATAGATTAATTCCTGCAGGAATCAGTGAAAGTTTTACCATCATACATACAAGATACTACAGACTTCCTGAGGCAGTTACATGGATTTAATTGGCAGGAAGACTATCTGTTGATCTCCATGGATGTATGTAATCTGTATACATCAATACACCATCGTGATGGAATCAAAGCACTGGAACATTTCCAAGGAAAAAGACCAATAGAGTTCCACAACCATAACAAAATGCTAATAGATTTAACGAAGTTTTGTTTGTATCAGAATTACTTTTTATTTCAACAGCAAGTATCAGGTGAGGGGCGTAGCAATGGGCGCAAGTTTTTCACCCAGCTATGCCTGCCTCCATATGGGGTGGTGGGAGGAAGTGGTCGTAAAAAACAAATATGCGGAAATTTGGAATAACAAAATTATCAAGTGGGTACGGTTTATTGACGACCTCTTTGTAGTTTGGCAGGGGGATAAAACCAGTGTAGAAGAATTTATCAAAGAGTTGAATATAAATGATGTCAATATTCAACTCACGTATACCATCAGTGAAAGCGAAATATGTTTCCTGGACGTAGAAGTTTATGTAACAAATAACAAACTGGAAACACTTTTACATCGTAAACCTACGTCGGGTAACACAATTCTGCACTCAAGCAGTTTCCACCCCAAACACACAATTTTTAGCATCGCCTATGGGGAGATGCTAAGAATTCGAAGAATATGCAGCAAGGAGTCAGATTTAACCAAAGCTCAAAATGAATGTAAGAGTTGCTTTTTAGCTAGGGGATATAAGGAAAGTACAATACAGAAGGCAATAAGTCAAACTCTTTCTAAAGAACGAGAGGACCTACTTTTTATGTTTGAAATGCTTTATTGAAGAAAAAGTATAGTGAACAACAAAATACAGGTCATATAAAGAACATTGTCATACAGAATCAAAAAGAGAAAAAACATTAGAGGGTCATCATGTGTTAAACATAAGAAACCTGAGGACCTACTTTTTAAACCTTCCAACAGTAAAAGTAAAAGGGCAAATGACCTAACCACTGAAACCAGCCCACGATTAATCCTATCATACAATAAACAAAGGGACAGCCTGAGGAGAATTGTTAAAACTAACTGGCATTTGGTGCGGAGTGATCCGATAATTGGCAAGCAAATGCCGGTAAATCCCTTAGTAACATATAGGAAAGCGCCAAGTACAGGGGACTACATAGTCAGCAGTAGCCCGGAATTAATCAAGGGCACTAATTGGCTGTCCAACAGAAAAGGATTCATCCGTTGCTCAACATGCAGGGCTTGCAAATGGGGTGAAAATAAGACCTCATATACTACAATATTCAAGGATAAAATTACAGTCATCAATAAATTGTTGACATGTAAAACGGAGTTCGCAGTGTATGTGCTGGAGTGCTCTTGTGGACTGCGGTATGTGGGAAGCACGAAGCTGCAGGTCCACAAGAGGATACTCCAGCACATACGGGCCATCACCAACAAGGATATGAATTATCTGGTGGCCCGTCACTTTGATGAGGTCCACGCCAACAGCCTGGACCATTTAAGGTACTTTGTAATTGACAGTATCCCGCCACCAAGGAGAGGAGGAGATAGGGAGGCTATGCTCCGTCGATTAGAAACTAGGGGGCAGATCTATATCGGAGATGCGCCACTTTTACGCCGCCGTTGCGTCACTTTTGTGACGCAGCGGCGGTGTAAACCCTGCGCCACGTTGCGCCATATTTACATCGTGACGCATCTATGGAGATGCGTCACGATGTAAAGCCCTGCGCCACGTAAAACCTGCGTCAGGTTTCACGTGGGCGTGTCGACAGAGGAGGGGGCGTTCCGTCGCAGGAACGCCCCTGAAAAGTGACTCAGTCAAATCTATAAGATTTGACTGAGTCACTTTCCCAACACTGATGCGCCAAAACCCTGCGCCTGCTTGAAGCAGGCGTAAGGCTTGACGCACCATGTTAGGGATAGGGTAGGTTGGAACAGTGCTGGAGTTGCGTCGCGCTTGCGACGCAACTGAAGCACTGCGCCAACCTTACGCCATCGGATGCGTCACGCATCTGTTTATTCCTGCGCCATGATGCGCCGCATTGTAAATGCGGCGCATCATGTGTGGCTCAAGGGTAAACTTGCGTGACGCATCATTCCTGGCGCATCCTTGCTGATTTGCAGGGATGCGCCAGGAAACATAAATCTGCCCCTAGGTATATCCTTGAATTAGACAGCAAGGCCCCGCACGGGTTGAATACAACAGAAGATTTATATACATGGTTATAATCGTAGTTATGATATCTCAAAATAAACAGCAGAAACTGAAGTCAATAAACGTGCAATTAAAAATGATGAAAACAGGAAGTTCAGCTATTGATCAACTTTAATCTCAGTTTGAGAAAATGTTCCCCCCCCTTTTCCCCCCCTCCCCCCCATCGACAATAGTACAGGTGTTTATCTTCTTGTTTGTAGTTGCAAAACATGGGCTCATGTGGCAACACAAAAATGAATTTACATTGCAATTTTGCACAGGTGAAAGGTAATGAACATTAGCACTTTTTGGCACACTGAACGCACTTTTTTTGCTAACATTTGCATGCTATGCACGGCGAAAAATAAATGAAAAAATAGCACAAATTAAGTGGAGTTTGTGCCTTTTTCCGTCAAATACGGCGTACCTACGGGGAACCTATGGAAAAAAGGAGTGAGGAATATATATATATATATACGACAAAAAATACTGTCTTTAAGGAAGAACTAGACGATTCCACCGGATAGTCAAAACATGAATTAGTTTTCCAACTGAATGAGACATTAGGAGACGATGATATCGCCATGAGAAGCAACATTCGTCCAGGTAAGTTTCCTGATATACTAGGGTTCAAAGATGGCCACCGCGCTCTGTTTCATATTGATCATTTGACATGAAGCCTTCATTACAGTAGCAGCTTCTTAGTTTGGGAAAGATATATGAGACACTCACCATTTTGGCTTCCATCTTAAAGCACAGAATGTTGCTCAGATCTAATTCGTTTTTAACTACATGAAATCATAATTCAAGATATATTAGATGAAGTATCCCCTCCCATATATTATAAGTCATTCAGGAGTTCGATGACCATATAGAGAAATGAGGCCGAAGGCTGAGTTCTTTAAAAAAAATTATGGAACTTCTAAGTTCCTTATCATGTACGGCAAGAGTTAATTTATCTCGTACAATACATAGTCACACCATCATATTTCCTACAAATCACTGAAATCCTTGGTACATAGGTCTTTCATATAAAAGATAGAGAATGTTTGTAAACAATAAGAAAAAAAATATAAAGGGCCTGATTCACAAAGGTAAACTCACATTTTTGTGCAAGTTGAAGTGTTTTTGTGGTATTTACAAAGATTGAGTTAATAGTGAGTACATAACTAAGGCGATAGGTCTGTACTACAGGGAAAAGACCCTTTATATTACAGAAATAGTGATCTAAGAAAATAAGGCAAAAATCACATTTTGAATTTTTGTAACCAGATGATGAGGTTAAATGTGCTTGCAGGATACCCCCAGATAAGGCCCTGGTCAATTTCTCAGATAAGTCAAATAGCAAAATGTCAAAGTCGGGAAGGGAATCTAGATATGCTTAGTGCAACGCTGCATACAGCTGGGGAAGCCATACTTCTGGTGCACAGAAGGCATGAAGGCTCAGACACATATTAAAGGACAGACACGTTAGAATACTGTGTAATGCACCTCACATCACTCCGTAGCCGAGTTTATTCCATAGTATTATAGATGACATGGGAAGTAGTTATAAACTAAATAAAAGATATTGACGCAGTAGCATCCTAGAAGTGACGTGGTGAAATCTGATAGATTTTACTACACCACTTCTATGAGACTTTTTGCAGGGGAACGCCCACCCTGCCTGACGCAGGTATAATGTAGCGCAGGGCTTTACAAAGTGATGCATCTGCCTAGATGCGTCACTTTGTAAATAGGGGGCAACATGGTGCATGTTTTACGCCGCAGATGCGTCACAAAAAGTGATGCAATGATGGCGACAAAGTGTCGCAAGGCCTAATAAATAAGGCCCTGAATATTTACCCTGGATATTAAGTTAAACAGCCATTTACTCATCTTTTGGAAAAGAAAATGCTCAGAAGCAACGAGTAACGGGATTTTGAACTTCTTAACTTTATTGAATATCATTCATTACATTATGTTAAACCATTAATGGGCCTTTCCAAGAGTAGCTTCCTGCTCCTTCTTTAGCGTTGTTCTTATGAATAGGCATGCCTGGGGCTTCCAATCTCCTTCTCAATAGAGTATGTTCTCATAAAGTCAATTCTCTCAGTGGTCCTTTTTTACAGTTGTGATGAGACCGTTCCCCAGGAGAACGAAAGACAATGCATTTAATATACGTACTTGTGGAATCACTTTACTCTTCTATAGAATAACTGATGGGCACTTTCAGTCCAGTGACTCTTTGTACATGGCAAAAACCAAAGGAAATGATGGACGGAGTGTTGAACAATGCAAGCACTCACCCCCAGTCAACTGATCTGGGTTTAATCCATCACTTTGCCACTGGATTCAAGCAAGCCTGGCTGATGACGGCTGAAATGCCAGAAACCGGTCCTAGGAAGCTTGTTTCCGGTCCAGGGAAGACATGGCTTGGCAGTTTGGGCTGGACTGTTCCCATGAGGCACAGGGTCAGACTGATTTGCATATGGCCATGTCTGAACTGGGGTGGCAGAGTGGGCTAAAGAACGGTGGTGGATTAAACCCAGATCAGTTGACTGGGGGTGAGTGCTTGCAATGTTCAACACTCCGTCCATCATTTCCTTTGGTTTTGCTTTGTTCGCCATAAGTTGGCAGGGTATGCTTAGACGTGAGTCCCTTGCTCACTTTGCCACTGGATTCAAGCAAGCCTGGCTGATGACGGCTGAAATGCCAGAAACCGGTCCTAGGAAGCTTGTTTCCGGTCCAGGGAAGACATGGCTTGGCAGTTCGGGCTGGACTGTTCCCATGAGGCACAGGGTCAGACTGATTTGCATATGGCCATGTCTGAACTGGGGTGGCAGAGTGGGCTAAAGAACGGTGGTGGATTAAACCCAGATCAGTTGACTGGGGGTGAGTGCTTGCAATGTTCAACACTCCGTCCATCATTTCCTTTGGTTTTTCTTTGTACATGGGACATCTTAAAGATAGAAGCCATACAGATGTTGAGGTGTTACACGCTGTAGACCTCTGCCACGTCTCTGTGTCCATGTAGTCCCAAAAAAGAAAGCCCCCACTGTTGTAAATTGAAACAGCAATGTGATTAAGCATTTACTAAAAGACATTAATCCCTTCCCTTTAGGTCATGTTTTCTCCGTTATGTTGACCGAAGTTTGGACTCCATTTTGTATTGTCATGCTGCCACGTGTTCACCACGAGAAGAGTCCAACCTCTGTGTTAGTTGTTCTTGTAATCTGCCCAGTAACAGTCTATAAATAGTTCTTTGTCCATCTGGCGCATGCCCAGACTTGACCACATCTGTTATCAGTTAGCCTTGCTTGACCATGTGTTCGCGGGCTCAAGGAGTGTGTTAGCTCCGCCCATGTATTGATTCAGTATCGAAAATGACCATAAATGGTAATGTTCTTCGGTCTCATGTTGTATCCACCCACTCATGAGCCCCTCTATTGTGTATAAAAGGGGACCATGTACGCAAGTTCTTTGTGCTACTCTATGCAATACTGAAGAGTGTTGTGTGGATTGTAGGACCACCCTTAAGGGTTAATAAATGCTGTTTTTGTACTTTGCAGTTTCCGTGCCAACTTCCTTATAGACTCCATTACAGGAGAGCGAACCCTTGTGTCCTGTAGGCCTAGCTGGGGCCTGTATTCATCAATTGGCGCCCGTCACGTGGGGCTCATCGGCGACTCGGATGCTCGAAGGACTGGTCGCGACGAAGGTGAGGAGTTTGGCCGGGGACGTGATCACTGCCTGCGGCGTCTTAGCCCTGGCATCCCGAGGTTTTTCTTCCTTCCCTTCCGAGCTGACCGTCTGGGTGGCGCCGGTCATCGACTGAGACCTCTTCTGTCGGTCCTGCCGTGAGAGCCGTTTGGGCGATTTTGGAGCTTGGCAGTTGGAATCTGGACTCTTGATTGGTAAGAACCGTTGTACGGTACTTGCTCCGAGTTTTTGAAGCCTGGTCTGGCTATTTGAGTTTGATTTGTGATGACTAGTCATATTTTGTATTTGTCTTTGTGAAAATATATGCGTTGCAACACATATAGGCAGGTAATGTGGAGAGATTTCTCCGGAGCTGTGTAAACTTTGAACGGCGCAACGATTAAGTGCCATTTTCTTTATAATATTGCATATTTTGCATTATTCCTGAGCATGCCTGCTTTTAGCGCACTCCGTAAGTGGTGTTGCTGCTTTGGAAACCGGTTGAACCTCGAGGAATCTGCTCCAGCTCCCCCAGAGGGGACTCCTAATAGGGATATGTATGTGAAGCATGGTCTTTCTTCCATAATGTACAGCACAGTATGGAGGAAATATACAAAAAAGGATCCTGAGTTGCGATGGCCTTTGTATGGATCGTTTGATATACGTAAGATTGAGTATGTGGAACAGTGTATGTGTAAGCGACGTGCTCGTCAGGATATGTTTGAGTGTGTGCGGTTATGGGTGAAGGAAGTGCGTGAGCGAGAGAAGCGTGAGAAAGCGCTGTTTGATAAAGAACAACGGAAGAATGATCATGTGCGAGCACAGGAAGCGAAGCGTCGGGAGGACAGAGAGCAGACGGACAGACAAGAGAAAGAGCGTAGGCTACAAGTTTCGGGTCAATATGTTGTTCGACAGCCACTTTATCCTGTCCTTAATAATCCTGATGATGATTTTTATTTACTAGATCGCTCTCCGCCCCCTTATGTTGGCGCATCCGCTCCGCGGCCGCAAGATTCTGACCCGGCTTCGGGTAAGGTAGATACACGGTCCATGCTGTCGGCCGAGCAGATGGCTGAGCTTCGGCAATATTCCTTCCGTGTACTTAAGGGCAAGGTATCCATAGAGGAATTATTTCATACTTGGGGGTCGTGGCAGGAGAGAGATAAATTGTATTTTCTGAGTCATTTCGCGGATGAAGTGATTGATGTTTTCCGGAAACGTTCTGGTGTCTTTGAGCCTGACGAAGTGTCTTCGGATGCCAAAGCATTGCGTAATGGTGTTTTCTCTTCTCCTAAGGCTCCAGATGCGGCTCGGCAGCTGTTCGCCTTGTGGGACACGGTGCTGGCCCTTAGAGAAAAAGCGCGCCAACAAGCAGAGGAGGAGAAGCAGTCGGATTTGTGCACAGCAGAGGGCCACCCATCCACCTCCCAGTCAGATAAGGATGACGTAGTGCATGTTAAACCAATGCGAGAGGCGGCGCCTTTGTATGTTCCTCCTAAAGGAGCGGGGACTAGCTCGGACATTAACTCCGCCGATGCTAAGGGTTATTTCGTGTATAATTGGGTTTATACTCCGTGGCATAGGGCTGATGTTATGGCATTAAAGAATGCATTGCCTGACCCCCGCAAGAATCCAGCGGCCTTCTACGAAGAAGTCGAGGGGGCCTTGAATTCTTGCATCATGACCTTAGCGGATATAGACCTGTTCTTTGGCCTTATTCTACCACCGGATACATGGCGATCTGTCCGAAAGGTAGATGATACAGTTGCCTTTAAGGCTCGATGGTCTGACCTTGAGGATGAGGATAGGGAACGGAAGCCCGCGCAGAAACCACCTCAGAGTATTTTAGATCTCCCTGCTGCTATTGTGGCTAAGTTGAAGACAATTATCCCCCCTAAAAAGATTGACTGGAATATGTTAACTGCATGTAAACAGACAGCTGACGAGTCAGTTGCAGACTTCTTTACGCGCTTTGAGGAAACGTTTCATGATTTTAGTGGCCAGTCGCTTACTGACGAAACGGGCCGCCACCTTTTCGCGGATAAATATGTGGCCAATCTGCTGCCGGCAGTTGCGGCCCGTCTAAAAGCGAGTGAGAGTTCTTGGTCCTCTGCGACCCCGACGGCCCTCCTGACTATCGCTCAGTATTATGAGCGTCAGGAGCACGAAGCGAAGGGCCAGGAGGAGAAGAAATCGAAAGATCTAAAAACCAAGGTGATGTTGGCGCAAGTATATGGCCCGCCCCGACGGGGTAATAATAGAGAAGGGGAGGATCTTATGGTCCTCCCTCGGGCCGATCTGATTTGAATAGGAACCAGTGTGCGTATTGTAAGCAATCGGGCCATTGGGCCAGAGATTGCCCAGTGTTGCGTGCTTCGCGTCAGGGGCATACTCCGGGTGGCCCGAGAGGTAGAGGGGGTTTCTCGAGCTTTAGAGGAATTCTAACGATAATGTCCGTTTCGACACTGCTGGGCAGCACCGAGATAGACCAAATGTTTTCGATCGCCAGCATCAGTATCACGTGTCGGAGATTGACCGATCGGGATACCATGATTCTCAGCATGCATAGGAATGCGTTGGATGGGGGTTCGAATCAGTTGAGGTGCCGGTCGATCAGACGGGTCCTTATGTATCGGCTGAGGTTTTAGGCTCTACCGATCAGTTCCTAGTGGATACAGGCGCGACACGTAGTGCGTTGTCTAGGCAATTGGTTCCGGGGGCTCCCCCATCCGGCTTAATGGTTACATCGGTAGGGTTTGACGGTACACTCTCCCGAAGCCCTCTTTCGCAGCCCCTCATGTTTAAGGTTGATTCTTTTTCTGCGCCCTGTCCGTTTCTGCTTGCCCCGTACACACCGGACAACATTATGGGCCTTGATATGTTAAAACATTTTAGGGCTACGATCCGCTGCTCCCCTGATGGTGTGCGGGTGATATTAAACGACAACTACCCCCGGTCTGAGCGGATGTGTGCGATATCAGAGGATGCGTTGTTAGCTACCCTCCCTCGTGCTTTGTGGGCAACTTCGGACACGGATGTGGGACAAATGGTGATTCCACCGGTCCACATTAGTGTCCAGGAGGGGGCGGTGTTACCACGCCTCCCGCAGTACCGTATTTCCCAGGAGGGCGAGGAGGCTCTCATACAGATTGTGCAAGATTTGATTGCAGTAGGAGTAGTGGAGGAAGTTTCCTATAATATCTGTAACAGTCCGATTCTCCCCGTTCTGAAAAAGGACACGGATGCTAAGGTCTATCGGTTTATAATTGATTTGAGAGAAGTAAACAAGATCGTGATACCTCAGTACCCAGTGGTTTCCGATATCACGACGTTGCTTACCTTGGTCCCGCCTACGGCGACCATGTTCTCAGTAATTGATTTGAAGAATGCCTTTTTTTCCATTCCCATTCACCCCGATAGCCGATATCTTTTTGGGTTCACTTTAAATAATAGATCTTATCGTTTTTGTAGGATCCCCCAGGGCTACACAGAAAGCCCTAGTATTTACAGTCAGGCTTTGAAACGACAGTTGGATTCTTTTGTCCTGCTCGAGGGGGTCGCCCTCATTCAATATGTCGATGACATCTTGCTGGCGGCTGACACCCTGGAGTTGTGTGAGAAAAGCACGTTATCCTTACTTTCCTTTTTAGCATCCCACAATCATAAGGTATCTAGGAAGAAATTGCAATTCTGTAGACCAAAGGTGACTTATTTGGGTCACCTTTTGTCTAAGGAGGGGCGTGCACTTACACCGGATCGTATTCAAGTAATTTTGGACACACCGAGACCATCCACGCAGAAGGATGTGCGTGCATTTTTGGGTCTTGTTTCTTTTTGTAGACAGTGGATATTGGGGTTTTCACACATAGCTAAGCCATTGCTAGCTCTCTTGACAAAGGACATGCCTATCCCAATTCCTTGGTCAGATGAGTGTGATGCTGCTTTTCAGCAACTACGACAGGCCCTTTGTTCAGCACCAGTGTTAGGGACCCCTGATTATGCAAAACCCTTTTCGTTGTATGTGCATGAGAAAGATGGATGTGCATTATCAGTTTTAGTGCAGATGCATGGCGATAAGCAACGCCCTTGTGCATACTTTTCGGCTGTACTTGATCCTGTCGCCCGAGCATTACCAGGGTGTTTTCGCTCGGTTGCGGCGACAGCTGTGTCAATACGCCAAAGTGAAGGAATTGTGTTATCCCATAAGCTGTTGGTGTTAGTTCCCCATGCTGTTGATGCCCTGCTTAATCAAACAAAGACGCAGCATTTGACCAGTGCCCGTTTAACGGGATATGAGTTGACGCTCTTGGCTCCTCATATTACGTTGAAAAGGTGCGTAACATTAAACCCGGCCACATTGTTGCCATACCCCGAGACCCAGCCTGAGGCGCGGAAAGCGCATGATTGTATTCTTGTGACCGAGGAACAAACAAAGGGTCGTATTGATCTCCAGGATACGCCCTTTCCAGATGTAGATGGAGAACTGTGGGTAGACGGATCATGCCTGAAGCTACCAGATGGTACGACTTCAGCAGCATATGCAATTACCACGTTACAAACGATAGTGGAGACAGCACGCATACCACAGAAGTCAGCTCAAGCAGCGGAACTGATAGCATTAACACGAGCATGTGAGCTCAGTACAGGATTGTGTGTGAATGTTTATACAGATAGTCGCTATGCCTTCGGAGTAGCGCACGACTTCGGCCTACTCTGGAAGGAGAGAGGGTTTTTAACGTCACATGGGGTACAGATAATGCATGGAGAGTTAGTTCACAATCTTTTAACCGCATTGACATACCCAAAGAAAATTGCCATCGTTAAGTGTAGCGCCCATAGGAAAGTAGTTGATAAAGTTGGGGAAGGGAATGCGTTAGCGGACCGAGTAGCACGGGAGACTGCGATGCAGCCCGGTGCTACTGCCATGTATGTAGTAAAATCACAGGTGGAAAGATGGCGTGATGCGAAGGAGGAAGTGCGAGAAATGCAAAGGACCGCTTCTGACAAAGAGCGGGAGCAATGGGCTAGAGAGGGGGAATTGGATGATGAAGGCTGCTGGAGAAATAAGCAGATGGATAGATGGAAATTACCTACGGCTTTTGTACAACCTATGGTTCAGATGGCACATGGGCTAGCACATGTTGGAGCTTCCGCAATTGTGAAATTGCTTACCCAAGTCTGGGAGCATCCAGAGATTGCTAGCACGGCAAAGAGGGTGGTGCAGACCTGTATGATCTGCCTGAGGTATAACCCAGGAAAGGGTACTCGAACTCCAGCAGGAGGATTTGTGACACCCACTGCACCCTTTGAGGTTCTGCAGATGGATTACATCCAGCTTGAGCGCTGTAACAATTTGAAGTATGTTCTAGTAGTGGTTTGCGCCTTCAGTAAATGGGTTGAGGCGTACCCTACGAAAGACAATACTGCAATGACTACAGCGAAGCTACTGCTGAAAGAGTTTTTCCCTCGATACGGCGTCTGTAGACTTCTGTGGAGTGATAATGGGCCTCACTTTGTAGCGGATGTTATAAAGTATGTCTTGAAGGGCCTAGGCATCACTCAGAAGTTCCACGCCGTGTTTCACCCTCAGTCTGCAGGACTAGTCGAGAAGTATAATGGTACACTGAAGCTTAAGATCGCTAAAATTCAAGCTTCGACGTCTTTGACTTGGCCAGACGCTCTGCCACTGGCGTTACTGTCAATCAGATCAGTACCGCACTCTCGAACTGGCCTTACACCATATGAAATCGTTTTTCGGACGCCCAATGAACATTTGGGGTCCACCTAGGCCTAAGGCTGTGTATGATGTACCTTGTGTAATGATGAGCGATTATCTGGCACAGTTAACGGATAATTTGGTTTCTATTCATCAACAGGTCCGAGAGGCGCTCCCTGATCGGTCTACCGGTGAAGGACATGGTCTCCGGCCTGGTGACCATGTCATGGTGAAAGTCTTCGACAGAACGAACAGTTTGGAGCCGAGATGGGTGGGCCCTGAGCAGGTCCTCCTCGCGACGAGGACGGCTGTGCGAGTCTCGAACAGGAAGAATTGGATCCATTCCTTGCACTGTCGAAAGGTACCGCCCGGATTGGTGGAACCTGCCGTGCTGACCGATCAACGAGAAATCCTGGCTGCAGAGACAGGCCGTGCTGCGGAGCCGAACGTCACTGAGGAGCTCTTTCCGGACCACGCGACTCCTGGAGGAAAGCGATATCATCTTCGACCAAGGAAGTGAGTTTTCCAGTACCGGGACATACTGTCAGAACGGCCCTTGGGTTAGTGAAACGGAGAGCCGATGAGGCAAGGGGGGGGATCAGCCCTGCATTAGTGTAGTGACACCCGTCTTGGCCCGCTGGTGAAGAAATCGACCGCTGCCCAAGGGGAAGAGTTCTGACAGATTTTTAGTTTCAGGAAGATATTGGGTTTTTATTTTGACATGGAGAAAAAGAAAATCCTTTGTGCATCAGGGTTCATGTTGACAGTAGCTATTGTTGGGATAACCACCTGGTTTGTGGAGGATGTAACCCCCGCACGGAAAATACTTGTATTGACAACTCCGGTGCCTGAGGAGCACTACTTTTATACATTACCGTATCAAGAGTTGAAGCATCGACAGTCTTACTTGAATAACACTTTCATCCAGATGCTGCATCACACCCACGTTGCTACGAACGCTACGAACTGTTGGATATGTGGGATGATGCCAGCCCATCAGAAGAAAGGAGGTACGCCATTCATACCACTTCCTTTCTCTCATAATGGCTCTTGTAGAGCATGGTACACTTTGCTGTTTGCCACTCGGAAACCGACAGTGGGACGATTGCTCTTCAGACTCAATAAAGAATGTCATCAGGATAAAAATGGGTATCCGCAAGCGAATGGGACAATTTGGGAATGGGAAGAGTACCGACCAGACAATGAATCTATTCCCTACATCTTCACGAACACTAGAGACACTGTGGGGAAGGACAAATTTGTGATCCAAGTGGCACAAGCTCAAGCGGACCTGTGTGTCCAGAGTGTGGGTTTTATTCCTGTTGGTGTCAGTGATTGCATCACTGTCTTGAACATTGACGGATTGAATAATAGTACCTTCCTAGCGTCTCATAATACCTACTTTGTGTGTGGAAATAAAGGTTATTACCGTTTGCCGGCTGGGTGGTCTGGGGTATGCTATGTATCATTCCTATTACCTCCTGTATTCCTAGCACCTACATCTTATCATAAAGATTTGAAATTGTTGAATAATGTAACTGTAAATAGGTATAAACGTACTCTATCGATTGATGATGTGGATCAGACTGATACCAGCTTGCAGCAGTATATTGATTTTAACTTAGGACTGTTTTTCTTTGTTGGAGCCGCTTTGAACAGTAGGAAGATCCGAAGATTAACAAGAGTGGTAGAAGCTGTGACAAACCAAACTGCTGCTGCTCTTGGGAATCTTACGGAAGAGTTGCAAATCACTAGGATTGTTGCATTGCAGAATCGTATGGTGTTAGATGTCATGTTAGCCGATCGAGGAGGAGCATGTAAAATTATTGGAAGTAGTTGTTGTGTGTTTATCCCTGATCATACGCCATCAGTTTATAATGCCATCAACAAGTTGCACAAAATTGCAGCTGAAATCCACACAGAAAATGGCACTTGGTCCTTTTCTGGATGGTTTTGGGCATTGGTTACTGCCTGGGGATGGAAGGTCTTAACTGGTCTCTGTATTATTATAGCGATTCTGTTCCTTTCCTGTATGTGTGTTCAATGTGGTCCATTGCTCTGTTCCTTATGCGTATCATTCTGCATCCCAGATAAGAAAGCTATTGCCGATGTTGCTCACCAGAAGCGTTTAGCTAAAGAAGTCGAAGGAATGATGACAATTGACATATATGATGATTATCCTGGTAAGCCGGATGTCTTCAGTAAATGCTGAAAGGGTCGTCTGTTGTAAATTGAAACAGCAATGTGATTAAGCATTTACTAAAAGACATTAATCCCTTCCCTTTAGGTCATGTTTTCTCCGTTATGTTGACCGAAGTTTGGACTCCATTTTGTATTGTCATGCTGCCACGTGTTCACCACGAGAAGAGTCCAACCTCTGTGTTAGTTGCTCTTGTAATCTGCCCAGTAACAGTCTATAAATAGTTCTTTGTCCATCTGGCGCATGCCCAGACTTGACCACATCTGTTATCAGTTAGCCTTGCTTGACCATGTGTTCGCGGGCTCAAGGAGTGTGTTAGCTCCGCCCATGTATTGATTCAGTATCGAAAATGACCATAAATGGTAATGTTCTTCGGTCTCATGTTGTATCCACCCACTCATGAGCCCCTCTATTGTGTATAAAAGGGGACCATGTACGCAAGTTCTTTGTGCTACTCTATGCAATACTGAAGAGTGTTGTGTGGATTGTAGGACCACCCTTAAGGGTTAATAAATGCTGTTTTTGTACTTTGCAGTTTCCGTGCCAACTTCCTTATAGACTCCATTACAGGAGAGCGAACCCTTGTGTCCTGTAGGCCTAGCTGGGGCCTGTATTCATCACCACTTCCTTGGACCACTCCACAAGTCTAGTACCATAGGTGACAGGTTCTGCATCCCTCCTGAACATGTCCAGTTCTAAAGGGGACAGCCTGTACGTCCCTGTGTCTTGAGGTGCAAGGCTCTGTATGTATCCTAGTACCAACCTCCCTGAATAAAGGTGTTCAGGGCTGGACCACGAGTTCTGGGTTCAATGGCAGAGTTCCAAGACGTTCAATCAATAAATATAATTATACAATGTGTGTGGTCATCCTGAAAACCTGACACAAATCTGGTACTAGTGGATTAGACGTCAACACCACTGTGTAAGTCTTGTGAATCTAAAATAAACAAGTTCTATGTGTATGACAATCCCCTGCTCTGTCGCCTTTGCTAATTCTCCATACCAAACGGCCCAGAGGACACCTGCTCCATATCCCTGTGACATCTTTTGAGACAGTAAGTAAGGTGAGCTCTGCATCCTCTGCCAGTCTCCCGAGCCATCTAGTTCATGAGGGGACACACTTTAAATCTTTAATTCCCCGAGGCGGCTCACCCTAAGCATGGCAGGCTCTGTGCCCATTCCTTTCTTCATTCAGCCATGGAGGGTACAATCCCTGAATCCATGTGCCATCCCTGATCCCATCCAGCTCAGAGGTGTTATGGTCTTTGTGTCTTTGTTTATTCTGTGAGCTCAGTCCTGGTGATACTCTGTACCACTGTGCTTATTCCCTCAGGGATTCAGCCCTAGAAGTGACAGGCTCTGTAAGTTTCGATTCAATGAGCCATCAGTTCTGTGCGAAAACACAGGCTGCACCCATGTGCTAGACATTAGATCCTTTCAGACCAGAGGGTGCCATGTCCTTCACAATGTGATTATACCCTGAGCAGCCCAACCGTAGAGGGGCCAGGCTCTTCAGCTTTGTGACTTTCCATTACAAAGCGGAAGTTTGTTAAAAAAAAAAAATCAATAACTAATGACCCCAAGGGAAAAAAAACTCCCTGGGTGCGAGGGTTATTATTTTAATGTTTCTTTTCATCACCACTAGGTTTATCCTGAGTGTGAGGGACAGACAAAAAGAACATCAGACCATTATCCTTATTTGTGTGTTGCCCTACTCTGATAGCCAGCACTCTGTTAGGCTGTTGGAGTAAGCTTTCCATTGAAAAAGAAAACAGGGACTATAAATAGGGTGGGAAGACCGATGGTTTGTGAAGGAATACCATGTCCGCCAAACTCTAACTCCAGTCCTCCCTAACTTCTAGGTGTGCTGTCCTATGCACGCCCCCGTCAACCCACTGCAACATCCAATACAACCAGGTCCTCATCCTTTCAAATGAGGGATCCCTTCCTACAGAGGGCAGACCTTCTCACCAAGTGCCAATCCTGAAGACAAATCTCAGCCTTCCTAAGCATCTGTCCATGCAACTAAAAGGCAGTGACAGTACTAACAGGCTCACGTGTGGAAATGACACTGAGTATCGAAGTCATTAGCCTTTTCGTTGATGGTGCCAACACTGATTTTGAATCAGTTACTCATGCTTGCACTGTTGATAATGATGATGGAGTTACTTACATTTGCAGTGGTAGTACCGGCACTGATGGTGATAGAGTTTCTAGCGCTTGCAATGATGGTAAGGGTTGTGCGGGTGGAAGTGGGATATTGATGATGACTCTGAGAACTATCTCACCACCAGGGAATGGGTGATACGGCTTGCACTGGTGCTAACGGAATAGATGGTGACTGAATTATGAAGCTTGGAATGAAGGTTGTGACACTGATTTCAACGAGTTATCCGTGTTTGCTTTGTGACACTAGAATTCATGATATCTGAATTATCAAAGTTTTCATTGTGGAGTTGAGCCACTGATGGAGATTATGTTTGTATGGCATTTGGCCTGATACACAGTTTGGCAGACTGGACACTTCATCATAAACATGACAGACCAGTCCACGGCATTACAAGTGCGTCATATCCTGCGGACGGGATATCCAGCATGTTTGTGATGGAGTATCCCATCTGCCAAAATGTAAATCATGCCCTTAGTCTGAGAGGACGGAAAATGAGAGTGACTGAGGTACTCATTAATTAGTGGCACTTGATACTATTGACAGCTACTTAGCTTGAAGATTAGCAAATGTGTGTCTCAAAACTTAATATTGTAGGACATTGTGCGCTGTGATCAAATGACAACACTGGCTATATGGTAAGGAAAATGCCTTTCGGCACACAATTCTAAATAGGCAGTGGTAAAAGGGAACAACCTTTACAACGCAACTTTTACAACGCACTACACTTACAACGCATTTTTTACAACGCACAATCCATTACAACGCATGACATTACAACGCATGACACTACAACGCATTTTTAAAAACTACCTTTACAACGCATTCCATTACAACGCATACTACCATTACAACGCATACCATTACAACGCATAATATAGTAATTTTTACCCCTATACTATCCAACACTTACCCTACTGTTGCACCCCCTGGAGTTAGAATAGTAATTTTTACCCCTATACTATCCAACACTTACCCTACTGTTGCACCCCCTGGAGTTAGAATAGTAATTTTTACCCCTATACTATCCAACACTTTCCCTACTGTTGCACCCCCTGGAGTTAGAATAGTAATTTTTACCCCTATACTATCCAACACTTTCCCTACTGTTGCACCCCCTGGAGTTAGAATAGTAATTTTTACCCCTATACTATCCAACACTTACCCTACTGTTGCACCCCCTGGAGTTAGAATAGTAATTTTTACCCCTATACTATCCAACACTTACTCTTCTGTTGCACCCCCTGGAGTTAGAATAGTAATTTTTACCCCTATACTATCCAACACTTACCCTACTGTTGCACCCCCTGGAGTTAGAATAGTAATTTTTACCCCTATACTATCCAACACTTACCCTACTGTTGCACCCCCTGGAGTTAGAATAGTAATTTTTACCCCTATACTATCCAACACTTACCCTACTGTTGCACCCCCTGGAGTTAGAATAGTAATTTTTACCCCTATACTATCCAACATTTACCCTACTGTTGCACCCCCTGGAGTTAGAATAGTAATTTTTAACCCTATACTATCCAACACTTACCCTACTGTTGCACCCCCTGGAGTTAGAATAGTAATTTTTACCCCTATACTATCTAATACTTACCTTAAATGCAATTTAATATTATGCGTTGTAATGGTATGCGTTGTAAAGGTAGTATGCGTTGTAATGGAAATGCGTTGTAAAGGTAGTTTTTAAAAATGCGTTGTAGTGTCCTGCGTTGTAATGTCATGCGTTGTAATGGATTGTGCGTTGTAAAAAATGCGTTGTAAGTGCATGCGTTGTAAAAGTGTGCGTTGTAACGTCATACATCCGTGGTAAAAGCTACAGTTGAAATTTCCTATTTATCAATCAACATAACATCAGAGGAGAAGAGGTTTACAGGCAGCAGGTTTACCATGAAGAGATTTGAGCTCATCCCTGTCCAGCAAAAGCTTACTGAAAAGGGACATGTACCAGCACTCTGGGAACCCAGGCAGGCACCAATCCAATCTAATACGATGTATAAAATGCGGCTTGTCACCCGTGAGGGTATTAAGGCACTGGGGGTCAAGCTGCTTCATGTTTGACCAGTTGAACAGCCAGGTCTTGAGTGCCATCGGGAATTGTTCAAGAGAGGTGGCGGCCTGGAGGTGAAGTGGGAGGTCGTTCTGGGATTTTCCTACCTACGTCACTTTTGCTTTGGCGAAGGCGGGGGAGGCGGTGATCGAGAGAAAAGGAAGCAGAACACAGGTTTTTGGAGGGCTGGTAGAAGACGACAGGGTGGTTGATGTAGGCTGGTCATTGGTTGTGCAGGGCTATATAGGCATGAGTCAGCAGCTTGAATAGACGTTTCTCTGTATAGGGAGCCAGTGGAGTTTACTGAGATGATCGAGATGTGTGTCTGTTTGGGGAGGTCGAGGATGAGTCTAGCTGCTGAGTTCTGTATGGTTTGAAGTCTCTTTAGAAGGGGAGAGTTGATTCCTGCGTAGAGTGCATCGCTGTATTCCAGACGGCTGGTACCTAGGGCCTTAGTGACAGTTTGTCTGGTGTTGATCAGGAGCCATTTTAATATTTCTCAGGCATGAGAAGTGTGAGAAAGTACATAGATGAGAATGCGTTGATCTTGGCTTTCATGGTGAGTTTGTTGGCCAGGATAATGCCAAGGTTTCGCGCATGATTGGTCAGTGTGTGTGAGGATCCTAGTTACATGGGGCATCTAGGAGTTGTTTCACGGGAAGGTGTTGTTTCCAAAGATCAGCACTTTGAGTTTGAGGCAATTGTTCTTCATCCAGTTAGCTATGCTTGTTATCAATCTGCGGAAGTTGTCTCTCGTGGTAAGAGGGTCTTCTGAGAGTGAGAGGATGAGCTGGGTGTCATCTGTGTATTCAAGTCATGTTTATTGTTTTAGTTAATTAAAACCATAACAATTTTACAAAAATAATAATGGTACATTCCAATTTATTAATATTGTTTAAAAGTAAGTGTAAAGGATGGAACTTTCATTAAGTCATACAACTCATTTTCTACAAGGCTTAAATCTTCTAATGGAACAGGGTAAAACTTATTGCCAGATTTGATGGATGCTTAAAACAAATTACTTAAAACAGTTTAGCACTTGTTTGTGCAAGAAAAGCAATATAATTTGTAACAGCTACCAACCATCATTTTACTTTTTACACATGATAAAAAATGGAGGTTAAAGTGTGTTTTGCATACCTTCATCGTCTGGCTGCTAATGAGTGGTGAAGTAATAGCTTTTGTGCATCCTATCACTGACCATGGGACAATATAGGATAAAGTGTGTAAAGAGTACATTCATGATTTTGTGGCCACTGAACGAGGGAGATGTGTTTTTTATACATCCTATGCTAAACATGGAATTCCGATGAAGGTGCATTATGAGTGCATTTGTGTAATGGGGGCCAATGAACAATGCAAAGTGAACTAAGATTTAAAATTTGTGCTGGCCTCGCATCATCACTGTCTTTCACTCAGTCTTTACATATTTCCCATCACTGTGCATGAGGTATTTTGATCCTTCCAATCGTTTATGCGTGATAAGATGCTTAATTGGTGCATTGATGGGGTTCTTTTGAGATGCCTGATGATTGTGACTTGGCTCCACCCTCGCGTCGCTGTGAGTGGGTAGCAAAACTGCTGTCATAAAGTTATTTAGCCTCCTCTTCCTCACAGCAAGCTATTTCCAGAAATGTGATTAATTTGCAATTTAATTGTGGGTTGCTGGGGTTGAAACGAGCTATTGTGGCTTCTCTGCATATACGGATGTTTCTGTCAATGAAACTGGTGTTTAGCATTGTAATCTGGGTGTAGGCTGGCCTGGACAGATGCACATCAGATGGATGAGATCCTCTTCTTTATCATTACAGTGGCTGCACACTGTCGGGCCAGTGTATTTCCATGCTGGTCTAGGCGCTCGGACTGGGATATTACCCATACATAATGACAAGAGGCCATGCTTCATGCGTGCTGGGAAAGGAATGGACATGCACGGGGCATGGGACAGAGTATTATAGTACTTTATTACCATCAATGCATGCAGGCGGGAGTTGAATTTGATTTTGTCCTCTAGTGAGGATATGAGGTGGTGTTGTCTGAGTAGGATATAATATTTAGTCCATGGGCTCGGATGATGCTGGCCAGGTGGGTCATGTAAGTGTTGAACAGAGTGTGGCTGGGGGGCAAGTTTATGGGGACGCCGCAGATGATGTCCCTGGGCTCCGAGGTGAATGGTGGTGGACGGAATCTCTGGGTTCTTCTGGTGAGGAAGGAGGTGATCCACTTGGCACTTAAGGAAACTTGGCATGATGTGAACACTAGGTATCTGGGCATGCACTGACCACTGTCTGATACTTGGCATGTAATTGACACACTATGACTCTGAGCATCCACAGCGACTCTATAAAGCCTGACGTGATGTGGACATTATAAATCTAGGGATGCACTGGCACTCAAAAATATTTGGCATGCAATGGTCATGCTATGAGTCTGACATGTACTGGGGACTCTATAATGATGAGCACACTATAAATCTGGGCTTATACTGTACATTGCCTTACACTTGGCATGCATTGGGCACACTGAGTCTTGACCCTCACAAGGCACTCTATACAGATTGGCATGATGTGGACACAAGAAATCTGGGCAAGCACCAGGCACTCTATGAAACTTTTCATACCGTGGCTACTGTGAATCTAGACATGCAGCGGGCACTCCATAATACTTGGCATGCGATGAGCATGTATGAGTCTGGACATGCACTCGCCACTACTCTATGAAGCGGCCATGCATCAGGGACTTCATGAATTATGCCATGCCCTGCACTCTATACAGATTGGCATGACGTGGATGCATGCCATGCCCTGCATCATGCATGTCATAAGCACTGACATGCACAATGCAGTCATTGAATTTAGGCACGTGCTAAGTATTGTAGAAACCTACGATTTCTGAGTCCAATTTGTGAGCAGAGGCAGGCACTAGACATTTTATACAACATGGCATGCGCTGAGCACAAGTGCACCTTGTCTGTTACTGGGGCATGTAATGGACCTGAACATGTACTTGACATTCTACGAGTTTGGGCTTGCCGCAGATTCGATAAACCGTGGTATGCTTTGTAAGCCTAGATAGGCGCTGTGTGGAATACCGTGATCATGGACTTGCACTGGAACTCTAATAACATGCAGATTTGAGTCCAAGCATGCGTCCTGGACTCTACTAACCTAGACACAAAGCGTGTGCTCAATTAATCTGGCCACGCATTGGTATCCAATAAGTATGCAAACTGTAAATGCAAGGGCACTCTACCAACGCAGGCTTCCACGGGGCGTTCTGCGAACGTAGACATGCACTGGGCCCTTTAGAGATCCACCCATCCTGACTGTCACTGCCCGTCAATATGACGCAGTTCCTGTCGCTTCTGTTTTTAGCGTCTCATATACATTTGATTTTACGGGCCTCGCCCGGGCTGGCTTCAGGGGCAGGTGCAGTGTGATTCCTGTAATGGAATCTAATAAACTCAAGGGCTCGGCCCCTTTCTAATAATGCCTTGTCCACGCGGGCCCACTTATACCCCTCCAGCGTGAGTAGGTGCGCCGGGGGGGGGGGGGGCAGCATCACCCTCACCAGGTACCAGGCCCTTAAATGCTGCCCTCCTGAGCCCGTGAGAGATACAGAGGTGGAGAGGGGAGACAGGTAAGGACCAGTGATGAGAGAGTATGGAGGAGAGAGAATGGAGAGAGGGAGGCACGGGTAACAGCTGGGTGGATAGGGCTGTTTTGCAGGGATGTTTACACCTGAGTGAGTATTGTTGCCACCGGCTGTATGCGATAAGATGTATAATGCCGCATACATGCATGTATGGAAAAAAATCTTTTTTTTATGAAAATATATGTGTGTCCTTGTCTTTTTAACGCTGTTTCTGTCTGGAACCCCTTGCATATTCCTTAGTTTTTAACGTTTTGACATAATGCTCTTTGCCACAGATAGGCTGTTTCTGAGCCGAGGATCTCACCATGCCCCTTCTTCACGGGCCTTGAATGTGGACTAGGGGATCCTAGTTAGGACCGAAATGCTTTTTACTGGACTATCTGTTGTAATGGTGGGCAGCCTGGAAAGGTGGGCATGTCTGAATGGGGGGCCTGTCTGGAATCACTTGTGTATAGTGTGCGCTGGAAAGCAACGTCATGCACAGATAAAGGAAGGATTGTTAGACATGTGAGGTGTTTTGTTTGGGGTGAGGTGTAGGCGCAGAATTGGTTTGTGGCTCAGCGAAGTCAGAATCCAGCTGCTATAGAACCTGAGCACACAACCTGCTTGACAAGAAGCAACCTTATAATTACCATTCTTTCCTTGTAATAAGAGTGTTAAAGTGCCTTTTACAAAAATGTGATGAACTGTACAGTTTTTTTCTTATATGAACTGTGACTATGTAATAATTATGAAAGCGTATCTTTGTGTAACTGAAAATTTAATTTTAATACTGATTATTTTTGGAATGTAGATACATTGATTGCTTTTCTGATGTCAAAAAGAGAAGAAAATGACACTAGGCACAGGATCAGTACTAAGGTGTAGTTAGGCATGGGGTAGTGAGATACAGGAGAGCGGTGTGAGTCAATAAATGAGGGACATGTAGTGTGTAAGTAGGGATACATGTCATAGGGTATAGCGAGGGGAAGAGGGAATAGGATGTGGTAGGCCGAGTGGTAATAGGGTACAGGTGGAAGGTTCTAGGCTATAGGTGGGTAACAAGTATCCGGTATAACTAGGTGTTAATCTAATAGGGTATGGAGCGGGGAGGGGTATTAGTGTATTGGCAGGTGTAGACGTACTAGGATTTAGAAGGACCAACGGATAGTAGTGTATGTGAAGGGGTAGAGCTACTAAGGTATATGTAGCAGGAGAGGCACTAGGGCATTTACACTAACAAGAGTTGTGCCATTGTGCTTTGCACAACCAGCAAAACTGGCAGATCCACAGCGAAAGGACAAGGAAAGAACAAAGAAAGAGAGAGAGACACTCAGGTCTATAACAGAGGAATTTGTCGTAGACAAAAGAAAAAGAGAGACTTGGGAGTGAAATGAGAGAAAAAGACAGAAATAAAGAAAATGTGTGAGAGGGAGAAAGAGGGAAAAAGAGAGAGAGGAAGTAAAAGAGTGAAAGAGGGAAGACAGAGACTGGATCTAGTGTGAGAGCAACCAGAGGTGTATTTTGGGGTGGCGGCAATCAGAGAGCGGTAGGGAGACACAGGGTGACAGCCGAGACAGGATGGAAGACCCAAACTGAGGTCAGACAGGGAGAAAGCCTTTGAAAGAGATTGGGGAAGGAGACTCAGGGAGAGGGCAGATAAAGGGAGTCCCAGAGGCACAGTAAAACAGAGAGAAGGAGGTCAGAAGTGAGAGAAATGGAGGTGAGGAGTCGAGGGAGAGAAGAGAGTCAGAGAGACAGCAGACAAGAAGATTATGGAAAACACTGAGGTGAAGTAGGAAGAGTGAGCTACAGGGGAAGTAGAGAAAGACTTAGAGACAGTGAGAAGGGGGTAACGAAAGCAAGAGATAGGAGAGCAGCCAGAGATACAGACGGAGAACAGAGAGGATGGCATTTAGGAGAAGAGAGAAGAAAAGTAACAGGGAAATACTGATACGGGAGAAGGGTGTGGGAAAACCAAATGGAGAGCTTAGAGCCAAGTGAAGGAGCAAGTGGCTAAAGTGAGAGAAGAGAGAATGAGATCCAGGTGAAAGAGCCAAGAGCTGCAGAGAAGGAGGTCTAGGTTGGATGGACCAAGGGCACTACATTTCCCAGAATGGTCCCTCGTCTAACAAAGTACTCTGCCCTGGGAGTTGTCACCTGGGCACAGGCTCCTGCCGAGAGCCAGTGACTGGTGCACTATGCGCAGAGGAGGCAATGGACTGTGTCTGCTTGGCTTGATATGGTGGAGATAGGCATGGGGCACTTGCGGTTACATCTGCACAAGGCTGGCCATGGTGTGGGTAGAAACTACATCTAGAGAACCAGATTGCTAAACCTTTGGGATGCGGCTACATGGAGGAGCGCAGCACAGCATTACCTGTCTCTTTTGCAAATTGAGGGGTATGGGATGTATCTGGACATTACACATTTCTCTTACAGAAAGAGGTTATATTCAAGGTGCTTGATTAACGTGTCCAAGTGTGGTGTCTCCTCACCAGTTTGAGGGGATCACTGACATAATATCGACTACAAAAATATAGACTTACAAAAATATCGATGCCAAAATATAGAATACCAAAATATCGAATCCCTATCTCCAAACAGGAAAGTACAAAAATATAGAATCCAAAATATCGTTGTAAATTATATAGTTAGTCAAAATATCGAATTTTTAAAATGTTTTAAAAGTAATGTAAAATTAATGAAATAATACATATAATTAACTGACACATACTTAAAAATACTTAAATAACATTAAAATTAATAAATAAATAATGTAAGTTAAAAAAATAATTAATACATATATATTAACGTAATATTAATTAAAAATATTCAATGTTTTCAGCGTAGGATAGCGGGCGGGTAAAATGTACTATTACCACTCCAGTAAGTGCAATAGTAGGGAAAGCGTTGGATAGCGGGAGGGTAAAAATTACTATTCCCACTCCAGAGAATGCAACAGTAAGGAAAGCGTTGGATAGCGGGAGAGTAAAAATTACTATTCCCACTCCAGAGAGTGCAATAATAGGGAAATCATTGGATAGTGTAGGGGTAAAAATTACTATTCCCACTCCAGAGAGTGCAACAGTAGGGAAAGCGTTGGATAGCGGGAGGGTAAAATTTACTATTCCCACTCCAGTGAGTGCAACAGTAGGGAAAGCGTTGGATAGCGTAGGGGTAAAAATTACTATTCCCACTTCAGAGAGTGCAACAGTAGGGAAAGCATTGGATAGCGTAGGGATAAAACATTACTATTCCCACTCCAGAGAGTGCAACAGTAGGGAAAGTGTTGGATAGCGGGAGTGTCAAATTTACTATTCCCACTCCAGTGAGTGCAACAGTAGAGAAAGCGTTGGATAGCGGTAGGGTACAAATTACTATTCCCACTCCAGAGAATGCAACAGTAGGGAAAGCGTTGCATAGCGGGAGGGTAAAAATTACTATTCCCACTACAGAGAGTGCAATAATAGGGAAAGCATTGGATAGCGTAGGGGTAAAAATTACTATTCCCACTCCAGAGAGTGCAACAGTAGGGAAAGCATTGGATAGCGGGAGGGTAAAATTTACTATTCCCACTCCAGTGAGTGCAACAGTAGAGAAAGCGTTGGATAGCGTAGGGGTAAAAATTACTATTCCCACTCCAGAGAGTGCAACAGTAGGGAAATCATTGGATAGCGTAGGGGTAAAAATTACTATTCCCACTCCAGAAAGTGCAACAGTAGGGAAAGCGTTGGATAGCGGGAGGGTCAAATTTACTATTCCCACTCCAGTGACTGCAACAGTAGGGAAAGCGTTGCATAGCTGGAGGGTAAAAATTACTATTCCCACTCCAGAGAATGCAACAGTAGGGAAAGTGTTGGATAGCGGGAGAGTAAAATTTAATATTCTCACTCCAGTGAGTGCAACAGTAGGGAAAGCGTTGGATAGCGTAGGGGTAAAAATTACTATTCCCAATCCAGTGAGTGCAACAGTAGGGAAAGCATTGGATAGCGTAGGGGTAAAAATTACTATTCCCACTCCAGAGAGTGCAACAGTAGGGAAAGCGTTGGATAGCGGAAGGGTAAAAATTACTATTCCCACTCCAAAGAGTGCAACAGTAGGGAAAGCATTGGATAGAGTAGGGATAAAAATCACTAATCCCACTCCAGAGAGTGCAACAGTATGGAAAGCGTTGGATAGCGTAGGGATAAAAATGACTATTCTCACTCCAGAGAGTGCAACAGTAGGGAAAGCGTTGGATAGCGGGAGTTCAAAATTTACTATTCCCACTCCAGTGATTACAACAGTAGAGAAAACGTCAAATGGCGTAGGGGTAAAAATTACTATTCCCACTCCAAAGAGTGCAACAGTAGGGAAAGCGTGGATAGCGTAGGGATAAAAATTACTATTCCCACTCCAGAGAGTGCAACAGTAGGGAAAGCGTTGGATAGCGGGAGGGTACAATTTACTATTCCCACTCCAGTGAGTTCAACAGTAGGGAAAGCGTTGGATAGCGTAGGGGTAAAAATTACTATTCCCACTCCAGAGAGTGCAACAGTGGGGAAAGCATTGGATAGCGTAGAGATAAAAATTACTATTCCCACTCCAGAGAGTGCAACAGTAGGGAAAGCGTTGGATAGCGTAGGGGTAAAAATTACTATTCCCACTCCAGAGAGTGCAACAGTAGGGAAAGCATTGGATAGCGGTAGGGTAAAAATTACTATTCCCACTCCAGAGAATGCAACAGTAGGGAAAGCGTTGGATAGCGGGAGGGTAAAAATTACTATTCCCACTCCAGAGAGTGCAATAATAGGGAAAGCATTGGATAGCGTAGGGGTAAAAATTACTATTCCCACTCAAGTAAGTGCAATAGTAGGGAAAATAATAAATTAATCTTTTTTTAAAAATTAATTAATTAATAATACCAAAACAAGTATTACAATTAATTACCAATCACACAAGATTTAATAATTGATTATTTATAAATACCAATACATTTTTGTTTAATTAATTACCTATTAATAATTAATTAACAACCAATTGGTTTTCAATAACAAACATTAATAAATGCAAATAATACCAATTAATAATTAATTAATAATATATTGATTAACGATATACACAAATTATTTAAATAATTACTTTTTTACAATTATATTACTTCCCACCATATTCCCCTATAAACACACTACCCGCTACAAATATTAAATGAATACAATTAACATAATTATCAATTAAACAATTAATACAAATTAATTACCGATTAATAAAAATTATTTACCAATTAATAATTATTCAACAACCAATTAATTTTCAATACCAATTAATAATTAACTAATAACAATTAAATTACTTCCCACCCTATTCCCCTATAAACCCACAACCCGCTACAGAAGTAAAACGCAAAATTAAATTAAAGATATATTAATTAACAATATACACAAATTACTGAAATAATTAATTATTTACAATTATATTACTTCCCACCATATTCCCCTATAAACACACTACCCGCTACAAATATTAAATGAATACAATTAACATAATTATCAATTAAACAATTAATACAAATTAATTACCAATTAATACAAATTATTTACCAATTAATAATTAATCAACAACCAATTAATTTTCAATACCAATTATTAATTAACTAATAACAATTAAATTACTTCCCACCCTATTCCCCTATAAACCCACAACCCGCTACAGAAGTAAAACGCAAAATTAAATTAAAAATAATTAATAATTCCTATAAATTATTATTTAATGTACTATAATTAAATTACTTCCCACCCTACTCCCCTATAAACCCACAACCCGCTACGGAATTAAATTACACACAAAAAAATAACATAAAATTCATTACTTTAAAAATATTCTAACATACATTCCAATATTAATACATACTTTTAACACATATACTAACACTTAAAACACTATAAAAAATTCACAACTATATTATGACTGTCGATATTACTTACTTCTATATTATTGAAATCGATATTTCTTACCTGATTTTCGATATTCTTCACCACTATATTTTGGCAATTCGATATTCTGTCCATTCTATATTAAAAACTCGATATTCTGTCCATTCGATATTTTTTTTTCGATATTATGTCTATTTACCGTTTGAGGATATCAAACAATGACGTCCTTAGATGCCCTTGGAAGGTGACACCTACAAGCTGTAGACTTGCTTGCCACTGACGGATCAAAGAATACCCAAAAATGGATTGTTCGATACAAGTTCTTCCTTTTTTTTCGGTGAAAACTGGGTACCTTCAATGCAATCATGGATGCTTATCTTGGCTAATGAGGCCAGTGCCCCTCTGTAGGTTTAATCAAGTGTCGTGATAGGTGCTAAATACATCAATTAGATGTCAGAGGTGGACCCATTAAAAATTGGTCAAAATAGATACCACACATTTCTGTTGTTCCCAGAGATTTATCCTATGACTGTAGCACCCCTCCAGTTTTCTGCAATTTTGTTAGTACAGACAGCTAAAGAGCATTACATACATGGAATGAATTGACCAATGGTAATGCTACCCTTTTCCAGAATGTATGGTGCTCATTATATCTGGATGTATTACTTGTCACCTGGTTGTACAATCTCTGTTCCTATCACACACTGCGTACAGTCCGAAAGTGCCCTTGCTTCCACTCTGGTGCATGTTGTATTCCATTGCCTGTCTTACACCAGTACTGAGAATTTGGAGCACATTAGGCTAAGGCTTAAGGTCCTACATTTGGTGTCACTTCAGCCTAATATCGAGGTTGTTAGGTTTCCCTATGCATAAGAATAGGTTCTGAGACAGAGTTTTGGAAAAAATAGTGCAACTACTTCACCACAATCTATTGAAAGACTTCATGTCTACCAAGCTTATTTTCCGACACTGCAGCAGTATTCGTTTGTTGCCACAGAGGATGAGGTGCGTGCAGATTCTGCTTCTGAGGGATCGCACGGCAAACATCCCCATCTTCCTCATGATCCATCAACGCACACTCAACCTCAAATAAAACTCTGACCTGACTAAATAATCCTTGTGTCAAAGAGACAGGACCTAATGGTGTACTTACATGCCTATGCAAAAAGAGAAAAATGTGGCATAGAGATGGAAAGATATGGGAGTGACTGTGGAACAGCAAGAGAACCCTAGGAGTGAGACCTAAACAGAAAGAGAGAGAGGAAGAACAGATGGGGCAGGCGAAAAAAGATCTAGGGCAGTAGAAAGGAAGTCCCTGTTAAGGAATGACCATGCTGAAGATCCATGCCTTTTTTGCAGGTGTGCCACCGAAGACCGCCCAACCTTGGCCATGAAGGTTCTCCTGAGTGCCGTGCTGCTCCTCGCTTGCTGTGGAGTGATACATGCAGACAGTGAGTACCCATGCACACTTCTTCCTCCCATGGTGCATGCGCAGACTGAGTATCTCATAATCGCCATATTGTGTCCCTTGAGAGGACTCAAGTCTCTGCATAAGGTATAGATGTATTTATAGTATTTGGGACACTATGTTGCCTGGCATACGCTTCTGAAAACTTTTTGACACTAAACATACCAAAGCTCTGACACCAAGATTCAGAGGCCACAGGCAGTCACAGCAAGGAGACTATTGTACCCCAATGTGTGTATTGTTCAGGACATGAGACTCCTCACCACTATGTACTTCAATACATTTTTGAAAGTCCATCTTTTATTAATAAATGATGGAAAGATCCGCTCTACATAGGCCTCACCAAGGTTCTGCTGAGTTAAATGTGAGCTCTGAGAAGGTGGCCATAATCTGTTCTGGAGAAAATGGTTCATGCGGCGTACTCGTCACACAACTGATAGACTCATGTTGTCTCTAATGACTGCAGACATCATCTAAGTGTCCGTTTGGGAATACTCTCCAGGCAGTGATTTTATGAATGCAGTATGTATGTGATATGACAGATTTCCCATGCAAAAGACCATTCCAAGTGATGTGCTTAGAAGATTAACCTTTGCTTTTCCAAAGAGTGTAAGTGTGAATAGAGATAAACAATAAATGCTTCTCTCTTGCGCTCTCTCTCTCTCTCTCTCTCTCTCTCTCTCTCTCTCTCTATATATATATATATATTTATAATATATATACATATATATATATATATATATATATATATATATATATATATATATATATATATATATATATATATATATATATATATATATATATATATATATATATATATATATATATATATATATTACCTACTGGCAGTCGCCAGTAGGTAGATATAGTTAGGACATATTTTCCATAGGAAATCCGCAATATTATATTTGGAATAACTTTGGCGCAGATTGATGAATCTTCGCGGAATTTTCAAAACTTTTGGCCAGCTCTGGTCCGCTCCTATCCTGAAAGTTTCACAGTGATTCGTTAAGCGGGGGCCGAGAAAAAAGGATGGTCCCAAAACGCATTTTCTCCATGCAATTTCTCATAGGACCTTTAGCCGCAGCTACAGCCCGAACTGCTGAACGGAATTACACCAAATGTGGCAAAAAGGTAGTCCTTAGTTCACACTCGTGCCTTTTGCTTAAATGGTGTAAATCCGTTCAGTAGTTCCTGAGAAAATGACATTTAAAAGTACATATATATATAAATATGCTAATTAGCCCCCGGGGGCATAATGAAAAAATAGTGTGGGGGTCCCAATCCCCCCACACTGCCCCGGGGACGGCCACCCCCCGGGGCTCTAACATAATATAGGCGGGGGGCTCACGGCCCCCCTGCAGCCCTGGGGCCGCCACCCCCACGGCTTTTTAAAATGGTTGGGGGGGCTCTCAGGTCCTCCCAGCCCCGGGGACCGCCATCCCCTGGGGCTTCTTCAAAATGTGGGAGGGGGCTGCGCGGCCTCCCTCCTGGAGCATTGTATAGGCCCTGGGGACCGCCATCCCCAAAGGGGCCGGCTCCTGCAGTGTCCCGGGGTGTCCACCCCTGGGACACTGTAGTTTGCAATGACAGGGCGGGAGCCTCGCGGCTCCCGCCTTGTCATTGCAAACTGCTTTGTTTCATTGAAGCGAGAGCAGGGAAACCTGTTCTCGCTTCAATGAAGCAAAGCAGATTGCTTTTCCACATGGGGAGCAGCATGTTAGCTGCTCCCCATGTGGAAAAGCAATGCCGGCTCCCGCAGGACGCGGGGAGCCGGCTGAGACCATGAGGGGTTTGGGGACCCCCTCACGGCCCCCAATGAAGAGGGCCAAGCCCCGGGAGATGGGGTCCCCGGGGCTAGTAGTAGCCCGGGAGGGGTGCCACGCGGCCCCCCTCCTAAAAAAACACACAGAAAAAGAAACGGCCCCGGGGGATGGGGTCCCCAAGGCCATAAGTGGCAGCCCCCCTCCAAAATAATTTTTTTTAAAAAAGGGCCATGCCCCGGTGGATGTGGTCCATGGGGCAACATATGGCCTCGGGAGGGGGGCCCGATTTTCTTTTTTTTTAAAACAAATTGGGGAAAGGCCCTCGGGGATGGGGTCTCCAGGGCCAATAAATTAGAAAAAGAAGGAGGGCTACACAGCTCCCCTTCTAAAAAATTTTTAAAAACGGGATCGGGCCGGAGGCCACGCCCTCTCCTTGCACCACTCTGCAAACACGCCCCCTGGCGCGTTTGCAGAGGGGGGACTAATTCCCCTTGAATACTGGGGGTCAATGGGGGACAACTACCCCACCAGGAACCTCCAGTATGCGCCAGGGGGCTGCATTGCAGAGAGGTGAAACGAGGCCACGCCCCTTTTTACACCTCTCTGCAACGCAGCTCCGTGTCGCTTACTGGAGGTACCTGGTGGGCTAGTTGGCCGCCAGGGGACCTCAGGATTCAAGGGGACTTAATCCCCCAACTTACAATGCGCCACGGGGTGCGATTGCACAGTGGTGAATGTAGAGGGCGGGGCCTGAGGTGATATGTGTGCAAACATGTCCTGTGGCGCGTTTTAAGTTGGGAAATTCATTCCTCTTCAATCCAGAGGTCCCCTAGGGGCCAACTAGCCCACCAGGTACCTCCACGAAGCGCCACGGAGCTGCGTTGCAGAGTGTTGTAAAAAGGGGCGTGGCCTCTGAACACCTCTCTGTAACGCTGCTCCCTGGCGCATACTGGAGGTACCTTGTGAGCTAGTTGGCACCCAGGGGACCTCAGAATTGAAGAGGAATTAATTCCCCATCTTAAAACGAGCCACAGGGCGAGTTTCCAAACGTGTCACCTCAGGCCCCGCACCCTTCCTTTATCATTGTGCAAATATTCTTCTAAAATCAGCCGACCTACGAATTCTGATTTACTCACCTGTTATCAGGAGAGACCTCAGTGTTGTATCTTTGAGCCCAGTACTGATCCTGAAAAGTAATTTTAACCATACTTACCAGTTACTTGAATTTCCTTCCATAGGCTAACATTGACTGCTTTCACTTGGAAATTCTTCTACGTGTGGAGTTTTGGAACTTACAAATATTCCTCTAAAATCAGCCGAACTACAAATTCCGATTTACTCACCTGTTATCAGGAGAGACCTCAGTGCTGCTTCTTTGAGCCCAGTACTGATACTGAAATGTAATTTTAACCGTGCTTACCAGTAACTTGTATTTCCTTCCATAGGAATCCATTGTGTGGTTTTCAGCAGAAAAGTTTCTAAGTGTCCATTTTCACAAATTAAAAATATTCCTAAAAAATCGTCTGTATGATTCATCACATTCTTTCAACTGTTTACAGGAGATGCACCAGTGCTGGATCCAGGATCCACCACTGAGTAAGAAAAAGTAACGATAACACTACTTACCTGCTAAGCGAATTTTCTGCTGTAGGATAACATTGGTGATTCTATGTGAAAAAGTCTCTAAGTGTCACTTTTAAAATACAATAATATTCCTTAAAAATCACTACTGTAACCAAAACGCTTTTACTCAACTGTTTACAGGAGATGTCCAAGGACTGAATCTAGGATCCAGTCCTGTGGTTAGAAAAGTAATCCATAAAGTAACTAATTGCATTTGGCTAGAAATTCACACTGAGCTCAATGTTGCATTGTGTTTGAAATTGTGTTGCCCATTGCAACAACTGTAATTACTGTACTTAAAAGTCTATTGCCTATTTGCAAAGTATTTAAACTAAAGTAATTCATTCTGAGAAAGTATATTTTGCATTGTAATGTATAATGTAATTATAATGTAATTCAAAAAATAAAATATCTAAAAATAAATAGTTCAAAAAATGTAGTAAATCAGTATAAAAAAAATCAGTATACCAATTAATACATTCAAAATTGTCATTTACAAAACCTTTGAAATTCACTGAATGTAACATAGGTTTGAGACATGTTATAGTTAGGAATTAGCATTTTAAAAACCTTTGAAATTCACTGAAAAAAACATAGGTTTCAGGCTTGATATAGTTAGGAATTAGCATTTTAAAAACCTTTGAAATTCACTGAAAAAAGCATAGGTTTCAGGCCTGATAAAGTCTATATTCGTTTTTAATTAGTTAAGTGAGTATTTGTATGGGAGAGTGAATGTGAGTGTGGTTGGGTGGGAGGTATGTGACTGCCCAAAGATGTGTAAACAGTTGATTTAGTAGGTATATGAGGTTAAGACTGCATGGGTAACAGTTGTTTGGGTGAGTGTATCTCTTTATGGGTGTGTTGATGAGTAAATATATTTCTCAATGATACATGTCCAACAAAGTAGAAATATAAAAGGCAGTGTATGTGACAGTTGTTGTATATAAATAAGTATACATAAGAGTCAGTGATTGTCTTAGTGACTGTATCGAAAACTGTATACTTGTAATAGTGATTTTATAACACACTAAGCATGAGTTACTATCTATATGAATAAATAAAGTGATGTTTGTATGAGTGTGTAGCTGAGTAAATGTAAGTATGATCAATTATTTGCATAAGTGAGTAGGATGATTGCATAAGTGAATAGGATGTGTGCTGGTGTGTAATATTGATATAGGTGTATAAGTATATCTAATAGTGTTCTATTGATCTTTGTCAGCATGTATGAGTGAATCTATAGGTAAGTGTTTAGATGTGTGTAGATCTACTAATCACTGAGTGAGTTTTTAGAAACTTGTATTGGTGTGTCAATGGTTTAAACATGGTACTCTATATTTTATAGTGAGTGATGAAAGGTTATACTAGTGTATGATGAGGTGTATCAGATTGTCATGTGGATGATGTCATCAGTGATGTCATCAGTGATGTCATTTGAGATATCATCAGTGATGTCATCAGTGATGTCACTGACCATGTCATGAATGATGTAATATGTGACATCATCAGCAGTGGATTGCGGGCGCGCGAGTTATAGTTAGTACAACTAACTATAACATAGGAATTTCAATGGTTTTGTATGAGTAAAATGTCCAGCTAACTATAACACCCCTAAAACCTATGGTTTTTTCTGTGAATTTTAAGGTTTTTTAAATGCTAATTCCTAACTATAACATACCTGAAACCTATGGTTTTTTCAGTGAATTTCAAAGGTTTTTTAAATGCTAATTCCTAACTATAATGCCGCTGAAACCTATGGTTTTTTCAGTGAATATATATATATATATATATATATATATATATATATATATCATGCTCCAGTTTGCCCAAAGAACGGGGATGCACTCAGGAAACAGTGTACATCCTGCCATCCATCACTCTCGGGCTGCCTCGCCTGATGCGTTTCGGAAGTGTATTCCTTTCTCAAAGGCTTAACGGCACAAAGTTCACTGTTTGATTTACATCACGCTTTTATTGATTAAAACACCTTCTGATAGGCTGCTATGATGAGTCTCTCGCCTTCTGATAGGCTGCTTGAAAGAGTCACAGGCATATTGCCTTCTGGGTAATGTAGTCCCCAACAGATGCGATGAACTTGGGGTACCTTCTGCATGCCCTCCAATGGGTCCCAAGGCGTGGATGGTAACAATCCTCGGTGCTGTGGCCTCATGGGTATGCCGGGTGTATCCTCAGCTCCATGCCCGCTGTGATTGCGGTGGTGCATTCCCCCACGGCGTGGGCTGCCGTGTAACATCATGCTCCAGTTTGCCCAAAGAACGGGGATGCACTCAGGAAACAGTGTACATCCTGCCATCCATCACTCTCGGGCTGCCTCGCCTGACGCGTTTCGGAAGTGTATTCCTTTCTCAAAGGCTTAACGGCACAAAGTTCACTGTTTGATGGCAGGATGTACACTGTTTCCTGAGTGCATCCCCGTTCTTTGGCCAAACTGGAGCATGATATATATATATATATATATATATATATATATATATATATATATATATATATATATATATATATATATATATATATATATTCACTGAAAAACCCATAGGTTTCAGGTACGTTATAGTTAGGAATTAGCATTTAAAAAACCTTAGAAATTCACTGAAAAAACTATAGGTTTCAGGGGCGTTATAGTTAGCTGGACTTTCACTCGTACAAAACCATTGAAATCCCCCCGTTATAGTTAGTTCAGCTAACTATAACTCGCGCACCCGCAATGCACTGCTGATGACGTCACATATTACATCACTTTTTAAATGCTAATTTCTAACTATGCCTACAGAGATAGGACATGTGAAGAAAGAAGAAAAAACGCACAGAAAGAAAAAAAAGAAATGCAGAAAGAAGCAACAGAAGTCCTCAAAGACGAAGAAAAGTGCAGGAAGAAGGATAACGTGCAGAAAGAACAAACAGAAAAGCAGAAAGAAGCCTTGTTGCAAAATCATCCTGTACCCTCAACTTTTTCAGACAGATACTGGTGGTAACTGAGTCTGACTAATCAGTCCTAGAGCCAGTGCTATGTTAAAAGACACTCAGAATATAGTGCAAACGCCTACATACACTATGGAACACTATGCGTTGGGGTCCCCCTGTGATCCGCATGACCTCCTCTGTAAGCCCCTAGTATATAATAGGGCAGGGGATTAAAACTACCTCTCAAAACGCGCCACAGGACCCGTCCCTCACTTCCTCACTGTGTAAACACGCCCTGTGGCCATTTTAAGTTGGGAGATTAAGTCCCCTTGAATCCTGAGGGTCCCTAGGGTCCAACTAGACCACTAGGTACCTCCAGTAAGCGCCACAGAGCTGTGTTGCAGAGCGATGTAAAAAGGTGCACGGCCTAGTCCACCTCTCTGCAACGCAGCGCAGTGGCGCTTACTGGAAGCACCTGGTGGGCTAGTTGGCCCCCAGGGTCCCTCAGGGTTGAAGGGGAATTATTTCCCGAACTTAAAACGCGCCACAGGGCTTGTTTGCACATGTTAACTCAGGCCCCGTTCCCTGCCTTCACCACTGTGTAAACACGCCCTGTGGCCGTTTTTAGTTGGGAGATTAAGTTCATTTGAATCCTGACGGTACCTAGGGTCCAACTAGCCCACTAGGTACCTCCAGTAAGCGTCACAGAGCTGCGTTGCAGAGAGGTGTAAAAAGTTGCACGGCCTGGACCACCTCTCTGCAACACAGCTCAGTGGCACTTACTGGAAGCACCTGGTGGGCTAGTTAGCCCCCAGGGGCTCTCAGGATTGAAGGGGAATTATTTCCCCAACTTAAAATGCGCCATAGGGCGTGTTTGCACACGTCACCTCAGGCCCCGTCCCCTACCTTCCTCACTGTGTAAACACGCCCTGTGGCCGTTTTTTAAGTTGGGAGATTAAGTCCCCTTGAATCCTGAGGATCCCTAGGGGCAAAATAGCCCACTAGGTACGTCCAGTAAGCGCCATTGCAGAGAGGTGTAAAAAGGGACACGGCCTGCACCACCTCTCTGTAACGCAGAGCAGTGGCGCTTACTGGAAGCACCTGGTGGGTTAGTCGGCCCCCAGGGTCCCTCAGGATTGAAAGGGAATTATTTCCCCAACTTAAAACGCGCCACAGGGCGTGTTTGCACACGTCACCTCAGGCCCAGTCCCCTCCCTTCACCACTGTGTAAACGCGCCCTGTGGCCGTTCTGAGTTGAGAGATTAAGTCCCCTTGAATCCTAAGGGTCCCTAGGGTCAAACTAGCCCACTAGGTACCTCCAGTAAGCGCCACAGAGCTGCGTTGCATAGAGGTGTAAAAAGGGATGTGGCCTCAGAACACCTGTCTGCAACGCAGCTCCCTGGCGCATACTGGAGATACCTGTTGGGCTAGTTGGCCCTCAGGGACCTCAGTATTGTGGCGCGTTTGCAGAGTGCTGCAAGGAGGGGGCATGGCCTCCGGCGCAATGCCGGTCTTTTATTTATTTTATTTTTTAAAGGAGGGCTGTGTGGCCCGCCTTCTTTTTCTAATTTACTGGCCCTGGTGACCCCATCCCCCAGGGCCTGCACCCTAATTTTTTTGGTGAAAAAAATAAATTTGGCCCTCCCAAGGCCTTAATCGGCCCCGGGGATCCCAACCCTCAGGTCATGGCCTTTTTTTGTTTTTTAATTCTTTAGGAGGGGCTGCGTTGCCCCCCTCCTCAGGCCACTTATGGCCCCGGGGACCCCATCCCCCGGGGCCAGCCTTTGTTTTTTATTATTTAAAAAAAATATATATTTAGAGAAACACCTAGGACATGCTGGACAAACCATATGTACCTATCACCATGACAATTCGCGTGATATTCATTAAAAGGCCACTATGCATAGAATGAATCCACATGGAATGTATTTACACCGCTAGTGCAGCTCTGACGTGTCTGACACCCTACCGTGCCTAATCCTGGCGTCCCCGCCGGTGGGTACTCTCCAAGTAGACACCCTTGCCGTTTGGGTAGCTATTGATGGGCACATTTAATATACACGCACACCAAGCCATTCAAAGGGGACTCGACAAAAATTCGACCAAACTATGCAAGAAACCCCCCTCACGGTTAATAAAACACACATCCACCGCCGGATGTGTAATAATTCTTATTTTACTCTCTGGAAAGGAGACAAACCTCACTTGAGAGTCACAGCATGCTCCTGGCTGAGCCCAATGCTGTGTTACACCCACCAGTGCCCGCCGAGTGCCTCACACCTCTGTGTTGTATTCCGCCAGCTAGTGCATATGCTATGACACTCTCTAGCCCATGTGCACTGTAACACCACCCCATTAAAAAGGTCATGCCACACTTGCCTTCGCACGGGTTATATTGCCCCATCTAACGTGCCTTCCTCAATGCCTATGTTATAATGCACAGCGCTATGCCATACATATTACAATCTGGGATCCATATCTTTGTCACAGTGCATATGCAACGTTACACTCCCCAGCACATATTTTATATTACAACATTAGAGACTAGTTAGGTTACACAACACTGCCCTGTGCATATTACACTCCAAGGCGCATATCGCATAGCACGCGCTAGTGCTTGTGCTATATCGCGCTCTCCAATGAATCTGTCATTGCGCACACTGTATTGCATATTAAATTTCACGCCCTGGTTCATCTTATATCACACTTTTTGGTGCATAGTTTATACCATATACCATATCTAATTTTCATTTTCAATCGTGCTCTCAGGACTATGTTCTATATAACACTGCATCCACCTACCCTTTTCACGGGCATTACATTTTGCGATGGGGGTGGAGGGTCAGGGGGTGTTTCTGCCAAGTGAGCCCAGAGTCACAGTCACAAACGTCCTCTTCTTCCTGAATAAAAGTGAGATTATGCTGCATACTTGTTCATATTTTAAGTAGTTCGCACAGACACACATTTTAAAAACAATAAAGTTCCTAATACCCACCTTCTCTGAACAGTTAGCTTGCTGCCCCATCCACCTCCTCCCTATCCTCTGTTGTCTGAATCCATGGACTAGCCTCCTCCCTCCTGCCATGCATGGTTTGATGTGCTGCCACTGCCCTCCATTTAGCATGATGTACCAGTCCACTCCTCCTGCCCTCCATTGCCTAATTCTATGGCGCATCATTGACCTCCTGCTTAGCCTCTGTGCTTAGCTTGCTGCCCCTATTCTCCTTCCCCCTGCTCTCCGATGTCTTTGTGCATGCCCCTGCTCCATCCTTTTTGCCCACCATGTTCCATGGACCTGCCACTCCTATCTACTCTGAGTGTTCTGTTGAGCTGCCACTCCCCTCCCACCTGCCTAGCATTGTCAGATGACTGTAACCTGTCCCTGCCACCTCCACTCTGCCTGTCCACATGCCATGCCCCTATCCCCTTCCTCCTGTCCTCCATGGTCCATTTTACTGCCACACCCTTCTGCCCTCCCTGGTCTGTTGTGCTGCAACTGCTCCTCCTGCCTGCCCCGCGTGGTCTGTTGTGAGGCCCCTTCCCCTGAACTCTCTTGTCTGTGCCCAGGTCATGACCCTCCCTTCTATCCTCCATGGTCCTTTGTGCATGCCCCTGCACCCTCCTTCTTGCCCATCATAGCAATTGTGCTGCCACTAACCCTCCCGCTTGCCATGCATGGTCTTCTGTGCTACCATGGCCCCTCCCACCTTCCCTGTGTGGTCAGCTAGCTGCCCCTGACCCCCTCCCACCTTCCCTCTATGGTCTGTGTGTATGCCATCATAGTCTCACTGTTGCTCTCCATGGTGTGTCTTGTTTCTAGTGCCTATCCTGCCTGACCTCCATGGTCATCTTGCTGCTCCGGTCCTGCCCCCTTGCCCCAGGCCCTCTGTTTCCATGTGCAGACCCCTATTCCCTCCCTCCTGGCTTGTCTGTTCCATTGTAATGCCCCTGATCCGTCCCTCCTGCCCTTTATGGTCTGTTATGCTGCAGCTTTCTCTCCTGTCTGTCCATTATGGTCAGCTAGTTACCATTGCCTCTTTCCCCTCTGTTCTCTGTTGTCCATGTGCATGGTCCTGTCCCCTCCCTATTGCTTTCTATGGATTGTTGTGCTGCACTCCCATCCCGCATGCGCTGTGTGGTGTATTGTGCTGCTGCAAACCCTGATGCCTGCCCTGTAGGGTCAGTTTGGTGCACCTCTCCATGTCCCTCCTGTCCTCTGTTATCCCAGTCCATGTCCCTACCCCAATTCCTCCTGCCTACCACGATCCAATGTACCATACTTGCGAACATTTTGAACATGGTAAGAGGGAGATTTAAAAAAAAAACTGGGGTATTGATTTTCCCCTTTGAGTTACATTGCAAAAGAGGAGATTGTAGACAGGAGACAGATCAAATAAAACCCATTTGAGCTTAAAAACATTGGACGTTTCCTGGCTGAAATGGGTCTGTTGGCATGTATGGTTGTACTACCACTGCCTCTTCCTTCTGCCCACAATGGACTATTATATTGCCACAGCCTCTCTTGCCAGTCCTGTATTGTTGGTTTGTTGCCCCTGCCCCCATTTCCACTGCCCGCCATAGTCTGTTGTGCTGCCACTGCCCTTCCTGCCTGCCCAGTGTGGTCAAATTGTTGCATCTGCACTCTCCTACCTGCCTTCAATTTTCAGAGTCCGTGCCCCTGGCCTCTGCCTCTCAACAGTATCCCAATGAACAACTAGATTGCTAACATTCCATATTTATTACAAAAGTGCGGAACGCCTGATGTCATCTTGATGTAATCAAAACTGTAATACCTAGAGATTTCCTTTAGAAATTACATATATGACAGGGTCTTATTTGCATCAAAATTATGGTTAGTGCTCTAAAAAACTAAAATGAGGACATATTTTCTAAGTTTTCAAATAGCGATAAAGAACTTTTAAATTATTTGTAATCTTTATGTTTTTTTATCCAGTTGACCACTTGATTAAATGTTGCACCTAGGGGAGAGGATGTGGTGTTACTTCCAGAGCTGCAGACTTTGCAACTGGAGAACCAGGTTGGAGTTTCTGCTTCAGCTCAACATGCTGTGATTCTGGTCAAATCACTCAATCTCCCCATGGCTACAACCAAAATGAATTTGATCTTGTGTGATGTAACCAATGCTCATGTAAAGCACTCCAATACCTGACTAGTCTGCACTATATAAAACTGCAAATACACAAAGAATAAGTGTTTTGCACACTTCTGTCATTGGGCTATACTTGGGCTACATCTGGGTGATATTTGGGCTACATTTGGGCTCTTTTGTCTCTGGTGGCCATCTTGGGAGATGTATTTGTTATGAAGTTTCCTAATTTCCTCATTTACTGCAGTCTCCTCAGTAGGAAATACTTTCAGTCTTTTACTTTGGTTCCATCAAGAAGGCATTCAGATGTGTCACACATTTGCCATAAATTCTGAATGTTAGCACTCTAGTTGCTCATTAGATCACTAAAGTAAAGCTACTGCTCACCAGGGAAGTCTGCTGCTGGTATTCAAAGTGCATGTTTCAGTCTGCATGTCAGAATTTTTTTATGAAATAGAAGAGGATTCGAGAAGTCAAAATGTGCACTAATTTTTCTTTCTGCAGCACTAATCATAATTTCTATGGCAAAATGAACCCTCTCATTTTGTTCCTTTGTAAATTAAATGTTTTAAGTGTTACCACTTTATTCCAATCAAGATGGCTTCAGGTGTGCCATACTTTTGTCATAAGTAAGACTGTTAGCGCTCTAGTTGTTCGTTAGAACACTCTGGGACATTCTGGCATTGGGCTATACTTGGGCTACATCTGGGTGATATTTGGGCTATATTTGGGCTCTTTTGTCTCTGGTGGCCATTTTGGGAGACTTATTTGTTATGATGTTTCCTAATTTTCTCATTTACTACAGTCTCCTCAGTAGGAAATACTTTCTGTTTTTTACTTTGATTCCATCAAGAAGGCATTCAGATGTGTCACACATTTGCCATGAATTCAGAATGTTAGCACTCTAGTTGTTTATTAGATCACTGCAGTAAAGCTACTGCTCACCAGGGAAGTCTGCTGCTGGTATTGAAAGTGCATGTTTCAGTCTGCATGTCAGAATTTTTTAATGAAATAGAAGAGGACTTGAGAAGTCACTCAAAATGTGCCCTAATTTTTCTTTCTGCAGCACTGATCATACTTTCTATGGCAAAATGAACCCCCTCATTTTGTTCCTTTTTAAATGAAATGTTTTAAGAGTTACCACTTTATTCCAACCAAGATGGCTTCAGGTGTGCCATACGTTTGTCATAAGTAGGACTGTTAGCGCTCTAGTTGTTCTTTAGAACACTCTGGGAAGCTGCAGTAGAACACAAAGGAATCAACTGACAGTCTCTGCCCTTGTTGGATGTACATGTTTTACTGAGAATGTCAGACTTCACTGAGAAAGATAATGTGAATTTACAGAAAATATGCTCTCAGTTTAGCTTATAGATCACCTTCCAAACCTCTGTGGGAAAAGCATGAGAAAATAGTTTTCTCTCAAACATGATTCATGATATCACAGCAGAAGGCTTTTTCACATGGTAAAATCACCTTAGAACACACCACAATTCCTAAAATGAGTATGGTCCCATCAACAAATGATTTGTTATGTAACTAAAGTCTTAAAACCTTCTATTAACTGCAATGCTTTTTAATGAGGTGCTATCATGTATATTGGTCCCAAGATGGCTGCCAACACTTCTTGGATGAAGTGCTGACAGCCAATCAGATCTCACGATGAGATGTGTGGTTAGGCTCCGCCCAGATATATATGTGATTTTACTTTTGATTTTCTCAGGAACTACTGAACAGATTTACACCATTTAAGCAAAAGGCACGAGTCTGAACTGAGGACTACCTCTTTGCCAAATTTGGTGTAATTCTGTTCAGCACTTCGGGCTGTACCTTCGACTAAAGGTCCTATGGGAAAATGAATGGGGAAAACGCGTTTTGGGAGTTTTGAAAATTTCACGAAGATAAGTCAACCGGCGCCAAAGTTATTCAAAATAGAATTTTCAGATTTCCTATGGGAACTCGGTCCTAACTATAACTATCTACTGGCGACCGACAGTAGATTATATATATATATATATATATATATATATATATATATATATATATATATATATATATATTCACAGAAAAAACCATAGGTTTCAGGCACGTTATAGTTAGGAATTAGCATTTAAAAAATCTCAGAAATTCACTGAAAAAACCATAGGTTTCAGGGGTGTTATAGTTAGCTGGACTTTTCACTTGTACAAAGCCATTGAAATTCCCCCGTTATAGTTAGTTCAGCTAACTATAACTCGGGCGCCCGCAATGCACTGCTGATGACGTCACATATTACATCACTCATGACATGGTCAGTGACATCACTCATGACATCACTGATGACATCTCAAATGACATCACTGATGACATCACTGATGACATCATCCAGTGAATGTGTGTTTTTCTGAAAATTAAATATGTTTTATATATGTATATCTCAAGGTCGATGGAAGAATAAATGGGTATATAAGTGTCTAAATGGATGATTTGTTTTTGAAAAATTGATTGTGTAACTGACTGATTAAGTGTATCATAGTGAATACATGGCTTAGTGAGTAATGTTTAAATATGTAAATATCTGTATCAGTCTCTCACTTTGTGTATAAGTGGCTGCATGGGTTGGTGAGTAGCTACATGGGTGTCTATATAGGTTATTAGTTGGTTTTTTGAGTATCAGTCTGAGTGTCTGCATGGTTCGGTGGGGGGTATTACGTAGTGCATAGGTGCATGAATGAGTGACTCACTGTTTGTATGTGTTGAACACAGCATGTGTGCAGGACTGTATGGGTGGATGAGTGTGTGTATGGGTGTGTTAGTGAGTGAATGACTGTCTCAGTAGTGTCTTTATGAGTAACTACATATGTTGTAAACTAGTATATGTGACTATTGGTGTATATATGTGAGTATATGTGAGAGTGAGAGATTGAAAGAGTTCCTGTATGAATAAGTATGTGTTTCTATAAGTGATTGTTTAAAAGACTAAGTATGTGTAAGTTTCCGTAGAAGTAAGTATGGTGGTGTGTGTATAACTGTATATGCAAGTAAATGTATGTTTGATTCTTTATTAGCATGAGTGACTATGTGTGTGAGTAACTCTATGGATGAGTGGCATTGTGTAACAGGATGTATAGGTGTATGAGTACATATGATGAGTGAGTACATGTATGAGTGACTGTATAGGACTGTTGGTGAATGAGTGGATGTGTATGTGGATCTTAGAATTACTGAAGAGGTTGTTGTAACTGGTATTGGTATGTCCATTGTTTTGAAAATTTTAGTCTCTATTTTTGAATGTGTGTATCAAAGGTTATATTAGGGTGAGAGGAGGTCTGCCACTCTATCACAAGGATGATGTCATCAGTGATGTCATCAGTGATGTCATTTGAGATGTCATCAGTGATGTCATGAGTGATGTCACTGACCATGTCATGAGTGATGTAATATGTGACGTCATCAGCAGTGCATTGCGGGCGCCCGAGTTATAGTTAGCTGAACTAACTATAACGGGGGAATTTCAATGGCTTTGTACAAGTGAAAAGTCCAGCTAACTATAACACCCCTGAAACCTATGGTTTTTTCAGTGAATTTCTGAGATTTTTTAAATGCTAATTCCTAACTATAACGTGCCTGAAACCTATGGTTTTTTCTGTGAATTTCAAAGGTTTTTTAAATGCTAATTTCTAACTATGCCTACAGAGATAGGACATGTGAAGAAAGAAGAAAAAATGCACAGAAAGAAACAAAAGAAGTGCAGAAAGAAGCAACAGAAGTCCTCAAATACGAAGATAAGTGCAGGAAGAAGGATAACGTGCAGAAAGAACAAAAAGAAGAGCAGAAAGAAGCCTTGTTGCAAAATCATCCTGTACCCTCAACTTTTTCAGACGGATACTGGTGGTAACTGAGCCTGACTAACCAGTCCTAGAGCCAGTGCTATGTTAAAAGACACTTAGAATACAGTGAAAACACCTACATACACTAGGGAACATTATGCGTTGGGGTCCCCCTGTGATTAGCATGACCTCCTCTGTAAGCCCCTAGTATATAAGAGGGCATGGGGATTAAAACTACCTCTTAAAACAGGCCACAGGGTGTTTTTGCACACGTTAACTCAGGCCCCGTCCCCTCCCTTCACCACTGTGTAAACACGCCCTGTGTCCATTTTTAGTTGGGAGATTAAGTTCATTTGAATCCTGAGGGTCCCTGGGGTCCAACTAGCCCACTAGGTACCTCCAGTAAGTGCCACAGAGCTGCGTTGCAGAGAGGTGTAAAAAGTGGCACGGCCTGGACCACCTCTCTGCAATGCAGCTCAGTGGCGCTTACTGGAAGCACTTGGTGGGCTAGTTAGCCCCCAGGGGCCCTCAGTATTGAAGGGAAATTATATCCCCAATTTAAAACGTGCCATAGTGCGTGTTTGCACACGTCACCTCAGGCCCCGTCCCCTCCCTTCACCACTGTGTAAACGCGCCCTGTGGCTGTTCTAAGTTGAGAGATTAAGTCCCCTTGAATCCTAAGGGTCCCTAGGGTCAAACTAGACCACTAGGTACCTCCAGTAAGCGCCACAGAGCTGCGTTGCAGAGAGGTGTAAAAAGGGGCTTGGCCTCAGAACACCTGGCTGCAGCGCAGCTCCCTGGCGCATACTGGAGATACCTGTTGGGGGCGCGTTTGCAGAGTGCTGCACGGAGGGGGCATGGCCTCCTGCACGATGCCAGTCTTTTATTTATTTTAGTTTTTTAAGAAGGGGGGCTGTTTGGTCCCCCTTCTTATTCTAATTTATTGGCCCTGATGACCCCATCCCCCAGGGCCAGTCTCCTAATTATATTTTTTTGACCCCAATCCCCAGGGCCGGCCACTGTTTTTTATTATTTTTAAAAAATATATATTTATAGACACACCTAGGACATGCTGGACAAACCGTACGTACCTATCACCATGACGATTTGCGTGATATTCATTACAAGGCGACTATGCATGCAATGCATCCACGTGGAATGTATTTACACCACTAGTGAAGCTCTGACATGTCTGATGCCCTACCGTGCCTAATCCCGGTAGACACCCTTGTCGTTTATTTATACAAACTTGGGTAGCTATTGACGGGCACATTTAATACACATGCACACCAAGCCATTCAAAGGGGATTCGACAAAAATTCGACCAAAACTATGCAAGAAACCCCCCTCACGGTTAATAAAACACACATCCACTGCCGGATGTGTAATACTTTTTATTTTACTCTCTGGAAAGGGGACGACCATCACTTGAGAGTCACAGCGCGCTCCTGACAGAGCCCAATGCTGTGTTACACCCACCATTGCCTGCCGTGTGCCACACACCTCTGTGTTGTATTCCACTAGCTAGTGCATATGCTATGACACTCTCTAGCCCATGTGCACTGTAACACCACCTCGTGAATATGTCATGCCACACTTGTCTTCGCACGGGTTATATTGCCCCATCTAACGTGCCTTTCTCGATGCCTATGTTATAACGCACAGTGCTATGCCATACATATTACAATCTGGGATCCATATCTTTGTCACAGTGCATATGCAACCTTACACTCCCCAGCACATATTTTATATTACAACTTTAGAGACTAGTTAGGTTACACAACACTGCCCTGTGCATATTACACTCCAAGGCGCATATCGCATAGCACGCGCTAGTGCCTGTGCTATCTCGCGCTCTCCAATGAATCTGTCATTGCGCACAATGTATTGCATATTATATTTCACGCCCGGTTCATCTTATATCACACTTTTTGGTGCATAGTTTATACCATACACTATATCTAGTTTTCATTTTCAATCGTGCTCTCAGGACTATGTTCTATATAACACTGTGTTCACCTACCCTTTTCACGGGCATTACATTTTGCGATAGGGGGTGGAGGGTCAGGGGGTGTTTCTGCCAAGTGAGCCCGGAGTCACAGTCACAAACGTCCTCTTCTTCCTGAATAAAAGTGAGATTATGCTGCATACTTGTTCATATTTTAAGTAGTTCGCACAGACACAATGTTTTAAAAACAATAAAGTTCCTAATACCCGCCTTCTCTGAACAGTTAGCTTGCTGCCCCATCCCCTTCCTCCCTATCCTCTGTTGTGTGAATCCATGGACTAGCCTCCTCCCTCCTGCCATGCATGGTCTGATCTGCTGCCACTGCCCTCAGTATGATGCACCAGTCCACTCCTCCTGCCCTCCATTGCCCAATTCTATGCCCCATCATTGACCTCCTGCTTAAACTCTGTGCTTAGCTTGCTGCCCCTATTCTCCTTCCCCCTGCCCTCCGATGTCTTTGTGCATGCCCCTGCTCCATCCTTTTTGCCCACCATGTCCCATGGACCTGCCACTCCTATCTACTCTGAGTGTTCTGTTGAGCTGCCACTCCCCTCCCACCTGCCTAGCATTGTCAGATGACTGTAACCTGTCCCTGTCACCTCCACCCTGCCTGTCCACATGCCATGCCCCTATCCTCTTCCTCCTGTCCTACATGGTCCATTGTACTGCCAAACCCTTCTGCCCTCCCTGGTCTGTTGTGCTGCAGCTGCTCCTCCTGCCTGCCCCGTGTGGTCTGTTGTGAGGTCCCTTCCCTTGAACTTTCTTGTCTGTGCACAGGTCCTGACCCTCCCTTCTATCCTCCATCGTCCTTTGTGCATGCCCCTCCACCCTCCTTCTTGCCCATCATAGCCATTGTGCTGCCACTAACCCTCCCACTTGCCATGCATGGTCTTCTGTGCTGCCATGGCCCCTCCCACCTTCCCTGTGTGGTCAGTTAGCTGCCCCTGACCCCCTCCCACCTTCCCTCCATGGTCTGTGTGTATGCCATCACAGTCTCACTGTTGCTCTTCATGGTGTGTCTTGCTTCTAGTGCCCATCCTGCCTGACCTCCATGGCTATCTTGCTGCTCCTGCCCTGCCCCCTTGCCCCCAGCCCTACTCCCTCCCTCCTGACTTGTCTGTTCCATTGTAATGCCCCTGATCCGTCCCTCCTGCCCTTTATGGTCTGTTATGCTGCAGCTTTCTCTCCTGTCTGTCCATTATGGTCAGCTAGCTACCATTGCCTCTTGCCCCTCTGTTCTCTGTTGTCCATGTGCATGGTCCTGTCCCCTCCCTCTTGCTTTCTATGGATTGTTGTGCTGCACTCCCGTGTGGTGTATTGTGCTGCTGCAAACCCTGATGCCTGCCCTGCAGGGTCAGTTTGGTGCACCTCTCCATGTCCCTCCTGTCCTCTGTTATCCAAGTCCATGTCCCTATCCCATTTCCTTCCATGATCCAATGTACCATACTTGCGAACATTTTGAACTTGGTAAGAGGGAGATTTTGAAAAAAAACTGGGGTATTGATTTTCCCCTTTGAGTTACATTGAAAAAGAGGATATTGTAGACAGGAGACAGATCAAATAAAGCCCATTTGAGCTTAAAAACATTGGACGTTTCCTGGCTGAATCGGGTCTGTTGGCATGTATGGTTGTACTACCATTGCCTCTTCCTTCTGCCCACAATGGTCTATTACATTGCCACAGGCTTGAAGGAGGGTAGATTTTGTATCACAGGGGGCCCCTGGCCCGTTCTGTCCACACCTGAAGTATGAGACCCTTGTCCTTGCCCTGCCAGCTGCATTTGTAGGCCGTATTAAATTGACCAGCGGGTCCTGTGTTGCTATATAATTATCCTGAGACATCCTTACCACTCAGCCAGTATAAAACCCCTGTGTAGGCCCTTCTGTTCAATATGTAGGCCTCTTTGTTAAATTGACCATAGCTCTGCAATTTTAGTGTATAGCAGTCTGAAGGCAGGTCTGCGAGGCCTTCTGCTCCAAACCAGTAGCCCCCACCCTACCCGAGTGCTCCGTGCTCGGTATCAAAGTTCAACATCCCCCTGAAGCTGTCGACATACAGTAGGCTGCATCCTGGACTGGTACTTGCTTCCTGGGCAGGTTTCCCGCTTTTAAGGAAGTGGCAACCGCAGAGCGTCAAGTTAGGAGAACTGAGGAGATTTTATACATGAATATATTGAATTCCCGTACAATACCCATTATTTTCTGCTTGCTCTATGGAACTTACGATAAGCGATTGGCCTGAGAGACTGACCTTTTCACCCAGTCCATTGTCAGCATTAAGTGGGTAAATGACGAAATGTCTGGTAAAATCTGCAGACGAAGCTTTTGGGTAGCATACGTAGGTAGATGTAGCGTGCAAAGGAGCCCACAAAATGATATAAAAAGGGAGCACCCACAGATATCGACGGACTACCTCGCCGTCTGTATGTAGGTTAACAGGCAGTGCAGGTTTTCCCCAAGAGCTGGGAGCTCTTGTCTTCCTTTGCTTAAAATGTCTTGCTCTGCTTTGCTTGAAGTATCTTATTCTATTTTACCTATATGAAATGTCATGTTATGTTTAACCATTGTTCTCTTTACTTTTGCATTTAAAAGATTTTGTATTGTAATTGCAGGAATGCTTGCTCTAAGAGTAAACGTGAGTGTTCCTAGGTAACATTTTCCTTGGTGTAACTTGTTTCTCATGATGCATTTATAGATGTGTTTTCTCTCTCTCTCTGTCAGTACATTAATTGAGATACAGAGAATATCATGACAGCTGTATGATTATCTGGATTCTGTATTTTGTACTTTATGTCTCTATTCTGCGGTTTCTTTGAAGTTGCATCTTCTCATTAAACTGCCATTGTATTCTGCCTCCAATTCCATGTCTCATATGTCTGTTTTCTTCATTTTTGGAGCAAGCGTTCCTAGGCACCCCGGCTCAAATTAAGGTGCCCCTTTTGTCCCTGACTCACTCTCCTGCTCAGTTCTGTGGTGACTCCCGGGGATCTGGGGACCGCCCCTAGCTTCCTTGACCCGTAATAGATCTTGCCTCCAACAGCCTCTCTTGCAAGTCCTGTATTGTTGGTTTGTTGCCCCTGCCCCCCTTTCCACTGCCCTCCATAGTCTGTTGTGCTTCCACGGCCCTTCCTGCCTGCTCAGTGTGGTTAAATTGTTGCCTTTGCACCCTCCTACCTGCCTTCAATTTTCAGAGTCCGTGCCCCTGGCCTCTGCCTCTCAACAGTATCCTAATGAACAACTAGATTGCTAACATTCTATATTTATTACAAAAGTGTGGAACGCCTGACATCATCTTGATGTAATCAAAACTGTAATACCTAGAGCATTTCCTTTAGAAATTACATATATGAGAGGGTCTTATTGGCATCAAAATTATGGTTAGTGCTCTAAAAGGCTAAAATAAGGACATATTTTCTGAGTTTTCAAATAGCGACAAAGCACTTTTAAATTATTTGTTATCTTTATGTTTTTTTATCCAGTTGACCACTTGATTAAATGTTGCACTTAGGGGAGATGATGTGGTGTTACTTCCAGAACTGCAGACTTTGCAACTGGGGAACCAGGTTGAAGTTTCTGCTTCAGCTCGACATTCTGTGATTCTGGTCAAATCACTTAGTCTCCCCATGTCTACAACCAAAATGAATGTGTTCTTGTGTGATGTAACCAATGCTCATGTAAAGCACTCCAATACCTGACAAGTCTGCACTATATAACACTGCAAAAACACAAAATAATAAGTGTTTTGCACACTTCTGTCATTGGGCTATATTTGGGCTACATCTGGGTGATTTTGGGCTACATTTGGGCTCTTTTGTCTCCGGTGGCCATCTTGGGAGATTTATTTGTTATGAAGTTTCCTAATTTCCTCATGTACTGCAGTCTCCTCAGTAGGAAATGCTTTCAGTTTTTTACTTTGATTCCATCATGAAGGTATTCAGATATGTCACACATTTGCCATAAATTCTGAATGTTAGCACTCTAGTTGCTCATTAGATCATTGTAGTAAAACTACTGCACCATGGAAGTCTGCTCCTGGTATTAAAAGTGCATGTTTCAGTCTGCATGTCAGAATTTTTTTAATGAAATAGAAGAGGATTTGAGAAGTCACTCAAAATGTGCCCTCATTTTCTTTCTTCAGCATTAATCATAATTTCTATGGCAAAATGAACCTCCTCATTGTGTTCCTTTTTAAATTAAATGTTTTAAGTGTTACCAGTTTATTCCAATCAAGATGGCTTCAGGTGTGCCATACTTTTGTCATAATGAAGACAGTAAGCGCTCTAGTTGTTTTTAAGAACATTCTGGGACATTCTGTCATTGGGCTATACTTGGGCTACATCTGGGTGATATTTGGGCTACATTTGGGCTCTTTTGTCTCTGGTGGCCATCTTGGGAGACTTATTTGTTATGAAGTTTCCTAATTTCCTCATTTACTGCAGTCTCCTCAGTAGGAAATACTTTCAGTTTTTTACTTTGATTCCATCAAGAAGGCATTCAGATGTGTCACACATTTGCCATAAATTCAGAATGTTAGCACTCTTTTTGCTCATTAGATCACTGTAGTAAAGCTACTGCTCACCAGGGAAAACTGCTGCTGGTATTGAAAGTGCATGTTTCAGTCTGCATGTCAGAATTTTTTAATGAAATAGAAGAGGATTTGAGAAGTCACTCAAAATGTGCCCTAATTTTTCTTTCTGCAGCACTAATCATACTTTTTATTGAAAAATGAACCCCCTCATTTTGTTCCTTTTTAAATTAAATGTTTTAAGAGTTACCACTTTAATCCAAGCAAGATGGCTTCAGGTGTGCCATACGTTTATCATAAGTAGGACTGTTAGCGCTCTAGTAGTTCTTTGGAACACTCTGGGAAGCTGCAGTAGAACACAAAGGAATCAACTGACAGTCTCTGCCCTTGTTGGATGTACATGTTTTACTGAGAATGTCAGACTTCATTCTCACATGACTGAGAAAGATAATGTGAATTTACAGAAAATAAGCTCTCAGTTTAGCCTATAGATCACCTTCCAAACCTCTGTGGTAAAAGCATGAGAAAATATTTTTCTCTCATTCATGATTTCCCAGCAGAAGGCTTTTTCACATGGTGAAATCACCTTAGAACATACCACAATTCCTAAAATGAGTATGGTACCATCAACAAATGATTTATAATGTAACTAAAGTCTTAAAACCTTCTATTAACTGCAATGCTTTTTAATGAGGTGCTATCATGTATATTGGTCCCAAGATGGCTGCCAACACTTCTTGGATGAAGTGCTGACAGCCAATCAGATCTCAGGATGAGATGTGTGGTTAGGCTCCGCCCACATATATATATGCTTTTAAATGCTATTTTCTCAGGATCTACTGAACAGATTTACACCAAACCTACAAAAGGCACTTCCTTGACCTGAGGACTACCTCTCTGCCAAATTTCAAGTAATTCTGTTCAGCCGTTCGGGCTGTAGCTGTGTCTAAAGGTCCTATGGAAAAATGCATGGGAAAAACGCGTTTTGGGACCCCCCTTTTATCTCAGCCCCCGCTTGACGAATCCCCCCGAGACTTTCAGGGTAGGAGCGGAGCGTAGCGCCCCACCTATTTTGAAAAATTCGCGAGGATTCGTCAACCGGCGCCAAAGTTATTCAAAATAGAATGTTGCGGATTTCCTATGGAAACGTGGTCCTAACTATAACTATCTACTGGCGACCGCCAGTAGATAATATAAATACACACACACATATATATATACACACACACACACACATATATATATATTCACTGAAAAAAACATAGGTTTCAGGCCTGATATAGTTAGGAATTAGCATTCAAAAAACCTTAGAAATTCACTGAAAAAACCATAGGTTTTAGGGGTGTTATAGTTAGCTGGACATTTCACCTAACTACATTTTGCGTGCCCGCAATCCACTGCTGATGATGTCACATATTACATCATTCATGACATGGCCAGTGACATCACTGATGACATCTCAAATGACATCACTGATGACATCACTGATGACATCATCCAGTGAATGTGGTTTGGTTCGTTTTTTAAATATGTATTATATATATAGCAATTTGCATTGAAGAATGAGTGGATATATAGGTATTGGCAGCCAGTAACAGCTCTTGCGCAGCGTGGTGAGCGCGTTCTGTTTTAAAAAAAGCCCGTTTTGTATTTTTGTTTGTTTATTTTATTTTTCCCCTGATTTTAATAGGTAGCACTCCTGGGGCTCACCCCTCACTTGCACTATAATTGTAAGAACACCGCCGCTTGTGCGGGCCCGGTTTCGGGGTTGTGGAGGGTTTCTTTCTTTTTACTTCCTAGCGGGCGCCATCTTGAGAAGGCCTTTGACGCTCTTCCAGCGCCATCTTGGGTGTACCGGAGGGTCGTTTTGCTCCACACCTGGAGGGACTATTTAAACCAGTCCTCCGAGCGCAGCGGGATCGCGCAGCGGGTCGGCCTCCGCTTTGCCGGAGTCTTGCCAGAGTCCTGCCCGTCTGCGCCCGTCAGCGTCTCGGCAGCGGCCGGAGCTGGACGGTGGGGTGCCTAATTTCGTATCTGCTTGTAGTACTTCTGTGTTATTTCACAGATATGTTCTTCTATACTTCGGCAGATTTACTTGCCTTACGCCCCCCTAGAGGCCAATGTCATTCTTTCTTTCCTGGCAGCCGGGCCTTAAGGAAAGGTTGTCCAACTTGCGGTTGGCGTCTTCCAACGTTCATTGGAACTGCGCTGGACAATATTCCGGCCTCTTATCAATGTCTTCTTCTTAATACTAGATCCTTGACCTGTCACTCCCTCGATATCTGGAATTTGCTACAGAATTCCAATATATCATGCCTATTTCTTACTGAGACCTGGCTGAGTGACTGCTCTGCACCTGATTTAGCCAATGCCATCCCTCCGGAATATAACATCTTTAGGAGGGATAGAATATCAGGCAGAGGGGGAGGTGTAGCTCTTGTGGTAAATAAAAACATTCCCTGCTCAACCTTCCTGGTAGAAAATATTCAGGGATGTGAAGCCTTGGGTTTCACCCTTCAGCTCTCCCCCCTCCAGGTCTGTACCGGGATTCTCCTGTATAGAGCCCCGGGACCTGCAGGGCCATTCTTTGAGGAATTACAAGTAGCTCTCTCAGTCCCTTGTCTCAGATCTGAGCATTGTATTCTTCTTGGGGATCTTAATGTCCATATGGATAATACAGCGGACCTTGATGCAATAAAACTCAGTGACATCACAGTTCCATTAGGATTGTCTGCGTTTCTGCAGAAACCGACGCACAACAAAGGCCAAACTCTTGACCAAATCTATTACGATAACGTCCATACAACCAGTATTATGGTCTGATCATTTTTTTATCTCCTTTTTTGTGCCTGCCACTGCTCTTACTCGGGTGAGAGAATCAATAGAGACCACGCGAACTTCGCGCCCTTTCCATCTGCTTTCGGTGGATATGTTATCTGAGGCCCTTACCACCTTTCCATGTCCTCTTTTGGGCAATTTGGAAGAGAATCTTAGTCTCTTTACGAATTGGCTGATAGCCAGATTTCAGACCTTAATCCCCGAAAAAAAGCTTAAATCAGGCGAACGTAGAGCGTCGGCCCCATGGTTCACTCCCCAGCTAAGGGAGCAGCGGCAGGGTTGTAAAAGGGCTGAGAGAGCTTGGAGACGAACCTATGATATGACTGAGAAATTGAAATTTCGAGCAATAACTAAATCCTACCACCAGTCAATCTGGAATGAAAAAAAGGCATATTTTGAGCGTCGAATTGATGAGGCTGAAAATGGCTGTAAAGAAATTTTTAAAGTTGTTCTGGATTTCACCTCTCCAGCTATCTGTACACCATCTCATACTCATTCAGAAGTATGGATTAAACAGCTTGCAACTTTCTTTACCAGTAAAATCACAACCATTCAAGCCTCTCTTTTCCACCCTAGCTCTCAGTCGGTAGTGGGTCCCTTATCCCCCCCTTCATTTAGGGAGGGTCTAGGCCCTTCTCTTTTACAATTTCCACATTTATGCCTTGACACTTCTCTCAAGCTTTTGTCAAGCTTGAAATCAGGTTCTCCACTTGATCCGTGCCCGGCTAAATTTCTGGGGAAGGTGGCATCCACTTTAAATGCCTTGCTGAACCCTCTTCTGAATTCTTCTCTGTCAACGGGAGTGGTCCCGCAGGCATGGAAGCATGCTCTGATCCTGCCATTGATCAAGAAGCCTACCTTGGACCCCCTCATCCATGCCAACTATAGGCCTATTTCCCTTCTCCCTGCTCTGGCGAAAGTGGCTGAGAAATTTGCACATCGGACGATTTCCAATTTCATCGAGGGAAACGACCTGTTGCATGACACACAATCTGGGTTCCGTGCAAACTTTAGCACGGAGTCGGCTCTGCTCGAGGTCACGGATGCCATCAGGGAAGTACTCGATTCTGGAGGAAGGGCCATGTTGGTAATGTTAGATCTGTCGGCGGCCTTCGACACCGTCCCCCATGATCGCCTCCTTGTAAGACTCTGGGAGAGCGGCATTCGGGGGACGGTGTGGAATTGGCTTAAATCTTTTCTGGCCAGCCGCCGGCAAACGATCTGGGCACCTCCTTTCTCCGCTGATATGGCTCCACTAGAGGTAGGGGTACCGCAGGGTTCCATTCTTAGCCCCATGCTATTTAACATCTTTATGGCCCCCCTGGCGGTAGTCGCGGAGTCCTTTGGCACCCAGATCGTATCTTACGCCGATGACACCCAGCTCCTGTTCACCTGTGATAGGGGCGGGTCATTCGACGGCGTACAGATCAGGGATTGCCTTGGTGCGGTTTTTGAGTGGTTCAGGTGTAATGGATTAAAGTGCAATTCCGATAAGTCGGAGCTGCTCTTTTTTGGTTGCCCCTGTGAACCAGATTGGAAAACTTGGTGGCCACAAGATCTGTTTCCACCTGACAACGTGTCTCTCAAGGCTAAAAACTTGGGAGTGATTGTGGACAGTGAATTGTCCTTTGGGCCACATGTTTCCTGCCTCTCAGGTAAATGCTTCGGCATTTTACGGATGCTGAGGAAGTTTCTTCCTCTAGTGTCTTTTCAGCATAGGAAGATTATTGTTCAGGCCTTGATCGGATCTCGTCTGGACTACGCAAACGCCCTTTTCTTGGGTCTACCAAAATATCTTTTGACCCGTTTGCAAGTGGTCCAGAACTCGGCAGCCCGTGCTATTTACGGGCTCCCGAGAAGAGCAGGTGCCACGGCTTTACTGAATTCTTTACATTGGCTACCGATCGCTAAAAGAATTCTTTTTAAGTGCCTGACTTTTGCCTTTAAAGCTTTACAAGGATCTGGCCCTAAGTACATAAGGAAACGTCTCTCCCGATATGTACCCAGCAGGTCTTTGAGATCATCTTGTCTATCTAAAATGACAGTCCCGGCTATCAGGCGTGCAAGGATGGGAGGTCGATCTTTCCGCTACCTAGCCCCGAAAGAGTGGAATGAACTTCCACTCTCTCTCAGACAGGCTCCCAGTCTCCTTACTTTTAGAAAAGAGCTTAAAACATGGCTTTTTACTAAATAATTTTTTACTAAATAAATTTGATCCTTCTTTTCTGTCTGTTTTTTTAGTTGTTATGTCTTGTTTTTGCCTGCCGATATTCTTCATCAAAGCGCCGGGATGCTCCTTGGAGTAGCCGAGCGCTATAGAAGAAATAATTTAACATAACATAACATAACATATAAATATAAATATCTGGATGGAGGATTTAGTTGCAGTGTGATTGACTGTTTACTTGACTAATTTATAGTGTCTCACTAAATATATTGGATAGTGACTAAACTGTGTGAATATCTGTATCACTTTGTCAGTTGTTGTGTAAACTGCTGCACCAGTTGGTTACTAGCTATGTGAAAGTCTATATTAGTTATTGATTAGTTAACTGAGTATTTGTATGGGAGAGTGAATGTGTGTGTGGTTTGGTGGGGATGTGTGACAGCCCAAAGATGTGTGAATAGTTAATTCAGTAGGTATCAGAAGTTAAAACTACATGTTATAACAGTTGTTTGGGTGAGTGAATATCTTTATGGGTGTGGTGATGAGCAAATATATGTCTCAATGGTGCATGTCCAACAAATTAGAAAAATAAAAGCCAGTGCATGTGTCAGTTGTTGTATATAAATAAGTATACATAAGACTCAGTGATTGTATGAGTGACTGTATGGATAACTGTATCCTTGTAATAGTGATTTTATAACACACTAAGTATGAGTTACTATCTATATGAATAGATGAAGTGGTGTTTGTATAAGTGTGTAGCTAAGTAAACGTAAGTATGATCCATTGTTTGCATAAGTGAGTAGGATGACTTCATAAGTGATTAGGTTGTGTGCTGGTGTGTAATGTCGATATAGGTGTACAAGTATATTTGATAGTGTTCTATTGATCATTAACAGCATGTATGAGTGAATCCATGGGTAAGTGATTAGATGTGTGTATAGAGCTAGGAATCACTGAGTGGATGTTTAGAAACTTGTATTGGTGTGTCAGTGGTTTCAAATATGGCACTCTCTATTTTACAGTGAGTGATGAAAGGTAATACTAGTGTATGATGAGGTGTATCTGAATGTCACGTGGATGATGTCATCAGTGATGTCATTTGAGATATCATCAGTGATGTCACTGACCATGTCATGAATTATGTAATATGTGACATCATCAGCAGTGGATTGCAGGCGCGCAAGATGTAGTTAATACAACTAACTATATTGGAGGAATTTCATGGTTTTCTACAAGTGAAATGTCCAGCTAACTATAACACCCTTGAAACCTATGTTTTTTTCAGTTAATTTCTAAGGTTTTTTAAATGCTAATTCCTAACTATATCAGGCCTGAAACCTATGGTTTTTTCAGTGAATTTCAAAGGTTTTTTAAATGCTAATTCCTAATTATATCAAGCCTGAAACCTATGGTTTTTCCAGTGAATTTCAAAGGTTTTTTAAATGCTAATTCCTAACTATATCAGTCCTGAAACCTATGGTTTTTTCGGTGAATTTCAAAGGTTTTTTAAATGCTAATTCCTAACTATAACATGTCTCAAACCTATGTTTTATTCAGTGAATTTTAAAGGTTTTGTAAATGACAATTTTTAATGTATTAATTGTTATACTGATTTTTTTTACTCATTTACTACATTTTTTAAACTAATTATTTTTAGATATTTTATTTTTTTAATTACATCATACATTACAATACAAAATATAGTTTCTCAGAATGAATTACTTTAGTTTAAATAGTTTGCAAATAGGCAATAGACTTTTAAGTACAGTAGTTACAGTTGTTGCAATGGGCAACACAATTTCAAACAATGCAACGTTGAGCTCAATGTGAATTTCTAGTCAAATGCAATTAGTTACTTTATGGATTACATTTCTAACCACAGGACTGGATCCTAGACCTTGGACATCTCCTGTAAACAGTTGAGTAAAAGCTTTTGGTTACAGTAGGGATTGTTGAGGAATATTATTGTATTTTAAAAGTTGACACTTACAAATGTTTTCACTCAGAATCATCAATGTAATCCTATGGCAGAAAATTCACTTAGCAGGTGTTATCGTTACTTTTTCTTACTCAGTGGTGGATCCTGGATCCAGCACTGGTGCACAGTTGAAAGAATGTGATTAAGTCATACAGACGATTTTTTAGGAATATTTTTAGTTTGTGAAAATAGACACTTAGAAACTTTTCTGCTGAAAACCACACAATGGATTCCTATGGAAGGAAATACAAGTTACTGGTAAGTATGCTTAGAATTACTTTTCAGGGTCAGTGCTGGGCTAAAAGATGCCAACCAATAGAACACTATGGGGCATACCCAAATGACCCTCCCATACCTGGGTATAGACACATCTAATATGTATAAAGAAAAACGGAGTAGAGGGATCAATCTCTTGTTTATTTAAACACAAGAAACAATGAATTTTCTTTGAAATCTATTTTTTCTTATATCAAAACTTTCAATAATTATTTTTCAGAAGCGGATATCTCCTGGTGGACATCAGAGTACTTTATACGTAATATATCCATAAACAAACACAAAAAAAGTTCATTACACAACAACCTCTATATACAACTTCATACAACATATATACATCTTATATACACAACAATGAATCACATATAAATTCCCCTGACTATTGCTACAAATATGTACACTTCTTATTCACAGTAATACATTCAGAGGTAATCCTCTTGGCGTCAGAGGTATTACTCCTCTCCTGATTTATTAATATGCGCCAAATAACTAATTTCTTAGTCAACCCAATCTGTGGACTCCTCATAGATCAGTGTCGACGCGTTCGCATTTCAGCCTCCAATTATTTGGCTTCCTCAGGACGGGGATTACAGTCTATCTACAAAATAATAAACATCAGACATAAAGGACTATTCTAATTTTTCTATTCCTTATTTACCCATGCAGTGCTCGGAAGGAATCTAAAAGGTCAGTGAATCAGAAGGAAACCCTTTATCTACCTTAACAAACGGATCAAGACTGAACAAATCACACCAGTGATGCACCATGAATATGAAATTCCTCAACGGTGAATGTAGCCCTATTCAATCTTCAATCCCATGCATGTGTGATTGTGATACACCTGAGCCAAATCGCCACAATTTGTGTGTGCCTACCCTGTACCTGTAATTAATCCGAGCGAATCCCTTTTAAGGGGCAGCTCTAGGTCAATTTTTCCATCTCAGCACCTGTAATGGTACATAATGATATTAGTGATGCTAAAAGGTCACATCCTCACTCGTATTACGCCATGGCTGGGGCGCTACTTCTCAATTACCTTTATGTGTTTGCTGAAGTTAAAGGTCGCCTACTGCTTGTCCTTTCAGTCTCCGCAACGTCTTCCACTATAAGACAAACGCAAGTCTAACTATAGGGAACTGGTCGTATTAGTTCAAAACACTGCCTCAAGGCTCCTAGCCTTCATAACAACATTGAGGTCGCATAATCAGTAAACACAGCTCTGACAAAAGGGGACTGATCATATTAATTAAGTACACTGCCTCTAAGTTGCCAGTCTTCGTAACGACATTGGCATTGCCTGGTACACACTTACATGATAATCGTTGCGATATCCCGTCATTCAATCCGACGCTTCTTTCAAACGCTGAAAACCGCATGGACTGCTGCACTACCCACGGACGTATAAACGTTCGCGTGCGTCAGTGCGTAATGGAATTACGTTAGTTAATTAGAAGTAAACAGAGGACTAGTCTCTTCGTTGCACTCTCAAGGTCCCGCAACCAAGACCTAACTGTACAGACTAGGGTCGCTCATGCGCGGCCAATTAGCGTCACATGATCTAACCTTCTAATGAACTGGGGGCTACTATTTATAGATCGATATTATCCTCAACATTTGGAGGACTTATGTGTATAAAAGTACATGCGTCGCGAGACAACTTTGTAATACACATCTCCTAAATCTGAAGTGAATCACCTATAGTTAGCTATGTAAGTGCACCACTTCCCATATTTCCCATTATTTCATATTACCAATATATTCTAAAAATTGAGCCTACATGGTATGTTTCTATACTCTAGCGTATCATCTTAGCATTTAATGCTTATTACAAACGAAAAATGGACACAAGGGAGGACAACACTCGGCGAGTGGGATTCTCATTATGTAAATAACCAAGTTGGCCCACAACTACAGTTCCACCCTAGAAAAATTCCAAGACACTGCATGATCAAACAGCCGGGCTTACATTCTCACCTGAATTCATGGCACTAATCACATAGTTCTTCATCTCTATTACTGGACAAGCAAGATCAAGACCAAACACTTCAGGCCACATTAACATCCTCAGATATAGCGTACTCCTTAGTAATCGACCCTGCCTCTTAGTGTACATTTCTTAAATCAAGGCCCATAGTTCATCTCTCTCATTTAAACCCTCTGTTGCAGTATGATATCTTTCAATGAGGCGAGCTTCTATGCGAATAAGTCTCATTTCTACTTCTACCTTGTTATTTGCCTTAATTACGGCAAGAACTGTCCACTCTATGTCAATCTCATTATGGCCAGCTTCGACATAGTGTTGTACCAGGGGTTCTCCCTGTGTTCTACATCTAATACGAGATTTGTTTTGTAGAATTCGCAATTTCACCATCTGCGTGGTCTGCCCAATATACATTTTCCCACAGGGGCAGGTCAAAGCGTACACCACATTTTTGGTGTTGCAGTTCGAAAATGCTTGCATCACATGTTCCTTATTATTGATCAACAAGCCTTTGGTGTCACTCGTGCTTGCACACGCCACGCAATTATTGCATCGGGAATGCCCTATTACAGCAGGTAAGCCAAGTAAGGATCTTGTATCTTTTTTCATCGTTGGCTCCCGCATGGCTCTCACCAGATGCTGTCGCAAGCTTTTACCTTTCTTAAAAGCGAACAAGGGTTTGGGTATATTGAACTGTTCCATTAACCTCCAATTTCTCAAAATTATATTTTTGACTTTGTTGGCTTTGGGGTTGAATGTTCATACACATGTCATACATTCGGTCTTTTCATGTATTTTAGGTGCTAATAAATTCTCCCTAGGTGTAAACCTAAAAGATGCAGCACTGGGTTCTCTCCTGATAACAGGTGAGTAAATCGGAATTCGTAGTTCGGCTGATTTTAGAGGAATATTTGTACGTTTCAAAAATTGACACTTAGAAACTTTTCTGGTGAAAACCACACAATGGATTCCTGTGGAAGGAAATACAAGTTACTGGTAAGTACAGTTAGAATTACTTTTCAGGATCAGTACTGGGCTCAAAGAAGCAGCACTGAGGTCTCACCTGGTAACAGGTGAGTAAATCGGAATTCGTAGTTCGGCTGATTTTAGAGGAATATTTGTACATTTCAAAAATCGACACTTAGAAACTTTTCTTGTGAAAACCACGCAATGGATTCCTATGGAAGGAAATTCAAGTTACTGGTAAGTACAGTTAGAATTACTTTTCAGGATCAGTACTGGGCTCAAAGATGCAGCACTGAGGTCTCTCCTGAGAACAGGTGAGTAAATCGGAATTCGTAGTTCGGCTGATTTTAGAGGAATATTTGTACGTTTCAAAAATCGACACTTAGAAACTTTTCTGGTGAAAATCACACAATGGATTCCTATGGAAGGACATACAAGTTACTGGTAAGTACAGTTAAAATTACTCTTCAGGATCAGTACTGGGCTCAAAGAAGCAGCACTGAGGTCTCTCCTGATAACAGGTGAGTAAATCGGAATTTGTAGTTCAGCTGATTTTAGAGGAATATTTGTAAGTTCCAAAACTCCACACAGAAGAATTTCCAAGTGAAACCAGTCAATGTTAGCCTATGGAAGGAAATTCAAGTAACTGATAGGTACGGTTAAAATTACTTTTCAGGATCAGTACTGGGCTCAAAGATGCAGCACTGAGGTCTCTCCTGATGACAGGTGAGTAAATCAGAATTCGTAGTTCGGCTGATTTTAGATGAATATTTGTAAGTTCCAAGACTCCACATTTAGAAGAATTTCCAAGTGAAAGCAGTCAATGTTAGCCTACGGAAGGAAATTCAAGTAACTGGTAAGTACGGTTAAAATTACTTTTCAGGATCAGTACTGGGCCCAAAGATGCAACACTGAGGTCTCTCCTGATAACAGGTGAGTAAATCGGAATTCGTAGGTCGGCTGATTTTAGAAGAATATTTGCACAATGCTGAAGCAAGGGGGCGGGGCCTGAGGTGACATGTGTGCAAACTCGCCCTGTGGCTCGTTAGTTGGCCCCTAGAGGACCTCTGGATTGAAGAGAAATGAATTCCCCAACTTAAAACGCGCCACAGGGCATGTTTGCACACATATAATCTCAGGCCCCGCCCCCTACCTTCACCACTGTGTAAACGCGCCCCGTGGCATGTGGTAAGTTGGGGGATTAAGTCCCCTTGAATCCTGAGGTCCCCTGGCGGCCGACTAGCCCACCAGGTACCTCCAGAATGCGCCACGGAGCTGCGCTGCAGAGAGGTGTAGAGAGGTTACACCTCTCTGCAAAGCAGCACCCTGGCGCATACTGGAGGTTCCTGGTGGGCTAGTTGGCCCCCAGGGACCCCCAGTATTCAAGGGGAATTAGTTCCCCCTCTGCAAACGCACCAGGCGTTTGCAAGGTGGTGCAAGGAGGGGGCGTGGCCTCCGGCCCGATCCCGTTTAAAAAAAATTTTTTTTTTGAGAAGGAGGGCTGTGTAGCCCCACTTCTTTTTCAAATTTATTGGCCCTGGGGACCCCATCCTCCAGGGCCTGCCCCCAATTTGTTTTTTTAAAAAAAAGAAACCGGGAAGGGGGCCGCGTGGCCCCTCTCCCGAGGCCATAATTTGCCCCCGGGACCTCATCCCCTGGGGCATGGCCCTTTTTAAAAAAAAAATTTTTTGGAGTGGGGCTGCCTTGCCCCTTCCTGTGGCCATTTATGGCCCCGGGGACCTCATCCCCCGGGCTGTTTCTTATTTTTTGTGTGTTTTTTTTAGGAGTGGGGCCGCGTGGCCCCCCTCCCGGGCTACTACTAGCCCCGGGGACCCCACCCCCCGGGGCTGACCCTCTTCGTTGGGGGGTGTGGGGGGTCCCCAATCCCCCCACGGTCCCAGCCGGCTCCACGCGTCCTGCGGGAGCCGGCATTGCTTTTCCACATTGTAGTGTCCTGAGGAGTGGACCCTAGGACCTGGGAGAGGGCAATGCCCAGGGCAGGTCACCGGACACCAGTTCCGGTCAGGGGGAGGCCAAGGGGCAGTACACAGGAAGGATCACCAGGAGCAGACGCGCGGCATGCTAGCTGCCTAATGTACAGACAATAAAGAATACTTGCACATACTGCGTGGTGGTGGTCATTGCAGGGCAAGCGACGCAACAACTGGCGACGAGGCAGGATCCAAATCCACGCGTAGCGGTGACTGTCGGAGCCCACCCGGTCGCGGAAATCAACTCGGAGCCAGGAGCCCACCCTGGTCCGAAGTGCCCAGCAGAGAAAGAACATCGGTCCGGGAGCCCACCCCGGCGCTGCTGACACAAGTAAGCACAGCGAGAAACTGACCAAGCAGCCGAGAAAAGGAAATCAAGACTCTCCCGCGCGTGAGTTTTCAACAAACTCTCGCGAGAGGAGGTGGCCATTTTGGGGTCAGGCAAAAGACCCAATCAGCATCCAAGATAGACGGCGGACATTTTAGAGAGTCAGGCAAAGTCCCAGACAGCGCGAAATCGCGCGAGAATGCGGCGGCCATCTTGGAGTCAGGCAAATTGGGCCAATCACAGCACAGGAAGGCCGGGAGGCCATTTTTAAGTCAGGCAAAAAGTAAAATAAAGCCTAAAACGCCGAAAAAAAGAGGAATAAAAGCAGAAAACGTGCTAAACAAAGGAAATAGCAAGAGGAAGAACAAATAGGGCAACAACTAAAGGCACCAAGAGTAAAGGAAGAAAGAAATAAAAGGAAAGAACAAAGGAAATGGGTGACGAAGACCCAAGGAGCACACAAGCTGTGTTCCGCAGGCCACTGCCATTTAACATATCGGAACCACAAGCAGGCATCAGATGGGAGAGATGGATACGACAACTGGAATGCTACATGCGCGCAACGGACGTCGCGGAGAACAAACAGCTAGATCTGCTGGTTAACCTTGCGGGGGACGAGATAGAAGACCTAATAATGACATTCCCGAGTGAAAAGACGACGAACTACAAAGGCGCGAAAGCGTGCCTCACGGAGAAATTCGACCCGCAACGCAACATCGATTTTGAAAGGTACACGTTCAATACGGCATGCCAACAATCAGAAGAGAGTATGGATGATTTTGCGACAAGATTGCGGAAGTTGGTGACATATTGTGAGTTAGAAAAGTTCAACAATGAAGAAGCAATACGACTGCATCTCATTGAAGGGTGTCAGTCAGTAGAGTTCAGGGCACGCATTCTAAAAGTACCAACAACACTTGAGAAAATACTGACGATGGCCCGCACAGAAGCACGGGCCAAGGAACATGCCAAGCAAATACAAATAGGCAAAGTTTGTGCTAGACAGCGGCGCAACATGCAACATAATGTGCATGTCAGAATACATGAAGATGAGAGTAAAGCCAACCCTATCGCCATCAACAGTAGAGGTGTTCATGTGGGGATCAAAGACACCCGTTGAAAACATGGGCAAATTCACCGAAACTCTGACATATCAGGACATGACATGCCAAGAAGAGATACACGTGTTGAAAGGGGACATCCCACCACCCTGCCTGCTGAGCAACGTCACAGCACAAGTCATGGGGCTGTTGGCTATGACCTATCACATGGCAGAAAAAGGCAACATACTGCAAGAATATCAAGGAATACTGAAAGGTCTGGGGAAACTAAAAGACAAACAGATCACCCTACATATAAATGAAGCTGTGAGACCAGTGGCACAGCATCACAGGAGACTTCCTATTCATCTACAACCGCAAGTGGAAGAAGAAATAAACAACCTACTACAGCAAGACATAATTTAGCCTGCAGACGGCCCGACACCATGGGTGCCACCGATTGCGGCGGTCCTTTAAGAAGAACACGTCCAAAATACGGATCCGTGTGGAAATGAGAATACCGAATACCGCAATCTCGAGGGAACGTCATCCGGGACCTCATCTGAACGACATGATCAGCCGTCTGACAGGGGCGTGCCGATTCTCAAAGCTAGATCTGTGCAAAGGATATCACCAACTAGAACTGGACCCCCAGTCAAGGTACATAACGACATTCTCCACACACCTAGGACTATTCAGATACAAAAGGCTCAATTTTAGTATCTCATCAGCTGCTGAAATATTTCAGGAGACAATAAGACAGGTGATACGACCAGTGCACAACAGTTTCAACTACAGTGACGACATCCTAGTATTTGGGAAATCGTACGAAGAACATGATGGCGCCCTACGGCAAGTGTGCAAACAGCTGGAGCAGGCCAGGCTAACACTGAATGGAGAAAAGTGCGAGCTAGGGAGAACAGAACTGATATTCTTCGGGCACATATTCTCGAAAAGGAGGATGAGGCCTGATCCCAGCAAAATGGAGACACTGAAGAACACCAAGCCACCGTCAGATGTGGCAGAAATAAGATCATTCCTAGGCCTGGCAAGCTACTGTGCCAGATACATACAAGACTTTGCTACGGTGAGCACGCCGCTGAGAGAACTAACAAAACAAGGCCAGAAGTTTGTCTGGTCTCAACAATGCAATGAAGCGTTCGACGAAATACGGAAGGCAGTTATGACTGTGGAGCACCTCGCATACTTTGACCCTCTGCTCTGCACCGAGCTGACGGTCGATGTCAGCCCAGTGGGGCTAGGAGCGATACTAGCACAACACTTGCCAGGAAAGGAGTCACCAAGGAAGAATGTTTCATAAGCCAGCAAAAGCCTGACAGATATTGAGAAGGCATACTCACAGCCGGAGAAAGAAAGCTTAGCGGTGGTATGGGCATGCGAGCATTACCACATGTTTGTGTATGGGAAGCCGTTCACCATCATCACAGACCACCAAGCACTGGTAACAATCTACAGCAACCCAGCGGCAAAGATGCCGCCCTGCATTGAGCGCTGGGTCATCAGACTAATGGACTTCGATTTCAAAATTGTCCACAAACCAGGGAAAGATCACAATCTGGCAGACTACATGTCATGGCATCCACTACCGCATGCAGAGAAAAAGGCCTCAATGGCAGAAGAATACTTAAACTTCGTGTTAAAGCAAAGCACGCCTGCACCAGTAACTCTAGCAGAAATAGAGAGAGAAACTGAAGAAGATGACACTCTACGAGCGGCCAGAGAAACAATGAGGCAACAAAGGTGGAGATATGTCAACAACAGCTGCACATGGAAGGGAGGAGTAAACAAGGAGGAGATGCTGGCTTTACAGAAGATAAGCGGGGAGCTATCAGAGACAAATAGTGGAATAGTAATGCGGGGCACCAGGATAGTCATTCCAAGCTCACTACGGCGCCAAGTGGTGAGCATTGCACACGAGTCACACAGGGGCATTGTGACGACAAAGAAGCTGCTGAGAGAAAAAGTGTGGTTCCCCGGTTTAGATCGTCTAGTTGGAGATACGATCGCGGCCTGTCACCTATGTCAAACAACAGGTCCACCAGCAAGACAGGAACCACTGCACATGTCGGAACTGCCAAGGGCTGTATGGACAACAATGGCTGCCAATTTCTTTGGGCCTCTAGACGCGGGAACTTACCTACTGGTCATAATAGATAAATACTCCAGATTCCCCATTGTGAGACCAGTCTCCTCGCCGTCAGCAGCAGCAACGCTACCTGTTCTGGACTACATATTCGCAGCGTGGGGCTCGCCAGAAAACTGATAATGGTCCTCCGTTCTCAGGAGAGGAATTCCGAAGGTTCATGGCTTACCTTGGAATACAGCACCGGAAGATAACACCACTATGGCCGCAAGCAAATGGCATGGTCAAAAGATTCATGGGAAACATCAAGAAGGCAGTCCAGAGGGCGAAGCTGTCACAGATTTCCCTGGGCCAAGCACTATGCCAAATACTGAGAGACTACAGAAATACGTCCCATGGGTCTACAGGGAAATGCCCGGCGGAGCTGGTACTAGGGAGGACAAGCCGAACGAGGCTGCCGCAGGTAGAAGGACCGACAGTGTCAGGGCACAAGAGCGTGGCAGCAAAAGATGAGGCGGCAAAGAGAAAAATGAAAGAATATGCTGATAGCAGACGACACGCCACCAGATCACATCTCCACGAAGGAGACACTGTAGTAGTACGACAGAGACAACAACGAAAATCGGACAGTCTATTCGCCCAAGACCCGTTGACGCTAACAAAAGTCAAAGGAACAATGATCACAGCAGAATCAGACCGCCAACGAATCACAAGAAACAGCTCACATTTCAAAGGTCTAAAAGAAGAAAAGGACGAAGAGCAAGTGACAGGCATCGAAGAGACCACAAACTGTGAGTGCCACGGAACAGGTGCAGCAGAAGGCACCAGGCCAAAGGAAGTCCAAGGACTTGTGACGAGGCCGAGAAGAGACATCATAAGACCAAAGAGACTAATAGAAGAAATGTGAGATGCCGCTCTGGCTAGCATCTCACTTGTCACATCCATCCATACTACCCTATCTTGCTACGGACTATACCTCACCAACTGTCCCATTTCTTATTACTAACTAGTGTTACTGTCGTCACGTCTTTGTGACAAAGGGGGGAGATGTAGTGTCCTGAGGAGTGGACACTAGGACCTGGGAGAGGGCAATGCCCAGGGCAGGTCACCGGACACCAGTTCCGGTCAGGGGGAGGCCAAGGGGCAGTACACAGGAAGGGATGACCAGGAGCAGACGCGCGGCATGCTAGCTGCCTAATGTACAGACAATAAAGAATACTTGCACATACTGCGTGGTGGTGGTCATTGCAGGGCAAGCGACGCAACACACATGGGGAGCAGCTAACATGCTGCTCCCCATGTGGAAAAGCAATCTGCTTGGCTTCATTGAAGCGAGAGCAGGTTTCCCTGCTCTCGCTTCAATGAAGCAAAGCAGTTTGCAATCACAGGGCGGGAGCCGCGAGGCTACAGTGAGAGTCCCCTACCCATTTTAAAGAAGCCCTGTGGGTGGCGGTCCCTGGGGCTGCGGGGGCGCCGTGAGCCCTCTGCCTATATTATGTTAGAGCCCCGGGGGGTGGCGGTCCCTGGGGCAGTGTGGGGGGGATTGAGCCCGCGCTGAATTTTTTTTCTATATCGCGCATCCTCCCGTTTAAAAAAAAGAATAATAATAATTTTTGGGCTTTGGGGGTCCTTCTGGGACCCCTGAGCAGGCCTAGGGGGTCAGGGTGTTTCTACCCTACCCCTTTTTCGCATTTTGCGATGGTTTTTTTTTTGGTTTCTTGTGCCTCAGTTCTACCGAGGCACAAGATGGCTGCCAACACTTCCTGATTTGGAGTGTTGACAGCCAATTAAAATACAGCTCGTGCACGGCAGGGTGCGCTTAGGCAGCGCTTAGTGTACGCGGACCCTCCGAGGCCTTACGTATATATGCACTTTTAAATGTCATTTTCTCAGGAACTACTGAACGGATTTACACCAGCAAAAGGCACAAGTCTGAACTAAGGACTACGTCTTTGCCAAATTTGGTGTAATTCCGTTCAGCAGTTCGGGCTGTAGCTGCGGCTAAAGGTCCTATGAGAAATTGCATGGGGAAAATGCGTTTTGGGACCCCCCTTTTTTCTCGGCCCCCGCTTAACGAATCACTGTGAAACTTTCAGGATAGGAGTGGACCGGAGCTGGCCAAAAGTTTTGAAAATTACGTGAAGATTCGTCAATTGGTGCCAAAGGTATTCCAAATAGAATGTTGCGGATTTCCTATGGAAAATAGCTCCTAACTATATCTACCCACTGGCGACTGCCAGTAGGTAATATATATATTCACTGAAAAAACCATAGGTTTCAGGGGCATTATAGTTAGGAATTAGCATTTAAAAAACCTTTGAAATTCATTGAAAAAACCATAGGTTTCAGGTATGTTATAGTTAGGAATTAGCATTTAAAAAACCTAAGAAATTCAAAGAAAAAAACATAGGTTTTAGGGATGTTATAGTTAGCTGGACATTTCACTCGTACAAAACCATTGAAATTCCTCTGTTACAGTTAGTTGTACTAACTATAACTCGCGTGCCCGCAATCCACTGCTGATGATGTCACATATTACATCATTCATGACATGGTCAGTGACATCACTGATGACATCACTGATGACATCACTGATGACATCATCCACATGACAATCTGATACACCTCATCATACACTAGTATAACCTTGCATCACTCACTATAAAAACAGTGATTTGTAGATCTACACACACATCTCAACACTTACCTATAGATTCACTCATACATGCTGACAAAGATCAATAGAACACTTTTAGATATACTTATACACCTATATCAACATTACACACACCAGCACACATCCTGTTCACTTATGCAGTCATCCTACTCACTTATGCAAATAATTGATCATACTTACATTTACTCAGCTACACACTTATACAAACACCACTTTATTTATTCATATAGATAGTAACTCATGCTTAGTGTGTTATAAAATCACTATTACAAGTATACAATTTTCTATACAGTCACTCAGACAATCACTGACTCTTATGTATACTTATTTATATACAATAACTGTCACATACACTGCCTTTTAAATTTCTACTTTGTTGGACATGTATCATTGAGAAATATATTTACTCATCAACACACCCATAAAGAGATACACTCACCCAAACAACTGTTACCACATGCAGTCTTAACCTCATATACCTACTAAATTAACTGTCTACACATCTTTGGACAGTCACATACCTCCACCCCAACCACACACACATTCACTCTCCCATACAAATACTCACTTAACTAATTCAAAACTAATATAGACTTTCACATAGCTAGTAACCAACTTATGCAGTAGTTTACAGAACAAGAGACAGAATGAAACAGATATTTTAAGAGTTTAATCACTATTCCATATATTTACTGAGAGACTTTAAAATAGTCACTTAGACAGTCAATCAGAGTGCTAGTAAATCCTCCATCCAGACACTTATACATCCACTCAGTCTTCAATGAAGATTGCTATATTTATAATACTTATTTAAATATCGAACCAAACCACATTCACTGGATGATGTCATCAGTGATGTCATCAGTGATGTCATTTGAGATGTCATCAGTAATGTCATCAGTGATGTCACTGACCATGTAATGAATGATGTAATATGTGACATCATCAGCAGTGGATTGCGGGCACGCAAGTTATAGTTAGTACAACTAACTATAAAGAAGGAATTTCAATGGTTTTGTACGAGTGAAATGTCCAGCTAACTATAACACCCCTAAAACCTATGTTTTTTTCTGTGAATTTCTAAGGTTTTTTAAATGCTAATTCCTAACGATAACATACCTGAAACCTATGGTTTGTTAAGTGAATTTCAAAGGTTTTTTTTTTTTTTTTTTTTTTTTTTTGAAACCGTTTATTACAAGTCTCAAGAATATACAAGTATGGGCCTACAACCTTCCGGCCGGCCGCTAGCAATGATAGGAGCATAAGACGTACATTTATAATACACTTGATGTTGCAGAGGAGCATGCTCAGGAGGTAACAACGTCAAAAGCCACAGCAGCCGGACCTCACTATACGGTTTCATTTTAAATTGAAAACAACAAGAAAAACCACACCCACAAGGCAACCCACAATCGGAAATAGCAGCACGTGCTCCCCTAGAGGGGGGGATCCCAACTATCCACAGGAGTCTAAAGAGGGGGAAGAGAACAGAGCGAGGACTGGGGGAGCCCAATGCCCGGTACCGGGGAAAGGAGTCGGCTAAGGGGACAGGGCTGGAGAGGTATCAGGCAGCAAGGGTGGTGCACAGATACCCCCGCGGTAGGCGTTCCAGGGGCCCCATACTTTCACCCATGTCCCAGGCTTACCCCTCGCCACATACACCACCTTTTCTCGAAACATGCACCAGTCCATGTGTTCTTTCCAGGCCGATACCGTCGGGGGCCTCTGGGATCCCCACAGCTGAGCAATGTCACGCTTGGCTATCATATATCCCAGAGTCACCCACCTCGTCTGCGGCGCCGAGTAATCAGTTGGTTCCCACACATTCAACAGGCATCTCCTCGCTTCAGGCAGCAGCGCCACATGCGTAACCACTCGCAAGACCTCATGCACACCACGCCAGAATCGCTCCACCTCCGGGCATTCCCACAAGATATGCAGAAAGGTCCCCAAAGCACCACACCCACGCTTACACAACCCATCTTCAGCATAGCCCATACGCAGAAGCTTTGGCCCCGTCATGTAGACCCGGTGGAGTATCTTGAGCTGGACGAAGCGAAGGCGAGCCGGTATGGCCACCTCCTTCGGGGAGGCCACCGCAGAGGTCCAGTCCTCTTCGTCCAACTCCAGCCCGTCGGCAACCCAAGCCGCACGAAGGGCGGTTAACAGGCCCGAGCGGTCGTTAATCAGCTTTTTGTATATCAATGAGATCGTGCTGTCCGGGACGTGCCCATCCAGCATTCTGTCCTCCAGGGGGGAATATTCCGGGATGGAGGCGACGTCCGAAAAGACGGAGCCCAGCGCATGACGGACCTGCAAATACCGAAAGTATTCACTGCCCTGCAACTGAAATTCCGTCTGCAGCATCTCGAACGTTTTAAATCCTCCCCTCGTCCAGAGATCCCCCACTTTACTAATGCCGATTATGTCCCACTTCTCGAAGCCCTTAGAGGTCCACAGGGAGCCCAACCGCTCAGACGCGTATAGTGGTGACGCCCGGGTCAAACGGTCCTTCCACCCCATAGCTGCATTGGCCGTGTGCCACACTTGTACCATGACACGCGTGGGGCCCGTCAGACGAGCGTCGGGCGTGCTAGAATAGAGCGCTCGATTATAGTCGCCACCTGGCAATAGCATCTTGTCCATTTCAAACGCCGGGTTTAAGGCGGGCCCGTATAGGCCATGGTTAATTGCAGCTAGCTGGGAGGCCCATTAGTACCGTTTAATATCAGGGAGGGCAATCCCCCCGTCATACCATGGGAGCGTCAACTTCGCCAGGGCAATACGCGGCCTCCCGTCCCAGAACAGGCGGCGCTGCAGACTCTCCACCTCACGCAAGTAGCGCGCCGGGACTAAGTCCATAGTGTTCTGCAAAGCGTACAGGAAGCGTGGCAACGACATCATCTTGAACAATGCCGCCCGGCCGAGCGGCGAAAGCGGCAGGCGCCGCCAACGCGCGACGTCCTCCTTCAGGCGCTGGAGGGGGGGAAGCAAGTTCCGTTCGTAGCGGGCCTCCGGGTCCAGAGTAATGAAGACACCTAGGTACCTGAACCCCCGCGAGGCGATCTGGATCGGACAGCCCCGCGGGAGGATGGGAGCCTCCCCAGAGAGCACATACACACAGGATTTCGCCCAGTTGATGACAAGGCCGGAGTTGCGACCGAATGAATGTAAAACATCAACCAGTACTATCAGTGATTTACGTGGGGAGGCTAGGTACAAGAGGATGTCATCAGCGTATAGGGACACGCGGTCCTCATACTCAGGGGTCCAGCGGAGACCACGGATAGAGGGATGCCACCGCAGCCACTCCGCCAGGGGCTCCAAGGCAAGCGCAAACAGGAGCGGCGACAAGGGGCAGCCCTGTCGCGTGCCCCGGCCCAGCTCGAACGGGGCCGATACCCTTCCGTTCACCACCACCTGCGCCAATGGGCCCGAATACAACAATTTGACCCAGCTGATGAACCCTGGGCCAAATCCAAACTTCGCAAGCATCGCCCAAATGTATTGCCACTCAAGCGTATCAAACGCCATGGTGGCGTCTAAGGACGCCAAGATGGCCAGTTCACGTATGAATGGGACACGTGCGAGCACCCCATGCAAACGCCGCAGGTTAAGGGCCGTGTTGCGATGGGGAATAAAGCCAGACTGGTCCTGATGAACCAGATCGCCCACCACGCCGACCAGCCGATTGGCCAGTACCTTGGCGAGAATTTTGGGCTCCGCATTCAGTAGCGAGATAGGCCGATAGGATGTAACCCGGTCCCGAGGTCTCCCTTCCTTATGGATCACCACGATTGTAGCCAGACGCTGGTCCAGCGGGAGGGAGCCCAGCGAGTGGGCCGCCAGGAACATTGCGCGGTGGTGGGGCGCCAGTGTATCCGGTCGCAACTTGTACAACTCGATAGGGATACCATTCGGGCCCATGGCCTTGCCAGAAGCGACCGAACGTATGGCGAGAGCGATTTCGTCGGAGGTGGGGGCGGCGTCCAGCGACACCCTGTCCTCCTCCGAAAGGGAAGGCAGCGCGATATCCCTAAGCAGGGCACGGGAATCCTCTTCAGAGCAGGAAGAGACCGGGGAATACACCTCGCGGAAATAATCCGCGAAACAGGAGACAATTTCTTCTGGCTCAGTTACACACACACCATCCTTTTTCTCAATCAGCGGGACCACACGATTCGCTCTCTCCTTTTTGTCCAACCACGCTATCAGTTTACCAGCCTTATCACCCACATCATACAGTCGCCCCTGTTGCTCTCTACTGAGGCCCCTGGCCGCCTCCGTGACGAGGGCCCTATAGGCCGCCTGCTTGAGTTGGAGGACATGTAGTGCAGCATCCGTCACCCCACCTTCTAGGTTACCCTCCAGTTCGGCTATTTCAGCCTCCACCCGGGTCACCTCCTCCCGCTCGCGCCTCCGGGCGTGGGAAATAAGGGATATGGCCTCCCCTCTAAGAACTGTCTTGAAGGCCTCCCACAGGGAGATAGCCGAAGGCACGGACCCCACATTCTCATCAAAATATCGCTGCAGGGATGTAATCAAGTCAGCGCGAATGGTGGGGTCGCGCAGGTACCAGGAATTGATTGGGACTACCCTACCCTCACCCCTCGGAAAGACATCGAGATGTAACAGGAGCGGGGAGTGATCCGAGATACCCCGTGCCAAATGGCGCACCTCTCCCACCCTCCCGACATAGGCCGCCGGGACAAGGACATAATCAAGCCGTGAGAGACTACCATGGGCCCCCGAGTGGAAAGTGTACTGCAGCTGCGTGGGATGTTTTAGGCGCCAGCAGTCCACCAATCCCAGGGTATCCAAGAGGCCGGATAGCCACGCCTGTGCCCGGGGGAGGTCCCTAGGGGGGTGACGGTCCACAGTCCCAGAAACCACCGCATTGAAATCCCCCCCCACCACCAGAAGCCCCCCCGGAAGGCCAAGGAGGAGGCGCCCCAGGTCTGCAAAGGTGGTCGACTGCAGCCCCGGTGGGACGTATACTGACACCAAGACAATCACTTTGCCTTCCAATCTCCCCACCAGGACAGTGTAACGTCCCCTATCATCGTGGAGCACCTCATCAATTTCCAATGGGAGCGAGTTCTTTACCATGATGCCCACACCCCTTGAGCCTGACGTGAAGCCCGAGTGGGCCACTAGGCGGTAGCCACGCCGATTCATGGCACAGAAGGAATTGCCAATAAGGTGTGTCTCCTGCAGAAAAACTATATCGGGCGAGAGTCGCTTCAAAAACTGCAGGACCACACCTCGTTTAATCCTGTCCCCCAGACCATTAACGTTCCAAGACAACAAAGTTAGTTCCCTACCCCCCATCATACACAGAAGCCATCATTCGTCCCCCCGAGAGCACCTTAGAACCAACACAAAAATAAGTTTGCCTTGTGATAAAAACGAACAACACCCCATCCCTGCCCACCCACCCCAACAAAACGCCCCCCTCCCTGCACCCCTGCATGAGCCCAAACAGCCCCCCCAACGTGCAGTGTGCCTGTCGCCCCATAGTTAGTTGCACTAACTAGACCCCCAGAGGAGGAGGGAGAACCCCCAAGAGACCCCACACAACCTCCATAGGAGGGGAACTTACACGAACAGACGCATGGTCAAAAGTGGCATCAAGTTCGTCCCGAGCGAGGCCTAACATTAATCCCTCAGTTCTGATCCGGCGAGTCCTCTCCCCCCACCGCTCCCCCCCGGCCCCCCGATCCCGATCCCCAGACAGAGTGTCCAGCCAGTCCCCGGCCGCTTCGGGACGATCAAAAAAGTGCGTGCGACCATCCACCTCCACTCGCAGCTTAGCTGGGAAAAGCATGGCGTATTTGAGGTTTAGATCCCGAAGACGGCGTTTGACCCCGAGGAAGCTCAGTCTCTGCTTCTGGACCGCTGGGGTGAAGTCAGGATAAAAATTAACGTCCATATTTTCAAGTCTAACCGGTCCCTGTAGTCTGGAGGATTGCAGGATAGCGTCTCTGTCCCGAAAATTGAAAATCCGGGCAATGAGAGGTCTCGGAGGGGCTCCGACCTTAGGCCTTCCCCCGGGAACCCTGTGGGCCCTCTCCACCGCGAAAAATTTACTCAGCCCCCGCGGCTGGAGATGGGTAACAATCAGGTCCTCCACGAAGAGGTCCGCCGCCGCCTCCTCACGTCCCTCAGGCACCCCGATGATGCGGATGTTGTTCCTCCGGGCCCGACTCTCGGAGTCCTCCAGGCGGCGATCCATCAGCGCACTCGCCTGACCAAGCCGGCGCACCTCCGTTTGTAGGGCCGCCACATCTGTCGTAAGGCCCAATGCGGTGTGGGCCAAAGAATCGACTCGGTCGTTGGTTTTGGAAAGATCGGCCCTTACCAGGCCAACATCCACGAGGACCGAGTCGATCTTCTGCGCCAGCGTATCAAAACGCTGGCCCACCGAGGCCTTCATCTCGGCGATGGCGCCCATGACATCCCGCAGAGTCAGATCCGTGGGCAGATCAGGAGCATCAGTAGGGCCCTCAGGGGATCTGCGTGGCACCTCGGGAGATCCCTTCTGGAGGGTATAGCGGTCCATGCTGTTTGACTGATGGGCTGCGCCACGCCGGGTCGATTTTATCTTTGCCCGGTCACCATCTTGTTTCGTGGCCATGGTCCCAGTCTCCTGGTCGCAGCAGCCACGTTGTGAAGGGCAGGCAAGCCGGTTCACGGGCTCCGGGGGGGGCCACCTCAGATCTGCGGGGTGGATCACAGCCGGCGGGCAGGCAGGATCTCCCAGCGAGGCCACACCGACACACAAAGCCCCGCGACCCAACCTCGCAGAGACAGCAAGGGGGGTGCGAAAGCGAAAGTGAAAGTGCGGGGTACTCGAGTCGCCAAGCCCTGCCCGCCGCTGTTGTTCACTTTGTCTCCGGATCGCCCCACAGCTCAAATCCGGGGTTCGGCGAGGAGAAGGCCGCAACCCTCGATCGGTGCTCACGCCGGTGTCCGAGGTCCGATTTGGAAGCGGAAAACGGGTGCCACCTCAGCTCAGGCTCACCAACACAGTCCCCTCATCTGGGACAGGATAATTTCAGGATAGTTGTAGGAGGTCGCGGAGGTCCTCGGGAGCCTCGCACCTACACGGCCATCTTGGTTGCGCGCTAGGCTCCTCCTCAAAGGTTTTTTAAATGCTAATTCCTAACTATAACATATCTGAAACCTATGTTTTTTCAGTGAATTTCAAAGGTTTTTTAAATGATAATTTTTAAATATAATAATTATTATATTTAGTTTTTTGATACTGTTTTTCTAAATTTTTTTAACTATTTATTTTTACATGTTTTATTTTTTAAATTACATTACATATTTGTAATATAAATTGAAAAAAAATGTTTTTAAAAATATTGAAACTCTAATATTGTTTTATTTTATTTTATATTTCTTAAAATATATTTCTGATATTGTTTTATTGTTTTTTTTTCAATTTCTTTTTGGAGTTGCGCACCCAAAGCGTACCTTTCTCGATCACTCCGCGGAACCTAGCCGCCATTTTACGATTGTTGTGTAGGATCCGCATAGGGTGTGCGATGGGTGCGTATTTTCCTGCGCGGTTGCTATGCGACCGTTATGCGACTCCAGGCGCATACGAGACACATACCTATTACGTTACGGGACGCTCACGTGCTTCAGCGTGACGTCATATATATGTTTGATGCAGTGGGTGCGCGACTTCCGCAAAAAGTTTTCATTTCAAAAAGATATATATATATATGTATTTTATATAAATATTAAGGCAAGACATTATCTGAGCAAATCATAAAAATAATATACTTTTACTTTTAATAAACCTATATTAGTTTTTAATGAGATTTGATTGGTTCATTAGACTTCCTATTCTAACTATTGAAGGACCCCACCCATTTCAATCATTCTTCTTAGACCTTCTTTGGAGGAGCAACTCTGAACTGAGAAGAACCTTTTTTTGCTGAGTGCACACCTACTATTGCTTTTCATTGCGAAACAATGGCTTCAGGACAGCAGCCATAATCTGAGTCTGACCATTGATCAGATGATGGATTTGTGGCTGAACCTCCACGCCCTGAGAGGTACACATCAGTTGTGTGGAAATTTTGTACGTTTCCCGAAGGAGAAAAAAAAGTTAAAACAACCAGAGTAACTTGTAAAATCTGCAAAAGGGTCCTGTCACGTGGAGATGCAACCAAGAAATACTCTTGCGGGACCGCAAGTATGCACAAGCACCTAAAAAGTCTGCACCCTGTAAACCTGGTGCACGAAGAGTGCAGAAGACTGGGTGAGAATCCACCACCTGCAGTACCCAGTACTTCTGGGACGTCTCCATCCACACAACATCTGGACATACGTCCACAATTCGCCAACCTGAAGGAGCACTGCATAAAGTGCAATCCGTGGATTTGATTTGCAGAACACAAGAAAACCATCGGTGCTAGAGGTTTTTTTTCCCCTGAAGTTCATTGTTTTGTTCCTCCAATTCTCTTTTTTTCCTTTTGAAAAAACCCCCCGAAAATCAAAAAAGTGTTCAGAAAAAAAATATATATAAAACAAAAAAAAGAAAAAAATAGTTCTTTTCAGAACTAACTTCTCTGGTTAAAAAAGAGCTATATTTGTATGATAGTGTGTGAAAGTTTAGATGAATGTATGCGTAGTGCATAATTGACTGAAATAATGCATTATTAGTGTATGGTGAATGTATAAGTGCAGACTTATAAGGAAGTGCTGCAGCATGACACTGTAAGCTCTTTAGCTGCAGTGTGCTGTGGTACTTCTGAAGCACAGGGATGCAACATATGTACATAAATATGTCGCACGCCTATGCTTCCCTCTGCACTGCTGCTTAAACTGCAGCCATGTGGTGACACAGGCACCCTTGCACCATGGTGCAAGGATATCTGTGTTGTGTGGAGTTTGTTTTTGTGCAGGAAGACAAACCTTCCTGCACAAAAACAATCAGTAAAGGCATTTTTCTCCTTCAATGTATGCTGTGCATTGTAGCATATTGAAAGAGAAAAAATGAGGAGAAATGAAAACAATTCTCCTTGTTATGCCTTGCTACACCAATTGGAGGATGGTGCAGCATTCACACACATGTCCAGATTTATGATTTATGATAAATCTGGAGATGTGTCTTGTTCTATCAGTGTTCTGTGCACATACAAAGAACAACACCTATAGAACGCCCTTTTAACGCAAAGTGGTGTGTGTGATGAGGTTGTATTTACATGGAGAAGAATGCCTTTTCCTCTCAGTGTGATTCTAGACAAGCAACACTATCCCTTGGACTTTACCAAAACACATTCACTACTCTGGAAGGGGTAAGGTGACTGTACACAATCTATATATTTCAGTACTGCACTTTAGTGTCAAAGCCTGACTCATTTTGTGAATGCATAAGCAATGACTAGCTTCTAATGCTACTAAAACTTGACAACATGACAAGGTTTTAAAGCAGTTATCTGTCTGCAAAGACATGAAGTACCCAGATGCTGCTCTCACAATAGTTGCCCAAATGCCACAGACTCACAGTGTGATTCTAGACAAGCAACATTATCCCTTGGACTTTACCAAAACACAGTCACTAGTCTGGAAGGGGTAAGGTAACTGCACACATTCTACATATTTCAGTACTGCACTTTAGTGTCAAAGCCTGACTCATTTTCCGAATGCATAAGCAATGACTGGCTTCTAATTCTACCAAAACTTTAGAACAGGATAGGTTTTTAAGCAGTTATGTGTATACAAATAGATGAAGTACCCAAATGCTTCTCTCACAATGGTTGCCGAAATGCAGACAGACTCACAATGTGATTCTAGACAAGCAACACTACTCCCTGGACTTTAGCAGGAGAAACATATTACTCTTATTAAAAACAAAGGCACCACATACAACCCCTCACAAATTAATAACTCACCTTTCAAATTGATTTGTAGATTAAGACGTATGTCAGTCACACACCAGAATGTCTGTACTGCAATGCTCTTAGCAAAACCAAAAAATTGCAAACTTTCCCTCTCATTCTGCACACATGTACATGTAAATATCAAATCACATTGCTTCCCACATTAATTCAAAAGATAACACACATTTCTATTGGTTACACATTTCAACCCTTTCCAATTGACATCAATTTGAACCCTACCCCCAGTCTGCTTACTGCCTGTTACCACAGTAACAGTTCATGGAACACTCTACTGAACACACAGGTCACAAGTTCAGCACACAATGTTGCTAATCCAAACAGCAAGTGTGCTTGACTTTTCAAAATATCAGCTTATCCTATGTAATGTTCCTTTCAAATAGTTTTTGTTAACCAATAGGAAACATGCTTTTAAAAGATAGAAACATGCACCCTACTTTTCAGTCTAGAATGTTCTCAAACAGCCTATCATTTCTTTTCTTTTTTCAAAACTGCATCTTATCCACCATTTTGAAAAATCTTACTTTTCAAACTGCCATTTCACATACAGACACCTTCTGAGTGCACCCAGACCTCCTTTCAAGATGCTTAGAGTGTGGATTGTGGGACACAGCTATGTTTTCTGGAGCCAAAGGTATGCAGAAAACAGAGGCATTGACAAAGACCTAGCTTTGCCAAATGTAGACATTACATGGATTGGTCAGAGAGGATTAAAGTGGCACCAATTGATGCCATTGGTTAAATCCTTTTTGCATCTCCAACACCCTGACCTCATAATTGTGCACTGTGGTGGCAATGACCTAGGCACTTTGACTGGGGTAGGTCTGGAAATGCTTATGAAGGACACCTTTGGAGAATTGATGTCACTTTTCCCCCAATCTGCCTTTGTCTATTCCAACATATGCCAAAGACAGAAATGGAACTGGTCCAATCAATTTTGTCCACAGATTGAGAAAGCTAGAAAACATGTCAATAAAGCTGTTTCTGCTTTTCTCCGAGATTATAGGATGGGGTCCATTTACCACAACAATCTGTGTTTCAATATGGATGGCATCTATAGGAGAGATGCTGTACATTTTACAGATGAGGGTAAAAGAGTCTTCCTCATCATCTTTAGACTCTGCATAGATACTTACTTATAAGTACCAAAATCTCTCAATAAACACAGCGGCTCTTTTTAGAGCCACCCAAGATCTAAACACATAAGTTTGATGTATATGTGAAAAATAGAACTTTTTTATGCTTGGAGTCGCGCACCCAATGCGCTAGGAGTCGCGCACCCAGCGCGTGCACGCCATGGGGCCGCGCTGAGCGCCGCGCTGGGTGCACGACTCTGAATTTGCCCATAATTTTTTTTTAGCACCTATCACTAATTTCTATTCTTCCCGGGGACCCCATCCCCCAGGGCCTATATACAACGGTGGGGACCATGGGGGGAGCCCCAATGCCCCCATGGTCCCAGCTGGCTCCCTGCGTCCTTCGGGAGCCGGCATTGTTTTTCCACACGGGGAGCTGCTAACATGCAGCTCCCGTGTGGAAAAGCAATATGGTTTGCATTTTGAAAGAGAGAGCAGATTTCCCTGCTCTGTCTTGAAAATTCAAACCAAGTTTGCTATGAGAGGGCGGCAGCCTCGGCTCCCGCCCTGCCATAACAAACAGCAGTGTCCCGGGGTGGGCACCCCGAGACACTGCAGGAGCCGGCCCTGGAAGGTGGCGGTCCCCAGGGTCCTCTACGGCTCCAGGAGGGGGGCCACACGTCCCCCTCCCACAATATAAAAAGCCCCAGGGGGTGGTTGTCCCTGTGGCTTGGGGGGGCCTTTGAGCCCCCCACGCATTTTTTTGAAAGCCCCGTGGGGTAGCAGACCCTGGGGCTGGGGGGGCCTTTGAGCCCTCCACCCATTTATTTTGTAGCCCTGGGGGTTGGCGGTCCCCGGGAATAGGGGGCCCCTCTGGGCCCCCATGAAATTTATTATTTTTGCCCCTGGGATTTAGCCCCCCCGGGGGCTAATTATTAAAGAAGCGCGGGAGCCCTCGCTTCATTTTATTTTATTGTTTACGGCAGGATCCGCACACCCTACGCGCATTTTGCTGTTTTTGTCCCCAAAACATTTTTTGGGGGGCCCTGGGGTTCCTTGTGGGACCCCCTAGCAGGTCTAGAGGGTCAGGGTATTTCTACCCTGTCCCCTTTATATGTTTTGCACACTTGATCCACTGGTTTGGAGCGTTGACAGCCAGTTGACAGCCAATTAGCATGCAGCTCGTGATCGGGAGGGTGCACGCTGGGTGCGCATACGGTGCGCGGATGCTCCGAGGCCATAGATATATATGTGATTTTACTTTTGATTTTCTCAGCAACTACTGAGCGGATTTACACCATTTAACCAAAAGGCACGAGTGTGAACCTCTTTGCCAAATTTGGTGTAATTCCGTTCAGCAGTCGGGCTGTAGCTGCGATTAAAGTTTCCTATGGAAAATTGCATGGGGAAAACATGTTTTCAGACCCCCTTTTTTTCAGACCCCACTTGATGAATCAACCCGAGACTTTCAGGATAGGAGCGGACCGGTGCTCCCCACCAGTTTTAAACATTTCGCGAACATTCGTCAACCGGCGCCAAAGTTATTCCAAATAGAATGTTGCGGATTTCCTATGGATAATAGGTCCTAACTATAACTACCTACTGGCGACCGCCAGTAGGTAATTTATATATATATATTACCTACTGGCAGTCGCCAGTAGGTAGTTATAGTTCAGACCTCGTTTCTATTGAAAAAGCGTTTTTTGTTTTCCCAATAACTTTGGCGTCATTTGACGAATCTTCGCGAAATTTTTTATACTAGTGGGGCGCTCCAGCCAGCTCCTATCTTAAAAGTGTCAGGGTGATTTGTCAACTTACAACGTGCCAGGGGGCACGTTTGCAGAGTGGTGCAGGGAGGGGGTGGGGTCTGATATAACAAGTTAGCAATCCTGCTGTGTGGGACTTACTGGAGGTAATAAAAGGGGTAGTTGGCCTTCAAGGTTGACGTTGGGGGATAACTATCCCTACTGTTACCTCTGCTAAATTCCACACAGTGGGATTGATAAAAGGTGTTTGAAGGCCACGCTCACCTTTCTCCACCACTCTGCAAACACGACTGCTATGGTTTTTTTTGTGTTTTTTTTGGTGTCCTCATTTTGACGCTTAACTTGTTGGCAATACTCCCTTTCCCTTAGCAAAAGCCAAACGGGAAAAGAGTCATTCCACACAAGAAATCTAGCTGCTTCCACTCCAACCCCTCTTAAGCATGACACACAGAAGAAGGGGACCAGGACCGACAGCTATTTATTGGCTTAATCCTTGGACCCCATTCCTCTGACACCAGTCAACCAACATATCCCAAACTTTCCTCCGACTTCCTGGATCACATGCCATATCCTGTTTACTGATATTTATGATGTTGTTTTTACACTCTGAGAAAAGGGGTGGGATTGTAGATTTCCACATATCTCTCTTCTTCCCAATAAAATAACATAAAATATTAATCTTACTGCTCTCTTATTTAAGAAAACTGAATTATCATGAATTCTAAAAAATATGAGTGAGGGGGTTACTTTTAACCGTGTTCCAGTTACTTCTGACAAGAATTCACATAGGTCCGACCAATAGTTAGTAATCTCTGGGCAACTTAAAAACATATGATAGTCATCTGCTAGAGGATCTTGACACCTTAAACACAGATATTGATTTCCGGTAGTTTTTGTAAGTTTTACTGGGGACCAATATGCTCTATATGAAGTAAACAGATGGTTACGTTTTAAGAAGGCAGGTTTGACTATCTCTCGAAGCAATGCAAATGTGGTCATCCAGGTCTCAATTAGATTAATATTAACAACATCATGACTCCAGATCTTTTGAATGTCTTGGTCAATGTCATCTTCCGCTTCAATAAGAATTCGATACCAAAGAGCAATTTCTCCTTTGATACCGCCAGGTTACATCGCTTGAATTAACCAGGAATCATCATTCTGTTCCCCCCAATTTTGCCTGTCCCACCAAGCGGAGAGTTGATAGAATTTAAATCTGGTTAATAGTGCCCGAGTACATGCTTTCAAAGACTCCCAAGTGACCAAATCCGTTCCCATTCTCAGATCTCCCCACCTTAAGATACCCGCTTGTTTCAATGGTAGGCTGAGCCTATCCTCCAAGCAGGCTGGGGTACCGGGGGAACCCCATATTGGAGCATGATCAGAGTAATACGATATTCCAAGTTTTTTCCGAAGAAACACCCAATTCTTTACTGCCTGCAATAAGATCTTCAATTTCACTTTTTTGCAAAATTTAGCATCCCCGAACTTAAAAAGAAATTGCCTATGTTCTTTGCCGAGCTCACTTAGCATTGCCCCATATAAGTGCCCTAATGCCGAATCATCTGGTCTACCTATGATTAAAAAACTTTTTAATGCTATCTTGAGGGAAGGGGAGGATCCTCCAACATCTTGGGCTGAGGCAACGATTGTTTTAATTTTAAAACCAAATAAGGATCCGTTGTCTGCAGAGTACTATAGGCCCATATCTCTGCTGAATGTAGATTATAAGGTGTTCACAGGGATACTGGCAGCTAGGGTTGCAAAGATAATTAAGAGTGTAGTTCATAAGGATCAGAGGGGCTTTGTTCCTGGAAGGCAACTTAATGAATTGACTTTTACAATGCTCAGCGTAATCGATCTGGCTGAATCTCTAAATCTCCCTGTGACAGCAGTAGCATTCGACGCCGCTAAGGCGTTCGATCAGGTCCATTGATGACTGCTATGTTATAGTTAGAAATTAGCATTTAAAAAATCTTTGAAATTCATTGGAAAAACCATAGGTTTCAGGGACGTTATAGTTAGAAATTAGCATTTAAAAACCTTTGAAATTCACTGAAAAAACTATAGGTCTCAGGCACATTATAGTTAGAAATTAGTATTTAAAAAACCTTAGAAATTCACTGAAAAAACCATAGGATTCAGGGACGTTATAGTTAGTTGGACATTTCACTCGCATTAAACCAGAGAAATTCGTCCGTTATAGTTAGTGGAGCTAACTATAACTCGTGCCCTGCAATGCACTGCTGATGACATCACATATTACATCACGCATGACATGGTCAGTGACATCACTGATGACATTATCCATGTGATAATCTGATGCACCTCCTCACACCCTAATATAACCATTGATACACCCACTCTAAAATATAGGCTACCATTTTTGAAACCATAAACACACCAATACCAGTTACTACATACGCACTCACTGATTCTAAGGTCTACACACACATCCACACATCCACTCATTCACCCATACAGTAACTCATACATGCAGTCACTCATCAATACAGCACATACATACACTCACACACCACCACTCATCCATAGACTTACTCACACACCTCCTCAGTCATGCAAAGAATTAATCACACCAATGTACTCACCTATACAGTTATACACAGACCACGTCACTTAAATATACAAGTACCAACACATACTTACTCTCTTATACAATCACTCATACAAGCAGACACTCATCCATACAGTCACTCTCACAATCACTCACTTTCACGTATAGTCATTTATATACCCCAAAACTCATATATACTGCCTTTCACATATGTATTTACTCACACATATACCACTGGGACATCCACTCACTCGCCAAAACACCCATACACAAACTCACCCAACCATACAGCCCTTTACAGATGCACTATTGAACCCAATCACCCAGTGAATCACCCACTCACACATCTATGCACAGAGTCATCCACCCCACCCACTCACAAAGACACTCAGGCACCCATACAGATACTCAGACAACCAATCTATAACCCATATAGACAGTCATGGAGCAACCCACCAACCCATGAAGTCACTTATACACCAACTGACAGACTTATACAGACATTTACACAGTTTACTCAATAACCCATATATTCAGTAAGATACGCTTAATCAGTCACTTATACGATCAGTCATGCACCCATTAAATCATCCATTCAGACACTTATACACCCACTCATTCTTCAATACACTTTGGCATATATATATAAAACATATTTAAACTTTAAAGAAACACACATTCACTGGATGATGTCATCAGTGATGTCATCAGTGATGTCATTTGAGATGTCATGAGTGATATAATATGTGATGTCATCAGGAGAAAACACTTCCATGTTCTCTGTAGGCCTCCTGGAGCTAACATCTTGATGTTATCTCTGCTTGATATGATCTTTAGAGCTGCCTTGGCCATAACGCATTCTTCTGATCCTCAGGGCCATCTACTCAGGATATGAAAAGTTCCTTTTTACTGTTGCAATTAATAAAAAGCTGCTTGTGAAATCATCAAAATCTATTCCTGTTTCTCTTGGCTTTGTTTCTGACTGAAATACATACAACTTTGCTGCCGACGTGGGAAGAGATCACAATCTAATTCTTTTCTAATTCTCTGTCCCCCAGATGCGAAGGATTCCTCATTTTGTGACAAAAGACTTTCCAATGTTGTCCTGAATACAGGATATGTGACCTGTTCCTGTAAAACTGGATTCCTTGGAAATGGCTTCACCTGTATACCCCTTGCTGCCTGCCCTACTGCTGGGTGCTGTCCTAGTGGGACCACGTGGAATACAGCCCAGAACAACTGTGTCGACATAAATGAATGCACATCAGCAGATTTATCTATGAACAAGTGTGTTCCCAGTTCAGGCTGTACAAACTTCAATGGTGGCTATAGGTGTAAGCTGAACTACCCGGATGTACAATGTCCCGGGGGCCCATGTCCTCCAGGCATGGACTGCCTGAATGTTGTAGGAAGTGCAAAGTGTGCTGACCCATGCGATCAGTACGGGTTGCTAGATGGCTCCACACGCCTCTCCAACACAAGTTCATCTGGCATTTTCCAGTCAGACCGGAATATCTATGGTTGGCATAGGTACGAGGGAGCGTACGGTGTGTCGATGCAGGTGGGAAATGTGACTGGCGGCCTAAAATGTGGATCAGCCAAGCCATTTAGTCTGGCAGCATCTCACCCTGCCTTGGGTGAAGGAATCAAGTCTGTTCCTCTACAGATGAACTTGGTGGATGGATCGTCGCAGGTGATTGGCTCTCTGCTCGTGAAGGCCTGTCCACAGAATACTGTTTCCAATGGATTTTATGTCTACCAATTTACCGGCCAGACAAACTCTGAGGTGTTCTGCACAGGTAAGTGCCCGTATAGAGAGATAATATGAGCAATGATAGAGATGTGCAGACTGTATTATGCTATAAGAGGTAAAGAGGTGCTACGGGTCAGGGGAGGGGATGCCTCTGCATATATGGTTTATGCCATGGCATTTTTCCACCTGTAATTTTTTTTAAATAACATATATTTAGCTAAACCAAGCATTCCAGGGTTACATGTGTGCAGTAAGTAGAAATCACATTGAAAAGACCTCCAATCGTTGTGTTTAACTATGTAAACTAATTGTTATATGCAATCTGTGAGGCAGTAAACTGTGTTTTTTCTAATGTCAGTGTTGCTATACTGGGTCAATAAACTGAAAAGTGATCTTTGCACTATAGTGATACATGTGCGAAAATGTGTTTATTACAACAGTTGATCTTCATAATGTATTACTGGCCACAATGATTTTCCTGCATTGACTTTAGTACTACCTCTAACACCTTCATTGTATCTAGGCTCACTACCATCCTCTCTACTAACATGTCTGTGACATTATATGTAAAAATAGGCCACCCCCCATGCTTTCGTATATCTAACCGTTTGCCAACTTCCCAAGGCCTCTGTGTCTAACCTTGCAAACTGCTCCCACAATGACCCTCTATCTCATCCTCCTTTTTGTTCCTCATCAGTCATATCTCTCAACTCTTCACTGGTTCTCTATCTGAATTGTCCCGAATGTCACCTATGTTGCCTCTATTCTCTCCACCAACTATCTTCTGTGCCACCTTTTCTAATTAAACCAGTATCTCTGAGTTGCTGTTTCAGATGTTTCCGCCTGTGCCAAGATACTTATAAAATAAAAATGTAGGCATGATAGCAGAACCCGTAGAACAAATCGCACCAACCCTGTTATCCCCAAATTATTAGAAAATACAGTATACCTGATATATGCACTCAGTTTTAGCACCGGATTCCAAGGTGCAGCCCAACAAGAGGACTATACAGATTTAAATACAGCAAAAGGTGCACCATACAACAATTTTAGCAAACCCCTTCCAGGCGGCGAGTCTCCCTGCCCCGCTCCCCCTGCCCTTCAACGCCAACTTGGTGCTTTTACCTTAAATCACCACTGACAACTTTCTTTGTGCCTGAAAAGGTCGCAGTTTATTCACAAAGCAACAATTTATACATTTAAATCGTTCATGGTTATGTACACATTTCATTTCTTATCCATGTCCCTTCTTTAATTACCTTACTCTTTAGCATTTTCTTGCCTTAAGGACTCAGCCTTCTCAATAACCTGGGAGGGGAGGGACCCCTTTTGGGCTTCTGATTCACGGGCTAGGCTTCAGCTTGCTACTGATTTGGAGGGTTTCCGTCTGGACTTGTCCAGGCTGCAAGTGTCGTCCTGCTCGCCCTGTACCCATTCATGGACCCTCCCTTCACCCAGAGGTCCCTGCCGTGTGGCATCCCAAGGACCTTTCATGAGCCTCTACACTAATTTCTTGAGGCTGAGTCCTTGCTCTCTTCTCCTGAACCCCTGCCGTAAAGCATCCCAAGGGTCCTGCGGGAGCATTACCTCTAATCTTGTATGGCGGCATGCCGCTCTTTGACTCCCTCAATGCCCCTGCCGTGTGGCATCCCAAGGACACTGTGAGAGCCTTCCATCTACCTTCTAGTGAGTTCTTCTCTTTTTTACTAATTTTGTTGGGTTAGTGCCGCCACGCTCCCTACGGTTTGTCGATCGGAGGGAGCTCTACCCCAACTCTCCCTTAAGACGCCCTTTTCCTTTCCCTACGGTTATTGGAAGCCCCTCTGCTCTAGTACCCCTAAATATTCAGCAGGAACATATCCATTCCCACTCCTGTGAGGTTTACCACATCTTACAGGTGGTACCCTGGGGATCTTAGGTTTATGAACCCATGCCTCACGAACCCCCACCCATTGGCCCTGTACACCTTGGCCATGGTAATATTGAGTTTTCGTCATGATTTTTCCACTGCCCCCAGGTCCATTGCCCCCCGCCAGCCTTTCCGTACTACGATTTCTGAGAAGATTACTTCTGCAGGGCGTATCAGGTGTGCCAATGCCGTGAGGCCTTTCAGCATCTCTTCCAGGAGTGCCCTCCGCCCCAATGCTGCCAAGTCATTTCTGCCCAGGTGGACCACTACCGCATCCGGTTTTCCACCTTGTTGTAAAGCTTCCCGCACTGCAGGTAGCAGTTGTTCCCATTTCATCCCCGAGCGTCCCTGCCATTTTATTTTGGATTCCCGCAGCCATATTCCGCCGAAGTTGCGTCTGGCTGCTGCCCATCGTTGAGCCTGTGTTATGTAGGAGTGCTCCACGATCCACACCTTCTTCTGTGAAGTGTTCGGACTTGTAAAAGGAGGGGAGGGAGAAGTGGGGCTTAGTACATCGTCGGGCGTATGTAGCGCATGAAAGCGCCGGACGCCCAGTGCCCTATCCCCTTGATCACCCCACTTTCCAATCCTAGCCCTGCCGCCTTGGTGGCCACCCCTATTCTAAATGAATGTGACCCATATTCACACGTGGGGAGACCAAATGCATCCAGGGTTTTCCTCAACACCGCTATCAACTGAAAGCGACTGAGGAAAGACCCATCCCTGTGCTGGAAGAGCGACCCTTTACCTCCCAGCCCGTTTCCCAGGTGTTCTTTCAGTAGGCACACCGGTCAACAGCTTGCGTCCTTCATGCAGTGTATCCTGGTCCATTTCCCCTTGCCTGCCTGGTCTGTCTTGGACCGCTGTAGTAGTATGTCCATGTAGCCCTTCTGCATTTCAACATCCCCTCTGTGTATGCATGCCGATCCTGGGTGTACCACTGATGGGGCTACCAACTCGCTGACCCTGTAAGCCCCAAAGAATGCCACTGCAAACACTGCCCGGAATAATGTTACTTCCTGTCTTGATGAGCAGATCCCAGCCAGGGCCCCCAGCATCCCTTGCAGTAAGTTAAAGTGGTTGGGGCGCCTTGTGTCCTCTGGTGCCCGCTGGAGCCTACCCCAGCCCTTCATAGCCATTCTACATTCAAACGCCTTGGTCGGGTCTTCCTGCCCTGCCAATTTCGTGGAATGCACTACTGCACTTAAATGTGCCTGGGCCCATGTCTTTAACTTTCCTTCCAAGAAGGCACAATTAGTGAACTCTAGGACCTCCTTCTATGTGGCCCATTGTCCCCTCTTCAATCCTGTCTTGACCTTGAATGTCTCCCAACACTTACTGTAACGGATGTTCGTCTTTGGGGCCAGTGCATTGTTCAGTAAAAACCTCAACCCGCTTCCACCCATGCCCATGCTTCCTCCGGCATTGGGGTCATCCTTCTGTCTGCGTCTGGGGCCAGTTGCCTGAATTTCTCCCACTGGAAACGAGAAATGGCATCTGCAACTAAGTTTTCTACTCCCGGAATGTGTCTTGCCCTCAGCGCAATGTTGCCTTTTAACTGCCAGCCTACTAGCTTCCGCAGCAGGGTTGATACTGCTGGGCATCACGCAGTTCCTGTGTTAATCACTTGTACTACTGCGTGGTTATTAGACCATAACGTGATTTGTCTGTTCGCTAGTTGCGGGGCCCAGATGTGGAAGGATACTACTATGGGGAACAGCTCTAGCAATGATATGTTTGCGGTTAGCCCGGAGTTGTGCCATGTAGCCGGCCACTCCCCTGCTGACCAGGTGGTTCCTAGGATTGCTCCGAAACCGTACCCCCCAGCTGAGTCGGTGTAAATTTCCAGCTCGCTTGTCTGTACCCAAGGGTCCCACCATATCAGGGTACCGTTAAAGTCTGTCAGGAAGCTTTCCCATTGCTCCAGGTCTTCCTTCACCCCCTGCATGATGCAAACCCTGTGGTGCTTCTGTGTCATGCCCCTAGTTAGCCATGCTAACCATCTGGCGAAGGTGCGCCCTGCGGGGATTACCCATGTGGCAAAGTTCAGTTTCCCTAGCAGCTGTTGCACTTCCTCCAGAGTTGCTTTTTTCTGCTGCCTCAACCTCTTTATCTCACTAAGTAGGTCAGCTACCTTCTCTGGAGGCAGTTTGCATGTACCGGCTACTGAGTCCAGCTCTATTCCCAGAAAAGCCAGTTTGGTTGTGGGGCCTTGTGTCTTATCCTGCGCCAGAGGGATGCCTAGCTCCTGGGCCATCTCTATGAAATTGCTTAGGAGAGTGGCGCAGTCATCGGTGTCCGCCCTTTCCACGAACAGGAAGTCATCTAGGTAGTGGACACGACCCCCCGCGGTGTGCGTGTTCCCAGTTACCACTCTAGAAAACTACTGAAAGCCTCAAAGTGTGCGCATTATATTGATCAACCCATCTGGAGGCACTTGTCAAAGTAGTAGCTCCCCTCCAGTTTAAAACCTAACAGATGGTAGCTGTCTGGGTGCACTGGCAAAAGCCTGAATGCTGATTCTACATCTGACTTTGCCATCAAGACCCCTTTCCCTTCCTGCCTAATGAGGTCCACTGCATCGCCCACTGAAGCATAGGCCACCGTGCCCGCCCGTTGCTCCAGCCAGTCGTTGATCGACCCCCCTTCTGGGTAGGACAGGTGGTAAATCAGCCGGAATTTTCCCCGCTCTTTTTTGGCACTATGCCGAGTGGTGATATTACCATGTCTTTCAATGGTGGCAAAGGGAAGGGACCCGCCACTCGGCCCAACATCACTTCCATTTCCACCTTTTGTTTTGTTACTTCAGGGTTGTCTTTGACTGACTTTAGGTTCCTGCTCTCTCGTGCACCTTTGGGGCACTTGTATGGGATTGGAAAAACTTGCGTGAACCCCCTCCGCTTGCAGCAGCCGGTCTGTTGGTTTGTGATAGTTTTGCAGCAGATGAAGCAGCCTGCCTGTTTTTATGGGTGTTGGAAGCGTCTGTCCTCCGCCCCCTTCACCCCAGACAACGACTGGCCCGCATCTCATTTCTTTGGGCCTGTTTTTGGCTTGTCTGTCCCTGGCCCTGTGACTCGCCGGCATCATATGGTAGGGTGGTTTCCCCTGCATGACCCACATGCATGCTTGAACTTGCATGACGCTCCCCATTTACACTCATCTTTGTCAAATTTCCAGCATGCCTTGCTTGATTTGTTAGCTGTCTGGCTCTTCCCTTTGAAAGGTTTACCCTGCTTCTCGAACTTGCCCATACTCATATAGGGACGAAAATTAACCTATTTTGCGCCTACCCCCTCCCTGGCTGCCACCATGTGTTTGGAGTAGCCCTCCATGTCGTGGCAGTCCCAGCCTATTGTTGGCCATACGTGCAATTTTTTCCTAAAGCCTTCGTCATATTGTAGCCATGCATCCCCCTGAAATTGCTGCTGTGCCTCGTGCACCTTCTGCTCGTAGAGGAGTACCGCTCCAGCACTTTGTGGGGATTTTTCAATGAACACGCATGCCAGGGTTCTGAAATCCTTTAGCCAATTTTCTATTGATCTGTCCACCCTGGGTTTCCTCGGGGTCCTCCTGTCCTCGTCTTTTTTATCCTGTGTGTTGTGAGTGGGATAAGGTTGGCCAGTCCTACCAGCTTTGTTGTCGTGGGGTGGTCGCTTGGGGAGGGGCGCAGGTACTCGCTCGCTGTTTCCCAATAATGTCCTGCCCCTCGCTTGCTCTGGCTGTACTTATGCTGCCTCCCATAGGGGCCCCTGTGTGTTCCCGTGTGGCCGGCTCACCCCCTGCCTTCTCACCGTGCCCTACCTGGTTTACACCACTGAGCTCCTTGCTTAACGCCCTTTCTGCTTGTACCTCTGCGTTAGCGGTGTTGTTTGCCGCGGGGCTGTTTTCTTGAGCCCCATGGTGCGTTCCCAGGGAATGGAGCTCCCCTCCCTGGCCATTGCCACCAAGGCATCCATGGTGGTGGCTGCATAGCCACATACAACCAGGCCTCCCCTGGAAATCTGGCCTCCCTTGACCTATACCTGTCTGCCAAGGGAGGTGCATGGGCCATGTCCCCTGTATTGCTAAGTTGTTCTCCCCATTTGTGTGCCCATGTTAATGTTTTGCTTTGGGTCCCCCGCCCCATCTTGCGCCCCGCTCACTGCTCCGCATTCCATGCTTACCCTGAGCGCCTTTCCCTTGTCTCACCTGAGGGGCCACTGTGCTGGCCACAGACCCCTCCTCATCGTTGCTGTCATCCGATTCAGAGGTGGCCACTTGTACCGGCATCGCTGCGATTCTGTTTCTGGTGTTCTGGGTGTCCTTTCCTTTGCTGCTTGTCTCAGCTCTGCTTCTTCGAGGGGCCGCCGTTTTGGCTGCAGGCCCCTTGTTCGCCGCCTTACTAGGTGGCAGCGGTGCTCGGGGTGCTTGGCGTTGCCTTTTTCCTTTTTCTTGGGACCCTTCTTTGATTTGCTGGTCCATCCAGCTCCGGCCTTTCAGTGCCACCAGGGCCCTGGCTTGTTCCAACATGGCCTGTAAATCTTCATCCAGGTCGGGTCCCGATCCCTCGTTGCGTCTCTTCTGGCCTCTCCTGCACATCCCTGAAACGGGCCGAGGGCTGCATCTTCCTCCCACCTGCCCCCTTCTGGCTGGCTATCCTTGGTCTATTCCTGTGCCCACAGGTTCAGCCCTTGTGCCGCACTACCACAGCTGCTCTTGCCTGATTATGTTTGTCAATCACCACAGATCTCACGCTCAGCGTGCTCCAGCCAGCACTGTACTTGGACCTGCCCCTTTAAGAGTGGGAGCTAATTCCAAAAGCGCTGCCCCCTGGCTCTCAATAGTTTCCACTTCCTCCACCCTTTGCTCCCGGGTGGTGGCGCGAGGACGTGCGGAGTGCCAGTCGGCTGGGAAGGACGGCGGAGGTGGAGGCTCCAATCACGCTGCCCCGGCGCTTCAATAACTACAAGCGACCCCTGGCGAAGCATCCACAAAGCCATGCTCACTGTCCTCGGCGGGGTGGAGGCTCTGTCCACACTGCCCCCGCTCTGCTTGCCATGGCCCACGGATAAGTGATAACCTGGAGGGGAAAGGCTTGTGTCCGCGAAGCCGGATGACTCGCACACTTAAATTTCGATGGCGGGGGTGGAGGCTCCGTGCACGCTGCCCCTGTCGCCGAGAGGTTGCTACTGCTGATTCGCTGCCCTGAAGTTGTGCGGTTGCAGCGGATGCCGCTCAGCTTATCCTCCCTACAATGCAAAGCCGCTGGTCGCCCTGCCCTGCGGAAGTGGAGGCTAAAAAGTTGCCACGCAGCCTGGACCCTATTGAGTCTTTGTCTTGCAAAATTGGCGCGAAACCGTCGGTCGTCTTCTTCTCCGCGCAGGTCAGTCCAGCCGATTCTTCTTCTTCTTATCCGAGGGAGGGGGATGTGTGAGATTTACTGGGCCATATGCCCCCTTTTTTCCCCCTTCGCTCTCTAGCTTGCCCCCTGATTGGGGGGGTTTGCTTTGCCCGAGGAGGCCAATCCTGGCCCCCGCCGGCCTAGCCAACATGCTAATGGGGGCGGGAGAGGGCCTCCCACCTCCGGACGGTGTTTTGCCCGGGCCTCTATTAGGTCCGGCTTCGCCTCCCCGGCCTGGGTCCTTATTCATGAGAGAAAACCAGAGACTAATCCGATTTCCAAGGTGCGTACAAATCTTCTTTTTGTTTTTAATTTTTTTTCGAAGGCTTATATGTAAAAGGTAAGTACAACAGATAACAGCCAATGCGTTTAGTCCAGACCACTGGACTTCTTCATGGCAAGAAGCAAAAGATAAGATCAGAATTGGTAGTGCTTATTCACTCGTCCGTCCCGAATTCAAGGCGGTTAACTATCTGAAGCGCGTCATGTAAGACGTGTCCTATTTAGCACTCGGCGCGATATGCTAGATGAAACCCTTTTCAACTGTAACATTCAATGTGCAGTCTGAGGGATTTGGACAGTGCTACAGTTCTAGAGAGTAAGTTTCGTGGTGATGCAGCCTTAACATTTACCTACCAATTTCAGGTCACCGCGTAGAGTTCACAACATGTGAAACGGGCGGCTGGGAACAGTCACCACCCAGTTCATGTCCATTGCCAGAAACTCCTGGGCTGCTGATGTTACGCAGCAATACGTTTTGGCCCTTAAACAAAGTGCATTTGCAGCATTTTTGCAATGACCTGATTTCACAAACAAGTTACTAACTGTCTGCCTTTGCCATGCAGGAAACAAGTGATGACTGTATCCAGACAAATCAGATACCTTCCCTACAGCTGCCATCTTAGAACTAGACCAGTCATGGCAATGTAAAGCACACTGGTGATGGTAAAGTCAGGTCACATGTCTGAACTTCACAACCTGTGGACACAGTTAGCACTCAGAGGCCCAGCAGAAAAGCTCCTAGGTGGTGTGACAGTGGCATTTAAGTGCTCACTATAGGGTGAGCTGGGGATAGATACTAGGCATCAGTTTTCCACAGTACTGGGATACGACCTCAGCAAGAGTTAAGGGCAACTAACTGACATCGGGTGGGTGGGAAGCGTTCTGGGTGACAGTCATATAGAAGGGTCCAAATGCACCACACCCAGAATATACCATCTCATGTACATGCTCTAGTGTGCATGACTGATGCGTCTCTCCCCACCTAATTAGAATGACAGCCAGCAAGAGACCAAGGAGCGGATTGTGATACAACACCAATACTGCCTGATGTACTGCATATGCACAGTAATGCACGTTATTAATGGCTGTGCCTTGGGAGGCTTGTCTTCTGGGACAGAAAGCTAGGACATTTCTGTGTACTTGGTTATCAGGCCTTATCCATTTGTGCACCCATGATCTAGGACAACATCCACATATCCATTAGGACTGTCCCAATGCTGCTTTAGTTTAGGAAGGGGTTGATGACACACCTTTTTAAAGTACATTACATCACAATGCATTAATAGTCCACAAACTAGGTACCTCTCCTATCACTCATGAGTTTATCCCTGTCTTTGACCATCTACAGCGCTCCACTGCTTTTGGCTAGATTTGCCCTATAGAAATACCAAATACATACATGCATAGTCACAACTGAGGATCAGAACTACTGCCCACTGAGCCATATTGGAAAAGTCCCAGCTCCCTGACCACTGGCTCAAACTAAGTACAGAGCATAGCCATTGAGAGGTGGAAACATATGTTAGAGCCTTACAACAAACCCTCTGTAATTGTAAAGTCGGATTTTCCATTACAGTTTTGAAAATACAACTTTTAGAAAGTTGGCATTTTCCTGCTCTTAGCCTTTTATGCCTGCAGCTTGTCTTGCTAAGGTTTTTCAGAAAGATTCGCCATTATTCCTTTTTTTCTTGACAATCCTAGCCTTCCCTGTACTGCCAACAAACATTTTCGACCATGCTCAACTTTCTCTCTTCCGTACAGCTGTATTCCTTCTGAGGTGCACACCTTTGAAAAAATAGTTTTGAATGAGATTTCTAATTTAGAGCAGAAATGCAATTTCATCCCATACAACGTATCTATCATGGAGAAAAATGCATTGACAAGTCTTAAACTGGATCATTCATTAGTCATCAAGCCAGCTGACAAGGGTGGTGGTGTGGTAATACAGAATACAGACTCATGCAAAGCTGAGATTCTCAAGCAATTGGCAAATACTGACCATTACCTCAGACTTAACACTGATTCCTTCAGATATATACAAAGACTTATTCTTGACATCATGGAAAAGGGAAAATCAGAAGGTTTTCTGACTCATAACGAGTTCATATTTTTGACCAATAAATATCCAGGACACCAGTGATTTATATACTCCCTAATGTGCACAAGGACATGAATGCACCTCCTGGACGCCCTTCTGTTTCAGGGTGTGGCTCGATATTAGAGCCCCGGTCAGTATTTGGACTTCTTCATTAAGGAGTTTGTACCTGAAACACTTTATTACATAAAAGACACTATGGATATGATTAACAGGTAGAACACCTCCCCTTTCACCCCCATTCAAGTACTCTATGTACATTAGACGTCGAGTCCTATACACTAATATTTCCCATTGAGACGACTTGAAGATCATTGAAAAAACCCTCAAACCAATGACACACTCACATGGAATTTCCACATCGTTTATTCTCACACTGCTGATCCTTGCTTAACTCATCACTATTTTGAATTTGATGGAAACTATTTACAACAGATCAAAGGGACATCCATGAGAGCATTTTTAGCGGCAAACTTTGCTGTACATTTCATGGACCATTGAGAAACAGAGATTATTTTGTCCCATAACAATCCATTTCACCACCAGATTCGCCACTGGAGATGCTACATATATGACATATTTATGATTTGACATAGCTGTGAGAACACCCTAAAGATTTTGTAATTTGGCTCAATACCCACTGCAGTGGACTGAAATGCTCAATCACCCATAACAGGTCAGAAATTGTCTTTCTGAACCTACTTATCAGGTAATCTGCAGACAGACTTTTTACATCCTTGTTCCGCCAACCTATGGAAAGAAATACCTTCCTTGCCTACACTAGCCATCACCCAAGAGCTCTTAGGGATTTTCTCCCCTTTTCACAGTTCCTCCATCTCCTTAGAAACTGTTCTGTTAAACAGGACTTCTTTTCTCAAGCCACAACTTTATGCACCAAACTACAAACCTGGAGATATCCATGCAGATTGGTGAGACAGTCCATGAACAGGGCCTGGCACTGTCATAGGGAGGCATGGATGACACCCAAAATCAAGCAAGACAATGAATGACCACATGGTTTGTGTAACCACATATTTCCCAGTTACCAATCAGATACAGAAATGTATACTGAAACATTGACCAGTATTGAATGCAGATGTACTGCAGATGGAATGACCCTTATTTGCATTCCGCAAGAACAGGAGTATTAAAGATCAATTGGTCAGGGCCAGCCTTCCCATCACCAAGCAAACTCAAACCTTACCAGAAATTTGGGATATGAACCCTCGTCTGGGACATTATAAATGTAGTAATTGTAGTGTCTGCCCTTTTACTGTTGAGACCAAGAACTTTTTACACAGTAATGTGAACACCATGTTAAATCAATTCCCTAATTGCAATCTTGTGAATGCTATATATGCCATTACATGCCCATGTGAACAGATTTATGTTGGGCAAAGTACACAAAAAGTGTGCATTTGGATCTGTCTGCACAGGAGCCGCATTTGATGCAAAGTCAGCAACGCACCATTAGTGGACCACTTTAAACTCAAATGCCATACAGAGAATGATATACAGTGGCAGGTGATAACTGTGGCAAAGCCTCCACTTAGAGGTGCAACATTACCTCATTACTGAACAAAGAGGAACTTAAGTAGATACTTCATACCAACAGCTTACACACTGGTGTGAACAGAGCAGAGGACTGGACTTCTCTGTTGTAATCCTGATCGCTTAGTTAATGACTACTTGATTCCTCACAGACTACATTGTGCCTGTAGCTTGTCACCAATTTTCTGAGATGTTCCAGAAATATGTCAATCAATCAATCAAATTTACTTTATTCGATTTCATAACAAAAGAAATCATAAAAGTACATAGTAGCAGTCGTGTACATAAACATGTAGTCAATAATCAAATACAAACATATATTACTATTGGAAGAACAATTAATCACAAATATTCATAGATAATATACCATAGTCTCTATTTAAAAATGCAAGCTAAAAAGTTTATAAAAGGTATTAAAATATAATAAAATTGCGAAGATTACATTGTAGCCCGGGAGCTAATAATCGCCTTTAAATAAGTTGTGACAGCCAGGATAGTTGCCGGTGTTTCCAACATCTGTAATCTAAGAAATGCTACCCTGCAATATCTAATATTCCAACTTTTAAGAATCGGTCTAAGGTATGTCTGCCTGGGTATGGAAAAATATTTACAAAATAAAGTACAGTGCATTGTTGATTGTAGTGACACAACATCACAGGGGTAGACAGATATATGGGATGTCCAAACATTTACCACCGGGAATAAAACCATTCTGAAGAAAGAGCCAAGTCGAAAACGAGCCAAGAGCATACGGCTAAAACTATCTTGTACTGACAGCAAATATTGTTGGAGTCCCGGGCCACTCAAAATCAAGTGGTTTGCCATTAGAATATGTTTCACTCTCTCTTTGGACCATCTTTGGTCTTCGAGGAATTTCAAGCAATGTGCTTTCAGGTCTTTCCTAGAAATATCCTCCAAGCTACTTCGGTCTGTAAAATATGCAGGATACCCAATGGCGTTAGTTATTGTTTTTATATAATTAAGCCACGCCATATCTTTAGCTCTCTCCAATTTAAGGCAGTCCAAGATTACATCTCTGTTAAAGCCTGTCTCATCCATGACCCACACCTATTGCCACAGTAGTAGCGGAGCTATCTTAATGGTATCCGATATATAAGAGAGTCCCAATTCCTGATGGCAACTATAGGTGGCAGAAGAAACAGAGACTCCCAGAAGATAGCGGAAAAACCATTTTCACAGGTTTGTATAATATCCGGTTCTTCAATGACCCATAAACCGGCCCCATACAAACCGGTGGAAACGCATTTGGCCTTATAGACCTCCAAGAGTTCTTGAACAGGTCTTCCTCCTATTTTTTTACCAAAATTAGTAACTGTCCCCACAGCTGTACTGAAATTCAATTTTCTGGCCTTAATAGCTGGTTTCCATGTTCCCTTGTTGTCAAAAGTAATGCCTAAATAACAAAAGGTACCGGTGTTTTCTACCTTCCTGTTGTCAATAAAGATGTTACATGTTGTACCTCTACTTTTACCACAACCCATGGTAAATGTCTTTGTTATGTTCACTCTTAGGCCCCTCTCTTTCATATAAGTAACAAAACTATTAACCGCTCTTTGGAGGCCTAGTTGGGTCCTTGACATAATCACCGCGTCATCAGCGTAGAGTAAAACAGTCGGGTAATCGTTTTGATCTCTAATGAGGCGATGACCCAGGCTATTAATATAAAGTGTAAAAATAAAAGGGGCCAATATGCACCCCTGTCTGACACCCTTTTCAATTGGGAATTTTGCCGAACACTCCCCCGTATTTCCATATCGCACCCTCGCCCCTGCATTCCTGTACATTTCGTTTATGAACAATATTAAAACCCGGTCCACCTTAAGATCTTCTAAGGTGTTCCACAGCATGCCATGGTCCACTCCATCACAGGCTGAGCTCAAATCTACAAAGGTAAGAAAAAGATTCCCCCTCTTTGCCTTAGTATATTTATCTATGATCAAAGCTAAATTCAAGCCCTGCTCCATAGTTCCCATGCCTGAGCGAAAACCATATTGTAGGTTTGTTAAAAATCTTGCCTCACTAGCTCAGGTTTGAAGTCTGTTAAGGATTATTCTACTAGCAATTTTCAATAGGGCATCCAGAAGTGAAATAGGCCGATAGCAACTAGGCTCGTTCCTGTTCCCCTTCTTAAAAATGGGTACCACTATCGCATCAATCCACGTAGGAATACGTTTAAAAGTAGAACTACTGTTTAATACCATTGTTAACAGTGGTGCCCACAGATCAATATTTGATCTGTAGACATCCACAGGTACCCCGTCCGGGCCAGGTGCCTTCCCTGCCGCACTCTCCCTAATTGCCCTTATCGCCTCCTCCAAAGTAAAGTTCAAACCAAGAGGGAAAACACCCTCAACATCAGCTATTCGGCTATCCGATACTGCTCCGGTAGATTTATAAAGATCCCCAAAAAATTCCACCCACCTTTCACCCGGAATAGCCACGTCTATAACATCTACATCTCTATCTTGGTAGAAAGGAGCATTTACAGCTTTCCAAAAACTAGTATTGTCCCTCCTTAGACAAGCCTGATGTAAATTTTCCCAAGCTTCTTTCTTTAACTGGCTTTTACGTTTTTTCCGGGCTAGGTGATAAGCAATCCTCGCCTTTTTAATGCTCACCTTGCATTTTGGTACTACATGCAGGATCCTTTTAAGATGGGTATGGGCTCTAGAACAATCATTATCAAACCAACCTTTTACTTTCGATCTCCCACAATTGATTTCCCTCCTTAGGAGTCTATGAGCTTCCTCTGATATCTTTAGGAAGGCAGAATAGACATCAGCAGCAGCCCTCCCCTGTGTAAGGCATATTTCCCATTTAGGCTGAGTTTTAATAATTAAACTATGCAAAAATGCTTCAGGTTCTACTCTATCCCATTTTAGGGAATAACCATTTTTGGTCACCATTCGCACCCCGTGGTCATAAGGTGCCTGGCGCTTACTTTTTGTGTAGTTTCTCTGAGCAAACAGCTTTAGGCTAATTGGATAGTGATCACTCATGGAGATTTCCTCTGTTGTACACTCCAGGATACTAGAAGCGTATCGCTTGGAAAGTACAACAAAATCAATGGTAGAAGTGTAACCTCTCCCGTTGAAAGTTGGACAAAAGGGTGTAGAATTTGAACAAAGCTCATTGGCAAAACCTAGGTCGAATTGATGTAATATATCATTAAACATCTCCCCGCTTTTGTTGTGCATAAAGTGCGAGGAATTATCCTCTTTGTCTTCCCCTAGGCCGCAAATGCCCTGTTCACTATGCACACAAAGAGAACAATTAAAATCCCCTACCCAAAGTAGGGGCATGTCACCTATCATGGTATCCTCTATCATTTTTAAAATATTACTTAATTCCCTGAAGACAGTCTCTTTGCGGTCTGTTGGAACATTATTATAAAAGTTCACTATAACCACCTCCTTACTCCACTTTAGCGTCACGTTCAAGATCTGAAAAAACTCAGAACAGTGCTTAATCCTAACGTTAGATGCCCCAGCCTCAACTGAAATGTAAATACACAACCCCCCCTTGTTACGACCATAATTAGTAGTAATTGCTGGGGTATGAAATGTACTAAAACCTTGGATATGAATTTCCCTCTCCAACCATGTTTCTTGAAAACATATTATATCATACTTTTCCACAAAAAGTATCCATTCAGGATCATGTACTTTGGCTGCTAAGCCTGCAATATTCCAACTCAAAATGTTACAGGAACTTACTTCCTCCACCTCCCTCTCTATTACTTTTCTCTATGAGGTGATCTTAACTGACCAGTATTAACTATTTTATCGATAGTATGTAGATGGTGATCAGTATAAACATCGTCACACTGACTACTGTCGATCGCCAGCGGTATCCCTTTAGTGACCTGCTGTTACCAATGTTCGATTCCTTAGTACCCCTGCCAGCCTCCCACCCTCTTGGCATCACACAGTTCACATAGGTTTTCTTCCTCTCCTGGATATCAAACTGTCAGTGCTGATCGTCCAACCGTGACAGAGCTTCAAAACGATTTGGATGTAGCCAGTTTGTGGTTATTGATTGTATGTCACAAGAGTCTCTGGTTACTCTCCTCCCAGAGGGGGCATTGTCAGTGATACTCATTACACTATTTGTTCCTATCTTGGCTAATGGGTTAAAGGATCCTAAAGGTAATATAACAATATCTGAATGAACATGGCGGTTATTCCCTGCCCTATACAGGATCTCCCTTATCAATCTAGGGTCACTAAAAGTTAAGACTATGCAATCCCCCTTGAGTTCTTTTCTGCCTATCCCAACCCATGGAACACGTCTGGCCATGTTGAAGTGCTTAAATAGTGGGTCGCACAGGCCGATCCGTTTACCCAGCCAGTGCAACGATTTATTGCGAAGCTCCCTCCATGATTCATGGACAGGGTGCACCAATTCTGGGACATTTGCCGGGTCAGCTACCGGAGGTAAATCAAGGCAGAGCTGTCCTCTCATAAACTGTTCTCGGGTCCTACATGTATCTATGGTACTATCGGTAGATTCCTTCTGTCCCTTAGCACTCTTGCCTTGTTCTCCCTCTCCTCTCAAGCTTTGAGCTGGGAGTATATTATTAGGGTCTCTCGACACACCTACCGTGGTAGTTAAATTTGCGGGAGTATTTATGATACAATCCTGCGGGCCCCCTACATTATTATGTAACGCCTCTGTACACTTTCCTGTAGAACCTCGGGTATTAATTTCAATAGCAGCCACTCTATCAGATAATACTCCCATAGCGTCTGTAAAATAAGTTTGAAGGGGGGCCGTGATATTCTCTAGGCTTTCCATTATCCTTTTCTGACCCTCCAATACCGCCGTGATAGAGTTATTGCCCACATTATGATGCATTTTTGTCATATTATTTTTATGAACCATTTTTTTCTTAGTGTTTTTTCTCTTTTTACCACCCTTGTCAATATGTCCAACATCCAAATCTAGATCGGCTACTTCAGTTGGCTGGCATCCCTCCAAGCGTGTAGATATCTTACTACGCTTTGAGGGGGGGTATGAATCCTCACCCATCCCGCTATGATCACTTAGGGTTATTAGGTCATCCACGGTCATTATACAGCCATTATGCGAGTTCTTACAGATAACCTCCTTTCATTTAACTTTGGGGCCGGTAATATTCCCTTTATCCACAGCAATTGCATCCCCCCCCATTAGTTAATGTTTCTTCCACCATGTGTATTTGTTCTTCAATTTCTCCCATGGCCCCTGTGAGATATGTCAGAAGTGTTTGTTGGCCAGCCCCCTTTTGCTTCAATGTTACGCTACTCCCTTTCCGTTTAGACATTTTGCGGGTTTGAGGGTTGTAAACACAGTACTCACGCTACCAGACCGTTCTTGAGAGCTTCTCCCCATCGTCAGTTCTCAGGGGAGTGCCTGGCCCAGCCTCTTCCGTCCACTGACGGCCAAGGACGGGCCCCCCATTGGCCGCAGAAATATGTCTCATTTGCTATCTGCACGCCACATCAACACACCTACAGACGTGGATTTAGCCCGCTGGTTAGTGATGTAATCTGGCATGTAATCCTGTTCACACCATGCTCTAATTTGTCACTTCTTGTTTACTTTAATATTAGCCCCACATAATTGACAATTTTCTCATGAGCTTAATGCGAGCATTCTTCTTCTGATAATTACCCTATCAGTCGCCTTCACCTGCTGTTTTTATTGCCATTTGCAGTAAAACAACCAACTCTATAACTGCTTTTGCTTTGAAACATGTATGTAAATAATTTTAACTCAGGCACTTTGAATTATCTCCAAGTAACTCTTTCCTATTCACTCCTTGGTCTGATTTTTGTATCTGTTCCCTACCACAATATCGCTGCCTTATATTTCCCCATTCTTTTTGAATCTGTCCTCTTTTTGCTTTCTGTCTATTTAACGCATGCTCACCGCATCCCTCAACCATGAGACTGCTTGGAAACGCGTCCCAGCACTTTCCTGCTGACCGCAATCCTTCAACCAAAGGGTGCCTGGTAAGTCACACAATCTTCACCAATTAGTCTGTATGTTATTATCACTTATTTTACGCAGCTCTCTATATTTCGACATGGATTGCATTATTTCATAATCTGGGGCATCTTCTTCCATACTCTGGCCAACCAGACTCTGCATGCTTGGCGTCTGCCCCATGTACCGGTGATTGTTGCCAAATCTCTTTACAAACGGTAAGTATCCCGTCCCTTGCTTATCTCGCCTGTACCCACTGCCAGCGCAAGTCTGTGTTTGCCCTTGACCATTCGTTATATTTCCCTTTAGCTTCGCAGCCCCACCTTCTCGTCTCTCTCTCAATGTCCAATTGTAATCTATTTGGACACTTTATTTTGCCATCACGTGCATCCCTTGTGATCTCTTTCTTCCTTATAATTATTCTTTCTAGGCCAATGCAAGCTCACCTTGACAATTAACTCTTTTGAGAATGTATAGTACTGTTGCGACAGGAACTGGGCTCTCGTCCCCTTTAGGAGCTGCAGTACCCCAATCGGTACTAATGTATAGGTCAGTGGGTTTATCAATTTTGATCTTAAACTCTGATCCCATGTACAGAACAATCACCTTGTCATTTTGGGTTTGGCTTACCCAGTTTTTCACTTTACCTCTCACATGCGTTACCTCACAGTCATTAATCAATTTCTAACTCTTCTCTTTTTTTGACCGTATATCTCTCTCTCTTCTCTCTCCACCTCTCTCTCTCCTTTCTATTTTTATTTACCTTACTGGCATTTGTTGTGTCTCAGGCATATTCATTTAAGTCCTAATGATGGTCCCCATATTGTACAGAGGGATCAAAACGTCGTCGACAAATAGTACAATGACTACTACAAATGTTTTTAAATTATGATAGCATCGGTACTCTACACTGACCTGTGACCTAAGCTGATTAATATTTCTACAGTCACTAGGAAATGTCTGAGCTTTGAATCTTTTGTTTCTTGTTTTTCATGTTCCCCACTCTTATTTTTCTGAGTGTGTTATATGATTGATTAAATACATGTACATATCCATTTGGATTTACTGACATAGAATTCATTATTCTTCTGTGGTTTATGCTTAGTGATATTCCACAGTAAGGGACCCCTTGTTCCTTTATAAATACTTGTACCTATGTTCCCTAATATAACTTTGGGTTCCTTTGTATATTAAAACATGCAGCCTGTCTTGGGGCACATGACTGGGTGTAGCTGACAGACTTTGTGAATTCCTCCCAGACAGTCACACAATAGTAGGATTAGGTGTGCCTCAATGGTCCATCTGTTGGCAGGATGGGGAAGGGTGGAGATGAGCAAAGCCAAACTTACAACGAAACAGTCTGTACTCTGCCTTCACACAAACGGCCCAAGGACGCCATATTGTCACTGCAGCCAGCTTTGAGCCTTGGTAGAGGAGTCAGGAAATTCCAGGCACTTAAAAGAATCTTTCCAGAAGCATCTGCTATCTTCCAGAAGAAGGGCACCAGTGTATTAAATAGGGCCTTCAGACTTAATCTTCAGTACACTTCTGAGCCTGAGGATACTCTGCCAGAAAGAAGGACTACTGTGCTGCTGTAGGGACTACCACTCTGCTGGACTCCTGGCCTGCTGCTTCCCTGCTGAATTGATGCCTTTATTCCCTGCTCCCTCCTTACCTGGGGAAGGAGAACTGGACCTGCAACTTCATCTTGAACCCAGGGCTACTAGAGTGACTCCAATGGCTAGTCTGCTGGCCTCCTGATCTTAGCCTTGGACATAAAAGGCTCCTCAACATCCGGCACCAATACCTGGACCCAGTTAAATTGAGTTTCTCACCCCTGAGAGGTGCCCCTCAAGTTCTCAGAGAGCTGTAATCAAGCTCTTGCGCTTTTCCTGAGTGCGAAGAGACCTGCTCACACTGCAATTCAGCCTGACCTATCGCACTGCAGCATCAACCACTCACTGGGACTGCCAACATGAAACTGCAGAAAATACCATCCCGCAACACCTGGCCTGCTCTTCACAGTTCCTTGGCAGCCTCCCGCATTATTCTCCATGCTCCTCACGGCCCCCTCCACCACAAACAGGACTCTTGGTGTGGATCAGGGAAGGTAAAACTTCAACAGGTCTAACCTGGTGATTGTAGCTTACCTGCACTCTATTGCGGTCAGACTGAACTTTTGAAGTTGACCCTGTCTAGTGTGACCAGAGAACCATAGTTGGTGCTTTGTGCTTTTTGATGCTATTTTCACTAAAATCTTTTATAATTCATAACTCTGGTTCTACTGATTAGATTTTTGTCGTTTTGGTGTCAAATAGTTCATTAAAATTTAATGTGTTTTTTAAATTAGCTTAGGATTTTTCTTGCATTGTTTTTTCACTTTGTTACTATGTGTGTGCTGCATAAATACTTTACACATTGCCTCTAAATTATGATAACTGTTTTTTATGCAGAGTTTAATTTTAGTGACTTATTGTGGTTTACCCTGAAATGGATTGTGGCTGTTGCTTGACCTAGGCTCACACCCCAGTCAGTCAACAACCCAATTTCTCAGAATATTTGATTAGCTGCGTAGATGGCAATGCCCTATGTCTGCTTAGGTCTGAAGGTTTTGGGATTTCGCTGGCCCTGGGCCACATGTACTAAGATTTAATTCACAAAAAGTGGTCACAGATTGCGCACTGACTCTTTGTGAATCAATTCGATTTTTGTGAACCTAACTATAGGTCGGTAGGCAATTTGACCCACCTCATCCAGGTTCATGAGGTAATTTGTAAATTGCAACTCACTCGTATTGGATGTCAACAAATGGATGGTGGCCTGCTGGTGTCAGCAGACTACCATGTTTATGATCACATTTAAATAAAGCACACTTTTTTGTATTGCAGCCATTTCCTTAAAAGAAATACTGCTGTATTATTCGAAAAACAACAACAAAAACGTTTTGTAAAATTTTTGTTTAAGAGTTTACAGTGGTCCCAAACAAACTTTTTATTTATATTCACAAAGTAGTAGAAGGGGTCCCAGAAGAGCGTTTTTCCCTTTACAACTGGGTTTATTCCTCTTTTGAGGAATCAGTAACCTAACAATAGTTTGCAACCAAAATTGAGGTCACAATCCATTGATAGATACTATTGTGAATCGGTATTTGGAAGTGACACCCTTAACATGCCCTTCCAAATTGCGACTCGTAAAGGATTTTAAACCCTTTTTGTGATTCAGTGACCAGTTTCCTAATGTCTAAATGTATTTAGTATGTTTAAAAAAGTAATGTAAGGCTGAAAACTCTCTGATCTAGTGAACAGCAGGCTTTGTGACCTCCAAATGGCTTTGTACATTTGGTCCCCCGTCTGAAGAACATGGCGCTCCATAAAAGGAAGAGCCGGAGGCTTCCAAGGAGACTTTGCCTTACACTTCCAAGGTCCTTCCTGCATAGGGTCCCACTACCAAGCAGGAGCGGCCCATGCACTAACAACTTACCCATTCAAATTCTACCTGTAACTGGATAATTAGTAGACTCCTCCCTTGTTACTGCTGCAGCAATTACTTGCTACTGACTCATAGTTTGTGTTTCTTAGCTTATACATATATAGTATGAACTTCTCTGTGTTGATTGTTTTTTCAATGTATAATGTTCTTTATGTGAAGTACTCCACTATGTATGTAGTAAGGCCCAGGCTATTTAAATATGTAAGAATAATAAATATAGTCATAAAACTGTTGGAGGTACAGTATCTTGGTTTCCAGGAGGAAAATGTCAAGTGTGCAGTCATGTGAGGTCACCATGCAAGGCCACCAAATCTATGGGTGTATTTGTGCAGTGGGCAGACCCGTAGCTGGAAAAACTGTGATAATTCACAAAAATAAACTAGTTTCCCAACACATGCCATGTGAAAGCTCTATATTAATATCTATTTGTTGTTTTTCATTAGTTCACCCACTAGCATAGTTTGTTACTGTTAGACCTGTCAGCCCTTTGGGTGGTCCCTCCTCATCATTATTTATTTTGTCCCACTTTTGCCACAAACCCTGTTATAATTTTTCCTTTTTGGGAACCACCAGACTTTTTAGTGTTGATGCAGGGTCAGGGAGCCATTTTCCCTACCCCTGGAACTTCTGTCTGAGGGCCTGAGACACAAAATGGTGGCCACCTATTGTCACCTGTGACATCACCAGAACCTCCTGGAACATTCTAGAACCCTGTGACAGTGGGAGGCAGTTTAGAATGTTGGGAGGCCATCTCAGAGTGGCAGTTGGCACTTGACTGGAGAGGAGAGAGGACAGAGACTCAGAAGGAGGAAGGAGTGAGGCAGCAGGGGTGGAAGCCAGTGCTTGGAGTGGGGTCCAGAAACCCACCCTTGGTGCTAGTCCCTACTGACCAAGCCCAGCCTAGAGCCCTGTGTGGGACCAAGACAAGAAAAACCATCTTAAGGACCTAAATATTGTGAAAAGGCCTTAAAGAAGAAGACTAGCAAGTTCCTGACCTGTACAGCAGTGTCCTCCTGGAGTCCTGACGTCGAGAAGCCTGGAGACCTGAAGCCCGAGGTGGAGAAGCGGCGCTGACAGAAAGCAGACGTCGTACCCGGAGCCGCCAGAGGTCGAGAGAGGGCGCCGACGGAGGTCGGGGAGAGTCACCGGAGGTCGAGTAGGAAGTCACCTGAGGTCGAGGTGAGGCGTCGACGGGGGAGTGAAGTCCGCCCTCCGGAGTCGCCGGAAACCAAGGTGAAGCGCGCAGGAGGTCGGGAGTGGAGGTCGCACTCCGGAGTCGCCTGAGGTCGAGGTGAAGCGCGCAGGAGGTCGGGAGTGGAGATCGCACTCCGGAGTCGCCGGAACCCGAGGTGGAGCCGACGGAGGTCGGGAGTGGAGGTCGCACTCCGGAGACGCCCGGAAGCGGGGAGACCGTGACCCTGTGATGCCGGAACACGACATCGAGCCAAGGCCGCCCAGCGACATTGATCCGGAGCCGCCTCACAGCATCGACCCGGCGTCAGGTAAAGCAGATCGACGCGACATCGAACCGAGGCCGCCCAGCGACATCGAACCGGAACCGCCAGACGGCATCGACACGGCGTCAAGTGGAACAGATCGACGCGACATCTAACCGGAGCCGTCCAGCGACGTCGACCCGGCGCCGAGCGGAGCCGATCATCGTGAAAAGGACAGTAAGTGGTAGAAAGGGCATCTGAAGCCCTGTGGAGCCCTAAAAGACCATTCTAGGGGCTAGAGGGGTGTTAGAACCAGCCTGGGAGTGCCAGGGGTGAACTGAGACTGGTGCAGTGACCTCTGTGAGGGGTTGTGTATTTTGGGAGAGCCAGATCCTTAGGTTACCCTTATTCTACCTCAGTTCAGGCCCAGCCTTGACCAATCTAGGTGGGACACCCCCCATGTCATCCAAATGACCACAAGCTGTACTTGGGCATAGTAAAACCAAACTACCTCATAAATGTGATCTGATTTGCAATTGTTATTGATTGCTTATATTATTTATTGAAGGTGTTTTAATTATTGTCTGACTGTATTTATTCCTGCGTGGTATTTATTGTCTGACAGTATTTATTTGCCCTCTGTATTTATTGCACCCTTATTTATTCCTTGCTTATTTATGACTTGATCCTATTTATTGAAACCCCACTGTGGTATTATTTATTTGACCTGCTATTTTCAAGAAAAGTCTTATGGTATTGTACGTATGTTTTGAAACCTGCAACTAAGAGAAAATAAGATAAAGACAAACTTCTTTCTTTCATAATATTTTTACGGTGTAGTGTCGTTTTTGGAATGGATGAACGCATGGTTATTGTGAGGGTGTGACGTACGCTTAACACGGTGCCTGACCCCCGACCACTCGAGCCAAGCTACCAGTGTGCTGGGAACCTGGTGACTGCTAACCCGGTTGCCCGGTTTCCAACAGTTACCAAATAAATAATTAGCATGTGTGTATGACTAATGTTTTCTGTTTCTTTTTAGATCCTAGCACTACACCACAAACTCTATTACCAACTCTTACAACAACCACAACAACCACCACTGTGACAACAACAACACCGACACCCAGGCCATCTACACTAAGTCAATCATCACCATTCCCTTCACCACCTACACCATCAACACCAAGGCAATCAACACCTGGGTTTTCAACAACAAAGGCCTCAACCGCCAAACCATCAACACCAGTATCTTCAACAACAAAGCCATCAACCCCTAAACAATCAACACCCAAGCCTTCAACACCAGTGTCTTCGACAATAAAGCCATCAACCCCCAAACCATCAACACCCAAGCCTTCAACACCCAGCTCTTCAACAACAAAGCCATCAACACCAGTATCTTCGACAACAAAGCCATCAACCCCTAAACAATCAACACCCAAGCCTTCAACACCAGTGTCTTCGACAATAAAGCCATCCACCCCCAAACCATCAACACCCAAGCCTTCAACACCCAGCTCTTCAACAACAAAGCCATCAACATCCAGGCCATCAACACCTAAACTTTCAACGCTTGGGTCTTCACCAACAAAACCATCAACCTCTAGGCCATCAACTCCCACGATCTCACTACCTTGGATTACTTTATCAAAGCCATCAACTCCAAGGCCATCAACACCAAAGCCTTCAACACCTGGGCAAACGATACCAGGGCCTACTGTTACAATAATCCAAACTCTAACTGAAAACAAAATTAAAGCCACAACCGACACCACAAACGTCAATGGGATGATAAAAATCAGAACAATTATAAAGGAAACCACCAAAACGACAACTACTCTTATAGAAATCACCAGGCAAACAACAAAGAAAACAACTGTGTTTTCCAGTTCGTATTTCTTAACAACTCTTCCCATTGATACATCTGTGAATGCAAACAACCAAAATAAAACAGAATATACACTTCAGGTGAATGAAACACCAACCACTGACATAGAGCAATGGCTGACATATTGCCCGTTAGTCCAGGAGCCAGTCTTAACCACTACAACAACAGATAAAGACACACTTCGACTACTCGGTAGAACAATCACTTTAACCACAACCACTACAGTCAGAAACCAAACTACTGTTCAAGTAGACAATCCAGAGCTTCAAAACTGTCTTTTAAATTAATGAGGCACTTAGATTATCTGATCCTGCAGCTACTCTGACCTCTGGCTTCAACATTTAACACCATACCAAAGAGTATGCACAACACCCCTAGGAGTGTTACATGGCATGCCTGCTGTCTCAATCAAACAGAGAGTCCCATAAAATACCCGTTGCTTCAGACACCTGTAGAGTCCTATGAAAGTAATTTTGGCCACACTCCAAAGTCATAAGACTTGCCCATTGTCTCAGTCGTGAGTATAGCAGCCTGGCATACACATTGTCTGAGACACCTTGAAAAGCATATCAGTCTGATGAAATGCCCATTGTCTAGATCATATGGATAGTCACATGAAATACTCTTCCCCGGTATATCTTGAGTCTTATAAAATTCCTCTTGTCCTCAACACTTGCAGATTCACATAATATGGCCCTAATCTGCAACACATGTACAGTTTCATGAAATCCCCACTGTTTGAGACACTTCGTGAATTCCGTGATTTGCACAATATATGAGACCCACGAAGAGCAACAGGAAACACCCATTGTCAGAGATGGCTGAGAGTCCCATGAAAAGTCACTTGTCTGAAACTCTTGTATAATCCTAATTAATTGTATTTCCTACAAAACTTGCAAAGCCACATGTCACTTGCCCTTTATCTTTAACCCATATAAAGTGTCACATAATATTCATTGCACAAGATCCCTGGCAAGCCCTATAAAATTTTGATTGTTGTGGACACCTGTAGATTCACATGAAATATATTTTGTCTGAGACACCTAAAATGTCGAATAAAATGCTTATTGTCTCAGACACCTGGAGAGTCACATGAAATGCTCATTCTATCAGACACCTGGAGAGTGACATAAAAGGCTCATTGTCTCAGACACCTGGAGAGTGACATGAAAGGCTCATTGTTTCAGACACCTGGAGAGTCAGAAGAAATGCTCATTCTATCAGTCACCTGTAGAGTCACATGAAATACCTATTGTTTGAGACAGTTAAAATGTCAAATGAAAGGCTCATTGTCTCAGAAACCTGAAGAATCACATGAAATACATGTTCTCTGGATACCTGAAATGTCACATGAAACGCTTATTGCCTCAGAAATCTGGATTCACCTGAAATGCGCATTGTCTAAGACACCTGGAGAGCAAATCGAAATTCCTATTGTCTAGAAACCTGGACTCTCACCTGGAAATGACTATTGTTTCAGACACCTGAAGAATCACTCACAATGGCCATTATCATAGACACCTGTAGAGCACCATGAAATACCTATTGTTGGAGATACCTGGAGAGTCACATCAAATACACTTTCTTTGTGACACCTGAGAAGTACATTAAATGACAATTGTCTATGACACTTCAAGAGCCACTTGAAATGGTCATTGTCTGAGACATCCGTAAAGTCACGTGGGACTCAAGGTTTTAGACTCTCAGGTGACATAATCTGTGGTTGACAGTTGATCCTAGCCACACATGCATCGACAAGAGTCCTACTTGTCCCACCTCACATTTTGGGAGTGGATGGCTGACCTCTATTTTCTTGCCTGTCTATTAACTGTCTGTTTGTTTCTGTGATCGGTGGTGGTTGGTATTGGAGGTAACCATGGTTAAAGGTTGTTAAAATGTTTAAATGATTTATTATCAAGCAAATAGTAATCTTTCCTGTTCTCCATACTCTAGAAAATTAAATAACTTCTTAAATTGTGCATTTAAAGTCCTTTGTTTATATGTATCTGTTATGTTTTTCGATGCAGACAGGCATACAAGCACACAACACATACATTTGGAGATGTGGCGGAAACATGTACATATACAAAGTCATAAATATGTATACTGGCAGCGCATGAAAATGGACTCTTAAACACACTGTGACGTGCATACAGTGGAATAAACGTACACAGTCATACTGCTTAACATATTGATGCAGTGAGACACAGCCAGGTGTGCACACGGAGACAGACACACCAGATTTGACCAGGTAGGAGACACCTAGCTATGGACTCGCAGATTGACACACACAGATGTTTACAGGAAGGCTTGCGGAGGAGCACGCAGAAATAGAGCCTGATTCATAAAAGTAATCTGAGACAAAATCTGACCAAAACTTGAGTTTAACTGAGACAAAATCCTAACTTATCTACTCCTAAATGCCCTTTGTGAATACTGAAAGTCGTAAAGTTAGGATTTTTCTCAGTTTAGGAGTAGTAAATTTAGGAATCCTAACTTTGCTACTCCTAAATGCCCTTTGTGAATACTGAAAGTCGTAAAGTTAGGATTTTTCTCAGTTTAGGAGTAGTAAATTTAGGAATCCTAACTTTGCTACTCCTAAATGCCCTTTGTGAATACTGAAAGTCGTAAAGTTAGGAGTTTGTCTCAGATTACTTTTATGAACCAGGCCCATAGTATTTAAATTAAGCTGCTGTTTCCATCACCCAAGGACCATGGTTTCATGATCTACAAGTAGAGGACACCAGCCTCAGGGATCTTTGAGGTAATACCATTCAAAGAGCATGGAGACCTCATTGATGGGAGCTGTGCTCGGTTTGGAAGGAATATCTTCAACCGCTAAATGTTTGTGGACTCTGAACTTTAGAGCATCCTGGTTGGAGTTAACATGTTCTTGGCTTGAGGTGGGGTCTCAGAGTGAAGAAAACATCAGAGAACAGGGGAGAGTTTGTAGCTCCTTTGGTACTCACTACCCTCTGGCCCACCACCATGAGCATGCACAGCACACAAACGCTAAAGATTCCTACCAAACAGGAGCATTTAAGTCAAGAAACCCTGGAGGTAGATTTCCAATGTTCAGATTTCAGGCCATATTTACAGTTTAGTGGTAAGGATATGCCGTCATGAACATGTGGGATATCCAGTCTGCTATACCACAAGTGCAAAAGACTATTATGCACTTGTAATATGGTTGATTTGATATTTGCCACGTTTGTGACAGAGCATGCCATTCACAAACTCTAAATAAGCCCCACATGTGGTGCAGGCATGGACATCATTTCGGGGTCGCTGATGCCCCTTGTGACCCCTGGCACTGCCTTTGCGACCCCTAGCTTCAGCAGTGGCAAAATCAGTGGCAGGAACAGAAGCAGCTTGTCCTTATGGTCGCCGGTGGGGGCTAGTCTCACCTCGTTTATGTCAATTTTTTATTAACCTCTTCAGTGCCCATGACGAGATAGTCTCGTCATGGAGCATGGTTGATCTGTGCCCATGACGAGACTATCTCGTCATGAACCCCACCCACTAGTGCAACGCCCGGCACAGGAGGGGGAAAGGGCGTCGCACTGAAGGGGTTAAACTATTAGTAGTATTGTTCACTATTAGTTTAATAGAAAATGGAGTACAAATAGCTGGAATATGACTCCCTGGCAGCTATGGTAAGTAAAGAAATGCTTTTAAATGTTTGTATGTTGTGTGCGTGATTGCACTTTTGAGTGTGCTTATGTAAGAGTGTGTATGTGAATTTGTGTGCATGTGTAGGCAGAGTGTGTGTGTATGTGTGAGTGTGTGTGTATGTGTGAGTGCATGTGTATGAATAAGCAGATATATGTGTGAGTGAAAGTGAAGGTCAAGGGGCATGTGAAGTCACTTCCGCTACCCCAGGCATTTTGTTGAATTGATATCCATGGTGCAGGCTATACACATTGGCGTGTGGCCTGTCAGGCAAGGCACACACCGTAGTGTTTTAGGACTATATCCTGGTGCGGTGTGCTAAGTCAGAGTCCAGGAGATCGCAGTAGAGTGTACTTTAGAGCAATGAAAATCCCTGTTTGGCCTTAAATATTGCAAAATGACTGAATATATGAATCATGATTATTTTCAGGAAATATTTACTCTTGGAGTTTAGAGTGATAGGCAATTCACTGCAGGTAACATACCATCTGTCAAATAGCAAATTTTATATTTAACACCCTGCACCAGAACCACCATGGACAGCATGCCCTAGCTATCTATTTCTCTCTCACACACACACATACACACATACAGTCTTCTAACAAACATGAACTCACTCTCCAATATCTCTCATACAGCTTCCCTATTTCGTCTTTCTACTCTCACTTATTCTCTCACACAGGAACAAACACGATCTCTCTCTCTCACTCTCTCGCTCACACACACATATGCACACTTCCGCTCTCTTCTCTTTCTTGCAGTTATTTATCAAAGTAACGTACCTCTTCCCCTCCCAGAGTAAGACTTAATATAAGATGTGCCCTCAACCAAGGTAATGAAAATAGATTCTGATAATCACACTTCTCTTCAGTTTGTTTGGTTCCTTCTTCCACTGAAACTCATTCCTCTCCTGTTAAATGAGGTGTGGGTCTCACACAAATGGTACCTTTTTTCTTACCTTTGACCTTCGATATGGCCACATTGTGAGTTTGCCCAGGAGGGCCGCACAGGCTTGTAGAATGCAATGCATCTCGCCCAGCTCCAGAGGAATTATGACCACATCACCAAAATCTTGAATGAACTCCATTGGCTCCCCTTGCTGGCTCGCACCATCTTCAAAACCAGCTGCATCATTTACAAAGCCATCAAGACCTGCACAACTGCCTATAAGGCTGACAAGTTCACTACTACACGGGGGGCTCAGCAAACTGGTAGCCAGGACACCATATGAATGGAAGTGAAAAAGTAGAAAAAAAGATGGAAGAGGGTCCATCCATGAATTCAAGATTCAGAACAGCATCTCTGTATCATCAGGAACACTCCAATCCTGCTTTAATTTAAGAAAGAGCTGAAACCACACCTCTTTAAAGAACAATGCATTACCTTACAGTCTACTTTACTCCCAGAATCCAGCTACTCCTCCAGCCAATCATTGGTTGTATCTTTGCCTTGAGATTGTGAGGTTTTCTGCTCTGTGGATCTTGGAACACATTATCTTTGTTGATGGCTATGAGGCCTTTTATTAAACAAACATAACTAATGTGATCACAAAAACTAATGCACTTGTGTACATCATTCTTGGTCCATACGAGGTATCACAGCCTAACAACAAATGCAGTTAGGCATGTGTTAAGTAGTGCCCATTCTGAAGACAGATCAGTCTGTATATATTAGGCTGGGATAGAGCCTAACTTTACAACGGGCCATTTTGATTTACACCATTCAGAATCAGACACAGTATCAGCCATGATGCTTTTGAGCAATGACCAAACGGTGGACTGCATGAGTCAGGCTGCTTTAAAACGTCTTGAAAACAAGAAATGTAAAAGAGTTGGCTTTCTTTTACAAATACACCAGCCAACATCAAGTAAGACCAACGAATAAGGCTTACTTTCGTTTTCAGTTATGTTGGGATTTACCCCATTGGTGACCAAAGGGAAATAAAACACATTTAAATTCCGCAATTATATTTCTAACATTATTTTATCTCAGCACGTCAGGACAATCATCAAATGGGATCTTTGACTGCTCCTTGGTTTTGTCAGGCTAGTACGCTTGCAGCGAAAAAGGCTGTAAGCCTGCCAGGATAAGGAGGCTCCGATCCTCTCGAGTATAGATGACTGTGATTTTCCAAAGGAATCCTCTTTGCCAAGAATACCTCTTTTCCAACCCTTAGTCCAGACACCGGAAGGATATCTGACATAGTTTTTAGGGTGGTTTAGTCAGAGGCAGAACACAGTCTGCAGAGGCTAGAAAAAGCTACACAGCTACACTTAATACAAAATGGCAAACATTTAGATTCTTACTACAATGGTTGGAGAAGTATCCATGGTGCTATGTGATTGGTTGATCATACCAGAACGTTGTACCACCAAACACAAGGAAAGAGGTCAGTAAATTATTACTGGGTCTTGGGATAATAAGAACAGGGGTTTGGAATAAAATGCAGGCTGAAATAGCCAAAAGATTCACACAAGAGCCAACAGGTCAATGTTCCTATTTACTGTAGTTCTATTACAATGTACATGAATCCTTGTTGAAATGTTGTACTTTTGCATAATACATAAATGAATAAATAAAGATATTACTTGCACTGACGGGACTGCTATTAACCAATATCCCAGACACCATTCTTTCTTGGTGGACTGTTCAGTATACTGGGATCCAGCTTGTCCAACCTGCTTCTTGCTTCTTAAGAGCTGCAAAGGGATATGTGATCTTTCTTAGATGTGTGAATAGCATCAAAGCATCCTCAGCACAAATGTCCCTTTGGAAGATTCTCAGTTGTATAAAAGAGGGCACTCGGTGTTTGCGAGAGGGGGATGGGTTGCTTTACACACTTTGTCCTCCTCACATTTGCCATGTTCCCTTGGAAAATAAGCTCTCTGAATCTGTAAAGATGAATGGAAATATTCCTAAAAGACTAGGGTGATTGCCATAACCCCAAAACTGCAGACACCACTGTAGCAGACTGGGTTTCATGCAGTTGTTTTAGTGGATCCACCTAATAAGTGCCTCACACACATTTAAAGATGTATGTAATTGCACAAACAGGACTTGCATTTCCTGGTGGTCAAAGTTTGTAAGTGCATCCTTTGTGGAGAACCTTGCTCACCAAGATTCACTTAACACGATGCGAAAGAGGAAGATGAATCACACCCAGATTATTAGTGACATTTAGCAAAACCTTGGATTACCGAATTTCTATCCAGTATACAGATTAACTGTAGGAAAATATATTTTTTTTCCAACGGCACCCCCTTTTTTTGCCTGATGCTGGTGGTTACTGACTATGAAAGTGTCCTGGGCTCTGCTAACCAGGCCCAGGGCCAGTGCTGTGCCCTCAAAAGGGTATGTGGTAATTGATATATTTTCAATTGGCTAAAACAGCCTACCTGTAAATCCCTAGTATGTGGTAAGGCATGTAGGTGTAGAGATCCCAGTGGACTTAATACACTTACGTGTGCACCACTGTGGTGTTTAGTATCATTTTAGAGCCAGGCCTGCCTTGCACGCTGGTTTTATAATAAAACTGTGTCTAAATTAAACTTTGGAATTAAAAGTACTTTCAAAGTCCAAAACTACCTTTTTAATACATATAAATCACCCCAAAGATCTGACCTAGGTGCCCCAGGGTAAAGTAACTTGTTACAAAAAGCAGGGACACTATAAAATATGCTTTATATGCCCTGGTGGAGAAAAACAGCCAACATTGTTTTCCCCATTGTAGTACTGCTAGTCCCGTGGAATATCATGGGAAGGCCTTATTCAAACTCAATAAAAGTCTAACTTATTGATTGAAGATGTCTAGCAATACCATTCAAAGTATCAAATAAGGGTTACAATAAATCAAACGACTTGCCATGGTCTGTTTCATTATACGTATTTGGCCAGCTCCCACATTCTTGACCTCCAGTCAGATGGGAGCCCCTTGATTAGATTAGAAGAGTGGCTGGAAGGGGAGTGTATTTCAATGTTAACCACACCTCTGAGTTGGGTTCCAAGGAGAGAATTTTTCCATTTTATTTCTTGACACAATAGTGCATTGTGGGTCAAAAATATGTCACACTTCAAAGGAAGTAGTAATAGCAGATCATGACAACTCTATTTGCGTGGTTACCCCCGATTGCCAACCCAGAATGGAGAACAAATATGGGAGATCTGCAGGAGCTCCTGAGATTACTAACTGGAACATCTGGAGAAGAAGGACTGCCTTCCTGGACCCTTGGACTGTACCGTAGAAGGCTTGCACTTAAAAGGACTGCACCTGCTGCACTCTCATGGCTCCACAAAAAAAAGGACTGTGTCTGGTTCAATGGGAAGGAGTGGACTTCCTGAGAAGCAGCAGGTAGAGATGTGATGGAAGAAGCATATACAACAGACAAAGAGAGGAATACTGCAGCTGACCAGTTAAAATTGGATTTTCCTGGGCTGCCCAGGATGCATTGAGGGAAACTGAGTCCCAGGCCCCAAGAAGCAATCCAGAGCTTCTGAAGCCTTGGCTGGTGTTGCTGGGCTTTCTTCAACCCAAAGGAAACCACAAAAACAGAAGTTCTGAAAGCGTGGGAATTTTCGACAAAATTTTGGTAAAAAGCTCCAGAAGAAGACTGGCTTGATGTTGAGAGTCAAGCCGCCGCTACCGCCTTGAGAATCAAACTGACCGTGCAGGTTTGTCCCACTGAAAGCTCTGGAACTCCTCCCCACCAACGCTGAAGACCAAGACTTCCAGGGCTCACCAAGAAACTGTGCTGCAGCTGACCCCTGTTGTCCAAAGTAAAAATCTTGACTAGGACCGAGCTCTCAACCTATCCAACCCACGCTCCATCAAGGTCGACCTGAAACTTTTACTTTGTCCCGGTCCAATACGACCAGATAGCCGTGAGGGAGGCTTTATGCTTTTTGGCACTAGAATGCATATTTTTTTATTTAATCTTTAAAAGTTCATGTCTCCTTGTTCCCAAAATTAGATTTTTGTCATTTTGGTATCATTTTTAAGAAAAAAATATTGTCTATTTTTAGGTTGGCGTGCGCTGTGCTTTTGAAATCTCTTGTATTTAATATATCTTAAAAGGGGGCTCTTATGGCCGAATTACTGTGTTAATTTGCTTTTGTGTGTTACTTTTTTTAATACCCTTGGCTGCACACATTTACAGTACTTCTACTAAAGCTGTTCACACTGTTTAAGCCCCATTCACTGTCAAGAGAAGCTTCTAACAGTATGCTAGAATGCTTACTTTTAATTACTTAGTTGTGTAAGACAGATGCTTTAGCCTTAGAACGTTTGAGTCATTTCCTATTCATGCCGCAGTACCTTTCTTTGCACTTTGTAGGCATTATCAGATTTATTTTTTCAACTTAATCTAGTTGATAATTATCATCAAAGTCTAAATGTTATAATGAACATTGTGCGTTAAAAATAAAGTTAATATACCAGAGCTTTGCTATATTTTACTACTAAACAGGATGCCACAAGTGCAGTTACCTTGCAGACAACAGGGTCATGAATCTAATGGTGCAGCAGGTGAAGTGGCACCGGGACCAAAAGTTGTCCTCTAAACACCTAATATTGCTAAATTTTACTACTATTCAGGCAGTCACAATTGCAGTTACCTTGCAGTTAAAAGGGGCATGATTTACATGGTGTAGCAGGCACAGTGACAGTGGGGCCAAATGTTGTCATAACCACAATAAACACCAAATATTGCTATATTTTACTAATAACAGGCAGTCCCTGTAGCAGTTATCTTGCAGGCAACAAGCTCATTATTTGAATGGTGTAGCAGGTGCAGTGTCGCCGGGTCCAAAAGTTATCAGAACTCCACTAAAGACCTGATATTGCTATATTTTACAACTAAACAGGCAGTCACAAGTGCAGTTATCTAGCTAGCACTAGGGTCATGACTTGAATGGAGCAGCAGGTGGAGTTGCACTGGGGCCAAAAGTTGTAATAACTCCACTAAACACCAAATATTGCTATATTTTACTACTAAACAGGCAGTCACGAGTGCAGTTATTTTTCAGGCACTGGGGTCATGATTTGAGGACCAAAAGTTGTCATAACTCCACCAAACACCAAATGTTGCTATATTTTAATACTAAACAGGCAGTCACGAGTGCAGTTATTTTTCAGGCACTGGGGTCATGATTTGAGGACCAAAAGTTGTCATAACTCCACCAAACACCAAATGTTGCTATATTTTACTACTAAACAGGCAGTCACAAGTGTAGTTATCTTGATGGCAACAGGGTCATTATTTGAATGGTACAGCAGGCATAGTGACAGTGGGTCTAAAAGTTGTCAAAACTTCTCTAAAAAACGATTACTGCTATATTTTACAACTAAACAGACAACCACAAGTGCAGTTACCTTGCAGACAACAGGGTCATGATTTGAATTGTGCATCAGGTGCAGTAGCACTGGACCCAAAAGCTGCCAGAACTCCTCTAAAGAGATCATACTGCTATATTTGACTACTAAAAAGGCAGTCACGATTGCAGTTACCTTGCAGTTATAAGGGATTTGATTTGAATTGTGCAGCAGATTCAGGGGTTCTGGGGCCAGAAGCTCAAGGGACCCCACTTAACCCAGATTATTGCTAAATGTTACTACTAAACAAGACAGTCACACGTGCATTTATCTAGCAGGCAATAGGGTCATGATTTGAATGGTTCAGCAGGTGCAGTAACACTGGGCCCAAGAATTGTGAGAACTCCTTTAAACACATAATATTGCTATATTTGACTACTAAACAGGCAGACACAATTGCAGATATCTTGCAGTTAAAAAGGACATGATTTGAATGGTGAAGCTGGTGCAGTGGCACCGGTGCCAAAAGTTGTCAGGACTCCTCTAAACACCAAATATTGCTTAATTTTACTGCTAAAAAAGCAGTCACAAGCACAGTTACCTTACAGGAAATAGGGTTATGATTGGAATGGTGCAGCAGGTGCAGTGGCACCGGGCAAAGAAGGTTGTCATAACTCCTCTAAACACCAAGGGGCATATTCTCAAGAACGTGTGATAACCATTGCAAAAGTTACTTAATGCAACCTACAACATCGCAGTCTATCGTGGTAAATTTACGCCGTGTTAACCAAGTATTCACAACCCGGCGGTACCATGCGATAGTCACCAGATAACGCGCCAAATGGCCGCATCAAAATCAATGCCACGCCACAAAAATGCGAAACACGAATGCCTAAAAAGCTGCGATGAGGCCAAGCGCGATACAAAAAGCTGCCAAAATCAGCCACGGGCCTGCACATCCCACGCGTCTGGCAGGAAAATGCACTTTAAAAGCAGAACAAGAAAAACACACCAGAAACAATCCAAAGTGCGCAGCACCATGGATGCACCCTGACCCAGCTCAGAGGTCAACACGAACCCCACAAGCCTCACAGACCACCAGCAAGGCACAACGTGGTCGGGGAAGGCCAGGGAGAAGGGGGAGAGAAAGACGGGGTGCAGTCCGCAGCAAAACCAGATCAGCGTCACGGAGGTGACAGAACACTACCATCCACTGACCCACAAGTAGACCACCTGGAATGCATTTGGAGTGCTGAGGATGCCAATCGAGGAGGCCAAGAGACGCTGGCAAGATGTGACAACCTAAATCAGGTACAAATCCGCCGCAAACAGGAAGGCTGCAATGGCGACAGGACGTGGCAGTCCTGCTCCACAGGAGGAGTTGGAGGAAAGCTAGGCCACAGTCATCAGTGTGGTGACCAGGGACTGGGGGAACGGGGAGAGATGGGCACAATGGCACACATGCCCAATGAGGATTAGCACACTACACACCCACAATTACCGGGATCATGTCCCTGATCCCCTTGGCACACTGCAGCACACACACATAGCAAGAACGGCACACCCACATTGCCGTCGACGTAGTACAATGCACACTGCAGAACAGAGGACACAACTGGTTGCGTACACGCACAGAAACATGCCTACTACATCTGACAGAGCAGGAAACTGTGCAATGGAAAAGTACGCGTACGACCTCACATCCGTCATGTTGTCCAAATGTACACTGTCCCGCAGCAGTACTCAGCACCTCCCAAACAGTCATAATGTACATTGTCAAACAGTCTGCATGTAAACCAGAACAATGCGCCAACATACATGTCAACACAATGTCAACATGCATCTCCCGTTCACATTGCAGAGGGGCACAGAAGACAACACATCTGTGATACCGGAGAGGACCACCACACCTTCGACACCGATGCCCTACAACAGCCCATGGACATCCCACGCAACCCACCACCAGGACCCGGGCAGCCAAGCTACTCAACGGAGAACACAGAGCCTTCAACAGACCACACAGCAGGAAGGACCCGCAAGCACAGCTGGCTCACGACACTTCACTCACACACCCATGGCACCCCAATGCCATGTGTCAGCACGCCAAAAGGAGGTGGCTGAACAGGCACGGTGGGGTCCAAACCCATGGAAGGTGAACTAGATCACATATGTTGGTGCCTATTACCCTTCAGGGATCACCTACATCCCACAAAGGAGACCCACACTGCCATAGACACATGCAGATGCACATTCACAGTACAGAACCACACCCAGAGTCACGCAAATAGCAGTCACACACCCACGTTGGCTCAGCGTACGACGTCCCAGGCCACTCCCCTTAAGAATTGAGTGGGTGACGACAAAGCTACATGTCCAAGCTCTAACCCTCTGCCTGCGGTGACATGTCTGCGTCCGCCGCACACAGCTTAATGCAATATCGTAGGGCCCAGGGCCCTCATGCATAAAACAAGAGCACAGGGACACATGCATATATCATGTTGATCTTGCTACGGGCACCTTCCCTTTATTGGCAGGGCCACATGTACAGTGATGCCTGTGCTGGATGTGTGTGGGGTAAGTGTAAGCCAGCACACACGGAATGCTTGGTGCTGGCAACCACTTAAACAGTGGACTCCAGTGCAATGGAAACTAAAAACACCTGCATAACAGAGTCAACTGCTGAGCAACATGGAGGGAGCCTGAGAAAGTCCAGAGGACTTTCCAACATGCAAACAGAAGTGTCCGTGAGTTGCAGTGCACTGTGGTTGGGACACTAGAGATGAGCGCCCTAAAGTGAAGAAAAAGTCTCGGATTGTGTCCCTTTGAGATTTTCCTGATGCAGATACAGTGGGGTGTGTGAGACCTGAATCATCTTCCTCATCAAAGTCCCAGGTCTCCCACACTGCTTGAGATGACATTGCTGCACAACCTCTCCACAGCATAAAACTCAATCAGTAACGGACGATGGCTTTTGGTGCACTGAGTCAGTAGCACCTGGAGTGCTGAGCAGGGTATCAGGCCGATGATGGCATCCACGACAGGTGTGAGCAACTCCGTAAGTCTGTCAGGACCACCATTTTGACTCTGGCAGATGGCGTTGGAGGTGGTCCTTGCGGTGGTGGCATGTACCTCCTGCAGTGATGCGACATTCAGGCCGGTCAGGACTCGACTTGATGTGTGGGCCCTGGTGGGCCGCAGTTGAGGCCAGAGGCTGCGGACAGCGCAGGGCCACAGACACATGGTGTTGATGACCCCAAGGCCATCGCCTCAGAGGCCATGCAATATTAGTTAGTGGCCCCGGATGCACTGCGGCTGGCACTGGCACCCAGCCACGGGACGGTGACTTGCCATGCAGTCGGATGGGCCATGAGACCTGAGCTGGTCCTCATCAATGTCCGAGGTGTATGTTGCGGAGGGTTGCGGGGGGCGGCGGAAGGTGTCCTCCGGGGCATGATGCAGAGGGTGGAAGCTGTCCAAAAGCAGCAAATGGAGGAGTGGAATGCCACAGCATCGTTTTCGCAACAAAGTCAGTATCACGGACATGATGACGACGACAACCCGAAGTCCATGGACTCAGCCACCACCAAAGTCCAACCAGAAAGTGTCCATGGGTCTCGGGGAACAGACTTAGTGGCACCAGGGCTGAAAGGGGATGCAGTCTGCGATGAGGCCTGTACAATGACATCAAGTGAGCCATAAATAAATCAAGGCTGAATTCAAAATTGTGTGTGACCTACTCGACCGCAGTGTAGGCCAGAGGCAGCGGTCAGCAAGAGCCAGACCCGTTTCAGCAAGCCCCTCCTGGAACTCTAACACACAACGTTAAGATGACATTTTGAGGTGACTTGTGGTTGACGGAGGCAAAAGCACCAGAGCAGAGCGGATGTTCAGTCAGCGACAATGACATGTCCTGCTTGGTACGGACTGGAGTGGATTGGCGTATGGCCTGCTGGACTGCAGTGTAAGCCGACAGCGTAGTCATCTTGGGCCCACAGACACGTGTGGTTGGGAGGCCAGGCACATGCTTGTTGTCACCACATCGAAGGGAGTACAGTGAAATAAACTCTTTGTTAATGTGCGTACTCGGATAATGTATGATCAAGACTCAGTTCCAAATGTGTGACCTACTCGCTTGCAGCGTGGGCCGGAGGCAGCGGTCAGCAAGGGCCCACAGCCACGTGTCGTTGTGATGCTATACACATGGTTACTGCCACCTGATCGTAAGGAGTACCGTGAAGTAGAATCTTCATTGTTGTGCGTACACGGACAATGTATGATCAAGACTCAGTTCCAAATGTGTGACCTACTTGTCCGTAGTGTAGGCTGGAAGCAGTAGTCAGCAGGGGATAACAGAGATGTGTCGTGAGCATTCCATGCACAGAGTTGGTGGCACAACTTCGAAGGGAATACACTGATGTAAAATCTGCAATGGAAATATGTACTCTTCCATCGTGTAATCAAGACTCAGTTCCAAATTTGTGACCTAATTGACCGTAGTGTAGGCCGGAGGCAGCAGTAGTGTACGTCAACGAGAAAGGACTAAAGCGGTCCTGTGTTGTGGAGGCCGTGATGGTCTGAGGAGGCTGCCAAGGTCAGGGCCTCTGGCTTGGAGCTTGCGCTGGCACATGGTGGGCCCTCCTTGACACACGCCGGTGTCGGCAGGTGATCAGTGTGGCCTGGTTGTGCAGGGGAGGGCCTTACGGGTTTGGGGTCCAGTGGGCCCGGTTTAGCAGGCACACAGGATTGCAGGCAAATCCACTCACGAGGACGGCATCGGCCTCGTGGCGGGGTGTGATCCGCCGCCCTGGCAGAGATGTTGGACATTCCGGAAAAGGACCACGCCCAGGGCTACGTTCTTTTAATTCACACCCCTACGCTGGCCTGGCCATCCCACTCCACTCACGCTTACTGGGGGAACGTAACAGGCAACATTTCAGCAAACTCCCCCACTGGCTGGGGTGACATAGTTGCGTTCACTGTCCACTACACTCCATAAACCAGCGGTGTATGTCGGCATTGGATAAGGGTGTGTTCTGCATACTGCGGTCTGACCAGCACATCTCTGCCACTCTTGGCATTGTGTGCTTTCCCAATCATGGTTCTCCTGCCTCCTTCACACATGCCTGTTTCCCACCTCTCCCCTCATTTTGCTATTGTGTGGCTGAGGTGCCATGCCGTTGATGGCTCATGTTCACGGCTTGCCCAGGTTACCATAGTAAGTTGTTCTGTCGTATCTGGTGGGTGGGCATGTTGTTTTGCATGTTGTATGTGATTTTGTGACGTGTGCATTGCCAGAGTTGTGAGTTGCATGCTTGTGGAGTTGAGGTGTGTGGGGTGTTCATTTGGGTCTTGCAAAGGGCTGTGCATTTCCCTTTGTGCAATCCTGGGAGCGCAGGTTGAAGTTGGACTGTCGGAGGATGATGGAATCGCGCACTCTGGTTGGGTATTTGGCAACGACATTGGTGGAGATTCCACAGTGTTCGTATGTTCCCTGCACATTGATGTGAGACGTGTGCTTTCTGTTGCGGTGATTTTGTACTGGGTCACCAGGGGGCACAGGTATGACATGTGTGCTGTGGATTGCTCCTAGCACGTGCGTGCATCCAGCTATGGCGTAAGGTCCTTGCTTGGGCTCCAGCGGATCCTGCGCATTGTGTTGGACGTATAGGTACTGGGGTACCAGGCTGATGGTGATATCCAGGACAAGTGTGAGGGACTTGGATGTGGTTGGCTGTATGACTCCTCCGACTCTGGCGGGTGTTGGTTGGGGGTGCCAGAGGCCAACAGGTGCAGCACAGCCAGCAGCTTTGTGTGGGATTGGTTGTCCGCTGTGTTGGTGCCGTCAGCCTGTTGAGCGATGCTGGTCAGGATGCTTAGGATGGTTGTCCTTTTGGGCCTGTAGTGGGCAATGACATTGTCAGGTGTTGGGTCTGTGAGTCTGGTGCATTTCCTGGGGTCCACTGTCTTTGTCTGTGCTGCCTCTGTGTTGGTCCGGGTGGGTGTGCCTTTTGGGGGTTGGTCTCCTGGGGGAGTTGGCGGTGGATGTTGTGGTCCTCTTGGGTGTCCGGCACGCATGTTCAGTGGCTCCATGGCATCTGTTGTTCTTCAGGTGTGGCTCTGGGCTGGGCTGGCTTTTGTGGTGCAGGCTGTGGTCCGACTTTGCACCAGGTCCAAGCAGGTGTTAGTTTCCTGGTGCTAACACGCCTTATCGCCTGTTTTGTGTTCTTATCATCGATGTGGCTTGTCGTTGTGAATGTTGTGGAGTGGTGTTGTTGCGGCTTTTTGCTCGGGAATGCCTACTCTGCATCTCATTAGCGATAGTTGCCAGGGTCATCTGTGGCAATGTTTTTGGAGGATGCTATCACAGGAAAACTAGTGTTATAGGCTGTTAGCACCAGCTTGTGAATGGGTTGGTAAGTTTATCGCAAATTTGGCTGCGTTAAGGTGCCAATAACTCGGCGATAGCTCCTTTAGAATATGGCCCCAAATATATTGCTATATTTTACTACTAAAAAGGCAATCAGAAATGCAATTTTCTTGAAGGCAGTAGGGGCATGATTTGAATGCTGCAGCAGGTGCAGTGACACCGCGCCCAAAAGTTGTCAGAACTACTCTAAACACATAATATTGCTATTACATCAATTAATTCTATTGTTTCCCTCTTTCATTTTTCAAACATTTGCTATTACTTACCCGCACTATGCCACTAGTAACAGCACAATATATTGCCTTTTTGTACATAAACAAGTCATAACATTTTAACAGACTTTCGGTAACTTATATTGTACAACTGCTCAGCAGGCTATACATTACAACAAAAACAGCTTATTCTTAATCACATAGGCAAAACCTAATCATTTACCAATGCTTGTTATAAATTGGTTTTGGATTTTTATTGTGTTGTGTTTTTTACTTATTTACTGTTTTGCTGATATTAAATGCTATACACATCTGTCTCCTAAGTTAATCCTCACTGCTATTCTACCAAGCTACCAAGGGTTGAGCAATGATTAATTTATTGAGACTTCACTGGACCTCTTAGTAATTGTGGTATGATTACTAGCTGAAGGTGCATACCTCAAAGTACCAGTAACTCACTTTTATACTTTGGTGAACGGTGGTTGGATAACTCACTTTTCTAAATTTTGTGCACAGTGTTGGGATCCAGAACTTTCAGTATGTAAGTCAGAAAATTAAAAATCCTCTAAATTGACCTAGTGTAAAAATTGTTTTTGAATTTTAATTTGCACTACAATTAATACATTTGTTTTATTTTTTTCTAAAATATTCTAACCTCACTTTTTGCAAGTTTGTGACCCAAAACTATGGGATACCATGAGGCTTGATCTTGCCATCTTGCTCACACACCCAGTCACTTAGTTTAGGGAACTGTGCAAGGCTAGGGGTTTACCAGCACCCTCCACTTGCAGGAAGTCGGTACTGACAAAGGCCCTTACAGCCCGGGCTGAGGCCCAGCTAGGAGATCAGATCTCTAATACAGAGGAGGCTCCAGATAGATTAGCAGTGTGAAGAAGACCCCTAGACCTCAGTGATGAGGAATATGAATACCTTGTCACACACACCGTGACCATGGGCCTGCCTAGAGCTAGTGGGGCAAGAGGAGGATCCACCAAAGGAGAGCCAAGGCTGCCCTTTGGGGAGAGAGAGCTTGAGGCACAGCTGGCATATATAGCTCTAGAGGCAGATAATTTGGTCCTAGCCACCAAGACGTGGGTCCATGAGATTAAGAGAACCACAAGGGGTGGTATGGAGGAAGATGGTGGCAGCAAAGAAGAGGCAGAAGTGTCCATGGGTTGTGGGTTGTGGGTTTGACACCAGACTACCCAAGCGGATTGTCCCTAAGTACCAGGAAGGTAATGACATCAACAAATGGCTGGCTGCTTTTGAGAGGGCCATTAAGATGAGGAGGGTTAATCCTCAGTTCTGGGGTTTACTCCTGGGAGAACTGACCTGTGAGTAGGCTGAATCATATCCACACATGAAGCAGAGCCTAAATAGAAAGCTTGGTCTCGGCCCTGAGCAGTATAGGATGAAGATTAGGGACATGAAGATTAGGGACACCCAGAAAGTCAGTACCCACTTCTGGGTTGACTTTGTTGACCTATCTGTCAAAGCACTTGTGGGCTGGATACAGGTTTCAAGGTACGTATCTATGAGGAGCTATACAATTTGTTTGTGATGGAGGACATATTGGCCAAGTACCCTTCAGAGAAGTTACACCAATTTCTAGTTGACTCTAAACGGTCTAGTCCTAAGGAACTGGGTGAGAGAGCAGATGGCTGGGTTTTCTCCAGGGTGGCCAAGATGAACCAGGGAGGTGATCCGAAGAAAGGAGGAGAGGCTTCCTCCAAGGGAAAAGCCCCAGGGTAACCCAGATAAAAAAACAGGAGTCCTCAAAAGGTCCCCAAACACCAGTCCAGGTCAAACAGAAGGTTCCAAGAGCTATTCCACTTAAAGGGGGAAGGGGCATCAGGGAAGGTATGTTGACTCTATAAAGGCGGGGCTGTATTTTGACTGATTGGAGCCAAGACACAAAAGGGGAGATGAAGTATGCACAAAGAAGCCACCCTACTGGTGGGCAATCCAAGGGGATTGCTAGTGGAGGTGTGGGGGTAGAAGTTTGCCCAGAGATGGGTAAAGGATGTGCAGAGGTGGGCTTAGTTTCCGTTGGTTGGGTGGAAGTTGCAACCCTGGCAGCCTTACCTACAAGCATGGAGAACTACAGGCGAAGACCTAAGATCAACAGGACTGCGGGTGAGGCTCTGAGGGATACAGGAGCCGGTGTGGTCATGGTGGTAGACAAACTGGTTTCCCAAGAGAATATCCTACCTGATATATTTCACCGGATTACCTATGCAGACAGCAGAGACAAATTCCTTCCCATGACAATGATGAGCTTTGAATGGGGAGGTGTGACTGGCCGTAATGAGGTATATGTGTCTCCTGTCCGCCCAGTAGAGTGTCTTTTGGGAAATTATCTTGAAGTTTCTACATGATCAGGGCTGGAAAGGCAGGTCTATGCTCAGAAGCTGGACCTCCCTGAGTGGATCTGTGCTGTGTACGAGCACACAGGTGGCACTTCAGGGGAGGGATGGACACTTGTACCCTGGAACAATGGACCAAGCCTCCAGAAACAAGAGAGAAGGCAAACATGTGGTAACCCAGCCCAAACAGCTCAAGAGGTCTAGGAGGAATACAGCTCTGTTAGGGAAGATCTGGTCTTAGAGGGAGAGACTCCACCCCTGTAACATCTGGCTACCTTTACAGAGTTCCAGGGAGCCTGTGGACCCACCAGAGTGGTGCTGTGTGAGGGACAAAGATATTGTCCCACTCTTGAGGGCCTGAGGCAGACTGCCTCCAGGCAAGGAAAGTGTGATTTTAATGGGTTCCACAGGGTCTGTTGGGAGGATGGAGTCCTCTATCCTGATGCCAGGGACCACAAACCAGGGGTATCCATGAGAGTGGTGATCCTCAGAAGTACAGAGAGTTCATCCTCACCTTGGCCCATTGCACCCTCTTTGCAGGACATTTGGGACAAACCAATACCTGGAGCAGACTGGTCAACCACTTCTATTGAGCCCATATGTCTGCCAAAGGGAAGGAGTTTTGTAGCTCCTATGTCACCTGTCAAGCATTGACAAAACAGGGGGCAAGCCAAAGGCTCCTTTGATACCACTGTGAGTGCTTAGGACTCCCTTTGAGAGGGTGGAGATTTATGTTGTTGGTCTCCTAGACCCACCATATGCTTCTGGGAGCAGATATATCTTTGTGGCAGTGGACCATGCCACCAGATATCCAGAAGCAATATCCCTCAGGTTGGATCCTGCTCCCACAGTGGCGGGAGTCCTACTTGGTGTGTTAACCAGAGTGGCGGTGGTCTCAGACAGGGGGACTAACTTCATGTCTGCCTCTCTAAAGGTGAGGTGAGCTGAATGTGGTGTTACCTACAAGCTCACCACTTCATATCATCCCCAGTACAACAGTCTGGTGGAAAGATTCAAGAAGACCCTGAAGAGCAAGATCATGGGCTTATCTGACAAGCTCCAGAAGAGATGGTATGTTGTCCTCCCATGCCTTAGGTTTGCTTACAGAAAGGATATGGCTTAAAATAAATACATTCTTGGATTTGTAGAGCATGGCTATCCACCCATGAGGGTCTCTAGGCTCTGTTTCTAGGCACAGGGAGATTACATGATTTGCCCAGAATCATCACAGGATGTTTTTTGTTTATTAAAAGGTTTCATTGAGTTGATGACATAATGATAAAATCAACATCTGCATGAGAACATAATTTAGCAATGACACTATATCGACAGTAAGTATATTGGTTCAGGCAGGAGGTCAGGAGAATCCATTACAGTGGGAAATAAAGTTCACTCTGCCACCCATGCCGTCATATAGTTTCATGATATGGTACGTCTCCCAGTGGTACCGGGAGGTATATCAACAGAAGGATAATATGTCATTATTACACAAATCAGGTTTAGCATTAAGTCATGTGTTGGCAACAAAGTGAATTTAACATTAAAAAAAAAAGAAAAACTGAAGGTCGATCACTATGTGTGGGAGCAGGCCAATGTACGGATATCAGTGGGGCATAGCAGTGAGCAGCACATTAATAGTTAAATAGGTGTATTGGGACCTCTGGAGAGAGCAGCGGGAGAGCAGGGAGCTGGAGAAGAAGGGAGCTGGAGAGAAGGGGGGACGTAGAGGCAGGGCGAGGGGGGCCGAGGTCCCACACAACTGGTAACGGGAGAGGCAGGCATGTATGTACAGAGGAGGGAACGCCGGCCCCCCGGATTGAGGAGAGCCGGAGTCCCCTACTAATGTCTTGGACGAGGGGTCAAGGGGGGGCACATCGAGGCCAGCCAGCGTCTCAACCAATGTCAAGTTTTCTTGCCATGGGGCGGAGGTCAGGCGCGGGGTTGCTGTCTCTCTTGCTGTCGTGATATCATAGCTATCGCACGTTTAGCAATGGCTAGGGCCAAGTCCCAAAACTTGTTTAGGCCTTCATGAGGCACGGTGCATGAGCCTTGTGATGCCCAGTAAGAAATTAGTGGGCCGTGTCACTATTCAAGGGGCAGCTGCCTCCGTGAGGATGGTGGCCACCCGGGTCCAGTATACTTGATTAACTGCACAGTTCCAGACCATATGGGTGAACGTGGCCCCCGGGCTACTGCACCGGGGGCATCTATCTATCGCTGTCGGGTACATGCACACTAGCCGATAAGGTGCGAGGTACATATGATGTAGATAATTAAATTGGGTATATTTCAACCTGGCATTAGTCGAGATAATTTTGGGTAGTTAGTGCATTGTGTCCATTGTTTTTCAGTGATAGTTATGCCTAGCTCAGCATCCCAGTGTGCTCTAACGGATGGCAACGCAGGCGGATCGTCCAGCCGGAGGGATGTGTACAGGGCCGTCACAGCATGTCTGCCCCGCCCATGTGTAAGTAACATTTGCAAAAGGTGTGTAGTGGGGGCTCTGCACGGTCGTTGCCCCACGTTTGTAAGGCATGGCGTGTAAGCAGCGCATGTCACAAAAATGAGCCTTGTGGCACCACGTATGCGTCCACTAGTACCTCAAATGTTTACAACTGTGCGTGTGAACATGTATTCCCATGCATCTAAACCCCTCTCCATCCAGTGGCTAAACTCCACGCGTCCATGAGAGGTGAACGATCCCGAAAGTGCCTCCAGTGGCAGGCCAGGGGCATATGGAGTGGTCCGGACTGCGGACAGTACGAATCTAAGCCAGCTCCATCTGGCCGATACCATTAGTACGTTGCCACTTTGTTTCTGGGTTAACGTAATGGTGTCCGACAACCATTCCCATAAGACCGGCGAATCCAAAGTTATGGCCGCCGTGTGCAGCCCAGCGAGGTTAATGCTAGCCAACCATTGCATCGGCAATTGTAGTTGTGCTGCGGCATAGTAGCGCTCATAATTCGGGGCACCATGGCTGCCTTCCGAGAGTGGCAGATATAACTTACGGAGAGCCACCCTAGCCCTGGACTTCCTCCATACTAGGGAGATCAAAATGGATTCAGATCCCTGAAGAGTATCTGTGGTAGGCGATAAGGAAGTGTATAGAAGAAGTATAGAAGGCCTGGGAGAACCAACACCTTTTAAATGGCCACCCTCCCTATGGGAGACAATGGTAGACTCAGCCAAAAAGGTAGAGTCGACCGAGCTCTAGAAATAGCTCGCCCCAAGTTGCCCTCTATAATGTCTGCCCCAGTGTGATAAACCTGAACCCCCAAATATTTAAAGGTGTTGAACGCGCATTCCAACGGCGTGATCGGTGCAGCCTGTCTCTGAGCTGACGATATGGATGTCATTGGGAACACTACCGATTTAGACCAGTTGACCCGGAGACCGGAGGTCCGTGCATGTTCATTTAAGAGACCCCTTATTGACTGCAGGACCTCAGTTCGGCCACATAAGTAGATCAGGGCGTTGTCCGCATACAGTAATACTATATGCCACCGACCCTCAGCATACAGGCCCCACTCCACCACCCGCTGGCGCAATTTGCATGCCAACGGTTCCATCGCCAAGGGGAAAAGTAGCGGCGATAAGGGGAAGCCTTGGTGTGTGCCACGCGCAATCATGAAGAGTGAGGAAAAAGTGCGGCCCGTCTTTACTCTGGCTTGTGGTTTATAGTACAGTAACCGTACCCACCGCAGGAAATTAGGGCTGATGCCGTACCGGCCAACACTGCCAGTAAATCATCACAAAGAGTCGAATCTGGATCCCCAGCTCCAAAGTCAGCAGCAGTGGCCATTACACCACACCCTCTCCCTCTTTAGCCCCTTTGAGTTACTTTTTGGCCATTCTGTAAGAGGGCCATTGTGTTTGGTGATATAAGTTTGGGAGAAGCCTCCTAAGGAACCCAAAAAGATGCTCTGGATTATGTGCTAGGCCTGTAGTCCCACATGGCAGAGTACATGAGAAGAGCATGGAGCAACCTACAGGCCAGCCAAGAGTTTATTAAGCTTTCGTGTCAACAGAAGCCTACTATGTCTGATCACCATCCAGGAAATTTGTAGTGGGTGTTGGAGCCTGTGGCTCCCAGGGCCCTCCAGGACATGTGTACTGGTCCCAAGCCCATTCTGGAGAGGAAGGGTGAGGTCACCTACTTGGTGGTCCTTGGCATCCCCAGGTGTCCCCACAAGGTACTCCATGTCAACAGACTGAAACCCCACCAAGATAGAGCAGACATGACCATGCTAATGGTGACAGACGAAGGATGGGAGGAGGTTAGTGAGCCTCTGTCAGACCTCCTCTGCACCAATGCACAAGATGGGTCGGTGGAGGGAGTAGTACAGTCCCTCAAGTTGACAAACCATCAGCAGAAAGACTGCAGACAAGTGTTGGAGCAGTTTGCTGGGTAGTTCTCACTGGACACAACACTTGGTGCGTCCATGACACTGGTGACAGCCTACCTGTCTAAAACAAGTTGCACAGATTGTCTGACCATGTCAAAGCCAGTGTTAAGGCTGAGGTAGCCACAATGGTGGAGCTGGGGGGTAATTGAGCCCTTTGACAGCTCATGGGCTACTCCAGTGGTACTGGTGCCCAAAAGTAATCTCCAGTGTTGAAAGAAAGAACTGAGTTTTGTGGGGTCTACATAGGTTTGAATGCAGTCACCAAGACAGAGGCTCACCCCATACCTATAAAAGATAAGCTCATTGATAGGTTGGGGGCTGTAAAGTACCTGAGGACATTCGATCTGACCTCAGGTTACTGGAAGATTGCGCTACATCCAGGTCAGCATTTTTCAGCCCAGAGGTCCACTTTCAATTTAAAGTGATGCCCTTTGCCTTGAAGAATGGCCCAGTTACCTTATAAGGTTTGGTGGACAGAGTACTGTCCGGGCTGGAAACTTTCAGTGCAGTTATCTGGATGATATAGCTGTATTCAGATACACATTGGAGGAGCACCTGGGCTACCTGAGGGACGTTGTTCAGGCCCTGCAGCAAACGATTGGGGCAGTATTGACACACATAAATGAAAAGGGATAAGATCAGCCTGTCGCCTTCATTACCAGGTGACTACTACCCAGATAACAAAGATGGAGTGCCATTGAGAAGGACAGTGTTGCTGTGGTTTGATGCCTAAAAAAGCTGAGGACATACGTCTTTGGTACTCACGTCTGTGTTCAAACTGACCACAGACATCTCAGATGGGTCATGCAGATGTGATGAGATAACCCACAATAGTTGAGGTGTTCCATTTCCCTACAGGGTTGTACTTTACATTGGTACACAGACCTGGGACTGCCTATGACAATGCAGATGGACTTTCCAGGCTCTTCCATTTAAATGATGAGGACTACCAGAGTGTAAGTTATTTACCCATTACCTTACGTTTGGGGGGGTGTAGGAAAGTCATCCTCTTTGCCCTGATCACTCCCTTTGTTTGACTGATGCTGGTAGTTAATGGCTCGGAAGGTGCCCTGGCCCAGGGTCAGTGCTCTGTCATTAAAAGGTACATGGTAATTGGTAAATTTCAAATTGGCCTAGAGAGACTACCTGAAAGTTCCTAGCATATGGTAGAACATGTAGGTTTAGAGACCCCAGTGGAATGAATTCACTTAAGTGTGCACTGCTGTGGAGTCTGGTGCCATTTTAAATCCAGACCTGCCTTGCAGGCTAGTTTTAAAATAAGGCAAAACCAAAGGAAATGATGGACGGAGTGTTGAACATTGCAAGCACTCACCCCCAGTCAACTGATCTGGGTTTAATCCATCACCGTTCTTTAGCCCACTCTGCCACCCCAGTTCAGACATGGCCATATGCAAATCAGTCTGACCCTGTGCCTCATGGGAACAGTCCAGCCCGAACTGCCAAGCCATGTCTTCCCTGGACCGGAAACAAGCTTCCTAGGACCGGTTTCTGGCATTTCAGCCGTCTTCAGCCAGGCTTGCTTGAATCCAGTGGCAAAGTGAGCAAGGGAGTCCCTTGCTCACTTTGCCACTGTATTCAAGCAAGCCAGCCTGAAGACGGCTGAAATGCCAGAAACCGTTCCTAGGAAACTTGTTTCCGGTCCAGGGAAGACATGGCTTGGCAGTTCGGGCTGGACTGTTCCCATGAGGCACAGGGTCAGACTGATTTGCATATGGCCATGTCTGAACTGGGGTGGCAGAGTGGGCTAAAGAACGGTGATGGATTAAACCCAGATCAGTTGACTGGGGGTGAGTGCTTGCAATGTTCAACACTCCGTCCATCATTTACTTTGGTTTTTGCTTTGTTCGCCATAAGTTGGCAGGGTATGCTCAGACGTGAGTCCCTTGCTCACTTTGCCACTGGATTCAAGCAAGCCTGGCTGAAGACGGCTGAAATGCCAGAAACCGGTCCTAGGAAGCTTGTTTCCGGTCCAGGGAAGACATGGCTTGGCAGTTCGGGCTGGACTGTTCCCATGAGGCACAGGGTCAGACTGATTTGCATATGGCCATGTCTGAACTGGGGTGGCAGAGTGGGCTAAAGAACGGTGATGGATTAAACCCAGATCAGTTGACTGGGGGTGAGTGCTTGCAATGTTCAACACTCCGTCCATCATTTCCTTTGGTTTTTGCTTTGTTCGCCATAAGTTGGCAGGGTATGCTCAGACGTGAGTCCCTTGCTCACTTTGCCACTGGATTCAAGCAAGCCTGGCTGAAGACGGCTGAAATGCCAGAATCCGGTCCTAGGAAGCTTGTTTCCGGTCCAGTGAAGACATGGCTTGGCAGTTCGGGCTGGACTGTTCCCATGAGGCACAGGGTCAGACTGATTTGCATATGGCCATGCCTGAACTGGGGTGGCAGAGTGGGCTAAAGAACGGTGATGGATTAAACCCAGATCAGTTGACTGGGGGTGAGTGCTTGCAATGTTCAACACTCCGTCCATCATTTCCTTTGGTTTTTGCTTAGTTTTAAAATAAAACTGCCCAAATTCGACTTTGGAATTACAAGTACTTCCAAAGTCCAAAAGACATTTTTATTGCACATAGGTCACCCCTAAGGTCTGTCCTATGTGTCCAAAGGTAGGGTGCTTGTAAAAAAAAATCAAGGACATAATAAAATATGTGTTATATGCCCTGGTGGGAACCAAAACAGTCAAAGTAGTTTTTCCCCATTTTAGTGCTGCTAGCCCCATTGGCTAACATGTGAAGGCTTTATTAAAATGTATTAAATTCTACCTTTTGATTGGAGCTAGCTAGCAATATCATTCAAAGTATCAAACTAATGGTTACAATAAATCCAACAAGTTGCCAAGGTTGGATTTATTATAACCAGCCACGGTCCATGCAGGTAACCGGGGTGGGGCGGTGGGGCCGGGTAAGGGGGGATTTCAAAGGAGGATGCTGAGGGAAAATTAAATAAATAATTAATTTTCGCTCAGCATCGTCCCTCGAAATCTCTCCTTACACGGCCCCACCACCCCACCACTGTTACCAGCGTGGACCACGGCTGATTATAACTATTACTTGAAAGTAGTTTTAGAACAAACTATTCTGGAGTTACCTAAAGCAGGCCTGTGGCAGCCTCTTCTGATTGGTCAGCCTATATCAGTCTGGGCTGCCATCTGAGTATATGTGCAGAGGCCTGGGGTTGCAACAATACAGTCATTTGGTAGGAGGTGATTTGCTTCCTGGAGGAGCAAGGGGGTGGGAGGGGGCTGAGAAGAAAAGCTGGACTTCAAAGGCAGGAGAAAATATATCACAGGACCCAGGCCAGCACCCACATCCTTGATCCCCAGCCTGTTGGGATCCCCCTTAATTAGATTAGGAGAGGGTCTGGAAGGAGAGTGTTGTCCAATGTTTGCCACAACTCTGGGTTGGGTTACACTGACACTCATTCCAATGAGAGAATTTCTCCATTTTGATTTTTGTCACAACAGTGCATTCTAGGTCACAAATATGCCACACTTTGCAGTAAGTGGTCATAGCAGAGGGTGGCAACTTTACCCATATTGGCTGGTGTGTCCTCCCCTCCTGCCAGCCCAAACTGGAGAATACATAAGGGAGATCTGCAGGAGCTCCTGGTATCACTGCCTTGAACATCTGGAGAAGAAGGACTGCACTGCTGTACAATTGCACAGCACCACAAAAAGCTTGCACTCAAAACGACTGCACCTGTTTCACTCTCAAGGGTCCACAAAGGAAGGACTGTGCCGGATTAAAGGAAAAGGAGTGGACTCCCTGAGCAGCAACAAGTAGAAAAGTGATGGAAGAAGACAACTGCAGCAGACTACTTTAGCTGACCAGCTACAACTGGATTTTCCTGGACCGCATAGGTGGATAATGGGAAACTGAGTTCCAGATCTTAAGAGGCAAATCAGAGCTTCTGAACACTTGCGGGTGCTGCTAGGCACTTTTCAACTGAAAGGAAACCACAAAGAAGAAGTTCTGAAAGTTTAGGAACTTTCTACGAAGCTTTGGCAAAAAGCTACACAAGAAGACCAGCACAATGTTGAGAGTCAGGCCCCCGTTGTTGACTCGAGAATCGGCCTGACCCCATTGGTTTGTCCAGCTGATAGCTCTGGAGCTCCTCGCCACCAACGCTGAAGACAAAGACTTCAAGGGCTCACCAAGGCATCACGCTACAGCAGGCTACCATCATCGAAGCAAAATCCTGTTGCAAAGAACCAGAGTGTTTGATGTCAAGAGAAAAGCTCCAAGAAAAGTCAGAAGGTAAAATCTTGACCGGGACCTAGCACTCAACCTATTTGACCTGTGCTCCATTGCGTTCCGCCTAAAATGTTGACTTTGCCTAGTCCAGCATGACCAGATAGCCGCAAGAAGTGCCCCTCCGGTTTCCTACATTGGATGTTTGTCATTTTGCTGTCATTTCAAAGATAAAAATATTCTGTTTTTCTAAATTGATGTTGGATTTTTAAAATGTTGTGTCTTTTACTTATTTACCATTTTAGTGATGTTAATTGCTTGACAAACTAGTCTCCTAATTTAAGCCTTACTGCCAAGCTACCAAGGGTTTGCGCCAGGAAACATTTCTTGAGATTAGACTGAAAATTAACATATATATTTGTAAATCTCAGGTTTACGCAATGATATTTTGGTGCTGAATAACATTTTATTGACCTCAGAAGGGAAGAAAGGCTAAATGAACCCGCAGGGGTTTGAACCTGGGACCATGAGATCAAACACAGGCCTTTACAGTGGACGCATTAATCCACTAAGTCACCACCAGACCCAGCATACCCCACTTTCCTACATTAATGAAGGAGGTAAAATAGGAAATCCATACACATCAGCAGCTCAAAAGGTCTGCAGAAGTTTACCCTTTTGCCTGGGTGTCTCTCTGCTGGATATTCTTAACTCCACTATAGGAAGGACAGCAGCATAGGTGGGTTGGCTGCTTATATCTCAACCACCCTCTTTACAGATACTTGCATGAACTGAGCCCTCCTTAGTAGTTTCAGACTGAAGACAGTTTTCTATGGTTTACAGCAGCATTGAGTAGCGATGGTTGTGCTGAAACAGGTTCTTGAAACGTGAGAGAATAGGGCATTTCATACTGGCCTAACTGGCCTATGATTGTCTTGCACTTTGACCTGATGATTCTGGCTGCAGTGTTCAAGGTTATCTGGAGCCAGGACTGCAAAGAGGTGGAACAAAGGACTTTTTATGGTTTATATATTTTTATTGTATTTCAAAAACAAAGTCACCACCTACAACCTATTGTCCGGTGGGAAAACGTCATAGAGTATAGAAGGAGAGAAAGGATAGAAGCTAGAAAGCCAGAGGGGGAGAGACAGTAGAAGGGTGTGGGGAGATCAGCACTAGCTATTGTCGTGCATGTCTAGTGGGCTTGTTAGATTTGAAATGTTATTTCCGTAATGCACAGAATCAAAATGATCCCTTTGCTATGCTCAAACTCTATCCCGTGTTAAGTTAGCACCCATGGCGCCATTTTTATTGGTGCCATCTTGTTTTGTAACGAAGATCAAGCTTTTGTCTCATGTTGCTTGCCTCAGCAGAAAGCTGCTGGGATGCATTTGCATCTCCAAGGTTAGGCCTCACTGAAGCATGAGAAAGTTGCTTGTTAACGCATACCTTTCCCTGAGATAGAGGGTGATCCCACTAGTCCAGCTGCAAGAACAGACTGTATGACCTCGCCAGAGAGATAGTTAGTGCCCGGGCTTAGAATCTTAGCTCATTCTTCTGTGCCTCCCTTTTCTTCAGTGTTTGCCCAAGCTGTATTTTTCCATAATGGGGCGGGTCATTGTGGGCTCTGTAACATACATTATGTAACTTTTTGGTTGTTAGAGTCAGTCCCTCGTCAGCCATCATAGGAGGCTGGTCAGACTGAACTCCACTGCAGTGTACTTTGTGAATAAGCCAGTTAGACTGCATTCTCTACTGCGTCATCGACTCTTCATTTCTTGGAAGGCTAGAGGAGGTCGTGAGTGACCCGGGTGACCCTAGTTGGGTCACTTCCTTCAGTTGGCACCCGAACAGGGACTCCACCAGGTGACCCATGCCGCCCGTAGTCGGGCTGTGGGGTCGGGGTTGCGTCCGGTTGGATGGGCGTATCGGGGATCCCCATATGATAGAGTCTGGTTCTCGTGACTGCCCCACCTGTCTGATTGGGATGCTCCTCGTCTAGTGGTCATCTTGGCTGGGGTCCTGAAAAGGCGAAACCCTTGAATCTGACCGTTTGGTCCGAAGAGTCGGCAGTGGAGAATAATCTTGTTTGACCTTTGTGCACTAGGTGAGTTCATCTTGATTCTTGGTAAACTTAGTGAGTCTGCGGACCCTTGTGATACAGAGCATTTTTGAACGTTCTGCCAGGCCACTTGTTGATTTGGCTAATTCTTGAAAAGGCCTGGGGATAGAGCCTCTCTTGTCTTGGTACAGTCTGAGGACCGTCTTGTCTTGGTGCAGTCTGAGGGCTGACTTGTGGTTTCCTTTGCTTGACACGGTCTGAGGATCATCTTTAGAACAAGTGCTTGAATCTATTTGTGAATATGGTGCACCATCACTTTGTTTTTGGAACGGTCTGAGGACTGTGTTTTGGGAAAAAGTAATTGCAATTCCTTTGCCAGGCAAAATAATGAATTTGGGCCCTTTCTTGAAAATGCCTGGAATGAGCTTGATTTGTTCTCTTGTTGTCGTTGTTGCTTTGTAAATGCCCATTGGAAGATCAGCCAGTGGCTCTTTTTGAACAAAGTAAAAATAAAGAAAAAGGAATAAACTAATAATATATATATTTTTTTTTTGGCAGGCTTACTGCGCCCCTTCGGCCTTGAGATAATAAATGGAATTTGCGCCCTGTTCCTCCCATCTTCATGAAAAGAACGTTCTTATAATTTACGTTTGTGGCCAACTTTCATCAGTTTGCAGTTTGTTTAAATAAAGCTTACTTCACTTCATAATGTAAAGTGAAAAATGCAAAGCACACATTTTTCTTCTTGATTATTATAATATGTATTCTCTGTTTCCGCATGATTAATACCTTTTTGTTGGAATAGGTGGCTAGCTGTGTTGTGGGGGATTTTCCAGGATGCTTGCAGAATATACAGCCTTTTTTCCCTTGAGTTTCTGTAGACAGGGAAAGAGTTTGGGGGATTGTGCAGCTTTTGAGCACAAGCACAGAGAGACTGCTATGATACGAAGTGAGGAAGGAGGACAGAATGAGATGCTAGCAGTCTAAGCTTTATGTTTAGACTAACAGGTTTAGTAAAGTTTTCATTTGTCCTATGCTTTAATTTCTCTTCATGGGATATTTTGCAATTATTAAAAATTGACCTAGCTAAATGTTGAACACACCCTTACATTATATTTCATGAGCACTTTTAGAGCCCTGACTGTCTCTATTGTCTAATTTTCCATGGAAAAAAAGGTTTTTCGTTCTTTATGGGGTACTTTGTGTACAATATGCTCTGTGTGAGCATGGTTGAGCTGTTGTTTCTATTTCTGCTGTTTCTGCCCCTGCCTTGTTGCCCAGGCTGTGTAGGCTATTGCACATTTTGCTTTCCTTTGTCCCTGCCTTTTGTGGCCATTATAACTGTTAGTACCCCTGACTCGCATATTGCCTCTGCGTTTATTTAATTCCTGCTAACCCGTATACTTGAGGCATGGCCAGCAGTGATGATAATGTCTGTTATTTCTGCTGCTATTTCCACTATGGTTTTTCATCCCCTGATATTAGTGAGTACTGGAACACAGGTATGTGGATTTGAGGATAGAGACTGGATGCAAATGGAGGAACATGTGTGATCTGAGGTGGGAAATGCAGAAAAGAGGGAACGAGCTATTTCAGTTGCTGCCGCCAGGGGAAAGATGGGAGAATGAAGGTGTTTCTAGATTTTAGTGGGCAGGATTTGTGTCTTAAAAGGGGGATTTGATTGTTTGTTTGCAGATTCGTTTTTACTGTGTTTTTCGCAATAGCGACTTGGTTGTAGACATTTGGAAGTATTTGGTCTACATTGCCTCTTTCTGTTACGTATTTAACATAGCACAGTGTTATGAGTGTTTTGGTGGGTGTTTCAGAAGCATTAGTTGTAGCACATGTTTTGCGCCCTCTTGCTCTGATTACTGGTACTTTTTACCGTAGGTTTTCCGTTTGCGCTCATGTCTAATTGTGGTGAGACTGTGATGGGTTTGGTATCTTACTATTATTGCCTTTCAGCCGGTGAATGTCTGATGCTGGGTCTTAATGTAAGCAGTACATAGTGTTTGCCCCCCCTTGAGATTTGCAGATGCGCCATTCACTTTATGGGCAGCAGGCGATGCAGAGGTGTAATTGTTACAGATATCCCAGGTTTTGATCTCAGCTATAGACAATGATATCTTGCCTTGTATTCCTTATTGTTGGATACAATGGGCGGCGCAGCGAGCCTTATTCTGTATGATACAGGATTTGGTTGAGAAAGGTGTTGGTGAGGAGACAACTGTTAAATTGTAATAGCCCCATTATTTTGATTGTGTTTACAATTTTGTGGCTGATTGGTTTGCAGCTCATGAAAATATGGTTTTTCAATCGCCTGCTGTTCTAGCCATTGCTATGCTTCTGCTAATGGTTCTTTCTGCTGCTCAATATTTTTCTATCACTGATCTACAATACATTCTTTGGCAGTGCTATTTATTTCAATAACAGGTCTTTGTCTGGATTCACATTGACTGGTAGGAGTCATTGGCTCCGCCGTGCTTCTTAGGACTATGCAGAAAGACAGAGCATCTATAAGAATGTTTTAAAAGGGTAGTTACTTGCTCATCATTTCAGACACACAGCAAAGTTGTAGGGACAGTACAGTTCAATAGTGTTAGACCTGGCATTCTTGGCTTGGTTTTCCCTGACTTTTTGCCTCTACCTCCTATGCTTTTGATGCTGTGCTGGATTTTGGTTTTGCTGGCTTAGATGCTTTTGGCACTTTGCCGCTGCTGATCAGTGTCACAGGGCAAGTGCTTCCTGTGTAAATTCATATTGTGCTCGGTTTTCCCTGATGGGCATATTTGTTTTACCAGTAGATCCCTAGTGAAGTGCACTGAGTGTGCCAGGGCTGATAAATAAATTTCTTTTAGTGGGCTTGCAGCGCTGATTGTGTCACCCACATGAGTAGCCCGGAAAAGATGCCTCAGGCCAGCCACTGCAGTGCCTGTGTGCAGTTGGTACATAGGACACCCCTGTGGTAGGCCCATGGTACCCCCCTGGGCAGGGTGCAGTGTATGTGAAAAGTAGGGCGTGTACTGGTGTGAATAACATATCCTGATAGTGAAATACTGCAAATTTCGTTTTTTTACAATTGAAAGGCTATCTTGCCCATAGGACAGAATGGGGAATGCTTTGTAACATTTTACAAGCATATCTTCCCATAGGGATAAGATGGAAAATTGGGGTCTGGTATCCTTGAACTCAGAATTTGCTAACACATCTTTTAGTGACAATGGTTTTAAAGTCTGTGTTTGAAAATAGCACTTTTAGAAAGTGTCTATTTTCTTGTTCAACATTTCTATGTGCCTCTGCCTGATTGTGGATTGACTCTCTGGTTTCAGTGTGACAGAGACCGAAGATGTGTATTTGGTGTGGTGTCCTTTTGTGGTGTTTTCACTGTGTTACTGTGAGTGTTGGTACAAATACTTTACATATTGCCTTTGGGATAAGCCTGTCTGCTCGTGACAAGCTACCAAGAGGGCGAGCAGGTATTATCTAAAGTGTGTATTCCCCTTACCCTGACTCGAAGGAAGGATCGCTAGTTGGACAAAAGTACCTACCTTTGCCAACTAGAGACCCCCACTTCTAACAAATAGTTATTGCATTTAGGTTTGAATGGCCAGAGAGTATGTTTTTCAAAGGGGTAAGTATTGTCAACAGGAAGTTTCCTACTTAGGTCACCTACTGTCAAAGGGGGGTAGGAGATTAGCTCCTTGGTTAACTAACACATTAAAAGAGGTGCATTGGGTGCATGAAGTGCATGAGGCTTTACTCTGAATGCCTGAAACAGTCTTTTGGGCAACTAACACTTGGGCAACTGACAATCTGTGCTTTCTTTGGCTTTTGTGCTCGGTACATATATTGTTGCATACTGTTTTGTGTTGTAAGTACTCAAGATGGCTTGTTGTGCGCTTTCTGTCTTTGATGCTACCGCAAGAGCCCTCCTGAGCTGTCTAGGGGCGGTCATGACCTTGGCCGTCTCCATAAGACAATGGATTGGATTCGTTTTAGCCACTGATTTTACAGTTATGGTACCCCATACTGTGAACATGCCCTTGAATAAACAGAGACACAGCACCTCACCAGTGCACGTCTAACCGGCTATAAAATAGCAGACACACAGCACAGAATAAAATAGCAAGCCAGTGTGATTTAGCTCAAATCTGTATATAGTTGTGGTGCACGAATCACAGCAACCCATTCATTTTCTTTTGCACTCTTCGTTTTCTGGAGTGGTGGTAGCTGATGATGAGATCTGAGGTAGCAGGCGAGTACCTTCCTGCTTTACCCTCCTTGGTGGTGCTACCGTGAGGCACCATCACTCCTTTCCTACACTTTTTCTACACTTTTCTATCACATTGGGGTGCCAGAGACACAAACTTGGGTCACAAAGATAATCCTTCTGTTGAAATTGTCTATTTTTTATTTTGGTGAGTTATACCTACAAGTAGCACAGATGGTGCAACCACTTGCTTCATAAAGTGTCTAATATATATGACAATTCCAATAGGTATATGAACTGTATCCTCACCAAGTGAACAGGTCAATTATTGTTTATATATTCCTTGAGTGGGGGAAGATCTGTTCTCTGCCCCTACAGCTCCTTTTTGTGGTTTGGTTACTATTGCAAGGTTACCTGTTCCCCATAGGCCAGAATGGGCAGTTTGATTATTACATCTTATAATCCTAACTGACTCAGGGAACTAGGTAGAAATTCGAGTTTAGTATGCCTGAACTCAGAATGATAAAATGCATATTTTAGAGAAGTTGGTTTTAACATTCTGTGTTTGAAAATACCACTTTTAGAAAGTAGGTATTTTCTTGTCTAACCATCCAAGCCTGCCTCTGCTAGGTTGTGTATTCCTTGTCTGGAGTTTGAGTGACAGGGGCTGGGGGATTCCAGGAGACAGGGTGAGTCAGCACAGGTCTGAATAGAGAGATCCGCATGTACATGGATGGGAGGAGTTGCACCTGGGTCTGAATAGGGCTGTGCCTGCCTTCCACAATGTTCGCTCCACCTCCTGTGGTGTGTCTGATGGCCCTGGCCCACACTGTCAAAGGAAAGAAGGAGGCCTGTAAACAAAGTGCTCCAAGACTGAGCAGAACTGATTTGTACTAGGCAAAGGTCTCTCTGCCTTCAGAGAACAAAGAGAAACTTTGTATAAAAAGGGGGACCCAGACCCCAGAACTTACTTTAGATCACTTTTGGGAAACAAGAAGAAACCTTTGCAGAGGGAAGGAACCAGAAAGACTGAGGAGAGACTATCCATAAGCTGAAGTGCTGCTTGGGGGATTGGCCTGCAGTGGTTGCCTAACTGCCAAAGAAAGGAGAGAGTAACTTTGTGTGTACTTTCATCAACTTGTGAAGGATCTCCAAGGGCTTAAAAAAGAGCTTGCCTCCTGCTGATGTCTCAGGGACAACAGACTTCACCAACCAGCTCCCCAAGAGTATTTTGGCAGTGCCTGCTGCTGTGCTGGGCTTTCTGAGCGACTGTGTGACGCACGGAGCTGGAAGCGTGACTCACGAAGAAGAAGCGTGTTGCCGCCACAGCTGCTGTCGTCGTATCACCAGAGAAGAGGATCGCCGTCGCATCAGACGCCGCTGCATCAATGGAGAAGCGTGTCACTGCCGTTGCAGCAGTCGCATCATCGCCAAAGCGCCTCGCATCGCTGGAGAAGAGTGTTGCCGTCTCATCAGATGCTTTCGCATCACCGGGAAGCGTGTCGCAGGGCCTTTCGCGGCTCAGAGGAATCATTGATTAGCCGCACGGCCGTCGGGCGGGCACGCATCATGTCGCATCAAGGAGAAGATGCCATCTTTGTTTCATCGCACCGGATCTTCATCGCATCACGGCGTTGTGGGTCGCATCGCCACGAAAGCGCAGTAAGAAACCGATGCATCACCTCCCCTTGCAGAGAAGAACTGACGCATCCCCTACGCATCAGTAGGGACCCGACGCATCACTGTTCTTGCGTGTAAGGAACGATGGATCACCTTCCCTGCAACAGTTTCATTGTATAGCGTTACGATTTCTAAGGTACATTGAACTCAAAGTGTCGCATTTTTCAACTTAAGAGAACTAAGCTATTTTCTACCAATTTTAAAGTACAGTATTGTGGATTTTTTTGTCGTTCATGGTCTTGTGTTAAGTCTACATAAAAGATACTTATTTTTATACTACAACTTGTGTGGTGTTCATCTGTAGTGTTGTCACTGAGTTACTGTATGTGTTCACAAATGCTTTACACACTGCCTCTGAGATAAGCCTGTCTGCTAGTGCAAAGCTACCAAGGGGGGTGAGCAGGGGTTATTTTAGGAGTGTACCCCCTTACCCTGACTGGAAGCATGGGTCCCTATTTGATCAAAGGTACCTACCTCTGCCAACTAGAGACCCCCAGTTCTAACACATACGATACAAAATATAGGACTATGCTTCCGAAAGATATTGAAGGGATAGGCTTGCATCTGACATACGCAAGAAAATTGCACGTGGTCACTCACGGGTGGTTTTGGGGCCTATACGCGTCTTGGGGTTGAAGGATTATCATTTTCCTAATTGCCATAGCTGGCATCATTTTTACATGTAGTCTGTGCATACACTGCTTTCCTGCCTGTCTAGCTTTGAACGGTGTCTATTATATATTGTATGGACATTCAGCCTTTGCTGGATGCCAAATGAGTTACTAAATGTTGCCTATTTTTGAGCATTTCTTTTCACCCTTTTCTTTTAGAATTGTAAAGACCCTTACCTGATGGCACCAATAAAGCTTAGCATGAATGCTAAAAGGAGGGTCTGTTAGATTTGAAATGTTATTTCCGTAATGTACAGAACCGAAATGCTCTCTTTGCTATGCTCAAACTCTATCCCATGTTAAGTTAGCATCCATGGCGCCATCTTTATTGGTGCCATCTTGTTCTGTAACTAAGCTCAAGCTTTTGTCTCATGTTGCTTGCCTCAGCAGAAAGCTGCTGGGATGCATTTGCATCTCCAAGGTTAGGCCTCACTGAAGCATGAGAAAGTTGCATGTTAACGCATACTTTTCCCTGAGATAGAGGGTGTTCCCACTAGTCCAGTGGCAAGCACAGATTATATGATCTCGCCAGAGAGATAGTTTGTGCCCGGGCTCAGAGTCTTAGCTCATCCTTCTGTGCCTCCCTTTTCTTCAGGGTTTGCCCAAGCTGTATTTTTACATAATGGGCGGGTCTTTGTGGGCTCTGCAACATACATAATGTAACTTTATGCTTGGTAGAGTCAGTCTCTCATCAGCCATCATAGGAGGCTGGTCAGACTAAACTCCACTGCAGTGTACTTTGTGAATAAAACAGTTAGATTGCATTCTCTACTGCATCATCGACTCTTTATTTCTTGGAAGGCTAGAGGCGGTCCTGAGTGACCCGGGTGACCCTAGTTGGGTCACTTTCTTCAGGCTTTTTCATCTGTCCTGTGTTTCTGCTGCGAGGATGTCCTCGGGTCTTGGGGGAGATTTCGAGTAAGTCCAAGTACACGTAGGTACATGGGGCATGCAAGTTCGTTAAATTCAGTAGATAAAAACTCCAGTGTGGATTTCTAGGTTTTGTCAAAACGGAGGAGTCTGTGAGATATGCTGGCTGTTATCTTCTCCATTTGTACCACCTCCCATAACGTATGTACCCAGTCCAACCTTGTTGGGACGCACTCCTTATCCCACCTAGTCAATATCACCTGTTTGGCCGCCCCCAATGCTAGCGTGATGGCTCTTACCCTGCATGATTTCAAGGGGTATGTTAAGGCATTCTGGAGGCCTAATATTATGTAACTTGTAAATCGTGGTAGGTCGGTATCATAGGTGGTATTTATGTCAGGCAATTTGGAATCCCAAAAGGGCTGTATCTTGGGACAATCCCACAACAGATGGGTCAAGGTGCCTATCTGGCCGCAGTGGCACCAGCAGAAAGTGTCTGCCCCCCGTTTCCAGCGCACCACGCTATCTGGGGTGTAATACCAGTAATGCGGTATTTTGAGGAACATCTCCTTGCCTGCCGTCCTACAGGAGGAGGCTCTGGTTCTGTGCACAATGTCTTGACATTCTTTAGGGGAAAATTCTTGCGCGCATTCTGACTCCCATCTGTGCTGCGCTGGTGTCTTACTTCTCTGTGTGGGCGTGATTAAGAAGGCATATATGTCTGACAGTAGCGTTTTGTCTGAGGCTCTTGTTAGAACCATTCCTAGAAATTCATTAGGGGCCGCCCTGCATGTATACTAACTTTCGGTTGGGTGACTCAGTGTCTTAGGACAAGGTACTGCCAGTACATGGATTTGGGGAGCCCATATCCTGCTGTTAGTTGGAGGAAGTCCATTATCCCCTTCTCGTCAAAGAGATCCCCCACCCTCTTGCAGTTAGCTTCTTGCCACGTAAGGTAGCTTTGTCCCTGACTTGACGGCTGAAACTCCGGGTGACTTATGAAAGGGGCCAATGGGGACATAGGAGTTGATAGGCCTTGTGCCACTTGGACCCTGTCCCATGCAGTCAGCGTGGCTCTCAACACCATGGAGATGTATACCCCTACTGGTGGGTAACGTTTAGGTAACCATGGAACCTTCCACATTTTATGCCTGCTATTGCTCGACCTATGAAACACCAATGGTTTTCGGACATTAACCTATACTATTCGATCATATATCGTAATTGGGCTGCTTAATAGTAGCGCACTAAGTTGAGAAATCCCAGGCCACCATCTGCTTGTTTCAAATATGTTTGTTGGCGTGCCATGTGAGCCTTTTTCCCACCCCAGATAAAATCCACCAAGAGGTGCTGCAAGCGTAGAGAATATTTGGAGGCCCAGGTAGGGGACACCTGAGTCCACCCATCCAAAGGGGAAGTCTGCTTTTAATTGCTCTAGGTCAGCACTAGGAATAATGAGGATCAGGGCTTGGGACTTGTGAATATTCATCTTAAAGCCTGAGACCTGGCCAAAGGCATCGAATTCCCGCATGAGTGGTTGTATGGAGGTATCTGGATGGGTAAGGAAGAGCACCACATCGTCCGCATAAAGGGAATCTTGTGTTCCCTATCTCCCATATGAATTCCAGTGATTGCGGTGTGTTGATGAATACGTTCAGCGAAGGGCTCCATGTACAGAGCAAATAGGAGGGGTGATAAAGGACACCCCTGTCGGGTATCTCTCCCGATGTTAATGGGTTGAGACTTAACACCGTTCACATTAATTCATGCCGCAGGGGCCTTATATGTGCTATTGACACATTGCAAGAATCGTGGTCCCAGGCCAAATCTCGCCAACACCAGGCGGAGATAAGGCCATTGGACCCGATCAAAAGCCTTCTTGGCATCTACCGACAAAAGCAAGGTTGGCTTCTGCAAACGTTGGGTCTTGTCGATAAGGTGGCATTGTTGTTAGGAGCCATTGGTATAACTTCTTTCGGGTATAAAGCTGGACTGGTCCGGGTCCACCACCTCCTGCATGTGTGGTGCTAAGCGGGCTGCCAGTATGCTGGTGAAGATTTTGAGATCAACATTCAGCAGTGAGATGGAGGGGTATGATGAGCACTTCTTCAGGTCTTTTCCCGGCTGTTGCAAGACCATCACGTGGCCACACGCATAGAGGTGGAGATTGTTCCTTCAGTACTAAAGAAGTTAAAAAGTCGTATAAGTATCGGGATTAAGCTCGGGCCAGGGCCTTATAAAAATCAGAGGTAAATCCATCTTCCCTTGGGGCCGTGCCCGACGCCAGTCCTTGGATCGCTTTCAATACTTCGTCTGACTTGATGTCCGCTTTTAATTTGTCTGCGTCCTTAACCAGAAGCGAGGCGACCTCTGCTTGAGCGACATACGCAGCTGCTGCAGCTTTGTCCGAAGGGTATGCCGTATACAAGGGCGTGTAGAATATCAGGTCATCCCCTTGTACTGTGTCTCCGTGCACGGTTTCTATCTCTGCTATGTGGCGCCGCATTGTTTGTGAGCGTATCTGGCATGCCAGCTGCCTCCCAGCCTTATCCCCTCTCATAAAAGCGCTGTTTGGTGGGAAGAAGGGAGTATTCTGCACTATGGAGATCCAGCTCCTTCAGCAGCTTACGAGCATTGGTAAGCTGGCATAACTCCCGAACAGTCCCCCCTCTCCCTATGCATCATTTCTAATTCTCTTACCTGCCCCTCTCTTTTCTTTCCTGCCCTGTTCAATCTGGCTGCTATCGCAAGAAACTGTCCCCGGATGACCGCCTTCAATGTGTCCCATAGTAGGTGTATGTGTGTTTGACCATCATCGTTTTGGTCCATAAAGGTTTGTATGGCATCCTGGATCTCTTTGATATTGACGTCATACCTAAGCAGTTTATGGTTAAGTCGCCATACTCTGTGTCTCTGGTAATCCCCTTCAAGACGCAGGAAAAGCTAACTGGTGCATGGTCTGAGAATGATGTGATGCCTATGGATGTGTCCAGGATCCCTACGGTGATCCATTATGTAGTTAAGAAGAAATCTAGTCAGGCATAAGACTGATGGGCCGCCGAGAAGAAGGTGAAGTCCCGGGCCGCGGGGTTACTTTGCCTCCAGGTGTCTAGGAGTCCCACTTCCCCCAACCACTGCTGCATGGATGAAGATAACACTCCCACATGGCCCGTCCAGTGTGTGGTTCTGTCAAGAGCAGGGTCTTGTACAATGTTAAAGTCTCCCCCTATTGTAAGGTTTTCAGCCGAGGTTTCTAGTATCAAGCTAAGGGCGTCCTTAAGAAACACCTCTTGCCCCTCGTTGGGCCCATGTATTGATGCCAATGTAAAGTGATGAGCTCCCACGACCACCCGCAATGACAACAACCTACCCAGTATTTCTGTTTGCATCCCTAGTATCCTCCCTGGGAAGTGTGTTGCAAAAAGCACTGCCACTCCTGCCTTCTTCCCTAACATGGACGAAAAAAATTGGCTGTCAAACTAGCGGGTCCAGAGGCGCGTCCAGTCTGCGCGTTTCAGATGTGTTTCCTGCACAAGGCAGATATCGCATTTAATTTCTTGAGGTAGGATAGGAGTGCCCTTCGCTTCGCCGGAGACTTAAGGCCCCGCACATTAAGGCTTACTATTGAAGTCTTAAGGGGTGCCATTGAAGCAATGTGGATGTATGTGCATCAAACTAGGATTCCCCTCCCTCTCAGTCATCTGTGGTACCCTACGCTTGATGACCGCTGGATGTTGTGTGTAGCCCAAGTCTTCAAGCCAGGCGAGTTCCCAGTTGTATCAAGGAGTTATTTTTCCCTCCCATCTCGATGCATGGGGGATGAGGCGCCCGAATCCCTAATTGTGGAGGATTGGCCCTCCTTCCCGGCCCCCGCCCAAGTCTACACCATGCCAAATTTATAGGACAGCTCTGTGTGTTATATAGTCTGAGCTCTCTACTCAGATCCCCTCACCCCAAGCCCTTGCAGCAGACCTTGCTGTAATGCACCTATTTGTTTTCGATTCCTGGCTGGGGGAATGGTGTGCCAAAGGGACGCGAAAGGGAAAAAAGAAGTAAGAAATATCTAGAAGAGAAGAATTTGTAACCTGGCATCAACAAAATAACTGCCCTCCTTTGGGCACCAAAGGCACCTTTGCCCGGGGGTCCATCTGGCCGGTGGCCATGCAGAACCTTCTGGTCTTCCAGTGGGTGAAAAGCGGGCTCCGTCTGCGATGGCCGTTGTCAGTTCTTGTCCCGGTTCCACTGGCAACCGATCTGCCCCCTTGTTCCAGTAGCAATTCCTGAGGCCTCCTCATTCTGTTGTTTGATCTCCTCCTCCATCTCTGGCTTGCAGCTGCTTAATAAATGCCTCTCACTCCTCTCGCTCCTTTTGACCTTTTTTTTTCTGAGGGTCGTGTGAGTAGGTCTTTCCCAATGCGGCGTCCTCGTCTCCTCTTTGTGGCCTGCTCAGTTCCTTCCTCGTCTGGGTGCGGGCCTTCCGAGTCCCCTTCCACAAAGTCCACTCCCAGAGCTTTCTGTGCTTCTTGAAAGGTTCTCACTGCGTGCGTTTCTTTGTCCCACACAAAGAGTAGCCTGAAGGGATGCCCTCACCTGTAGCGTATCTCATGGTCCCGTAAGAAGATGGTGACGGGGCGCAGGGACTGGTGGCGCTGGACCATTAGCTGGGAGAGGTCTTGGTAGATGCCCACTTGTAGGCCCTCAAAATGAATGGTCGCCTAGTCTCGGGTAGCCACCATAATGACTTCTTTCTGCAGGCACGTGAGGATATCTTGGGGTTGGCCTGGATTCTTTGCCGGGCGGCCCGCCCTGTGCATGCAATCCAGAACAATCTTGTGACCTTCTAACACTGGGGCCACAAGTTGGAAAAGCCGGGTCACAAATTCCTCCAGCTTCCCTGCATCTGCACGATGAGGGACTCCTTTGATATTTATACTCGAGCTTCGCAATCTATTTTCTAAGTCTTCGAGGCGCAAGCACAGTTCTTCATTGCGGTCTCGCAGATCCATCAGCTATGGAGCATGTGAGTGAAGTTCTTCCTCCCTACCATCACCTGTCTTTTCTAAGTTGTCCACATGGTCTCCCAGCTCACTAATATACTTTCTAACCATTTTCAAATCCGTAGAGACTTCCTGTCTCAGTGCAGCAAAGTCGTCCCGCAGCGTAGTAAATAGTTGTTCCATGAAGCTCCTCGTGAGCGGTTCTTCTGTTCTGTGGTCAGCGTGGCCCAGGTCCCCATCCCGGGTGTGTGATGGTGGTACCTCCGTAGCCTGTCTGTCCATCCACTTGCCCCCCCAGTTTCTGCAGGAGGTCTTTGATGTTGGTCTCCTTTTTGGCGCGACTGGGCATCATTTTGTTAGCGCTGTCTGGTGTGTGCCGAGCGGCGCCTAGGCTGTTCCCAATTCCGTAGGTTATATCTGCTCTCTGGTGTGCAAAATCAGACAACCACCAAGGGGCCGCGTGACCAACGTGCCCGACTACTGGCCTGCCTTTAACGACCCGGCCGCCTATCAGTTCTCCACATGAGATAGGCCCTGGTTGTGTGAGGCCTCTGTGATTTCCAGGCCTATCTGTCCTCAGCCTTCGGGGGGATCTAAAATGGCAGCTCACTCCGGGCCAGCGTCACCTATCTGGCCCTCTGTGCTCCCTAATGGCTGAAGGTCCAATCGCCTTCCTGTCCTGTTGCTTCTAGGTTAGGTACTTGGAGAGAACTCGTCCCTCTCCTCCCAGGGGCTGTGTGGCACTCAAGTGTTAGGGCCGTGTGCACCTTGCAGGGGAGAGGGGTTCACCACGAGCTGCCCCCACCCATCCTCCCGTCTTCAGCTCTGTAGTGGGGCAAGTCCTTGAAATGTTGGGCCCAATTCTCCTGCAACCCAGTGATTGAGGCATGTACCACGCCTCCCACTGCCACAGACACCTTACTTGTCAGCGTTTGGCCTCCGGGCCGGCCCTCTCGCTCGATGCTCCTCAGTCTGGATCCGCCTGTCTGGGCGCTGGCTCGATCACTCCCTCCCTCCAGGTGCTCGGGCTCGCCACACTGCTCCTCCTAGAGCCTTGAAGTTTGCAGATGGCAGAAGAGGCGGCCAGCTCCTCACCAGGAAAGTGGTGGCAAGGTGTTAAGGGCCCACGCGAGTGAGGCCTGCAGAATAGATGCATGCCGCCCCATTTCTAACCGGGCCGCCTCCGCGTCCATCTACGTCACACACTCTGCAGCCGCCTTCTGATGGCAGCCGCACTCCCTAGACTTGCTGCATCCCGCAGCCCCTCTGCAGCCACGAAAGTGAGACGACGCGCCGGTGGCGGCATCAGAGTAGACACGGGGGTGCCAGAGCTGAAAACTGCAGGAGGCCGTGGCGGGGGATGAGTGGGCACAGCCCCCACGCTCTCCTTCATTCCCATGGGCCAAGCTCCTCTATGTCCTCCGCAGCCATTGAACACCTCCTCGTGGGCAATGACAAGGCCTCGAGGCTGCTACGGACCAGCCTCCCTCTCCCCGGCCATCTGGTGGGCGTGCAGCCCCCTCCTGTCCTCGCTGCTCCCTGAAAAGAGATATGGGGCTTTTTAAAGCCTGTTTGGGGGTCCCAGGATGCCTAATTATATGTTTTATGCGGCCATGGCGAGCGGAGCTCCAAGAAGTCATTGCCACACTGCCGCCATCTTGGTCACACCCCCTTAAGTCACAAAGTACTTTTTAGAGGAAATAATGGACACATCTTTGTTGACATATGGCCAGTTTGGCTGGCAATCTCCAAAGGTCCACAACTGGATCTCAGTTAAGGGCCGCTGGTGCTTCAGCTTGGCCTTCTCTGGAAATGCCAGAAATTGGAGTTATCCTCAGTGTACCATATGTAGGATATTCTGTTTTAGATTTACACATATAACAACTGATAAAATCGTACTGAAAGAAAACACCCATCACTAGTGAAAACATATAAACATTGATAAACACCTATACATACACAACTGAAAACGACATTCAAATCAAGGAAAGTGTGAGAGAATGAGTCATTTTTACATCTTCCTGAAGGGGACTGTGAGAAACTGGGTTACTGGTTGGTGAGGGAGGAAGGGAGGGATGAAACCTTACTCAAGCAGCAACCACAATCCTTGTCAGGGTGAGGCTCAAGAAAACCCCAAATTAAAATGTGCTCAACCTGCTGGTAGCTTGGTACAGAGCAGACAGGCTTAGAGGAAATGTGTAAAGTATTTATGCAGCACTTCAAACAGCATCAAAGTATAAAAACACAGAAGAAAAATCCCATGAAAATTTAGAAATTTAGAGTAAATTTTAATGAATAAATCAGGACCAAACCAACAAACATACAATTAGTAGAACCGGAGATATGCAATTTTTAAGGTTCCAGACAAAATAGTGCCAATAAGCAGAACACATCAACTGTTGATATCTGGTTGTGCCAGGCCAGGACAAAGTCACAAGTTCAGGACAACCTTGATGGTGCTCGGCCTGGCTACAGGAACCCAGTTAGGACGCTGGACAAGAGTACTTTAAGTCCTCATTGCAGAGCGTTGCGAGATACCATGTCGAGGATGCGTCGATAAGCTGAAGTGATACGTTGGTTCAGAGGAGCTGCGATGCGAGGTTTGGCATCTTCTTCAAGGATCCCATCAATGAGGGCTTGCGATGCGAAGTATGTTGTCAAAGTTGAATCGTGCAGTCGAGGCAATACGTTGTATGAGGCTGCAATGTCAGATCCTGCATCATCATTGAGGCTGCCTTCTACGAGAGATTTGCAATGTGAGGGCCTGTCAGTGGTAGTTCTGATGCAGGCTGTGAGGCCAATGTGAAGTGCTTGCACTGACAGAACCCTTGCAGCAGAGGTGATGCGTTGGTTCTGCTGAGGCCCCCTTCCAAGTGTCCAAGACTAGGGTGACACCATTTGGCAAGGTAGGACGCTGATGGCAGAGGCCAGGTGCTAGGTTCAAGGTTCTGTCCATCTGCCTTCTGTCCATGAGGTTCTAGTCAGGTGGAGTCTCCTTGGAGTCACAATAGGGTCCTGGGCTAAAGAGATGCAGGTCCAATCCTTCTCGCCTTGGTAAGAGGGCATCAGGCAGCAGAAGTGCACTGAAGAGTTGGTGTCTGGCATCCAATATTTATAGCTGGGCCTTCCTTTGAAGTGGGGGAAACTTCTAGAAGTTTCCGTTTGAAGTAAACAGGCTTCCTGCTTTCCTTGTCCTGGCTTCAGACTAACTACAGGGGGTATGCAGCTGTTTGTGTGGCGGCAGGACACTATCAATTCAAGTGTAAATAGGGTTGTGCCCAGCTCTGCCCTGCCATCCTGCCAGTGATGGCCCATCCAGGCACACCTAAGCTCTCTATTGTTTGTGGCTGTCTAGGAGGAATGCACACAGCCCAACTGTCAACTATAACAAGTCATGTGGCCCACAGACAGGCTGGAGGTACTAAGTGGCTAAAGCAGTAAAATGCCAACTTTCTAAAGAGAGCCTGATACACACCAAGATAGTGACTGCTTGTAAAGAAAGATAAAAAAAACTGCTAGATAATATAGTTTGTGTTTCTACATATTGTCCACAGATGAAAAATTAAAAAAAGATTATTTGAGGTAATTGGCACCTGATTGAAAATTTCAAATCCGTTTTTGATCGTTCACTGACAGGCTGCAGGTGCTGAATGGCGAAGGAAAGAAAATGCAGACTTTCTAAAAGCCACTGGTTCCACTCTTAGATGGACTGAGGGGGGCTGCTCTACGAGGGGGGATCTTTGTTTGGGACAAAATGTCATTACTAGAGAGGAGGCAGAACCACGTTTGACTTGGGTAGAGGGTAGTACCTTCAGTTTGCCACGATTTCAGTGGTGGCACGAGAGATGTGGCCTTCGTTCCCGGAGGAACCACCTACTACTGCTACGCTCAAAGCTCTCATGACATTGGCAGGGGGCCTTAGGCTGATATCACATATCTATAAGGCACTGAGAGGAGATCTGAACACACACCCACTCCCTATTCAGGCCAAATGGGATGCAGTGCTGGAGGAGCCCCTGACATACCCAGAAAGACAAAAGGTGCACGAAGGGGTTAAAACCATATGTTCAAATACTAGATTTAAACTCACACAATTTAATATAGTGCACCAAACTTACCTGACATCAAGAGTACTACATAAAATATACCCGGATCGTCCTGATGGATGTCCTAGGTGCGGGCATGATGACGCCCAGTTCCTCCATATGATATGGAGTTGCTCAGAGTTGGGTCCTTTCTGGGGGTTAATACTGGAAACTCTTTGCAGAGTGTTGGGGTGGATACTACCTCAATCAATTAAAGGGGTACTGTTAGGATTGCTCCCCAGACCCAAAGGAAAAGGAGGATAGCGATCAGTTGGATGAGTACGAGGCCCCCTACAGTGAAGCAGTGGATTGGTGATCTAAGGGAAAGGGTGACGGCTGAGCTAATACGGATGAGGCGGGTCCAAAAAGATGATAAACTAGAAGAGGACGCAATGGCTTGGTATGCCATGATTACGGAGGTACACGGGGAGGATCGTTCATCTCCAGTACTGGAAGAACATAGCAATGGAGAAGGCAACTCTGAGGAGGGGGCCGGTCCCCAGGCATCGCACATTCAGGACGCAGTGTAAAACATTCCTAGTCATACTCAGTATCTGGCTTGTAATTGTAAAATCAGGATAGTGTTTTTCCTTATGTGACTCAGGGGGGGGAGGGGGTAGTTAATATTATGTTGTGATGTTCTTTCCTGATAAGATTGATCAGTATAAACTTCAGTACAATATGATATGCATAAGACACAATGTTGGATAAATGCACTGCTCCCTCTGTTATTTTTAGAATGAAACATATCCTCAAGAACATATCTCTTCCCTATATTTGTATGGTATGAAAGGATATTTCAAAGTGTTGTACTGTGATTGCAGACTAAACTAATAAAAACAGATTAAAAAAAAATAATAATAATAAGCTTAGCCACTGGTAATTACTCGGGCAGCATCTGGGGGACACTTTAGCGTGTGGCCCCAAGAGGGACTGGTATGCCCAGACGTGGGTCCCGTGCACACATTGTCACTGGAACCAAGCTGTACCTGGCTTATGAGCCATCAGGTGTAACCGGTCCTGGATTACTTGTGTTCTGGTTCACGGAGGAAATGGCTTGGCAGTTTGGACTGGACTGTTACAATCAGAACACTGTCATGATTGATTTTCATATAGCTGGGTCCCAACTAAGAAGGTATTCCAAATAATGATGGATTGAAATTTGGCCCGAGTAATTACCAGGGCTGAAATGAATTAAAGCATTCCATCCATCACTTTTTGAAATACTTTCGTGAGTCACCCTAAGTGGGATGAGGATGCCCAAGCGTGTCACTGGAACCAATCCCTGGACCGTTTGCTTCTCCTTGAAATTCACCAAGTAATTATCAGTGGCTAGATTAATTCAAGCATTCCATCCATCACTTTTTTGTATAATTTAGCATGTTGCCCTAAGTTGGAGGGATATGCCCTGATGTGGGACCTGTGCACACTGTGTCACTGGAACCCAACTGTACCTTCCTGATGAGTTCATAACTAGTGTGAAACCAAACCTAGGTGGCTTGTGTTCCAGTTCAAGTAGCACGTGGCTTGGCACATTGGGCTGGACTGTTTGATTGGAGCTGGGTCATTACTGATTTGCATATAGCCGGTCCCAAACTGAGGTGAAATGGCATGCAAAATAATGATGGATTGGGATGTGGCCCGAGTAATTACCAGTGGCTGAGATTAATTAAAGCGTTCCATGCATCATTTTTCTGTACACTTTAGCGTGTCACCCTAAGTGGGATGAGTATGCCCATATGGGCCCCTTGTGCCCTGTATCACTGGATACCAAGACTGCACCTTGATGATGAGCCCATGATTAGTGTGAAACTGGTCCTGTGTTGCTTGTGTTCCAGTTGAGGAAGGACCTGGCTTGGCAGTTCGGCCTGGAGTGTTCCGAATGGATTAGGGTCATGATTGATTTGCATATAGCTGGGTCTCACCAGAGGTGATATGTTGGCCAAAATAATGATAGATTGGGATGTGGCCAGAGTAATTACCAGTGGCTAAAATTAATTCAAGCATTTCATCTATCACTTTTTTGAACACTTCAGCAGCATTTTGAAAATTGTAATTTAAAATCTAATTTGACCAGGAGAGAGGATTTTTCATTAAAACTCCATCCAAAGACATCAAACATGTTCCGGGACCATCTCCCATTTTGAAATTATTACTTATTAAATGTATTTGGGTAATTCCAAAGTTATCCAATGGGAGAGGCAGAACTTGCGGTAGTGTATAACGAAGTCAAGAGTTGTTCACTACCAGTACATAAGTACATGTAAAACTAAAAAAAGTACACGGCAAACGTTTTAAATACACTGCACCCTGCCTGCTGGGATGTTCAGGGCCCATATATATATATATATATATATATTGTATGTTTAGACATGGAAAGTCTGTATACTAGCATCAGACACAGAGATGGACTTAAAGCGTGTGAGCACTTTCTTAGTTCTAGGAGTATACATCTGTCAACACGTACAAGGATGTTGCTGCAATTGATCGAGATGTGTCTTGTAGAAAATGTATTTACATTTAATGGGGTACTTTACAAACAAGTACAAGGAACTTCGATGGGCACCTGCTTCGCTCCTAGTTATGCCAATCTCTTGGTCGGCTAGTGGGAGAAGCAGGTGCTCTGGAGTGAATCGATGGAACATTGGACCAACAAGGTCACTATCTGGCTTAGATTTATCGATGATATTTTCTTTGTATGGGAAGGTGGAGAACAAGAACTGTTTATGTTCCTGAAGGAACTGAATGAAAATACCCTGAATTTGATGTTTACGATGCAGCACAGTCAAGAAACCGTAGACTTCTTAGATATTAGACTTGATGCAAAGGGTAACAAACTTGAGATGGATTTATTCAGAAAGAGTACCGCTGGCAACTCAGTGCTGCATGCAGCAAGTAGCCATCCTCCCAACTTTAGGTGGAGCATACCCTTCGGTGAGTTCCTCCGGGCTAAGAGAAACTGTAGTACAGAGGAATCATATGAAAGGAACAAAAAGGAGATGTCAGAGAGATTTCAAGCCAAAGGGTACCCCGACACAATGCTCAAAATGGGTGAGAAAAGAGCAGATGAAATAAAAAGAATTGAGACACTCTACAAAGCACCCAAGAAAAAACAGTTAGAGACAGATTCACCCATTAGACTCATCACGACATTTAACTCACAAGACAGGGTTCTTAAAGACAAACTAGGCCCGTACCCTGCCATAACATACAGAAAAGGCACCTCCATTAAAGATATGGTTGTCAAGAGTCACTTAAGCAATCTAAAACCAACATGGTTAGATAAAGTGGGAGGATTCCATCGATGCGGTAAATGTAAGGCTTGCAGCCATAGTGAAAATTTCAAAGAAGTCATCCTAGAGAAAACTAAGAGAAAATGGTATATCCGTAAAAACATACAGTGCAGCACAGACTTTGTAGTCTATGTGATCACTTGCCCCTGTGGCAAGTGGTACATAGGCTCAACAACCTTTCCAGTGAAGAAAAGAATATTGGAGCATTGGCATGCCATTACCAATAAGGATTTCAGTTACAGCACAGCTAGACACTTCCACAATGTACATAATGGGGACTGGACGAAGGCAAAATTCTTTGCCCTTGACACCATCCCCAAAAACCCCAGAGGGGGGAATAGAATCCAGGCTCTGCGCAGAACAGAATCCAGATTCATTCTGCAGGCTGGAAGTGTAGCTCCATTTGGGATGAACAATGACGAAGAGATGCACGTACATCTATAGAATGATTAAGTAAGTAAAATGTAGCCTTCGCCTTGCACCTTTTGGAAACTCCAGTTCCTTTTTATAGAAGTTTAGTTTTCATTTTTTGTATATTTGTGTATTTTAAATGCATATTTTTTTGTCCTTATGTTTATGGAACTCATCCCCTAATTTATGTGATTTTTGTATTTTTTCACATTTTTTTTATATATATTTGTTCACGTTGATATGGCATATGTGATAGATATAAAACCTTTAACAGTGAGATGTACACCCCCCCTGTCTTTACTTTATCTTCAATGACCTTGAATTCAGAGATTGTTATAGATGCATTCTCTTGTCTTACAACCTTAGAAATTGAACATTGATATAAGATTATGAGCTATGGACCTTTACTGTGAATAAATCTTTGTCCTTGTTTTCTTTCCCCATAGACTGGACGTGTGAAGCCCACGACCACCACTGCTACCGTTAAGAGATACGAGCACGGAGTTTTAGGTGTTTGTTATTACAATCACCTTCTCCTTTTTGCATTCTTTTTGGTACTGGTTATACTTGTTTTTACAATATATTGACTATATTCTTTTGATTTACCTGTGGGAATACAAAGAGGGATGAATATTTATCTTCATTTTTCATTTACATTTTGTATTTACATTGTGATGCTTTACTACAGGTATTGGCGATGATTGTAATTTGTAAGAAGTTGGGGTACTATACCCTTAATGATTTGTTCCGTAACGAAAAAACAGATGGTTAAGATTGTCACAATGAGTACTTTACTCTTTATAGGTTTGCATTCACTAAAATAATGTGACCATTGTCGCACTGTTATAAGGTCTTGATAGAAGTATAATAAGGAACGTTAAACAAATTTACATTTCTCTAAGTTGCATACTGTGACAAAGATGCAATTGGTATGAATACATACTCTTCACAGTTTTTGTTTTACACAAAATGCGTCATATCATTAGAATTTATTTAATTTTACTCTATGTGCACGAATCTATATAAATGTTTCATCTATTACTCACATGAGTGGGGCATAAAGTGATACTGTAAGTCTTTTGTTCATTTTCATGAAATGCCTTTTAAAATACTGAACTTTGAACCTACGGTCATGTGACCAAGAGCTGGATAGCTCGAAACGCGTCTTGTTTGCCCTGTAAATAAACTGCATATTACCAAATTGGATTTGTGTGGCTCGTGCTTGCATAGTAATTGTGCGAGCTGTTGGTGGATATATATATATATATATATCCACACAAAGAACTCGATTTTACCAGGGACCACCAACCCTGCAGGGCAGCCTCTGCCTTTAGCAACGGAGAATCCTGTTACTGCATGCTTATGCGAAAAGAAATTACAGAAGCCTGACACCGACTTGCAAACATGCTGATATTTATTCATCAAATGTGTGGCAGCTAAAAAAATACCCCTTTAGTCCTTACGCTTTTCGGCGATCTTGCCTTGTTCACAGCTGGGTGCATTTACATCCTTGTGGTCACGTGGCCTGAGGCAAACTCATACAGGCCCAGGATGCACCAAAATTGATCATTCAAGTTTGTTCTATGGTGCATTCTTTAATTCTGCTTGATAGCATTTCTTTCACACCAAAGTCCAAAAATTACTGCCGTGATTTGTGGTGCACACTGTTCAATTTAAAATAGCAAAGTGCATAGTTCTGCTGCCACACACAACCTTACTTGCATGAAATACGGAATATTTATATATTTTAAAGAACAAACAGTCTGTGGTCAGTGCGCACATTGAAGTCAGCTGGTGCATGTGTCGAGGTCAGACCATACCTCGCAGTAATTTCTTCGAACAAAATTAAAGCACTGCACTCCAGAGGTCATGTAGATTGTAGAAAGCTTTTAATAAAGCATAGTTACCTCCACCATTACCACCACCAAACGTTTCGACCATGAGATGGTCTTTGTCACGGTTACATGAGTCCTTTGTTCATTTCACCCTTTATAGTGTAGTTTATGTACCCATTTCTGGTGCATTCTGGGACTTGTATTTCTGAGAGTCACATTCAAGAAATATTACGATGTCTTATAAATCAAATGTTCACTGGCACTCTGGCACCTATTTCTATATTGCAAAATTATTTTGGTAAGTCCACCAATTTTCGATTAAGTTCCCTTTTCTCTGTTTATTGTTTCAGTTTAAACCAACTTTATTTATATGTGGCACGTTCCATTTGGTACTGTCCTGAACCTCATTCAATACTGGGTTTAGTACCCGGATGTTTAGGTGCCTGATCTGATTTTGAACAATCTATAAATGTACATGCAATTCTTCATCTCCGTTTAGCCCAAAAGGTGTCTTGGTTTTGAACTTAATGATGAGGCGCTATTCCAATCTCCTTAGTTTGAGAGTGCGATTTCCTCCTCTCTCATAAATCGGGATTGATGCTATTCCAAAGTATCTTATGTTGTCCCAGTTTGTTTTATGTCGTGTTTGAAGATGTTTAGATATCGCATAATTCACGTCTTTGTTGTGAATAACTCTTAGATGTTCTAGTATCCTCTTGCGAAGAGGAGAGATGGTGCTACCAATGTAGCCTAGTCCGCATGTACATTCAATCATATATACAACATATGACGTTTCGCACATGATTCTTTCTGTTATGTTGAATGTTTTTCCTTTGAAATCCTTTATGCTGGTTATTGATTTCCCAATTTTGCAAGCTTTGCAGTTATTACAATGAACAAATTATTTTTGTTTTTCTGTTAGCCAATTTTTTGGTTTCACTGATGCAAAATGACTATTCACAAGTTTATCTTTCAAAAATGCAACTTTGCGATATGTTATATTCGGTCTAGGTCCAAGGGAGCTTCCTATATCCGGATCTTTTTCTAAAACATTCCAATATTTTTGGATAATCTGTTTTATCTTGAAACTCTCTTTGCTGTAGGTCAAAATTAACCTCGTTGTGTCATCAGATTTTTCTTTTACTCTATTGACCAGAGTTTCTGCTCTAGGAATGATTTTGGCTCGCTGTAGACCTTCTTTTACATCTCTGTATTTGTAACCTCTCTTTACTGTCTTTGAATTTTTTTTCACATGTATCTGTTGCAGAGCAGTTTCTCCTCATTCTAATGAATTCTCCATATGGAATACTTTTTATTAGATTGGCTGGATGGAAGCTTTTGCTGTGGAGTATATTGTCGGTGGCAGTGGGTTTATGATAGACTTTAGTTTGTGTATGGTTTTCATCTATGTATACTTGAACGTCCAGGTATTGAACCGTTTTGGAATTGATGTTGTAGGTGAATTTCAAACCTATTTCATTGTTGTTTAAAATGTCAAAATACTCTTTGAACTCATTTTGGCTGCCATTCCAAATTAGGAAGAGATCATCGATATATCTAAGCCAGAATTCTATCTTGGCTGTATATCTTTCATTTTCCTCTTTCCATGCAATGAATTTTTCCCACCAGCCCATGGTGATATTGGCATAGCTGGGTGAAAAAGATTTTCCCATGGCAGTTCTGCATTGTTGGGTGTATATTTTTTGATTAAAAAGAAAGATGTTGTTATTTAGACATAGTTCCACCATTTCCATAAGCATCTTTGTGTGTTTACGTGCCTGGATGCTTCTTTGATGCAAGAAATACCCTGAAACCTGAGATCCAATCATCTTCGCCTCATGATCTGCCCCCGCTTTCGCCTCACACGTACAGGGGGTAGGGCCCTGGCAGTAGCAACCTCCAAACTGTGGAATCAGCTACCCACTGAACTAAGATTCCTGACGTCCGAACCCCTATTCAGAAAAAAACTAAAGACCTGGTTATTCTCACAGATCTAAAGACCCCTCTTCACTCCTCCTCGGCCCTCCTGAGACTATGTCTTCAGCGCCGGGACACCTCCGTCGGAGGTAGCTGCGCGCTCTACAAAATTCAAAACAAAATAAATAAAATAATCCGATTTCATGATCAATAGAGGTATACAAGGATACCACATCAATTGTCACCAACTGGAACCCATTTTGCCATCCCATGTTTGACAGTGTTCTTAGAAAATCTCCCTTATCTTTGATATAGGAACTAAGGTTTGTTACTATGGGTGATAGATATTTATCCACATAGATTGAGATGTTTTCATGTAAAGATTGGCAACTAGACACAATAGGTCTTCCGGGCGGATTTATCAGAGTCTTATGGACTTTCGGGAGAAAGTATATGGTAGGTATTACTGGACTATCGTTGAGGAGAAATTTTGCCTCATCCTCATTTATGATGCCGTCATTCTGCCATGTCTTAATTTTTTCCCCAATTTCCAATGTTAATTTGTTGATGGGATTTGAGGACAATTGGGTGTAGTTTTGCTCATCTCCAAGTTGTTTCATGGCTTCATTTACATAGTCAGTTGTATTTAGAATTACCACATTTCCGCCCTTGTCTGCAGGTTTGATGGTTATTTTTTCATTTTTCATGAGATTTTCCAATGCCAGACGTTCTTGTTTTGTCAGATTCTCCCATTTTTTCTTTGTTGTATTTTCCATCTTTTCTAGTTCATCTATCACCAATTCATGAAATTGATCGATTCTATTTCCAGGGCTTAGGGAAGGACAGAATTACAGGTTTCTATCTCCAAATCTTCCAATATTTGTGTTTCTGTCATCTCATCATCGTTTTGATTTTGTACTAGGTCATAAGCTGTTTTTAAGTTAGTGGCATCTTCCACAGTTAGATTGTCATCTTGTTGCTGTACGCTTTGTTGTTCTGGGTCTGTTACATATCCTTTTTTAGCGAAAAACATTTTCAACTTTAATTTTCTGGTGTATTTGTATAAGTCAATTCTTGTTTCCACATGGTCATGATGTTGTTCTGGGCAGAATGTTAAGTCCTTGTTGAGGACACTTTATTCTTCTTTGGTGAGAGTGTGTTCTGAGAGGTTTATTATTAGATTATCTTTCTGTTGTGTCTTTATCACCGTTATTTTCTCAACATCCTGTTGTGTAGAGGGCAGCCTCTTGTTTTTTTCCTTTCCCTCTTCGTGTTTTTCTCCCTCGCTTTGAATAGATTTTCAGTCAAACATCCATTCAAAGCGAAGGAGAAAAACATCCACCCGCTAGTCATGAATACACTCTCCAAACAGGAAAAATGTTGTACGCCGGTTTCCAGAGATTTCAAATATGGCCAACTTATTGATTCCTGGTGTGTGGCAGATCGCCACAGACTCCTTACGCATTTCGGCTCTAACTATATGGGGCAGATTTACAAGCCCCTTGCGACAACTTTACGCCGCTGTTGCGTCATTTGTGTGACACAGCGGCGTCATAAACAATGCGCCATGTTGCGACATATTACGACATGACGCATTTAGGGAGATGAGTCACGTGGTAAAGTCCTGTGCTACATTATACCTGCGTCAAGTATAATATATGCAGGGTGGGCATTCCCTCACAGGAAAGCCCAGTAAAAGTGACACAGTGAAATCTACAAGATTTCAATGAGTCACTTTTACGGCACCACTGCGTCAAAACCTTGCGCCTGCTTGAAGCAGGCATAAGGAGTGATGCAGCATGTTAGGAATAGGCCTTTCTAACTATTGTTGGAGTTGCGTCGTACTTGCGACACGACTCCAGCAATGCCCTGCCCTTACACCAAACAGATGTGTCACGCATCTGTCTATCGTTGCGCCACGGTGTGCCATCCATGGTGGCGCACGTTTTTTTTTACATGTCGCAAATGAACTGCCAAATCCCTGCTAATATGCAGGGATGCGCCAGTTCGTGTAAATCTGCCCCTAAATCTTTATCACATTTAGGCGTTGTCCACCTCACCCTCCTCTTTTTAAAAGTGACTCAGCCAATAAAATACCTTTTATACGTCCCACAGCCTTTCCTCTTATCAACCTATATCAAGAGTGTGCATTGTGGACTATACAAAGCATTTACATTTTCTTTACTGCAATACGAATTATAGATATTCCTTACGCACAAGCATTGCACTCCAACAATAGTCCATAGAACTGTGCTATTTCACAATGCGCATTACGGTCTACACACACTTTTCTCAATGACCATTCTGCCATCAGTGTTCAGCCATTCATAAACATTTTGGCCCTTCACGCTTCCGGTACCCAAAGATGAGAGCATCAATATCTCATCCTGTGTCCCTTGCCAGCCGCTGCAATCAATGTAGATTTAGGGTATAGTACAGATACCTTTTTTCTTCGGCAGCAGCAGGCGGGTCACGCTCCCGATCATGTTATATAGAAAACACTCCTTCTCCAATAGAGGGGCCCACCTACCCTCACAGGGTGGCCTCGGCAGGCAGGATCAGACACCTGCTAGTCATGAAAACATTCTCCGAACAAGAAAAACGCCATATGCCTGCTTCCAGAGATTTCAAATAAAGCCATTTTATTGATTCCTGGTGTGTGGCAGTTCGCCACAGACTCCTTACGTGTTTTGCCTCAAACACGTTTTTTTTCACAGGTAGGCATTGTCGGCCACTCCTTCCTCTTTTTAAAAGTGACCCAGCCAATGAAAGACCTTTTGTACATCCCATAGTCTTTCCTCTGATAAACTTATATCAAGAGTGCGCATTGTGGACTATAAAAAGCATTTACATTTTCTTTACGGCAATGCAAATTATCGTTATCCATTAACAGGGCTGGACTGGCTACCGGGCGTTTTGGCATGCTGCCGAGCTGGGGGCTGATGTCACTGCGGTGGGGGCTAATTTCGTTGATGGAGACCTGCGTGGGCTTCGAAATAAACAAAGCAAAACGAATTTCGTTCAGCACACGCAGGTCCTCATCAACGAAATCAGCCCCCAGCTCGGCAGGATGCCAAAACGCCCGGTAGCCAGTCCGGCCCTGTCCCTTAAGCACTAGCATAGCAGCCCGAACCACTAGATGGAAGTACACCGAATTTAGCAGAAGGGTAGATTTTTGTTCACAAATCATGCTTTCAGTTATTTGGTGTAAATCCGTTAAGTAGTTGTTGAGAAATTTAAGGAAATTCAAATGTGTTTATGTGCGATGTGAAGTCTTTGCAAATAATGGCGAGCTTGTGCAAAGAACTGCAGGGCTCTGATTAGCTGCCAACACCTCAAACATGAATTGTTGGCAGCCATCTTAGCACTCTTCAGCCGAGTCCATAAAAAAAAAGTGAAGCAAAAGTAAAGGGTCTCAGTATGAATACCTGAACCCCAAGCCTTGGTCTTGGGGTCCCAGAGGAAAGCCAACAGGACACAAACGCATTTTTCTTCGCCTTGATTTCGCAGCAAAAAAAAATAAAGTGCAGGCTGCCATGCTTGTTTTGAAAAAGGCCTCCAGGTGGACTAGGTCGCAGGGGCATTTTCTAAAATGCATGGGGCCCCCCTCCTGAGGCTCATTGAGCCCTGGGGACCACCAACTCCCCTGGCCTTATTATTAACATAGGAGGGCCGGCGTGGACCGCCCTCCAGGGGCTCAAATGAGCCCCAGGGACCACCACCTCCCTGTGGCTTTATTTAATTAAAGGAGGGGGCCACCATTCAACTCAGAACCCTAAACAACTTCTACATAGCCCTGCTTTCAGCCATCGTCAGAAGCCATGGACTCAACATTGTATCCTACGCCGAACACACCCAGCTGATTCTCTCCCTCACAGACAAACCCACAGCCACCAAGACCAAGTTCCACAATGGGAAGAAAACAGTCGCAACCTGGATGATGGACAGCTGCCTCAAGCTCAACACAGACAAGACCAAGGTCCTCATCCTGGGCTCCACCCCCACCATCTGGGATGACTCCTGGATGCCCACAGCACTCGGAACTCCCCACACCCACGGACCATGCACTGAACCTCGGCATCATCCTAGACTCACCATTCTCAATGAATCGCTAAATCAAGGCCATTTTGTCCTTCTGCTTCCATACGCTTCACCTGCTCCATAAGATCTTCAAGTAGATCCACACTGACTCCAGGAAAACGGTCACCCATGCGCTTGTTAGCAGCAATGTCGGCTTCCGCAGGAGGCGGAAAGCCAGCTGGGACCATGGAGGCCTGAGGCTTCCCTTATGGTCCCCATCGTGCACACTGGGTGTCCTGGCATGGACCAGGCCACCCAGTGACACATGGCCAGGCCCTGGGAGATGGGGTCCCCAGGGCTGAAATTGGCCTGGGGAGGGGGCCTCACTCCTCCCTCCTTGAAGTATGGTCGGGGGTTGGGGTACCCAGGGACCAAATAGGCCCTGGTTGTGAGCTACATGGCCCCCTCCACCATTCAAATATGGCCTGGCCTCAGGGGATGGGGTCCCTGGGGCTGAAATTGGCCCAGGGAGGGGTGCCACACATCCCCTCTCCCCTACTGAACTTTGGTGGACCCAGGGCACAAACCCCCCCCCCCAAAAAAATGGAGGGACTGTCAGAGCTGCCAAGTTTTCAGTATGCATCTGTGCGGTATGTCTTTGTTTGCAGCGTGACTATATGTGACATTTGGATACCTTGTGTGACAATTTGAGTTGTACTGTCACAAGCTTTTTTAACAAGAAACTGTGGAAATTCATTGTTCTGTTTCTTTCTTTGTATTCAAGAGCACATGTGAATGATTACCCAAATATTCTGCAACTAAAGATAACATCTGCAGAGGTGAGACACACACCTATTTGAGCTCGTAGATGACCAGCAAAAACATTGCAATAAGGCTAGCACCTTGGTAACCATGACAGCCCCTGTTATCCTGAAACAGCATCAGGCAGAATTTCTTTGTGTCAGTGACTGGGAAAATAAACACCCAGTAAGCACTGAAGTAACATGAGGATTGGTTAATTATGTGACAATCTTGTGTGCTTGTGAATTGCAGAGAAATTGTTTAAACGCATTAGTATGACCCGCAATGCGTGGCACTTGGCAGGGCTGGACTATCCCATTTATGCTGTATGCAAGCAACATCATGGCATGTGCCATCACTGTGTATAACGTCACAACGTGTGACATCACAAAAGGGCATTACAGGAAATGACCTACCTGGAAGTGACATCACAAGAAGTGACATCAGATATTAAGACCTCAGACATATGCTTCTCAGTTATGTCATGAGTACAGTTAAGCACACTATGAGATTTTGCATCTGGGTTGTGCCGAAAATGTGGCGCAACACTGACATCCAATCTGGGCCTCAACTTATACATAACTTTTTTTAAACACTGCCATAAAGAAATTGACAAAAAGGAGAAGCATGGTAGTAGTTCTGCTTCATTGGTTGCAAAGTCTGCATTTTAAAATATTTTATGGGGTTAAGGCACCCACTGCAAGGATCTTTGTGTGCCCAATACATCTCATGGAATAGTAATAATGGTAAAATAACCCTGGAGTTTAACATTTTGCTGGAGAAATCTGTGTTTTGTGCATTCCTAGATTTGAATAAAATTAGTATAGAAGATTAATGTGTCTCCTGCAAAGCACATCATGTAATACACAGATGATAGAGTTTTTATTTATGTTGATGGGTAAGTGGGTTACCACTGTGAACACAGATATCCTTTTGTTACTTGCAGATCTTAAATTGTAATCCTTCTAATATAGCACAGTGATCTATGAAATACATGTGACTCCTACATCTTGCAACCCTTGCTAACCTATGTAACACATCTTGTACATTGATTTACACACTTACTTGATTTATTGTCAATGTATAATGTGAATGTTACGAAAAGCGCTCTGACCCCCTGCATTTGGGATGAGAAGCGCTATAAAATAAATACCATAGTGCTATTTAAATTATTATTTGTGTAAATGCTTGGACAGACTAACAAATCTGATATTCTTACAGTGCATGCACTTATACACAGAGACCGAACAAAGTCAAAAGCATGTCTCTCTTAAGTACCTGTGAAGCAGAAAACATGCAGATGCTGCTGAACGTGTCCCGGTGGCTGAAAAATACACCGGGACAAGTTCAGCATATTCCTGGGGCACCCAACTTCCTGACAGGGTGGACGGCATCCACCCTATGAAAATAGTGGGTAGATGCTGTGCACCTGAGTGCACCTCTGACTTGTGTCCTAGGTGGGGCCAAAATCAGCCAAGGAGGGGAGTCGCACAGCCCCTCAACTCCATTGAAATTTCAGCTACCCCGACCCCCTTATTTAGAGGGGGAAAAAGATAATGAACAAGGTGAAACAAAGGGTAGAAAAAACAAGCAGAAAATGCAAAACAGAGGGCAGAAAAACAAATAGTAAAGGCAAAACAGAGGACAGAAAAATGATCAGAAAAGACAAAACAAAGGGTAGAAAAACTAGCAGAAAATACAAAGCAGAGCAGAAGAGGGCAAAACTGAGGGCAGAAAAATGAGCACCATAGGCAAAACAGAAGGCAGAAAAACAAGCAGAAAAATCAATAACAGAGCAAGAGAGGGCAAAACAGAGAGCACTCAGAAACTCATGCACCCACTCACAGACCCACTTAGACACTCACGCATCCACTGACAGACCCACTCAGAGACTCACGCACCCACTCACAGACTCTCCCACCGACTAACAGACCCACTCAGAGACTCATACACTCACTCACAGACCCACTGAAAAACTCATGCACCCATTTACAGACCCACTCAGACATGCATGCACTAACTCACAGACTGATTAATACACTCATGGAGGCACTTGAAAATCCACTCAGACACTCTCACACCTACACACAGACCCACTGAGATACTTACTCAGACACTCATGCACCCACTCAGACTCCCATTCATAGGTCTATGAGTGGGTGCATGAGTCTGAGTGGGTCTGTGAGTGGGTGTGTGAGTCTCTTAAAGGCTCTGTGAGTCAGTGCATAAGTTTCTGAGTAGATCTGTGAGTGGGTGAGGAAGAGTATGAGTGATCCTGTAAGTTGGTGCATAAGTGTCTGACTGGGTCTGTGAGTTGGTGTACGTGTCTGTGTTCATCTGTAAGGGGGTGCATGAGTGTATGAACGGGTCTGTGAGTGGCTGTGAGTGTCTAAGTTGTTCTGTGGGTGGGTGCATGAGTGCCTGAGTGGGTTCTGCTCGATTTATGACCTCTTTCTGTTAGTTTCTGACCTCTATTTTGCCTCTTTCCGCTATTTTCTCACCTTTATTTTGCCTTTCTGCTTGTTTCTGACTTCTAGTTTGCCTCTTTGTGCTAATTTCTGACCTTTGTTTTGCCTCTTTCTACTCATTTCTGACCTCTATTTTGTTTCTTTCTGCTAATTTCTGACCTTTATTATGCCTTTTTCTGCTCCCTTCTGACCTATATTCTGGCTCTTTCTGCTCCCTTCTGACTTCCCCCGAGGTCACGGCCCTAGCTGGCTGTGGAAGCTGGCATTCCTCTTACTCGATGGGAACTGCTGGAAATGCAGCTCCCTGAGTGCAAGAGCAATTGTTTAATCTCGTTCCCTTACCGCATGTCTGCAAGCAGGGAAAGAGAGGAAACCTCTGCTTTCAGCAAACGGGAGGCCTTTGACAGCTCCCGCCCACAAGAACCAGAGGGTTTGCTTTTGCTTGGGAGGAGCTGTCAAAGCTCCCCTGAGCAAAGCAAATAGCTATGTCCCGGGATGCCCCCCCCCAGGGACATAGTTAGAGCCCTGGGGGCTGTAAGTTCTCAAGGCCATTTTGGGCCCAAGGAAGGGGGCCACGTTGCCCCCCTCCTTTCTTATGCATGGGCAAATAATTAGTACATGACAATAGCTAACGTCAGAAATACTCTACTACCACAATTTTTCTCCACATTCATATAAGTGTTTCATTTTCCAAATTCACATCACAAAATTTGTTTTGCATTTTTCATAAACTATGAACTCTCTAGTATTATTATGCAAAGTTTCAAACTTCTACTTCATTTCTACACATATTTGCACCTACTTTCTAAATGGTGCATGCTGTTAGAAAGCATCAAAAACACTAGGCCACTTCAGTTAACTGCACAATTTCATTAGTATACTTAAATAAGGAATATGTGCATACTAACTGTATTAGTGCAATTTTGTGTATATGCATTAGTATTTTTTTATATGTGTGTTTTCTTAATCTCACATTTAAAAGCACGCTTTTACGCTTGTCTCATTTTCATACGTCACTGTGTCTAACATGTGGAAAGTGCACTTTCAGGCTTTCGTCTCTTCAATCAATAAATGACTTGTACATTGTGATTTTTAAAATTGTGCTACATCACCTTCCTGTTCAAAAACAATACTTCCCACATTGCAGACCCCTTGCTCAGATCAGATACCAATCAATGGATCATAGGCCAATTTATCTGCAATTATGTGTCAGTCAATGCTATGAAGTGAATTATGTATAATCCACATATGAATCAATGCAGTGACATGCCAAATGCATTTTCCATTGCTAGTCAATAATACCATGATGGACTAAGGTATTTTCTCCATATTCCTCACATGCCAGTCAATGCCAAGATGTGCCACTGGAATTCCCCCACATGTCAGTCAGTTTGCCTGGATCTTAACCGAAAAAAGGTCAATGCCAGAATATTGACCATATACTACCCACCTTATGTCAGTAAAGGCCACACGTGTCATATTAATACATGTCAGTGACTGGCATGCTTTACTATATGTAATAGCAATAGGTCAATTTATTCAAATGCCCATGCATTCCACCTTAAGTCACTGTATGTCACTGTGTGGCAAGGGTCCCCTTTTAATACATCAATGTGCACTAGGTATTCACAATTAATGTGTTCATTGCAAATTATTAACTAAAGGTAGTATTGTTTGCCTACCATACGTAGGTGAACAGATCAAGCTTAAACATTATGCAACATGTGAAACAGCCTATTGTATTTACTTAACAAGTTGCCGTATTAATTATTACGGAATGAAGACATATAATGCCAAGAATATCGAATTTTAGTAACATATATTTAAAAATGAAAAGTTCCCGGTTGTCAGACATCTTATTGAATTGGAAGAGGATGTGTTCTCACGGCTGGAGCTGCCGACTTTGGTGCTGGAAACCAAGGTTCGAGCCTCGGGGTCGCATCCACATCCTGTGATTCTGGGCAAATCACTTAATCTCACCGTGCCTACCAAAAAATGAATGTGTCCTTGTGTAAGGTAACTAGTGTTCATGTAAAGCGCTCCAATACCTTCGGGCCGAGTTCGCGCTATATGAATCTGCAAAAAAATTAAAAAATTATATCACATAATGAGGTGTCATTTCAGATGGCGTAAACAGTCTTAGGGGCATATCAGCAAGGCGAGGCGATAGAATTATCGCGGCTCTTTCGGCCGAAAAGCTGCGATAATTTTATCTCCTAATTAGCAAGCTCACGCTAACGCGTGAAAACTTGCGTTAGCGTAGGAATTCCCAACGCCCAGCTTTGCATCTCTAATGAGATGCAAAGTGGGCGTTCCTGACCTGACATTACAGGAGAAATGTCGCTAAGCAACATTTCTCCTATCATCAAGCCCCACGCTATGAAGTATAGTGGCAAGAAAAGTATCGATAACCCCTGTTATCGCTACTTTCCTTACGCCTGCTTCAGGACTGACTTAGCCATGATATGCTATGGAAGGTGGATATCATGGCTAGGTTTGTGAGTCCCTATCATCAAGCTAACGCCACATTGCGTGAGATTAGCGCTGGGTTTCCAGCGATAATCTCACATTAGGCAGTTAGCGTGAGGATTCTTATCGCTTTTGAGATAAGCGTTGCTAATAGCGCGCTATCTCAGCGATAAAAATCCACGCTAGCCGGCGATAATTATCCTAGCGCTAAGTGCGCTTAGCGATAATTATCGCCGGTTGTTGCTGATATGCCCCTTAGAGTTTTCCAGAGGATGTGGCAGTATGAAAAGACTAATGCGAAATACATACTGGATTGTGAGGCTGCGCAGTATATATCCAAGAGGGCTGAACCGAATGCAAATCATGAATCGTTTTCTGGGATCAATAACATTCATTAAGATTACAATAGACAGAGCTGGAAAACTACTCAACTTTAAAATAGCAGAAACGATGCGGGAAACCTTCGAGACATAGGAGCTACTCCCACCATAGCAGAACAAGGTCAGGACATGTTTCATCCAAGTGCAATCTAATGAGAACTGCATACTCTTGGCGATATTTAGAAGTTTTTTTTTTTTACTTTAAATAAATTCAGAGGAGTTCATGAAATGGAAATTATTGCTATAATTATATTCATTTGTATTTCTTTTGTAGAAATTAATGCGTTGAATGAAACAACAATTATCGATTTCCTGACGAAGTAATAACATTTCAAAATATGTTGAAGGTACATAACAATATTGTAGAAGTAAAACAGCCAAAATATTAACAACAAAAAATACACATTAAATTCAATTGACCATAAAACATTGCTATGTTTAACAAATGAATTACCAAAGGAGGAACTGGGAAAAATAGCGTACAATAAAAAAACGTGCCAGAATTACGTGGGTTACAATCTTATGACACTTCCACCTGTGAACTGAGGAACTTCAATACACTCCTTTATTAAAATCAGAAGAATTGGTGTGCTTGAATATTTATCAAATCTTTTGTGTTCGGAGTATTGCCCTTATATAAGTAAATGCATAATGTGTCCCTGCTTTCGCCAAAGGTCATGAAATGCTGCTGTTATCCCTATATGTCACATGCCAGTAAAGAAATGCTGCTCAAATGCATGCCCCATATGCAAGTCAATAACTCCATGGTCAAAACCTGACCTTTTTACACGGCAGTTATTTGTTTAACACTGCTTTTCTGCACTGTTGTTTTATTTAGAATGCGAGACACGTATTAAATTGGTATTGTTTTCTCGCAATTCTATTTTAATACACCACTTCACTGTCTTTTGTTAGCACTGCACTCCTTTCAATTGTCCTATCATCCTACTATGGTTGGTTTTCCCATTCCAATCCTCTGACAACCTTGGACCATCCACGAGTGAAATCACTCCCATTTAGATGTTCTCTATGATCAAGAGAAGCATCTCATTTTGGATTGGATAACCAGATGATAAGATTGATCACACAGACAATGGATGGGTATCCAATAATTCCGCTCTAAGGTCCTTCTCGATCGCATCTGGTTGTCTCTTTCTTCTTCTTTTTCTTGCTTCTGTTATTTTACTCTCTTCTCTGTTCTGTGGGACTTATTAGCCCTCTATTTTTTGCATTCCCGCTCATTCAGCAGGATTTGACTAGACCCCCAGTTCTTTGTTTTGTTTTTTCAGATCCTATTCCATGCCATGATGTTTTTCATGAATTCCCCAAATGCAAATCAGCGCTGTAATGCTCATCATTTACCAGAGATTTGCATGGCAGTGTGAAGATATAGCCACCATGTGTTAGTCATCGCTAAGCTTTGCCCTATATGCCCACCATATGACATCAAATATCAGATATTTCCAAGCGAATCCCCTTATGCCGGTTATTGTCAGAGATGTCCCGCAGTACTAGACCAAAGTCATTAAGAGTACCATCCAACCTCTGCTTTACAGTACTTGCTATGACGCAATGCTCACTGTAAGAATGTCAAATGTGCTGGTCTGTTAGTATCTACACATATAACATTTTAAGTATCATCATTTTTTTTTATAGCTAAACTATTTTAAGTTTCAGTATAAGTTTATTCAGCATAAAACAACATGCAAGAAAAACAGCAAGTACAGTAAAGTACATTACGTTATGGTAGAAATGTATCTAGAAATATTCTAGTGGAGAAGGAGGAAAGGGAGGAGAGAGGGTAGGAAGGGAAGGGTAGCAAGGGAAATGAAAATACATATATTATTATAATCTCATACTATTACAATCGAAAAGGAGAAATAACACATAAAATTCATATCTATATGCATAAAAGACAATTTTAAAAGGTAAAAACAAAAGTTACACTAAGAAATAACATCAAAGGGAATATTAATGAAAACTATTTAAACAGACCAAAGACAACAAGTGTATCAAGGAGGTTTCCGAACTTCATCAGAGGCTTGAACTGATGGATTGGTGTGAGAAGCTGTATAAGTTAAATATGTGGATATAGGAAGCCATAACAGATCTCGTTTAACCCCTTCGGTGCTCATGACGGAATGGTTCCGTCATGACCCACGGTTGAGCTGTGCTCATGACGGAACCATTCCGTCATGACCACGCCCGCGCAAGATTCCGTCAGCACAGCGGCGGAATCTGCGCAGCATCGAAGGGGTTAATGGACACTGAAATAGGGGTAACATAATTGGTATCAAGTCTGTGATGAAAACAAACTGCATTCCACCAAGCTCTAAAAGTGACTTTGTTGGCCTGTTTCCAATTAGAAGTTATTAAATGAAGATCTATTGCCAATAACAGATCCACTAGTTTGAAATTGGATGGAGATTGGGTCCAGGAAAGTGCTAAAGAGCCTAGAAAAACATTAGAAGGGGAGAAGGGAATGGTTGTCTTAAATATTTTGTTAAGTTGAGACCAAACTAATTGCCAAAAATGGTACACGGGGATACAATCAAAAAGCATGTGTTTTAAATTAGCATTTGTGCAGGGGCAGGACCAAAAACTAGATGTAGAGTTTGTAGAGAAGGAGGCTAATTTTGCAGGAGTAAATAAAAGGTGTTGATAAACAAAATAAAGGGTTTGAGATGTGTTAGCAGCTCTGGAAGTTTCATGAATTTTAAGCCATAACTTATCCCAAAAAGGGGTTGCCCAACATTCTATGAGATCTTTTTCCCAAGCCAATTCAACCTTTGTTTTGCTCCGATCAGAAGAAAGAAATAAGCATTTATAAAGAGAAGAGGCTGAGGAAGAAATAGATAGTAAAGGAAATAGCAAGGAACTGCTGAAGGAAGGAGGAGGTATCGATGGTAAGGATTGAAGGTATTGGGAAAGAGAGGCATGTAAAAGATCATATTGAGTTTTACAGGAGGTGGTAAGGAAAATTGTGCTTGAAGATCCAAAAAGGGTAAGGGGTATTATTAAGTAATAATTGTGAGACCCAAAATAGCCTCTTAGCTCTCCATGATTTCCAGTAAATGGTGCGGTTTTTAATGCATAATAATTTATTATGCCAAATGGGTTGTAGATCGAACGAAGAAAAAGAAGGGTGAAAGGAGGGTAAGAGTGGAGCAAACATTTTACGAGTATGTGAGATGATTGGAGTTCGAAAGGAAGAAACATTGATGGTAAAAGCAAGAGATTCATTAAAGTTGAAAAGTGACATAAGGTAGCTATCTATAGTCAACCAGATGGGAGGATGTGTGTTCTGTTCAAGAGATAGCCAACAGGAAGCTTGTTTTAAAGAGAAAGCATAATGATATTTTTTTAAATCAGGAAATTTAAGACCACCCGTAGTTTTGTCCGCCTTTAAAAAAGATAATGCTATTTGGGGAGGTTTATTTTTCCAAAGAAATTTCGTTAAAAGAGAATCAATTTTTTTAAAGTAAAATCCAGCAAAAATGTACAAGGATCATGGAGATAATATACAGAACTAAAGGAGAAACCATCACCTTAATAGAGTCTAGATGTCCCCACCAAGAAAGAAAAAGTGGGTGCCAACGATCAATGGAGTCAGATAAAGTTTTTGTTATGTGATCAAAGTTCAATTTTAGCGTATCTGGAATGTTTGAAGAAAACCACAGGCCCAGATATTTGATCTTGGAAGTTTGCCAAGAGAAACCAGTAGAAATAAAATCATGTTTAAGACAAAACACATTGAGGGGGAGGACTTCACACTTATCTGAATTAAGACGATAACCAGATAGTTGAGAAAATATATCAACCTGTTTCATGAAAGAGGGAATGGACATAGAAGGGTTAGAACAATATACAAGAATGTCATCTGCATAGACAGACATTTTAACATGGGAGGTGTCAAGTTGAAAACCGGTAATTTGAGCATCCTGTCTAATTCTAGTTAAAAAGGGTTCTAATGCTATTATAAATATAAGAGGAGAGAGGGGACATCCTTGACGTACCCCCTAAGAATAGGAAAATAATCTGAGATTTCCCCATTAACAAAAATAGAAGCTCTAGGACCTGAATACAATAACGAAATAAGGGATATTAACTTAGGAGGAAACCCTGTCCATTTTAGTGCCTGAAACATAAAATCCCATCCAATCCTATCAAATGCTTTCTCTGCGTCTAAAGCAATAGCTGCAATAGGATAATCAAGAGAGGAAGCTTTACTAAGAATGTTAAAAAAGACTCTAGTGTTATCAGATGATAAACAACCTTTTGCAAAACCTGATTGTTCAGGGCAAATAAGATCAGGTAAAATGGGATCAATATGAAGAGCAAGGATTTTTGCAAATATCTTATAATAAAGATTAACTAAAGAAATTGGACGATAGTTTTTGCAAAGAGTGGGGTCTTTGTTATCTTTGGGTATTAAACAAATCATGGCTTCCTGAAAAGTTCCAGAAGAGGCACCTGATGTAATAAAAGAATTAAAAAGCAATAGAAGACAGGGAAGAAGCAGATTGGCAAAATGCGCATAAAATTCAATAGTAAAACCGTCTGGACCCGGAGCCTTCCCCTTTTTTAGGGCTGAAACAGCGTGAGTAATTTTAGAAAGAGTAATATCCGTATCCAAAGATGTAAAGTCAGTATTGTGAGATGAAGGATGATCAATAGATTGAAAATAAGTAGAACGATTAGTAGAAGACGGTTGTTGTTCAGGAGTGTATAAAGTTTTATAAAAGGAAACAAACTCATTTAAAATGTCATTATCTCTGAATAAGGAAATACCAGCATTATTTCGTATAGACTCTATTTTAGTCCGATCACGCCGTATTTTCAAATAATTAGCCAATAATATTCCCATTTTATTTTGATCTCCATAATAAGGAGCGCTGCTCTTTAAAAGATATAAAGAAGCAGCTTCAGTAGTTGATTTATTAAACTGAAATTTTGAATCAATACGTTTTTTTAATGAAGATTCAGAATTTGAGTGATAGTAAGTATACTCAAGTTGTTTGATCTCCGCAAGCATTTGGGAATTTTTAGCTTCAAAAGATTTCTTCTTCTGAAAAACAAATTTGATAATAAAGCCTCTAGCCGCAGCTTTAAATGAGTCCCAGATCATAACAGGAGAAGAATCCGGAGTAGAATTAAAGGAAAATAATTCGGAAGCAAAAGAAGTGAAATGGCTTGTAAAATTAGGATCAGATAATAAAGTATTATTGAAACGCCATCTGCGTGCATGAGTAGTAAAGGGTAATAAATCAAAGTCAACAGAAACTGGAGCATGGTCTGATATTAAAATGGATCCGATCTCAGAACGGGAAACTAGTTGAGAAAGGGATTTACTAAAAAAGAGATAATCTATTTGGGATTGTGAGTGGTGTGAGGGGGAGTAAAAGCTGTATTCTCGAGTGTCAGGGTTACAAAGCCTCCAAATATCGACTAGGGATTTGCGTTGTATAATGGAAGTAAATTGGGAATGCATCTTAGTCTTAGAGAATTTAACCAAAGAATGTATATCCAAAATGGGGTCGAAGACCTGATTACAATCACCACCAAAAATAATATATTCATCGTCAAATAAAAGGAGTTTTTCAGATATGTGAGTCCAAAAAGTATTATCAGCAGTGACTGATGCATAGGTATTAAAAAGGACTAAAGGTATTTGATTTAAGAGAAGTTTGACTATTATCCAACGACCTTCCGAATCACATTCTTGATGAGTGACTGACACCTGGTATTTTTTAGGCCCAGATCTCTGTACTGGGGTGAATGTATAACATTGTTCTGCATTCTGTCCATCAATAGTTCTTTTTGCATTTGTCACCCCGAGTGGGACGGGTATGCTCAGAAGTGAGTCCCGTGCTCTCCATGCCACTTGAATCAAGCTATCCTGGCTGAAGAGGGGTGAAACCCCGAAACCGGTCCTAGGATGCTTGTTTCCAGTCCAGGGAGGACCTGGCTTGGCAGCTCGGACTGGACTGTTCCCATGAGGTACAGGGTCAAGACTGATTTGCATATGACTGGGTTCAAACTGGAACGGCATGGTGAGCAAAAAAATGATGGACTTAGGCCCAGATCTCTGTACTGGGGTGAATGTATAACATTGTTCTGCATTCTGTCCATCAATAGTTCTTTTTGCATTTGTCACCCCGAGTGGGACGGGTATGCTCAGAAGTGAGTCCCGTGCTCTCCATGCCACTTGAATCAAGCTATCCTGGCAGAAGAGGGGTGAAACCCCGAAACCGGTCCTAGGATGCTTGTTTCCAGTCCAGGGAGGAACTAGCTTGGCAGTTCGGGCTGGACAGTTCCCATGAGGCACAGGGTCAAAGACTGATTTGCATATGGCTGGGTTCAAACTGGAACGGCATGGTGAGCAACCAAATGATGGATTTAGGCCCAGATCTCTGTACTGGGGTGAATGTATGACATTGTTCTGCATTCTGTCCATCAATTGTTCTTTTTGCATTTGTCACCCCGAGTGGGACGGGTGTGCTCAGATGTGAGTCCCGTGCTCTCCATGCCACTGGAATCAAGCTATCCTGGCTGAAGAGGGGTGAAACCTCGAAACCCATCCTAGGATGCTTGTTTCCAGTTCAGGGAGGACCTGGCTTGGCAGTTTGGGCTGGACTGTTCCCATGAGGAACAGGGTCAAGACTGATTTGCATATGGCTGGGTTCAAACTGGAACGGCATGATGAGCAAAAAAATGATGGATTTAGGCCCAGATCTCTGTACTGGGGTGAATGTATGACATTGTTCTGCATTCTGTCTATCAATAGTTCTTTTTGCATTTGTCACCCCGAGTGGGACGGGTATGCTCAGACGTGAGTCCCGTGCTCTCCATGCCACTGGAATCAAGCTATCCTGGCTGAAGAAGGGTGAAACCCCGAAACTGGTCCTAGGATGCTTATTTCCAGTCCAGGGAGGACCTCGCTTGGCAGTTCGGGCTGGACTGCTCCCATGAGGCACAGGGTCAAGACTGATTTGCATATGGCTGGGTTCAAACTGGAACGGCATGGTGAGCAAAAAAACGATGGATTTAGGCCCAGATCTCTGTACTGGGGTGAATGTATGACATTGTTCTGCATTCTGTACTCAATAGTTCTTTTTGCATTTGTGACCCTGAGTGGGACGGGTATGCTCAGACGTGAGTCCCATGCTCTCCATGCCACTGGAATCAAGCTATCCTTGCTGAAAAGGGGTGAAACCCCGAAACCGCTCCTAGGATACTTGTTTCCAGTCCAGGGAGGACCTGACTTGGCAGTTCTGGCTGGACTGTTCCCATGAGGCACAGGGTCAAGACTGATTTGCATATGGCTGGGTTCAAACTGGAGCGGCATGGTGAGCAAAAGAACGATGGATTTGGGCCCAGATCTCTGTACTGGGGTGAATGTATGACATTGTTCTGCATTCTGTCCATCAATAGTTCTTTTTGCATTTGTCACCCTGAGTGGGACGGGTATGCTCAGACGTGAGTCCCGTGCTCTCCATGCCACTGGAATCAAGCTATCCTGGCTGAAGAGGGGTGAAACCCCGAAAACGGTCCTAGGATGCTTGTTTCCAGTCCAGGGACGACCTGGCTTGGCAGTTCGGGCTGGTCTGTTCCCATGAGGCACAGGGTCAAGACTGATTTGCATATGGCTGGCTTCAAACTGGAACGGCATGGTGAGCAAAAAAATGATGGATTTAGGCCCAGATCTCTGTACTGGAGTGAATGTATGACATTGTTCTGCATTCTCTCCATCAATAGTTCTTTTTGCACCTGGTATTTTTTATGACATAAAATAGAGACTCAATTTTTCTTGCCTAGAGCTTGGAAAGAAAAAACATTACCTACCCAACAACGTTTCAATTTAGACGCTTCAACATCAGATAAATGTGTTTCCTGAATTAATGCTATATCGGCATTTAATTTGGGTAAATGGGTTACTACCAGTTGTCTTTTTATAGGATTGTTTATTCCCTTAACGTTCCAAGAAACAAGTCTAAAAGTAAACAATCAATTTAACTTGAACATATATTATGCAAACAACAAGAAAACCTAAATCCTTACTAAAAGTAAAATAAAGAATAGAATGAATATGAAACCAATTGAAAATAACTTGAACAGTCATTATGCAACCAATAGGAATACAAAATCCATTACTGAAAGAAAGATAGATAATAGAACAACAAGAAATGAAATAGAAAGTCCGGATCAGTAATCGGAAAGAAAGAGGCATGAGAAAACAATCTTCAAATATAAGAGGAAAGAAGAGAAAAGGGAAAAAGAAAAGGAAAGCAATAAAAAAGGAGGAGTAGGGAAAGGGACAGAGAAGGAGAAAACACTGAACAGGGAAACAAAACATGTCAGACGACATTCTATGGTGAGTAAAAAGGTCAAGAAGACATACCACAATGAGACAATACGAATGGGGATGGAGGAACCACATAAGGGAGGCAGCACACCGGACGGAAGACTCCAAGAGGGCGCAGCAAAGGGAGATCAGCCTCCCGGCATAAAACGAAGAAGTCAAAAATCAGGGAAACATAGAACCACACCTGATAAAAAGAGAAGAAAAAACATTAGGAGGGTGACACGGAACATAACAAAATATAACAGAAGGAGTAAAAAGTACAAAGAGCGGCAACATTAATGGGACAAACAAAACAAAACAACTATAGTTGGGGAGTGTCCATGGCGTCATCTCTGCAGTTGTTCAGGAATTGTTGAAGAAGCACAGGATCTTCATAATTTGTCGTTTTATTATTGTAAGTCACTTTAAAGAGACACGGATTAAACAGTCCATAACGTGCATTCAGGGTACGTAGAGCTGGTCTCATGTCTAAAAATGGTTTCCGCCGATCTGCAGTGGGTTTGGTTTAATCTTGAGCAAGAAAGAGATTTGAACCCTTCCAAGAAAGTCTTCCCTTCTGTTTGGCAGCCTGGATGACTTTAATCAGATCCGTGTATTCTAGAAAATACACCTCTAGGTTTTGTTGCAGAGGATGAAAAGTTGGATGAGAGAGAGAACTGACCTAAGCGATGAGCTCACTGACTATTCAATGGAGGAGAGCTTGGAAGTCCAAGAAGTGTTGGCAAAAAGGATTAAAAAAAGGATATAGGATTAAGACCTTCAAGTCTCTCCGCAAGACCATAAATTCGTAGAATATTGCGTCTATTGCGGTTTTCCAAATTTTCAACCTGTTGCTTAAGATATTGGATTTCTCTGTGCATACCTGGAACCTGATCTGAGACTACCTGCATTGAAGTCACTTTTCCCTCAAGTTCCGCAACTTGTTGCTCGGTATGAGACCAGTTATCTTCAAGACTCTGAAGACGAGCATTGGTTTCAGCCATGTATTATTTAAGCAAGCGTATTTCTTCAAGTAAAAGCTCCATGGAAATGGAAGAGGAAGAATTAGTAGGAGAAGGAGGATTTGTCTTCGCTCGTTTTCCTGATGCGGAGGAGGGTATTTTCGAGTTAGGTTTAGAGGATGGACGTGACGTCGCAGAAGAGGAGCATTTTATTCCAGCAGAGTCATTAGAGATTTCATCCATATTTTCCTGTAGAACACTAAAAGGATTATTGTCCTCTAACAACGTGCAGTTAGAATTGACTTGTTGTGCATTACTGCGGTTAGAGCGAGCCACTATAGCAGACGAAATGTGAGAAGAAAATACTTGGCAGGTGGGCTCCAGACTCAAAGATAGCGACTAAGAGACTGAGTAATGCTGAATGGAATTGAAAAGTCTATAAATACATGTCAAAAATGTACATCGTCTCCATATGAAGTCAATGGTGAAGAAAAAAAAAGAATCATTTGCTATTTAAGTACCAGTGAGCATATTAGGAGCAAACTTGTATGCCCATTCAAGAAACCAAGTTGATTTGAGGAGATATACAGTTCATTACTGAGGAGATATTAAGAGGTGATCCAGAAATGCCATTAAAAAAAATAAACTGTCCATAGGCATTAAATAGGTGACAAGAAAAATAAAACTGCTGTCAATAAGACACTTAGAATTATAAAAAACACACCTCAGAGCGGAATATGAGGTAGAAAATCGGCGGACTCACGGGGAGTGGCAGGAACACAAAATGGTGGCCGTGACTCGGAAACGAGCCGCGATCAGTAATGAGAGCTGGGAAAACACATTGCGCGCTCACCCCGTGTCACCGCACTGCTTCTGTTGTAGGTAGAAGACGTTCCGCTGCATGGAAAAGCGGCTTCGGGAACCTGACATCCACGTTGGGAGCCCGGAGGAGGCCCGTCGCTCTACACTCTCCCGGAGCTCCTTAGAGCGGCGGTCAATCCCTCGGGCTCCTAAGCCACGCCCCCACCTTAAGCTATTTTAAAATGTGGACTTTGCAACTAATTAAGCAGAACAGATTTACTGCCATGTCTCTCCTTGTTGCCAATTTCTTTGTGGAAGTGTTTTTACAAATTAAAGTTATAAATGCTTCACTTTTTTGGCACAACCCCTAAGCAATTTGTTAAATCTCTTAATGAGCTGAAATGTACTCATAAAAGACCTGCGAAACATGAGATGAGGTGTTAAGATCTGATGCCACTTTCTGTCAGGTCATGGATTGTGATATCACTTCCTGTTAAGCTGTGCAATGCTGATGCACTGTGATTTCATGCGCCTTCAATGTCACTTGCATATTGCCTAACTTGGTAAGTCCCCCCACTTCTTTTTTTAGGAATTGTGCCCTGATTGCATAGCCTGTTCTCACGAGCACTCTGAGACCGTTATTTGTGAGGCTTTGGTATATCAGTGCATATTTTACCTCGCCATTCCCTGTGACTGACTGGATACAAACTACACTTAAGTACATAATTCAGGTTTTCACAGGAAAACCTAACATGTGTAGACTTTCGCAACCTTTGCGTATTTTTGAAGTTTGTGACTTCGTACACCCACCCCTCAACTCAAGCCAGTTGTCTAAGTCTTAGGAAACTTGGGGATGACTGGGCAATCCTTTAAAAAAATATTGTGCGTTGTGCTGGACTTTAGGAACCATATATGAGCGTGAAGACACACAATTGCTAACACCTACTTTTTGAGGTTTTCAGAAGTAGCAAAGGTAAACAGTCTGCACTTACTTTTGGGACGTGACACATGCTGACTTAAGTGGCAAGGTTTTTTTCTAGTGACATGTGCATGTTACATAAAAATGAGGACTAATTGTATGAGAAATATGACTGCAAAAATATTTTAGAGTGTGTAAATGAAAAGCTTAGGACCTGTTAGAAATTATGATATTAGCTAACATAGTGTTTGAGATCACCATATTATTTTACAAACAGGCTGACCCTAGTTTCATGTTATGGCTGCTAAAATAATATAGCCTTATAGCCGGCTGCCGAGGACTATACCAGTTGTTAAAGGCCCTGAACCCGAGTTATAGGTTCGAGCCTTAGGCAAGGAACAATAACAAGGGTCAGGGCCTCTAAAAACAGGTATGGCCTGAGATATAAGGGCTATAAGGCTATTAAAGCAGTCCATTCACTTAAGGCAGAAGGTTCTAAATTAGGAAGGGAGAAACCTGAAGACAAACATTGGAATGTTGGAGCTCAAGGCTTATACCTTTTAATTGCTTTTACTACTAAAATGAAAAACGCCTGAAAGTTTCTTTTTGTGGGGTTGGAGGGTAGGAGCCTGTTTTACTTCTTGTGGTCGAGTTCAGTGCCACTTTCTGTTTTGCACATTGAGACAACTAGAGCCACCATCTTGACTCAGCCCTCTAGTCAGGGAGGGTCCATCATGGCTATAAAAAGTACACCGGGTGCAGACACGCGCAGGGGGCGTGCCAAAGGCAAGTCCGTCTGTGCCTCTCCATGTCCGCCGGAGGCTAGAAACACGGCCCGTTTTCCACCATGCAGCCAATTTATACATCAGATGAACTTCTTCAACTCAATGAGATAACGGTCAAGAACTGCGTGCATGTTACAGCTCTGCACAAACTACCCATCATTTCCAAAGAATGCAATTTCAAAGTGGGAGACTTCAAATCACACTTTAGGATAAGATAGGATAGGATGGTATTTGTAAAGCGCACTATACCCGAAGGTGTCAAGGCGCTGGGCAGAGAGAAGCAAAGAGAGAAGCACTATCAGCTGATTGAGAAGTGAATAGCCATGTTTTCAGATGTTTTCTGAAGACCGAGAGAGAGTTGGCATTGGCAATGAAAGGGGGGCAATTAATTCCAGAGCTTTATGTACCCCAGAACAGTAAACAAAGTGCAACACAGTCACAAGGTGCACATGTATCTGCTTAGCTGCAGATAATTGCCAAGACATTACTGGGAGCTATTTATCTTCTTAATTAATTTCAAACACTACCTGACATAGTCGTGGGATGCAGTCTTTAGAAAGACAACTTTACTCTGTTAGGAGACCTAAACTTACATTTCGAGGAGGATGGCTGTGGCAATGCCAACATTTTAGCTCAAGATCTAGCAGCTATACAATCAACTCAACTTGTTAAGACACTTACACACAGGCTAGGCTATCTTCTCGACCCTATCTTTACAAGCGTGATAAGTATGGCCTCAGATTATGCAATTCGAATTCTGTGATCGGGTCACTTCATTGTCCCCTTGTGGCTCGACATTCCCAGGACCACAGTCAAGCAGCCCACCTCCCCAGACTCAGACGGTCCTGGATAAAACTCGACGTTGGAGAGTGGATAAGCATACTCAGTGACTCTGCACCTAGGATGAAGGGGGATACTACAGAGAGGTACAGCAAATAAGAGAGTTGGCTAAACAACTCTCTGAATCCTTTTGTAAACTTCAAAGGTCTAATTGGACCAATGGCCGGCCCCATGGTTCATACCTGAGCCACTAGGCATTTTGCCAAACCATAGTTTTTCAGAGAGGATCCAAGCTACCAAGTCTAGAGTCCTTAGGACTACACAAAGGGACTTTACCTAGCTGTATCACTGTTCCTATTCCAAAGACTTCAAAGAATCCTATATGCAGCCTCCAAACAACTATAAAATATGTGCCTATGTGACCACATCATAGCAAATCTTTAAGTGCTCGATTTGCTACCCACTGAAGCACTACATAGATTTGTTGCACAGACAGCAAATCTATGTAACACCAACCAGCCAAAGACAAGAAACATCTTAGACACCTTTGGGAGTATTATGTAAAATGGCACACTGCTCCAGTCTACGCTGGGTGCCCCTTCCCTAGGTACATCCAGTGGAAACAGTGCCAGTGTGCCATATTGCATAGAAAATCCACCCACCACAGTACAAGTTAGGCGTGACTCTAATACACTTCTCACGTAGGCCATACTGCAGAGCCACACCCTTCCAGCCAAGCACAAGGAACAGTGTGTTCTCGTTCACCGAAAGCCCATCAATGCCTTTTCAGGAGTATTGAGTGCAATATAAATGCAACTACAATACAGTGCAACTCAGTGATGTGTCCCAGGTCTTTCCCAGATGCTGATCAATAACATGAAGTGTCAAAGATATCACTATGCGTGAGTTAGCGACATGAATCGTCTCTGGCATGCTCCAAGGCCAATCAATGCCACAATGTGCTCAGATATCCAGATATCAGATACCTCAGCCAATGCCCTGATGCACGATAGGTATTGCCTACTATGCTCACATTTTCAAACTTCACGCTTTGTGAAATGCAAAACTTTGTCAAAAAATGACCAATGTTTGTGATCAACTTGACGTCACAACTTCTTCCAGTTCCAGTATTGGTTTAAAAAAAATGGCATTCACATTTTTTTTTCTAGAAAACCACACATTATATATTCCCTGATCAGCTGATTTGATATCTTTTCGCTAAGATGTTCCTTGATCAGGGGTCATGATATCTTGGCTAAAATAACGACCTACAAAAATATGAAATCCACAAAATTGAGCACAATTATTGTCATGGTATGTAGACATAGAGGTAAGAGTTAAATCTATACTCCCTTATACATATTTACCTTGACTATATAGTGGATTTAATAGTTGTATTGATTGATGCTAATGACCTTGCTGTACAACCATTGTGATATTCCGCTTGCCAAATGCAATTTGCGTTGAGCTACTCCTTGCGCAGATTGTTGGGAGCAAACATCCTCTTCTGACTCCCCCTCAGGTGAAATGTGCTGTCTTGAAAAGGTTGCCAGCAAATGTTTAAGTTCAACAAAAACATCCCCCTGCTGTCTTTGGAGTAAATCTCGCATTGCAAATAACCCATAGGCACCTGCAGTGACTAAGGATTTAAAGTGTTCATCTAGTGAATAATGTACCAGCATGTCTAAAAATCAATCAAGTATCGTCACATAGGAGCATTCCAGAATTTTAGAAATTGTTAGACCAGTAGAACTAGGTAAAGAGAATTGTTTTTTTTTTCTCTTTGCACTGGGTGGCCCCTTCAAGACAACTGCTCAGAACGTCAAGATTTCGTGAAATGTGGCAGCAACAATACCAATGCTGATGTCTTGTTTTGCTAGAAAGGGGTCTGTACGACCGATGATTCTGCTGAGTTCGGTCGAAGGCCTCCCCCTATGGTCAAACACATTTGAATATGAATGCTTCCTGGAGAGATTGGGATGAAGGAAAATTACTTTTGCCTGTGAATTTTGGTAAGGTTTACAAACATAATACTAAACAATGATTGTGCATTTTTGTAAACGTTGCAAAACCTTTTTTGCAAACAAATTGTCTCTGAAAAAATGAAAAAGAACTGGTGCGCTAAAAGCATTGTTACTGATTTTTTACAACAAAATTTACTTTTGAAAAACAAAATTACAATTGCAACTTTGCAACTTTTGTAAAGGTTGCTAATCTGCAACGGTTTGAAGAAAACTACGCTGTTTGCAGGGGAAAACCCTTGCAACTACGTACACCCATTGTTTGGATTGTTTTTCCCAAGTGTATTTTGTATTCTATTATAGGTTACAAAACAAATGGCTTTATATGCTAGTCGGAAAAAAACTCGCATCCATTACTATCCATTACTAAAAGGAGCCACTTCCCCAGCGGCCTAATGGGGTTTTCCAGAGTCTAGTCTACCCGGCCCTGGAAATCATGGTTTCAATGGAGCCGCCAAACCCTATAATGAATTCAGCATTCTCTTTGCTTCCAAGAGTGAAACAAAATCAATTATGCATACTTCTGTGTATTGCTTTGATCTAAGAGGGGTGGATGAGGGCAAGCAACATCTTTTTAATAAGATACAAATGTCCCTATTCTTGCTAGGCAAGTTTGCCTCAGACATAGAACAACCTACAGAACAATAGACCCAGCTCCCAATAAATTTGAAAATTTATTTTTATTGATTTACACTGAAATAGAGAACACCAAACTTTACAGTTTTCATGATAGCAATATTACAACACAAGCATATGACGAGAACACCATTTCAGTCGGAATTAATTTTAACATAGTATAAAAGAACCTAAGGTTCACTTTAGAAATCATCCTCATTTCCATTTTATTATCATCCCATCTCTTATTCTCAACCAATCAGAGATATCTCACAGCCAGGGCGTCGTTTACTCAGTACTGTCGCTGCGCTCCAATACTGGAGTCCCATTAATGTCATTGTAGTCTTGGTCAGACCTCTACTCTTCTTCTAACTGTTTCCTTTTTGCTGTTGTGAATCACTGAAGGCGGCCTGGTGCCTGGGGGATCCGTCAATAACCTGATCATTTCCGTCCACATCATCAAATCATCTGTTCATTTTTCATCTCGTCGAACCTGTTACATTTGAATTTCTTCCGCAGTGGCCCATTCTGCCAACTTTGAGCCTAGCACTTAGCCAATGTGTGGCTATTCGTCTCTTAGCGAACAGAGTGCCCAGCAGGGTACGTTTTTCCCGGATTTTATCTTTTTTTTGCCATTGTTCCAGGTACACATTGTTTAATTGTGGGGACCACAATTCTAACTGTGCAGCAGGGCTGGACGGGGAACCCATAGCTGCCATGGCAAATTTTTTCAGACGAACCCCATCCATTGCGTAGCAAGCAAGTACAGCAAGCGAGCCTGATCATTATAAGGGAGGGCTTGTCGGGGTCTCCCCCCAGGGCACGAGTCGGGGGTACACGTGGGTAGACAGCGTCCACCCACTTTTTTCACAGGGTGTACGCCGTCCACCCTGCCAAGAAGTTGGGCCCCACTGAAAAAGATGCTGAATTCGTCCCGGTGTAATTTCTAAACACCGGGACACTTTCAGCTGCGACTGCACATTGTGTTAACTGCTTTCAAACCGCAACAACGTGCCGGCGGGGAGGGGGCTCTCTTATTTCTGACTCCTGCTGGGCCAATAACAAAGGTCGAATTCGAGGGGTCATCAGGCCTCCTTTTTGTTCGAGTCTCCTGGCTGGGAGCAGCCAGGAGCCTCACACCTGATACAATACAAATGGAGCTGAGGGGACACAACGGCTCACACCTTGTTAGCACTTCACACATACTTAAGAGAGGCAGCTTTTCACTTTGTTCAGGCTCTATTAGGAGATATGCATGCCTGTAAGAATGTCAGATGTGTTGGTCTTTTCCAATATTTGCACAAAATAAATATCATTCATATAGTGCTTACTACCCCTGAGGAGGCGTTGTAATAATTTAAATATCACTATTTTTTCTTTTCAAAGCCCTATGGGTAGAGCAAGCTATACGCTGGCAAAAGGCAACATTGGTTTATGTGTAGCTTACAAAAGTGTGAATCTTTTTCCTAAATCAGAAGGGTTTGCAAGTATACTCGATATGTGCTCAAATGTACTCATGATAGACATGTTAAACATATATGCGAGGGCTTAAGATCTGATGTCACTTCTTGTGCTGCAACTTCCTGTGATGTCACATGCTTTGATGCCACGCGCCGTGATGCCACTTGCATACTGATTAATTAGGTTAGTCCCCCCACTTCTTTTTTTAGGACTGGTGCCCTGCTCCCCCCCCCCCCCAAGAACATGTGAGGAAAAATGACATCAAATGGTGCATTCTACAACCGATTTTTCATTATATATTCAATTGTATTAGCTTTCAACGCATAGTAAATTATGACCTTACAGAGCATTAGGATACGACAATCTTTGTTAGGGCCCTTCAATGATTCCCTCACTATCACTCTTCAACAGTACCCCTCATCTCTCCATTGCCCCTCTCTCCCATGCATTTTATTTGTTCAATGTGCCTCTCATACCAGTGTAGGGAGTTGGAGCACTTTATACCACACACAGAGACAATGAATAATATGTGTCAATCAGTGTATAGAAAATGTTACATAAAACAAAGGGGATTATGTGGTGTAGGATTTTTTTTAAGTGTTTGGTCTGCAGAAGCACAAACTCAGGATTCAGAATGTAACACAGTGGTTAGGGTTGGCTTTACTAATAAGAATTAATTTCTACCCAAACACTTTTTAGTAATATCAGGATGATGAAAGACTGAGAAAAAACATAACTTTCTAACCTATACTCTGCAGTTTGCATGCAGCTCTTTTATGGCAGCTCATAGCTCACTGGCCTAAATTACGATTTTTATTTATGAACTACAAGTAACAAAAGTATCTCTGTGACGAAAGCAGTAACCAATGGAGCTGTGCACATAAAATGCAATTCGGTGATCTGCATGGTGCACATTCTTTGCAGCAGGCATATTAACCCTCTGCGCTACTTTAGATGAGTCAAAACTGCCACTAGACAAAACAAAAGTCAAAGCTCTCCCCAGCAGGAAGATTAATCACCAGACAGTTGCGGCTGGTATCTATGGGGAGGGGAGGTGGGCAGGCACATGCGTGTAAGCAAATATTTTGAAAAAATTAAAACGTGCGTTAACCAACGTCCTCCGACTTCCTCCGCTTCTGACCTCTTCTCAACCGAATGATGCAATGCGGGCACAAATCCTGGCACTATTCACACGCCGTGAGAGCAGTGCCCTGATTGGAGAGAGGGGCCTCACTTGCTGCTCCCGAGGGCACTGGAAGCCTGCATTTACACTGACCCAGCTGTCCTAAGACTGTTAGGTTAAAGGTTTCAAAGTGCGCATGTGTGGTTGGCCATCGCAAGTCAGCCATCCAAAAAGACACGCGCGCTTTGAAAGCTTGTTTCCGGTCCAGGGAAGGCATGGCTTGGCAGTTCGGGCTGGACTGTTCCCATGAGGCACAGGGTCAGACTGATTTGCGTATAGCCATGTCTGAACTGGGGTGGCAGAGTGGGCTAAAGAACGGTGATGGATCAAACCCAGATCTGTTGACTGGGTGTGAGTGTTTGATTGGTTCTGATGCTCCGTCCATCACCACCCCCTTTTGTACCACTTTGTTCGCCATAAGTTGGCAGGGTATGCTCAGACGTGAGTCCCTTGCTCACTTTGCCACTGGATGCAAGCAAGCCTGGCTGAAGACGGCTGAAATGCCAGAAACCGGTCCTAGGAAGCTTGTTTCCGGTCCAGGGAAAGCATGGCTTGGCAGTTCGGGCTGGACTGTTCCCATGAGGCACAGGGTCAGACTGATTTGCGTATAGCCATGTCTGAACTGGGGTGGCAGAGTGGGCTAAAGAACGGTGATGGATCAAACCCAGATCTGTTGACTGGGTGTGAGTGTTTGATTGGTTCTGATGCTCCGTCCATCACCACCCCCTTTTGTACTGCCCTGATTGGAGGGAGGGGCCTCACTTGCTGCTCCCGAGGGCACTGGAAGCCTGCATTTACACTGACCCAGCTATCCTAAGACTGTTAGGTTAAAGGTTTCAAAGTGCGCATGTGTGGTTGGCCATCGCAAGACAGCCATCCAAAAAGACACGCGCACTTTGAAAAGTGCAAACACAGCCCACCCTCCTCCCTGTTGCTGTCATTTAGCAGCGTCCCCATCCCCATCCTAAAGCGAACGTCTGGACGGGAGGATATATTACTATTTTATTTTTCATCTTTGGGGGTAACTTAAGTGGGGCAACGCTCCTCCGCTCCAATGGAGGAGCCACCCCTGTCACCAGATATATCTTGGTACTTTTATTGGTGCTGCAAATTGCTGGATATACAAAGAACTCTGCAGGGGTTGCTTTTAAAACCATAACCTATTTTAAGACAGAGGGAGGCTGGACATGGAAGTGAGGGCTGAGAGGATTAGGGTGGTCTGCTGATTTTGTTACTGGGGCTGATATTGCAGCAGTGTTGCAAGACCAGTCAGTCCAGCATTACTGTGCAGCGCTTGAGCATGGCCAATACCTCCATCCAAAAACCCTGTACACTTTGACAGTGCCATGTAATATGTATGACATATGCATGACATCGAGGTCAGCCTGCAGAGCAGTCTGGGTAGACTTTACACAGTTTTGTATGTCATATTAACATGATTGTACTGAACAAACTTAAAGCGCGCATTATTTGCAACAGTTCTTGTGGCTGTATAGGTTTACATCAGTGGCAGGTTATTTCTCAGCTTCTTTTCATTTACCCTGTCCTTTAGTTTAGTCAGTGGTTTGTCTGTTCTCAGTGCTCTATAAAATATTGTTATCAGTCACTTTCAGATAGTCAAGTTCAACATTTCTCCCATAGTGTGCGTAGGTGCCTCGGGAAACCCAGGCCATGTTCTCTAGCAGTTTGTGCCCCATCTCTTTACTTATGGAGCCAGCTACCAAGCCCCCTAAGCCTATAGAAAAAATTTACTTTGCTGGCTAAGCCTATACAGCAAGTTACCCAGTTTCCTAAATCCACAGAAAATTCTACCTAGCTCAATAAACAGTCTTAGACAATCTGTCTAGCTCTATACACCCATGGAGCAGCCTACCCAGCTCCCTGCCCCTATAAAATAAGGTATCCAAATACCTAGACATGTAGACAAGCTCTTCAACTTCCCAATCCAATGGATCAACCTACTCAGCTCACTAAAACTATTGAATACGCACCCCAATTCACTTATCTTTTAGAACAGACCACCAGGTACCTTGAGGCTATAGAATACCCTATTCACTGCTGTAAAGCTGTTGAACAGTGCTACCCAAAGTTTTCTAGAACCACAACCCATTTTTTAGAACCACAAACTTTTGTGACCCGCCTACCTTTGATAAACATGAGTCTTGGTGATGTTCAATTGTAATTATACTAGAACAATCTAACCAGCTCCTCACACCTGCCTAACAAGCTGACACAGCACTTTAAGCCTATAAAACGAGCTACACAGCTCCTTAAAACTATAGAACAGCTTATTAGTCTTCCGAAACCTAGAGCAGGGACATCTATTTGAATTTGGGGGCCTTGGGCCAAACATATTTTGGGGGCCCCTCTTCAGGACAGCTTTAAATTTGTGATCCAGTTTCAGCTCTTCCATGTCCTCTTTGGCCAGGTCACTGACAATGCACAGTCACACTCTAAATGTGTTCACATATAATATTCAGGGCAAGTGGTGTGTGTTTTCAAATTGTAACATAACAACAGCTCACAAATATGAATGCACATAAACTCTATTAACCCCCTCCTATTTCTCATTTGTGAGGTCCTGTTTTGATCTGAAAGAAACTTTTTTAAGGATGTTGCATGAAACACAAACACAACAATTATCTGCAAAATGTGTGCAATAGACTCCAGACGCACATTCACAATAAAGAAAAAAACGGCATTTAAAACTACTATCTGTTTAAGTTTTATTTACGGTAATCTTTACGGTAATCAGGGCAAGAATCTGCAGAACAGAGCAACCCCCCCTCCCCCCCTAAAAAGATGGGGCCCTGGGCCAGAACCCACTTTGACCATGCCTTAAAACGTCTCTAATAGAGAACAAGCCACCCAGCTCTATCAAAAACAGTAGGGTGTTTCACGTTTTGAAAAGATACTTAAGAAATCCCTTCTTGATCCGAGCTTTCCTTTGTTTCTGGGTCACGTGGTCTCTGCCCTTTCGAGTTTTATTTGGTTGGAATTCATGTCACCTTTCTAAAGAGAAAAAAACCGATATATCTGGGTATGTCTGCCTGACAGCAAAATGAAATTTGACATGCCCTGAAGAAGCCCTTTGTGTGAGTGACAAGCGGTACTGAACGGAATTAGTAATTTGAAACTTAACTAACGGAATGTACAGGTAACCTCCCTTTTCACACTTTTTCTAGGGCACGGCTGCTTAAAAATGACCACTGGGAGGGCGTGGAAAAAGGGGCGGGGTGACGATTGGCCGTAGACGTTTCTCTGGACACCTCTACTTTTATACCACACACCTGGCAGAGGAGGCACAGAGAGGAGCTGGAGAGAGAACGGGACAGGTAAGACGATACGCATGGGCACAGAGAAGAGAGAGGGTTAAAGAGGAGAGGTAAAGGGTAGAAAGAGAGAAACGGGTTTCAAAGGGGTGTTTGTATGTTGCGCTTGTTTTTTGAAGTGATTCCGAATTTCGCACAGAAGGGCATTCTATGGACCTGCAGATAGAATAGCGATTGGGCAGTTAGCGACTGCCTCCAGCTGTGGATGAAAGGCGGAGGCGCAGATGAGGCGGGGAATGGCATAGGAAAAGTCATATAAAAACATAAGAAACAGGAGTGAGGGAGAGGCAGGCGCTAGTCGAAACGGGTGAGAGGGGCGAGCCAGACGTCAGCATGGAGCCAGACAAACCAGTCGGTCAGAACTTACTGACATTCCACATAGGTCCTGAGTACCAGCAGCACCTTTTTTCTGCAGTCACCTGAGAGCTCAACAGCACAACAGCCACCTCCCTACTCTGTTATGTTTATCCTTCCAGCAATTAAGTATTTTCCAAGTGAACAGACATAGGAAGTAAAAGGGGTAGTAGTTATCCGGCCATTGGTAGTAGATGGTGACAGGTGCAAGGCTAACAAAAGCGCAGTGGGTGCAGTGGCCCCGGGCCCAAGGGGTGAGGGGCCATTTGCACCTAAATTACGATTTTTGTTCGACAGAACCTTGGGGAAAGGGCCCACTTTATTTGTTTGCATGAAGGCTCGTGGCACCCTTGTTAGGTCACTGGGAGAGGAACACAATGTGCTAAAGTCCTTCATATACTCTGGTAAAGAGATCAGATGTGGTCATCCATGGCTTGTGAACCGCGGAGTGAGGCACTTATGCACGAGTGGATTAGCTGACTCACTTGCTGATCACGTGTGGGTCGTCCTGATCTGGATAACGGGAAGGGTCTGCCTATAAGTTTCCAAATTCTTAGGGCCAGAATTACATTTAGTTGGTAAACAGATGCCTGCAAAGCTAAGAAGACTTGCAATTCTCAACGATGTATGCTTTTTTTATTTCACGAGGTTTGTATAGTGCAAGCTGCAAAGTTAATAAAAAGAGATACGTTTACTGTCTTTTGACAGCTGGGACTTCACTAAGACTCTGGTTATGAGTTAACTGGAATTTGGTGCGGGTATACCAGGCTGTAGGGATCTCCCATTCCAGCCAGTATCCCTGCACCACATTTTGACAATTAAACGTTATGCTCCTCATAATGGGGAATAACCGCACAGATGTGGGAATACCAGGTCCTTTATCTCGTGGTTTTACTAGTTTCCAAATCTGCTGATCTTGGTCTGTGGGCGGTCCGGTTTGGTCTGGGGGGAGGGGGTGAGTGGGTTGGGACAGGCTAATGGCACTCCAGGGGGAGAGCTGTCTGTTCCCATGGTGTGTCATCCTTGGAGGGGCGAGGGGGGTGCCCACAGTGCCAGACTCTCATTGGCCAGAGATTGTCCTTGTTACAGGAGCCAGAGGTGAGATCCGAGGCCTTGCATACTTCCGGTGATGCTGCAGTACTGTGGTGTTGGCCACAGTTGTTCTGACCAGTGGTAGGGCAGAACAAAGATAAATCAGATCTTTGTGAACTGGACAGAGAATGTCACCTCTGCAAATGGAGACATTCCTCAACTTTGCAGGTAGAGAGTGCAACTTCACCCACCCTTAATGTCAGGGGAAAGTCTTCTGATTTCAGCAGAATGTGCTAAATCCATAAGAAAATCCACAGCCATCATTTCCTACAGCACAGAGATTGAATGTTAGGAGGGATTTCTGCCTGTGAATTCGCCTATAGGTTTAGCACTTCTTTCAGAAACTGCAGGTGTTTTCATTCCCATCCAACTCGAAATCAGTCTCTTCAAAAATGTGGCAATGGGTCACTTCAGGCAGCCATTTTGAGCTACAATTGACATCTCTCTCTGTGTTCATGTAATGCTGGCAATACATGCCTGTGTAGCCATGGTGGCAGAAAAGGTTACTTTTTAATACAGAATCAGACTGTAGACTGCTGGATGAGCATCATCTTTTGATGAAAACCTTAAGCAGCTCAAGGAGGAGTGAGTAAGTTAACGTGGGTGTAGTTTAAGAATAACATTCGGTTTTAGAGGTGGGCCATAATGTCAGATTGGCACAAGCAGTAAACCCGGTATCAGATGGATTTCTTCACTTACTATCACCACTGTCATTCTACAACCTGGAGGTGGTAATTCCAAGGCTGGCAGTTTTGTTGGGTGTAATCCAACTGTTTTCACTTTACTGCATCTGCTAGGAATCATTAGGTTCACTTTACCACCCAACTCTAAACTAGCCCTTAGTACCTAGTTCTCAGAGCTGAGAAATAAATTGAAGGCCAAAATAACAATTATATACTCAACTAAAATCATATTTTTATCAACAACATAACCAAAGAGTAATTCAAGAGTTGTGTCTGAGGTGGTAAGAAAATTCTCACCAGTTTGCTTAATGTTAAATTCCATGGAGAGACAGCATGCAGCAGTGAGAAAACAATCTCAAAGTAATTCTCCCCAAAGAATAACATCTGTTACCATGCATGCCAAAACTACATGTGGCTTAGCAACGCAGTCAATACCACAATTGTGTCGATAACATGAGTTCCATTCCAACACAAGTCATTGCAACAACTTGCTTTAGGGAAACACTGGACTTTGGAATAGTTTAAATTACTATTCCAACTCCAGTCAGTGTATCAGTAGGGAAGATGTTGGACTGAAAATACAATTCCCTAAAGCAAGTCATTGTAATGACTTGCATTGTTATGGAACTCAGGGTAATGTCGCAGTCATGGTAATGACTGCATTGTAAAGGAAGTATGATGTAATACCTGCGTTGTAATAGTTGTTTCCCCATCCCAAACAACTTTAATTTTCAGGAATGGTATTCTGTCTACCATGCAAATGAGTTTTTAGGTCTCGCTTGAGCCAGCGCATGCACTGCTCTGCGAGACATTTAGTAAGTGGGGTTTTCAAAGTGCTACCAAACGCTTTTGCTGGCCTAGTACTTGCGGTTATGTGCGCATGCATGCGCGCAGCCACCAGCTTTCAGCGCCCGAGGCGCCATCTGGAGCGCGATCACTTTCACTTCTGCTGCGTGCGCACCAGTCGCGTGTATTTTTTTTTACTTGAGACGCCCCTGACTCCCTTCCTTTCCCTCTCCTCCCCAGACCGGTCTCCGCCACATCTTTTGCAAGAAAGACTTAAGTAAAGCTCTAATGACATAGGGAAAGTGCATGGCACCCTTCACTGTGCATACGCTCTCATCTTATTACTCCTTTTCACTGCCCGCTCCATCCATGCACATCACCATATTTACCACCAAATGCTCACATTTTACTCTCCCCCTCCCACTTTTGCCTCAATTGGACACCTCCCCTTCCAATCCACACTGTCCTGCCTCTCTCATGCACCATTTCTCGTCACTGCCCTCTCCATTCCCCCTCGTTGAAATCGGTACTCCTTATAATTTGTTTATTCGTCTTACTGTACAGATAATGCTCTAGATACATCCCAGCCGCCATCTTGATAGAAAACAAACAGCCCTATCCGGCTCCCGCCCCTCTTCCATTCGCTATCTTCTCCGCAGGTGACGTTACTTCCGCACCTCAGAGCGCGAGCTTACCGCCATATTTTTTCGGGCAAGATTTTCCCTTTGTTCCTGCATATGAATAATGAGCATCCTTTCAGGAGGGGCGTGGCCAGTTAGCATCATTTTGGGGCTGTGTAGGGACTAATCAAGGCAAACTTGTACACCCGTTTTCCTATTTATTGTTTAAGTATTGATCTAGATTACAGTTCATGTTCGATTAAATACGAATGCTGGTTTAAATACATGCTAAAATAACTGCGGACAAAATCATAGGCATTGGCTCTTTGCAAATGGCGGGTTGGTTTGAGTGACACGCCTTCCAGAAATTGAATTGTATTAAAGTTAAACCCTCTCTGAAATAACACATCAGCCAGATCGCCTCTCAGCATTTCATTATGCACATCGTGCAGATGGCCAGGCTACAATTTAGGCTGCAATAATCTGCTGTTTGCATTTCTTTGGCTGAGAAACAACTGCGACCATGTAGCAAGCAGGCTGCAGTTTCCTCCACCCTCTCTCTATCTTCCTCCACCCTCTCTCTCTCTACCTCTCTCTCTCTCTTCCTCCACCCCTCTCTCTCTACCTCTCTCTCTCTACCACTTTTCCAACACCCTCTCTCCCTCTACCTCTCTCTCTCTACCTCTCTCTCTACCTCTCTCTCTCCCTCTCTCTCTCCCTCTCTCTCTCTTTACCTCTCTACCTCTCTCTCTCTACCTCACTCTACCTCTCTCTCTCTCTACCTCTACCTCTCTCTCTACCTCTCTCTCTACCTCTCTCTACTTCTCTCTCTCTCTACCTCTCTACCTCTCCCTCTCTCTACCTCTCTCTCTGCCTCTCTCTACCTCTCTCTCTCTCTACCTCTCTGCCTCTCTCTCTACCTCTCTCTACCTCTCTCTCTCTACCCCTCTACCTCTCTCTACCTCTCTCTCTCTACCTCTCTCTACATCTCTACCTCTCTCTACCACTCTCTCTCTACCGCTCTTTCTCTACCTCTCTCTCTCTTTACCTCTCTCTCTCTCCACCCCTCTCTCTACCCACCTCTCTCTACCCACCTCTCTCTACACACCTCTCTCTACACACCTCTCTCTACCCACCTCTCTACATAACTCTCTCTCTCTTCACACCTCTCTCTCTTTCTCTCTCTCTCTCTACACACCTCTTGCAGTGGCAGCCAGAGCCTGATAGCACAGCTTGTCCTTTAAAAAAAAAAACAAGCATTGGCATAGTCAATAGGTCTCGCCTTTGGGGCCCTATTAGTTTTTAACCATGCAACAGTTAATGTTGTTGCACCAAGGATATTGTGCTGCATAACTAAATACTTATAAGTTCACAAAAGCGAGACCTATTGGCTATGCCAATGCTTGTTCATTTTGTGTGATGTGAAAGGCAAAATCCTCGTGGTTGCCCTTTGATTTCTTAGAGAAAGCAAAAGAGCTCATAGGGTGGGGTGTGGCACACGTCTAACCTCCAATGACTTTCAGAGTCTCAGAGAGGACAGAGGGCAAGCATGATTTCCGGTGACCTGTCCCACCTGTGTCATTCCAGTTAATCTTACACTGAAAGAAGGTGTTCTCCCTGAAAGAGTATTGAAAGAGGTCAGGTTTCACCACTGTTAAGTGAACCGTACCTACATCCTGACACCTTATTCATCTATTGCTCAATCACTATGTTTCCTTGCTTAGGCAAAGTGATGGAGCGAACTGGAACTGCTGGGAGAATGCCAACGCAGGTACCCACGCGGGCTCTAGCGCACAACTGTGTTGGTTTAAGACGACTCCCTCAGCATGCTGTTGTTCTTGACATCTCAATTGGCTTTCCATTTTATCTGGACACATTCTTCTTCCTGGCCATTCCCCTCCTGCTGCTCAGGGTGAGGATGAAATAATCCACTCCATGCCCCACGGCATTTACTTGGGCCTTGACTGTCCATCGGGAATTTTGGTGCAAAGGTATATGGCAGGTTCATAGAACATCAGGTGGTTCAAATTTGCAGTAAGGTGCATCAGTCATTACATATTCAGGCAGCTCCTGAAACTGTACCTATCAAAGACAGGGTTCTTGTTCCACTTGGGTGGCAGCACCAGTCCTTATATGTTTGATTCCAGGAGCTTTGCCTTGATGGGGCTACAGAAGGGCCTAATTTGTACTGGTGATTGCAGGGGTTGGGCAACAGCACTTATTTTTGGGGACGAGGACTCACTTTTCATCATCACACCAGAGTCAGATAACAGCAAACGAAAGGCAAAGAAAATATAGAACGAATGATGAATAGAAAGATAGGACAATTGTGAGAAAAGCAAAAAGCAGAGATAGAAAAGTACCTACAAGAGTGGCATGAAGAAACAGGAAGTGTAGAATGATGGAATCAAGAGTAGGCAGCACTGGTATATGGAAACCCTGGAATTTGGCAGCACTCCAGCAGGCCCATAAGAAGAGACCTTGCCCCCCCCCCACACTTTTTGTGATTATTATTATTATATTATTATTAGGCTCAGAATTTCCTTGCAACATCTGCAAAATCACAATGTTTCACCACCTATGTGGGCCTGAACCCATCCAATATATCTGCCTGCTACAAGCTTCCTTTTTGTAGGAAAAAGAGTTCCTTTCTGAAGATGACAGAGGTAGAGGCCTTTGAGATATTCAGGGTTACAATATTATTCCTGTCTAGATAAGCCTTTTCTTGCTTCTCTGAGGGCATTACAACATGTTGCCACGCCTCTAAGGTCATTGCAAAGACGAGTTGTGCGAGATCTAAGAGAAAGACAGAGGGCGAACCGAGGAAAGGGGTGGGTGTGTTATGCGTGGGATATGAGTAAGGCAAGGGACGGGTGTAAGAGAATGATAGGTAAACTGTGAAGAGACAGCTGCACGTTATGTATATAAAAAAGACAGCATAAATATGAGAGATAGAAGGAACAGAAGAGAAAGTCAAAAAAGAGATAAAGAATGGAAGAGAAAGGAGTAATAGGAGAAATGTAAAAGGGAAAAGGGAGTGGTAAGACTAAACAAATAGGGATGGACAGAGACGGGCTGCAAAAGGAGAGAAACTGTCTAGAAGCGAGACAGGGACAAGCAAGAATCAAATCTAAGGGCAGAGGCAACATAGGTGTTAGAAGTAAGAGTTAATGAAAAGGAAATTCTTGGTAAAAGCAGAAATGGATAAGGGGAGGGGCAGGGACCTGATTTTAAGGTGAATGCAAGGGGGAGACAGCCTGAGGTAAGAAAAGATAGGCAGTATAGGCATAGATGAAAAGAGATCCAGGAGAGTGGTATTGGTAAGGAAGAGAGAGGATCAAGAGAAGAGACTGGAGACAGTAGAAAGATAAGGTGAGAAAAGAGAGGAGAAAGGGTAGTAACAGGTGATTGTGAAAGATAGATACACCCTGATGGACTAAGGTAAGAATGGGAAAGGTTTAGAGTGAAAGGACAGTGCAATAAAATAAAATAAAAACAAGAACCAGGGAGAGGATGTAGCCTAACGGCCAGAGCGGTTGGCCTCAAAGCTGGGGAACCGGGTTTGAGTCTCGGCAGCGATGCTCAACATTCTGTGATTCTAGGCAAATCACTTAAACAAAATTAATGTGTCCATCTGTAATGCAACTGGTGCTCAGGTAAAGTGCTTGGATACCTTCTAGTTGAGTTCACGCTATATAAAACTATAAAAGATAAAAAAAGAACCAAGTGGTGAGAGCAGGAGAAGTGAAGCATCGTGTCGGGGTAATAGATGGAAGAGACCTTTGGTAGGGAGACCACAGACAACAACACCTGAAATATTCAAAGTAGAGAATTTGGTGTAAAACATAGCCCTAGTCCTTACTCTCCCACTCCCACTCTTTGTATTCTAGAAGACTAGCCCAAAAACAGTTATAGCTTAAATAAGGGCGCCCCACTCTGAAATAATGAGAGCTCACTGCCTATGGGCGCCAGCTGTGAGTGGACAGGAACTGTGATGATGAGTGAGATCTAGAGGATCACTGCTGAAGGGAGAGAAAAACAATGGAGTGAAATGTGGCCTCAGATTAATTCAAGCATTCCACCTATATTTTGTATTTTGGTGGGTGAGACATTACAAAGAAGAGGCCCAGAGGTAATATAGGGCGAGCCTTGACCTGCGGTTGGAACGTATACAGAATGAAATAGTGCTCGATTAAAGTCACCTGTACACATGTACCTGTTCATGAAATACAGTGTTTTAAAGACTTGAATTCTTTGGTGTCACATGTTCACAAAAACCTCTTTGATTGGATGATTGCCAGGTGCTGTGGTCTGTAACAGCAGGCTCTTTGTAAATACAAGAGTAGTGTCTTTTGTATGAGAACTTAAATGATTAAGATTAGTCCTTTTAACCAACAAGAGCTCTCACTTGAAAAGGGTCATTTGGAGCATAATACAAAAATAAACAAATTTTAGAGCATCCCTATATATGTTTTCTCTCAATACAAGTTTACAGAACCTAGGGCCATATGTATGAAGGCAATTTTGCGATCGCAAACGCCGAAATTCGCAGAATTTCGGCGTTTGCGATCGCAAAACAGCAGTGTCATATGTATGACACAAACTACCCCTCGCAAAATAAGGAATCGCAAATTTTGTGATTCCTTATTTTGCGATTGCATTTAAGGAATCGCAAATTGCGATTCCTTCAATGCAATGTGAAAAGCACAGAAAAAGTGCAATTTGGACTTAAGCAATCGCAAATTACCACCAACTTCAAGTTGGTGGTAATTTGCGATTTCTTTGAAAAATGCACTTTTATGCATTTTTCAAAGTGCCATGTGACTCACATACATGCCCTTACGGCATGTATGTGCACCACATCTGTACCCATGCTCATTTCCGGGGTGCAACAGGGTGTCCTTTTGACACCCTGGCACTCTTTAAATTGCATTCGCAATTTGCAATTCTCTAATTGTGAATCGCAAATTGAGAATGTGTTCCCTTTCATCACTATGGGCCTCTAGGCCCATAGGAAGGAATGGGGAGGTATTCCTAAATTGCGAATCGCAATTTGCGATTTGCAATTAAGGAATAAGCAGGATTCGCAACATTTATTGCAAATCCTACATACATAGAGTTTTGCACTTCTCAAATAGCGGTTCGCAAAAAATCGCTATTTAAGAATCGCAAATGGGCATTTTCATACATATGGCTCCTAATCATGTGACAGAAAGGTGGTACTTACAGCAAAAACGTATCTAATGAGCAGGTGGAAGGATCTTCTACCCAAGAAAACTCAAGGCATCTTTGAGGAGAAGATATAATTCATGAATACAAGCTGAGCTCACTATTCTCCCAAAATCCTGCTTCCACTTGCCAGGTCTGGGAATGAGGTTACACTCTGCAGAAATGTGCAAATGAAATGAACAACCTTGAACAAAATGGCTGCTAGGCTTACTAGACCCATGAAACAATACTGCAATATATGGGAATATTTTATTTTGTTTTTACACAGGTATGAAATGAAAGAGAATCCTGCGAAAGAAATGAAGTTGCTCCTGGGACTGGCGCTGCTGCTCGCCTGCTTTGGAAGAACATACTCTGGTGGTGAGTAAAAAACCCTTTGATAAATATTGCCTCTGACCACCCTAACTTGAGATCTGACAGTGCAGACAGAGGCTGTGTAAGCGATGTCTAAAGTTGGATCATTGAAACATAGTCTAGGAAGTGACCCCCTGGGGAGTGGATCATTATGTCTAACCCAGTCCAGTGGCGGCAGGTGAACTTTGGAAGGGGTGGGTGGGCTTATACAACCGCCTCAAAGTGGACTGCACAAGCACGCCTTTCTTCCTTTTTGTGGTTTTGGGAGCGTTTGTCCCCTGAGTACATTTTGAAAAAATCTCACAGGTTATAAAGAGGCTGTAATGAAATATTTCATTATTTTTGTGGCGTGCCAGTCAAGCCTCTATTGGTGTCTCCCTTTAAACAAAACTGAACATTGTGGCAAATCAGTTTTTTTTCCAACACAATACAATGTAACAAGACCTTTCATTTCTCAGAATGCACATAGCAACATTCTTTTCTTCATTTTTCCATACTGCTGGTTGCAGTCACTGATTCATGTTAGGGGGAGACCCTATTTGTTAGGGGCAGGGTGGAAAGAAGGAAAAGCTTTACAAACTTTACAATCATAGACTACTACTGAGAGGTAGACAGATCTGACAGGCTTATGCATACCAAGGCCTCAGACTGCAGGTGAGACCATCATAGCAGATCTCCCCACCATCTGCCCCTCCAACCTGCCTGCTCAGGACTATAAACATGAAACAAAATATCTCAGGTTAGACAACCCAGTGCAGTGACCAGATAACTGGACTATAATCATGATAAATACCATAAAGGGAGCTGCAGAGCAGTTCAGAACTACCAGTTTACTGAAAATTATAAACTGGGGGCCTCTCTTTCATATTTCTTCATCCATCACACTGCTAAGCACTGCGACCCATGACATAATAAACACAACATTTGTGGTCATCACACCTGACATGGAAAAACTTCCCACCTAGGATCAAAACAAAGACAACATTCCATCCACACACTCTACACTGTATAGCATGCTACCCATTAGGGCAAGCGCAGCAGCAGCCAACATAGTGGTAAAAAGCGCTATATAAATGCTTCAACACAATGCAACATGATAGAATGCTTTTCTAAAATAGCCAATTAAATGCCTCCACACAAGTCATGAAATAAAAGCCCTGGCAGTAAGTGCCCCTGATATCAAGGAGCCAACGTCAGCAATAAAGCATGAATTAGCCATCAAATATTTGCTTTAAACGTACTTCAGACATTCAATATTTTTGAACCAAACATCAGCTTGCCGGACTCTGAAAATGCAGACATTTTAACAATAAAATACAAATGTTAATTTTAGATAAATAAGCTCAATGCCCCCGAAACTGAAGCTTATCTACCACATTTTCATTTTTAGTGCATACATGTTTGGGCCCAACTCGGCTTGCCATTTTTACAAGTATTCAAATGCCCAACATGCACCGATTCATTTTGCATTTCATGTCTACTTCTAAGAATTAAATACTATGGTTGTCCATCAGTAGGCAGCACATTTTACTCCCATTATTCTAGGAATAGACAGAAATATGTGAAGAACAGACTCTCTATGTCAGGGGTTGTCAAACCTGTATCGACGCCATCACTATGCAATTGATAGGTAGATCAAAAATGTCCAATGCATTGTAAGACAAGTACCATTACACCAGGTCTAGCAAAACTATTGCCTAGAATGGCCACAGCATGTCAATGATCAGAAACTATTGCGCCATAGGCTGCCACAGTGTCGTTAAGAATGGCAGTATTATATTAACGCTAGGTCACCTCAATGTCAGGGACAGCCAAATGCTGTCAAGAGTGTCAGTAATCTGTCATGGATGAGGCCAATATTGTGCCTGGACTAGCCAGGATGTCACCAAACAATAGTTACATATATCATAGGTGTTAGAAATGGGATCAAACAGGTGTAGACCAATCTTCACCATTTTTAACACAGAGAGCACACACACTTTACAGTGGACAGCAGTGCTAAAGTGCCCAGAGTCCTAAAACCACCAACACCATGTCAGAAAAAAGGCTAGGGGGAAAGCAAAAAGTTCAGGGATGACCCTTCAAAAATGGCCAAGTCCAACAATAGGCAAGTTACTATCATGGTGGGGTAGCTACAATCTCAAATAGTGTGAGCAGGCTGTTTAGAGACCATTATGTTATTCCAGATAGTCAGAATGTCACCCAAAATGCACCAGTATTTCAAGGATGGGCCATCATTCTGCCTGGAAATGTGTCATACTTTCCTTACCTTTGCTTCTCCCCTTATAATATATCGATTGTGCAATTTGGACTAGAGCTGGTGGCGTGTTTGTTTGCCCAAAAGTGAAAAAGGCTAATTTTGGGAAAATCTTGCTCTCATCTGATCCACAAAACAGTCCAAGGTTACAAAAAAAAGAATCTACATTCATTGATTCATCCTGCCCTCTCCTAGTTGCGACACCTTCTCTAGATGTTTTCTAGTTTAATAATTTTCTATATGTTATTAAGATGGAGGATAAATCATAACAGTTATATAGATGTAGTCTGACCTATATATTATAAAGTGTAAATGCTACTTTTGTAGCATAATTCACTGTATTTCTGTAACACTATCTTACTTAATTCTGTCAAAAGGAGGGTGCTTGATGTTACCACTCTCATTCCTCATTCTCCTTTCACCACACCGACTAATTTTCATTTACTTGAATTCTTATTACCGGGCTCAACAATGTTTCCGTTACCTAATTACCAAGAGTTTCCTTGATCCACTTCTCTGAACTTCTTTTTGCCCCATTCTTTATATCTCAGTTCACTAGCGTTTCCTTTACATCGTTCTCTAGAGCATTCTCTACACAGCATTCTCTAGAGGTCCCCTCACACATTCTCCACACTTACTTTTCACCATTTATAAAAGTTCCTTTCAACCACTTCTCCATAGTTCCCTTCAACTAATGGGTTAGAGTTTTCTTTAAAGCTTCTGCTACATTTACGTTTAGCACATTTGAGTTTCATACATTACATTCATGACACTTTTTTATGCCTTTCATTGACATTCCTCTATCTCAATCAGTTTAGCTCTCTTCGACAAATCAATTTGCCCCATCTATCTGATTTACTCTCGACAAATTTACTAGGGTCCTGTATACCCTCTTCTGTAGGCCCCCATCTTGTCCGTTCTGTGGAATTCTTCGTCTTCGATTTTAATGAGTTTAATTTACCACATTCTTAGAATTCCCATATCCATTGCCATTCAAATTACTTTCAGCTAATCTCTTTGAGGCTCAAACAAAATATCTAGAGGAGCCTCTTTCCCATTCTGTAAATTTTTCTCTGCTCCTTTCAATGAATTTCCCAAGAACTCATTGACTTGAAGGAGTTCCAGTATCTTTTTACTCTCAACCCTTCTATCTAATATCAGCGTTATCTTTATAAAGAGATTGTTACTGCAAATGTGTAACCTTGTAGCACAGTTAATAACATGTCTTAATATAAATCCAGTAAATAATATTAAGTTTATCAACCTGAGAAACCTGAGAAGGATAACATTTTGAGGCTCGCCTTTCTTGAAGTACAGCAGTGGCTTACAAATTGTAATTAGATATCAGGTGTTTATCTCACTGATCTGTCCTTGCAATGCTACTTGTGTAGCAAGGAGAAAGAAAGAAAGAAGAAAAACATATTCTTGAGTAAATAATTGAAAATAAAATCACACAAGGACTCCATCTGAGAGGCCTTTCCTTTGGGTGCTCTGGCTAGTGCGCACTGTCCAGGACAGGGACGGCTATTTATCTCTTGTGCTTCAAGCCTGTGAGCGGTATTCTTGAACTCTACGTGGATAATCAAGTTGCTTCCTTTACTTACTCGCCTCCTCAATGGTCGCCAAGTAAAGAAGTCAAGGCTTACTTTAGAACATGGTCCTCCTGACAACAATCTCAGATATAGCATGACATTGAAAATAAACCATAAACTCGATGTCAAGGTATTTCTTTCATGTGCAAAAAAATAGGCCTATTCTAGGGTTTGTGTTTTGGAGGTAAAGGGGGCAACCACAACAAGAGGAAGCCAAAGCATTGAATAAGCAAACTGATGAAAGTGACAATAAAGACAACCAGAGTTGAGCAATGGGCGCGCTCTGAGCATACTGTACGTTTACGGTATGGTCTGCAAGAGGTTTCGGTTGCATGCAGTTAAAGGCTGTCTGTTAGGCGAGATCTAAAAACACACCAGACAAAGTGGGCCCAGAAACTGTGCGGCACTAGCAGGGCTGGACAGCCCACTTATCCTATCAGTTTACAGTGATGCTCCTCCAATTCCCTCAAAAGAGGGCTGCACTGGGAGAGGCACTGGCTCTGCCCTAACCTCTATCTGGGATGACCTTGAAAACACAGTGGACCAGAACAGAGTTGCTGACCTTCTTCTCTTGGACCTTTTAGCAGCCTTTGACACAGTGGATCATCATACACACATCCAAAGACTTACAAACTTGGAATAGAGGGCACAGCCCTCATTTGAATTACATCCTACAAACACAACAGAAACAATATTATACATACACCCCCCATTCTATTTAAACCACACAACATTAAAGAAGGAGTCCCTCAAGCTTAATTATCTCACCCATGCTTTTCAACAACTACATGAAAGTATTACCAGATCTGATCAATGGGTTTAAAATGACCTGCTACAACTACGCAGATGACACATAGATACTTCTGAAATTGGAAAGTTGAAAGTACATCAAAACAATGAAACTCTTTGAGTTGTCACCAATGGACGAAATGGAGCCACCTCAAATTGAATGCCTCCAAAACAGATATACTTTCCTGTGGCGAATGGAAAAACTATGACCCTCTCTGCCCCTTGCCTGATGATCTAGGACAACCTACAACAATATCTAAGGAGGTAAAAATTGTTGGAATTACCAAAGCGCCAATCTGTGAATGAATCCACAAGTGGATATGGTATCCAAATCAAGCTTTCTCATAATGGAAACACTACAACTCATCTTCCCGCACCTAGGATTCCCACACATGGTTCAAGCTACCTTATAACTTGTCCTATAAAAACTGGACTACGCTAATGGTCTGTATCATGGCTCAACTTTATCATCTATGAGTAGGCTACAAAGAATTCAGAACGGCTGTCATGCCTCAATTCTAAAACATCACTACTTATTCTTTCGTGATCTATTTAAAAGACTTCCAATAGTAGCATTACAAATGTCCAAGCATCCTAGTTCGAATAAAGATCCATTGTATAGCTTTGAGAAGCTGACCCATCCTGTCCTTTTATGTTTTGGGACAAACCTGAGGTGTTTGTTTTCCACTTAGTGATTTTGACAATCATGCAAGCTCTCAGAATGTTCTACTATTTAAAGGCAAGAACATAAGTATGCAGTTCCTAGTGAAGACAGGGAAGAGGGATACGTAAGGGAGGCAGGTGGGCGGGGCACGGTGGGGTGATGTTCTAGGTGTCAAAAGGAAGAAGGATAGAGAGGGAGTAGCTCCTTTTAGGAGACAGGGCCCTCACACACCCCAAGAGTTGTCATGCTTCATCATCGGGCAGCCCCTCATTGGGCTGGCACTGCGATGGGGCTCTTTGCCATAGGTATTTTTTTTTTGTTGATGTGTAGTCTTAGGGGTGAAGGGGCATATGTGTAGAGAGTAATATGAGTAGTGGTGGGAGAGGGTATGTGCAAGATAAAAATAGCTCTAGGGATCCCACAGGATGCCTTTATTGGTTGGGTCCCTATGCCATAGTACAATCAGCAGACTGTAAAGTTGTGGTTAGAGGGGAGGTTCGGTCTCTTGAGCTCAAATTAGTGTATGTGCAGTGAAGGGGGTCAACATATTTCCTGCCTATTATAGTCCAAGGGATCTTGGGATTTCGTCAGGACCAAGGGATCCTGGTCTACTCAAGTAGGGATGTGTAGGTGTTTGTCTGTGAAGTGCCATACCCTGTAATTTGGACTTGTGATGTAGTCTAACATAAACAGATATACAAACCTGCACAGGGGTTATCTTGGCTGTGTAACTCCCTTACCCTGACTAGAGTGGTGAGTTCTGCCTGGACTAGTGGCATACCCTAGCCAACCAGAAACCCCCATCTCTAACACCTTCTGAATGAAATTTCAGTGCCATAAGCCCTGCTGGTTATTAACAAGAGGCTACTTGGTGCAGTAGAGGGGTCAGAGGACCAGATGGGGATGTGATACAGTACAAGGGCAGGGAGTTGGGAGGTTAACGGAGCTACCAGCCTTCATTCTCTCTTCCGCACAACTATGTCTGATCTAAGCAAAGAACAGCAATCAGACAGTTAAACATTGGGCACTAGCACATGATGGACTATCCTGCAATAAATATTAGAACATTGAAAACAATGGAGTGCTCCGGGCTTCTAATGGCCGGTAGAAGCCTGGAGCTCCAAAATTCCAATGCTGTCATTCACAGATGTTGCTGTGAACTAAGTCCTCACTGAGCCCGAGGGGATTTCAGTCCCCTCAGCTCCTTGAGGCCTTTGTTGAATTTGTTAGAACATTCAGCCCTCTAGTGGCTGAATGTTCTAATAGCCTTATAGCCCTCCATAGCTGCTTATACCTGTATGAAAGTTCTTCTCCTTTGTTAAAAGGCCCTTTCTCAGGCCTTTAATGCTGGAGTGGGCCTTTAAAGACCGGTATAGCTGGCTTTGGCAGGCCACAAGACTGTAGCACAACACTGAAATGTTGAGAGCTCCACTGACGACAATGGAGTAGCTCTTGGCTTACATTGAATGGTATAAGCCCAGCTATACTGGTTGTTAAAGGCCCACTTCCTCGTTATAGGCCCTTGCCTGCTTCTCAGTACTATAACTCGGGTTCAGGGCGTTTAACAACAAGTATAGCCCTTGGCAGCAGGATAAAAGACTATATTGAATCACAGAGTAGAATGAAGCTTTCAGAACCTCAATGCAAGAAACAGTCGGCCTGATAGGAACGTAATTTTACCAAGAACGGTAAATCTAAAAGCATTACCTATGAGTCCTTTCGTCTTCCTTTAACCCAACTTGGTATCTGAGACAATGTTTTCGAGATAAAGGTAGCCCTGAATCTGATTAAGAACAATCCCCTCAATCAGCGACATTGGGTAATAACCACTCGTTTAGCACTAGTCCACTTTCCTGCACCCGGGAATAATCTCAGCACCCTTCCAGATGGAAGGAATTGACCCAAGATACTAAAATGCATCAAACGAATGCATGAGACTAGACCTCTTAGCCAAGGTTCTTATCTGAATAGGGCTGTAAGTATTTCTCAGGACTTAGTGCTCTGCATGTTCTTGTGAACTCTGTGCTTTTAGCACCTCATGTACAGTGAAAGGTGAAATGGAGGTAGGAGCACTGATACAACCTGCCGAGTAACAGATGTAGACGCATCTGAATCAAGCTAATAGTTGAAGGTTTATCTCCATTATATCACAAAACAATATTATCACTTCCACTACCTTAACCTAACTACAAATATTACACACATGCATAACAAATACATTGCAAGGTAAGTCTAGGTGAATGGGAAAAATAATAATTATACTCCTACCTACAGATGTAGTGGTAGGCAATATAGTGGATGAAATATTATTGTAGGTCGATGTTATCGACTTTGATATGGTGTTATTCAACCATAGCAGAATACAATTTATGAAAATTCTGAGATTACAGAAATCAACACGGACTAAAGGCAATATAATAAAGACAAACAGGATGAGCAGAATCGATGAACCAATTCTTTGTTGAAGGACCTATAACGGAAGCAATGATATAAGGCCCTAGGTGAGGAGGATAGTAAATGAAGGTCAGCCCTGAAGGCATAAAACAGACTTAATTCTAAAACAAAAGAGAAAGGCAGTCAGTAAGATGTGTGCAGCAACTATTTGGTATGACGGCCTCTATTACACGTGCCATTTTAATTCTGCTCTGGCACAGCGTTTAATTTGAGCCAGTGGTTTATGGTGCTCGGCACCGGCACCTAGGACCGCTGCTCATTTAAAGATGAGCAGAAAAACAGTTGTTTATGAGTTCAGCATAAGTTTAAAACAGCTAATACCTGCCACACAAACAATTCTTAAAGCGGTTGGGGACTCAAACAGTCTCAATTGCCACACTTGTAGCAGTGCGCTGGTTCGTAGTTGTGTAAATTCTGTTATTGGCAACTCTGGCAGTGGCAATGTGTGCTGCAAACTGCGGTGGCCTCATCATGAGGGCCCGGCACTAATATTTTTACAAATCAAGCACTGTCTCTTGCAAATAGAGATTAGAGGGAGGGGATGTGGCCCGTCGGCTAGACTGCCGACTTTGGTGCTGGAAACCAGGGTTCGAGCCTCGGGGTCGCGTCCACATCCTGTGATCCTGGGCAAATCACTTAATCTCCCCGTGCCTGAATGTGTAATGTAAATACAGTGCTTGTGTAAAGTGCTCCAATACCTTCGGGTTGAGTTTGCGCTATATAAATATGCAACAAAAAATTATAGTAAGCGCACAATGAGACATTCCCTCCTCCCCAAATTCCATCACCTTACCGCCTCGCTACGCCCAGGAACTCAAAGAATCAAGGTATGTTGTCTATGGCATAGCCTTTTATTCACTTAAATCCAAGTTATTCACCACAGACCATTACCAGCATAAGTATCCTTCTTGGGTATATAACCATTATTCACAGCATCACTTTTATCTGCATCAACATGTGAACGGCAGTAAGGAAATTAGGTAAGACATTATACTTTAACTTTTGAACTGGGCCGTACACTGGAATTTGGCAGAACATTTTAACTTGGCCGTCTCGGACCACCAGTCATCCACTCCACTGCACACGTTGTGCCGGCAGGCCCCAACGCGCTACAGCCAACAGTAAGGAAATAAGGTACAAACTTACACTTTAACTTTTTAAATCAGCCGTACACTAGAACTTGGCCGTACATTTTAACTCGGCCGTCTCGGCCCATCAATCTCCCATTCTGCTGCGCACATTGCGCTGGCAGGCCCCAATGTGCTACAGACAACAGTTGCATTACTTGACATCCAGGGCACCGCATACTGCACCGGCCCACCGGGGTACCTGAACACATGCAGCATCCCCAAGATTGTACTCAGTCCATACATTGTGGGTTAGGGAAGTAAAATCAAGGACTACCGGCAGGTCAGTCCCTTGTCCCCGCCTACCCAAGGCACATGTGGAAACTACCCCCTCCTGGGATCCATCGAATGGCTGCACCTCTATTGTTGTGCATCCCCCTTTATTGTTAACTGTCAGTGCTCCGCCTCCTTGAAGCCTTGCTCGACTGCCGGGTGGGTGGGTGGTCGACGACGCGTCTGTAGCCCTGCTGTGGTCTGAAGGGACAAAGAGAAGGAAACTCCCCGGGCACAGCCTTAAATACCTGCTAAGTTTTTTCATTATTCTGTGCCACCTCCTAATGACATCACCACGACCAGCCTTTCCATAACCAGCCCTCCCCTTTTCAGGGCCCCGGAGGAGGTTCAGCCCCATGGCACTACTAAGGGTGCCCCTCCCCTAGGCGTGGGGGGCGCCTGTTAAGGAGCTTCACTGCCGAAAGCAACCGTAATCCCCAGGTGACACTGTCATAGCCATCACCATCCCTTATTTCTAAGGGGACCCTCATAGTACCTCTTGTGATCCCATTTAAACATCCCCCACCCCAATATTTACTGTCAGCCGGGTAACATGCCCCAGATGGCTGACTGCTTGTGTCTGATATGTGTTGGGTAACTGTTCGAATATTGCAGGTTACAACATTGTGTAAGGGCTCAGGGAAGGGCGCAGCTGCAGTCTGAAATCGGCGCTGTGCACAGTCGGGCCCCTGTCACATTGACCCTGTGTAATTCGCCTCAGTCAACAATGGTCAGAGTCACAGACAAAACCAAAGTGCCTGATGGCGTTTCCTCTACCTCTGACAAAAATAGAGTTCCTCAGACAGAAAAAAACAGTCAGACTTTTGCCTGAGCCAGATCTAATGAGTCATGGGATGGGTCACCAACCCTGCTCTGTTCTTCCAGCATCCTAGTCTAACATTCCTGCCCACTGTGCCTTTCACAGTGGAGACTGCAGGACAACTTGCTCTCCTGCTTCAACAAAAGAAACTTTGATTATTTTGAGTTTGGCAGAAGCGAGTGGTCACCCCCGCCCTATTTAGGTGCATACAAATGCATATTTAGGGAGCTTACATTTCTATATACCCTGAAAAGGTTGGGCAGGCTGGCCCGTATCCCCAGACTATAAATAAGCTCCTCTGTTCTTCTGCTCCTAAATAGCTTCCTACAGCCAAAGTCTCCTTATCTGTCTCCAACATGCTGGGGATCATACCTAGGTATTGAGATCTTCCCCATGGTGAACTCTAAGGATGTCAGAAGAGACACACAGTTTCGTAAATCTGTAGGGAGTGCAGAAAGTACAACACTAGGGACCCCCTGCAAGTCCTGAACAAGTGCTTTTTGGTTCATTTCTTGTGAGTCCATGTTCTCCTGCCTTGAAATCCAGTGAACCTATCCAGAAGGGCGTACCTACTGCCCCAGAGTCAAAATAATCTTTCCATCCCCGATCACTGGTTCTCAATATATCAGGCTCTTAAGTTTCACTGGTGTGCACAGCAGTAGCAACTGACCAACTGTGACTGCAAGCCTCAATGGGGAATAAACTATTTTGACCAAGAAACAATCACTTGAAAAATATGAACTGGTGAATATCCTAGCACTGCTAACAACCACTTTCAAGCTATTGCCCTTCATTTCTGACTGGTATAAAATGCAAGATGAAAAGTCCGCGTTTCATCTACCTGGCACACGGCCTTCCAAAGGAATGGAGACATACTAATGTATACAAAGAATGATGGATGGAATGATTACATTATTCTTAGCCACTGGTAATTATTTGGGCCTCATCCCAATCCATCGTTATATTACACATAATGGCCCCTTAATTTGGAACAAGCTCTGTGCTTGAATTAATGTCAGCCACTGGCAATCGCTCAGCCGCATCCCATCCATTGTTTGAGCTCATAACAAGGGCAAAACCAGTCCTATGTTGCTTGTATTCAGGTTCAGGGATGACCTGGCTTGACAGTTCGGGCTGGACTGCTCCCATTGGAGCAGGGTGCAGACTGATTTGCATATGGCTGGGTCCAAAGTAAGGCGGCATGGTGGGCAAAAATCAATAGATTGAGATGCAGCCCTGAGCAATTGGTAATGCCTGAAATTATTTCAAGCATTCCATCCATCACATTGTTGTTGCAGTTGATGCCCTACGTGCGATGGGTATGCCTAGACGTGGGTCCAATGCTCACTGTGCCACTGGAATCAAGCTATACATGGATGATGAGCTCTTATCAGGGTGAATCCAGTCATTGGTTGCTTGTATTCTGGTAAAAGGAGGACCTGGCTTGGCAGTTCAGGCTGGACTGCTCGAATTGGAGCAGGGTAAAGACTGAGTTGCACATGGCTGGGTCTAATCTGAGGTGGCATGGTGGGTTAAATTGATGGATTGGGATGCACCCCAATTGATTGCATGTGACTGAGAATAATTAAGCATTCCATCCATCAACTTGATGTTGCTGCAGTTGATTTCCAAAAGAAGAAGTCAGGTTACCTGCAAAAGTTACCCTGCTTTTCTAGAAAAGTCATGAACCTCAGCGTATACGACATCCAAACAATCTGCCAAATATTTCACAAAAATACGAGTGCATGTTTCTCAAGAGTACATTGCTCGAGGCTCTGGGATTCTTTTAACCATCCCAGAGAAGACTGCCAGAAGACAGTTAAAATGCAAAATGTAATCACTCAAGTCTAAAACATAGTGCCCTGCCTCATGTGCCTACACGCTAGTGTATTCCATCTGATTGTAGCATTGCTCCACTTTGTATGCGTATGACTTATACAATGGTCAAGCATTGGTGTATTATTCAAATGGTCTTTGCAGTATATTCTAAGGTTCAAATGTGTTATGCCAGCTTATGGTTGGAGGATTTTTTAATGCTACCAAGAACGTTCCATACTTTCCTAAATGTCAAACAAATTCCACTAACTCAGCCTCAATGCAAACCATGCCCTAGGTGGAGAGGTGTGGCTCACTAGTTAGAGGCGGCAGACCCGTAAACTGAGAATCGGCCAGGGACCAGGGTTCAATTCCCGACGCGGCAGGGTTGTGGACCAGGGTCAAAACGGACTCGATAATTCTCGCCTCGGTACCTACTCTAACCAGGAACACACTCGGCAACTCTGGGCATTAAGCTTGCCTCATCTCTACAACGGCCCCCCACAGATGCTGGGGATGCCTGGTTTCACCTTGGAGATACCCAGTAAGGGACCATCTCACAGGGATAGCCAGGACAGGTTCCCCAGCGGTCTACAGCGCTGGGACGCCCTGTTGCTGGGGTAGCTGTGCGCTTTACAAGTCTACAACATTTAACATTTATTTAACATTCTCCCACTCTGCTTTTTGGCTGAGCACACTCTGTCGCTTATTGGGAAGTCTCACGTCTCACACCACCCTACCATTATTGACTAAATTATGCCCTGGCAACCACTCAATCACTAAACTGATATGTGCATTGGCCCCACTGTAATTCTTCCTGTTTATGATCGTCCAACTAGTGCTTTAAATGGATAAAAATTAGTGCAGGTACTCATCAAAAGGAGGGATAGACTCAGGGTGGAGCTGGGGGCGGACATAAGGGCGGTGCTAAAGGCGGAACAAGGGGCGGGGCTAAGTTTTTGACCTTTCCAAACTTTTATGAAAGAAATCTGCATGCATTTTTAGAATATCGGCTGTATCTGTCCATTCGCTTTTTACACTAATAACCATTTATATAGCACTTACTAATAAGTGTTTATTACTACCCAAAGTAAGCCTTTTTAGCAACCTTAAAAAACTAAAAAGATTGAGAAAAAAATGTAAGGTTCTATATATATGCCTTGTTGTTGCATGCAGGTCCTTGCTGCAGGGGCATAATTCACTAAGACATATGCCAAGGGTGTTAACTTGTGACCTACAGGGAAGACAAGGCTCTATGCAACAAAGACAGTATCCAAATGATCTACATAAAAAAAAAAAAATCTCTGATATACATGTTGCATGCTATGCTTTCCAGCAGGCACAATGACCCTCTATGCAATTTTATGGTGAGTTGAACCTTAAATTAGAATGCACACAGATCTTTCTAGCAAGCACATTAACCACCAGAGTTATAAACTTTATTACTACTTATGGTGCCCCAATCTTACTTACTTGAGAGAAAGGCACTGGCTGCCTGTTTTAAGCAATTAGTAAATGCTTAGCTGCAAAAAAGCGACCAATTCATCAGACACTCTTTTCATTCTCGGCTCTAGTGGATGTTTCTGTCTAAAATGGAAACCAGAGTTGCTTTCCAAGAGACACACTTTGTGTAACTTCAGTAAGCAGCATATTCTCTCTCTAGTTGCCACTGGATAAGAAATGTTGACAGAGAGACACTGGTGAAGTTGCTGCTGGTGGCTCAACCTTTCAACCTTTCAACATTCCATTTTATATGATTGAAAAGGAGTGGTGGACAGAATAAACAGGTTGCACGTGTGAGTTTAGATGAATAAAGGTATCTAACTGAGTTCTCTGAATACATTCTGTGTAGTTAAAATATACACCCATATATGTAAAACAGCACACATGTTGAAAAAACGTCTCTGTTGGATAATTTGAATTGGTTTAAAATCTTTTGTTGACATTAGTTTGCAATATTTATTGCAATCCCACGTATATTAATTTAGATAATAACATATTATATGCCTCATATACTTAATACAGTAAATGTCAAATGTATTCTTGCATTTTTAAATGTCGATGTAATATATATTAAAAAAAAGCAAAAGAAATTCACATCACGTTACAAGTGGCAAGAGGGTATGTCTGAAAGGAGATGAGACTTATTACAAATAAAATATGTTTCCTGTGCTTGTACTCAAATAACTTGCACCAATGACCACCTGTGGGTGCAAAATAGATGAAGTGTTTCAGTTTTCCTGCTTTTGTCATCCAACAACAGTGTGCAATAAATTGCAAAGCAAACACAATTGCAACCATGAGTGTGAGTTACATGCACTTACCTAGTCATGCATTACATATATTGGCTTTTGATTCAAATATAGCTGTATGCTTCCTTGTGGCATGTACGCTCAGATGGTTTGCTCTGGCTGCAAACATCTCTGTTCAAAGAGCATAGCACATTTTTCACAGGGATCAGTGAGTTTGGTACCGAGATACCATTATATTTAATGTGAAACGATGGTTAGAGATAGTGAAGTAAGCACAAGCTTTTTGTTCTGTCCAGGCATTTTGAAAATACCCACCACAGGAAACAATAACAGGGAAAAATGCTTGTATGTGTTTTGTAGATTCACAATATCAAGTATTTGACTCTTACATAGTGCTCAACATCTTGTCTTGTGATAGATGTACTGGCAAATTTGTGTTAAGTCCAATGGTAGAATGCTACCGAAGCGTCATTGTGTCACTGTGTTACCCTGAACAATGCCTCTCACACCCTCGCCCATTAGGTTTAATAGCCACCGCTCTGCCCCCGCTGTGGATACAAGAACCGCCCTGCAGCCACACCTCTGCTCTAGTGGCTTCCAGCAGCATATGCAGATCACTGATTAACGGTGACAAGAGCAGCTGTTCTCTTGTGGGAGCCCAGCCCAGGCTTCCACTGTGAATAGGAGTGGAAGGTGCTGCCGAGGTACGAGGTGATTGATGAAGGGAACACCACCTGCAACAAAGTCGGGCCCTCGCGAGTACCAGTACTCTCCTTATTCAAGGAAAAGTGCCGGTACTCTATGCAAGAAAATGAAAAAGTGCCGGTACTCAGTACCGGTGAGTACCGGCCCATTTAAAGCACTGCGTCCAACCTCACTCTATTCTGAGAGAGCTAGCCCCCACTTCTAGTTGGGCCTCCTTTACATACTTCACTGTCTTGTGACGACTCTGTTTTTTTTTAGCAGACCCTGCCTGGTTTACAACAACAGTTGCTTGCCTTAGACTCTTGCTGTACAATTAATATAAAGAAGACGTTATGCAAGTGAGTGGTATAATACTTAGATTTAGGCCACACATAATATGAAATTAGAGGTATAAGCTATAGATATCAAGCCATTGCTTTTAATACTAAATGGAGTTGGGGGAACATTTTGCAAATGTACATGACAGAGCAAAGGAAGCCATGATGACTGTACTACGTTCTAATTGTAGATATTGTGGTTTGACAATAGAGCCTCTATTAAAGTTAAATTATGCAAAAATTGTGTCAGTTCTCTTTCATGGTCTGCCAGGATTAGCCATGGAGGTCATCTGAGACTTAAGAAATGTTGGGGATGGGCGAGACACCATATCTTAGGGCTACCATCCAGCGTAAGTACAGAGCTATATGTTTATGAATAGGACTGTGTTCAGTTCATCATAAGATTGAGATTGAATGTATAACATTTATAGCTTTCTTGACCAGTGAATGTACCAATAGTTGGGCTACTGAGTGTCCCAAAGATTTCATACAAGGTGCCACCAACTGTGTAAAAAATGCTAGAAAAAAACAACTATTGTTTGAAAAGTATGACGTGAATTTCGATTGCAAATAAATAATTTCAGGTCCCACGGTGCAAGCAAGCAGGATCACTTTGAGGCAACTGCCCAAAGAAATCGTTTATGGTAGACAGAATGTTATAAATACTAAAAATCAGTGGCCCACTATTATGGGGTTAAAAAGTAGTACCTTGAGTAGTAGGCTATTTACTAAATGGTATCAATCCAAGGCTTTGACGCCAATTTTTACTTTTTCAGCTCAGGGTATTTCAGAATCATAACTTAAATCTTAGAATAAATCATCTCCGTTGCCATTGTGAAACTTTCTCACGATTTATGGCCCTTAATGCTCGAATATCCATTAGCATTCGAAGCGTGTTCTATTTATCTCAAACGTGTTATAAATAAAGCTGGAATTCGGTTCGTGCACGTAACATTTGAATGTTGGTTTTTGAATCAAAGAAAGTGGAATTAGCTGTAGCTTTCGTTTGTAATGCAATTTCGTAATTTAGTTAACTAATTGTGATTTAAATTATAATTTAGACTTTAGCTTATTGTTTTAATAAGAATTGTGTACGTGTTTTAATTGTATTCAATGTTAGACACTGCCTATGTTATGGATGAGAAGTGTATTAAACTTTGTAATAATAATTAATCTAGCATTTGCTTGTTGTGTTTGTGTGCCTGCTTTAGTGTGAAAGTCAATGGAAGTAAGACTTCATGGATGGGTGAGGGAGAGCATGTCTTATCATTTATTGGTTGCCTGAACTCTTCAATGACTGAAAAGGCACTTCAATTATTATAAGCCAGACAGACCTATTGCCATTGCCAGTGCTTGTTGTCGTTTTTGTACTTGCATGTCCTTAAAAAAGAAATATGGGTCAGGCCAGTATAGCTGGCCAGATGTCAACCCTGGACCGACATATTAATAATACTCCCACTGTTTCTTTGTCCTACAGATGCCAGACTTCCTACTGACTGTTCACCGAACGCATCACCCCCTACCACTGTAGGATCATCGCCCGGCCCGACATTCGTCCGCTGCTTTTGCAAAACTGGCTTCGCCGGGAGTGGCACCGGCAGCGACTGCACCGCTTTCTCTAAATGCACCACGGCCAAGTGCTGTGTCTCCGGAAGCACCACCTGGAGCTCCTCACAAAAGAGGTGCGTCGACGTCAATGAATGCGCTGATTCCGCCCTGAACATGTGCCCCCCTCAATCCTGCACAAATGTCCCCACCAACTACTTGTGTTCCCTGAACCGCGCGCTCCAGTGCCCTACAGCTCCCTGTGACGACGACACCGACTGTATGAAGATCGGTGCAGAAATCAAGTGCGCCGACCCCTGTGCGAACTACCAGACTTTGTCTGGACTCACTCGGCTCTCCAATGCTGACTCCAAAGGCGTGTTCCCCACCGACCGGTATTTAGCCGGCTGGTTCCGGTACATCGGAAATGCCGGAGTCAGGCTGCAGGAGGGCTGCACTGGACCGGTGAAGTGTGGCTCAGGAGAGCCCTTCACCCTCAAAGAAGGAAGCCACCCGCTCCTGGGATCTGGGATCACAACCGCAAAGCTCCTGTCAAACTCAATCAGTAACACCTGCACAGAGGCCAGCTCCATCCTGATCAAGGCCTGCCCGAAGCCACTCGGGGATACGAGCTCGAGCAACGGGTTCTACGTCTACAAGTTCTTGCGATTCCTGTCCTTTGAGGTTTACTGCACAGGTAAGAGGGGTGCAGAATGGACGGACGAATGTATCCCTTAGTGATCGACTGAAGCAATGAATGAGTGAGTGGATAGGATATTTACTTTACGATCTAAACACCCGCAAGTCACTTACACTGCTTCGCGAGATAGCGCCATGAGGGTTAGGGTTTTTTGACAACTGTTCACATTTCCAGATTTCTTACTTCTTTACTTATTTATTTATGTATTTTATATAATGCGATTTTATATAGCGCGAACATTACCCGAATTTGTCAGAGCGCTTCACAAAAGAACCAGTTGCGTTATATAAGGACTTTGGATTGCATGAGTTACATAAGAGATACTAACAGAAAAAGTTGCAAATGTACAAGTTGTAACGTCATTCAAGGAAGTGATACAAACAGAAGAAAATTGAAAATGTACAAGTTGTATAGTCACTCAAGGAAGAGATACAAACGGAAAAGATCCATTACCACCTCGTTCATCTTCCCCGATCCAGTTATTACCAAGCAGAAACATTATAAAGCACTATAATCAATCATATTAGGTTCTTTGGGGTGGTTAATCTAGGAGTGGATCGGGGAAGACTTGGACTTGGAGTAATGAGGGTACAAATATGCCCAGTGCCTCAGAGCGAGGGTGGAGTGAGAAGGGTTGCCATATGGCCGGTACTTTAATGTCAAGGACAGGGAATTAACGGGAATCTCCACAAGGCCTGGTATTTATTCCGTTCTGAGATATAAACAATAAACTCGATAAGAAACTGAATAGCATTTTAGAGCTGTGTATAACATCCCTCTTTTTTTTATTTGTTAAAGAAAGCAGAGGGAGAATTCTAAACAAGCATTGGTAATGCATCGGTTTCGCCTATGTGATGAATAAAGCACTGTTTTTATCAATCATCTCCTTTAAGAAGGAGAAAGCCCCCTGACAAATAACAGGGGAGTGGAGACAGTGTGGGGCAGTGGCCAGAGTTGTTGACTCTAGAGTTGGGGGTCTAAGTTTGGGTCTCGGCAGTGCAAGATCCTGTGATTCTATACAGATCACTTACTCTCCCTGGGTGAAAAATTGCTATATAAATATGCTGAAGGAGTAAAAAGCAAAACGAGGCAAAACTTTATGAAAAAAATAGTTCAGCCAAAGCGGTTTCTAACAGTCTTTAGACAAGGGGAAACTGATAAGAGAAGCAGACGAGAAACAAGAATTAGTAAATGCAGGAAAATATGCAACAACCAATAGAAATAGAGGAAAATTAAGTAGTAGGCACAGGAACCAATAAGAAACCAGGAAAGAGAGGACGCAGGATGGAAGTCCTTTTAAGTTTATATTAAAAACAATAGATTTCTCAAGCACAGTGCAAGCGTAAGCGGTGTGCAGGCGAATCCTAGAAATCAAGTACTAGCTCCTGGCCCTTTCAGAATCTTAAAACATGTACATATGGCTTGAATGAATCTGTGAAAAACATGACAACCCTGTTACTCAGGCTCTGATCCTGCAATGTGTGTCAAAGTGAAGAGAAAGTGAGAACATTCATTGTGCAACTGAGTAAAAATGTTTCTAGCATTCCGAACAAGAATTTTCCGTTCTATTAAGACACACAGGTGAGGATTATGCTTCATTTTCATTTACTGTAATTTTCAGTAGCCAATCAAAGTAAAACATTAAAATGCACTACATTTCCCATGATGCCATATATAACACATGTCCAACCGTAGAGACCCAACCCAATTTAACCTTAGAACAACCATAATCCCTCTTCTTTCTTTGCACCAGTCCAATGCAGTAAATAACAGTCCGAGACCCTGCAACGACAAGGTCCGCAACCAACAGACAAAAGTCAGCATGAGCTCCAATGAGAGCACCAAGACCAGAACCTGGAACAGCAGAATATTGCCAACCATGATGAACTCGAGAAAATAGTGTGTAACATCCCCAACTTCTGGTGAAACTCCGTAGAAGCAGGTCACTTGTCGTCATTTCCTATAGAGACAGTAGAAAAGCAAGCCATAAACACTGATCCCCAAAGTAAAATGTATGACAAACCAACAATATTACTTGGGACATATAATTCAGGAAAAACACATAAGTATGTACAAACATAATGCAATGTATGGGTGGGATAATCCTCACCTTCGTGTCCTTAATAGAATGAAAATTCTTGTCACAAGTGCTAGAGTTGTTTTTATTCTATGTCATGACCAGAGCATCCGATTATGCTTGTTTAAAGCTGAGCCATCACCACAGAGCAAAATCAACAGTATGCTATAATAAAAAGATTTAAAGATAGATTCTGATGACCAATCTGCATGCCTTTAAAATATCATTCAAACTAGAACCCTAAGCAAATGGTTTTGAAGCCATTGCCCCTCAAGCAGAGTGGGCGTCAAATACAGATAAATCAATACTGGCTTCATTCAAGAGCCACATCATCCATCTGGCTATAGTGGCAGATGCCACTAAATGAAAAGGTTATTGAAAAGCAATCAGCAATTGTCCTTTCATATCTGTATGGAATTCAGCAGTACTCACCTCATACGCCTTCAAACATTGCACAATGCAAATTTTAGAATTATCCGGAAAAGCCGGGTAAGATACAAACCTATAATTACATTTTGTCCCTATTGTAACGGAAAAAGTAACACCTTCAGCTGAGAAAACTCCGGCCGCCAGATCTAAAGCTCGTCCGCCAGACACGCTTACATGAAATTATGCACAAAAGCATGGTCAGTTTAGCTGACAGCTGTTTCAGAGAGAGATATTTGTTCTCCGGCCAGGACTCCAAAAATCGAAGGACTACATTGACTCCCATAAAACGGAATACTTAGACTGTGAGGGTCTATCCATTCAAATACATTTCAATAGTTTACAAACTATGAGATGTTCGCCCACAGGTCTATCATCAACAGGCAAGTGATCAGCTGAAATGGCGGACTGAAAATTATTCACTGACCTGTATGCCATTTCAGAGGAGGTAAGAGAGGATAAAAATGTATTTCCAGACAACAATATTCTCCAACGGGATCGGCACATTGCTGACTCCACCAGCCACACCAGCGTTGCCAGGCTGACGCATATCTCTTGTGAGTGCCGGATGACCAGGAATGACTGGCGAAATCATTAGCTTCCTGCCAAATTCCCAGGAGGCTACACCTTTCCCAGAAACCCTCCAGGCCACAAGCGAGAGGTTTTCAATCAATCAATCAGGGAATTGTAAGCGCGCTACTCACCCGTGAGGGTCTCAAGGTACTTAGGAGGGTTGGTCCGCAGATCTGCTCAGCCGAAGAGCCAGGTCTTGAGGGTCCGTCTGAAGGTTTTCAGGGAGGGGCTGCGTCTGATGTCTGCTGGTAGCTCGTTCCAGGTCTTGGCTGCAATGTGAGAGAATGATCTTCCGCCTGCTCTGGCTCTGTGGATGCGCGGGGTTTCGGCCAGTGCGAGGTTGGAAGATCGGAGGTTTCTTTTGGGTACGTGGAAGTTGATACTGTTGTTGAGGTATTTGGGTCCGTTGTTGTGTTGGCATTTGTAGGCATGAGTGAGGATTTTGAAAGTGACTCTTTTCTCCATGGGGAGCCAGTGGAGACTTTTTAGGTGTTGACTGATGTGTTCATGTCGGGGGATGTCGAGGACGAGTCTGGCGGCGGTGTTCTATATTGTCTGGAGTTTGCGGAGTAGGGACTTGTTGATGCTGGCGTATAGTGCGTTTACATAGTCCAGTCTGCTGGTGATGAGTGCGTGGGTGACTGTATTTCTTGACTCAGGGGGGATCCACTTGAAGGTCTTGCGGAGGATGCAGGGCGGTTGAAGCAGCTGGAGGTGACCATGTTGACCTGTTGGTTCATGGTGAGTGATAAGTCGAGTACGATGCTGAGGTTCTTGGTATGGTCTGAGGGGGTAGGTGGGCTTCCGAGGGCGGTCGGCCACCAGGTGCTGTCCCATGCAGAAGGGGTGATGCCGAGGACTTCGTCTTCTCGGCGTTGAGCTTCAGGCAGCTGTTGGTCATCCAGACTGTGATGTCTTGCTTTCCTTTCTGGAAGTTGAGTTTGGCAGTGGTGGGGTCTTTGGTGAGGGAGAGGATGAGCTGGGTGTCGTCAGCGTAGGATATGATGTTGAGGCCGTGTTGTCGGACAATGGCTGCGAGGGGGGCCATGTAGATGTTAAAGAGGGTGGAGCTCAGGGATGAACCATGTGGGACTCCGCAGGTGATTTTCGTGCGGTCATAGAGGAAGGGTGGGAGTCTAATCCTTTGGCTTCTTTCGGTGAGGAATGATCGGATCCAGTCCAGGGCTGTTCCTTGCATGCCTGCGTCGTGCAGTCTGGCGACTAGTGTGCAGTGGGAGACAGTGTTGAATGCCACTGATAGGTCGAGTAGGATGAGGGCTGTGCAGTGGCCTTGGTCCAAGAGGGTGCGAATGTCATCTGCGGTGGTGAGTAGGGCGGTCTCTGCTGTGGTTGCTTCGGAATCCGGATTGGGATGGGTTGAGGATGGCGTTCTCTTCAATGAATCGTGTCAGTTTCCTGTTGACTGTTTACTCTGGAACTTTGGCTGCGAAGGGGAGGAGCGAAATGGGCCGATTAATTCTTGAGGTCGGTGGGGTCAGCTGTGGGCTTCTTGAGCAGAGGTCTGACTTCTGCACGCTTCCAGTCATCTGGGAAGGTGCCTGTTTTGAAGTTGGTGTTAATGGTGCGTTGTAGTTCGGGTGCGATGGCATCTGCGGCTCTGTGGTAGATGTGAGGGGGGCAGGAGTCAGTGGGGGCCCCCGAGTAGATGCTTTCATGGTCGAGGCAGTGTCTTCGGCCATTATCGGGGTCCAGTTGGAGATGGTGGGCTGGCTGATGTTTCTGGGGAGCGAGGGGCTGTCTGTGGCACCTGGTGGATGGTCGATGAATTTGTCGTAGAGGTTTTTGATCTTGAGGTGGAAATAGGTTCCAAGCTTGTCACAGAGGTCTTGGGATTCGGTGATGTCTGTGGCTTCGCTGCGTGGGTTGGTGAATTCTTCAATGATACTGAAAAGTTCCTTGGAGTTGGTGGAGTTGGCCAGGATTTTGTTGTGGATGAAGTTCCTCTTGGTGGCTCTGATCTGGCTGTGGTAGTCCATCATGGTGTCCATGTAGGTGGTGTGGTTTTCAGTTGTCTTGGTGTTTCTCCAGTTCTTCTCCAGGCGTCTGCAGGTGTGTCTGGCTTCTTGGAGAGCGGTGGTGAACCAGACTGCTTTCCTGGGGCGTTGTCTGTCGGGGTTGCATAGCGGGAGAGCTCGTCTGTGCAGTCAGAGATCCAGGTTTGGAGTTCTCTGGCTGCGTCGTTTGCATTGGGTACCCAGGTGTGGTTGTCTCGGGTGAGGGTGGAGTTAAGTTGCTCGTCGGTAACTTTGCTTCAGTTCCTTCGTGGTGGGCGTGGGGCTGGTTTGGGTGCCTTGGGTTTGTTGATGGCAAAGTGTACGTAGTGGTGGTTGGTCCATGGCGGATACGTTGTGTGGTTGAATAGGATGCTGTTTCCTGCCGCGAAGATGGGGTCGAGGGTGTGTCCTGCTCTGTGGGTCGGTGTGTTGACGAGTTGTTTAAGTCCGATGCTGGCGAGGTTGTCACAAAGGATAGTGGAGTTGGGGTCGCTGGCGTTGTCGAGGTGGATGTTCAGGTCTCCAATGAGTATGTAGTTTGTTGAGGCGATGGCGTGGGGTGCAATGAATTCGGGGATGGTGGTGGCGAAGGGTGTTCGGGGGCCGGGGGGTCTCTAGACAAGGGTTCCTTGGAGTGTGGCTTTGGGGGTGGTCTGGATCTGGAAGTGCAGGTGTTCGGCAGAGGGGACGGTTTCGCTGGAGGTGGTGAGGCGGAGGGTACACTTGTGGGCGATGGCGAGGTCCCCTCCTGGGTGGTTGGGGCGGTCTTTCCTCTGAATCTTGTATCCGTCTGGGATGACGGTGCTGATGTCGGGGGCAGAGGATGCGTTGGTCCAGGTCTCTGTGAAGAAGGCGATATCGGGCGAGAGAGAGTCGAGTAGGTTCCAGATTTCCTTGGCGTGTTTGTGTACGGAGCGTACATTGAGGATGATGCATTTTAGGGTGTCGCCGGTGCTGGCATCGGCAGTGTTGTAGGCCGGGGTGGCGGTGAGGGTCTGGTGGCAGTGGAGGCAGGAGAACTGGCCATGGGTTGTGTTCAGCGAGGCCTGTTGGCATTCTCTAAGTCTTCCAGGGTTGAGTGCGAGGAGGGTGGTGGTGTTGTAGCGATGAGTAGTGGGAGGTCCAGGCTTCCTGGCGCTGGCCGCGGTCGGGTTGCGGACGAACGCAGACGGGCTTGCCTTTGGTGAGTCTTCGGCGTGCCAGAGGCACGCCCTCTGAGCTCGTCCGCGCAGCAGTCGCCATTAGGTAAGGGAGGGGGGAAGGGAGAGAGGCTGGGAGGGGCTGCATGGGCAGCAGCGGCAAAAGGCGAAAGGAACAGGCAGGCATGAGAAAATAAAAAGTGGTGGAATTAGAGCACGACACAGATGGGCACAATAACAGTGGCACGACATGGAAAATTTAAGAAAAAAAAACGGCTGAGAAAGATTACAGTGGTTGCAGGCAGTCTGGTCTCAGTTGGAGCAGGCGCAGGAGTGGACAGCAGCCTCGAACCTCCCTAGAAGGAGGTCGAGGTCTGGAGGCAAGAGACGGCACAGCAGAGCTGCGGGGAGAGAGTGGACCTATACCGAGCGTCGGAGGTCTTACTCCGTGTGTTCTGATAGAATTAGAGGATATGAAAAGCCCCCCCGCCCCAAATCCAGAAGGAGGTTCCAATTTAGGGGAATCAGAACCAAACCACAAGCTATCTCCAGAAGCACTGGAAACCACGCTTGCGCCCTCCAGAGAGGTGTCCCTAAGATCAGCTCGGCCTTCTGGCGCCTCAATTGCCACTATATGTGGAATCATCATAAACAGTGGGAAGGAGTACTCTAGAAAGAGAGACCAATCCTGAATAAATGTATTGGTAGCTTTGGCTCCAGATCTGACTGCCAACTGAAAAATAATGGGATCTTCTGGTTGAGACAAGATGCAAAGTGATCCACCCGGCAAGGGCCCCAAAGCCAGTAGAAGGCATGGAAGACTTTGGGATGAAGTCTCCAATTGCTGAAGTCCCAAATATGTCAAGACTGCCAGTCGGCAATTTGTTTTTATGTGCGCTGGGCATACTCTGCATTCACAGAGACCCTGTGCTGGACACAAAAGGTATTTGGCTATCTTTGCAAGGAGATGGGATTTCGTCTGGCCCAGCTTGTTCCCATAACGGACCTGAAATGCTGTCCATGCGGAGAAGATGCAACAATTGGACCTCTCCAAAGAGAGGCTCTGGATGACAAACGATGCCGCAAGGAGTGGCAAGAAATCGATGTGGAGACTCAGTTCCGCTTCTGACCAGCAACCCATCCCCGTAGAAATCGGGTCACAACGAACTCCTCAACCCCACCTGCTGGCATCAGACTCTCAATCACTGTCTCTGAGACTGATACAAAAATCGTCCTGCTGTTCCAGGCCTCCATGTGATCTAACCATTAAGACATTTCGGTCTTCGCTTCCTCCAACAGAAGGATCTGCTTGGAGTAACTGAGGCCTTTCTGGAGAGGCCTGATCTTCAGTCTTAGAAGGGCCCGATAATGGAGAGGCCTTTGAAAGATCACCTGTATAGATGAGGCCACCAGGCCGACTAAGCAGTCTATCGACCTCAAGGATACCCACTGCTTGTTCAGCAATGATCTCAGCTCCTTCTTGATATTTGAGACTTTTTGAGGAGAAAGGACTTGAAGAGATTGAATGGAATCTACCTGAATACATGGAAATTCCAACTTCTGAGAAGGAACCAGGACTGACTTCTGACTGTTGGTTAGGAACCACAGATCCTGAAGGAGGAATATCTTCCACCCCAAATGGGTCACAACCAGCCGAGGACCTTGAGCCATTCTGATGATGTGGTCTAGATACATGATCAGAGGAACCCCTTGAGCTCTCAAAGATTCTACCACTGGCCTCATGATCTTTGTGAAGCACCAATGGGCTTAAGAGAGGTCAAAGGGGTGGACTTTGTACTCGTAACAAACTCCTAGCCAAAGAAAATTGAGAAAATGCTGATGACGGGGGGGGAAATGGAGATGGTTAGATAAGCTTCTTTTAAGTCCAAATGGACCATCCTATCCCATTCCTGAAGGATATCCCTTAGCAAACGAATACCTTCCATTTTGAAATAGTGGTAAATGATCCAACCATTGAAGTCCTTCAAATTCAGCACCAACCGGGACCCCCCCCCTCCCCCCCTCGTTTCTTTTCTACCAGGAAAATGCAATTTAGGAAACTGGCCGGGTGCAGGTAAGACTCTTCTATCATGCCTTTTGAATCAGAGCATGCACCTCTGAGGAGGTGACATCCTGCTCCTGTTAGGGAAACAAATACATTGTGTGAGAGTGAGAAGTCTGAACTGGAGAACTGTAAAATTACAGTTTGAAACACAGTACGCCTTCAAGAATTCAAGGATCCGGGTTAACTTCTGGTAGTTATGTAAGAATAACCTGGTCCTGCTCCTCAGTATTACTTCTGAAAAAGGAATTAACCTCACCTGTAGAGCCGGACTTCAGGAGGGAGTCTTCTGACACTATGTATCTTTTTCTCCTGTAGCGGTTCCTGTTGTCTCTGGACCATGTGGGGTAGAATGTGTCTTCTTAGGAGGAATCTGGATAGCCTCCTCTACCCTGTTGGTATGATCCTCTTTGCGGACCTTGGTGGTACCCATGGCCGAACACTCGTCTCCGGAATTTTGCGGCCCTGCCAAAAAGTGGAAGACATTCTTGGTGAGCCCTTGGGCTTTATCCAGGTTAATGTATGTAGCTACAAATTTAGACAACTCTTTCAGAAAGGGGTTCCAAACAGTAAGCCCTGTGCTATGGGACCTGATTCAGATGACGTCAGTTCCGTAAGTTGAAGGCCCAGTTTGAGGAGAATGGATCGGCACCTTTCACTGGAAATGGAGCAGTTAGAATTTCTGAGCTGGCATAATGCTGTGTGAGCCCAATCGACCAGGACTTCTGGGTTAACAAATTTAGTCGACTCCTTAGCGTGATAAGCTATCTTAAGAATCTTAGTTAAATGGCCCTTTAGATCCAGCAATTTTTCAGGCACCTGGCCAGGCACAATCAATACACTTCTTAGGGTCTGTAGAGAACTTATTGTGGTAAGCAACTAGAGTCAGATACACCTTAGGGACTTTACCAGGGCGATCAGGTCTGGGGCATTTGCAACGCATCCATGCTCTGACATCATTGGCGAACCCCTATCAATGTGTGATTGAACATAATCTGTCTCTACCTGGAGCGGGAGCCATACATTAGATTTGGGATGTACAATATCCTTAGGCTCAAAGTTTAAGGACTCCCGTTGCTGTATGCCAGCAGAATGGTGAGACTTACACTTTAGTTTGCTATGGCCTGATTCGTCGACCTGCCCAAAGCTATCGGAATTAGAGAAATCGGAGTCATCATTCATTGGGGTTGAAGTCAAGCGAGCAGCTGAGTGCTATAGTTGTGCTCTTGTGCAAGAAAATGAGTCCGCCACCTTCTCAAAATCTGCCACGTGGGGCCTTTAGGGACTTTCGAGCCAAGCTTGGCTTTGGTGGCCGACTGACTAGCTCCAGTAAGCAAGAGGGGTTTGGTAACCAACGTTGCAGCCCTGTGTACCCATAGAGGTGATGCTTTAGTGGTCCAATAGTCCTCACCAGGGCTTTGTTTACAGAATGTTGTACTCCTACATCAAGTGCGTTCACTAGGTCTTGCTCCATAGATGCCCTCCTGGCCATCATAATTGTTAGAAAAGGGGGTCTCTAGTTGGCAGAGGTAGGTACCTTTGTCCAAATAGGCACCCTTGCTTCTAATCAGGGTAAGGAGGATAACCACTTTAGATTACCCCTGCTCACCCCCTGGGTAGCTTGGCACGAGCAGACAGACGTATCTCAAAGGCAATGTGTAAAGTATTTGTACTCAAAATACACAGTAATACAGTGATAACACCACAAATGGACACCACACCAATTTAGAAAAATAAAGTATCTTTATCTAAACTCAACAAGACCAAAACGACAAAAATTCAGCATACATGTAATAAGCATATGACTTTAAAAAGGTTTCAAGCAACTGGGTCCATAGAAAACTATGGATGCTCGATTTCTCACAAAGTACCTGTAGATGCGTAAAAATTCACAAGGCCAAACAGCAGCCGAGATGGGAAGTGTCGAGAAACAAAGGGTCTCTGAGCCAGTCCAAACCAGTTCTGTCCTCACTGGTGCAGTATGACCACAGGGGGTGGAGACAGCATTATGCTTGGGAGACAGGCCCTATTCAGGTACAAGGAAATCTCCTCCCACTACTCCAAATGCAGCTGAGCCCTATTCAACTCATGTCTCAGTCATCCAGGAAGGGCCAAGCACAGCTCAACCCCCCCCCAAGTGGCTGTCTACAGTGAATGCATATCCCCAACCCCTGTCACTCCAAAACCAGACAGTCAATACACAAACAGATACATGCACACAGGATGGTTAAACAATAAAATACCCACTTTCTAAAAGTGGTTCTGCCACCAAACAAAATTAAACCGTTTCCTATTTGGTCCTCACAAGCGCTAGGACCAATTAATGGTACAGTAAGTCACAACACCGAATCTCGGTGTCCCGGAGGCATCGGGGCACCGAGCCAAACTGCTTTGGTGCCAGGGAGCCGAACTGGTGGCGGATTCACCTGCCCAGCCCCCATCGTTCCCCCCCCCTCTTCAGTTTGGCCCAAGTATTTCTTCTCCTTCAGAGTCCCGGAATGGGGCTCCCAAGAGCACGGGGGTGCCAGTACTCTTTTTGGGTATTTTTTATTCCAGAGCCCCCGGGAAAGGAGGGGGGCTCCAACAAACCCGAGGCTGACTTACCTTTACTCAACTGCCCCGCCGGACAGTGGACAGTTGCAATGATTGGGCATTTATTGTAGATGGTACTATGTGTGCCCTGCTCTGCCAATGTTATGCCTAGTGGAGTTTCATGCCTAACGAGGGTGCCTTTATGCTCATGATCTATGCCCCATTAGAATAGGAGGGTGCCTAAGGTATTCATGCTGGTGCTTGCCAAATGTCAGTGATGCTCCAGGATTGTGGGATAACATATATTGATTCCTAATGGTCTCATACTAATCAGGTGTCGCATGCTAAGGTGGTTTATGCTAATGGGATTTATTCCTAATGGTTTATTTTCCCCTAATGCTTACCTGGTTGGTGTTCTGCCTAATGTGCTATGCCCCATGCATGTGTTTAGGCCTACTCTGATAAATCCCTAAAGTGATTTATGCTTACCGTAAGGTTGCTCAGTGCATGGTCTCGCCAGTAACTACTGGCTGTTGCACATTTATTACTGATGCTCTTACATTTATCCTAATTGCGCTTGTGATAGTTCTGGCAGCGGCCCCATTGGTCCTACCCTGTATATAATCCCCTGTGAACTGCTACCTGGTGACAGTTGGCACAGTGTTATATGTGCCTGTGTTTTTGACTCTAATGTGTTTTCCTAATACACAAGTTATTTTTACACACCCTGGTGTGGAGTCTCTTTTGTAGTGTGCCTAGTGTGTCACCTGTGAGTGTGGACTGCGCAGATGCTTTACACATTGCTCCGGAGTTTAGCCTACCCGCTCTGCACCACGCTACCCCGTTTCGACCAGTAATCATACAATTCTATATTTTTAACATCCAACTCGAGTCCACAGAAGACCCTCTCGGGGGCGGAGCACAAATGTTCCCTGTGTAGGTGTTTCCCACTTCTTGGGGCATCCCTGGTGTATATACACAGCCCTCTCAGCCACCATTGCCCTATCCATGTCCCCTCGCCACTCTTGATATGTTGGAGCAGATTGAGCCCCCCCAATGCTTAGCTATGTTGCGTTTTGCCAACATCATTCCTAATGTCGCCTGTTCTGACCTGCCTGGTTGAGATCTGTTGGGTCCCATATGTTTAGAATACATCTCTTGGGCTCCGGGGTGATCGTCACTCCACCAACTTGTGTAAGTACACTCATAATGTTTTCCCAGTTGGATACTATTATTGGGCATTCCAACAGTATATGATAGAAGGTGCCTTCCCTCCTGCATTGTCTAAGGCAGAGTCGGTTGTCAGTTTTCCCTATCTTGTGAAGGGTTACTCTAGTATAGTAAATACAGTGGAGTATTTTCTGTTGCACTAGCCTCAATTTGGAGGATATTGCCACCTCCCGAGGGGACGCTAAGGCCTCCTGCCAGTCAGTCTCGTCTAAGTCCCCCACATCCCGTTGCCATTTTTCACGGAGGCCTAGTGTGGGATCTGGTTGGGTGTTGAGTATTTTGCGATATGTGAGGGAAATAGCCTTTTTACCTATCTGTTCTGAGAGCAGCCTATCCTCTAGCGGGGAGGCTTCGGGGAGGACAGTTTCCGTTGGGATGGCTTTCTGAAGTACATGTCTAATTTGTATATAGCAAAACCGTTCTGTTGATGCCATCTCATATCGTTCTTGGAGTTGTAGAAAAGTAATTACTTCCCCCTTCTGCCAAAGGTCCCCCACTGTTTATATTTCTATTGAATCCCAGTGTGTAAAGCCCTTACTGGTACTCAGCCTACCTAGTCGCTGAATTTCCCAGAGAGGAGTTATTTGCGTTATCCGGTCGTCCTATCCTATTGTGGGGCATGAAGCCATTGATTTACCACAATCATCTGTGAGGCCCAGTAGTACATTTGTATATTTGGGAGGGCGATTCCACTGTCGTACCCACCTTTTACCAATTTCTTCATGGCAATTCGGGCCGGTTTGCCATCCTAGAGCAGGATAGTTACTTCAATCGCCCTAAAATAAGACGCGGGGACCAGGAACGGAGTGTTTTGAAGGGCGTATAGGAATCTCGGGTGCCATCATTTAAAAAAGTGCCGCCCTACCAAGCAAGGTCAGTGGTAGAGAGCACCAGTATCTCGTGTCTCGGCAAAGTCTTTGCAGGGGTGCCATGAGGTTTTTTTCCCAGAAAATCTTCTGGTAGTAAGGTATAAATGCCCAAGTACTGAAAGCAGCCAACTGTGATTTGTAGTGTGCATCCCCTTGGCAACTGTGGTGGAGGACCGTGTAGGATGTATAGGATTGATTTGGTCCAATTAATGGTATATCCAGAAAATTTGCCGTATGCTTCACAGATGTCGAGGAGGCTGGTAATGGAGCGTCTAGGGGAGGTTACATAAAGTAGTATATCATCAGCGTACATGGAGATGCGGTCTTCCCACCCCTTCGCCCATTTGAGGCCACGAATAGTAAGGTCGCACCTTATCCAGGCTACCAACAGTTCTTACACTAGTGCAAATAAAAGTGGTGATAGGGGGCAGCCTTGATATGTGCCACGTCCAAGGGGAAAAGTAGCTGAGATGTGTCCATTTACCACTACATGTGCTAGGGGTTTCGTATAAAGCAGCTGAATCCATGCGCAAAATTTAGGTCCGAAGCCCATATGTTTCAGGACAACAAACAAGAAGGGCCATTCCCCCATGTCAAAAGCCATGCGTGCGTCCAAAGAGAGAATGGCTGCTGGTTCTTGGATCGTGGGAGTACGAGCGATTACTCTGTGCAGACGTCGGAGGTTAAGTACTGTGTTTCTACCCGGCGTGAAGCCAGATTGATCTTGATGGATCAGCTTGGTGAGATGAGTTGTGAGTCTGACCGCTAGGATTTTAGCTAGTATTTTGGCCTCTGCATTGAGCATCTAAATCGGTTGATACGATGCACAGTCCGTGGTGGGCTTACCGGGTTTGTGAATGGGTATTAACGTCATTATACGTTGGTCTCTGGGGAGCTCTCCAAGTGTTAGGCTGTCTACATAAATCTTCAATAAATGCGGAGTTATTGTCATAGCCGTTTTTTTGTACAATTCAATTGGTATACCATAAGGACCCATGGCCTTCCCTGATTGTATAGAACCTATGGTCAACGCTAACTCATGTGTGGTAAGGTCTATTTCAAAGTCGTGGGCTTCTTCTGGCGTAAGAGTGGCATAGTGATGTCTTTAAGAAATGCCTGTGCCTCCCTGACTGTGGTAGTGGCTTCCGGGGCGTATACGTTCTCGTAGTGTGCTGCTAGCGCGTTAGCTATTTTCTAGGGGACTGTTATGGGGCCATATTCATCCAACTGCAACTGTGTTACCCATAAACTATCGCGCTCCCTTTTATCCTGCCAAGCCTAAATTTTCCTTGCTTTATCACCCACTTCGTATATTTTATGTTGGCTAGCTAACAGTTTAGACTTTGTGTCCTCCCATAAGTATTCTCTATAACCCTGCTTTTTTAAATGAAGGTCATGGGCAGTGTCTGCAGTGGGGTTCATGGCATGTGCTATTTCCACTTGGCTCGTCTCTTATTCTAAGGCTTCGACTTGTTTTTTACGTTACTTTTTGTGGCCGGCTATCGCCAAAATGGCCTGCCTTCAGAGAACTGTCTTATATGCTTCCCATAGAAGTGCTGGAGAGGCCACCGAGTGGTCATTCTCTGAGAAATAGTGTTTCGTCGTTTTTGTCAGAATTTTCCCAATTTTAGGATTTTTTAGAAATCCCAGATATATAGAGAAGGTTCGGCATGGAATTTTAGCTGGACACATATGCTTCAATACGACTGGTGAATGGTCAGAAATACCTCTGGGTAGGTGATTCGCTCCCTCCAGCCTCCCAAGACTATCTGCCAGCGTAAGTATGTAGTCTATCCTAGATAAGCTATTGTGTGCCCCAGAGTGAAATGTATATTGCCGTTCCGAAGGAAATTTGTACCGCCACACATCTATAAGGCCCAGTGCTTCATGGAACTCGGCGAATCGGGAGCTTACCCCACGCTGCTCCCAAGGTGGCATACGGTCGAGCCTATCGCTGATCGTGGCATTAAAATCTCTGCCTATAAGGAGCTCTCCTTCACGGAGTGTGAGGAGGAACGCGCTGAGGGCTGAAAGCGTCAGCGTGTGAAGTGCTGGTGGGATATACACTGAAACAATAGTATATATCTGTCCTTCCCATTGGCATGTAACCGCTGTGAAACATCCCTGGTCTTCCATCCATGTTTGCAAATCTATGTTTGGGAACTGCTTCCGAATCAGGATGCCCACTCTCCTGGAGCCAGACGTGAACTCCGATTGTGCCACCATGCGGTAGCCCCATCTGTCCAAAGCTTTGCATGTATTACCCACCAAATGCGTTCCTGTAGGAGGGCCACCGTCGGCGTATGCCGTTTCAAATATAGAACCAGACCTCTTTTTATTTTATTCCCCAGCCGTTGACGTTCCGTGATAAAATCATAAGGGGGACCATCTGCTACGGGTACTGGTGTGTTAGCGGTCGCCCCGTCTACTGGTATTTTACCCCTCGTCATAACTCGTGAGTGCCAAAGGGGATTTGCGTATGTTCTTTGCGGGAAGCCTATTGCGCGAATAGTAAGTCCTAACCGTCAAGTGTGCAATACAAAAACTACATAATAACATAAAACCAAAAACTTCTGTCCCCTTACCCACCCCCATCCCTGCCTCCCTGCATGATGGACTTAAAACTACCCACCACCCCAACCTCGCAGAGTGCTTAATTCCCATACCTTGTACCTGTATGGGGGGAGATTTGTCCGTTAACCCCACCAAGCATCCCATCCCTGCAGTGAAAAGTGTTGGCATAATCTAATTGTTAGCTTGTTACATTAGAGAGAGGGGAGCAATCCTGTGTGCTAAACCTGTCCCTGGCACCCTTAAGGTGTCAAGTTGTTTTTTCTTCTTGTCGCCTTTTTGGTGTATGAGACTGCTAGAATGTCGCCGGGGGTGTATCCACAGGTCAGCAATGTTCATTGGCATGATTGTGTACACTGTGTTAAGTCGCCGCGTCTATTCCCATGCCCCAGGGTCCAGCTATAGTTCTCTGGGTGCCTCCGCGGTACCTAGTCTACACTGGGACCACAGGGGAACCTGAAGGTCCCTTCGTTCCCCGATGGCTCTCTGTGCGGGAAATCAATTAGTCTGTTTCCCTGCTCGTGCGGCCGGTGACATAGAAACAGTTGTATGCTCTGTTTCCAGAAAGCAAGAGCATTATATATAAATATATATATATATAATATATTTACTTATCAATCAAATCAAAACCCTTTCAGGCATAGAGTGACTTATAAATTATGCAAAAAAAGAAGCAGAGAACTCTGTGTAGTTATCAAGTTTAGGTGGAAAGCAGCTCCAGTATAGAGCACTCTCAACACCAGCAACACTCTAAATGTGCTCACCTCACATGTCTGCTTTTCTATCAAAGTCTTTAAGTGAAGGATTAGCACAGTGCCATCCATGCCAAGATAGAAACGGACAAAGTCTTTTGCCATTTCTACAGCAAAGTCTTTAAGCATGGGATTAGCACAGTGCTATCCATACCAAGCTGTAAAATGGCCAAAGCCACAGATTTTTCGCAAGAAGAGACCGAGGCACAGAGCTTTCTCAGGCACGGCCCAAAGATCTGGAACTCTCTCCCACTAGAAGTCCGCAGAATCTCCTCGACGGTTGCCTTCAAACAGGAAGTAAAAATAATCCTAATTAACAAGTTCTTGCCTTAAATGGTCATCGCTCGTCTGTTTTTCTCAATGCCCCTTTGACTACATACTTTAGTGGTCTAATAGCTTGTGAAGCTCAGGTTCGTCTGCTATTCCCTATTTAGTAATGTTTGTTCTTCTCCCAGTATGCTATGGTATTAACAAAATATGATATTCTCTGTTAACCCCTTTGTCATTTTCTCTTTACTATTTTCCACCCTTCCAAAGTGTGAAGTGCTATACAAAACATAATAAATAAATAAATATTCTGTAATGCTGAACCAAGGGCATCCAAAATGGCTCCCACTGACTTCAGTACACAGACTCATACACACACCGAGACCACAGAGAGGCCTACTACCAAACCCGAACCTCACACATAATGCATAGACAATGTACTCAACATACAAATAAGATGTCAAATAACTGTAGAACTTTACATAAGAGGGGTGTTGGAAAATGGTCCACTCTGAAGAGTCACCTCAAACTCACTACAAATGTATTCCCTTCGTCCTCCTATTTTCCTGACCTTCTTTTTGTTGGCTTTAGGACTTTGAGCAACTTAATACCACTGCTAACCAGAGCTAAAGGGTATGTGCTTTCTTTTCTAAACATGGTATGATTGGTTTATACCTGTTTGCCATATTTAGTTTACTTGTAAATCCCTTGTAAAGTGGCATACCATATATCCAGGACCTGAAATCTAAATGCTATTAGTGGTCCTGCTGCTCTGGATGTGACACTCACACAAGTTGACCTTCAATCCTGTCTCAGGCATGCCATTGCATGCCCACTGTTTGCAGTTTACAACCACTTTGAGATGGCATTTAAAACCACTTGTCAAGGCTTAAACTCCCCATAGGGCTACCTGTGGCCTACCATAGGGGTGACCTAAGGGCCAGGTGCTGTGTAAGTAAAAAGGTAGGAAATGTACTTTTCAGGTTTACATGGCCTGGTAGTGACAGACAGCTACATTGGTTTTTCACTACTGTGAGGCCTTCTCCTCTAATAGGCTAGGATTGGGAATTTCTCAAAACACTTTAATTAAAATGTAATTCCTGTTTAGAAAGAAGTAACTGCATTCTGTTTCATATCTTTGGAATTACAATGATAGATCCTCTTTAATGGTAAAGTTGGATTTAACATTACTATTTTAGAAATGCCATGTTTAGAAAGTGGAAATTTGTCTGCCCTTAACTTTCCTCTGTGTGCCTGCAGGCTGTCTCCAATACATGTTTGAGCTGGGTGACAGCTACACTTTCTCTCTAGACTACAAGAAACACAAGAAGGGTGGGTGTGACAGGTCGCTCATCTGCATTCTAATAGCCTTCCTGGGCAGGAAAGGGGAGTGGGAGCCAATACTTACATCTGAATAGGCAGTGTCCTGTGTCCCACACAATGGGCTGATTACCCCTACCACCCCACCCCCACTACCACAGATAGCCTGGCTGACATGGCTAAATTAAAAGGGGACCTGTCCACTTCTAGGAGCTGCTTTGAAGTCACCCCCACTTCAGAGGCACATTTGGGTATAAGTACTGGGGCTCTGACCCTACCAAATCAGTACACTGCTGGACCTGTGAAGAACTCTTGAGGACAAAGAACTGAACCCAGCTGAATTGAACCAGATTGACACCAAAGGCTTGCAGGCTTGCTTCCTGTTTTGTGATGTCTCAGGGTCATCAAAGACTTCCTACAACCCTCCTTGTGCTGTTGGTCTAAGCCATCTGTTTGTCCTACCCTTGCCTGAAGTGCCCCTCCAGTCCTAGGCCTCAGAAGTTGGTCCTGAAGCTGCTTTGCTACAAAATTAAAGCATTGTCACCACTGCGCCGATCGGAACCACACAATGCCCTTCAATGCTGACACAGTGCCGATCAGAAGACATACCTAAGTGGCTCGATGACGATCCAGGACCCAACAGCGAGGGTTGGCGATGACGCAGTGCCGAGCCGAGGTCCAGATTGCGAGGCTTGACTTCGACACATCGACCCGACTGTCTGATACGGAAACAACACATTGGACTTTCGATGACAACGCTTTGCTCCATCCAGGGTTCTTTGTCAGCACCTGTTTGAGTCCTGTAGCTGGCCTGCCCGCCATCATAGTCAGCCTTAACTTTGAATTTACCCTGGTCTAGCGTGACATCAAGTAACCTTTTGGCGCTTTTGACTTCTAAGCACTATTTTTGGTTTATTCTTTAAAAATTCCTATCTCGACTTCTACTTATCCAATTTTTGTCATTTTCATCTTAGTTTACTCATATAAACATTCTCTATTTTTCTGAACCTGTGTGGAGTCTTTTTGTGTGTTTTTCCACTGTGGTACTGTGTGTGTGTCCTGCACAAATACTTAACACATTGACACAGAACAGGCAGGCTTATCTAAAGAGGCAATCTACCTAAGGGTGCACACAGGATATCTTTTAGTGTGTATCTAGCTTACCCTGACTGGATTGTTAGTTCCTGCTTGGACAGGGTGCTTATCTGTGCCAACTAGAAACTCAGTTTCTAACAAATAGCAATTAGGCCACACTCTCTCTGACTTTGATAAAAAAAAGTATTGCCCACTATATGATATAACAAAACAAAGTATACTGCCACCACCACCTTAAGTAATAAACCTAGGAGAGGGAAGCTAATCCTTGGTCCACTATGAAGGTATGCTTAATGCACCCCTCTAAGTCATACAATAGGTCCTGGACTGCACCTAGCCAAAGACAGTCCTGGACATGTGAGCTGATGTTTGCGTACCATGACACCAGGGCCAACATAAAAGTAAGCGTGAAAGATACACACATATTAAGGCACTGAGGCAATGGTACTTGCCCACATACGGGAAGACATTTGGTTATTAGTTGAGAGGGATCCCAGCCCCACCTATATAATAAAAACAATCCCTGTGAGGGTGAATCACAAAATTCACTAAATAAACACATGCTTAAACCTCTGGTGGCTTGGTACGAAAGCAGTCAGGCTTAATTTAGAGGCAATGTGTAAAATATTCGTGCAGCACTCAAACAGTAATAAAGTGCAAACATAACACAAGAAAAGTCCTAAGCCAACTTAGAAATATAGAGTACATTTCTATGAATAAAATGACCCCAGAATGACAAACATCAAATCAGTAGAACCAGAGGAATGAGTTTTTAAAAGTTTTGGAGAAAATACTGCCAAAGAGCACAAAGTGCCACATTCAGTCATCTAGACCTGGATAAAATCACAAGTTCTGGCTGGCCATGATGGAGTGTGGGTTGAATACAGGGACCAGGTTCATGCTGGTCTCGATGTAGACCCACATTGGTGGTTGTCACAGACGGTCAATGTTGTGGCAAAGTGTAGATTCTGTTGGAGCTTCGCTCTGGAGGACATGGTGGACAGTCGATCCTTGGCGTGAAAAGATCACTGTGTGATCACGATGAACCCAACACATTGGTATCTTCATCTAGAGGTCAGAAGGAGTACACTCTGATGTCAGTGAAGGGTACAGGACCTGGAGGCATTTATTGGAGATCAGCACTCACTCCAGCAGTGGCCAGCAACAGGGTTCAGGCAGGTCCAGTTAGTGCTGGTCAGCTGGGCACTTGCAGGGAGGGCTGTGGAAGCATATTGCGTCCCTGTAGCTCAAATAAGAGGTCAGCCAACTGTCACGGTCAGTCACTTCTGAGGAGGCTGAAGTCAAGTAGGTCCGATTTTCCTTTTTCAGACAGCAGGACAATCCTTATTCTGAATCTTCCATAATCCAGGAGTGTTCCGATGAGAGATTCCCAAGGTGCCATTCATATATGCAGTAGGAGCCTGTGGGTGGCGGATGCACCCTTTGCCTAACCTTCCCCATTTCCTTGGTTTGGCTCCAATCTGTCTAGGGCAACAAATGGCCGGCCGGCCTAGGTGTGAGCTGCATTCGTCAGTGGTAGGGCAGACACCTGTAGAAGTCAGAAAGGGGGTGGGCAAGCCCTGCAGCTATCCTTTGAAGCTCAAGAAAGGCTGAGGATATCCACCCGGATATCTTGCTCAGGAGGTGAACACCTTGCTCCACGCCCAAGGCCCTTTTGTTTTCATGTGTGGAAGGAATACACAATTCACCACAGGAGAGCCATTCACAGTCATGTGACCCTGTACACTCAAAGAAAGGCACATTTGGTTTAGGTAGAAAAATGGCAACTTTCTAAAAGTGTCATTTTCAAAATAGTGACTTAAAATCAGACAGGAATTTTAAATTACTATTATTTTGAGTGTCAACAGAATTTCTCTATCTGGTCCCAAAGTGAAGTTATCACTTTATTATGATGATGATAAGGTAACCATGTGTTAGTCTATGTGAGAGATAGCCTTACAACAGTGAAAAACGACAAGACATGCAAAACTTAAATACACGTGTCCTACTTTTAAATACCATGCGCTAAATTCTGTGAAACTTTCCAGACTTTTTTGGAGTAACATAAGAATTAAAAAGGAAGATTTAGGCCTGGCAAAAGGTATATTTCAAACAAATGGTGATCAGCCGGGTTGCGAATTCCGAACGGGTTGCACAGCCTGATACATTTTGGTATTCATTAATACACTTCAACCATAGTAATCCAATTTTTGTCCTTTTATTTCTCATATTGTTTTCCAAATTAATCCATCACGTCAAAGGTATGAGATTTCAACTGATGACTGATATATGTGTTTTTTATAAACTTGCAGATACCCCTGACAAAGGTTATTTAAGAACCGAAATGCATTGGGTGCTATGTGTTCGTGATTATTGGGAGAAACTGAGATTTCATTTTGTCCATAATTAGGCCTGGATGGGCAATTCTGGGATAAATTTAAAACGCATAAGATGATTGAAATCTCATACCTTTGATGTGATGGATTAATTTGGAAAACAATATGAGAAATAAAAGGACAAAAATTGGATTACTATGGTTGAAGTGTATAAATGAACACCAAAGTGTATCAGGCTGTGCAACCCGTTCTGAATTTGCAACCCGGCGGATCACCATTTGTTCATTTGTTACATGTTCAGTGCTAAAGGAATGGAGCACTTCCGGGTGCTACACGCCGAATTTGAGAAAAAGCAAAAGGAACCGTAAAAGTTAAAAACCAGGTTGTGCTTCAGATCATTGACTTTGCAAAAGGTATATTTTGCCAGGTTGAAATGACAGTTTCAAACTGCATTACAGTTTGCAGTGGCAGGCCTGAGACATGTTTTACAAGCTACTTTAGTGGGTGGCACAATGAGTGCTGAGCCCACTGGTAGCATGTAGTACCAAATACTTTTAAATACGTTAATTAAATGTATTAATCAAGTGCAGGCCAATTTATACTTTTTTAAAGGGAGAGCACAAGCACTTTAGCACTGATTAGTAGGGAAAAGGTGCACATTCCTAAAAGCCAACAAAAATGGGTTCTGCAACGGAAGGCAAAAATATGGGGTAACCCTGCAGAGATGACCAGATAAAACACATATGAAGCTGGCAACATTTCCATTCCAAATCTAGGTGGGCATGAAAAGAAATTCCAAAATAAAGGGCCTATTATAAAATATTAAGTAAGCTGAAAAACGTACTCTTAGCAAAGTAATAGCAGCTTCTCAGAGTTCAGAATACATAAACAAACCTTGCAGCTGGACTGATGGACAACAAGCACTTTCATATGGGAGCCAGTGCCAAAACACTTCAGGCTTTGAACTAGACATGCACCAGACCTCAAGTTATTACAGGCTCCAATCCATGGCTAAGAATATTACTGATTGAAATACAGTTGTGAATCAGTACCCATTTCATTACAGATTCTAGACTACATATTTTCAGTGTTAAGAATATAAAACATTCCATTTCAGATGTCATCAATTCCCAGTGTATTAATGGCTCTGGTCTACTTGGAAATCAATGCTCATGATATTAAGTACCCAATTCAATATGTAATTCAGTGCCCAGAATCTTCAGTCTTCTGCTCCAGACATTGATCAGTAACAGGATGTTAGATACTATGGTCTAGATATGTGACAGTGCCCACAATATTACAGGCTGTTATCCAAGTGCTATTGTTAACCACTATTTCAAAAACTTCATTCCCTATGTTTGTCAGTGCCCACAATATTACAGTCTCCAATTTGGGTGTTGCCCAGTACCCATTCTATTAAAGGTACAGCGCCAAATATATTTCGTCTCTTGAAGTGTTGTTGATATTTTAAACAATTGCAAAATCTGAGATTGATTGTGGTCTAGATTTGGATGCAGAATGCAGATAAATTAACATTGTTTATTATTTGAAATGCTGGAGAGTCATCATTAATTTATGATTCATCTTCTGTTTTCTTTCTAGATCCAGCTATTACTCCACAAACTCCAGTGCCATTTCCGACAACTACTGCACGAACAACCACCACACCACCAACAACAACCACCACACCACCAACAACAACTACCACACCACCAACAACAACTACCACACCACCAACAACAACCACACCACCAACAACCACAACTCCGCCAACAACAACCACACCAACAACAACCACACTAATGACGACTGCCACAACTGCAACACCACCAGCAACAACAACAACTACCACTACAATACCAACAACCACATCAGCAATGACCACTGCACAACATACCACACCAGAAATAATGACCACTACACCAAGAACAGCAACCATTTCAGCAACAACAGAAACAACAACAACCACTGCAACAGCTACAACAATGCCAACATCCATATCAACTACCAATAAACCACCAACTACAACCACACCAATGTCAACACCACTCAGAGCAGCAACATCAACACCTGGGCCTCCCACGCCTGGGCCTCCCACTCCCGAGCCTCCCACTCCTGAGCCTCCCACTACTGTGCACCCTACATCTGAGCCTCCCACTCCTGAGCCCCCTACACCCAAGCCTCCTACTCCTGAGCCTCCTACTCCTGAGCCTCCCACACCCAAGCCTCCCACTCCTGAGCTTCCAACTCCCGAGCCTCCCACACACGAGCCTCCCAGTCCTGAGCCTCCCACACCCGAGCCTCCTACACCCGAGCCTCCCACCCCCCAACCTCCCACACAAGAGCCTCCCACACCGGAGCCTCCCACTCCGGAGCCCCCTACTCCGGAGCCCCCTACTCCGGAGCCCCCTACACCTGAGCCCCCTACACCTGAGCCTCCAACACCTGAGCCTCCAACACCTGAGACTCCCACCCCTGAGCCTTCCACACCAGAGCCTCCTACCCCCCAGCCTCCCACTCCAGAGCCTCCTACTCCAGAGCCTCCCACTCCAGAGCCTCCCACTCCAGAGCCTCCAACACCTGAGCCTCCAACACCTGAGCCTCCAACACCTGAGCCTCCAACACCTGAGCCTCCAACACCTGAGCCTTCAACACCTGAGCCTCCAACACCTGAGCCTCCAGCACCTGAGTCTCCCACTCCAGAGCCTCCCACTCCAGAGCCTCCCACTCCAGAGCCTCCCACTCCAGAGCCTCCCACTCCAGAGCCTCCCACTCCGGAGCCTCCCACCCCAGAGCCTCCCACACCGGAGCCTCCCACTCCTGAGCCTCCCACTCCTGAGCCCCCTACACCTGAGCCTCCCACACCCGAGCCTCCCACACCCGAGCCTCCCACCCCCCAGCCTCCCACTCCAGAGCCTCCCACTCCAGAGCCTCCCACTCCAGAGCCTCCCACTCCAGAGCCTCCAACACCTGAGCCTCCAACACCTGAGCCTCCAACACCTGAGCCTCCAACACCTGAGCCTCCCACATCTGAGCCTCCCACACCGGAGCCTCCCACACCGGAGCCTCCCACACCGGAGCCTCCCACACCGGAGCCTCCCACACCAGAGCCCACTACACCTGAGCCTCCCACACCCGAACCCCCCACACCCGAACCCCCCACACCCGAGCCTCCCACTCCCGAGCCTCCCACTCCCGAGCCTCCCACACCTAAGCCTCCAACACCCGAGCCTCCCACTCCTGAGCCTCCCACTCCTGAGCCTCCCACTCCTGAGCCTCCCACTCCTGAGCCTCCCACTCCAGAGCCTCCCACTCCAGAGCCTCCCACTCCAGAGCCCCCTACATCCGAGCCTCCCACTCCTGAACCCCCTACACCCAAGCCTCCCACTCCTGAGCCTCCCACTCCTGAGCCTCCCACTCCTGAGCCTCCCACACCCGAGCCTCCCACATCCGAGCCTCCCACTCCCAAGCCTCCAACTCCCAAGCCTCCAACTCCCGAGCCTCCCACTCCTGAGCCTCCCACTCCTGAGCCTCCCACACCCGAGCCTCCTACACCCGAGCCTCCCACACCAGAGCCTCCCACACCAGAGCCTCCCACACCAGAGCCTCCCACACCAGAGCCTCCCACTCCTGAGCCTCCCACTCCTGAGCCTCCCACTCCTGAGCCTCCCACTCCTGAGCCTCCCACTCCAGGACCTCCCACTCCAGAGCCTCCCACTACTGAGCACCCTACATCCGAGCCTCCCACTCCTGAGCCTTCTACACCCAAGCCTCCCACTCCTGAGCCTCCCACTCCTGAGCCTCCCACTCCTGAGCCTCCCACTCCTGAGCCTCCCACACCTGAGCCTCCTACACCTGAGCCTCCTACACCTGAGCCTCCCACACCTGAGCCTCCTACACCTGAGCCTCCCACACCTGAGCCTCCCACACCTGAGCCTCCCACACCCGAGCCTCCCACACCCGAGCCTCCCACACCCGAGCCTCCCACACCCAAGCCTCCCACACCCGAGCCTCCCACACCCGAGCCTCCCACACCCGAGCCTCCCACACCCGAGCCTCCCACACCCGAGCCTCCCACTCCTGAGCCTCCCACACCAGAGCCTCCCACTCCTGGGCCAAGTACTTCTGAGCTTCCAAAATCTACGCCACCAAAGGATCATACATCTGAGTCAACAACACAAGTCACATACCCACCCACGGTTACGAGCCCCTCAGCGATACCAGGAGGACCCACTGTTACAAAAATCCAAACTGAAAGCGAAACTAAAATCATAACAACAACTGAAACAAGAAATGTCAATGGGATGCTGATCACTATAATCACCATACAGGAGACGACGAAAACTACCACCACCATAAAAGCAATGACTAGGCAGGTCACAAGAACAACGACTATCAGCTCCAAGTCTTGTTTCACCACAACCGTAAATATCGACACATCTGTGACTGTGGACACCGGAAATTCATCAGAGCAGTCACATACATCACACGAGACACAAAATAATAACACTTCTAATTGGGCACTGCCTCCTTTGCCTTTTATCCAAGAGCCAGTCTCATCAATTACAACTACAGAGACAACCACAGCTCCAGTAGAGGATGGCACAAAAACAATCACAACAACTACCACAGTCACTAAGCAATTGACAACTCTAGTGACCTATCCAGAGACTCCAAACCCCGAGTCCACAACAACAGAGCCCTTTTTAACTGAGTGATTTTTCAGATAAATTGTGAGTCTGCATATACTTCAATTTCTTAGACCAATATGTAACACTACATCACACAATCAAGGCGTGTTATTCTATCACCCATGAGCCAAAACAAAATACACAAGCAGATAGCAACTGCAGCCAGCTGATGTGCACTTGCCTCCCATACAATTAAACATATGAAGGTCTGCCCACTGGCCTGCCATTAAAGACTCCCCAGCCAAATTCAGTCCTACTACTGCTTAATCAATTGCTGCAGACTGTTCAGATCAGATAGCTGTGCTGCAAGGAGTTTTGTAGCGTCTTATGTTATACCAAATGTTCTGATTTACCTTGTAACCCACCACATTTAAGAGAGTGTGTTCGTTGGTTTGCAGTGGAGAGTTTAGAAGCGTGTTCCACGTGAAGTAAATGTCCAAGAGGGAAAGCAATGGTTTGGGAACCTCTGGGATGGGTGCAATCACAGACATCACCCCATCCTCCTGTGCTGATCAAGATGCTCAATGTATGTCAATGTAGCATGGCTAGAAGGGCACAACCTTGATCTGCACCAGTGACATTTGCCAAATGCCCTCAAGTGGGTTCTAAGTCTTGGCCACAAAGGTGCCTGGGGCTGAGATTGCCACTCATGTCACATTTAAAATGGAAATATTACACGCATTCAAGCCATGTGCACATATGCACTCTGGAGCTTGGTGCTTTTTACAGAATTAGGAACCAGAGTGGGAGCTCACTCTCGGTGTAGGCTCACTTGGTTAACGCAGACCAGAGCAGAGGACTAGTTGTGTAGTATGTTCTGCAGCCATAGCCTGGTGATCCACCGCAATAATCATGTCTGATAATTTCATAAACCACTTTAGGGATCCTATTTGTGCCCACTGGGAATATATTTATACTCATTGCTGCCAACACTACCCAGCAATCAAACGCAGCCATCTCACTTGAAGTCCAGGAACACTGGGGAGAGCACAGAATGTATGGAATATATGTGAAAACAATTTTTGAAATCAATATGTATAGGTATGGGAGATCTTGGTTAATTCTCGTGGCTTCAGCCACAGTGCTACTGACCCATATTTACAATGTGAATCACTACTTTCTACACCTATTACACAGGAAGTAAGCTTAAGATAGACACATATCCAACATTCCTGTGACAAGCCTCCTCTCATAGTAGCCACCACCCACGCACCCCATTAACAAGAAAGTGCCAATGAAATACCCTCTGCAAAACCCAGTGGGAAGCGGTTTTCATCAAAAATAAACATCCGTTAAACTTCGTCCAACAAAAAAAGCTATTCTGCTGCATGAAACCCCCTCATGCTACACGAGTCCTAACAAGTGGGTTACATCGAGAGGAAACTCCCCCACGGTGACTGCCACAAACCAACTTACAGCATCAGAAACAATAGATCCACAACACCCTCCAGCAATATTTTCCCTTCAATACCAAGATACCATATAATTAGGTCAAAAACTTCTTCCAGTGACCAGCATCTCCCAGTCCACTAGCCCTTTTCACAAATCGATCTGATACTGTAATCCCCACCAAAAATCATTATCCTTAAACAATACACTCCCTACAAATACCTGCCAAAATAGCTTTTGAAAACCAAAACTGCCTAGACAATCATGCTAATAAGCATTTTTACCCACGCTGCTAAAAATCTCAGACAGAAAAAAAAGCATGACTTCGAATAGAAAACACTGCCACAAGGAACATCTTCCTTCAACTAGAAATTCCCCCAACATTCTGATCAATGAATACATTCCTTCAACAAAATCGTATTCCCGCTGCACTTCAAATCCATATTTTCCATTTGCATCTCCCACCATCTCTGCCGAAAAGGACCCCCTTCATCTGAGCTAGATGGAGAGACACATGAGACATTTGCAGACACACATGACATTTCCACTGTCTGAGAGCCACGTGAAATGATCCCTGTATAAGGCTCCTCGAAACGAATTGTCCTTTTCTGAGACACATGTAGATTCACACTAAATACCTACTGTCGGAGACACTTCGAGACACACAAAACACACCTGCAGCGTCACAGTCGGAGACACGTACAGTCACCTGAAACGTCCACAGTCACCGGAAATGTCCACTGCACGAGGCTCCAGGATGGACTTATGAAATGTGCATTGTCGGTGACACCTGAGAGCAGACTAAACATTCACCTGTGCAGAGCCACTCGGAGGGCTGCTGGGAAGACCCCGACTGCGACGCAGGAAAGCACGCGAGACTCCTCCCTCGGACCCTAACAAGGCTGGAACACTGGCTGGAGGTTTCCCCCACTTCATTCCTGGGACATTCGAGATCTGTTGCATTCTGCTGGGCTCGCCTCATACATGAAGGGCTGCGCTCTCTTTCTTGGCCGCATCATACATGAAGGGCTGCGGTCTCTTTCTTGGCCGCATCATACATGAAGGGCTGCGGTCTCTTTCGTGGCCGCATCATACATGAAGGGCTGCGGTCTCTTTCGTGGCCGCATCATACATGAAGGGCTGCGGTCTCTTTCTAGGCCGCCAATAAACTGCTCATAGTGCGTATTTCTGTGGTGACTTTTGTGATTGAAAGCCTTGGGAATGATGTAAGACTATAGTGATTAGAAGTTGTTATAGGCATTTTCCCCTAGTTAGAAGTCTAACAATCTTTTCTGTTTTCCTCTTACAACTAATGTTATGAATTAGCGATGTCCAATACATCATATAAAATTGTTATAAAAAGATGCATTTTGAAACCGTTTGTTTCCATGTGCCTCTCATGGTGTTATGTGAAGGTGCAAAGATAGTCCAACATAGCACATGAGATCACATGTTAAGGTAAATAAAGTATGGCTTTTTTTCTAGCGCAGCAGTCGCCGGTTCCATAGGACATCGGTGCTGTCATGATAGTGAAGCAGGCTAGAAGGTTTTCTGCCACTCCTGGAACTGCTCATGTATTTAGATCGCAGAACCATGTGCTGAAAAGTTGAATCAATCACTCTGTTAAATTCAAGGCTGAAACACTCCTCCTATAAAATAAAATAAAACATTCTTCTTTGCAAAGGGTGAAAAAATCATTATATTGTTCTTTAACTCATACACGTGAATCAGTCTACACATTCTGCACATGTAAGTCTATGAGCTTTCTCAAAGCGAGTGTTTTTGGTGGAAAGACTGATACCTGTTCTATACATTCTAGGACTTGTGTTTTCCCTTCCCTCAATATAGGAATGGGATTATAAATCCCAGCATACGAAGTGCTGATGGAGACAATGTCAGGCTTGGTGGAAGGAGCCACACAAGACAGGATCACGTGGCAGCTACAACTCTCCTCCATGCACCTTCCTCTGCTTCACCTTAAAGATGGCCTTCTCTTCTCCGCTTTTCCCTTGAAGGACCCTAGACACTTATCCACACTTTAGCAGGAGGCATAATCAGCTAAGCCACGAGTCTCATCTCAGTGGCATATACCCTCTGCTTCTGCATGCATCATGATGGTCCTCCTCAGCCAGTCCTAGCCAACTACACTCTGGATTCTGGGTCTTGTAGTTTTGCTTTTCGAGTTTGTAGCTGTGCAGTAACAAGCCCCAGTACAGTTGATGAAAGAAATGATGATTGATGATGGCCTCCAAAAAGTCAGTTGGCCATTATAATGCATCCACCTTAATTGCAATTATAAAGCTTAGTTCACCATCTTCGTGACTGATACATTCACACATGTCTCACTCAATCCATGCCTGCTTTTAACCCTTATGTTATTCCTTCATCTACCTGTCTCATTGTAAAATCATTTGATTATACGTTGTCTTTTTTGAAGTTTCTTAAATCCCGGCCTGCAGCTATTTCTTTATTGACAATGGGCCAGATGCACAAATAGTTTTTGTGTTCGCAAACAGGCGATTCACAGAATTAGCCCATTTTGCGAACGCAGAAGGACTTTTTGAAATGTACAAATCCCTATTTGCTATTCGGTAACCTATAACAGAATCGCAAATTGAGTTTGCAATTCGGTATGAGGAAGGGGCATGTTTAGGGCATCCCTTCCTAAACCTGAATCGAAGGGGTATGTGTGAATGTTTTATGACCTAAGTGCTGTTGAAAAAAAATCAAATTTTACCAACTACTTGAAGTAGGTGGTGACCCATTTGCAAATGGGAAGGGGTCTCCATTGGACCCATTCCCCTTTGTGAATGTTTGCAAAAATATTTTTTAAGAGCAGGCAGTGGTCTAAGGCAGTGGTCCCACAGACCACTGCCTACACTTCAAAAATGAAAAGAAAAGTTTTCATTTTTCTTTATGAAACGCATCCCTTTTTCTTTTACGGAAAACATTTTAAAAGAAAAATTGCTTCCTTTTAAAGCAATCACAGATATGATGGTTTGCTGCCCCATGGAGGCCACCATCCCTGTGATTTTTGTGATTCCCAATGGGTCACAAACCGAGACCAACCTCATTAATATTCATGAGGTAGGTCTATTGGAGACCCATGGGGAATTGCAAAAGGAGTAATACAAACATTTGTACATGGGTGATTGCGATTACCAAATAGCCAATTTTTGAAATTCGCTATTTGGTAATCGCAATTTGGTAATCGCAAACAATTACCTACGTACATCTGGCCCAATGTGTGCTGAATTCAGCACTATTTCCACATGGCATCAATTTCCCCCTCCCTTGTTCTTGGCAGATGTTTTCCACAGAGAAAACTACACACAGCTTCACAAATGCAGGTAGAACCCCATCATGTTCCTATATTAAAACCAATTATAACAGTAGCAGCCGGTTTCTTGACAAAGTGGCAGGGCGGAAGGAGGGGGGGGGGACCGGAATGAACAACAACAAAACAATTATAATTAAATAATTTACCTGTTCGACTCTCTGACACTCCTCTCTGGCTCCTTCACCGTTACCGTGCAGGCACAGGCTCCCAGATTCCCCAGAGCCAATCCTGACGTTGCATCAAGGACACCTTGCTTCCCTGGTAATCAGTGCTTCATTGGTGTCAGTAGTTGCGGGTGGTAGGCCCAGCATTCATTTTTTGGGAATCAGGACTTAATTTTCATGGTCAGAATTTTACCCAGAAGAAGAGAAAGACACAAGAAAGAAACAAGAAGGCTCAGAAAGATAAGGAAATAGTAATCAAAAGAGAACAGTTGTATGACAGAATATCCTTAGCAAAAATAAGATCTTACAGAAATAGCGCGTCCTGCGCATCTAAATATTAACTTTTAATGGGCCAATAATTTCGTAAATATCATTTAGAACACTTCGTCGGATGATATTTTGCTTGCAATATTATGGGCCCAAGCCCATGCAAGAGTGAGATTTAGAGACAAGAAGTATAGGGTGGTAGAAGAAGGCATGAAGTGGCAAATTAAGCACCAAGACCCACACACTACTACATGGAAGCACCATAAAACCAATACATGGCTCCACACACAAACCATTCTGGGACCAGGAACAACACCCTGCCAGTTATATTTTAGTTTTCCCAATGTACTTGAAACGACCTGCACCATTTCCGCAGATTAATCGCTGGGACCCATAAACAGCTTCTCCAAGCTACCCACACCTAACCTACAGCAGGCCCTAGCACTCCAGTATTGAGGCAAAACACAAAAGTCTTGTCAATAAACCGCAGTCCTTTGCTACCTCACGCTCTACTTTGCTGCTTGCATCTTCGACTATTCTAAATATCTGGACCCACGTTGAGCTATTTCAATGCACCACAATTGTGAACCACAGCATCCCATCTTATTGCCTTACTGGGACCCACACACACTTCTGCCAATGGACACTCCTCTTAACCTGCAGTATGTTCTAATGTAAAAACACAGTCCCCAGCACACGCCCAAAATTGCACTTGATATTCATGCAGTGTAATATAAACAAATAATCAATCTTGTTGTGTTCCTCATTTCTTTATTCTTTTTTTCCTTTTTAGGTCTCGCCTGAGACAGCGCTTTAGCGCTGCTCTGGCGAGACTTATAGTAAGCACTTTTGGAAGTGCAAACAAGTGCTTTCAGGCCGCCAACTACTGTGCATGTGTGCCGGGCGCGCGCACCATTTGGCAGCCTGAAAGCACTCGTTGTCTTTCACTTTCGCGGCCGCTCGGCCGCTTTGATGTTTTATCGTGATCGCGATGCTTATCTTTAGATGTTTGTCCTTGTGTTTTATCTTTATAGCTGTGCTCTGCGAGTAGGCAGTGCCCTGGAGAGTGCAGTGCCCTGCGTGGCACCCTGCTGGCACACCTCTCCTAGTTCTCTATTCCGCCTGCATTTTACTTTCAATCGTATTTGCTTTTCCACGGACTACAGTAAGCGAGCAGTAGGTACACGTGCAGACCGAGGTGCAAGTACCTTTTGGTTAACTATTATGTTTTTTTTTTTCATTTTCATTTTAACCTTGTTTTTCGTATTACGCGTTTGCCTTAAACAATGGCGGACGTGCTTTTTATTTCCCCCCTTATACTCCCCCCCCCCCCACCCCGTCGTCCTCCCCACCGCTACCCGCCCCCTTTTCAGTGCTGGTTTACTTTATTTCGGAGCGCAGCGCCAGATTTAGGGTCACCACGCTCCGTTTATTTATTTAACTTTTTTTAGAGTGCTTGTTAACTCCTGTCCTGAAGCTGTTGGGCTGTCACTTGTACCTTCGCTCCCACCACTGGCCACGGAAGTAGAATAGCCCCCCTGCCGCCTGCAGTGGTAGTTGTCAGTCTGTGCCACTGCTCCGTCACAAAGCTACAAGTGAAAGAAAGTATTCATGGGGCACATCGTAGCCACTCCCGTGGCTCACCCGCCCCTTTTATTCTCATTTGGATCACTATCTTCAGTGTGCTATCCGTCCCGAAGTGCTGCAAGCAGCTGAGCGCTTATCTCGTACATTGGCTTAACACATAAATTGTTCTCGGTGCGAATGGTTGATCACACGTCCCATGTAGGATGTTGCCGAAAAAATGCTATAGTGCGCAGCTCTCTTTTAACCTGGCTTAAAGTGTTACAATCGACCCATACAAGGAAAACTAAGCCACATTCTTAAATTTTAAGTATCAGTAGAGGGCCTTGTATACATCTCCCTCTTGCTCTGACGTTTTTTGCAACAGGAACTGTCACCAAGATCAATAAGCCATATCATTTATTTCAGCTTTAAGGAGTTGCCTTATAATGAAGTATTATCCAGAGTGTGGCTGCAAGTATTTTAACGTGTTGGAGCGAGGTCTTGTACAATTTTAGCTTTCCTCCGGTCTCCAGGGATTACTTAAATGACAATCCAACGCTATTCAGCCCCTGCTGTTAGAACGCTGAATTTTATATTGTTTATTAATTCAGTTTTAATAATGACGTATGGAACTTCTCTAAGTTGCTATGGTTTTCAATATTTTGTTTCAGAAAAACGAAATGGTTTTAATTAACTGAAACAAACTTACTAAGCAAACTGTTAGAATTGCGCTCGTCGTGCCTTACTCTTTTTCTGAGAGTTCCAGTGGCAGAATGTAATGCTTCCAGCACCGGGGATCTTTTATTACTAACAAGGCAGTGTGAAAAGAAAAACAATCACCGTTAAATACCTGCCAAGCTCTGACCTAACAATGATAATGTAGTAATTCATGATCATATATATTTTTTTGGTAGTGTGGGTGCAGAAGGTTTTCTTTTAGCCTTACTGTGCTTGTTTTTTTTTAAACTTAAAGCACGAGGCGCGCGTGCGGCCAATGCTTGTTATTTTTGCCTCGAAAACTGCAGGACGCATAAGGAACTCTGCAGCAGGTGCTTTTCAATGAAGTTCTAAACACGGCGCCCGCTTTCCCCATCCCCCAAACTGAGCAGGGCCGATGGTGCACACTGTGCGTGTGGGAGCCGTTTGGTCCAGGTGTAGGGAATTGGAAGCCTCAAGTGCTGTGGGGGCTGGGGCCGCAACGGACGCTGTGATATAAAATGCCGGGTTTGCTCAACACTAGTTTTTTTTTTTTTTAAATAGCTTGAGGCATTTTGAATGTTTATGCAGTGTGCTCGTTCCACTTTCACTATTTAGAAAGGTGAATTTCCCAATTTATTACAAAACACAATCTCACTTTCTCCCGCCAAATCTACTTCTTGGGTATTCTAAACGGGTGGCATGCAAAACGTACTTTGACTGGTGAGAATATCGCAGTTTGAACATGGCGCACCATGAAATAGCAACCCGAGGCCTTGCTGTCTTTGTTGAGAAGAGTGCGCCTTTCTCTTTGAATTGCTTCAGCTCTAATGGAAGTGACAAGTTCTTGACTCTGTCTACACTCTTGGCGCCATGTTGCTTTGGTCTGAAGGGATTGATGACGTGGCTTTGATGGACTCCAGCCTGCTTCTTCACACTTGGCAGTGTGATTGGCGTTAGCTCTGTATGTTGTGAATAGCAGCCACTGTCTTCAGCACTGCGAGCGAGACAGCAGCTTCCACTTCAAAGGAAGGTGACACAAAATGCACCTCCTTTTAAAAGGGGTATTTGAGGGGGAGTTAGAAGACACAGGGGACTCGCCTCTTTGAGACACCAGGCTTAGACTGACCCCCACTGTGCCATCTGCTTGCATCAAATAAACAGAAAAAACATGCTCCCAAAACTACACATTGACTTCAGGTTGGTTAGAATTTTCTTTTAGGACCGAATGCATACGTATTTTTGTTTTCTCAAACTAAAGAATAATAAGCTATATAATATTTCTAAATGCACCTAGTAGCTGCAGAATTACCCAAAATTAGATAATGTTTCTCAGACAGAAATGTCAGGTCACCCAGTAAAATTCCGAACCCTTTTTCTCATCTGAGCATCAGCAGTCGTTTTTAGGTCGAGCCTAGAACAGCGCATGCGCTGTTGCTCGAATTTTTGTAAGGGGATTTTCAAAGTGCTGCAGCCGCTGGCCTAAAGCCTGCGTGCATGTGCGTGTGAACGCGCGCAGCCGCCATATGTCTCCGTCACGGGTACTTCCTGAAGGCGCTTTTGCTATAATCGGGCACCGGCGCTTTACTTTTAATGTTAACAAGCATTTGCAATGCAATAGGTCTCGCATTTACGTGAGTTTAAGTTATTGGCATTGTAAATAAAAATGCCTTTTTTTTTTTTTTAAACGGAAACAAAAATAAAAGGCATTGTCATTTGCAATGTCAATAGCTCAAACTCACGTAAATGCGAGACCTATTGCATTGCAAATGCTTGTTCTGTAATTGTGTTGAATTCTTAGCCAGCCAACACGTGTTTCGTCGCCAGACGGGAAATTATCCCGCAACTTTTTCAAGGCTCAATCCTCTTAGTAATGAGACTTCTCATATGGTCTATGCCCATCTGGCCCTGCATGGGATGAATAAATGTTTTGCGACCGAATTACGGTTGCAAAACAGTCATATTTTACCAACTCTTTGAAGGAGATGGTAACCCATTCGTAGATGGGAAGAGGTCCCTAGTGGTCCCCTTCCCCTTTGAGAATAGAATACAAATACTTATTTTAAGCAGGCAGTGGTCAGCCTACTTCAAAAAAATGAAATTGCAAAGTTTCATTTTTTCTTTTTAAACCCATCCCATTTTCTTCTAAGGAAAATAGGCTGCATTTGAAAAAAAAGATTACTTTATTAAGTATCAGTCACAGACATGGAGGCTTGTTGGCCTCAGCAGGCCATCATGCCTGGGATGGCTGTGATTCCTAATGGGTCGCAAATTGCGACCTACCTCATTAATATGCATGGGGTTGGTCGATTTCTACCTAATAGGAATCGCTAATGAAACTCAAAAGAGTTTCATACATTAGGAATACCAATTTTCTAATTGCTATTCGGAGAGAATCACAATTAGGAAAGCGGTATTCCTAATATTAGCACGTCTGGCCCTATAGCACTATATTAAAGACGAAGAGCAGGGCGAACAGAAATGTATTACAACTCATAAGACTCGAACATCAACAATTGATAGAGCACGGGTTGCACCACCATCTGCTGTTGAGGGAACCACCAATTCTAGCATAGACAGTCTACACCAAAATTTGAAGTATTTTGAAATGTGGAAGTTAGGACCTCCATTAGAGCATTATTTTACTTTCTAGCACTGAAACTCAGGTTGGATGAGATTTAGAATACTTAAATATATACGTATTCTACAATATATTGATGTCATTTTACATTTTGGACTGTTAAAATACACAGTTCATCCCCCACTCCTCACACTTAAATCTGAAATAACAAAGTCGTGGCCTAGCTTTGTTGTTACCTTGTGCTTGGTTCGGATCCGTTAATTTTTTTTCTCCGCTGGCATATTTTGAACGTGACAGCGAGGGCTGCAAACCACTGTTGGGCGGCAAAGCTTATCAGTCACTGCTGGACTCCAGGCAGTTCCCTGTTATCTACCTGTTGTTTGTCCAATGGCTGCTGTCCATAGAGCAGGTTGGATCCTGAGCTCTCTGCTTCATTTTAACCATGTGTGTATGCAGGCCTTATGCATTGGCGTGCTTGGCCCCGACTGGGGTACCAACTTGTGGTTTGAACACCCTTCCCTCCAAGCTGGCTCGAAATAAACGTGCATTTGGTCTCTGTTGGCTGCTGTCGCCCGTGTACAGGGCACGAGTCCTAAAAAAAGAAGTGGGGGGACTAACCATGTTAGGCAGTATGTAAGTGAAATCATGACGCGTGCCATCACAGTGAATGTCACGACGTGTGACATTGCACGTGACATAAAAGAAAGTGACCTCACTAGGTGTGACATCACAAGAATTGACATCAGATATCAAGACCTCATATATGTTTATCATGTATATCATGAGTACATTTAAGCACATTATGAGTTTTGACAAATGAAATTTGGCGTTGGGTTATGCCAAAAAAGTGGCGCAATCTCGATGCAAAAGCTGGGCCTCAACTAATATATAAATTTTTTTAAACCTGGTCACAAAGGAATTGGCAACTAGGAGAAACATGGAAGTAGATCTGTTCTGCTTAATTGGTTTCAAAGTCTGCATTACATCTCCGGGAATAAAAATAATGGTGATATAACTCTGGAGATCTGTGTTTTGTGAAGTCCCAGATATGAATCAAAGTAGCATATCGGGTTAATGTGTCTCATGCAAAGCACATCATGTAACATGCAGATTACAGATTTTTATTTTTTGTAGATAGTAAAGTGGATTACTGCCTTTAACACAGAGATCTTTTTCATAAATTATAATCCTTGTAATATAGAAGTGAGCTTTGGAGGACATACAACTTTGAAACCTTGTAACCCTGTCTTATGTAACTCATCGTGTACATTGATTTACACATGTACATGATTTATTGTCAGTGTATAATGTGTATGTTACATAAATGGCTCCGACACCCTGAATTGGGTTGCACAGCGCTATAAAATTAATTAAAATGGTGGTATTTAAATTGTTATTTGTGTAAATACTGGGACAGACTGACACACCTGACATTTTTACAGTGCATGCATTTCTCATAAACAAGCACTGAATAAAGGCAAAAGCACGCCTCTCTTAAGTACCTGTGAAGCGATAACCAGCTGTGTGCCTTTGTTTCCCCTTCCATGGCATTTACATTTAAGTGTAAGGTTCCAGGCTGCCTCTAGTCAGGATGTTCAAACAAAAGGAGGCCTGAAGGCCCCTTAACTTCCGCCCCGCTGGAGGTGAAAAATGCTCCCTCGCTGCCTGCACGTTGCTGCAGGGAATGGAAAGCAAACCACATACAGGCGCTGCCGAACGTGTCCCAGTGTCAAAAAATCACACCGGGACAAGTTCAGCATATTTCTGTGGGGCCCAAGTTCTTGGCAGGGGGGACGGTGTCCATCCTGTAAAAATAGTGGGTGGACGCCGTGTATCTGCGTGTACCCCCAACTTGTGCCCTGCCTGTGTATCCTCCTTTTTGCGACTTTTCACTGTTTCAGCACAGCCGGCACACTCAATCGGATAGGGGGTTCACTGCCATACACTCAATGCTGCTGACTATAAACCTCAGTCGGCATGGGGGTACTTGGCCTCAATAAGGATCGCAAGTGAGAAAACAAATAACCACACACTGGGAACTGTTGTCCACGGAGGCCCAGTGTGACCTTACTGCCTTTTACTTATACTCTCGGCCGGGGCTGGCCGAAAGATGCATGCACACGTCACCACCATGCCTGTACGGCCCAGGTGGTACTCCACATCCCTCCCCAAGACAAGTTATCTTCTTCCTCACATTGGGACGGTGCTGTCTCCGGGACTGGCGGGTTGGCCAATAGCTTGTCCCTGTCCAACTGTCCTCATCTCCATCCTCCTGTGTCCCATCGCAGGAGTGCCAGTGGTATGTCTCCAGCTGGTTCACACTTAAAACAGAAGGCGTGGCGCTTGACCACTGCTTGCCCTCTTGCAGCAGTGACTATGGTACCCTTCTGCTCCGTGACTCACTGCTGACCTCTTTCAAAGGGGGTTCTAAACTTCTACCTAGGACTCCAGTCTTGCAACACCACTGTGTCTTCCACATGCAGGAAATGATTTGAAGCCCACCTGGCCTCACTGGCCTGTTCTTTGGCGGCTTTTCACAGTGGCAGCATCCATTAGCTTGAGCCTCCAACCGTGCCCAACCGGAATACTACCTATAGGTGACTTGGATGTTCTGCTATGAGGTGTATTGTGGTAGCTTTCCAGAAATTGTGCAGACACCATTCCAGCTCTTCCTGTTGGGACATTCCAATCTGAAGAGATTTGTTCAAGATCCTCATTAATCATTCGCCTCCTCTTTGGCTTGGGGCCCCTCAGACGTTCTTCGCTGGTGGATCACCAGTGGATCACCCTGAGGGACTGAAGATACTCCTTGAGTTCTTGGCTTTGGAATGGGGGGCAGTCTTAATGATGTGCAGCAACCCAAAAGTGACAAAGGCCTTTTCCAGTATAGGCTTGAGGGCAGAAAAAGCAGTGGAAGTGGTCACCTCGACCACTGGATGCTTTGAATATCTGTTTATGATCATCACCTTGTCGCGCCCATCTGGGAAGCTGTCGAAGTCAATGCTCAGCACACTCCATGGTTCTGTGTTGGCCTCTCCCATCTGAATCCTAGCTGGGGCCGGTGGTGGGCTGGTGATTTGGCATGTGTGACATGCTCCAACCTTGTCCTATACCCTCATATCCATCCCAGGGAACCGGCCTGGCTTTTGTCTTTGCTGCTCCTGAGCTGACTTCATGAGCTAGGTCTACCATCCTTTCCCAGAATGCTCAGGGCACAATAATGCTCCGCCCTCACAAGATGACATCCTCTGTTATGGGGCTGAGGTCATCCCTTATGCTCCAGATTTGTGTCATTTCCATCTGGTCCACCGAGCTCCAGTATTTGGCTTCCCCTAGGAATCTTCTCAATTGGTACTTCTGAAGGGATTGGGCTACATTTTGCAGGCAGCTGTCTTTGGCTGTGGCTTCCTTGATTTCCTCTATGGACAGGGCTTTAGGGCCGGTTACCTGCGGGGCCATGCTAACAAATTGTTCTGAAACTGTGGCATCCTGATCCCTTACTGCCTGTTTGGGTGGTGGGCGTCTGGAGAGGTAATCCATGAGGTTGCTGGCACCAGGTCAGTAGAGCACTGGAAAAGTCATAAAGGTACAGGTGTACTGCCCACAACTCATTGTGTGGGGGCGGGTTTCTAGATGTGCCTGCAAATAAGGTCACCAGCGGCTTGTGATCAGTCACCACATGGAATCCTCGCCCACACAGGTATAAGTGGAAGTGCTCCCCCCTCACCTGATGGTAAGGGCCTCATGCTCAATTGGGCATACTTGGTTTCTTTCACCATCAACCTCCATCTGGCGGATGCGATCGGTAGCCACTTTCCTGGACTTTGCTCATGGGTAAGTACTGTCCCAAGACCTACAGGGCTGGCATCACCAGGTAGCCCTGCGGGACATCGTGGATTAAAGTAGCACCTGATTGTATGCCTAAGAAACACTCTCTGCACTTCTTCAAAGGCCCTTTCAGCCCCTTCAGTGCACATCAGGACAGATACAGCTTTTGTCAACACTCAAAGATGCTCCGATATGGTCACCAGGTTCGGCATGTACCTTCCAAAGTATGTCACCATCCCTCGGAAGCTCCGCACCTTCTGTTGGCATCTGAGGTCTGTGGCGTGCTGGATGGCATCAGCTTTATGGGGATCCTTCACTATCCTTTCAATCTAACTAACAGACTAACATGTCCACCAATCAAATTAATTTCATATTTCCCTATACTAGTTCCCCACTAATCCTGTTTGGATTCCAGAGTAGGGTGCCACCCATCGAAAAGTGCCTCACCAACTCATCAGAGGTAGCAAGCGCTATATAAATACTAAACATTGCCTCTTCTATTCCTCCACTATCCTTTCAATCCATCTAACAGACTAACATGTCCACCATTCAAATTAATTTAATATTTCCCTATGCTAATTCCCCTCTAATCCTGTTTAGGTTCTGGAGTAGCGTGCTACCTGACAAAAAGTGCCTCACCACCTCATCAGGGGTAGCAAGCGCTTTATAAATGCAAACCCTTCTCTGTTCTATCCCTCCACCATCCTTTCAATCCAGCTAACAGACTAATGTGTTCACCGATTAAATTAATTTAATATTTTCCTATACTAACTGCCCATTAATCCTGTGTGGGTGCCGGAGTAGCGTGCTACTCACTGAAAAAGCACTGAGATGCCTCATAAGGGGTAGCCAGCGCTATATAAATACAATTGCAATTTACCTTTGAAAGTCATACTCAAAAAACTCAATGGTGGACTTGAAGAGGGAGCATTTGCTTTTATGCAGGGCAAATCCCTACTCATCCAGTCTCTGGAGTGTCCCCTGGAGCCTGCTGTGATGCTCTGCAGAAGTCGTGGAGTAGACGAGGATGTCATCGCTTATATTGAGTACAACCTCAAGTCCTGACAGTGCTTCACGAATGGATTTTGAAAAACCTCCACTTCTGAGGAGATACCAAAATTGAGGTGCCGATACCTCCGCAGTCCGACCTGTACGGAGAAGGTCATGTTATATCTGCTTTCCCGATCCAGCGCCTGCTGGTGGTACCTGGCATTTAGGTCAAGTTTGGAGAACCAGTGGGCACCAGTGAGTTTGGTGATGACATCATCCATAGTGGATGATATATGACACACTCGCCTGTTCACCTTATTGGGTAGCCTCATGTCCACACAGCCTGATGGCCCTGGCTGTTACACCTTGGGTGCGGCTACCAATGGAGAGACAAATGGTATTGGCCCCAACACTTTCTTGATGACTTGTTGTTAATCCAGCTTACTCATTGCATCTTCTCCCAGCAGGTGGAGATGAAACAGCACTCCTATGACACACGGCAGTTGGTTTATCTGTCTGATCAATGTGGAGCTTCACCTTGGTGCCCTTGAGACACCTAAGTCCTTGGAATAGCTGTGGAAGGTCCTTCAGGATGTTGTGGGCTTGTGCCTCATGGATGCCTCTGGCAAAAAACACTAACTCCAGTTCTTCTGCAGAGTGGCAGCCTAGCATTGTACCTCTTCCTTCCTTTGTTATATGCAGCTTGGTTATGTACCTGACCCTCCGTTGGTCACTTCCACTTGGAAAGCACTACCAGCGTCAGCGGCTTCTGCCCCCTGTTTGCATAGATTTTTATTGAGCTGGGCGAGAATTGTAGCGTTGGTGCCAGCAATGGTTATTGATGCCAGTCCATAACATTAACTAATGCCCAGTTGTCTATCATGGCACTGACTTTACACCCTGCAATGAGGATTTTGCAGGGAGTCTCCATTTGGCACGCCGCTCAAGGTCAGATGGACGGGGAGGACTTACGCATCAGGCATGGTACACACAGCACGTCGGGTCGGCTCCGCCTCGTTGCCAGTTGATACGACTTCTCACTATTTCAGCCCTCTGCAGACACACGTACATGGGTATGGGTTCGCTACTCTGCACTCAATGTTGCAGGCTGTAAACGCTGGTATGCATGGGGGTGACTAGGCATCAATAAGGATTGCAATATTGCTGTCGACAGAAGCCCCATGCGACAACATGCCCTTTTGTTCATACTCTCTTGCACTCCCTTCCCTATTATTTTTAACACACTTCACAGATTTAATCTTGGAACAAGAAAAGAGAAGACAAGCGGGTGTGAGAATTGCTGTTCCCCTTGCAGTTAAATTGGGGATGCATCGGGAGAGGACGTGGTATTACGTCCAGAATTTCTGACATTGGAACTGGGGAACCAAGTTTAAGTCTCAGTGTTGGCTCAATTCTGATTCAGGGCAAATCACTTAATCTCCCTGCACCGAAAAAGAAAAAAAATTTGAGTGTAACATACTCTGATTCAGGGCATATCACTTGGGGCCTGATTTGGATTTCGGCAGACGGGTTACTTCGTCACAGCAGTAATGGATATCTTGTCTGCCGAAATATAAATCTTATAATATCCTAAGGGATTTATATTTCGGAGGTTGGGGTGGATATCCGTCAACGTTGTGACGCAGTAACCTGTCTGCTGAAATCTAAATCAGTCCCTTAATCTCCCCGTGCAGCAAAAAAAAATTGTGTGACTATGTGCACTACTGGTGCTTTATGTAAAGCTCTCCACGTTGCGCTAAGTAGAACAGAAGGAAAACGCTTTGTACATTTCAACCTAATGCTACTTAAAATACGGTGTCATAGTAAAAGAAGTGATGTCCAACAGAAAATCTACACGTGTATGCATGAAAAATTTGACCAGTGAGGACATTTTATAAAAGTCTCACCATCATACCAATCAGAGGGTGACCCTGTGCTATTAACAACTGGTGCTTAAGTAAAGCTCTCCAAGTCGCGCTACGTAGAACAAAAGAAAAACGCTTTGGGCATTTCGAATTAATGGTACTTAAAATGCGGCGTGATAGTAAAAGAAGTGATATCCAACAGAAAGTCTACACCTTCTATACTTTTAGACACAAACAATTTGAATAATAAGGAAGTTGTAGAAAACTCTTAGCATCTCATGGTAGGTGGGATATTTTTTCAGTAAAGATGGGAGGCTTGTGCTAAATTAGGTTTCACCAAAGGCCAGACCAGTGGGTTCTATCATTTCTGTGCTGGTTATCTCACTGAAGGAATCTTCAAAAGGGGAGATTGTCTGCCAATGTGGGTGAAGAGTGGTGTCACTGAGTAGGGGTGGGGACCATTGCCCAGTTGCAAATGTCATGCCAACCCCTCCTGCCCCCCACTACACCACCAGTTAGCAAAAACAGACAGTGGGAATAGCGATGTTAAAGCTGTTCATCCATCACGTTTTGCATGCCTTAAGGGTATTTATTTTTTCCTCAAAGATGTGTTTCCTTAGTTTGCTTTAGCATCATGTTACTCACATATGTAGCGACATGTACAAAGGTAATCATTTGCAATTACCAAATAGCGAATTTTTGCAATTTGGTAACCACAAACACTAATGTACAATGTGTGTTAGACACATTTTCTGATTCCTAGGGGTTCGCTAATTAACCTAACTCATGAATATTAATGAGGTAGGTCTCCGGTTGCCACTCATTGGTACTCGCTATAATCACACCGATGGTAGCCTGCTGGGCCATGTCAGTAATTGCTTTTTAATAATGGAATTTTTTTTAATGCAACCTTTATTCCTAGAAGGAAAACGAGATGCACTTAAAAAAAAGAAGAGTTTTTGTTTCATTCTTTCAGAGTGGACAGTAATCAGTGGGACCACTGCCTGCCCTTAAAAATTTATTTTACAAACTTTCACAAAGGTAAAGGGGATCATTGGGAACCCCTTCCCTTTTGTGAATAGGTTACCATCTACTTGAAGTTAGCAGTAAAATACAAATGTTTTGCGACCATATTTCAGTCACAAAACATTCACACATGCCCTGCGATTCGGCATTAGAAACTGACGCCCTAAACACGCCCCTCCTTAATACTAAATCCCAAACCCAATTTGCGATTTGGTAATAGTTTACTGAATCACAAATAGGGCGTTGTACATTTTAAAAAGCATTTTTGCATTTGCAGACGGTCGATTCCGCTGATCGGCCCATTAGCGACCACAAAAATACTTTGTACATCTGGCCAGTGGTGCTTCGTATGAAAAGAATCACCCCTATTTAGTTGTGTGAATTTAGGTTGGGAATGGGCCACAACTGAGAGCTGTGGAGTTCAGCCTGAATGCAGTGCACATTTATCACAGTGCCTGTTAGTGAGTCATTCACAAACTGACCATGTAGATTCTGGCAAATTTAGCATGCCGCTGACTTCAAAGAGTGTTGAGTGAAAATAGAGAAAGTCAGTGGGAGTCAGCAGCTCTTATCGGAAAGAAATGTAATTAATACTCATGAAGCTGGTTTTAACCCCTTGGAAGCTGAGCCTTTTCCCCTAGAATGCTAAGCCCTTTTTTGGCTATATGTGATAGTTGAGCTTAGGCATCCATAATTTTATTCCAGCTAGGGTATCAGTGCCAAATTTGCATCCTTACGTTTTTCAACATCCTGGGGATTCCAAAGGTACCCAGGGTTTCTGTATTCCCCTGGAGGGAACTGAGAAAATAGGCAACATGTAGCAAAATGTATAGTTTTGGGGAAAAATAGAAAAAAGGGTTTTGCATAAAAGTGTCTGGTTTTTTACTAAAATGGCATCAACAAAAGGTTTGCTGTGCTAAAGTCAAAATTTTCCCGGCTATCTGCGACATGCAAAGCTGAAGCAAGAAACCTATTTTTTTTACCACAGTTTTGGCATTTTTTAAAGCGGTAGACCATTTTTCCTAATGTTTGTGCTTTTAACCAACTTCCAGTTTGTGGTGGAAACTGCAGTGAAACCGCAGGGTGATCCCAGAGAGCTATGGATTTCTGGAAAGCAGGCACAATTCATAATTTAGCAAGGAGTCATTTGTGTAGATCCTTCAAGGTTTTCCCAAAGACACTAACTGTTGAAATAAAACAACTTTAAAATCCGTAGGGAAAGACTTCAATTTGTGACGTTTTCATTTGTAACTTCTTGTCACGATGATCGATTTACAAAAGCAATATACCATTACGTCTGAATCGCAGTTGGCAACAATTTCCTAGCACATACCATTGCCCCAAGTTTCCTAATAAAAATGCCAAAACACTTGTGTAGGTAGGGCTAGTAGCTGCGACAGGAAAGGCGCCACAACTCAAATTAGACACATCACATTTTTCCACTTAAAACTGACTTTTGTTTACAGTGCGGTTTGCTATGGAGTTTAGGCCCTAGCTCCGCCATAATTTAGGGAAACCTAGCAAACCTGCACAATTTTTAAAAGTAGACACCCCAGAGAATCTAGGGTGGGGTTACTTGCATGGCTCTCCAGTTTGTCTTACCCAGAAGCCCATACAAACCTTAAACACTGACTAAAAACATGTTTTCCTCACATTTCTGTGATGGAAAGTTCTGGAATCTGCAGTGAACAACAAATGTCTTACCAACTTCTATTCCCCCAAGTCTCCAGATAACAATGGTACAACACTTGTGTGGGTAGTGCTAGTAGCCGTGACAGGAAAGGCATCAAAACACAACATGGACAAATCACATTTTTCCATTGAGAACTGACCCTTTTTAGCGATGTGGCTAGCTATGGATTTTGGGCCTTAGCTTAGCTGGCACTTAGGGATACCTAGAAAATCTGCACATTTTTAAAAACTAGACACCTGGGGGAATCCAGGGTGGGGTGACTTGCGTGTTTCTCAGTAAGGTTTCATACCCAGAAGCCCTTGCAAAGTTTGAATAAAAATGGGCATTTATTTCACTTTCTGTGACGGAAATTTCTGGAATCTGCATTGAGCAACTAATTTCCCACCACCTACTACTTTCCCAAGGCACTCAATAAAAACAGTTCCTCACTTGTGTGGCTGGGCCTAGTGACCACAACAGAAAAAGATCAATCCAAGGCCAATGAGTGTCCCTTTGCCAGGACTCCATTGACCGTAGTTTTATTTGTTCTTGTCACAGGCACTAGGCCCAGCCACACTAGTGGGGCAGCATTTATTGGGACAAGTGGGGGTACGCTGGATGGTAGGAATCTTATCGCTTTTTTCTGATTCTGGAAAAAGATGTCACAGAAATGCAGGAAAAAAGTGTGTTTAATGCCAAATTGTGAGGTTAGCAGGGCATATGTGGGTAAGAAAACTTTGTGGTATCCATGAGAGGCACACCACCCTGTCCTCCCTTGGGTGTCTTTTATTCAGAAAAGCCTGGGTTTCAAAAGTTTCCCTGGGTGATGGCCAAGCCTAGTCCCAAAAACTGCAGGTACCCCTTTGGTTAATGTTGACAGATTGAGTCATGGATCCCGCCCTTTTATGGGCACTAGGCCCACCCACACAGGTGAAGGACCATTTGTAGTGGGAGAAGTGGGAATGCTTGGTGGCAGGAAATTTATGGCTCCTGAAGATTCCAATTCTTTGATTCACAGAAATATCAAGAAATATCAAGAAAGGGTGTATTTTTAGCCTATGTTTGAGGATAACAAGGGCTTCTGGGTCAGAAAAGCTTGTTGGATCAACGCAAAATACACCACCCTGGAGTCCCCCTGCTGTCTAGTTTATGTACATATCTGGGGTTGGTACATTTCCCCTAGACACAATGTACACCCTGGCAGAGAAAGTCAGAAAAGACAAACAACACTGCACCACCATCAACTACTCAAGTACGCACACAGGGTAGGTGAGGGAAAAGTTCAAAATGTAAATTTTATAAACAAAAGATTTCACAAAAATGAAAATCACTGTTAATAAGACGATTGAAAGTTCAGAATACTGAACCAATGCAGCAGCAAGTTGCTACACACACCGCTAGCCAAACACCAGTTCACATACACCACCAACCAGATGCCAGCCTCACACACCACTATCCAGAAGCCAGTTCAGACACAGTAATTGTACCACCTAGCAGCTGTTGGAATGTGTGGACTGGCGTTTCCGTGACGGTGTGTGTGTGTAGTGACTTATTGCTGGTCACCACACACAAACTGGTAGGCAAATGCCAGTCAACACACCGCTAGGCAGACGCCTGCCACACACACACCACCAACTAAATGTAACTCAGACATCACCATGAAGCTCCACACAGGAAGCTTTAATTTCTAAAACTGTGTCACAATGAACATATTTCACACACAAAGTAGAGACAGGGAAAAAATAAAACATCCAACTATAAGCAGCATATTTGTTTCAAATACAAAGAACCAACCAATTGGCAGAATATGAAATACCAACTATGACTGCATACTCAACAAGTGTAACTAAGCACATCAAACTGCTGCCAACCAAGTATCTAAACAGAAAATATATAGTAATACAGACATCAGTAGTTTCCCTTTTACTGTCATGGTTGATCCCGATACTTGAGTTGTGTACGTACAATTTAAATCATGTGGGCACACATAAGCCAGGATTAGAAGGACACTCTGGGCAGTACATACAACTCTCCTTTTGTACTTCTCTTCAGACATAGACTTTCAATCTATTCACATCCCCCATCACTCCAAGTCTTGGAACACTTGCCTGATCAACTTCAAGAAGGCTGCCTATTACAGACTGCTGAAACTGTAAAAACTTCATCCTGGAATCTGGAGTACAGTCTTTTAAAACAACATATGCATTAAAGGACACCAAATTAAACAAATGCACAGCCACTTCTTATACCATATGTAGGACTTTCAAGCAGCATTGTAAGGCTCCAACCTTTAATCTATTCTATCTACACCTGCCATGTGCTAGTTATCATCAAAAAAGCACACAGGCTTGCACACATCTGCTACCTGACCTCAAAAAGTCAAGGTGAAGTGCTTTCATCATGAATAGTTGTGAGCATGTGGACATCTCTACTATCTGTAAATTTCAAAGTATGAAGTTCATTAATACATGAAACACTCCTCTGTCCCATTTGAAGTCTTTTGGGTAACCTTTACAGTAAGAGTGGATTGTGGCACATGCCACAGTATCCACCTCGAACAAGTCCTTAAATAAATGTACACCTATGTAGAAATTGTCCACGTATGAATGGTGACCTTTATCAAAAAGTCCTCTGGCAAGTTCCCACACAATGTTATCAATGACTCTAAAAGTGAGACGACAACCAGGTGGGTCAATTGAAGAATCCCTACCAGTGTACACTCTGTACATTGGGGTCATGCTAAATTAGGTTTCACCAAAGGCCAGACCAGTGGGTTCTATCATTTCTGTGCTGGTTATCTCACTGAAGGAATCTTCAAAAGGGGAGATTGTCTGCCAATGTGGGTGAAGAGTGGTGTCACTGAGTAGGGGTGGGGACCATTGCCCAGTTGCAAATGTCATGCCAACCCCTCCTGCCCCCCACTACACCACCAGTTAGCAAAAACAGACAGTGGGAATAGCGATGTTAAAGCTGTTCATCCATCACGTTTTGCATGCCTTAAGGGTATTTATTTTTTCCTCAAAGATGTGTTTCCTTAGTTTGCTTTAGCATCATGTTACTCACATATGTAGCGACATGTACAAAGGTAATCATTTGCAATTACCAAATAGCGAATTTTTGCAATTTGGTAACCACAAACACTAATGTACAATGTGTGTTAGACACATTTTCTGATTCCTAGGGGTTCGCTAATTAACCTAACTCATGAATATTAATGAGGTAGGTCTCCGGTTGCCACTCATTGGTACTCGCTATAATCACACCGATGGTAGCCTGCTGGGCCATGTCAGTAATTGCTTTTTAATAATGGAATTTTTTTTAATGCAACCTTTATTCCTAGAAGGAAAACGAGATGCACTTAAAAAAAAGAAGAGTTTTTGTTTCATTCTTTCAGAGTGGACAGTAATCAGTGGGACCACTGCCTGCCCTTAAAAATTTATTTTACAAACTTTCACAAAGGTAAAGGGGATCATTGGGAACCCCTTCCCTTTTGTGAATAGGTTACCATCTACTTGAAGTTAGCAGTAAAATACAAATGTTTTGCGACCATATTTCAGTCACAAAACATTCACACATGCCCTGCGATTCGGCATTAGAAACTGACGCCCTAAACACGCCCCTCCTTAATACTAAATCCCAAACCCAATTTGCGATTTGGTAATAGTTTACTGAATCACAAATAGGGCGTTGTACATTTTAAAAAGCATTTTTGCATTTGCAGACGGTCGATTCCGCTGATCGGCCCATTAGCGACCACAAAAATACTTTGTACATCTGGCCAGTGGTGCTTCGTATGAAAAGAATCACCCCTATTTCGTTGTGTGAATTTAGGTTGGGAATGGGCCACAACTGAGAGCTGTGGAGTTCAGCCTGAATGCAGTGCACATTTATCACAGTGCCTGTTAGTGAGTCATTCACAAACTGACCATGTAGATTCTGGCAAATTTAGCATGCTGCTGACTTCAAAGAGTGTTGAGTGAAAATAGAGAAAGTCAGTGGGAGTCAGCAGCTCTTATCGGAAAGAAATGTAATTAATACTCATGAAGCTGGTTTTAACCCCTTGGAAGCTGAGCCTTTTCCCCTAGAATGCTAAGCCCTTTTTTGGCTATATGTGATAGTTGAGCTTAGGCATCCATAATTTTATTCCAGCTAGGGTATCAGTGCCAAATTTGCATCCTTACGTTTTTCAACATCCTGGGGATTCCAAAGGTACCCAGGGTTTCTGTATTCCCCTGGAGGGAACTGAGAAAATAGGCAACATGTAGCAAAATGTATAGTTTTGGGGAAAAATAGAAAAAAGGGTTTTGCATAAAAGTGTCTGGTTTTTTACTAAAATGGCATCAACAAAAGGTTTGCTGTGCTAAAGTCAAAATTTTCCCGGCTATCTGCGACATGCAAAGCTGAAGCAAGAAACCTATTTTTTTTACCACAGTTTTGGCATTTTTTAAAGCGGTAGACCATTTTTCCTAATGTTTGTGCTTTTAACCAACTTCCAGTTTGTGGTGGAAACTGCAGTGAAACCGCAGGGTGATCCCAGAGAGCTATGGATTTCTGGAAAGCAGGCACAATTCATAATTTAGCAAGGAGTCATTTGTGTAGATCCTTCAAGGTTTTCCCAAAGACACTAACTGTTGAAATAAAACAACTTTAAAATCCGTAGGGAAAGACTTCAATTTGTGACGTTTTCATTTGTAACTTCTTGTCACGATGATCGATTTACAAAAGCAATATACCATTACGTCTGAATCGCAGTTGGCAACAATTTCCTAGCACATACCATTGCCCCAAGTTTCCTAATAAAAATGCCAAAACACTTGTGTAGGTAGGGCTAGTAGCTGCGACAGGAAAGGCGCCACAACTCAAATTAGACACATCACATTTTTCCACTTAAAACTGACTTTTGTTTACAGTGCGGTTTGCTATGGAGTTTAGGCCCTAGCTCCGCCATAATTTAGGGAAACCTAGCAAACCTGCACAATTTTTAAAAGTAGACACCCCAGAGAATCTAGGGTGGGGTTACTTGCATGGCTCTCCAGTTTGTCTTACCCAGAAGCCCATACAAACCTTAAACACTGACTAAAAACATGTTTTCCTCACATTTCTGTGATGGAAAGTTCTGGAATCTGCAGTGAACAACAAATGTCTTACCAACTTCTATTCCCCCAAGTCTCCAGATAACAATGGTACAACACTTGTGTGGGTAGTGCTAGTAGCCGTGACAGGAAAGGCATCAAAACACAACATGGACAAATCACATTTTTCCATTGAGAACTGACCCTTTTTAGCTATGTGGCTAGCTATGGATTTTGGGCCTTAGCTTAGCTGGCACTTAGGGATACCTAGAAAATCTGCACATTTTTAAAAACTAGACACCTGGGGGAATCCAGGGTGGGGTGACTTGCGTGTTTCTCAGTAAGGTTTCATACCCAGAAGCCCTTGCAAAGTTTGAATAAAAATGGGCATTTATTTCACTTTCTGTGACGGAAATTTCTGGAATCTGCATTGAGCAACTAATTTCCCACCACCTACTACTTTCCCAAGGCACTCAATAAAAACAGTTCCTCACTTGTGTGGCTGGGCCTAGTGACCACAACAGAAAAAGATCAATCCAAGGCCAATGAGTGTCCCTTTGCCAGGACTCCATTGACCGTAGTTTTATTTGTTCTTGTCACAGGCACTAGGCCCAGCCACACTAGTGGGGCAGCATTTATTGGGACAAGTGGGGGTACGCTGGATGGTAGGAATCTTATCGCTTTTTTCTGATTCTGGAAAAAGATGTCACAGAAATGCAGGAAAAAAGTGTGTTTAATGCCAAATTGTGAGGTTAGCAGGGCATATGTGGGTAAGAAAACTTTGTGGTATCCATGAGAGGCACACCACCCTGTCCTCCCTTGGGTGTCTTTTATTCAGAAAAGCCTGGGTTTCAAAAGTTTCCCTGGGTGATGGCCAAGCCTAGTCCCAAAAACTGCAGGTACCCCTTTGGTTAATGTTGACAGATTGAGTCATGGATCCCGCCCTTTTATGGGCACTAGGCCCACCCACACAGGTGAAGGACCATTTGTAGTGGGAGAAGTGGGAATGCTTGGTGGCAGGAAATTTATGGCTCCTGAAGATTCCAATTCTTTGATTCACAGAAATATCAAGAAATATCAAGAAAGGGTGTATTTTTAGCCTATGTTTGAGGATAACAAGGGCTTCTGGGTCAGAAAAGCTTGTTGGATCAACGCAAAATACACCACCCTGGAGTCCCCCTGCTGTCTAGTTTATGTACATATCTGGGGTTGGTACATTTCCCCTAGACACAATGTACACCCTGGCAGAGAAAGTCAGAAAAGACAAACAACACTGCACCACCATCAACTACTCAAGTACGCACACAGGGTAGGTGAGGGAAAAGTTCAAAATGTAAATTTTATAAACAAAAGATTTCACAAAAATGAAAATCACTTTTAATAAGACGATTGAAAGTTCAGAATACTGAACCAATGCAGCAGCAAGTTGCTACACACACCGCTAGCCAAACACCAGTTCACATACACCACCAACCAGATGCCAGCCTCACACACCACTATCCAGAAGCCAGTTCAGACACAGTAATTGTACCACCTAGCAGCTGTTGGAATGTGTGGACTGGCGTTTCCGTGACGGTGTGTGTGTGTAGTGACTTATTGCTGGTCACCACACACAAACTGGTAGGCAAATGCCAGTCAACACACCGCTAGGCAGACGCCTGCCACACACACACCACCAACTAAATGTAACTCAGACATCACCATGAAGCTCCACACAGGAAGCTTTAATTTCTAAAACTGTGTCACAATGAACATATTTCACACACAAAGTAGAGACAGGGAAAAAATAAAACATCCAACTATAAGCAGCATATTTGTTTCAAATACAAAGAACCAACCAATTGGCAGAATATGAAATACCAACTATGACTGCATACTCAACAAGTGTAACTAAGCACATCAAACTGCTGCCAACCAAGTATCTAAACAGAAAATATATAGCAATACAGACATCAGTAGTTTCCCTTTTACTGTCATGGTTGCTCCCGATACTTGAGTTGTGTACGTACAATTTAAATCATGTGGGCACACATAAGCCAGGATTAGAAGGACACTCTGGGCAGTACATACAACTCTCCTTTTGTACTTCTCTTCAGACATAGACTTTCAATCTATTCACATCCCCCATCACTCCAAGTCTTGGAACACTTGCCTGATCAACTTCAAGAAGGCTGCCTATTACAGACTGCTGAAACTGTAAAAACTTCATCCTGGAATCTGGAGTACAGTCTTTTAAAACAACATATGCATTAAAGGACACCAAATTAAACAAATGCACAGCCACTTCTTATACCATATGTAGGACTTTCAAGCAGCATTGTAAGGCTCCAACCTTTAATCTATTCTATCTACACCTGCCATGTGCTAGTTATCATCAAAAAAGCACACAGGCTTGCACACATCTGCTACCTGACCTCAAAAAGTCAAGGTGAAGTGCTTTCATCATGAATAGTTGTGAGCATGTGGACATCTCTACTATCTGTAAATTTCAAAGTATGAAGTTCATTAATACATGAAACACTCCTCTGTCCCATTTGAAGTCTTTTGGGTAACCTTTACAGTAAGAGTGGATTGTGGCACATGCCACAGTATCCACCTCGAACAAGTCCTTAAATAAATGTACACCTATGTAGAAATTGTCCACGTATGAATGGTGACCTTTATCAAAAAGTCCTCTGGCAAGTTCCCACACAATGTTATCAATGACTCTAAAAGTGGGACGACAACCAGGTGGGTCAATTGAAGAATCCCTACCAGTGTACACTCTGTACATTGGGGTCATGCTGCAGCCTCCATTAAATGGGTTACCTTAGAGGGGGGTGGGGCACTGGGCAGGTCGGGTGGGAGGTGAGTACCAGGCAAGGGAAGGACTGAGCAAGAAAAGAACGGGTCAGCCCAGAGGAGGGAGGGCAAGGGTGCAAGGAAAACCGGGTGTGGGGGAGAGGAGTCTATCAGGGAATCTGTGAAAAAAGTGCAAAGTTAATAGGGATTCTGAGGAAAAACAAGCAAAGTTAAGAGGGAATCTGTGGAAAATAGAGTGAAGTTAAAAGAGGAATCTGTGGACAAACGAGCAACGTTAGGAGAGGAAACTGTAGTTGAGAAATCCCTGCTTTTAGACGATGACTATTGCATCCACATGAGAGAGTGGAACCCCAACTTTATAACAGATAATATGGGGAGCACTTCAATTGAAGTAATATGGGATGCCCTCAATCTGGGATTAGAGGAGAGAAATTGCAATACTCCTTAAAGGCTAACAAACGGGCTTGGGCCGATATGCAGGTGCTTCAAGAAAACTTGAGGATGGCCGAGGAAAGTCTGATAAGGGTGACAATAGGAAAAAACGGGTGAGAAGAACTAGCAAAAGTACAAAGCCAAGTGGCAATCGCAAAGGCTCTGATTACAACATTTTTTACTGACAAAGCAGTTAAAAAAGCGCTTTCTCAAAAAGTAATGCTTTATGAAGTGAACAAACAAATCGGACACCAGTTAGTGGTACGTATGAGGCAACAAGCCTCATCAAATTTAATTCGTGAAATTCATGATCCTCAGGGAGTCCGAATATCTGACCCGGAACTCTTAAGAGAAGCCTTCTGGCGATTTTATCGAGATCTGTATACGGAAGCAGAGGGGGGTGACCCAGCAAATGTTGAAGAATACCTAGATAAGATTGGCATTGATAAATTTGAGGATGAAGATGTGGGTATATTAGAGGAAATCCCCAATTCAGAAGAAATTCTAATCATAATCAAAGATTTGCCAAAAGGGAAAGCAACCAAGTTGAATAGCATCCCCTCGGAGTTCTATGTATCCTTTTTAGATCAAATCAAACACATCTTGACAGATCCTATTATACATATTTTCGAAGGTGGCCAACCCCCAAAATCTTGGTCCAGGGCAAAGATAGTAATTTTTACTAAAAAGAGTAAACCTCCGGAGCAGTTAGGCTCATATCGTCCTATTACTCTTATTAATACTGACTCCACAATGTATTCGAAAGTTTTGGTCAATAGAATTGCTCCCATTATTCATAAGGTGATTGCTAAAAGCCATCATGGTTTTGTCCCAGGTAGATCCACTATTAACCACATTCAGAGAGTGATCACCTTATTTGATGGCATGGATGTTACAGGAGACCCTATGGCGCTGGTTTTGCTTGATGCAGAAAAAGCTTTCGATAGGGTGTCCTGCCAATTCCTGTGGGCCGCAATGTCCAAAGTTGGTATAAAGGAAGGTTATGTACAGGCAGTCCAAAAATTGTATGTTAATCCCAGGGCCGTAGTCATGGTAAATGGCAGCTTAACTAAAGAACTGATAATATCGCGTGGAACACGGCAGGGCTGCCCTTGCTTGCCGTTGCTTTTTGCAATTTACATAGACCCTTTCATTCGCAGATTAGAAGAGAACAGAGAAATCAAACCCGTATGGTCACAGGATTATCCTACTAAATCCTTGGCGTATGCGGATGATATCACTATAGTAACACCTGATCCTATCATGGCCTTAAATGCTATTGAAAATGAGGCTAATCAATTCGGATTAGTATCCGGATAAGCACTTAATAAAGGAAAAACTCAGATTGTATTGAACAAGAAAAGCGAAATGAGGGACTGTTGAGTTGTAGAAAAAGCTACTTATTTAGGAGTTTGCATCTCATCGAATCCTGAAAATCTGGTAAATCTAAATCTTAAACCAATGACAGACTCAATGCAGAAAGACCTCCAGCGCCTAGACAATTTACACCTCTATTATTAGTAGAGTTAATGCGGTTAAAATGGTCTTTTTTCCCAAAATTCTGTATCTGCTCAGAGCAATTTGCCTAGAATCTTCGACTTCTTGGTTTAAATCAATCGAACGTATGTTTTCAAGTTTCATTTGGGCATACTCACAACCCGGACGGGCTTATAAATTCCTCACTCTCCCCAAGGATAGAGGCGGATTAGCTCTACCAAACTTAAAGGCTTATTACTAGGCATCCGTGCTATTATATAGTAGAGAGTTATTACAAAACAACAGGGAATCGGATGCGGGGGGACGGTATGCCATCCATCTTTCAATTAATTTTAGGTAGTGAGAGTAGAGTGTATCTTTGGCGACATTTGCACGACAGTTATCACAAGAAGGTTACATTTAAAATGCTATATAGCGGATTCAAGGTATGGAAGGCAGTTAGAAAAATACTTGGCATAGGGCAACTGTCCTTTTACACTCCCCTAAAGGATAATCCAATTCTCCCGGAAATCTTTAGTGACAGATGTATACACAAATGGAATGATGCGGGAATTGTCCTGATAGGCTGCCTCCTCTCTCCTGCAGGGATTCAATCCTTCGAAGAACTTAAAAGAAATTTTGTACTGGATTGGCGGGACATCTTCAAGTACCTCCAAATTAGAGACTTATTATCACGAAAGGTGGGGGCAGGGTTTTGTTTGGAAAAGTCGATATAGTAGAAACACTAATTTACGTTAAATAAAGCACTATTGGGGGGATTTATTCACGTATTGATGTGCTATTTCCGGACGATATGGAGAAAACCTCACAGAAATGGCAGGAAAAAGTTGGAATGTCGAGTGATGAGTTTAACTATGCTTATTTAATGTCACAAACAATCCTGCTATAAACTTAATAAAGATATTTTTTTTTAAAAGATAGGAAACTGTAGAAAGAAAAGCAATTTTAAGTGGAAATCTGTGGAAAAATAAACAAAGTTAATAGAGGAATCTGTGGGAAAGGAGAAGTTATTGGGATAAACTGCTGGGTGGTCTGAGCGGCAGGGGAGAGCTGGCCCAGGGACCTGCTCACTGGAGCCGCACTGTGGCTTCCATTAAATAGGTTACCCGGGAGGGGGGCAGGGTGCTGGGCGGGAGGCAGGAAACGGGAAAGGGAACGGCTGAACAGGAAAAGAGTAGTTTAGCCCGGGAGAAGGACGGCGAGGGTGTGAGGAAAAGTGGGTGTGGGGAAGAGGAGTGTTGTAATGATATTTAATGATACTTTTGTGTTTAGTAATCATTAGCATCTCCCAGTGACCTATTTGTGTTCTAGAATGATAAGCTGCCCTGGCTCAGAGTTAGAATGTTTGGATCTGTACTGAGATGAGCCTGCTATCAGTTGGGTGGCTGAGCTGTTAACATCTTCAACTAAGAATAAACCACTTTAGAAGATTTCCAGATTCCTGAGTCTTCATTCACCAAAGAACCCTCTTTTTACACTGGCAACGACTGGGTTAAACAACAGCTCAACTCCAGCTTCAAGAATCAGCGGTAATTTTGAAAATTACATAATTAAAGAAGCCGCCTCTACGTTGCTGTTTTACTTTAAAACTGAACTCTCAAGTAAGATCTTGCTTTATTTCATACTCAGCGCTTGCAGCTTAACAAGTCGGATTATCACACTTATAGTTACAACGTGTTTGACTTTCTCGGAGTCAATTTACAACGTTGTAAAAGAAAGACATTTTGACTTTCTTGGTGCACATTTGTGCACAGCGCTGTTGGATTGTGGGGTTTAAGTTTTTGTGACACTCAACTCAGCTTATTTTCGACTTTTAAACCCTCGGTACATTTTGCTGCGAACTTGGCGCTTGCGCTATTTTTATTTGAAGTGCACTCACTGCTTTCCTCGCGCTGTCAAGCTCTTCATTTCACCTTCAATTCAATCGTCATTCATTGTAGATACCATCTCCTAGCAACGTTTTCACTCAACGTTAGTTCTCTGCGCTGACACGCACAGCTGACCTACTTACAGCGTGTCTTCTTCGTGTATTCTTCTTTCATTGCGCCAAAGTGCACTACAGTCCTGACACGCACAGCTTTGACAGCACTGCCACACACAACTAATTTATTTACAGAGTGTTTTCCTCATATATCCTTGCTTCATTATGCTGATGTGCACAACAACCTTCACCGCTGACACGCACAGCTAATCTATTTACAGTGTGTTTGCTTCGTGTATTCTTGTTTGATTATGCTGAAGTATATGAATTCTTCTTTTTCTGTGGACAATTCGATAAACTTTTGTTATTATATACAGTGGAGGTTTACCTACTGCGCTGACACACTCAGCTTCTTCTACATTCAGTGTGTCTTCACCACAATGCTGACACACACAGCTTCATTCACATCCAGTGTTGTCTTCACCACAATTTAAATTACAATTCTACTTACGGCACAATTTCTTTTACTTCCAGTGTGTCTTCACCACCGTGCTGACACACATCTTCATCTACATTTATTTTCTTCTACAAATTTTCTTTAACTTTATTTTTTTCTATATTTTATTTATTGTACAGAGCATATAAAGTCATGCAGAACGTTACTGCAGCTCCATTTTTCTTACAATCTCCAGGAGATCCTCCTATCAAATGGTGTAAATGGAAAAAAGTTTTTGAGCGCTATGCTCGTGTTTGTGGTACCTCTCTCAGGGCCATATGTAGGAAGCCAAATACCGGTCGGTAACGGCCGATTTTCGGTAAATATCCCGTTACCGACCGGTATTTAGGCTTTTGTTATGTAGGGGGCATATTTCAGGATTCGGTAATTTACCGAATCGGTAAAATTACCGATTCGGTAAATACCGAATCCTGAAATTATATGTAGGGGGAGTGTCTCATCGGTGTGTGGATTCGTTATTTACCACCAACTAAAAGTTGATGGTAAATGACGAATACCTGTAAAAAAGCATTATTGTGCTATTTGAAATGTGCAATGTGGCAGACATACATGCCCTTAGGGCATGTATGTGCGCCACATGTGCACACATGCACGAATCAGGGGTGCAACAGGGTGTCAATGTGACACCCTGCCACCCATGATAATGCCTCCCCTATTACTGATTCGGTATTTACTGAATCGGTAATGACAACTGGCTTCCCATTCATTCCTATGGGCCTCCAGGCCCATAGGAATGAATGGGAAGCCAGTTGCCATTACCGATTCGGTAAATACCGATTCTTAAATACCGATATTTACCGAATCGGTAATAATTTACCTACATTACATTTACCGATTCATAAATACCGAATCGGTAAAATTCGGTATTTAAGAATCGGTAAATGTAATTTACCTACATATGGCCCTCAGTGTTGAGAGGAAAACTGCTTTGCTCATGCACTGTCTTGGATCGGAGGGACAAGATGTCTTCGATCATCTTCTAGATGTTCCAGACAGTGCTGCAGCAAATATGAATGAATTTGGGCAGTGTATTTATAAACTTGATGCACATTACTTGCCTAAGGTCAGTACTATTTTGGAACGTTACCATTTTGGTAGACGTATGCAAAAAGAAGGTGAAAGTATTGAAAATTATGTCACTGATTTAAGACGTTTAGCTTCCACTTGTAAATTTGATACACTCATTGAAGAAAGAATACGAGATCAATTTATGCTTGGTTGTGCGTCTGAGAAGGTGCGTGATGAATTATGGCTCAAGGATGAACCCCCTCTGGATGAAGTCCTAGTAGTGGCCAAAAGAATTGAACATTCACTAGAGTGTGTCGAAGAAATTAAGAAAGATCTCAATAAAGATATTTCTGTGGTCGACACAAATTTAGCTCCCAAGCCAAAGACTCACAAATGAAATCTCAAACTAAAGACAAACAAATTAACAAGTCTCGTTTTCAGTTTAGTAAGGAAAATAGGTGTTATAGATGTAACAGTACTGGGCACTGGGCGAATGATATGCTATATGCACTTATTGTAAAAAGAAGGGTCGTTTTGTTATTGCCTGCAGAATCAAAGCTTCTAAACGAAGTGTCAATGAAGTTTCTCATGAGAATACAACTGACCAACATGATTTTGAATGTGGACAGATTGTTGTTCAGGTCGTAGGTGATGGGCCTTTAGATTTTATATCTGTGGAAGGTCATAAAACCAAAGTGTTGTTCGACTCCGATGCAAAAATTACTATAATTTATTTTTCAGTGATAATTTGAGTTAAAAAATTAAGCTGTTAAAAGCTGACATTCGCCCCACTGCCTATGGAGGGGATCCCATTGAACTGAGAGGATATTTTGTGGGTCTAATAGAGTATGAAGGTCGTTTTACTTCTCGTAAAATCTATGTTTCCAAGAAGGGTGACAGTATAATTAGTTGGTGGCATCAGAAAGATCTGGGTGTCATGTTAGACCCCAATAATACTCCTCCCATTATTGTTAAAGAGAAAAGTGTTATCAAGTCTGTTGTTCACTCTTCCTTACAAACTCAGCTGATGGAAGAATATCCGCAAGTATTTGGAGACAAGCTAGGATGTTTAAAGGGTTATTGTCATAAAATAAAATTGTCTCCAGGATCTGTTCCAGTATCTAGCAGGGTACGTAATGTTCCCTTCACTGTTAAAGATGAAATGTTAAAAGAGTTGGAGAAGCTTAAATCTCAGGGCATCATTGAGAAAGTAGAAGGGACATCATGGTTTGCTCCGGTAGTGGCTGCTAGGAAAGCCGATGGGTCTCTGAGATTATGTGTTGATCTCAGACAGCTCAACAAATGTGTACTTGTGGATAAATATCCACTCCCAAACATCTCTGAGCTTTTGAGTATGGTGTGTGGCGCAAAGATTTTTAGTACAATCGATTTGACATCCGCATACCACCCGATTTTGCTTGATTAGTCCTCCAGAGATTTGACTGCTTTTGTTACACTCTTTGGAACTTTTAGATTTATAAGACTTCCCTTTGTCCTGGTCTCCACCGCCTCTGTTTTCCAGCGAGTTATGGAGAAGGTATTAGTTAATGTACCTGGAGTCTGTGTTTACCAAAACGATATTTTGGTGTATGGGTGTGATGAGTTAGAACATGGTAAGAGAATTAGACAAGTGTTGGACAGACTTACTGCTCACAATCTAACTATTAAACGTGAAAAGTGCAAATTTGGTCTTGACAAAATTGATTATTTAGGGCACACCATAACTGCGGTTGGTGTAGTTCCTAAGGCGGATGGTGTAGTTCCTAAGGCAGCGCTAGTGAACACCATCAAAGATCTAACTGCTCCCATTTCCAAAGAAGAACTCATGCGTTTTCTAGGGATGGCTGAGTACTATAATAAATGTATTAAATCTTTTTGCAGAAGCCACATTCAATATGAGAAATTTGGTTAGAAAAGGAGAAAAATGTGTGTGAGTTATGTGAAAAATAATTTATTGAAATAAAACTTAAATTGCAAAATGCACCTAATCTTCGAAACTTTGATCCCACTAAATGTTCCATTATATCTACTGATGCAAGTCTTAAAGGCCTTGGTGCTGTCTTATATCAAGGTGGCACATGTCCAGATAACACCATCATGTTTGTTTCAAGAAGTTTGAAAGGAGCTGAATCTAGGTATTCAGTAATTGAGAGAGAAGCTCTTGCGGTTTATTGGGCCATTAAAAATTTTTAAAAATGCCTTTGGGGTACATCATTTGTAGTAAGAACTGATCACAAACCTTGATGCGAAGTGTTGACAAGCAAAGGTATTGGCTTACAAGGGCTTAATTTTACTGTCAAACGTGTCCCTGGAGCTGATCATTTTGTTGCGGATACACTTACAATACTGGTTCCGACTGGTCAATCAGAGATCCACACTTGTCCAGCTTTTGATCACCCTCATGATTTTGTTTGTGAGGTTGATTACAAAGTAATTTCTCATGAACGTTGGTAAGGATGATGTTATCATTCAAGATGTCTTAAATCTTATTCGTGATGGGTGGCATCATAAAGAACAGGGAGGTTCATCTGTAAAAGATTTTTGGTCTGTGGGAGATCAGCTCTCCTGTTGTGAAGGACTGCTTTTGAGGGGTCACTGATTAGTTCCACCTTTATCTGTAAGGAAAGCTGTATTAGATTTAGCTCATGAAGCACATTTAGGAATCTCTAAGACTAAAGAAAGAGTAGGCTCCTGTTATTGGTGGCCAGGCTTAGACGTTCAGATAGAGCGTTTGGTTATAGAATGTGTTCAATCTAATAAGAAAAGTTTAAAGATTACGACTCAACCCACGGAGAAAAGATCTTGTGCTAGTGGTCCCTGGAAGGACATAGCCCTTGATATTTTAGGACCTGTACATGGTGATGGGTCTAACACTTTTATCATTGTAGTTATGGATCTGTTCTAGAGGTGGCCGGAAATATCATTTGTAAAGAATGTGAATACCAATACTGTGACTGATTTTCTGAAAAAACGTATCGCTAGGGAGGGCTTTGCTGAAACTATACTAACAGACAATGGTTTTCAACTTGTCTCTGGTGATATGGAATATTTTCTTAATAATTGTAGTATTGTTCTCAAAAAGTGTGCTCTATATCACCCTGAGTCCAACGGTACTGTTGAGAGATTTAATAGAGTTCTAAAGGAAACTGTCTCTCTAGCAAAACAAAATGGTCTTAATTGGAAAGATGAAATTTCAAAAAGAGTTTTTGTATATCGCTTTGCTCCTCATACTACAACTGGAAAATCCCCCTTTCTCTTGTTTCGTGGGAGACATCATGATACTTTTTTAGAACCACCATGGGTAAATACATTTCTTTCGGTCAAGGGTGGGATTCTGGATTTTACCGCATGGCAAGAGAAGGAAGATCAGAAGTGCTTAAAGAGCAAAGAAAATTATGATGTGAGACATGCTGTTAAAACAACCAAAGTTTCTGTTGGTGATCTAGTTAAGATTAAAAGGCCTGGTTTTTGTGTTACTGGTGCTACATTTTCAAAACCTATAAGAGTTATAAAGTTTTTGACATCGCTGTAAGAACTTCTGACCACAGGGTTTGGAATTTGGGTCGCGTTGCTGTATGTAGTAAGAATGTAGTAAAAATGATCATTTATGTGCTTCTCCAGATAATGTTGGAGATAAAACTGTTGCTGAAATTGTTAAAAAGTCCAACAGGGTTTCGCGTACTCCTTCTTATCTTAATGACTATGTTGTATAATGCTTTAATGTTTTTTTTATTTTTGTTAATTTTGTTTGTGTAATATATAAAGGAGGGAGATATGTTGTAATGATTAGTATCTCCCAGTGACCTATTTGTGTTCTAGAATGATAAGCTACCCTGGCTCAGAGTTAGAATGTTTTGATCTGTACTGAGATGAGCCTGCTGTCAGATGGGTGGCTGAGCTGTTAACACTTTCAACTAAGAATAAACCACTTTAGAAGATTTCCAGATTCCTGAGTCTTCATCCACCAAAGAACCCTCTTTTTAACAAGGAGTCTATGAGGAAATCTGTGGAAAAAGAGCAAAGTCAAGAGGGAATCTGTGGAAAAATGAGCAACTATTAGGAGAGGAATCTGTGGAAAGAAGAGCAAAGTTAAAAGGGAATCTGTGGGAAAACGAGCAAAGTTAAGAGGGAATCTGTGGAAAATGGGTGAAGTAAAGAGAGGAATCTTTGGAAAAACAAGCAACGTTAGGAGAGGAAACTCTGGAGAGAGGATCAAAGTTAAGAGTGAATCTGTGGAAAAATGAGCTTAGTTAATGGAAGAATCTGTAGGAAAGAACAAAGTTATGGGAATAACCTGCTGTGTGGTGCGAAGAACAGGGGAGAGCTGGCCTGGGGACCTGCTCATTGGGGCCACGCTGCGGCCTCCATTAAATAGGTTACCTGGGAGGGGGGCGGGGCACTGGGCAGGGTCACGGGAGGCGGGAAGCTGGCGAGGGAACGGCTGAGTGGAAAAAGTGTGGTTTAGCCTAGGGGTGGGAGGGTGAGGGTGCGAGGAAAAGCCGGTGTGGAGAAGAGGAATCTATGAGAGAATCTGTGGAAAAAGAGCATTATTAGGAGGGAATCTATGGAAAAACTAACAATGATTAGGAGAGGGATCTGTGGAAAAGAAGATCAAAGTTAAGAGGGAATTTGTGGAAAAACAAAGTTAAGAGAGGAATCAGTGGAAAAACAAGCAAAGTTGAGAGGGAATCAGTGGGAAAATGAGCACAGTTAGGAGATGAATCTCTACAAAGAAGAGCAAAGTTAAGAGAGGAATCTTTGGAAAAACAAGCAACGTTAGGAGAGGAAACTCTGGAGAGAGGATCAGAGTTAAGAGTGAATCTGTGGAAAAATGAGCTTAGTTAATGGAAGAATCTGTAAGAAAGAACAAAGTTATGGGAATAACCTGCTGTGTGGTGCGAAGAACAGGGGAGAGCTGGCCTGGGGACCTGCTCATTGGGGCCACGCTGCGGCCTCCATTAAATAGGTTACCTGGGAGGGGGGCGGGGCACTGGGCAGGGTCACGGGAGGCGGGAAGCTGGCGAGGGAACGGCTGAGTGGAAAAAGTGTGGTTTAGCCTAGGGGTGGGAGGGTGAGGGTGCGAGGAAAAGCCGGTGTGGGGAAGAGGAATCTATGAGAGAATCTGTGGAAAAAGAGCATTATTAGGAGGGAATCTATGGAAAAACTAACAATGATTAGGAGAGGAATCTGTGGAAAAGAAGATCAAAGTTAAGAGCGAATTTGTGGAAAAACAAAGTTAAGAGAGGAATCAGTGGAAAAACAAGCAAAGTTGAGAGGGAATCAGTGGGAAAATGAGCACAGTTAGGAGATGAATCTCTACAAAGAAGAGCAAAGTTAAGAGAGAATCTATGGAAAAATGAGTAAAGTTGAAAGTTGAAAGAGGAATCTGTGGAAAAATTAGGAAAGTTAAGAGGGAATCTGGAAAAACAGATAAAGTTTGGAGAGGATTCTGTGGAAAGAAGAGCAAATTTAAGTGGGATTCAGTGGAAAGAAGAGCTACAAACACTGAAAAGCACAACAAACAAGACAACAGAGTGTAAAATTAGAACTCAAGAAACTCAGGTGTATCAAACAGTAAATAAAACTCAATAAAATCAATCCAATAAATTTGATACTCTAAAAGGATACCTCTCACTTGCCACAGACAGCTAGACTGAGGATCAACTGCACCTTCTCAGCACAGACACAGCAAGCACCAAAGATATCTCATTAGAAAGCAAAAGCAAAATATGATTACACACAAGATTACACAATACAAATCTTGCACAAATCCAAACGTGAATAAAAAATAAAATCTATATATACTATAATTATTACAACTGATAAAACAAAAAATTCAAGCAGGGCAATAATACTCATCTGAAGTAAACATTACAAAAAAGTTTCCTTACCAAACACTTGCAACTGCAGTAACTGCAGATCCACCAGTGCTGAAACCGCAAGCAGAGTCTCCACCAAGGAAATCAAATGCTTTGCATTACAATAAAAAGGAGAAAAAACCATTGCGATCACTAATGCAAATTATGAGAAGAAGTAAAACAGTTCACATTATAAAATACTATGAAGTCTGCCCCTAGGTGCCGATCAGCATCACAAACGTCTAATCCTCTCCAAAAAGGGGGCACAAAGCAAAGGCCAGAAATTTGCACCCCAGGGGATAATAGCCCTTGCCCTAGCCACCAGCCAAACACAAATCAAGCGCTAGTTTACACACACCACCATCCAAAACACCAGCCACACACATCGCAAGCCAGAATCCAGTACACATACTGCCAGCAAAACACCTAGTTCAAACACACCTATCAGCCAAACGCAGGCTAATCACCAGTCCACACACACAGACCGCTAGCCAACTGCCAGTACATGCACACCGCCAGCCAAACTCCAGATCACAGACACACACAGAAACGTATTCCCTGGTGTCTAGTGTTTTTTTTTTTACCCCCTCCCATTAGGGGGAGTCTGATCTCCCCCAGGAAGAGCAAAAAACAAAGGACACGTGTGACAATAATGGGGAGCGACTCTTGAGCAAGGGTCTGCTCCACCAACATATAAACCCTGGTGTTTAGTAATTGTCTGCCTCCCTTGGGGCAGATTGGCCTAAAAAATGTCCCTAAGGTAGGGGGCGGAAAGCAGGCCCCTAAAAATAGTGAGCGACTCTTGCCCAAAAGGCTGATCACCAGCATACACATACAATAAAATCCATGGTGTCTAGTGTTTTTTTGCCCCTTTGGAGGCAGATCTCCTTATAAATGGCTGACCTACTCCCAGAAGGTGCAGAAAATGGCTCAAACATGTCGGCAAAAATGGGATGGGATCCTTGCCCAAGGCATCACTCCCCAGCAAACATGTACAAAACATATACAATAAAATCCATGGTGTCTAGTGGTTTTCCACCCCCCTTCAGGCCTGATCAGCCTACAAATTGTCAGATCTGCCCCTGGGGGTGAGAGGCAAAAAGCCCGAAACAAATTCCCAAATATTTTAGGGAGCAACCCTTGCGCAAGGGTCCGCTCCCCGATATGCAAAAATTTAAAATCACCAGTGTCTAGTGTGTTTTCACCTGCCAAGGGGCAGATCGGCATAAAACATGGCTGATGTATCCCTGCGGGGGCATAGACAAAGGGAACTTTTCCCCCTGATGGAGCGACACTTGCCCAAAGAGGCTTTCCCCATAAAAATGCATACAAAAATTCGATTGGCCGCACTCTGCTAGTCCTACCAGCGTGTTACCCCAAAGAATTGTGGTCCATGAAGTAGCGTCGGCGGGTACGCCTATGCCAAAAGTTTAAAATGAAAATAAGTGTCGCGTTAGCCATCCCTGGACACGTGTTTCGAGGTAGTTGCCTCTCGTCAGCAGGGAGTAGGTATGTGTGTAGGGGTGCTGCGTAGGCTGCCAAAAATATTCTCAGGTAAAGTACCACTCAAGGCGCGCAGGTGCGTAGCCATGGGCTCGTCAACCCCACCGGCTCGAGGGAGCCTGAATGTAAACAAAAATTCGATTGGCCGCACTCTGCTAGTCCAACCAGCGTGTTACCCCAAAGAATTGTGGTCCATGAAGTAGCGTTAACCACCTGAGAACTTCATGTACCAGCTTCCCTTGGGGCGACCCGGAGGAGGGGCTAGCGGTGTGCGCTCCATTGCGGTTGTTCTAAAAATGGCTCCCTCGAACTTCGAGCTGACGAGCTCCTGGACGACGCACCTGCGTGCCTGTGCGGGCACTGAGGCCTTTGACGGTTGCTTGGCGGCCCTCTCTTCCACCCCTAACTACTTTCTCTACTGATGAGGGAAGTTATCCCGAAACCCGAGCCATGTCTCGGGCGATATTTTAAAACCCGGGACATGTATCGGGTCTAGAGATCATCAGTCTAACAAGTACTTACTTGCACCCACTGGGGTGAACCACCTGAGAACTTCATGTACCAGCTTCCCTTGGGGCGACCCGGAGGAGGGGCTAGCGGTGTGCGCTCCATTGCGGTTGTTCTAAAAATGGCTCCCTCGAGCTTCGAGCTGACGAGCTCCTGGACGACGCACCTGCGTGCCTGTGCGGGCACTGAGGCCTTTGACGGTTGCTTGGCGGCCCTCTCTTCCACCCCTAACTACTTTCTCTACTGATGAGGGAAGTTATCCCGAAACCCGAGCCATGTCTCGGGCGATATTTTAAAACCCGGGACATGTATCGGGTCTAGAGATCATCAGTCTAACAAGTACTTACTTGCACCCACTGGGGTGAACCACCTGAGAACTTCATGTACCAGCTTCCCTTGGGGCGACCCGGAGGAGGGGCTAGCGGTGTGCGCTCCATTGCGGTTGTTCTAAAAATGGCTCCCTCGAGCTTCGAGCTGACGAGCTCCTGGACGACGCACCTGCGTGCCTGTGCGGGCACTGAGGCCTTTGACGGTTGCTTGGCGGCCCTCTCTTTCACCCCTAACTACTTTCTCTACTGATGAGGGAAGTTATCCCGAAACCCGAGCCATGTCTCGGGCGATATTTTAAAACCCGGGACATGTATCGGGTCTAGAGATCATCAGTCTAACAAGTACTTACTTGCACCCACTGGGGTGAACCACCTGAGAACTTCATGTACCAGCTTCCCTTGGGGCGACCCGGAGGAGGGGCTAGCGGTGTGCGCTCCATTGCGGTTGTTCTAAAAATGGCTCCCTCGAGCTTCGAGCTGACGAGCTCCTGGACGACGCACCTGCGTGCCTGTGCGGGCACTGAGGCCTTTGACGGTTGCTTGGCGGCCCTCTCTTCCACCCCTAACTACTTTCTCTACTGATGAGGGAAGTTATCCCGAAACCCGAGCCATGTCTCGGGCGATATTTTAAAACCCGGGACATGTATCGGGTCTAGAGATCATCAGTCTAACAAGTACTTACTTGCACCCACTGGGGTGAACCACCTGAGAACTTCATCTACCAGCTTCCCTTGGGGCGACCCGGAGGAGGGGCTAGCGGTGTGCGCTCCATTGCGGTTGTTCTAAAAATGGCTCCCTCGAGCTTCGAGCTGACGAGCTCCTGGACGACGCACCTGCGTGCCTGTGCGGGCACTGAGGCCTTTGACGGTTGCTTGGCGGCCCTCTCTTCCACCCCTAACTACTTTCTCTACTGATGAGGGAAGTTATCCCGAAACCCGAGCCATGTCTCGGGCGATATTTTAAAACCCGGGACATGTATCGGGTCTAGAGATCATCAGTCTAACAAGTACTTACTTGCACCCACTGGGGTGAACCACCTGAGAACTTCATGTACCAGCTTCCCTTGGGGCGACCCGGAGGAGGGGCTAGCGGTGTGCGCTCCATTGCGGTTGTTCTAAAAATGGCTCCCTCGAGCTTCGAGCTGACGAGCTCCTGGACGACGCACCTGCGTGCCTGTGCGGGCACTGAGGCCTTTGACGGTTGCTTGGCGGCCCTCTCTTCCACCCCTAACTACTTTCTCTACTGATGAGGGAAGTTATCCCGAAACCCGAGCCATGTCTCGGGCGATATTTTAAAACCCGGGACATGTATCGGGTCTAGAGATCATCAGTCTAACAAGTACTTACTTGCACCCACTGGGGTGAACCACCTGAGAACTTCATGTACCAGCTTCCCTTGGGGCGACCCGGAGGAGGGGCTAGCGGTGTGCGCTCCATTGCGGTTGTTCTAAAAATGGCTCCCTCGAGCTTCGAGCTGACGAGCTCCTGGACGACGCACCTGCGTGCCTGTGCGGGCACTGAGGCCTTTGACGGTTGCTTGGCGGCCCTCTCTTCCACCCCTAACTACTTTCTCTACTGATGAGGGAAGTTATCCCGAAACCCGAGCCATGTCTCGGGCGATATTTTAAAACCCGGGACATGTATCGGGTCTAGAGATCATCAGTCTAACAAGTACTTACTTGCACCCACTGGGGTGAACCACCTGAGAACTTCATGTACCAGCTTCCCTTGGGGCGACCCGGAGGAGGGGCTAGCGGTGTGCGCTCCATTGCGGTTGTTCTAAAAATGGCTCCCTCGAGCTTCGAGCTGACGAGCTCCTGGACGACGCACCTGCGTGCCTGTGCGGGCACTGAGGCCTTTGACGGTTGCTTGGCGGCCCTCTCTTCCACCCCTAACTACTTTCTCTACTGATGAGGGAAGTTATCCCGAAACCCGAGCCATGTCTCGGGCGATATTTTAAAACCCGGGACATGTATCGGGTCTAGAGATCATCAGTCTAACAAGTACTTACTTGCACCCACTGGGGTGAACCACCTGAGAACTTCATGTACCAGCTTCCCTTGGGGCGACCCGGAGGAGGGGCTAGCGGTGTGCGCTCCATTGCGGTTGTTCTAAAAATGGCTCCCTCGAGCTTCGAGCTGACGAGCTCCTGGACGACGCACCTGCGTGCCTGTGCGGGCACTGAGGCCTTTGACGGTTGCTTGGCGGCCCTCTCTTCCACCCCTAACTACTTTCTCTACTGATGAGGGAAGTTATCCCGAAACCCGAGCCATGTCTCGGGCGATATTTTAAAACCCGGGACATGTATCGGGTCTAGAGATCATCAGTCTAACAAGTACTTACTTGCACCCACTGGGGTGAACCACCTGAGAACTTCATGTACCAGCTTCCCTTGGGGCGACCCAGAGGAGGGGCTAGCGGTGTGCGCTCCATTGCGGTTGTTCTAAAAATGGCTCCCTCGAGCTTCGAGCTGACGAGCTCCTGGACGACGCACCTGCGTGCCTGTGCGGGCACTGAGGCCTTTGACGGTTGCTTGGCGGCCCTCTCTTCCACCCCTAACTACTTTCTCTACTGATGAGGGAAGTTATCCCGAAACCCGAGCCATGTCTCGGGCGATATTTTAAAACCCGGGACATGTATCGGGTCTAGAGATCATCAGTCTAACAAGTACTTACTTGCACCCACTGGGGTGAACCACCTGAGAACTTCATGTACCAGCTTCCCTTGGGGCGACCCGGAGGAGGGGCTAGCGGTGTGCGCTCCATTGCGGTTGTTCTAAAAATGGCTCCCTCGAGCTTCGAGCTGACGAGCTCCTGGACGACGCACCTGCGTGCCTGTGCGGGCACTGAGGCCTTTGACGGTTGCTTGGCGGCCCTCTCTTCCACCCCTAACTACTTTCTCTACTGATGAGGGAAGTTATCCCGAAACCCGAGCCATGTCTCGGGCGATATTTTAAAACCCGGGACATGTATCGGGTCTAGAGATCATCAGTCTAACAAGTACTTACTTGCACCCACTGGGGTGAACCACCTGAGAACTTCATGTACCAGCTTCCCTTGGGGCGACCCGGAGGAGGGGCTAGCGGTGTGCGCTCCATTGCGGTTGTTCTAAAAATGGCTCCCTCGAGCTTCGAGCTGACGAGCTCCTGGACGACGCACCTGCGTGCCTGTGCGGGCACTGAGGCCTTTGACGGTTGCTTGGCGGCCCTCTCTTCCACCCCTAACTACTTTGTCTACTGATGAGGGAAGTTATCCCGAAACCCGAGCCATGTCTCGGGCGATATTTTAAAACCCGGGACATGTATCGGGTCTAGAGATCATCAGTCTAACAAGTACTTACTTGCACCCACTGGGGTGAACCACCTGAGAACTTCATGTACCAGCTTCCCTTGGGGCGACCCGGAGGAGGGGCTAGCGGTGTGCGCTCCATTGCGGTTGTTCTAAAAATGGCTCCCTCGAGCTTCGAGCTGACGAGCTCCTGGACGACGCACCTGCGTGCCTGTGCGGGCACTGAGGCCTTTGACGGTTGCTTGGCGGCCCTCTCTTCCACCCCTAACTACTTTCTCTACTGATGAGGGAAGTTATCCCGAAACCCGAGCCATGTCTCGGGCGATATTTTAAAACCCGGGACATGTATCGGGTCTAGAGATCATCAGTCTAACAAGTACTTACTTGCACCCACTGGGGTGAACCACCTGAGAACTTCATGTACCAGCTTCCCTTGGGGCGACCCGGAGGAGGGGCTAGCGGTGTGCGCTCCATTGCGGTTGTTCTAAAAATGGCTCCCTCGAGCTTCGAGCTGACGAGCTCCTGGACGACGCACCTGCGTGCCTGTGCGGGCACTGAGGCCTTTGACGGTTGCTTGGCGGCCCTCTCTTCCACCCCTAACTACTTTCTCTACTGATGAGGGAAGTTATCCCGAAACCCGAGCCATGTCTCGGGCGATATTTTAAAACCCGGGACATGTATCGGGTCTAGAGATCATCAGTCTAACAAGTACTTACTTGCACCCACTGGGGTGAACCACCTGAGAACTTCATGTACCAGCTTCCCTTGGGGCGACCCGGAGGAGGGGCTAGCGGTGTGCGCTCCATTGCGGTTGTTCTAAAAATGGCTCCCTCGAGCTTCGAGCTGACGAGCTCCTGGACGACGCACCTGTGTGCCTGTGCGGGCACTGAGGCCTTTGACGGTTGCTTGGCGGCCCTCTCTTCCACCCCTAACTACTTTCTCTACTGATGAGGGAAGTTATCCCGAAACCCGAGCCATGTCTCGGGCGATATTTTAAAACCCGGGACATGTATCGGGTCTAGAGATCATCAGTCTAACAAGTACTTACTTGCACCCACTGGGGTGAACCACCTGAGAACTTCATGTACCAGCTTCCCTTGGGGCGACCCGGAGGAGGGGCTAGCGGTGTGCGCTCCATTGCGGTTGTTCTAAAAATGGCTCCCTCGAGCTTCGAGCTGACGAGCTCCTGGACGACGCACCTGCGTGCCTGTGCGGGCACTGAGGCCTTTGACGGTTGCTTGGCGGCCCTCTCTTCCACCCCTAACTACTTTCTCTACTGATGAGGGAAGTTATCCCGAAACCCGAGCCATGTCTCGGGCGATATTTTAAAACCCGGGACATGTATCGGGTCTAGAGATCATCAGTCTAACAAGTACTTACTTGCACCCACTGGGGTGAACCACCTGAGAACTTCACGTACCAGCTTCCCTTGGGGCGACCCGGAGGAGGGGCTAGCGGTGTGCGCTCCATTGCGGTTGTTCTAAAAATGGCTCCCTCGAGCTTCGAGCTGACGAGCTCCTGGACGACGCACCTGCGTGCCTGTGCGGGCACTGAGGCCTTTGACGGTTGCTTGGCGGCCCTCTCTTCCACCCCTAACTACTTTCTCTACTGATGAGGGAAGTTATCCCGAAACCCGAGCCATGTCTCGGGCGATATTTTAAAACCCGGGACATGTATCGGGTCTAGAGATCATCAGTCTAACAAGTACTTACTTGCACCCACTGGGGGGAACCACCTGAGAACTTCATGTACCAGCTTCCCTTGGGGCGACCCGGAGGAGGGGCTAGCGGTGTGCGCTCCATTGCGGTTGTTCTAAAAATGGCTCCCTCGAGCTTCGAGCTGACGAGCTCCTGGACGACGCACCTGCGTGCCTGTGCGGGCACTGAGGCCTTTGACGGTTGCTTGGCGGCCCTCTCTTCCACCCCTAACTACTTTCTCTACTGATGAGGGAAGTTATCCCGAAACCCGAGCCATGTCTCGGGCGATATTTTAAAACCCGGGACATGTATCGGGTCTAGAGATCATCAGTCTAACAAGTACTTACTTGCACCCACTGGGGTGAACCACCTGAGAACTTCATGTACCAGCTTCCCTTGGGGCGACCCGGAGGAGGGGCTAGCGGTGTGCGCTCCATTGCGGTTGTTCTAAAAATGGCTCCCTCGAGCTTCGAGCTGACGAGCTCCTGGACGACGCACCTGCGTGCCTGTGCGGGCACTGAGGCCTTTGACGGTTGCTTGGCGGCCCTCTCTTCCACCCCTAACTACTTTGTCTACTGATGAGGGAAGTTATCCCGAAACCCGAGCCATGTCTCGGGCGATATTTTAAAACCCGGGACATGTATCGGGTCTAGAGATCATCAGTCTAACAAGTACTTACTTGCACCCACTGGGGTGAACCACCTGAGAACTTCATGTACCAGCTTCCCTTGGGGCGACCCGGAGGAGGGGCTAGCGGTGTGCGCTCCATTGCGGTTGTTCTAAAAATGGCTCCCTCGAGCTTCGAGCTGACGAGCTCCTGGACGACGCACCTGCGTGCCTGTGCGGGCACTGAGGCCTTTGACGGTTGCTTGGCGGCCCTCTCTTCCACCCCTAACTACTTTCTCTACTGATGAGGGAAGTTATCCCGAAACCCGAGCCATGTCTCGGGCGATATTTTAAAACCCGGGACATGTATCGGGTCTAGAGATCATCAGTCTAACAAGTACTTACTTGCACCCACTGGGGTGAACCACCTGAGAACTTCATGTACCAGCTTCCCTTGGGGCGACCCGGAGGAGGGGCTAGCGGTGTGCGCTCCATTGCGGTTGTTCTAAAAATGGCTCCCTCGAGCTTCGAGCTGACGAGCTCCTGGACGACGCACCTGCGTGCCTGTGCGGGCACTGAGGCCTTTGACGGTTGCTTGGCGGCCCTCTCTTCCACCCCTAACTACTTTCTCTACTGATGAGGGAAGTTATCCCGAAACCCGAGCCATGTCTCGGGCGATATTTTAAAACCCGGGACATGTATCGGGTCTAGAGATCATCAGTCTAACAAGTACTTACTTGCACCCACTGGGGTGAACCACCTGAGAACTTCATGTACCAGCTTCCCTTGGGGCGACCCGGAGGAGGGGCTAGCGGTGTGCGCTCCATTGCGGTTGTTCTAAAAATGGCTCCCTCGAGCTTCGAGCTGACGAGCTCCTGGACGACGCACCTGCGTGCCTGTGCGGGCACTGAGGCCTTTGACGGTTGCTTGGCGGCCCTCTCTTCCACCCCTAACTACTTTCTCTACTGATGAGGGAAGTTATCCCGAAACCCGAGCCATGTCTCGGGCGATATTTTAAAACCCGGGACATGTATCGGGTCTAGAGATCATCAGTCTAACAAGTACTTACTTGCACCCACTGGGGTGAACCACCTGAGAACTTCATGTACCAGCTTCCCTTGGGGCGACCCGGAGGAGGGGCTAGCGGTGTGCGCTCCATTGCGGTTGTTCTAAAAATGGCTCCCTCGAGCTTCGAGCTGACGAGCTCCTGGACGACGCACCTGCGTGCCTGTGCGGGCACTGAGGCCTTTGACGGTTGCTTGGCGGCCCTCTCTTCCACCCCTAACTACTTTCTCTACTGATGAGGGAAGTTATCCCGAAACCCGAGCCATGTCTCGGGCGATATTTTAAAACCCGGGACATGTATCGGGTCTAGAGATCATCAGTCTAACAAGTACTTACTTGCACCCACTGGGGTGAACCACCTGAGAACTTCATGTACCAGCTTCCCTTGGGGCGACAGGGAGGAGGGGCTAGCGGTGTGCGCTCCATTGCGGTTGTCCCATAAAAATGCATATTCAGCACACTCCCTGTTGTCTAGTGGCTTCCCATTCATCCTCCCGGGGTGGGTCAGTTCAGTCTACAAAAAGGTGGATGATCTGCCCGGTGGGGGCATAAAAAGACAAAACAAATGCCCATATTTTTTATGAAGCGACTCTTGCTTCCCACACCAAAAAGACATCCCTGGTGTTTAGTGTCTGCATTCTTGCTGCTCGATAGCGGTCCCTGCTACGATCCTGCAGCAAAAATACACTAAAGAGTGACACCGGGGAACTAAAAAAACTATTTTCTTTTCCCTGGTGTGGCTCTTCAACTCCGATCCCTCCCTTAGCAAGCGGTCCTACCTTTTCAAGGTTCTGGTCCCATGATGTGCTGAGAAGCAAATGTCTGCCCAGTTCATCCTGGCTCCTTACGATGATTTTGGCACACCATGCTCTTGCTGATGTCATCATCGTGCCATAAGAAGAGGAAGCAGTGGCAGTGGAAGCGCTTCCGCTGCCATACCTTTTGGGGGCATGTGGCTGAAGAATGCACGGGGAGGTGCCAGCGCTTCCCATTGGGTGGGAGCTAGGATTTGCTGGACATGTCTTCAGCACCCGAGTACTGGTGCTGAAGATGTGTCTAACATGTCCCCAGCACCCAAGGGGTTAAAAGCTGCATTTAATTGAGTTTCTATGTTGATTAGCACTGTCATTTAAGTCTTTCAGTGCCTCTTGACCGATGTAAAATTGTAGTCCCTCTTCTCTAATGTTTGTTTTTGTGTGTTTGTGTATCTGTGTGTGTATATATTTCTATCTGTGTCCCCTATTGTGCCCTCTCTAAAAAACAAATCTAGGGACCCCCTTATGGACCCTGGTGAGTGCACTGATTACATGATTTGTGAAATCCTTTATTTCTAATTAGGTCTGCAGAGAGAGAGGGTGATGATCAATGCCCTGCATGTGGTGGGGAAAAAGAATCATTGGTACATGTATTGCTCTTTTGCCCTCAGTACAGTAGATTTTTGAAAAAAATGATTGTTCCATTTTTCAAGAATCTGGGTACTAGGAGCCACCAGGTTGCTTTTCGAATTCTGAGCACCAGTGCACATTGGCTTCATGTTTTTGGCATGTGAACATTTCTTATGGCATTCGGATAAGTCGCTCTAAGTGTCAATAAAATGTGGTAGATCTGGGGTGTCCTTCACCTTCATCCCATGAGCTAATAACCTAGGGATGTGCTTAGTGTAATTATTGTTCCGACCCCTTTTATTGTAGATGGTGCCGTTTTTAACCCTGCATCTTCTTTTATGATAACAGCTGTTTTTTTTATTTGATCTCTTTTTGTATTATGTATAATATTTTTATTATTTTTACTTTGTTGATCTGTGTGATCTGAATAAAGTATTTGACTGACTGGTTTATATTAGTGGTGGGCGAGCCAGCAAATTAATAGGGAGAGCTGAGCAAAGTTTCTGTCTGGCTGTAATTGTCTTTACACTAGTCAATCCATAAATATATTTGCCATATAAATCATACAACAAATACAAGAGTCTCTTTAAAGCTCAAAAAGGTGTATTTCTCTAACATGAAGAGGCGTTTCACCTTAGTACATCCGATTATATTACTTTACTGAGAGGTTTTTATTAAAAGTGATATTGTTTAAACATGAACTTAGAAACATTCCTGGCCTCCCATCTCAACCTGACAAAACCATTTCTGAGCTAAGAGACAAGTCACTTGTCATGTGTACTCTATATGTATGTGTGCTGCATTTTTACTTAGAGAGATATTATAGTCAATTAAACTGAATACAAGTTTTTTTGCAGCACCCATTCAGAACTCACATTCTCTCATATGCCGAATCTTTAATTTTTGGCAATGACAATAGCACGTGGGTGTCAAGAAGAAGCCTAGAGAGTTAAAGAGGCCCTGGAGCTGATCCATTGTTAACCTTTGCTTGGGCTTTCAGTTGTTTGCACATCTTTATTTTATATGGCAGAACCCATACCCAAACTGAGTAAAATGGCTGGGTAGTCTGAATGTGTACATATGTAATATTTACTTTTTATTTCTGTTTGCATGTTGCTCCAAGTGTGCTTTCGCACTGTGCATGTTCCCTGTCCAAGACCACATGTTTTCCTTTTAGTATGCTTTGCCACCTCTGGGTGCCATCCTGTCTCCTTGTGTGTTTCTCCTTGTCAGCAGCTCTCAAGGTTCCCAGTGTAATGCTTGAGTACTTCATGCATTTCAGACTCAAGCATTGTATACTAGGATTTCTAGTCAATCACATTTTTAGACCTAGTTTTCTTGGTGTGGTTCTCCCCTAACTCTTTGCCTTTAACCCTCCTGCCTTGTTGACTTAGTTTTTGCTGGCTTTAGGACTCTACCACTGCTAACCAATGCTAAAGTGCTTGTGGTCACTGCTTAAAACGTGGTAGAAGGGGCTTACACACAATAGGCCTATTTCATTTATTTTTAAGTCCCTAGTAAAGTGGTACTGCATGTGCCCAGGGCCTGTACATTAAATGCTATTAGTAGGCCTGCAGCACTGCTTGTGCCACCACTTAGGTAGCCCTTTAAACATCTCAGGCCTTCCATTGAAGCTTCTGTGTGTATAATTTTACACTGCTATTTCAACCTGGCAAAATAAACCTTCTGACAAGCCCAAACCTTCCTTTTTAATATATATATAAGCAGGGCCACTAGAATTATGTGACAGGCGAGGGGAAAATTATGCTGCAGGGTTGATTAAAATATGCAGCAAGAAAAGGCAAATGATGGGGCGTAATGCTGTACATTTTGTGATAGTATTACTTCTTTAGTTTGCCATTTTTAAACTTATTAATACTGTCTGGGCATTGTGTGCACCTCATTAGTACAAGTTAAATATCTAAATATAGTAATAATCAACAGAAACATGACCAGTTAACCTTTGCTAAAGCCTTCCACTGAGCAGGAACATGTTGCTGAGGTTTTAGTAACTTTTGAACCAAATTGAGCTACACACAACATTTGATTTCTTAAAATCTGCAGATTATGCCGCAGATGATGGATTATGGGGCAAATGGGGCAAATCAATAATCATATGTAAAACACTGTGACCACACAATCGTATAATTTCAGTCGCCCTGTATATAAGTCACCCCTAGGTTAGGACCAGAACAGCCCAGACGGCAGGGTGCAGTGTATTTAAGAAGTAGGACATGTACTTTTAAGTTTTACATGTCTTGCTAGTAAAAAACTCCTAAAGTCATTTTCTACTATTGCAAGGCCTACCTTTCCCGTAGGAAAGCATTGGCATTACCTTACTACTTCTAATAAGCTGTAACTTCCATCTGGAAGCAGGTGGATAGATTGAGTTTGGTGTCTAAAGAATTGTAATTAAAAGTCCTCTTTAATGGCAAAGTTGGATTTTTAAACCCAATTCTGAAAATGCCACTTTTTGAAAGTTGCTAATGATATTATCAAGAGGGCGACAATGGCGCCCCCAACTGCTGCACTGCTAAAATGAGGAAACTTTCCTCGTAAAGTGAACCACTTTTTTCATTATTAACCAAGGTAATCCATAGGAATCCTCAAATTTAATAACTATCAAATACTCCATGTAGTCCATTTGTAGAATCACTCCAGAGACAGCTTAGTTGAACTGGAATACTTTTTTCCGCATTTTCAAATGCCGTATGTTGCCCATTAAGCTTACACATAGACACGTGCTGTCAACCTTCCTTCGAGACAACACAGTGAAACAGCCCAATGCATTTCAAACGTAATTAGTTCTTCGTCAGGGGTACTGCAATAAATCAGAAAATGCTACATAAATAACATGCTTAATACCTGTAAATAAGGTCACCAAAATCCATTACCATGTTTTCTCATAACCTCCCTCCTTGCCCCACCTCATGAGGGTTCACTGAAACAGAGAAAATTGCTTGAAAGCACAATAAAGCCACCCTTTTTACTTAATACTTTAAAAAAATAATGTCAACAACAGCTACAATTCCCAGATTTTTCATGCCCTCCTTCCTGAACCAACCACATGAATCCCTGACCAAACAAAATAAAATAAAATAAACACAAAGTGACAATAAAATACTCACTCCAATCCCTTTTCCCTAAAGTTCACCAAAAACAAAATATATTCTTTTACCTCGTAGAGCCACAGCCAGCAGCTTAAAGTATACGTGTCCTCCTCCAAACTCAAAAAATCATCCCCTACCCTTCCAACCAGATCCTCTATTAAGACCTACTCACCCACGTTTCCCCGATTAATCCCTAATGAAAGCAAAACCCGTGACCTGCTATGGCATGTGCTGCCAACTGTTCCCATAATGCACTAGCCGAGTTTATCTCAAACTGTGAACCCAACTGATATCGAACAGATTCAACCTAATAGTAATAGACAATAAAACAAATCCTTGTTAAGTTGTGAATGTGAAATAACGTATGTAATCATGTAAAATCAGTCATGATAAATAAAACATAACAGTGCCATGCTTTCCCTCTTTCATCCCCAGTCACAAAGATGTGGATTTAATCCATTGTTCCTTTGCTCACCACACTACCCTAGTTTGGACCCACTATATGGAAATCAGTCTTGACCCTGCTCCTCATGGGAACAGTTCAGCCTGAACTGCTAAGCCCGGTCATCCCTGGACCAGAAACAAGCACCTGGGACCGATTTCGGGGCATCAACCCTCAACAGCCAGGCTAGCTTGAATTCAATAGCGCAGTGGGCATGGGGCCCACATCTGGGCATACCCTTTACACTCAAGGCGACAAAAGCAAAAGGAACAATTGATGGACGGAATGCTGAACAATGCAAACAGTCACCCTCAGTCACAAAGATCTGGGTTTATTCCACCGTTCTTTTGCTGACCACGCCACCCAAGTTTAGACCCAGCCATATGCAAATAAGTCTTGACCCTGCTTCTCATAGGAACAGTCCAGACCAAACTGCCAACCCAGGTCTTCCCTGGACCGGAAACCAGCATCATGGGACTGGTTTCTGGGCATCACCCCGCATCAGCCAGGGTAACTTGAATCCAGTTGGGCACTGAGCACAAGACCTACTTCTGGGCATACCCTTCCCACTTAGGGTGACAAAAGCAAAAGGAATAAATGATGGACGGAATGCTGAACAATGAAAAACATTCACCCTCAGTCAAGGGATCTAGGTTCAATCCATCATTCTTTTGCTGACCACGCCACCCCAGTTTGGACCCAGTCATTTGCAAATCAATCTTGACCCTGCTCCTCATGGGAACAGTCCAGCCCAAGTGCCAAACCAGATCCTCCCTGGACACGAAACAAGCATTCTGGGATCAGTTTCGGATCATCACCCCTCATCAGCCAGGTTAACTTGACTCCAGTGGCGCAGTGAGCACGGGGCCCTTTTGCTTTTGGTTAATTCACTATAACATATAAAAGAATATGTTTTGCATTTTATAATCTTAAGGGATAAGACATAATAATTTCTAATTAATGGTCTAGTGCACAGTGTGATCTTGTGCAGAACAGGCTTAGAAGTGTTGTCTTTTAACACTAATGTGCCTACATTTGTAAAGGGGAAGGAAGGATGAGGTAGGCTTTATTTGGAATTTCTGGCTCATGTACGTGAGAAAGTTGTAGAACATGAAGATAGGAAAATACTTAAAGGGTGCAGCAGCAGATGACTCCCAAACGCATGTGAAGACGGGTGGAGCAGTGTTGCCGGACAAAGAGTTCTGTGGGTAAGACATAATGCAAGTGAGAAGGTAGTGCTAAATGTGACACTTACCTCTAAAGGCATTTGAAGTTGCACTATTACCTTTGCCTTCAAACTTTACCATTTTGATGATTACCCCTATCATTTATAGGTGTTAAAGTGTGTGAGTAACTACATTCTGTTTTGTAATCCAAAGGATTTTTGTCTCTTCTAACTCTTTTACCACCTTAACTTGTTTATGTGACATGGGTAAGGCTATCTGATTCCACCTTATGCTGGTTACACTGTGTGTTCTATGTGGAAGCAACGTTTTTTAAATTAATGTATTCTGAACAAGATCCTGAATTCATTGCCTTAAATAATATTATGTGTTTCTGGTACAGAAACATTAACAACTATTTATAGAAATTATGGGCAGGTATTTGATGTTGTTCCAGACCTAGGTTGACTGGCAGCTTACAGAAGGTAATTCACATCAACTGGCGCTAGTGGGTAGTGGAGCCCACCTGTTCATCACCATAAATTTGGCATCTATGGTGACTGAGGTCTGGTGCGCTGCTCATCCAAATGTTGGACAAATTGGCACAAAAAATATATCTTGTTTTTATTTACTAGGATGTCACAAGTGGCCTTATTTGACAAGCATGCAATTTAATGTATACATTCCTATAATGTCAATTTTCACAAAGATGCCAAAGGTACGTTTTTGAATCCTTCTCAGTGTAGATACACTTGTGACCTGCTTTGATGGAATACAAGTCTTTGATGTTATAAAAAATAAAAAAAGTTTGGTAAACCCAGGGATTGTGAATGTATGACCTGTGCTGCAAACAACTATTAGAGGAGAGGGGTTAGCTGTAATAGCTTCTCTGTATTATCTCAATGTTCCTGACACTTATGCCCCGGCTCCCTTCACCATGATTGAGTATTGTCTTAGCTCACTAATAGGTTTCACATGTCCACCGTGTAACATAAACATTGTTAACAATTATACAAATTAATCACCTGACAGATTCATGACTAACAAAATATGAAATTACCTTGTTAACCACATACATTGCTCTAAAGAGACATACAACTTAGCACGTTGCTACGTTGTTACCTGTGCTGCATTTCATGGGAAAACCATAGCACTTAGCAGGTTTGTATCCAATTTGCACCACACACAAACTAGTGGACTTTTGTCAAGTGTAAAATAAGTTCTCAGACAGTGGACGCATAGCAATGTTAATACCAGTAAAAACGATGTTGATATATGCTATTACAAATGTATGCATGATAATGAGGATGGAGGTTAATATGATATCAATGACCGCCATGTTATATGTACACATAATAACAAACTTGTATCATTGCTGTCGAATTCTCCCGAGATGGCCTCCCCATCAACCCTGAGCCAGAGATACGTGGTCAGACAGGCTCTGAGACCCAAACACAAACCTACTGGGTGATAGGTCACAGGGGTGATTACACTTAGCCCACAGATAAATGCGCAAACAGGGAAAACCCTGTTCAATTCTGCAGGTAGGCAGTTATACCACAAACAGGTCAGAGGAGATTGGCCCTCATAAAACACGTTTGGCCAAAGACGCGCATTCCCAAAATACTACAAAGTCAGATGCCACATGTAGTTACGAACACTCAGCCAATCAGAATGCAGCTTGCACACCACACACAGTGATCATGCGCTCCCCATGCCCAACATCTGGACACATGCACCCTGGCCCATGCTAGCTCTCCACGAGGTCGAGAGCCACCTATGTGCCTCCTATCAGATGGTCGTATTTATGGTTCATGACTATGCCCGGATCTATATGCTTTACAAGAATGTGCAATCGTTTTATTGTACCTAAAGAAGTGTATATATTGCCGGCCAAAACCTCTGTACATTGAGACTGTCTTCAGGCACTACTCTGTTGATGCTCTCCCAGCCATTGCGTTCAATTAAACTAACTTGGTCCTGTTTTGCCAAATGCCTCTATGTCTTTTCATTTTTTCAAGGTAAACTCATTTCTGAGCAACAGCCTTTAAACATGTATCAAGCCTGCCATTGCAAACTTGTGTGTGCACAGTCTCACTTATGCTCAGGTTGGCGTTTCTAAACCATTAGCTAATTCTGAGTGGGCTGCTCACTACCACTAGGACCCGCTAGGGTAATCCCAGAGGGGTGGGGCAAAGTGGTAGGGGAAAGGCAGATACACATGCGTGTTCCCTGCCCAGGGAGAGAATAATTCCCATGTGGGATTTCCCTTCCTGGGAGGTCTACTTTTTCCATGGGTCAACGCGAGAGACTTTACGAGTGACTCTTAAAACTATAGTTTTAGCTTACAGCAGGGAGTAACCGCATGGTGGTTATGCTGATTATTTTTTCGTGGCATTAGAACTCTGGGTGCTTTCTCACTGTAATGCAGTGTGAAAGTGCTCGCACCCTTCCTGCCCATACTAGTAAATGGTGCTTTCCTGATTGGTTTATGGGCTGTACCTGTGAGTACCCTGTAAAGAGGTATACCACATACCCAGGGCAGGTACTGCACCGGCTACTACTGGGCCTCAGCACTGATTGTCCCACCCACAAGAATAGCCTTTCATACAAGTCTCAAGCCTGCAATTGCAGACCTGGGAGTGCGCATTTGCACTTATGCTCAGGTTGGCCTTTCTAAACCATTAGCCAATGCTGAGGGTGCCTTTCACTAAAGCACCTCTGGTGAAAGATAGTCAGGTGCATATGTGTGATGCCTGCCCTGGTAGTGAAGACCCCCACATGTGTTTTCACTACCTATAAGGTTTGCTCTCCCCATAGGTTAACATGTAGAATGGCATAGATTACCTTAAACTGCAGTGGTGGCTTACAGTTGAGCAGCCTCATGGTGTTTACAGTCATCGGATTCACAGTGATAAATCCTCCCATGTGGGAAAGGTGGATTTGTCATGAATAGCTTAGAAATACCACTTCTAGGAAGTGGCCATTTCTCTGCCCTAAACTCTTTTGTGTGCCTTTTAGTTTGACCCCAGTCAACACTGAAGGCTGTGGGAGCACATATGTGCATTCCCCAGAGAAAACCATAAACAGTGGGCATGCAACTGGAACGTAGACCTCTGCCATTTGAGGACCTGGATGGGGGCAGAGGTTTTGACATTTGGCCTCCGGGAAGCCATATCATGGCCCCAATGAAGATTAAGATCTGTATTCCAAGGCCTCCTGGCAGACAGGACTGACATTTTGGGAAGACATCTGTGATTCTAAGGGGAACCCTCTGAACCACCCCAACTTCAAAGGCACACTACAGTGTAACTACTGGTGCCATATTTTAGCAAGGCAAAAATACACTTGTGAGGGACGTGGGACCAGACATCCTGGACTGTGTGGTACACGCTGCCAGAATAATCTGTTGTGCACAAGGAGGAGGGAGGAGACTGCAATTGGAAGGGACCGTGCGCCCTGCCTGAATAGTGGCTGGCCTGGGCTATCTACCAGCTGCTGTGTGGTGCCCTGACGTGTGCTCTCCAATGGTTTGTTGGCTTTCCCCTTGCTCTTTGTGGAGGTCTCAGGTACATCAAAGACCTCCCGTGAGGTACCTACACTGTCTAGTTGTTTCACATGGAGAGCAGTGCCCTCTCAAGTGCCTACTTCATCTGCTGGATCCTGACTGCAGCTCGGTGTGAGTTTGGAACTAAGTATAGTGCCTGGATAACAGATTGCCTTGTGCGTAGCCCCAAATCATGCCCGCATCTAAGAGGTGTACCCTCTGCATTGTGGGGCCTCAGCACCCACAAGCCTCTTGTTGGTGGTGAGCAGATTCACGGGTTGCGGGACTCAGCATGGCCTGTTTTGTCATCCGTGCCTCATTTCTCTCGTGTGACACGCCAACTGCATGCTTATTGTGTGCGGTGTCTAATTCACATTTTGCAATATTTGGAGGCAGGACCCATCTGTAGTAGTGCCTCATTCTACCTTATGCAGTAGTACTGAACTTGTGACAGTGTATGTGTGGGACTGATTAGTCTGGTGCGACTCATATCGTCGCGCACCTGACGTTGTGCCTCATTCCAGGGATGTACGGCAAACCCAACTTTGGGTTGGTTGTAACCGGATTGTCTGGTGTGACTTGAATCATCACACACCAGACATTGTGCATCATCCCAGGGAGGTATGGCAAACCTGACCATGGGTTGATCTGAACTGGATTGTCTGGTGCCGCTCGGATGATTGCGTACCAGATGTTGTACCTCATTTCCAGGATGGTATGGAGAATCCGACTTGTGGTTCATTGTGACCGGATTATCTGGTGCGACTCAGATAAACATGCACCAGATGTTGTGTATCACTTCCCATGGGGTGCGGGGACAGCTGTACCCTCCCTTCACCGAATTCAGTCTTGCCCTAAGTGCACTAAATAAATTGCCCTCCCCTCACCCCGCCCAACGACTTCGTGTTGCAAGGTAGTATCGTAAGTATCAGGGCCAGGTGGTGAGATTATGCGACTGGGCTGAGGAACACTTCAGAGTGCGATCGGAAGCGGGTTGAGAGACTGCATGACCCCCCTGTGCTTCATAGTACTGGGCTGGTGCCAGAAGGCAACTTGAGGGACCTCTTGATTGATCTGGGACATCCACTAGCCTGTTTCTGCTCCGCATAAAGTGGGGGAACTTCCCAAGTGATGGCCAATTCCCCATTTAAAGACTGTTGCCTGGCTACCCTGATTGTTACTCCAGCCTTTTCCCCTGGACCCGGACTAAGTATGACTCCGGCCTTAAACTGGGGCGTTTTTTTTACTCCAACCTGTGGGCAGAGTAGTGGGGAGTAACTGATAGGTGGGGGAGGGATTGTGCCTTGGGGCCAACATTCATATTATAACCTGACCTGCTGGTGATAATACTGAAATACGGAGCAGAGTGTGTGTTTGTGAAAGTGTGCTTCATACGGATTGGTGAAATGCTTTTCACCAAGTTGCAGTGCTGTGAGATTGTGGGAGAGCATGCTGCATGAGAACAACCTGCTAATAGTTGCACCGTGCAGCAGTGTTGTTTTACTTGTTTGTTCATTACCTAACAAATACTCTATTTTGACATTGGTATTAACCGTGCAGCCTTGGCCCTCAGTACTGCTGAAAAGTGTTATAAATTCCTGTGTGTACACATTCCTGATATCGTTGTGACCTGGGGTGCACCCTAGAATGTATGGATTTGAATTGTGTTATTTGCCAGGGTTGGAACAGTTCTGACAATGTATTGCACCTCATAAGGGTGCTGGAGGAAAATAGGATTTTCCCAAGTGTGCATATTACTGATGTCATTTTAGCACTGTTTGACCTAGGACCGCTAGTAATATTTCCAAGTGTGATTTATGCCCATAAATACATGTTATTTCATGCTGTGTTAATTAATGTGTGTGTTGAAAGAGGAGAAGTGGAAGGGGAGAGGGGAGGGGGAAAAGTAATAAAGCAAGGGGAAAAGACAACAGTGGCATGATTTCTACTCATGTCACATTGCACTCAAGTGTACTATCTAAACATATATGGCGGTTCAGACCATATCTGCATTAATTGTCAGAGACATTACTTTTGAATTGTTCCAACAGATGAGCCAAGTCCAGTGATATTGGTTTCTTGTGAAGTCCTCTATATTCCTTTCTTTGGAGAGCTTCTCCTTTATCTTGGTCCATTATATTACCTTTTCCTCCCAAGCTCCTTTTCTCAGGGACCCTATTTTAAAAACCTGTTTGCTCTTTCTACCAAACCATTTGAAGTGGGGAATATAATGCTACTTTAAGGTGTTTGATGTGATGTTTTGAAATAAAATACTTCATTTGTGTACATTCAAAGTGTGTACCATTGTCCATTACACGTTCTCTTGGGGGTCCCTCAGAATTAAAAATGTAGCTTAAAAACTTAATCACTGAGGCAGTATTAGCCTGAGGAACAAAATCAAAGAAAATCCATTTTGAAAAATAGTCAATCAACACTACCAAAAACTTTTGATCAGATGATAACAAATGGAACGGACCAGAAAAATCAAGGGCAACTTTTGCCCAAGGTTCCTCTGGTAAGGGAACAGTATGCAACGGGGTTTTGTGTGTGAGCCAATGTTTGTCAGATAAAAGACATAAACTCCAGGAAGATATCCATGCGGCAACTTGTGAATCCATTGAGGGCCACTAAAATTACTGTTTAAGATTTTTTGAGGAGGCCCCAACACCTAAATGACCTTAGTGGGCTGCTTGGAATACTTTGGCCTAATTGACAAGGGGGAACAACTATGTAATTGCAAAACAACAAACCATTCACAATAGAGAGTTCACTTGAGACTTGATAAAATGGTCTCAGAGAGGAGGGAAGACATCTCTCTTTGGGCCAACCTTGAGTGATAGACTCCATAATGTGGGACAAAGTATTGTCTTCTGTAACAGCAGACATCCATTGATCATGAGACACCAAGCTATGAGTGTTTAAAATGTCATTCAACGAGGCCACCACAGACTCAACCTCCTCATGTTCAGTTTTGGTACAATCATCATCTTGGATAGGCATTCTTGACAAGAAATTAGCCCTAGAATTTCTGCTCCCTGGAATGAATTCAATCTTGAAATTATACTCATGTAGTCGAGACAACAATCTTACCAATCTGGAGGAAGCTTTACCTGAACCATCTCCCTCGAGAAGGTGAATAAGTGGTTTGTGGTCAGTGAACAAAGAAAAACGAATTCCCCAGAGATATGTTTTAAATTTGTCAATGGCCCAGGAACAGGCCAACGCCTCTCTCTCAATCGTACTGTACCGGGATTCTGATAACTTCAATGACCTTGATGCAAAAGCAACTGTGTGCTCATTATTAGCATAAAATTAGGAGACCTTTTGGCTGGCATCTACAGTTACCACACATCTTGCACCTGGTTCAAAAGCAGACAATGCTGGGGCATTAGTGATAACATTTTTCACCGTACTAAAGGCGTGCTCAGCAAGGTAATCCCAGATAAAATGAACATTTTTCTTTAACAAATTCCTGAGAGGTTGGACAATGAAAGAATACCTTTGTATGAACCTGGAATAGTATTCACTCATCTCCAAAAAGGATCTGAAAGAGTCTCTGTCTTTGGGAGGAGGAACATCTTGGATTGTTTTGATTAAAGAAAATTTAGGGTGTATACCAGTCACTGAAATGCTATGTCCCAGATAATCTAGTTCAGTTTTGCAGATTTTACATTTGTCAGGTTTGAGAGTTATGCCGATCTTTCTGAAAACCTTTGACAGAATAGACTTATGCTCTTCCTATGTGTTTGAAAAAATACATCATTGTCCTGATATGCCTTTGTACAGGGAATTCCAGTTAATAAGGTATCCCTAAACTTCTGGAACACACCTGCTGCAGAAGCCAGTCCAAAGGGAAGTCTCAGGAATTTATATGCCCCAAAGGGAGTAATAAATGTTGTGAGATCTTGGGATTCTGCAGTGAGTGGGATCTAGTGATATGCAGAACGAAGGTCCAAGAGTGAGAAAAATTTGGCACCATTGATGTTTGAAAGTAAATCACTCACATTGGGCAAGGAGTGGCAGTCAATAAGAATATTCTTGTTCAATGTGCGAAAGTCGGCACATAGTCTAAAACTGACATCCTTTTTTCTAACGCTAATGATGGGACTGACCCATTCAGATGAGGCAGTCTGGGTAATTAATTTATCTCTCACCAGGGTGTCTAGTAGGGACTTAAGTTGAAATCTGACTTATAAGGGGACAGATCTGAGCTTGTGGGAAATGGGTACAGCATTTTGTCTAAGCTTAATTTCGTGCTCGAATTTGTCAATCATGCCTATTTTATTTGAAAACACTTCTGGAAAGTCTTATAACATTTCTGCAATAATATCACCTTCCGAATCCTGTGTGGATGCAAAATTGATATCACAGATTTTTACAGGATTAGGAGAACCCGGCATTAACATTAATCCTAACTTTGCTAAATCTCACCATCCAAGAGTTAATTTCCCTTTCTTTGCCACATAAGTCTTAGTGTAGGCTTCTTTACCCAAACATTTTACTTTCTCCACAAAGAGAACCAACATATCAATGTTCTTGTCTCCATAGGCCTTTGTAAAGACATCGGTATATCTAATGGTTTAGATGTTGACCACACTTGATCATACAAGGCACCTGAGTCTGCCATCATATCAAGCTCTACATTACCAATGTATGCATCACAGATGGGACCCTTAATTGGAGTGGAATCAATTGTGTCAATTTTAATGGTGAGTACTACTCTTGACAAATCTTGTGTACACTCCTCAGACACGGATGAAATATCAATGGCACCCTGGTAACATTTTCAGAACTTCTGCATGCCCTAGTAAAATGACCCATCTTATGGCATTTTGTGCATTTTTTGCCAATAGCAGAGCAAAGAGGATTATTAATCAGGTGACCTTTGACATCTATAACAAAAGGTAATCTTTTTACACATGGACTCATTATTCTTGGACCTGAAAGATAAAGCGTTAATGGATTCAGAGACTTGCACAGTGCTAACAACTTGACATGCGACATCAGAAGAAATGCATTTGGAAGAGAACATGGAGGGTTTAATTGCTTTAGCTTTGTCAACCACTTCTGAAAGAGTAGGATCTCTGAATGAAAGTAGGTGTTCTTGAATTGTTTTTGAGTTGCAACCAATTACAAATTGGTCTCTTATTGAAATTTCATCAGACAATCCAAAATCGCACTTATTAGCTAAGATTCTGAGTGCCAAAATGTAGTCTTCCACAGACTCATCCATCAATTGCTTTCTTTTGTTAAGCTTGAACCTTTCAGGTAGGACACTTGGATGCTCTGTGAATTTATTTCTCAGTCTAGTTGTGGCTTCTAGATATTCGTTCCATCCTTCACCCTGTCCTTCTGCAGATATAGAAGGGAGACTATCGAAGACTTGTTGACGCTCAATGCCCAGGTTACTATATAAAATGGCCTTTTTGCTCTTTACATTGAATTTGTCGGCATCAATGGCAACAAGAAAACTTTCAAATGAATTGTACCATTTTCCCCATGGTTGAATAGGTTTACCAGGGTTAAGCAGGAAAGGTTGAATCTGGACAAATTGTTGGAAATTGGACATGATCCAAACAATAGGGTCTTATAGAGGTGAAAGAAAAAAATGATTGGAAAGCTTGTGGGCAGAGATTCAATGATATCAATAAAGTTTAGGTTTTAATTCCAAAAGTAAGTATTTGAAATCTTATTAAATTGAAATGCCTGCCAAAAGCTTGTGAAAATGTGTAAGCTCCCAATCCAAAATGGCTGACAAAATTTTGAAGTTTAGTGTCAATCCAAAATGTCTGCCAGGTCTGAAGGACGTTATTCGTAAATTTGCCTAATCTAAGATGGCCCCACGTCGAGATGACGTTGTGGGTCGGCTTGACTAATCCAAGATGGCGCCGCGTGACATCAGCGATGATGAGAGTGAATCACAATAACCCCAAAATCATGAAAAGACTTACGATGTCTGCAGAGGGATCTGTGAAGCTTTGGGTCATCGGGGACTTCGGTGGAGCTGATAAAGGAGGTGAGGCAGTTGAGGCAGCTTACGTAGGAAGAGAGCGGGTTGACAAAGTGTGGGTCCTTTTTGTAAAAAGATGCTGCAGCAAGTTCCTGCTTACAGCCGATCGTCACCAAATATAAAGATGAGGAACTCAACGAAGTGAGGTAACTTTATAATGAGCTTTATTGAAGGTAAGCAGGAGCCCCTCTTACTGCGATCCTGTCTCCATGAATCCACAACCGCAACTGCTCTGCGGCCATGGAAACCATGGAGAAAAAACACGGAATGAAGCTCATGGCCAACAACATATTTTTCAAATGAAAATAACACGCGTGACTATGCTTGTGATGATGCATCATCACTCGCATGACCACTTGTGCCACACAATACATTCTACACACGTTGATAAGCCTAACTTCTCAGTACCAAGCTACCCAAGGGTTAGCACAGGTTATATTTAGTGAGTGTAATCACCTAACCCTGACAGGAGTGGTAGGTTCTGCCTGGCCTGAGAACTGCCTCAGCCAAACAGAAAATACCACTTCCAACTGATCACAAACAAAGTGCACATAAAGTATTTATGATCTATCCCTGTGTAATGGCTTGGACATCTGGAAGAACAACAACGAAGTACCCTTGGTTACTGGCTGTGTTGTGAACCTCAGCCCAGCTATAATATTGAGTGTGCTGCTCATCATTTTCAAGGAACATCAACATTTTAGAAAGTGTTGGAAAGAAAGAAACTGTGAATGATTAAAAATCGGTGACTGATATCTTTGCTACTATGGCTATAGCATAGGGATGGACCAAATTAGAACATATATAAAAAGGAAATGATTGAGGAGCATGATATTAAGTTGTTATGCTTGCACACATCTGCTCACCAGCATAAAAAATGACATGACTTTCATTGTAGTATAATTACCAAAGGCCTTGTTTCAGGCTGGACAGGCTTTGTATGTAATCTTTGATGTATATATTGTCACAGCCCTCCTTTTCTCATGAAAACCTCACTTTTGCACTTTGCTGCACCAACCTTCTTTCCATTCTTTGGGGTACTACTGCATAATTTATTTAGACCTATGTTGTATTTTGAACATGCTAATATGTATCCAATATGATTAAATAATGTTGAACAAGAATTGTCTATGAGTAATCTAACAAGTGCAACTCAAAATAATTGTCTTTAATCGAGTTCCACTGGCACCATTCTCTACTGTACCCCTTCCAGCTGTCGGCACACTCTAAGAGCCCTAACTTGATTTTGCAGCTGTGCTCGCTTGTCTCGTCTAATTTTGTTATCTGCTGAGGCTATTGCAATAAGTTTCCCTATCAGGACTGCTTTCATGGCATCCCATACTATAGGCAAAGGGACCTCAGTAGTATCTTTAACTGCTTAATAGTCTTCTATTTCTTTCTCAAGCTTCGCAGTCACCTCAGGTCTGTGGAGAAGGGTTTCTCAGAGCCACCATGTGCAAGATGTCTGGGTATGTGTCGGCAGTAAAAGGTTGAGTAGCACAGCGGAGTGATCTGATAATGATACGGAAGTGCAAGAAGTAATCTAGCCTAGCATAGGATTTATGTGCGTGGGCGTAGAAAGTATAATCTCATGTGCCTGGGTGTGATGCCCTCCATAGGTCCCAAAGGCCTATCTTCTGTAGCCATAACGCCTTCCCAGGACTAATAGCCCCAACCGAGTCATGTCTGTGTGCTGAACGGTCCATTTTGTTGTTAAAAACCATATTGAAGTCACCCCCTATAACCACCCATCGATCCTGTGCAGTCAGTACCTCCGCTACCACCCCATGTATGAGGGATTCGTGGCCTGCGTTGGGTGCATAAATGTAACAAAACACTATGGAGTGTGTGTCTAGGTTTATACAATAGCTCAGCATGTGGCCCTTTATTTCCGCTATCTTGGGGCCTATCTTCCCATGAAATGTTTGGGAGAACAGTATTGCTACCCCAGCAGCTTTGCATAGCATGGATGAGAAGTACTGCTGGGGGAACGCCCTTGACTTGAGTCTATGCCAGTCCCTAGCTTGGAGGTGCTTTTCCTGTAGGAGACAGACATCTGCCTGGGTGTGTACCAAATAGGACATTATAGCTCTCCTTTTAATTGGATTATTTAGGCCTTTAACATTGAGGGTCAGGATCTTTTGGCTAGGCATTGAAGAGGCTTCCTGATATTGCTAACATTGTGCCCAATTATAATATAAACACCCTTTTCTTTCTCCACCCCCCTTCTCGCGGAATCACTGCGCGCGTAGCATGTGTTTGGATAAAAACACCTTAAGTGGCATGGTTAGCACCCAAAAAGCTTTCCCCAACAGGAAAAAAACAAACTCTGATTGTCCCTGCGGCAGGGAAGGACCATCCTCATCCCCGACCATGCACCCCCACCCCGCGAAAGTATCTTGCAAATCCTTAAGCAGGCTCATTGGAATTCGTGTCCTCTGCAAGCGTCTCGATTAAAGTCTTTCTTTCAGAGGCCATTGTCGCTGGGTCCGGCTGGACCCTTTCTGCATTGTGGGAACTCTCCTCTGTCTCCATCTGACCGCTGGTTTCTGGGTTCCTTTCTGCATTGTCGATTGTTCAGCTCCTTGAACATCAATTTGTAGTGGCTCGCATGCCGCTGCCAAGTATCAGATCTGGTGTAGTTGGTCAACGGAAGAGGTGACCCCAGGAGTATGACATTTGGTCCCTTAGGAATGATGTGACTGGGCAGAACACCCTCCTCTTCTGGAGAGTGAAGACAGTGAGATCATGATATAGATACAGAGTTTGGCCTTGGAACGTGACTGTGACTAAGTCCAGGCTACTTTCAGAATCTGTTCTTTGATGGAAAAACTATGAACACAGGTCAAAATGTCCAATGTGCGTGGAGAACCTGGGCCCCATCTACCCACTCTGTGGGTTCTATCAATGCGGATCTCTCCCACCGGCGTGTATCCCAGGCGTGGGCAAAGAGAGCCGCTACGTAGGCCTCTATGTCCTCTCCCTCTGCTTCTCCTGGGGCTCCTCGTATATGTATGTTATTTCTAGGAGAGCGTTTTTCTAGATCCTCTGCATGAGCTTATAGATTGATCTGCTAATCGGATAGCCTAGACTGTAGTTGTTCTATCTATTTGTCGCAAGAAGTCTCCCTGCCTTTCAGCGCATCGACTCTATCTACTTTATCAGTGACCTCCTTTCAGACTGCTTGTAGTTCATGTGTCAGGTCTCTTTTATCTGCTAGTAAATCATTTCAAAGAGCTGAGAACAACGACTCCAGACATGGGCGAGTGACCGGTGCCTCCATCTCTTCCCAGGATGGGGAGGTAGCGCAACTCGAGCCAGCCTGGGGGGTCCCCTCTTGCGACCTTTCTTTCGTCAACATGTCTTTGATAGTGGCCCATTTCTTGGCCCTCGTTGATGCCATCTTTCTTGGTGGGGTTAATGTCTGATGTGAGGATCCGAGTGGGCTGGCCGCTATCATGAGGTAATGGATCGGTATCATCAGGGTCTCAGATCCTGAAGCTGCACCTCCAACTGTTCACCGGATCTCCAAGGAGCAATGTGGGTTAGGGCTCCATAGAGGCCGGCCCCGGCTATTTTGCCTTCGCTCCCCCTGGGACCAGGCCCCTCTTTGGTGTTATTGGCAGGGGCCCTATCTTCTAGCCTACCAGCTTCAGGGCTAGATCAGAGTTGCCTGGTCGTGTGCTCCACAGACCGTTTGTATGCCTGTCTCCGGTCTGCCTCTCGGGGTCATCCCCTGCGGGGGCACGCACTGCTATTCTTGTCTCTGTGAGTATCTGGGGACCGGGCTTCAGGGGGCTCTTTGTCTCCCCTCGATTAAGGGTTTACACCAAGGGATGCTGATCTCATAGGCGGCCTGATTGCTCTCACCCACCGCTTGGATCGGAATGTCTTGAACAGCCACAATGTATTTGGGGGGTCTTCTTAGCAGTGCAGATTCAGGGGGGCAGCTCTATCTCACCCAGAGGAGGCCGCTGTTGTTCCTATCATTCACGCTCTGCAATCTCTGCAGCGACAGGGGGCTAGCTTCTTGCCCCCCTCGCTGCAGCTGCTGGAGTGTGCCAGATGGGCCTCTCTACCCTCGGTGTATCCACCAGAGGTCTGTAGCAATATCAGAGCCCCAGGGTCGTCTTCCCCTTCGTTGCTACCACCAGTATGGATGGAGATTCTCCGCCTGGGCTTCTATGCTGCCCTCTCGGGTGTAGGAAGGTGAAATCTGACTGCATGGTTACCCCAATTACCCTGGTGTTTTGCTGTTTTTTGACTAGTCTGACTGGGATCCTGCTAATCAGGACCCCAGTGTATCTGCTTTCTCTTCTAAATTGATTGCATGTACTTTAGGTACACTGCAGATTGGATACTGCGATACCGTTACCAGTCCCTAGTATATGGTACACCATGTACCCAGGGCATAGGTACCCCAGAGGCATCCCAGGGGCTGCAGCATGTATTATGCCACCCCTGAGAGACCATTCAAAATGGCACCACAGGTCTGCTACTGCAGCCTGTGTAAGGTGGTGAATAAACCCCTTACTTAGATATAGGTTACCTATACCTATTGTAAATCACTGCACATATAAACCTATCAGTCACCCCTATGGCAGGCCTTATCAATCCTGAAGGCAGGGTGCTGGGTTTTATGTGAGAGGGTGCCCCTGCATGAGCAGAGCCCCTCTGCAGCCTTCGGAACCTATTTTCCAGGGTTGCTTGTGATGCAGCCAACCAGATATATTTAAGTGCATTATAATCTCGCAGTAAATGCTAACTTTAAAATGGCTGCTTAGAAACATGTTGTGTTTGGTGTCAAACACCTTGGAATCATACCTCCCCACCAGTAACTGGTGGGGGAGGTATAATTCCACCCTTCTAGAGGTACTTATGTGAAACACCGGTGCACCTGGTACCACCTTTTCGACCTGAGCATCACAAAATGGATGCTGCCAGCCACAGACACGAGTCTACCCTCCTGCTGCTGAGCCAAGCTCGAGCAGAGGAAGGCCTGGCAATAGGTTTCCTGTCACAGAGAGGTGTGACCACCTCCCAGACAGGCTTTAGTGTATTGGGGCTGGGTGGGTGCACTCTGAGAGTGCCAGAAAGTCTGCACTGGGGGTACATTTGGTGTCCCTGCGCATAGTCCAGCTCAAACCGGTTGCAGGAGCCATTTGCTCCTGCTCTGGTGCAAAACTGGACAAAGGACATGGGTGTAGCCATTCCTCTGTCCTGACCCTCCCATAGGTGGGTCCCCTGAGTTTGTCCAACCCCATCCTTGGGTATAAAGTAGGAACCCTGACTACTAGAGTTTAGATTTTACCTGGACTAAACTCTGCAAGCAGAAACCAAGTACTTCGACGATCTACACTAAGCTGGACGACAGAAGAATCTCCATTGGAGTAAAGGAGTTACTCCCCTGCAGCAGCAGGCACCTTAACGCATCTGACCGGTTTGCATCTTCCGAGCTCCTGAGGACTCAGAAGATTTCTGCGACATAGGAGGTGGGTTCCCGAGCGTCCCTGAGGTAGATCTGCTCTCTCAGCAATTCTGAGACCAGTATCCCTCGTGGGGACCGTGCAACCCAAACCCCTGTGAACCGTGAACTTTTGCAGCAGCATATGCTTTTTGGCAATCCCTGATGCTGTGCTTTGGGCAACGTGTAGTCCAGACCCCGAGCAGTATTTCCACCGAAGATTTCAAGCCTACACTCCACAAGTGTTCCGTGGGCTGGTATTTCGTGTTTCAGCTCAAAGTCCCTTCGTGATCCCTGGTCCGTTGGCCTGTGGGTCCCTGTGAAGGTAACTTTGACTTTCCTTGGGCTTCCCTGGTTGCTCCAGACGAGCCCTGACACTCCATTGCTTGGAGAGTCCCAAGGACCTTGCTGGTCCTCACTGTAACCTGTTTCCTCTGCCCGCGTGGGTTGCCGTTGCCAAGGCTTGTTGGTGTTCGATCCGGACACTGACCCCTCAGCACTCGACATCCTTCGTGGGACAGCTCACCTTCAGACTTTGGTCATTGTCAACCTCTCCTAGTCCCCGTGGCTGCAGAGTCAAGCATCCAATCTTCTCACCTAAGCACCCGACATCGGTGGGCATTCGTCTACTGAGCCCCTGCCACCCTGAAGTGACCCAGACTCTATCCCGTCTGCTTTCAGGTTCTTCTCACCTCAGATCCAGGCTTGGATTCCACCGGACACTTTTCATCTTCCCGGCAGCAGCACTTCGCATCACGCCATTGAAAACAATGAGGGTTCTAGACACCACTTGACCCCTATGCACCCGGCTCCTCTGGGATAGGTAACACGGGTACCTCGGTACTCACAAGGGTGCTGGCCTTAGAACCTTCTATGTTCCAAAGGGTTTGCTTGAAGTCCTCTCCGAAGTGTCCTTAAACTGTAATTTTCCAACCGCGACTTTCCCATAGAGTTGTACAGAGCTCGGGTCTGTGTTCTTACACTGCACCCGTCCTCCGTGGGTCCCCTGTGTCACTACTTTGAGTGGTTCCTTGGGGTCCCAGAGATTCTACATGCTCTAGGCCCTGTGTCTATTGAAGTCGTTGTTGTTATACCATTTTTTAGAATATGGTTCAGTCTCCCCCGGAGCCCGCTGTGTATTCTGATATTTACTATCGTTCTATTGATTCAGTATTGTGGATCTTGTGTTCTAATTTCATAAAGAGGTTAGTAGAGAGTGTTTAGTAATAAATACATATATTTTATATAACACTTGTGTGGTTCTCCTTTCATTTGGTCATTCAGGAGGTTCTAATATGGTAAAACAAGCTGCTTTACATGCCTTCTCCACAGTTACCACTAGGACAGCTTTCTATAAAGGTTGTCTTAAACCTAATCATCAATAAGGGTTGTTTGGACTGGTACAAGGTGCCCACTTTAATTAGTGGACAGCATATACCAGGCCAACTTCTCACACCGGGTCACAGTATGGATCGATCCCTGGCAGGTTCTCAGGGGGCTGACTGCAATGTGTGGGCTGGTTGCCGTGACTGAGGGCTTGACGTGAAGAGCAGGGCCCTGGACTCACAATTCCCGAGGCAGGTCGCTACCGAGGTTCGGCCGATCCGTCTCTGCGCAGTAAGTACAGCGGTGAGCTCTCCGATGGCTATGGGACCTCTCTCACGCTGGCAGGGCTGCCGCCCACCTCTCCGGTTACTCTGGCAACCTCCTGCTGTGCTGTGGCTATTGTGGCAGGGGCTACAGAGGGGCCCCGGCTGCGTCGGCTCAGGAGAGGGTGATGCAAACATACCCGGATGCCATCTTGGCCACACCCCTAAGTAAATGTTTAATGTGACATGACATTTTGTATACATTTCTGAGATTCGAAAGGAAATGACAAGAAGAAAGAAACAACTTTCTCTATCACCAGGGCCTTAAGACAGGAAGAATTAACTCTAATAACTCAATAGGATAGAGTTCCCAGAGAAAGGGTTAGTAATTACAGTTTATTTTTGTCAGAAGATGAACTTGTGATCCCCAGTCTGAAAATAGACCAGCTAACAGGCCTGGGCGTATTTCGCTGAGTTTTGTACGCGGAACTCCGCAAAGTTACAAAAATAGTCTGCGAAGTTTCGCGAGTGGCGGAGTGCAGTGCGAACCACAGTTTGTGCTGGTATTCCTGCCGCTCAGGTATAAATTCTACCCGAGCGGCAGCTCACACTCGCATACTTACCGTTTGCAATCGCGAGCGGGGAAAAAGCTCCGCTGCACATCGCAAAGCGGAGTTTTCTGCTCTCCGCGAGCTCCGCTCACCGCTCACCAACCAGGACCTCTACTCTGAAAACTTTCCCTCGACAGCTGAGACCTAACCACTTTGACTGATGCCCGGTGGAGCTACCTCTCGAGCTAAAGGGGAGATGGGCTATGGATTCCCTCCTTGACCACCACCTACCCAGCCGGTCTTTGGGCAAACACTCTTGCGTCTCTCCTGACCTCTCCAACCCAAGGGTTGCCCTGTGTCTGCTTCATCAGCTTAAAGGCTGCAAAATAGATTGCTGTTTCAATCATTGGTTTTCAGACCTTCAAACAACTGGTCATCGACCAGACCTTGATCTTAGCCCTCAACCGACCTGTATCCTGCACACCCTTTCAGAACATTTACCATGTGAACTTTCCCTCGACCGCTGAGACCTTGCTACCTGACCGATGCCCGGTGGAGCTACCCCGATAGCTATAGGGGAGATGGACTGTGGATTCCCACCTCGGCTGTCACCTACCCAGCCGTACATTGGGCAGACCTTCCTTTGTCTCTCCTGCCATTATTTTCCCCCTACACCCTTCCCTCCTACCCCTATCCTACCTGGATCCTGCACACCCTTCAAGACATTTACCCTGTGAACTTTCCCTCGACCGCTGAGACCTTGCTACCTCACCGTTGCCCGGTGGAGCTACCCTGATAGCTATAGGGGAGATAGGCTGTGAATTCCCTCCTTGGCCGTCACCTACCCAGCCGGACATTGGGCAGACCTTCCTTCGTCTCTGCTGCCGTTATCTCCCCCCTTCCACCTATACCCTTCCCCCTTACCCCATCCGCCCTATTTATCCTTCCTCCATACTATTTAAATCTGTTTTGTATAACCGATGTAACCGGTAACTGTTTTTAATTGTGTAATAATGTGATTCCTAATGTAAAGCTCTCTGATACCCTCGGGTCTAGCCAGCCCTTCTAGTAACTTCTAGTAACTGATGTAACGTGAAACTGATATAATTTTGTAATTTCTGTTGGAACCTTATGTAAAGCGCTCTGATACCTCCGGGTCTAGCCAGCGCTATAGAAAACTCTCAAAATAAAATAAATAAAATAAACAGTTACAACATTATCATGGGCGTACCAAAGGGGCGTTGTGGTCTGGGCAGTTCTTTTTTTTTTTGCAGATTTATATTGCGTGAACTCAACCCGAAGGTATTGGAGCGCTTTACATGAGCACTAGTTACCTTACACAAGGACACATTCATTTTTTTGGTAGGCACGGAGAGATTAAGTGATTTGCCCAGAATCACAGGATATGGAGTCGACCCCGAGGCTCGAACCTTGATTTCCCTGCTCCAAGGTCGGCAGTCTAGCCGTGAGACCACATCCTCTCCCCATCCTCTTTCACTGCAGCTCGTTCACCAGTGACATTGGGTGAGATGACACAGTAAAAACACTTGACCAATGAATAAAGTGCAGCAGGCCACTTTAATTGAACAGGTCAGGCAACATAGATTTATGTTCTCTTGGCATACGCCTTAGAGACTCACCTTTGGCTTCACTAAGACAAATAAACAGTACCTGTTGTTCCTACCTTTACACTTCCATTGCACCTTCTAAACGTTCAACACACCCCAGTGCTTAATTTGAGCTGGTGGTTTCAAGTGCTCACTACCTGTACTTAAATGTCAACATCGGCATTTATGGCACGTACCACATGGTGGGCCTGTTTGCATAATTTAGAGGTGAGCAGTTCAAAAGTTGTTCATCAATTCACTTAGCATTAAAAACAACTAACACCTGTCACTCAAGCCATTCTTCTAGCTTTGTTGGTGTTGAACAGTCTGAATTGTTGCACTTGTAGCAGTGGGGTGGTTAGTAGTTGTGTAGGTAGTGTAATTGGCAGCGCTTGGAGCAGAAATTGGTGATGCAAGCTGTGGTGGCCTTCTGACAAGGGCCCTGGCACTTATTCGTTTTACAAATTAAGCACTGACACACACATGACATTATCCTGCTGGTTTTTGTACTGTCCTAAAGTCACCATTGTATCCTCTGTTACATCTCTCCTGTTCAACGACCTTAGTCACTAACCAGAGCCCCAACTCACAGGACAGTAATTGTCCACCTTGCAATGATCTCAAGCATGTTTCTATATTCTTGCCCCCTCCTTACTGTAACTAAACAAAAAGTTGAAAACTGATGCCTCAGCATATCATCATGATTTGGAGTGGCCTAGGGATCCCCCGGTCAGGATTGCGACAGTACTTGGGCTTGATGTGGCCAACAACTTCACCCCCTGTGTGTTGTTGCCGCGGCTGAGAGCGGCTCGCTGGCTGGGGGGGTGCTCCCGGTTGCTGCTATGCTGCCAAAATCAGCCAGAGGGAAACCACGGATTCCGATGGATACCTCTGGGACTTCGAGGAGCGGCTCAGTGCAACAGCGAAGCAGCAAGAGTTGCAGCATCAGTAAAACAGCGGGGGAGAAACGCGATGGTATGCTAGGAGAGGCTGGTGGTAAGCGTAACTTACCCTCTTTATTTCTTGCTGGAAAAGGGAAAAAGCAACACCACCATTTACAAAATACTCTCCCCAGTAACGATTTTCATGGGTCAGGAAGGAGAGCTTGGCGAACAGCTGAACTCTTCCACGAGCCAGCTACACTCTAAAGTGGATACTGCTTACCAGTGTGTGGAGTCTCCTGGTAAACACAAGATGTTAACTGACATGGAGGGCGATGGTGCTACTAATGTTGTGGTAAGGGGGAATGAAGGATACCTTTCTGCAACTTCCGTAATGGAGGGTATCCCTAAGGCCTATACAGAACCCAATACAATCACGAAAGCAGTTTGTAGCAAATCTACTACAAGGGAGGCTAAAATGGACAGCTTCCTGAACTGGGATAAACTAGGGGCAAACAATAGCAGTGGCACCGAGATCATGGTTAAGGAAATTGACTCTGGGGACAACTTCTTCTCCCTATCAGATTCCTTTGACTTATCAGGAGATGAGATTCAGTCCTTTCTCAGGTCTCCCTCTAGGAGAGAGTCACTTGGCAACGGTCACAGCAAGACAAATAGTCTGCATTCTGAGGACCTAGGTACTGACACCCCAGAAACTGGCCCACGGACACTGCGCAAGAGGCACAAACCAGGTGAGGGTGAATACAAGCTGCTGGTAATGATGTTTTCTTATGGGATTATTCGTTCTCTGCAGGACTTGGGGTGGACAGGGGTCTGCACCTAATCACACAAGGGAAGCCACAGTGGAGAAACCTGATGGCATAAAATTGGCTGTGATATGTCAGAGTATAATGGTGCACAGAGAAGAGACACACATGGAGAGCCAACGGATGCAAGGCGCCTGCGGCAAACTCCAGAACTCCATATGGCGCATTGCAAAATCCTGTTCAGAATTCACAGAAAGGTTTAATGAAGCAGACGCCCAGATTTCTAGTCTGGAAGATGAGCTGGCAGCTCAGAAGGTGATAACACAGTCAATGCGCTCACAGAAAGATGACACACAGTGGAAATTAACGGATCTTGAGAATCGCCTATGACATAATGACTTGAGAGTTTTGGGGATTCCAGAGGGGCGGAAGGACAAGATGCTTGAAAGTTCATCGCTTATGCTTTTTCTGAGGCTTTTCCTGAACTCTTGCAATGGAACTGGAATCAGGAAATACAGAGAGCGCATCGATTCCCCTTTACACAACAAATGAGACAGGGACAAACTACTCCTAGACCTAGAGCAATTTTGATAACTATCAATAATTTCTTAGCTCGCCAAGCAGTGTATGACCTGGCACGCCCAGACAGATTGAGGGTATGAAAGGGGTCAGAGTGTTTTGTTAGAACAGATTTCTGCCACAAGACGGTGGAAAAGTGATGGCAAGTGCGGGAGCTTATCCCCCTATATCAAGGCAAGGGGGCCCAAGCCTATCTGCTCAATCCTGCGAAATTGAAAAATTATTTATTATGAGCATGCTCGGATTTTCACCTCAGAAGTACAGGCTAAAGAGTTTTTGCAATCTATTTAGATAGGGCTTCATGCTCTAGGCCAATATCTCTGTCTTATGCACCTTGTTTTAGAATTTGGTGATAGGGTGTGTTGTGTTAGATTGACGTGTGTTATCAGGGGGATGATCTGGGAAGTGGGAGCTTTTTTTCATCTTAGGGACCATTGGTCCTAATGCCTCATTGCAGGGTGGGGAAGGAGTGGGAGTTGGAGGCCCCGGGACGGAGAGTTGGGGAGGAGTTGGGGAAAGGGGCACCTGTAGCAGTAGGGGAGCACGGGGTGGGAGTAGGTGTGGGGATTGGGGGAGGGAAAAAATTAAATCCATAACATGTGGAAGGTTGAGGAATATTGGTAGGTGATGTTGTTTGGCAGGGTTAGCGGCCGGAAGGGTTTGGCAGTGCACCATGGGGGATAGGATGACACCTTATGGAATACCTATCTGCTCCTTTAATGTCTGTGGGCTGAATAATAATGGGAAAAGGCAGCGGGTGGCTGCTGAACTATAAGTGATGAAACCCGACTTTCTTTGTTTACAGGAAACCCACATCCCGAGGGGCAAACTGAAGATCTTAGCTGAATTTGGCTATTTGGTGCTTGTATACACACAATAGTCTACGTGGAATCGTTGGGTAGCAATTTTGACAAAACCTGGAATTCAGAGTACATGTAGAACATTGGTGGATAAGCAAGGCCGCTGGGCCATTACTGAATGTATAGCAGGGGTTGTTAAGTTTGCCTTATGCTCAGTTTATGGAACTAATCTGGATGAGGCATTAGTACTTGAGTGGCTTAATGTAGAATTGGCATCATGGCCCACCCGCGTGATTTTATGCGACGATTTTAACATACATCTGGGCTGCCACAATCTACAGGCAGATATGAAGTACTATAAGGGCAGGAAACCCAAAGTTTTAAAGGCACTACAGCACCTTTTGGCTGATCACGGCTTGACTGAACTATGGGCTGCAATACGGTATCTAAACCCAGGTTTCATGTTTTATTCTTTTCCGCATAATAGATTAGGAAGGCTAGATAATTCTTTTATGTCAACAGTGCTTCATACAGGGGCTAAAATTCAGGTTTATCCTATGATAACATTGGATCATGGCCCACTGGTGATTGATATCCTGGCTATTAACACATCTTTTTCTTCAAGATCTTTCTCGTTCGATAGGAAACGTTTACTGGATGCTTCATTTGTTAGCCATATGAAAAACTGGATCAGTCAATTTCTTGAAATCAATCGTGATTCAATGTCATGTGTTTATGTATAGGATGCCTTAAAGGCAGGGTTTACGGGGAAGGTCCTCAGTTTTGAATTGCATAATCAAAAGCGACTGAAAATGGTGGTCCATGACCTGTATGTGAAGCTTAGAAAAGCTGAAGAGAATCTCATACAGGGATACAGGCAGGGGTTGATACTATCCCTCTGCAAACTGAGGTAGCCCGATGTAAGGCCAAGGTCAATTTACATTGGAGTAAAGAAGTTGGTCTCAAATATAAGGTATATAGCGAAGAGAGCTATGAGTATGGGGCGGCTACTTGGTGGTGCCTTGCACAGAGGCTTCGTTCTAAGGAAGTGGCACAAAGAATCAATACCATGACAGACACAAATGGCAATATTAGTGAGACACCTCTTGAGATCTTAGGGGTTTTTCAAGCCTCTTTTTGATGCACTATACACAGAAAATAATTCTAGTGGGCATGCAGGAGAGACCTTGTTGCAGAATCTATGCAGCAAACGGTTGGGCCAGGATGAATCAGCTATCCTGGATACACCTATCACTATGGAGGAGCTTGAGGAAGCTATAAACAGGCTAGCAAGTGGTAAGGCGTCCGGGCCAGATAAGCTTCCATTGGAAGTCTACAAAACGTTCCTTCAAGAATTAAAAGATGATATGTTGGCCACCTTCCAGCGACACAACTTGGGGATGCACCGCCATCTTGGGATGAGGCAAATATTACTGTTTAAAAAAAAAGGATAAGCCTCCAGATATCCCGGGGTTCTATCGACCCATATCCCTACTTAACTGTGATGGGAAAGTCTACATCAAAATTTTGGCTTCACGTTTTGCTAAGGTTATCACTTCCCTGGTCTCTAATTGGCAACATGGGCTTATACCTCCCAGGGGCACGGTCAACCACATTAATAGGGTGGTAACCCTGTTTGATGCGGCGATCACACGAAGTACCACTATGGCCCTGGTATTACAAGGTGCCGATAAAGCGTTTGACCATGTCTCCCGGGAGTTTTTATTGGCAGCTTTGCGATGCTTGGGGTTTGGGCTAGGTTATGTATAGGACCTCCATCGCTAGAATCTGCATACCGGGCTTAGAGTCTGAACTCGTGCGTATATCTAGAGGTACGAGGTAGGGCTGTCCCTGCTCTCCGCTGTTATTTGCTCTATATATTAATCTTTTTTTAACTATGCTGGAGGGGAGCCTGACGATTAACTCAGTGTTTTGTGGATAAGAACAGTTTTGAGTGTTTGCTCATGCTGATGACATAGCTGTTTTAACCTCTGACCCAGCTACAGCCATCCCCGAGATAGAGCAGTTCGTGCACATGTTTGGGTCTGTATCTGGCTATAAACTTAAGACATCCAAAATGCATATTATCTGTACAAACCAAGTTTGTGGTGGTGAGCCCAGGGTGACCGACGAGGTTACATACTTAATTGGGGCTTCATTCTCACCAGAGTTAAACAACAGCTAGAGAAGTTTGAATGTCTCCACTTGTCAATGGTGGGAAGGTGTAAGGTCCTTAAAATGAATTTCTGACCTAAAATAATATACTACTTTAGATCAGTACCACTAGAACTTATACGGGGACAGCTGCAGAGGCTTCAATCATTATGTGGGAGATTCTTATGGGGTTAGGGGAAATCACGTAGAGCAATGTGATTCATTACGCTATCCCTGAAGAAAGGGGGTTTTGTAGTCCTCAACTATACTTTTTATTGTTATGCCTGTATGTTGCAAAATATGCGTATTCTGTTAACAGGAGGGGAGGTTGGAAACACGGCTGAGGCCCCATCCATATTTCAGATGCTGTTGGATGCAGAGGCCAAGAACTGTTAATTCAATATGCTGGAACCTAGTTATTACAAAAAAAACATTTTAAGGTCTTATTAGCAGCTTGTAAGGTTTTGTAAGGTCTGTAAGGCAGTACGGAGATGTTTCCAGCTAGAGGGGGTTTGCTACTACACACCTACGGCTGCTTCAACACTATTGCCTGCTATTTTTTGGGGGTAGGATAGTGGATAGATGGAGATGTAAAGGGATTATAAAGATAGGTGATTTTTATAACAATGGGGGTCTATCCTCGTTTGTAATATTGGCTGATAAACATCTCTTGCCTAAAACGGAATTTTTTAAGTATTTACAAATGTGTAATTTTTGATGCAAAAATCAGTGTGTGATAGAGTCAAACCCTTTGGTGGAAGCTATCAGACGCAAGGATCAGATTAGTGGTTTATATAACTACCTGCTTGATACGCAGAGGGAGGATTTGCGGGCTCAAAACCTTAAATGGGATAATCGATTTGGTTGTCAAGGCTTACGTTTGGAGCAATCGATTGATACGGCTAGTAAGATTTTGATTTCCGCAAATTTAACGAAACAGCATTTTAAGACCATATTTACCCTCTATTACACCCCCGCTAAAATGCTTAAGTTGGGTGGGGCTAACAATGAGAAATGTTTCCGCTGTGCTGCAGAGCTGGCTGATATTTTGCATATTTTTTGTACCGTTCCGATGTACTTTGGTGTGTTTCTCTAATGAATTTATTCTGTATTTATTCATGCTATGGATTGAAATAATTGTTTTTTTTTAAAAACCCATCATCAGAGCCATACAGCACTACTGCAACTTCATCAGGGATACAACAATTAAAGATAAAAATCAGGGATACGGGGGCGTGGCTAGGAGCCACCGAAAATGGCAGCGCTTGTGTGAAGCTCTGCGAAGCTCAAATTCAGTGCCCATAATCTGTACAGAAATCCGGACCTACATCGAGAGTGAAACCCGGATCATCACCCCAGGAACCCCCGAACCGCAGGAACGGCAGTCTGGCATGGAAAGGAAGCTGAAAGATCGAGCGGAGGAGGAGCTTACTATGCCACGAGGTACGCCTGGTGCGTGCGGCCCACCTACAACAGAAGGCAGCAACAGAGAAGCCGTATGCGAGGACCGGTGTCTGAAGACGTAACCCAGGTCTCGGGGGGGGCTGGAGATAAGTGCAGCGGCAGCCCAGGGGCCCTGGGGTGGGAAATGCAAAGACTGACTAGAGGACGAGAAGTAAGCGGCAGGGGTGTGCGAATACGCACCGCAGTGGGAGATCTGCCGGAGAGCCGCAAATAAGAACGAAGACGGCCTGCTCTTAGACTGATCATTGCAGACAGAGAAGCAATCCTCTAGCCCTAAACATCTGGGGGGAGATATCGTCCAGCTGGTAGGTGCCTACAATTGGAAGAGAAGGCGGCACAGCAATATTGACTCAGGTCTGATGACCAGGTGGAGAGCCGTAAATAAGAACTGAGACGGCCAGCTCCCAGACTGATCATTGCAGGCAGAGAAGTTATCCTCTGGCCCTAAACATCCGGGGGAGATATCGTCCAGCTGGCAGGGGCCTGCAATTGGAAGAGAAGGGGCCACAACAATATTGACTCAGGCCTGACGACCGGCCGAAGAGCCGCAAATAAGAACGAAGACGGCCTGCTCCTAGACTGATCATTGCAGACAGAGAAGCAATCGTCTAGCCCTAAACATCTGGGGGGAGATATCGTCCAGCTGGTAGGTGCCTACAATTGGAAGAGAAGGCGGCACAGCAATATTGACTCAGGCCTGATGACCAGGTGGAGAGCCGTAAATAAGAACTGAGATGGCCAGCTCCCAGACTGATCATTGCAGGCAGAGAAGTTATCCTCTGGCCCTAAACATCTGGGGGAGATATCGTCCAGCTGGCAGGGGCCTGCAATTGGAAGAGAAGGGGCCACAACAATATTGACTCAGGCCTGATGACCGGCCGAAGAGCTGTAAATAAGAATGGAGACGGCCTGCTCCCAGACTGATCATTGCAGAAAGAAAAGCGATCCTCCGACCCTAAACACCTACAGGAGATATAGTCCAACAGGCAGGTGAAGGGGGCACAGGACTATTGAGTCATGCGTAATGGACCGGACCAGGAAAGTGCAGGAAACAGGGTGTGCAAGCGAAGAGTGAAGCATAGCGCTCAGAGCCAAAGAGAGACTGAGCCTACCGGAGAAGAAGCAGCAGAGAGTTGAAGCGTAGCCTACACCTGAGGTTGGGCATATTACAGTAGAGGAGGTGACCAGGTGAGAGGGGGGATAGTTCCTCCAACACAATGAGGGTATAATCCTGAAGGGTCAGAGAAAGCGAAAGGAGTACAGAAAGGAAGGAAAGGGGCCATCCCTCTCTGTGCAGCTGAACAAGACAGGATGGTAAAACCTAAGTTCTCCTTAGCTATTCAAACTAATAAGATGGACAATTGCACAATCGTGAAAACTCAGGCCGTGGCCCCGGCGTGCCAGATGGAGGAAAGGGAACTGGAAGAGTCTGCGCTAACATCCATAATGGTGGCTATTGCAGACCTGAGAGGCACAATAGAGTCAAAGATAGACACAGTCATCATTGAAGTGAATCTTATGAGAGAAGATTTCTGGAAAACTACTGACAAGGTAACATCAGCGGAAGGGAATATAGCGCAGCTGCAGACCATGATGGAACAATTAGAGGAACAAGTCTAACAATTGTAGCAACAACAGAGCGTGATGGCCGCAAAGCTTGAGGACCAGGAGGGGCGCGCAAGATGCAACAACATAAGAGTGATGGGCGTTCTGGAAGGGATGGAGGGCCAGAGTGTGGAACTCTTCCTGGAGGATCTCATATTAAATCATCTGTGACCCAAACAATTGTCTACTTCACGGTGAAACGAGTGCACAAAGCCCCCATTCCAAAACCAAGACCAGGTGCGCCACCATGGACAATAATCACATGGCTCCTAAACTACAGAGATCGGAATGCGATCCTACAGGCAGCACGAACACATGGCGACCTTCATCATGAAAATGCGACGATATGCTTCTTTCCGAACTTTACCATGGAGCTCCAAAAGATGAGGTGCAATTTTGAGGCAGTTAAAAGAGAACTGCGGAAAAAGGACATTAAGTACATGATGTTGTATCTGGCTAGGTAAAAAATAATGGCAGAAGTAAAATCCTAGCTCTTCGCCACTCTGCAAGAGGCCTGGGAGTGGTTGGAGGGATGGAGAGTTCAGACAGCAAAGACTCCTAAGGGGAGAGAACAACAGACCCATGTGGGGCCAGATGGAGATGACAGAATGGTTAAAAAAGGAGCGGAAGAATCAGGGTGAGAAGACAGACACTTCACCAATAGTGACTGAACTGAACTTTGAGGATTCCAAGAGATATGGACCAATGGTGCCTATGTGAGACAGGTGAGATGGTTCAAGTGAGGGGGTGATGTGTCCAGGAAGGGGGGAGTAAGAGATGAGAAATACTACCTCGATGTAAAGAAATGGACACATTGCAGTCGCAGGCGCTAGCTCACCTCAGCATGGCGCAGTTTAGAAAGGTGCAACAGGCTCTCTGCAAGTTTGGGGGGTGGGTGGTTCTAGACCTGTCCAGCAGAGTAGTAGGATGGGGGGTCACAAGTTGTGGGAGGTAGAAAGCCACTTTGGGCATGGGTTACCTTTTTATTACGTTGTTTATGCTTAGACATCTACGATATGGGTCCACACAAACGAACAGCACAGCAGGCCATGAGCACTTCAACTGGCCTGAACCACTAGGTTCCATGAGATTTCCCATCCATTCGCGAGCGCCACTAGATTTGGTAGCCGGCTTCACGGTCCCATGAGAGTGTGCGATCCCGTGAACACGTCATATAGGTGCGCCATCGGACTTCTGGCAGAAGTCTTGTGAAGATCGCAACCCTGAACATGCAGAATTTGCAATTTGGAGAAGAATCTCTCTCGAACAGCATCAAAACCTTCTCGAAATGATGATTTGGATAAAAAAAACTCAGATTGATATTTGGCTGTACTGTTCTGTGCAAGGAATCCTATTTGCCCCAGTGTCTCCAATGCCCTGTTCCTGTCCAGCAGGCTCCTCCCAGTGCTTTGTCCATCTCCTGTTCACTTTTCATTTGGATTTGGAGCTGGAAGGATCCCTCTTTGTGTCTGCTGCATCATATATCATTGGATTTGAGGACTTTTGGATTTGAGATTTCACAAGTAAGTTGGAAAATTAGTTTTGTTTGTTTGATTGGGGCATTGCACCTACATTTTTTTGTACTTTTCATTGTTTTTTTTAAATGTATAGTGGTAGGTGGCCTGTAGTTTCAGTAGGGGCCTAGTTGTTTCTTTGTATGGAATATTTCTTCTAGTTTTCTTTTATAAAGGAAACATGTTGCAAAGTTCACTACATTTTCTCCAACTTTTGAAATCAATTTGCAATATATTTATTTAATTCACTAGCCCAGTAGTTTGCCAATGGGCCTTTCAGCCAGTAGGCCCAGAACTACTCATGGGTGCATGAAACAACTGTTTCTGTGGTGTCTGTTGAATTTAAACATCATTTAGGGCATGGATAGCATTGGATTGAAATGCTAAATGTGTTTTCTTTGGGTTTTTCACTTTTCACTTTTTTTCATGTGTGTTAAATATATGCCTTTGTTGGATGTGTGTGGTTGTTGTGTAACTTGCAAACCTTTTTTAGCCCTGTGGATTTTCATTTTTGGCATTGTTGTATTAAAGCTGTGTTGTTTATCATGCCTCCTTTGTCTGGCAAGTGTGTTTGTAATAGTGGGCCAGGATTTGCCTTGGCTGAGCCTCTCCGTGTGGCCAGAGGCCATTTTTTAAAGTCTGTGTCCATAATAGGCCTGCCTAAGTTCATTGTTTTCCAGGCCTCCTGCTTGTTCTTGTTGTGAGTGACCATGTGGCTGGTAGCAATTTTGTGGTGGTGGTAGTGCTTTTGCCATAGACCTGCATGTCTTCTTTCCTTTGTTCCTCTTGGCTTATTGCTTCTTGTTCTGGCCTGCCTGGCCATGTGACTGGCGGCCATTTTGTGACGGTAGCCAGTGTGCACTGCTTTTGCCATGGGCCTGCATTGTCTGTCTTCCCTTTCTTGCTGTTGTGGCCCACCTGGTCATGTGACTGGCAGCCATTTTGTGAAGGCAACCAGTGTGCTTTTGCCATAGGACTGCACTGTCCGTCTCCACTTTCTTGTTGTTGAGGTCTGCCTGGCCATGTGGCTGGTGGCCATTTTGTTAAGGCAGCCAGTGTGCTTTTGCCACAGGCCTGCATTGTCTGTCTTACCTTTCTTGTTGTTGTGGCCCGGCCATGTGGCCGGCAGCCATTTAGTGAAGGGTCAGCCAGTGTGCTTCTGCATTAGGCCTGCAAGCCTTCATTTTGGTGGCCATGCCTTCTTGCTGGTTGTTGTTTTGCAATTTTTTCTTCTTTTTTGTTTTATCCAACAAAAAACGTAACACAGTTCACTACATTTTCTAATACATTTGCAATATTATTGATTTGATTCACTATGTGGCCTAGTCTGCCAATGGGATTTCCAACCAATAGGCCCAGGCCAGAGCTACTCATGGGTGCATGAAACAACTGTTTCTGTGGCATCTGTTGAATTTAAACATCTTTTAGGGCATGGATGGCATTTGATTGAAATGCAAAATGCATTTTTGGATGTGTGTGGTTGTTGTGTAACTTGCAAACCTTTTTTAGCCCTGTGGATTGTTTTTTTGGCATTGTATTAAAGCTGTGTTGTGTACCATGCCTCCTTTGTCTGGCCAGTGTGTGAGTGGGTTTGTTTGTAATAGTGGGCCAGCATTTGCCTTGGCTGAGCCTCTCCGTGTGGCCAGAGGCCATTTTGTTAAGTCTATGTCCATAATAGGCCTGCCTAAGTTCATTGTTTTCCAGGCCTCCTGCTTGTTGTGAGTGACCATGTGGCTGGTGGCCATTTTGTGGTGGTAGTAGTGCTTTTGCCATAGACCTGCATGTCTTCTTTCCTTTGTTCCTCTTGGCTTATTGCTTCTTGTTCTGGCCTGCCTAGCCATGTGGCTGGCGGCCATTTTACGAATCCATCCAGTGTGCTTTTGCTATAGGCCTGCATTGTCTGTCTTCCCTTTCTTGTTGTTGTGGCCTGGCTATGTGGCGGGCGGCCATTTTGTGAAGACAGCCAGTGTGCTTCTGCATTAGGGCTGCATGTCTTTCTCTTTCTTTTCTTTCTCTTGGCTCATTGATTCTATCCATTGTCAGCTTTAGCTCCCTGAATGCTGAATCTCACATGATGCACTATGCCAAACAGAGTCTGTTACATTTGTATTTTTGCTGTTGTTCTTCTTCTTTCCTATCCTTCCTCAGTGCACTGTACACTAGTACACCGCCCATGAAAGCCCGTGTTTTTGTCAGTCTCACAAATGTCTACACTGTATGTTATGTAGTTTTTAATAACCGAGATAATACATGTAATAATAATATTAATAAGTATGACCACACACATGGTTATATATTATATTCGTTTGTTTGTACTACTAGTAATTGAACCACAGCAATGAATACCACATTTCACTGATCTTCTTGCTTCTTTGCTTTTCAGTGCACAAAAGAGGAGGATGCGTCATCACCCATTGTACTGCCAGACAGAAGTCCTGCTGCGTATGACGTCACGTGACATGTGACCACAGACAACTCTTCAACTTGTGCCACTGTGTGCTGCTGACATCTGAAGAAGATGACCCCAAAGAAAGGTACCAGGTCCTCCAGTACCAAGAAAGTTGCCAGTGAGAAGAAGGCACTGCCACCTACCAAGACTAGTGTGTCGCCCAAGATCTTTTTTGGGAAACCAAAAATTGCACCTGCAGCAGTGGTGTCCGTGTTTTAAGCTGGGTCCCATCTCAGTGGAAGTAGGTACTGCAGAGAGTCCCAAACTTCACGCACACCTACCAGTTCATCCGGCATTGCAAGTAGCACCAGGATCAGTGCCAGAAAGTTAAACTCTCCAGTTTGAGACTTCTTTTCGGTTAGCACGAAGGAGGTGAACATTGCTATATGCTCCATTTGTGGACAAGGTGTTGGGGTAAGCTTGGAACAAACTATGGTACCGGAGGCCAAACATCCCATCTGAAAAAACACCATTTGGTCCAGTGGGAGCCGCACCTTAGAGGCCAAAAAAATGCACCCATTGCTGTTGGTGGGGATGAAGAAATAGAAGATACGATCGGGGTGGAAGGTAAACAAGAGGGAGACATTTTCTCTGGTACACAAAGTAGCCCTGTCCCCAGCAGTGTAGTGGTATCGCTCACATCCTCATCAGCAACATCGCACTGGCAAAAGAGTAAGAGTCAGACTGAGACACCAAGGGGTCCCGGGCAAAAGAGTGCTGCTACGAAAAAAAGTGTTGAGCCTAACAACATCTGGGGTCAAGAAGTCACCTGCATCAGTGGCACCAGAAAAGAAAACAATCCAGGCTACTATTCTCGGCATGTTTAGGTCGGAGGGGCAGTACGAACGCACCCACTCAACGGCACGTTTGTACAATGCTAAGCTGGCTAAAATGTTAGCGCTGGAACTCCTCCCTTTTTCTTTTGTGGAAGGGGTGGGTTTTCTTGAATTTGTGACAGCCATCTGCCCAAAATGGAAGGTTCCCAGCCGGTCCTATTTTACCTGAGTTGCTGTTCCAGCACTACATTACGACATGCTGGAATTGCTTGGACAAGCTTTGCAGCAGAGTGCTGTTCACACTATTCACCTGACAACAGACATGTGGACTAATTGCCAAGCCACTGATTACATGTGCATCACTGCACACTGGATCTGTTTTGTGGGGGTTAGTGAAAAGATATCTGCAGCAGGTGTTGTTGACACTGCTGAGATTTGTAATGCTACTCGGAAATATGCAACTGTAGCCATGTTTGCCATGGAGAAATCTGAATTTCAAATCTCAAAATGCAAAATTTTAGAAGACTTTGACAGCAAGATCTTTGAATGGCTGCGCCCAAGAGGGCTTAACATTGGTTTTGATGCCACGGACAATGGCAGTAATATTGTTAAGGCCATGTCCGATGGTGGCTTTTTCAGGGTCCTGTGTTTGGCGCACTGCATTAACATCATTGTTCAAGACTTTCTGAAAAAAGAACACCGACATGAGCATGGAATGACAGTTAAAGCACTCATCCAGGAGGTGCCAACATGTTGGAACTCAACTTATTATATTCTCGAACGTATGTTTGAGCAGTACAGACCAATCAATGAATATTTCATGCAAACAGGGGATGCTACTGTGAAAGGCATGATCATTGAGATGGACCAATGGGGCCTAGTTAAATGCCTTAGAGATATGCTACTTCCTTTCGAGCTCTTCAAATGTAAAGTCAGCAAGGAGGACTATACTATGTGCCACGCTATCACATTGTTGCACATGCTACAGGAACAGCTGAAGGGGGTGTCTGCAATGCATGCAGGTGTGGAGGAAAAAAATAAGCATATGAGCATATAAGCGGCAGGCACAGTCCCGATTTAATTCCAGTAAGACTTACATTTAGCTGTCCGATGTTTTGACATGTGTTGGCTATAGACATGTTTGAAGCACATTTCCTAGTCATTAATTTCTTTTTTCATTCTTTGTGTTTTGTCTAATTAATACAGGCACGTACCCTCTTGACCGGTAGGATTTCAAATTTCTGTAATTGATCCTGTGGTACAAGGTTGGTTGTATCATTCCACTTGCCTATATCTAGACATTAGCTCATGCCAGTGTTCACTTATGCACTAGCTTGCAGTTGCAATAGTTTTGTAATTTGTTCCTGAAGAAAGCCTTGATCACAATTCTCTGATCGTGTTTGGCTGAAACATGTAGACCTTTTCCTGGTTTGTTGTAAGCGCGTTCATTAATTTGTTCAGTCCGCGCTACTACTCTGCTTTTAATATTGGCACAGGGATATTTTCAATTAAAGTCCTTTCTGTTCCTGTAGTCAATTTTACTTCACTTACTTTCACACTGCACTATAGGGCCTCACCCAACCTAGGCTAGCCTCATCGATCTGTAGGAGATCTCGTTTCATCAGCGTAGTTTAAGAATATCTGTGAGCTCCTCCCTTAGATTCATTCTGGGAGTAGTAGCTTCTTAGCCAAACCAGGTTTGGTTAAGAGGAGATCCCATATGATGAAGCATGCCACCACGGTGGGTGATGGGATTACGTCCTCTTTATGAGGACTTCTTGACAAGGTTTTAGTTTATTCTTCATTCAGTGTCTGTGACTTTCACTGCATATCTGTTTGTTTTGTTTCTTTAGTTTTTTGCTTCTCCATACCCCTGGACTTCTGCGTATATCTATTGTCAGTAGGGGGACTTGTCCAGGCTGGTCGTGTGTTCCCTCAGACCCCATCGCTTACTTGGTTTTTTTTACATTGCTTTGAGCAGCTTTCGGCTGCGGGTCCTATCACACATTTCTTTGACACACACAATTGTAGCAGTGTCGATCAACGCTCTAGTGAGTATTTTGTATAGTTTATTTTTTGCTTTAGTATAGTGTTCTGTCTGTCTAAAAGTGACTGAATTCACGTGTTTAGCCTTTGATGAGGAGATGGCTAGACTTATTTTGACGAAAACTCCTTCTATTCTTGATACCACTAGCTCTCTAGATGGTGTAGGGACAGATGAGTGGTCGAAACTTCTCATTCTTAAGAAATCGTGGACTCGGACAGGGATACATGGTGCCATTATGACAGAGTACCTTTGTGCTAACTGTGCCCCTACTGGGCTTATTGTGACCAATACTCTGCGCCTTTTTTTACAGGATAAGGTATTTCTCAAAGATTGGTCTCTTATAGCGTGGCGTTGTACGCGGGACTGGTTGATTCTAATTATCAGTACTGCGAAGCGCATAGCTGACAACTTCTTGATCGAAATCCATGTGCTTGAAGGCCAGATTAAAACTACCCTTACTAACTCGGTCTTTAAAAAGAATCTGGATGAAACTAACAAAGTTAACAAAGACTTGAAAGATTCCATCCTAGCCTCCAAAATCGAGAAATTCAAGAAAGATTTGGCCAAGTTTTCGTTTGAGAAGATTTATCCGTATACTCAAGAAAACTATGTCGCCCCTACTATAACAGAAAGGGTAGGAAATATGGTTCCAACTATTCAACATCTGGTTCGGATAATTGGTCTAGCGACTCTGATACCACCGAACGCCCACCCGTACAAAATCGAGGGAGAGGCAGACAGGGCTATAGACAGAATTGTCAAGGGAATCCCCATACACAATGGTGGAACCCGGCTCCGTGGCAATTCCCGAGTGTCCCATTCCATCCGCAAATGATGCCTTTTAACCCGCCTCCACAGATGTTTCAACAACAGCCTTTTTTAGGGCAGGGCCGAGGCAGAAACAGAGGCAGAAGGAGAGGACAACAGGGGCAAACACGAGTACACTGGAGTCCGCCGTCATCTCCGCGGAGTCTACGCAGCATGATAAAGGGGCCTCAAACAGCAGGACCCAGCAGCAGCTGATAGTTCATTTGAGCTCTTATGTTCTGACCCCTTCTTAAGTAAATGTTCTTAACAAGGGGTTAGGTTTTGTACCTACCAACTCAGGCGACCCATTCACGATCCAGTGTGAATTATTAGCTACATTCTTTCGGAAGATTAGATTATGGTTTTTCTTCCAAGACAAAACTTGATAACGCTACTCCAGTGGATCAGATTGTAGACAGTGGGTTACACAATAAATCCACCTTCTTACCACCAGAAAATTCGATACCTCCAATTGTATTGGCATTTGAGACAGCAGTTTCTCTTGAGGTTTCGAAGCTAGACATGGGTTCCATTAACTACTATCATAGTCTGTCTAATATTGACAAAAAGGCTATCGACTCCCTGTCCAGAAACCCGGCTATTACTATTAAGCCTGCCGATAAAGGTGGTGCTATTGTCATTCTCAATACCACAGATTATCGCGAGGAATGCCTGCGGCAACTCAACAATGTCAGTTTTTATAAACTGTTGAGTTCTGATCCCACGGCGAGACTCCAAAAAGAGATTGGTGAACTGGTGTCCGAAGCAAAATTGGAAGGATGAATTTCTAGTCATGAGGCCGACTACTTGGTGACTACTCACCCTGTGACTCCTTATTTTTATACATTGCCTAAAGTGCACAAGGAGCAACGTCCTCCTCCAGGAAGACCTATTATCTCGGGCATCGGTTCACTTTTAGAACCCTTGTCATCTTTTGTAGATGTGTTTTTGAGACCCCTGGTAAAAACGATGCCCACTTTTTTACAAGACACTAAGGACGTCTTGAACATGCTACCTGGTATCGATTTCAACATTGAGACCGACTATCTAGTTAGCTTCGATGTAGAATCGCTGTATACTTGTATCCCCCAGGGTGACACACTTGAAGCGATCAGATCGCTATTGGATAACATCGTTGAGCCACTGAGTGCACCTGTTCCTTTCATAATGGAGTGTGCCAGGCTGGCCATGACGGAAAACTTTTTTAAGTTTGAAGACCGTTTTTTCCTTCAGATCTCCGGTACTTCGATGGGCAGCGTTTTTGCCCCCAGCCTGGCTAATCTCTACGTCCATCTTTTTGAGCAGAACCATGTGCTCACGCCAACCAATCCTTTTCTTGGCTCCATTAAAGTATGGAAACATTACATCGATGACGTTTTGGTCATATGGAGAGGAGACAATGTCTCTCTAATGGCTTTTCACCACTGGCTTAATGACCAAAACGTCTTCCTTAACTTTACGGTGGAATTGAGTAAATTGGGATTGGCTTTTTTGGACCTGTGGATTTTTCCTATAGATGGAGGCCTGGGTAGCGAATTGTACACCAAACCCATGGCAAGAAATTCTTTGCTGAAATTCGATAGCTTCCATCCTAAGGGACTAAGGACAGGTCTGCCATTTGGTCAGTTCCTTTGTTTGAGAAGGAATTGCTCGACTACCGAAGCTTTCACTAAACATGCCAATGTTCTTTCGCAGAATCTCAAATCTAGAAACTATCTATCAAGGTTAATTAAACAGTCTTACAAAGGAGCAGTCAACAACAACCGGGATGCTCTTTTGGAAGTTTCTGTTCCTAAAGCACCACATGATAGATTGACAATTGTGAACACCTTTAGCACAGCTTCCAATCGAATTCAGAAAATTGTGCGGAAACATTGGCGAATTTTCAACACTGGCCATGTAAAACTGGCTTTCCCTCTGTTTTCGTACAAAAGGGGTAACAATTTGCGTGACACTATGGTCCACACTAGACCTCGGAGCACACCATTAGCTGTCGCCAATCCTCTATGGAATCTTCCACCAGTTCGGGGACACTTTCCCTGTGGTGGATGCGTGGTTTGTGCGCAGACAAGACATACTACTGAGGTCAACATTGGTCTATCTAAACCATGGAAACAACTGCGCCACACTAATTGCAATAGTGAGAAGGTCGTGTACCTTATCACTTGCCCTTGTCAGAAACAATATGTGGGCATGACCATGAGAAAAATGAAACAACGCATCATGGAACATAAGAGCACTATTCGATGCAAGAAGGCATCAACGAGACTGACGAACCATTACCTGGAGTGTAATCACAGTCCTGATCAGATGTCCTGGACTGCACTTGAACAACCCTTCATCCCTACGCACGTTGCTGATGTGTCCAAATTTCTTTTTAATAAAGAGCAACGTTGGGTGTTCAAGTTACAAAGTGACCGTTGTGGTTTGAATGACTCCATACCATGGTGTTATCTGTAGTTGTTAACTTGCATTGAGATTCAGCTTGGGTTGATTTGGCGTGATGCTCTTTGGTGCATCTGCACATTGTGACTCTTCCTTAGCTCTTGATTAGCGTATAGCTAAGTGGTAGTGACTTCATGAGTCAGTCCAGTGTATGGTGTGCACTGTCTGTTGTAATTTGTTGTCCATGTTAACATCGTGATTAACACATACTGATGCTCCCCTACATATTACTGTTCTATCTGGGAGTTTTTTGCTTTATTCTGTTGTCCATGCTTACATCGTGACCGATACTAACTGCTTGGCTCTCTTACACGGTTAGTGTTGCCAGTGAACATTCAGTTGTGTTGGGCTGTGTATTGCCGGGCTCTCTACGAACCGGCCTGGGGCTTTAAGATTGGCTTACTACATTTCCCAGATTTTCTGGGCATTCTGCCATGTCATCATGTGCGGTCCCGTCTTTTGCCACGACGCGTCACGTCATGACGCTTTGTTGCGCGACCAGGCATACACAATGCTACTTTACCCCGGTGCTTTCCGTTCTCTGGTTGCCGCCGTCACCATCCAGGAAGGCGGCTCGGGGCAGCGACGGAGAGGTAAGAAACTCCGTGTCTAGGCACTTTGACCTACTGACCTTTGCTGGCTTTCTAATCATTGCCTGTTTTCGCACTGCTGTTTTTGGGCTGTCGTTAGTTTCCCACCACGACTGTTGGAGAGCTGCTCTAGTGACTGTCACTTGATGATATTGCTACATATACCGACAGTGTTGAAGTTTGCTTCGGTTGCTTCTTTTAGTTCTATGGTGGTTGCCTCCTATTTTACATTGAGGTGATCTCCTTTCCAACTACCGCCCGATTCAGTGCTGAGAGTCCAATAGGCTCTTTTTGAACGAGAGTAACGCACCTTCATACACCTGATGAGTACGAATTAACATAGTTTTATCTATGAAGGGTACCTGTTCCTGACATTTAGGAAGATTATACGCTGACATCATTGATATTGAGGTGTTTTCTTTTCCAACCATCGCCCTAGCCTTTTTTTCAGTGCTGATAGTCTAAGAGGCTCTTTATGAACAAGAGCTACTTACCTTCACGCACTAGGTTAGTACTAATTACCCTAGTTTCATCCATGTAGGGCACATGTTCCTGACATTTAGGAAGATTTTATGCTGACATCATTGCTGAGCCATTTAAAGGTTAATCTCTTATACACTCCTCTTCCTTCCTATAGAGGGGCTTAACTTGAATCAGTTGAGAGGGCGATAAGCTTTGCTGCTTGTCGCATCTCTGTTGCATACATTGTTCACTATACTAGACCTTATTTTTATTTCTTCTTTCACAGAGCGTTGCCTCACGCCCTGAGTTGCTACCAGGAGCGGCAGGCACAGACCTGATTTAATTACGGGTAAGACTTACATTTAGCTGTCCGATGTTTTGATATGTGTTGGTTATAGACATGTTTGAAGCACATTTCCTAGTCATTAATTTCTTTTTTCATTCTTTGTGTTTTGTCTAATTAATACAGGCATGTGCCCTCTTGACCGGTAGGATTTTAAATTTCTGTTATTGATCCTGTGGTACAAGGTTGGTTGTATCGTTCCACTTGCCCATATCTAGACATTAGCTCACGCCAGTGCTCAGTTACGCACTAGCTTGCAGTTGCAGTAGTTTTGTAATTTGGTCCTGAAGAAAGCCTTGATCACAATTCTCTGATCGTGTTTGGCTGAAACATGTAGACCTTTTCCTGGTTTGTTGTAAGCGCGTTCGTTAATTTGTTCAGACCGTGCTACTACTCTGCTTTTAATATTGGCACAGGGATATTTTCAATTAAAGTCCTTTCTGTTCCTGTAGTCAATTTTACTTCACTTAGTTTCATACTGCACTATAGGGCCTCACCTAACTTAGGCTAGCCTCATCGATCTGTAGGAGATCTTGTTTCATCAGCGTAGTTTAGACATCCAAGAGCTCCTCCCTTAGATTCATTCTGGGAGTAGTAGCTCCTTAGCCAAACCAGGATGGTTAAGAGGAGATCCCATATGATGAAGCATGCCACCACAGTGGGTGATGGGATTACGTCCTCTTTATGAGGACTTCTTGACTAGGTTTTAGTTTATTCTTCATTCAGTGTCTAAGACTTTCACTGCATATCTGTTTGTTTTGTTTCTTTAGTTTTTTGCTTCTCCATACCCCTGGACTTCTGCGTATATATATTGTCAGTAGGGGGACTTGTCCAGGCTGGTCGTGTGTTCCCTCAGACCCCATCGCTTACTTAGTTTTTTTACATTGCTTTGAGCAGCTTTCGGCTGCGGGTCCTATCACACATTTCTTTGACACACACAATTGTAGCAGTGTCGATCAACGCTCTAGTGAGTATTTTGTATAGTTTATTTTTTGCTTTAGTATAGTGTTCTGTCTGTCTAAAAATGACTGAATTCACGGGTTTAGCCTTTGATGAGGAGATGGCTAGACAGATTTTGACGAATACTCCTTCTATTCTTGATACCACTAGCTCTCTAGCTGGTGTAGGGACAGATGAGTGGTTGAAACTTCTCATTCTTAAGAAATCATGGACTCGGACAGGGATACATGGTGCCATTATGACAGAGTACCTTCGTGCTAACTGTGCCCCTACTGGGCTTATTGTGACCAATACTCCGCGCCTTTTTTTACAGGATAAGGTGTTTCTCAAAGATTGGTCTCTTATAGCGTGGCGTTGTATGCGGGACTGGTTGATTCTAATTATCAGTACTGCGAAGCACATAGCTGACAACGTCTTGATCGAAATCCACGTGCTTGAAGGCCAGATTAAAACTACCCTTACTAACTCGGTCTTTAAAAAGAATCTGGATGAAACTAACAAAGTTAACAAAGACTTGAAAGATTCCATCCTAGCCTCCAAAATCGAGAAATTCAAGAAAGATTTGGCCAAGTTTTCGTTTGAGAAGATTTATCCGTATACTCAAGAAAACTATGTCGCCCCCGACTATAACAGAAAGGGTAGGAAATATGGTTCCAACTATTCAACATCTGGTTCGAATGATTGGTCTAGCGACTCTGATACCAACGAACGCCCACCCGTGCAAAATCGAGGGAGAGGCAGACAGGGCTATAGACAGAATTGGCAAGGGAATCCCCATACACAATGGTGGAACCCGGCTCCGTGGCAATTCCCGAGTGTCCCATTCCATCTGCAAATGATGCCTTTTAACCCGCCTCCACAGATGTTTCAACAACAGCCTTTTTTAGGGCAGGGCCGAGGCAGAAACAGAGGCAGAAGGAGAGGACAACAGGGGCAAACACGAGTACACTGGAGTCCGCCGTCATCTCCGCGGAGTCTACGCAGCATGACAAAGGGGCCTCAAACAGCAGGACCCAGCAGCAGCTGATAGTTAATTTGAGCTCTCATGTTCTGACCCCTTCTTAAGTAAATGTTCTTAACAAGGGGTTAGGTTTCGTACCTACCAACTCAGGCGACCCATTCACGATCCAGTGTGAATTAGCTACATTCTTTCGGAAGATTAGATTATGGTTTTTCTTCCAAGACAAAACTGTTGATAACGCTACTCCAGTGGATCAGATTGTAGACAGTGGGTTACACATTAAATCCATCTTCTTACCACCAGAAAATTCGATACCTCCACTTGTATTGGCATTTGAGACAGCGGTTTCTCTTGAGGTTTCGAAGCTAGACATGGGTTCCAATAGCTACTATCATAGTCTTTCTAATATTGACAAAAAGGCTATCGACTCCTTGTCTTGAAACCCGGCTATTACTATTAAGCCTGCCGATAAAGGTGGTGCTATTGTCATTCTCAATACCACAGATTATCGCGAGGAAGGCCTGCGGCAACTCAACAATGTCAGTTTTTATAAACTGTTGAGTTCTGATCCCACGGCGAGACTCCAAAAAGAGATTGGTGAACTGGTGTCCGAAGCAAAATTGGAAGGATGGATTTCTAGTCATGAGGCCGACTACTTGGTGACTACTCACCCTGTGACTCCTTATTTTTATACATTGCCTAAAGTGCACAAGGTGCAACGTCCTCCTCCAGGAAGACTTATTATCTCGGGCATCGGTTCACTTTTAGAACCCTTGTCATCTTTTGTAGATGTGTTTTTGAGACCCCTGGTAAAAACGATGCCCACGTTTTTACAAGACACTAAGGACGTCTTGAACATGCTACCTGGTATCGATTTCAACATTGAGACCGACTATCTAGTTAGCTTCGATGTAGAATCGCTGTATACTTGTATCCCCCAGGGTGACACACTTGAAGCGATCAGATCGCTATTGGATAACATCGTTGAGCCACTGAGTGCACCTGTTACTTTCATAATGGAGTGTGCCAGGCTGGCCATGACGGAAAACTTTTTTAAGTTTGAAGACCGTTTTTTCCTTCAGATCTCCGGTACTTCGATGGGCAGCGTTTTTGCCCCCAGCCTGGCTAATCTCTACGTCCATCTTTTTGAGCAGAACCATGTGCTCACGCCAACCAATCCTTTTCTTGGCTCCATTAAAGTATGGAAACGTTACATCGATGACGTTTTGGTCATATGGAGAGGAGACGATGTCTCTCTAATAGCTTTTCACCACTGGCTTAATGACCAAAACGTCTTCCTTAACTTTACTGTGGAATTTAGTAAATTGGGATTGGCTTTTTTGGACCTGTGGATTTTTCCTTTAGATGGAGGCCTGGGTAGCGAATTGTACACCAAACCCATGGCAAGAAATTCTTTGCTGAAATTCGATAGCTTCCATCCTAAGGGACTAAGGACAGGTCTGCCATTTGGTCAGTTCCTTCGTTTGAGAAGGAATTGCTCTACTACCGAAGCTTTCACTAAACATGCCAATGTTCTTTCGCAGAATCTCAAATCTAGAAACTATCCATCGAGGTTAATTAAATAGTCTTATTAAAGGAGCAGTCAACAACAACCGGGATGCTCTTTTGGAAGTTTCTGTTCCTAAAGCACCACATGATAGATTGACATTTGTGAACACCTTTAGCACAGCTTCCAATCGAATTCAGAAAATTGTGCGGAAACATTGGCGAATTTTCAACACTGGCCATGTAAAACTGGCTTTCCATCTGTTTTCGTACAAAAGGGGTAACAATTTGCGCGACGCTATGGTCCACACTAGACCTCGGAGCACACCATTAGCTGTCGCCAATCCTCTATGGAATCTTCCACCAGTTCGGGGACACTTCCCCTGTGGCGGATGCGTGGTTTGTGCGCAGACAAGACATACTACTGAGGTCAACATTGGTCTATCTAAACCATGGAAACAACTGCGCCACACTAATTGCAATAGTGAGAAGGTCGTGTACCTTATCACTTGCCCTTGTCAGAAACAATATGTGGGCATGACCATGAGAAAAATGAAACAACGCATCATGGAACATAAGAGCACTATTCGATGCAAGAAGGCATCAACGAGACTGACGAACCATTACCTGGAGTGTAATCACAGTCCTGATCAGATGTCCTGGACTGTACTTGAACAACCCTTCATCCCTACGCACGTTGCTGATGTGTCCAAATTTCTTTTTAATAAAGAGCAACGTTGGGTGTTCAAGTTACAAAGTGACCGTTGTGGTTTGAATGACTCCATACCATGGTCTTATCTGTAGTTGTTAACTTGCATTGAGATTTAGCTTGGGTTGATTTGGCGTGATGCTCTTTGGTGCATCTGCACATTGTGACTCTTCCTTACCTCTTGATTAGCGTATAGCTAAGTGGTAGTGACTTCATGAGTCAGTCCAGTGTATGGTGTGCACTGTCTGTTGTAATTTGTTGTCCATGTTAACATCGTGATTAACACATACTGATGCTCCCCTACATATTACTGTTCTATCTGGGAGTTTTTTGCTTTATTCTGTTGTGCATGCTTACATCGTGACCGATACTAACTGCTTGGCTCTCTTACACGGTTATTGTTGCCCGTGAACATTCAGTTGTGTTGGGCTGTGTATTGCCGGGCTCTCTACGAACCGGCCTGGGGCTTTAAGATTGGCTTACTACATTTCCCAGATTTTCTGGGCATTCTGCCATGTCATCATGTGCGGTCCCGTCTTTTGCCACGACGCGTCACATCATGACGCTTTGTTGCGCGACCAGGCGTACACAATGCTACTTTACCCCGGTGCTTTCCGTTCTCTGGTTGCCGCCGTCAGCATCCAGGAAGGCGGCTCGGGGCAGCGACGGAGAGGTAAGAAACTCCGTGTCTAGGTACTTTGACCTACTGACCTTTGCTGGCTTTCTAATCATTGCCTGTTTTCGCACTGCTGTTTTTGGGCTGTCGTTAGTTTCCCACCATGACTGTTGGAGAGCTGCTCTAATGACTGTCGCTTGATGATATTGCTACATATACCGACAGTGTTGAAGTTTGCTTCGGTTGCTTCTTTTAGTTCTATGGTGGTTGCCTCCTATTTTACATTGAGGTGATCTCCTTTCCAACTACCGCCCGATTCAGTGCTGAGAGTCCAATAGGCTCTTTTTGAACGAGAGTAACGCACCTTCATACACCTGATGAGTATGAATCAACATAGTTTTATCTATGAAGGGTACCTGTTCCTGACATTTAGGAAGATTATACGCTGACATCATTGATATTGAGGTGTTTTCTTTTCCAACCATCGCCCTAGCCTTTTTTTCAGTGCTGATAGTCTAAGAGGCTCTTTATGAACGAGAGCTACTTACCTTCACGCACTAGGTTAGTACTAATTACCCTAGTTTCATCCATGTAGGGCACATGTTCCTGACATTTAGGAAGATTTTATGCTGACATCATTGCTGAGCCATTTAAGGGTTAATCTCTTATACACTCCTCTTCCTTCCTATAGAGGGGCTTAACTTGAATCAGTTGAGAGGGCGATAAGCTTTGCTGCTTGTCGCATCTCTGTTGCATACATTGTTCACTATACTAGACCTTGTTTCTATTTCTTCTTTCACAGAGCGTTGCCTCACGCCCTGAGTTGCTACCAGGAGCGGCAGGCACAGTCCTGATTTAATTACGGGTAAGACTTACATTTAGCTGTCCGATGTTTTGATATGTGTTGGTTATAGACATGTTTGAAGCACATTTCCTAGTCATTAATTTCTTTTTTCATTCTTTGTGTTTTGTCTAATTAATACAGGCATGTGCCCTCTTGACCGGTAGGATTTTAAATTTCTGTTATTGATCCTGTGGTACAAGGTTGGTTGTATCGTTCCACTTGCCCATATCTAGACATTAGCTCACGCCAGTGCTCACTTATGCACTAGCTTGCAGTTGCAGTAGTTTTGTAATTTGGTCCTGAAGAAAGCCTTGATCACAATTCTCTGATCGTGTTTGGCTGAAACATGTAGACCTTTTCCTGGTTTGTTGTAAGCGCGTTCGTTAATTTGTTCAGACCGTGCTACTACTCTGCTTTTAATATTGGCACAGGGATATTTTCAATTAAAGTCCTTTCTGTTCCTGTAGTCAATTTTACTTCACTTAGTTTCATACTGCACTATAGGGCCTCACCTAACTTAGGCTAGCCTCATCGATCTGTAGGAGATCTTGTTTCATCAGCGTAGTTTAAAAACATCCAAGAGCTCCTCCCTTAGATTCATTCTGGGAGTAGTAGCTCCTTGGCCAAACCAGGATGGTTAAGAGGAGATCCCATATGATGAAGCATGCCACCACAGTGGGTGATGGGATTACGTCCTCTTTATGAGGACTTCTTGACTAGGTTTTAGTTTATTCTTCATTCAGTGTCTAAGACTTTCACTGCATATCTGTTTGTTTTGTTTCTTTAGTTTTTTGCTTCTCCATACCCCTGGACTTCTGCGTATATATATTGTCAGTAGGGGGACTTGTCCAGGCTGGTCGTGTGTTCCCTCAGACCCCATCGCTTACTTAGTTTTTTTACATTGCTTTGAGCAGCTTTCGGCTGCGGGTCCTATCACACATTTCTTTGACACACACAATTGTAGCAGTGTCGATCAACGCTCTAGTGAGTATTTTGTATAGTTTATTTTTTGCTTTAGTATAGTGTTCTGTCTGTCTAAAAATGACTGAATTCACGGGTTTAGCCTTTGATGAGGAGATGGCTAGACAGATTTTGACGAATACTCCTTCTATTCTTGATACCACTAGCTCTCTAGCTGGTGTAGGGACAGATGAGTGGTTGAAACTTCTCATTCTTAAGAAATCATGGACTCGGACAGGGATACATGGTGCCATTATGACAGAGTACCTTCGTGCTAACTGTGCCCCTACTGGGCTTATTGTGACCAATACTCCGCGCCTTTTTTTACAGGATAAGGTGTTTCTCAAAGATTGGTCTCTTATAGCGTGGCGTTGTACGCGGGACTGGTTGATTCTAATTATCAGTACTGCGAAGCACATAGCTGACAACGTCTTGATCGAAATCCACGTGCTTGAAGGCCAGATTAAAACTACCCTTACTAACTCGGTCTTTAAAAAGAATCTGGATGAAACTAACAAAGTTAACAAAGACTTGAAAGATTCCATCCTAGCCTCCAAAATCGAGAAATTCAAGAAAGATTTGGCCAAGTTTTCGTTTGAGAAGATTTATCCGTATACTCAAGAAAACTATGTCGCCCCCGACTATAACAGAAAGGGTAGGAAATATGGTTCCAACTATTCAACATCTGGTTCGAATGATTGGTCTAGCGACTCTGATACCACCGAACGCCCACCCGTGCAAAATCGAGGGAGAGGCAGACAGGGCTATAGACAGAATTGGCAAGGGAATCCCCATACACAATGGTGGAACCCGGCTCCGTGGCAATTCCCGAGTGTCCCATTCCATCCGCAAATGATGCCTTTTAACCCGCCTCCACAGATGTTTCAACAACAGCCTTTTTTAGGGCAGGGCCGAGGCAGAAACAGAGGCAGAAGGAGAGGACAACAGGGGCAAACACGAGTACACTGGAGTCCGCCGTCATCTCCGCGGAGTCTACGCAGCATGACAAAGGGGCCTCAAACAGCAGGACCCAGCAGCAGCTGATAGTTAATTTGAGCTCTCATGTTCTGACCCCTTCTTAAGTAAATGTTCTTAACAAGGGGTTAGGTTTCGTACCTACCAACTCAGGCGACCCATTCACGATCCAGTGTGAATTAGCTACATTCTTTCGGAAGATTAGATTATGGTTTTTCTTCCAAGACAAAACTGTTGATAACGCTACTCCAGTGGATCAGATTGTAGACAGTGGGTTACACATTAAATCCACCTTCTTACCACCAGAAAATTCGATACCTCCACTTGTATTGGCATTTGAGACAGCGGTTTCTCTTGAGGTTTCGAAGCTAGACATGGGTTCCAATAGCTACTATCATAGTCTTTCTAATATTGACAAAAAGGCTATCGACTCCCTGTCCAGAAACCCGGCTATTACTATTAAGCCTGCCGATAAAGGTGGTGCTATTGTCATTCTCAATACCACAGATTATCGCGAGGAAGGCCTGCGGCAACTCAACAATGTCAGTTTTTATAAACTGTTGAGTTCTGATCCCACGGCGAGACTCCAAAAAGAGATTGGTGAACTGGTGTCCGAAGCAAAATTGGAAGGATGGATTTCTAGTCATGAGGCCGACTACTTGGTGACTACTCACCCTGTGACTCCTTATTTTTATACATTGCCTAAAGTGCACAAGGTGCAACGTCCTCCTCCAGGAAGACTTATTATCTCGGGCATCGGTTCACTTTTAGAACCCTTGTCATCTTTTGTAGATGTGTTTTTGAGACCCCTGGTAAAAACGATGCCCACGTTTTTACAAGACACTAAGGATGTCTTGAACATGCTACCTGGTATCGATTTCAACATTGAGACCGACTATCTAGTTAGCTTCGATGTAGAATCGCTGTATACTTGTATCCCCCAGGGTGACACACTTGAAGCGATCAGATCGCTATTGGATAACATCGTTGAGCCACTGAGTGCACCTGTTACTTTCATAATGGAGTGTGCCAGGCTGGCCATGACGGAAAACTTTTTTAAGTTTGAAGACCGTTTTTTCCTTCAGATCTCCGGTACTTCGATGGGCAGCGTTTTTGCCCCCAGCCTGGCTAATCTCTACGTCCATCTTTTTGAGCAGAACCATGTGCTCACGCCAACCAATCCTTTTCTTGGCTCCATTAAAGTATGGAAACGTTACATCGATGACGTTTTGGTCATATGGAGAGGAGACGATGTCTCTCTAATAGCTTTTCACCACTGGCTTAATGACCAAAACGTCTTCCTTAACTTTACTGTGGAATTTAGTAAATTGGGATTGGCTTTTTTGGACCTGTGGATTTTTCCTTTAGATGGAGGCCTGGGTAGCGAATTGTACACCAAACCCATGGCAAGAAATTCTTTGCTGAAATTCGATAGCTTCCATCCTAAGGGACTAAGGACAGGTCTGCCATTTGGTCAGTTCCTTCGTTTGAGAAGGAATTGCTCTACTACCGAAGCTTTCACTAAACATGCCAATGTTCTTTCGCAGAATCTCAAATCTAGAAACTATCCATCGAGGTTAATTAAATAGTCTTATTAAAGGAGCAGTCAACAACAACCGGGATGCTCTTTTGGAAGTTTCTGTTCCTAAAGCACCACATGATAGATTGACATTTGTGAACACCTTTAGCACAGCTTCCAATCGAATTCAGAAAATTGTGCGGAAACATTGGCGAATTTTCAACACTGGCCATGTAAAACTGGCTTTCCATCTGTTTTCGTACAAAAGGGGTAACAATTTGCGCGACGCTATGGTCCACACTAGACCTCGGAGCACACCATTAGCTGTCGCCAATCCTCTATGGAATCTTCCACCAGTTCGGGGACACTTCCCCTGTGGCGGATGCGTGGTTTGTGCGCAGACAAGACATACTACTGAGGTCAACATTGGTCTATCTAAACCATGGAAACAACTGCGCCACACTAATTGCAATAGTGAGAAGGTCGTGTACCTTATCACTTGCCCTTGTCAGAAACAATATGTGGGCATGACCATGAGAAAAATGAAACAACGCATCATGGAACATAAGAGCACTATTCGATGCAAGAAGGCATCAACGAGACTGACGAACCATTACCTGGAGTGTAATCACAGTCCTGATCAGATGTCCTGGACTGTACTTGAACAACCCTTCATCCCTACGCACGTTGCTGATGTGTCCAAATTTCTTTTTAATAAAGAGCAACGTTGGGTGTTCAAGTTACAAAGTGACCGTTGTGGTTTGAATGACTCCATACCATGGTCTTATCTGTAGTTGTTAACTTGCATTGAGATTTAGCTTGGGTTGATTTGGCGTGATGCTCTTTGGTGCATCTGCACATTGTGACTCTTCCTTACCTCTTGATTAGCGTATAGCTAAGTGGTAGTGACTTCATGAGTCAGTCCAGTGTATGGTGTGCACTGTCTGTTGTAATTTGTTGTCCATGTTAACATCGTGATTAACACATACTGATGCTCCCCTACATATTACTGTTCTATCTGGGAGTTTTTTGCTTTATTCTGTTGTGCATGCTTACATCGTGACCGATACTAACTGCTTGGCTCTCTTACACGGTTATTGTTGCCCGTGAACATTCAGTTGTGTTGGGCTGTGTATTGCCGGGCTCTCTACGAACCGGCCTGGGGCTTTAAGATTGGCTTACTACATTTCCCAGATTTTCTGGGCATTCTGCCATGTCATCATGTGCGGTCCCGTCTTTTGCCACGACGCGTCACATCATGACGCTTTGTTGCGCGACCAGGCGTACACAATGCTACTTTACCCCGGTGCTTTCCGTTCTCTGGTTGCCGCCGTCAGCATCCAGGAAGGCGGCTCGGGGCAGCGACGGAGAGGTAAGAAACTCCGTGTCTAGGTACTTTGACCTACTGACCTTTGCTGGCTTTCTAATCATTGCCTGTTTTCGCACTGCTGTTTTTGGGCTGTCGTTAGTTTCCCACCATGACTGTTGGAGAGCTGCTCTAATGACTGTCGCTTGATGATATTGCTACATATACCGACAGTGTTGAAGTTTGCTTCGGTTGCTTCTTTTAGTTCTATGGTGGTTGCCTCCTATTTTACATTGAGGTGATCTCCTTTCCAACTACCGCCCGATTCAGTGCTGAGAGTCCAATAGGCTCTTTTTGAATGAGAGTAACGCACCTTCATACACCTGATGAGTATGAATCAACATAGTTTTATCTATGAAGGGTACCTGTTCCTGACATTTAGGAAGATTATACGCTGACATCATTGATATTGAGGTGTTTTCTTTTCCAACCATCGCCCTAGCCTTTTTTTCAGTGCTGATAGTCTAAGAGGCTCTTTATGAACGAGAGCTACTTACCTTCACGCACTAGGTTAGTACTAATTACCCTAGTTTCATCCATGTAGGGCACATGTTCCTGACATTTAGGAAGATTTTATGCTGACATCATTGCTGAGCCATTTAAGGGTTAATCTCTTATACACTCCTCTTCCTTCCTATAGAGGGGCTTAACTTGAATCAGTTGAGAGGGCGATAAGCTTTGCTGCTTGTCGCATCTCTGTTGCATACATTGTTCACTATACTAGACCTTGTTTCTATTTCTTCTTTCACAGAGCGTTGCCTCACGCCCTGAGTTGCTACCAGGAGCGGCAGGCACAGTCCTGATTTAATTACGGGTAAGACTTACATTTAGCTGTCCGATGTTTTGATATGTGTTGGTTATAGACATGTTTGAAGCACATTTCCTAGTCATTAATTTCTTTTTTCATTCTTTGTGTTTTGTCTAATTAATACAGGCATGTGCCCTCTTGACCGGTAGGATTTTAAATTTCTGTTATTGATCCTGTGGTACAAGGTTGGTTGTATCGTTCCACTTGCCCATATCTAGACATTAGCTCACGCCAGTGCTCACTTATGCACTAGCTTGCAGTTGCAGTAGTTTTGTAATTTGGTCCTGAAGAAAGCCTTGATCACAATTCTCTGATCGTGTTTGGCTGAAACATGTAGACCTTTTCCTGGTTTGTTGTAAGCGCGTTCGTTAATTTGTTCAGACCGTGCTACTACTCTGCTTTTAATATTGGCACAGGGATATTTTCAATTAAAGTCCTTTCTGTTCCTGTAGTCAATTTTACTTCACTTAGTTTCATACTGCACTATAGGGCCTCACCTAACTTAGGCTAGCCTCATCGATCTGTAGGAGATCTTGTTTCATCAGCGTAGTTTAAAAACATCCAAGAGCTCCTCCCTTAGATTCATTCTGGGAGTAGTAGCTCCTTGGCCAAACCAGGATGGTTAAGAGGAGATCCCATATGATGAAGCATGCCACCACAGTGGGTGATGGGATTACGTCCTCTTTATGAGGACTTCTTGACTAGGTTTTAGTTTATTCTTCATTCAGTGTCTAAGACTTTCACTGCATATCTGTTTGTTTTGTTTCTTTAGTTTTTTGCTTCTCCATACCCCTGGACTTCTGCGTATATATATTGTCAGTAGGGGGACTTGTCCAGGCTGGTCGTGTGTTCCCTCAGACCCCATCGCTTACTTAGTTTTTTTACATTGCTTTGAGCAGCTTTCGGCTGCGGGTCCTATCACACATTTCTTTGACACACACAATTGTAGCAGTGTCGATCAACGCTCTAGTGAGTATTTTGTATAGTTTATTTTTTGCTTTAGTATAGTGTTCTGTCTGTCTAAAAATGACTGAATTCACGGGTTTAGCCTTTGATGAGGAGATGGCTAGACAGATTTTGACGAATACTCCTTCTATTCTTGATACCACTAGCTCTCTAGCTGGTGTAGGGACAGATGAGTGGTTGAAACTTCTCATTCTTAAGAAATCATGGACTCGGACAGGGATACATGGTGCCATTATGACAGAGTACCTTCGTGCTAACTGTGCCCCTACTGGGCTTATTGTGACCAATACTCCGCGCCTTTTTTTACAGGATAAGGTGTTTCTCAAAGATTGGTCTCTTATAGCGTGGCGTTGTACGCGGGACTGGTTGATTCTAATTATCAGTACTGCGAAGCACATAGCTGACAACGTCTTGATCGAAATCCACGTGCTTGAAGGCCAGATTAAAACTACCCTTACTAACTCGGTCTTTAAAAAGAATCTGGATGAAACTAACAAAGTTAACAAAGACTTGAAAGATTCCATCCTAGCCTCCAAAATCGAGAAATTCAAGAAAGATTTGGCCAAGTTTTCGTTTGAGAAGATTTATCCGTATACTCAAGAAAACTATGTCGCCCCCGACTATAACAGAAAGGGTAGGAAATATGGTTCCAACTATTCAACATCTGGTTCGAATGATTGGTCTAGCGACTCTGATACCACCGAACGCCCACCCGTGCAAAATCGAGGGAGAGGCAGACAGGGCTATAGACAGAATTGGCAAGGGAATCCCCATACACAATGGTGGAACCCGGCTCCGTGGCAATTCCCGAGTGTCCCATTCCATCCGCAAATGATGCCTTTTAACCCGCCTCCACAGATGTTTCAACAACAGCCTTTTTTAGGGCAGGGCCGAGGCAGAAACAGAGGCAGAAGGAGAGGACAACAGGGGCAAACACGAGTACACTGGAGTCCGCCGTCATCTCCGCGGAGTCTACGCAGCATGACAAAGGGGCCTCAAACAGCAGGACCCAGCAGCAGCTGATAGTTAATTTGAGCTCTCATGTTCTGACCCCTTCTTAAGTAAATGTTCTTAACAAGGGGTTAGGTTTCGTACCTACCAACTCAGGCGACCCATTCACGATCCAGTGTGAATTAGCTACATTCTTTCGGAAGATTAGATTATGGTTTTTCTTCCAAGACAAAACTGTTGATAACGCTACTCCAGTGGATCAGATTGTAGACAGTGGGTTACACATTAAATCCACCTTCTTACCACCAGAAAATTCGATACCTCCACTTGTATTGGCATTTGAGACAGCGGTTTCTCTTGAGGTTTCGAAGCTAGACATGGGTTCCAATAGCTACTATCATAGTCTTTCTAATATTGACAAAAAGGCTATCGACTCCCTGTCCAGAAACCCGGCTATTACTATTAAGCCTGCCGATAAAGGTGGTGCTATTGTCATTCTCAATACCACAGATTATCGCGAGGAAGGCCTGCGGCAACTCAACAATGTCAGTTTTTATAAACTGTTGAGTTCTGATCCCACGGCGAGACTCCAAAAAGAGATTGGTGAACTGGTGTCCGAAGCAAAATTGGAAGGATGGATTTCTAGTCATGAGGCCGACTACTTGGTGACTACTCACCCTGTGACTCCTTATTTTTATACATTGCCTAAAGTGCACAAGGTGCAACGTCCTCCTCCAGGAAGACTTATTATCTCGGGCATCGGTTCACTTTTAGAACCCTTGTCATCTTTTGTAGATGTGTTTTTGAGACCCCTGGTAAAAACGATGCCCACGTTTTTACAAGACACTAAGGATGTCTTGAACATGCTACCTGGTATCGATTTCAACATTGAGACCGACTATCTAGTTAGCTTCGATGTAGAATCGCTGTATACTTGTATCCCCCAGGGTGACACACTTGAAGCGATCAGATCGCTATTGGATAACATCGTTGAGCCACTGAGTGCACCTGTTCCTTTCATAATGGAGTGTGCCAGGCTGGCCATGACGGAAAACATTTTTAAGTTTGAAGACCGTTTTTTCCTTCAGATCTCCGGTACTTCGATGGGCAGCGTTTTTGCCCCCAGCCTGGCTAATCTCTACGTCCATCTGTTTGAGCAGAACCATGTGCTCACGCCAACCAATCCTTTTCTTGGCTCCATTAAAGTATGGAAACGTTACATCGATGACGTTTTGGTCATATGGAGAGGAGACGATGTCTCTCTAATGGCTTTTCACCACTGGCTTAATGACCAAAACGTCTTCCTTAACTTTACTGTGGAATTTAGTAAATTGGGATTGGCTTTTTTGGACCTGTGGATTTTTCCTTTAGATGGAGGCCTGGGTAGCGAATTGTACACCAAACCCATGGCAAGAAATTCTTTGCTGAAATTCGATAGCTTCCATCCTAAGGGACTAAGGACAGGTCTGCCATTTGGTCAGTTCCTTCGTTTGAGAAGGAATTGCTCTACTACCGAAGCTTTCACTAAACATGCCAATGTTCTTTCGCAGAATCTCAAATCTAGAAACTATCCATCGAGGTTAATTAAATAGTCTTATTAAAGGAGCAGTCAACAACAACCGGGATGCTCTTTTGGAAGTTTCTGTTCCTAAAGCACCACATGATAGATTGACATTTGTGAACACCTTTAGCACAGCTTCCAATCGAATTCAGAAAATTGTGCGGAAACATTGGCGAATTTTCAACACTGGCCATGTAAAACTGGCTTTCCCTCTGTTTTCGTACAAAAGGGGTAACAATTTGCGTGACACTATGGTCCACACTAGACCTCAGAGCACACCATTAGCTGTCGCCAATCCTCTATGGAATCTTCCACCAGTTCGGGGACACTTCCCCTGTGGCGGATGCGTGGTTTGTGCGCAGACAAGACATACTACTGAGGTCAACATTGGTCTATCTAAACCATGGAAACAACTGCGCCACACTAATTGCAATAGTGAGAAGGTCGTGTACCTTATCACTTGCCCTTGTCAGAAACAATATGTGGGCATGACCATGAGAAAAATGAAACAACGCATCATGGAACATAAGAGCACTATTCGATGCAAGAAGGCATCAATGAGACTGACGAACCATTACCTGGAGTGTAATCACAGTCCTGATCAGATGTCCTGGACTGTACTTGAACAACCCTTCATCCCTACGCACGTTGCTGATGTGTCCAAATTTCTTTTTAATAAAGAGCAACGTTGGGTGTTCAAGTTACAAAGTGACCGTTGTGGTTTGAATGACTCCATACCATGGTCTTATCTGTAGTTGTTAACTTGCATTGAGATTCAGCTTGGGTTGATTTGGCGTGATGCTCTTTGGTGCATCTGCACATTGTGACTCTTCCTTAGCTCTTGATTAGCGTATAGCTAAGTGGTAGTGACTTCATGAGTCAGTCCAGTGTATGGTGTGCACTGTCTGTTGTAATTTGTTGTCCATGTTAACATCGTGATTAACACATACTGATGCTCCCCTACATATTACTGTTCTATCTGGGAGTTTTTTGCTTTATTCTGTTGTCCATGCTTACATCGTGACCGATACTAACTGCTTGGCTCTCTTACACGGTTAGTGTTGCCAGTGAACATTCAGTTGTGTTGGGCTGTGTATTGCCGGGCTCTCTACGAACCGGCCTGGGGCTTTAAGATTGGCTTACTACATTTCCCAGATTTTCTGGGCATTCTGCCATGTCATCATGTGCGGTCCCGTCTTTTGCCACGACGCGTCACGTCATGACGCTTTGTTGCGCGACCAGGCATACACAATGCTACTTTACCCCGGTGCTTTCCGTTCTCTGGTTGCCGCCGTCACCATCCAGGAAGGCGGCTCGGGGCAGCGACGGAGAGGTAAGAAACTCCGTGTCTAGGTACTTTGACCTACTGACCTTTGCTGGCTTTCTAATCATTGCCTGCTTTCGCACTGCTGTTTTTGGGCTGTCGTTAGTTTCCCACCACGACTGTTGGAGAGCTGCTCTAATGACTGTCGCTTGATGATATTGCTACATATACCGACAGTGTTGAAGTTTGCTTCTTTTAGTTCTATGGTGGTTGCCTCCTATTTTACATTGAGGTGATCTCCTTTCCAACTACCGCCCGATTCAGTGCTGAGAGTCCAATAGGCTCTTTTTGAACGAGAGTAACGCACCTTCATACACCTGATGAGTACGAATTAACATAGTTTTATCTATGAAGGGTACCTGTTCCTGACATTTAGGAAGATTATACGCTGACATCATTGATATTGAGGTGTTTTCTTTTCCAACCATCGCCCTAGCCTTTTTTTCAGTGCTGATAGTCTAAGAGGCTCTTTATGAACGAGAGCTACTTACCTTCACGCACTAGGTTAGTACTAATTACCCTAGTTTCATCCATGTAGGGCACATGTTCCTGACATTTAGGAAGATTTTATGCTGACATCATTGCTGAGCCATTTAAGGGTTAATCTCTTATACACTCCTCTTCCTTCCTATAGAGGGGCTTAACTTGAATCAGTTGAGAGGGCGATAAGCTTTGCTGCTTCTCGCATCTCTGTTGCATACATTGTTCACTATACTAGACCTTGTTTCTATTTCTTCTTTCACAGAGCGTTGCCTCACGCCCTGAGTTGCTACCAGGAGCGGCAGGCACAGTCCTGATTTAATTACGGGTAAGACTTACATTTAGCTGTCCGATGTTTTGATATGTGTTGGCTATAGACATGTTTGAAGCACATTTCCTAGTCATTAATTTCTTTTTTCATTCTTTGTGTTTTGTCTAATTAATACAGGCACGTACCCTCTTGACCAGTAGGATTTTAAATTTCTGTTATTGATCCTGTGGTACAAAGTTGGTTGTATCGTTCCACTTGCCCATATCTAGACATTAGCTCACGCCAGTGCTCACTTATGCACTAGCTTGCAGTTGCAGTAGTTTTGTAATTTGGTCCTGAAGAAAGCCTTGATCACAATTCTCTGATCGTGTTTGGCTGAAACATGTAGACCTTTTCCTGGTTTGTTGTAAGCGCGTTCGTTAATTTGTTCAGACCGTGCTACTACTCTGCTTTTAATATTGGCACAGGGATATTTTTAATTAAAGTCCTTTCTGTTCCTGTAGTCAATTTTACTTCACTTAGTTTCACACTGCACTATAGGGCCTCACCTAACCTAGGCTAGCCTCATAGATCTGTAGGAGATCTTGTTTTATCAGAGTAGTTTAAAAACATCCGTGAGCTCCTCCCTTAGATTCATTCTGGGAGTAGTAGCTCCTTAGCCAAACCAGGATGGTTAAGAGGAGATCCCATATGATGAAGCATGCCACCACAGTGGGTGATGGGATTACGTCCTCTTTATGAGGACTTCTTGACTAGGTTTTAGTTTATTCTTCATTCAGTGTCTGTGACTTTCACTGCATATCTGTTTGTTTTGTTTCTTTAGTTTTTTGCTTCTCCATACCCCTGGACTTCTGCGTATATATATTGTCAGTAGGGGGACTTGTCCAGGCTGGTCGTGTGTTCCCTCAGACCCCATCGCTTACTTGTTTTTTTTACATTTCATGAAGTGGCCTAAAAGGTAAACAAGTCAACAACAACCACACCAGACCTACTTGTCTGTGTAGTGGTGTGGTGTAGTGGTATGACTGACAGCGGTGCATCGGTTTAGTTACTTAATTTGGAAAATGCTATGTTGCTGTGTATGTGTGCTCAGTGCTGTCTGGCTCAAAATCCAAGCTAAGTAGAGGTTGGGGGGGCGCGGGCCTGCTCTATCCTGTTGTTGTTGTATGTTAATGCTGGAAACAGACTAGACATGATTTAGCCATGCCACCTCTGAAAGTGTTCTTGAGGCACTCCTCCTTAACTTATGCATTTTAACTTTACTTTTCTCCTTGATTTTTCAATATCCCTTTTGTTTTTCTATCTACACTTACAGGCCTGCCTTTACCCTGTGCTATACTGGGAAAAACAACTCACACTTACCTTACCAATCCACATCTGACAGGCAGGCAGTGGCACCCAAGATTGATTGACAGAGCATCAATGGAAGGAAGGACCAAGAGGAATGCAGAGATGCAACTCCCAATTTGACCATAACATTGTTATAGTATTATCTTTTCATTTGATTCATTTTTCTCTTCAATCATTACGACTGTGTGTGTTGTTGTTTATTATGTTTGCTTATATATTTGATCCCTACAGCTATTTTTTTATTTTCTTTGCATGCTTTAAAAGGAAGCCCAGTACAACAGAACATATAATTGGGTCTCTCTGGGGGCAGACAGGCAAGGCAATTGCATAATAATAATAATTAATAATATACTGCTACCCTCTACTACTAGTCTAGTACTACTCATCATAATCAAGTCATCATCATGCATGCATTTCCTTTTTCTCCCTTAACATATTTATGATGGTCATCTGCCAAGATTGTGTGATGTCCATGTGTAGCATTTGTCTTTGTCAAACTTTTCCCTCAAATACACCTTCCCAACCATTCATCAAACCCTAACTCTCTTCCCTCGGGATGTGTGATTTATATTGAGGTGTGACAAAATTAAATTTACACCAGCAATCGATCACACACTTGCTGGGGTGGATGTGGTGAAAAGCAACACTAACTCAAGGCAGGGCAAGGATCTTCTTCTGCTCTAAGTATATACTGGCAACATATAGATTAGATTGCCCAACCATGCTCAGTATTCGCCATTCAATTTCTTTTCCAGAGGAACATAATTAACCCATCATAATTATTAATTGCCTCATTGATTTATCATCCTTCCAGCACTAAAGGTTACACTTGTCCACTTCTTAGGTCGAGTTAACTTCAGTTTGAAACTTATCCCAGGCTATCCCTGCCACCATTATGTTCTATTTTACTTCAGCATTGCTTATCATTCATCATCATGGTTTCTTGTTTGGCAGTCTTCTTCTCGTGTACTGTTCTTCTACTACTTGTTCCCTAGTCTCCCTCAGGTGACTGACTGTCTCATTTTCTTTTTTTGCAAATGCAACTGTCTACTACTGCTACCACCACACACCATGGCTCCTTAGGAAACCAAACCATCACCATGCAGCCATCGCTTCGCCTAAAAATCCATCACAGGTAAGAGAAGAAGTGTGGTGAGGGAGGCAATAATGTATATACTATGAAAGTTAAATAATTCACACACCCACATCCTTCCTGCTTGTATGTCCAAGTATTAAAAAAACAGGGGTACTACAGGACATGAACAGAATGAGGAGCATTCACAATACTTCCTATGATTCCAAATACTGAAATAGAATGTAGCTGTGGCCCAACATTATGTAGTCACCGATAGAGGTTTGTGGGTACTAGCTCTACAGCAAGGGTTGCTGCAGTCCATGAATGGAAAAAGTTAGAATGTGATCCAGTGATTAGGGACTGATGCATTTTCACAGACAAGGCCCAAATTAATTACCCAACAAGTCCCTTCAAGTTGGGTGAGTGAAATACCAAACTTACCAAAATCCAATTTGTATCATCGTCTCAGCATAGAATTTGTTGCAATGCAAACTTTATTTATGTTGACATGGTTTGGCAAATTAAGACCTGATTATTTTATACTTATTAAACAAGAATAAACACCTCTAATAAAGACAAACTCATTTGTATATTTATAGTGCTTTATCTAAATAATGTGAAATGCTCATCAGTACCAAATACAGTATGAATCATAGACCATCATGAGAAACAAAATAGAGAAATGACAAAAGAACATCTCAATTCAAATGCATGAGTGAGTGGATAGGAGTAAAGATAAAAGGTTCAGAGAAAAAATACATTTGCAAATGATTATGCAAATTCACTTTTCTGTCTATACTTACCCAATAGGAAATAAGAAAACTACTCTCTGGCCAAAAGAGCAGTAAGGCTCTTCAAAAAGATTTGAAGAGGCAAAGTCTAAGTCAGGAATGAGCAGACAGGAACAGCCAGCTCAAGAATAGGAGACAGCAACACGGGCCTCTCCTCACGCAGGTATAAATCACGCAACTCTCCCCACAACTCTCTCCTCACAAAATCTCTCCTTACAAAAAAACTCCTAATCCCTCCCACCGGCAGGCTCAATTACACCCTAAAATCCTAATCACCAACCCAAATTTGTGTCAGAACAGACAATTTCTCTTCATTCTATTGGTTAAAGAAGGGGGTGTACTGTCACACCACTCTCGTCATGTCAATTTAGCTCAGGGACTTCATTGTTCGTTTATTTATCTTATCAACTTCCAGCCCAGGAAATACAAATTCGAGTCACTGTCATAATTCACATTTTCTCCATCCCGATCATGTAACAATTTTCGTGCCACATTTGTCCATTTGCGCTGCTTGTGAAGGATGTGTTCCTTCTCACGAAGATTATTTTGTTTCTTCATGCAAACTCTTGGCAGGCACATAGGACTCGTGATGGACAACTGTCTTCCACCTTCTCCTTCTCACTCAGAATTAAACCGCATTTCTTTCTTTCATTAACCCAAACGTTTCCTGCAGAGCAGAAAACATACTTCTACAGAAAACAAACACAGTCATTATTAATTATTTATAAAGCTTTCCATTACGCACCCACCCTGTGTTGCATCTACTCATGTGTAACCCAAGTTAATATTATTTTCCTAGCAGACATTAATAAATGTATTAAGCAGTATTAGTCCTTTTTACTTTACATTAGTTAAAAGCATTTGCGGCCTACTCCAGTGCTTTTAGTTCACGCTTGCGCAGTAGCATTTTCCCTCATGTTAGGCCCTTTTCCGCATAGGTTTTCCCCAAAAGCACACGGTTAATGAGTGTTTCTGAGGGTTCAATTTGAGCAGGTTTCTTTTCGCGAAAACCCTGCTCCATCAAATGTATGTCCTTGTATTCCGATAGTGGAGGTCCTACAGTCCAGAAAGTAGAGATATACCATGGCAGAGATGTCTATGTGCATCTCAGTAATGTACACTATTGAAAAAAGCAAACGCCCTTTGGGTTACTTTTGAAGCATACAGATCCACACTCCTGTCATGCCTGTTCAATCAAATCACCAAAAGTTGAATAGAAACCAACAGATTACCATACAAAATGTTTATATTATTCCATACATTAAAAAGCAATTCATATAGAAAACAAGGGAGAATCTCACAAAAAATAAAGTCTCCTAGACCAAATGGGTCTGAAGTCACACATCAAGTAAAATTAAAAATATTCTAATCACTGGTTCAACACTTAAACAATTCTTTTGCTTCAGGTGGAACCGGTGTAGCTTGTGTGACTTCTAAACACAAAGCGACGCGTTTCGGTGGTATAATCTGGTAAACCACCTTCTTCAGGCTTACAAATTTATTATAGTTTCTCCCAACACATTCATCCACTATAATAAATGGGATATTGGGGGAATCTCTGTTCTCCCCAATGGAGTCTTCTCTTATATGAGTCTCCAATTATCAAAACGGATTGTTTTCTATATGAATTGTATTTTAATGTATGGAATACATGAAGATTGACATGTTTTTAGAACAATAATTATGTGATATATTTCCTGAAACTTTTTTTTAAAAAGGTGTTGATATAATAAAAACATTTTGTATGGTAATCTTTTGGTGTCTATTCATCTTTTGGTGATTTGATTGAACAAGCATGAAAGGAGTGTGGATGTGTATGTTTTAAAAGTAACCCAAAGGGAGTTTGCTTTTTTAAATAGTGTCTATTTCTGGTGTCCCTTCCCTTTGGCAGAGAAGGAACCCCCTCTCTACATTTTGTTGCATCTCAGTAATCTAACATGAACAAGAGAATAGATTGTTAAGATTGTGGCATGTTGACACTCGTGTGTGTGTGAATGAGGAATGGAATAATAATAGATCTTCAGGATGGACCACGGTGTATAGAGTATATTAGACTGTGTGCTGCAAGCCAGGTACAAAGGATTGATGTACATTTGTAAAGCTGACTATGGCTCATAGAACCGGAATGACACAAGTGGGGCAGACCAAGAGGTATTTAGGTGCACTGGCAGAGGTGTCTTTGTGACGTCCTCAGTACTCTAATTGAAAGGGGGTGCAGGTCAGGATTGATAATGCGGAGGAAGAGCTTAGTGTCAGCTTTATGGCAAAAGAGAGTCCCTCATGAACTGAGAAGCCTTGGTGAGTTTCATATACTATCAGATAGGAAAAAAAATCTTAATCGTACATTGTTCATCAGATTTTACAATGACCTTCAAAACACAAGCAATGAAAACAACAAGAAAAACAACTTCATTTGTTCATTTGACTGAAGATGTTCATGAAAAATTATTAAGACTTTCCTATTGTTTCCTGAAATGTATGCCCTTTAGGTGATTTAGCATGGCACCAGCATAAATAACGTTTCTTACCAGTTTGTGGGATTCAGTTAACTGTACGCCTCAGTAGATGCTGGCTCAGTGGATTAGTAACTGGATACATTTCCCTTATTTTAGAAAAACTAGATTGTTCAGTGGATTGACACACTGAGAGGGTCAGTTAGATTTGAACACCACTGTTTCTAACTTCAGCAGGTCTGGCAATGCAGATCAGTATTCCTGATCCGTATTCTTTGACTAAGCTCTCACAGAAGTTGACGAGATCACTGGAATATGAAATCGGCAATCTTTGTGTCTTTCAATTGCACCCATTGTGAGAGTCTCTCACGATTTGCTGCTGTGGAAAATTGAAGAAACAAAGAGACAACAAAGGAATCATTTCACAACTGTCTCGTAGATTCACAAAGCAACCTGATCAATATTAATTGAATCCAGAAAGTGAAAAAGATACTTCAACACTTGGGCGTATATACACGAGGAATATATATATATATATTTTGTTATCACAGGTACTTAGTGCAGCAAAAAAAAAACGAAATTAATAAAATAAGAGGTCTAAAAATTCCCAGCATTCAACAGACGTCCCATAAAAGTCCAAGATCATAAAATCTCTCAACGGGGACACTGGTAATGTTGATGCACTCTTGTTATTTGGTAACTGATAGATGAGAAAGTTACTTATGTGTTGACAAGAACAAAATTGACTTTACAGAAGCAAGTAGTGGATAGATGTTGAAGTTTCGGTCTCTGATATAGTTAATATGCAAGACCATCCTCAGCACAATTTTTAGAAATACAACATCCTGTAGTTTTGATGTTTCCAGAATACTATTAAAAAATTGTGGAATGTTTTGCAGATATTAAGCATCAAACTCCTTTGTTGGATGTTTACATAGATTGTGATATTTAAGCTTAGTTCTGAAATTCAGAACACTAACTTCTAGTCCCCCAGCTTTGTCACTTGGTACTGATGTAAATCCTCTGCTGTGGAAAATTGGGTATTATGGCATGCCCTGAGGTATTAAAGTTTCCGCAACACCCCTTTTAGAACAACTTTTAAAACCTGTTCATTAAAATATATTTTTTGACCCAATTAAAAATAAAACATTCTTGCTGATGAGAGCCCTTACCTAAATCCTCTGTATATGATCTGGAATTCTGCAGTCACTCAATGCAACATAAAGATGGTATTTATGACCCACCTGTTTTAACAGTCACCACTGCTTGTTACTCGTTGGTGACACAATTACAGGCAATTGCAGTCTAGATGAAAGGATGGAGATACATTAAAATAGTGAAATACTTCAGTGGTATGAATACTATAGGTATATTATTAACCTATCTTGGAAATTAATGGCAAAGGGGATGGTGCTTCTCTCCACATATTTAAAATCATAAGGTGAATACAGCCACTCTTCTGTTTACCTTAAAAAGAAACATCTTGGTGAGCTTGCTCAAAAGATGTATATAAATACCGCCCACCCACATACAGTCCTTTGAAAAAAGTGAAATTTTGTTATCATGCAAGGTGTTGTGTTATGATTCAGTATTCACAGAAGGTTGCTGGAGAGAAGAGTAGTGAAGATGTGAATGCACATGTGAGGTGAATTGAGAATGGTGTTGGTGTTCAGTGCGCCAAATTAGACCAGCAATGAGATGGATCAGTCTTCAGGCATGTAGGAAATTGTGCAATATTTTGAGAAATGTCATACAATCCCATGAAAATGTCACAAAAGTATTCTTTCAGAGCAAAATATGGTTTGCATAGGGATGCACTACAGTAGTGACAAACCCATAACATTCTTGTTCTTTAGTGTAGGGATATGATACTAACAAATTGCTGACAAGTATCATCCATGTGGCCCTAACCACAAGTTGTTAAGACCTCATAGAGGTTGTGGGCCCTGGTTGCATCTGGCTAGAGGAATTGTTTCCTTGCAGCAAACTTGTGACCCTACCTAAAATTAACAGCCGCGTCCCAGTATGATGTTATGGATTTGTCGCCTATAGTGCCTCCCTCCTGCTGATACATTAGGGCCAGTGGTAAAAGTGAGGGGGGATCTGAGGGGCACGATGTGCCCATACATTTTCTAATTGAGGAAGCAGTTCCTCTACTTTTTGTGAAAAGACAACCACCCTGGGAGAGTTAATTCTGACAGTTAAAATTCTTCAGCTGAAGCTAAAGGCAGAGAGTCTCCTGTGCTGTGAAAGTAAGGCAAGTGGCAGACAGCTAAACAAGCCTCTTGCCAGGGTGCCTGCTTGCCTGACAGAAATTTAAATGTGTGCAGCTAGTCAATCTGCAAATGTGAACGGTTACTGGAAGCCGGTATTGGCTTTAACAGAGGGAATCACTCAAAGTTTCCTGATGACACAGATATATTCTTTTTGAGTGGTATTGCAAGGATGTTACCAGCTGAGCTGTGAAGTGTATGCTTTTAATGGACAGTTATTAAAATATTTAGACTATGTACGGTCTGGGTCTTACTAAAATCTATATTTTGGAAGTACTTTATCTTAAACCTTTTTGCGCATTTTGTAGCAGCCTACCTTATACTGTGTGTAATGCAAGTTTAAGATAATGATTTACATATCCCCAGTGCTTTCTGTCACAGACAGGGAGGGCCCTTGTTACACTAAAGATACACAAGTCACTATTCTCCACAGCATCAACCAAGATTCAGTTCCGTGGCTGTCTGGTTACAGACACAGACCTCTGAAGTGTTTTAACTCATTGAGGTTTCAGAATGTAAGATAGTGTAGTTCTCACTGATTAACTTACCCTACATTTATTTGTAATTTAAGGTGTGCCTTATTTTATATGTAGTTAACTGACAGTGAAAGACCAAAAAAACTTGCAGAATATATATATGTTTTTTTGCTACACCTTTGAACCCCCAAGCTCACTCACCCGCCCCCTATGCAAACAGCATCACAGATCCCATACTTTCTATAATGCCTTTTGACCACTGATTTGGGCTATTTACTGGCCCTAAGTAATGCCACGGACCCTTTGGGGCCATTGACAGCAAGAAACATGTCTACTGTTTTGGGACTGTAAGGAGGATTATGTCTGGAGAGTCCAGCTGTTTTTAACCTTCCCGTGGGACCTACTTGCTGAATAAACTAGTATCATGGGTTTCCATAGGTAATATAACATCTCACAGTTCGCACTGGCCCAATCCATAATCATTACGTCCTCTGCACACAAGAGATGATCTTACAGTGGCGGAGTTCACCTACCCTCTGGATAGAGAAGTAAGTATAAAAAAGATCTCTGCAAAGAGCTCTCTAAAGGATGTCCGTTGGATATTGCGCCCCCCACCCGACAAAGAATGGGACCAGATGATGAAGCATGCCACCTAGGTGAGTGAGGGTCTCTGTATCCTAAAAAAGGATACCCCCTAATGTAGGACTATCCCAGCATGTTATTATGGTTTTGATTTATAGAAACTTTCAGACAAGCACACAATGATTTGTAATATCACACTTAATGCTGGTGTTTCTCTTCTAGAAAGGATGTGTGATAGACCATCCAACCTCTCCTACCCTGCTCCCCTTTATTTACATTAGTGGCTGGTAAATTGGCCTGACAAAATATCCTAACTTCTTTGGTTTCTATTTCCACTGCATCTCACAATGTCAGTTGGAAAGGGTTTGAATAAATCCCAGGGTCTCTGGAGAACATCTGTTGACAAGCTGAAGGATCTGTGGGCTAGCAGGCCGCATTCCTGTGTGTAGCTCCCCCCCGACTCCAGGGATGCATAGGAATGGTTTAGCGCAGCAGGCTGAGAAGGACTTGTCCTGACCCAAACATCCTTCAGCAGCATAGGAGCAGCTTGAAAGGGACCCATCCCTCGAGTGAAAAACGCCACCAGCAGCAGGTTGGGCCTCTTTGAAGGCCATAATAGACAGCTCCACAGACCAAACAGCAAGCTCCTCTATGCCCTTGCTACTTCTTAGTGACTGTCAATTCCTCTACAACTCATCCCTGCCCTGAGGTGAGCAGAGGGGGCAGTATAACTCCACTCAATGAGCATTGTGTTTACCTTTGCAAGCACCCACTCCTCTCTGGCTGGTCATTCTCTAGTCCTAGTGTACTAGGTGTGGCGCTAAGAAAAACTTTCCTGTTGCTGGGCTTTGCTGCGTGGTTCCCCTCCCTGTGTTCCCCTATTGCTGGGTTGTGTTTTCCCCCAGCGAGTGTCTCCCTGTGGCCGGGCTTTGCTCCGCCGACCGCTGACACTGGACACTGGACTTCATTTCCCAGCAGCCCCGCTGCTACCGAGGACTCCCACGACGCTGGTAACGAGCGCCAGGAGGCGAATAAAGAGCGGGGCTGGGCCAGCCCCTTGATATTTTCTAGTAGGACTGAGGACATACAACCATCGCTAAGTGAGCAGTAGTGATTATCTATGTTTGCCTAGTTCTCTAGTGATTGTATTGCATCAACTAACGTGTGACTATAGTGTGGTAGGACATTCGTTTGTGCGATAGTAACTACTAATCTGCTACATGGCCAAACCCATTGTTAATCTCAAAGGGGGGGTGGGGCTGGGGGGGCTGGGACCTTGGACGCCTATCTTAAATGGGCAGAAACAGCTGTGGCCAAGGAGATAGAACTTGTAGAGAGGAGGTTATCACTTGATCCATTTGGTCACAACTCGATTCACATACCAACAATAGAATCAACAGGAGGTATCCAGGTTCCCATCGAATTCCTACAAAGTCCAATTACACTTTCTAATGATGTTTCAACATCTGTGACACACGCAACAAATATTTCCTGTCCACCTATTCCTATACCCCCTCCCTCCCCTCCCAACACACGCACTAGGCAGTCACGGGTTGAGCTTGACACCAGAGCCAAATATCTGCTGGGGAAGCGGAAGGTGAATAGTGCCGCAAAGGGTAGCAGGCCAAATGTTAAACAAGCTAGGAAAAAGAATTCCTCACTTGGCCTGGGTTGCCAAACAGACAGCCAAACGACTCAGGCAAATCACCCTAAGACCTACGAAGGGGGTAATATAACAACATCTGTAATAGATAACCCCATGGAGGGTAACAAACTGTCAGAATTTATAGAGAATTTGGAGGAGCGCCTTAAGGCACTCATTAACCCCATGATGGAAAAACTAGATTCAATTGATTGTAGATTAAAAGCCCTAGAAAGACACGTATCAAACCAACAGGGGTCTACGATTGGGATCAAACCGATAGAAGCATGTTCCGCTAGTCCCCCTATCCCATATACCAACAGCCACTAGCTTAGCTATTGGCTCGAGTGAACCCAGAGAACCTGCAGTTGCCCAGACGACACAATTATTAAACATCTTAACTTCAGCCACTGGAGCTAAGCTTGGTTGTGGAGGCTCCAGGGGTAGCTTACATCATATAGACCATATTCCCCAAAAAGAAACAAGACTCCATCTTCCACCAGAGGCGTGCCCATATTCCATTATTTTGGCTAATGTCCCTAAAACACTGGATGGCAAAGAGGAACACTGGTCTACACTAAAAAATAAAGCACTCCATTTTTTGAACAACAGAACAGTGTTAGGTGAACATCTCTTTAACAATTTTAAGATGGTAAGAAGGGTGGACTGGGTGGGAAAGACCAGGAAGGGTATGGAGGGAAATTGTGTTGTTGTGAATTTTGCCTCCCCCCAATTGGTAGATCACGTTCTGAGGCAGGCAGGATCACTGAGGATACATCGAGATCGTATCAATATACTACCATTGGGGTATTTTTATCCACCCAGCATAACTACCGCCACTAGAAGGAGAGACCATGCCCCTCGGGCTGACCCGTATATTAGTTTTACACCAGTAAGTAACAGATTTGAGGCTCTGAGTTCACTAGACATTAATGACTGACTCTTATATGGACAAGATCAGGACCCACGAGGAACCAATATGGTTAACCCCCATAGAGCGAATTTCGCTTCTGGAATAGACCCGCACGAAATAATTCCCCCTGCATTAATAGATACAGCCCAGACAAGTGGACTAACCAATATCAATAGTCAAAGTGCAAGAAGTTTTTCAACTAGGGGGGAAAGCCAGTGGAGGCCAACAGGATGCTGAATTACATAGTACCCAAAATCAGGATGATGGCTCTGTTTTTTCATCACTAGTCTCCTGGAATGTGGCAGGGTTCAGAAACAAGGTAGTGTCATCAGATTGGACAAATTTTCTTGATAGGAAGGATATCATGCTATTCCAGGAAACCTGGTTGAATACTTTAGAATATAGACCAGGTTACCTTAGCTTTTATGTATTCCTAGCCTCCGTGGAAGAGCAAAGGGGGGACTTCTAACATGGGTCAGACAAGGTAGTAGGTATAACGTAACTCAACTGGACTAAAAAAGTAATGACATACTACTAATTCATGTTCAGCATCCTGGATCAAAGGACCTTTTTGTTTTTAATGTTTATGCTAGAGGGATGCCAGGGGGTAAGCCTTCAAATACTGTCGAGGAACTAGATGTACTAGATGTACTCCTCGACACATATTGTAAACAAGGTAATATCATAATATCATAGTAGCGGGTGATTTTAACTGCTGTTTTGAACCTCTAGACAGCAACGATATTGATCTTACCCTAGAAGAAGATTGTACATGGAATATTCCCCAGCTGACACTTCTGCCTAGTAAAAAATGGAAAGAGGCCGCACTTCAGTTTAAGGTTCTTTGTATCGGACAAGGGCTACGTGCAAATAATGCTAGATCTGCGTCCGATAAACATGGGGCTTTTACGTTTAACAACGGCTTACGAAAAAGCCGTATCGACAATATACTTACTAATAAAGAGTACTGGCCCAGTATCAAGGATATGTTAGTAGTGGAAAGGGTCGAAAGCGATCATGACCCCCTACTTCTATCGTTTAAATTATTCAAATCTAATCGTCAGGAGGTCTCTCCCGTGAAGGTCGATATTGTCCAATCAAATGACACTAGGCGTATCAAATGGGCAAACTGCATAAGGAATGAGCGACAGATTTTAACTATAAGGAATTTGACCACTACGGCGACAATTGCCCTACAAAATTGCATCACACAAGAGGAGGTCATCGCAAATGTAAATACGATCCACACCAATTCTTTTAACCAACTCAGGGTTTTCTTTACGTGACAGACTCATATAAAATCTAATAGGCCACTTAGAAAGGAGGATCAATGGTATGGGAAATCATGTAGGGCTGCATACCAGGCCTTGACTGAGGCAGTAAAAACAAAAGATAGAAACCGTGTTAAGAGTGCCCGTGCTGCTTATAAAAAAGCTCAATATGATGCTACACGCGCCTGGGACCAAGATTATTGGAGGGACCTCCATTCTGCTAGTAAAGAACGAACAATGTGTACCTTCTGGGATATGGTTAAGTGGGGCAGGGGGATAAAAAGGGAAGAACCAATAAACTACGTCCCGCCTAACCTCTGGGTCTCGCACTATGCGTCCCAGTTTGCACTTTTTGAAATTGATGGCGAGACAAGTAAAGATTCTATCTCCCCTATCAAGGATATAATTCCCCTAAAGTTTGAGCTAACTGAGGTGCGTAAGGCACTGAATTCCATCCCCAGAGGTAGAGCACCAGGTCTGAACTCGGTCCCAGCTGACTTGTTTACGCACGATAAGGAACTTTGGGCACCATACATTCAATGTCTAGCCAATGGTATCGCCAATGGATCACCTATACCAAACACCTGGAAGGGCGCCCAGATCATACCGATCTATAAAAAGGGAGAGCGCTCAGATCCAGGAAATTATAGGCCCATAAGCTTGATAGACTGCATACAGAAGGTGGTTGCTAGGCTTGTCCTGCAGAGAATTCAAGGGTGGATTGAGGAAGAGGAAGTACTGTCACCACTCCAGGCAGGATTTCGCAGTCACACAAGTACCATAGACCAAGTTTTTAGGTTCCTGTTAATATATTGGCCAGTGGTTTTGTTGGGGGAGGGTATGTTATTTGCGGCTTTTGTTGATCTTAAATCAGCGTTTGACTTGGTTCCACAAGCAAAAATGTGGGCAGTTTTTAAAGATCCATGTATGGCAATTGACATCCTGACCTTTTTAATGAAACTTCCATGAGGATAACTTCGCCCAAGTTAGGTGGAACCAATCGGGTAGTGTAACAGATAAATTCCCAATTGCCAGGGGAGTACGCCAAGGGTGCGTACTAGCCCCGACCCTTTTCTCTTTATACATCAACAGAGTGATCAACTATTTTAAGCAACATCCTACCGACGCTCCCAAGCTGGATGGCAAGTTGATCCCCCTGTTGATGTTTGCAGATGACACTTTATTAATCTCAAAGACCCAACAGGGTTTACAAAAGGCCATCAACGTGTTTGAGGTTTTCTGCAAAGACCATGGGCTTATAGTAAGTTCATGGTTTTACATAAGTCTAAACATATAAGAGGAAATGTGCAAATGAATGGGGTCAAATTAGAGCAGACTAAGGTTTTTTCGTACCTGGGTATAACCCTTGCATCAAAGCTAGATTGGAAACCGCACACTACCCAGTTGATTATAAAGCACGCACAGTTAACTGGGGCATTAATAAAAGAGCTCCACTCCTCATATACCAGGCCAATGATACCAGTTTTTTCGTACCTGGGTATAACCCTTGCATCAAAGCTAGATTGGAAACCGCACACTACCCAGTTGATTATAAAGCACGCACAGTTAACTGGGGCATTAATAAAAGAGCTCCACTCCTCATATACCAGGCCAATGATACCAGCACTAAAAATATATGACGAAAAGATAGGATCGGCAATTCTTTACGGGGCAGAATTGTGGGGATTCAGTAACCTCACCCCGATGACTAGGGCCCAAAATAAGTTTTTACGTGTAATTAAAGGTCTTCCCGTATCTACTCCGCTGATTCCCCTCTTTTATGACTTAGGCGTCCAACGTCTAGAGGATATTGCCCGATATAGACCTGTGGCATACTGGAGGAGACTCTGAGTTACCCCAGAACTCTCACATTATGCTCGAGCTTTTCTATACGTCAGAGGAGTTGATAAGGCGCAAAACATTTCATGGATGCGGGAGGTCAAGGTACTTTACTCTGCCATGGACCTAGCCAGTTTATGGGAAGACCCAATAGCACATATCTTTCCCCCTAGGAAAACCTTAAAAGATCTATACTGGCGTGTGGTCTTAGCAAAAAGATTTGGTGCATGCATTGGTCCGTCACTAACTGCGGATTTTATGGAACTTAAAGACTCACCTGTGTTTGAAAGCTACTGGGACTGTGTTACAGTTGTGGAGGACAGAAAGAGATACCACCAATTTAGGGTGGGCACACTTCCTATTAACTCCTTCGTTGCTAAATGGAGAGAAGGCCTTGACCCTGGCTGTCCCTTCTGTCCTACACAACGGGAAAGTATTGCGCATATTTTATTTATCTGTCCGGAGTATAAAGTTCCCAGGCGATCTTGGCTTAAACCTATTTGTCTTCAATTGGGCTTTCGGACAGGTGGTGAGGCCTTGCGGTGTCTCAAAACTAATACCTCCCAACCTGTGATTATAGCTGTTGCAAAATTTCTTCATTGGATGTGGATAATTCGTGCACGTAAATTACGTCTTTTGTGAATACCTTAGTTATTTTTGTATAAAACTCTTTTTATATTATAAGCTTTTTAAATATTGTATATGTTTTATCAACAATGAGATGTGTATTTATAACTGTAGATGATATGTACGTTACACTCTATGATGGATCTAAATTTTTTCTCTCTTTTTAAAATTGTTATAATATTTTAATGATGTCTTTTGCGCATGCGCATTTGTGAGGAAGAAGTTGGCGAGAGAAGAAAGAGGGAGCCCCAGGACGCCGCAGCTCAAGTAAGTTATTTAAATTACTTTAAGCTTGTTTTTTAAAGTTTAGGATCATTCTCACTGCATTTTAAAAGCGGGTGGGAGGGAGGCGGGTGGTGGGCAACTCACTCCGCCGTGGGTGTGCGTAGCCTGCCTGCCCTACGCCTACTTCGCGAATCGCGAAGTAGGCAAAACTACGCACACTCTGCGGCCGGAGCGTAGCACTGCGCCCAGGCTTAGAAAATACCCTTGTATATAATAGCATTTTTATGTGTTATTTACTATCTATTTTACTGTAGTATGTTTTATTTGAGATGTTTGGTCATTCTTTTAGTTAGGGTGTTTTGTAAATAACTGTATATTTTATTTTCTATCCAATGCAACACCACAAATGATGGCATCACTCATTTTTTTTTTAATTGTAATAATGTGTATATTAAATGTTTGTGTTGTGTTATGTCATGTTATAGGAGTGGGATGTTGGGTTTTTAGGGGAAAATGGTGGGGAGGTTTTCAAAACCAACACCAACATACAGACACATACAAACATTTACACAGTGTAGTCACTAGTCTGCAGTAAGATACATTTAATGGCTCACTTATAGAGTCAGTTACGCACCAAAGAAAATCATACATTTACACACTTGTACACCCACTCATTCTTCAACAGGCCTTTCCCTATATAAATTAAACATATTAAAATTGTTCAGAAACACATACTCAATGGATGATGTCATCAGTGATGTCATCAGTGATGTCATTTGAGATGTCATCAGTGATGTCATGAGTGATGTCACTGACCATGTCATGAGTGATGTAATATGTGACGTCATCAGCAGTGGATTGCGGGCGCACGAGTTATAGTTAGCTGAACTAACTATAACGGGGGAATTTCATTGGTTTTTTACGAGTGAAATGTCCAGCTAACTATAACATGTGTGAAACCTATGGTTTTTTCAGTGAATTTGCAAGGTTTTTTAAATGCTAATTCCTAACTATAACGTGTGTGAAACCTATGGTTTTTTCAGTGAATTTGCAAGGTTTTTTAAATGCTAATTCCTAACTATAATGTGTGTGAACTTAAGTGAATTTGCATGGTTTTTTAAATGCTAATTTATGAATGTATTATTATATTTTTTAATTATTTATTTTAAAATATGCTACCTATGTATATAATTATAGATTTACTATATCCTGCAATATGGAATGGCTCAGCTTTTTTTTGTTTAATTTTAGATATAGTTGAACAGCATAGTTAATAACTTCTATAAACCTCTAAACATTTTTTTTTTTTAAAGGGTTTTTGACCCGCGTACGGTATGCGTACGGTACGGTACACGTACGGTGCGCTCATGTGGCTTGCATGCGTACGTGCTCCGTGTGCGCATGCATACGTGATTTACGTGCGCATGTGTACTTCGTGTGTGATGCGTACGTGCGTGCTCCCTATGCCCATGCGCGCGTGCTTCTTTCGCGCATGCGCGCGTGCTCCGTACGCGCGTGCTCCGTACGCGCATGTGTGCGTGGTCCGTACGCGCATGCGCACGTGGTCTGTACGCGCATGCGCGCGTCCTACGTACGTGCATGCGTGCTCGTACTGTGCGCGCACCGTGCGCGCACGGTAAGTCATGTGATCAAGAAACAGCACTTTTCATTGGTTTATAGTAGTTTCAGTTCCAGAAACTTCCAACACCACACCCACTCCCCTCATTATTTCTTCTGATTCCCTGGGAGAAGGAGCTGAACTGATTTTGTGATACAATGGCAGAGCAGCAGCCATCTTCTGGGAGTGAGCAGGAGACCCTTGTGAAATAGAGACAGAGGAAACAGAAAGATTCTTTTATTTGTCAATTTCTTAGATTTCCAGAGGGGCAGAAGAAAGTGAATGCTCCCAAAGTAACCTGCACTCTTTGTGATCGTGTCTTATCAAAAGGAGATCCTAAAAAGAAGTTCTCTTTTAGTATCCTCACTATGATCAGGCACGTTAGGGATGTACATCCTGTGGCTTATGCTCGAGCTGCTAGAGAAAACCCTCCAGCAGCTCAGCCGAGCACATCCGCAGCAGCTCAGCCGAGTACATCATCGGCAGCTCAGCCGAGCACTTCATCTGCGGTGGCAGCTTCACCTTCTTCTGCTCCTCTGGATATACACCCTCTGTTTAAATTAACACAACGGCTCTTTTTAGAGCCACCTAAAATCTAAACACTTTTATTTTTTTTTCAATCTTTTTTTTTTAGTTTTTTTTCCCGCGGTACGCGCACCCCTGGATTTTTTAATAAAAAATAAAATGTTTTTTTCACCCTTCAAGGTCCTTCAGGGACCTCCTGTCAAAAGGTAGGGGGTCAGGAACTCTGTACCCTGTCCCCTTTTCACGTTCTCCACCTTTTTTTAAAATGGAAACACACATTTCTTTTTTTTGCATATTTTAACCCTTTCCAAATGATTTCTACCCCCAATATGACTTCTGCCTGCTGGCATTGCATTAGATCATGTAACACTTGTGTGTGCAGAGACGTCAGAAGTTCAGCACATAATGTTTCTAATCGCAAGAGTGCTTGACTTTTCAAACCTAACAGCAAATCCAAAGTAATGTTGTGTGGGAACACATTTTTTTGAACCAATACAAAACATGCTTTTAAAAATGTAAACATACAGCCTAGTTTTTAGTGTTGAATGGTCTGAAACAGCCAATGAGTTATTTTCTTTAAAAGAAAAGTATATAAGCCTCCATTTTACAACTACCTATCTTTTCATTTTGTCATTCTATTGAAAGACACCTTCAGAGTGCATCCAGGTCTCCTCCTCACTCCCTGAAATACACTGCTGTTCTACCATTTTCAATTAAAATTGGTTGCTGCTCAGCTCCTTGTCCCAGGTAATAAGAAGAAATAGTGAGGGGAGTGGCTATGGTGTATGAAGATTCTGGAAGAGAAACTACTATGAACCAATGCTTCTGAGTGCATCCAGATGTCATCCTCACTCCCTGAAGTAGAGTGCTCTTCTGCCATTTACAACTAAAATTGATACCTGTTCTGCTCCTTGTCCCACGAATTAAGAAGAAATAGTGAGGGGATTGGCAAGGCATTTATAGAGTAGATGGTGTACATTTCACAGATGAAGGGAACAGAGTCTTCCTCTTGATCTTTACACTCTGCATCGATACTTACTTATAGGTACCAAAAAACACTCAATTAACACAATGGCTCTTTTTAGAGCCAACCAACATCCAAACACTTAAACTTTATTTTTAATTCTATTTTTTATACAATTTTTTTGTCGCATCTCTATGCTTCCCCTGCGCAGGCATACAAACTGCAGCCATGCGCCCGTGCAGGCTCCCTTGCACCATGGTACAAGGATGCCTGCGTGGTGGGGAGATTGATCTTGTGCAGGAAGGGACACCTTCCTGCACAAAAACAATCACAAGAGGCTTTATCCTCTTTCAATGCGTGCTGTAGAATGGAGGACGCACTAAAAGAGGAAAAAACGAGGAGAAATAAAAACATTTCTCCTCGTTGTGCCTCGCAACACCACCTCTAGGGTGGCGTAGCATTCACACGCATCTCCAGAGTTACGATTTCTCGTAAACCTGGAGATGTGTCTAGTTCTTTGTGTGTTGCGTAGGAACACCCACAACAACACCCATGGAACGCCCCTTCAATGCACAGTGCTGCGTGTGAAGTGGCTGTATTTATGTGGAGAGGAAAAGTCACGCAGGGTGGCTTTTCCTCTCCTGGTAAATATGAAGGAGCTCCCTGCGCCACCAGTACGTTATGAAAAGTGACGTAGTGGTGGCGCAGAGGCCTTGTTAATCTTCCCAAGATATGTTAAGCAAATTAAGGGTAAGACAGACAAAGGGAGAGAGACAGAAACAGAGACAGAGAGCAAGGAACTGAGAAGGAGTAAGGCAGTTAGAATGACGGAGACACATGGAGACAGGGAGAGATACATGGTTGAAAAAGTAGTGATGGAGGCAGTAAACCTAGTGGAGTAGTAGAGAAGGAGTGAGGGAGTTACAAAAGAGCAGTAAAGGAAGAAGACAGAGAGAAGGGGAATGAGAAAAGCAGAGTGAGGAGAAGAAAAGGGAGCATGAAAGTGAAGGGGTGAGAAATACAGATATTTCAAACTTACCTGACCAACAAAATAACTTAATTATAAATAAATGGGTTTTTTTAATTGCTAGAAAAATGGATTAAATTTCCTAAATTTTCTTTCTCGATCTGAAAAAAAAGAAAAAAAGTAGTAATATTTAACAATACATTTTAGAATACAGTACACATATTTTCATATTTAACAAAGTAATTTTTTGCCCTTTTTTTGCTGTTTTCAGAATATATTGAATTTCACTGCAAATTGTGAAATCAATTGCATTCATCACTTAACAGCGGGCAAAAAAAATAACAATCTGAAAGATTGTTTAAAAAAAGCCCTTAATCTCTCCTCAGTAAAACATACCTTGATAGAAATGTAACATATATATTAAAAATATCATCTAAGAACAATAACTATTTCCAATAAATAACGCCAGTAAATCTTGTTGCTTAAGCTCATACACCAAAATAATATCTGTCAAAGAAGTCCACAATAGAAATTTTTACCTTTCCATGAGGCCAAATGGTAATTTTTAAATTCTTTTTTGGTGAAATATCCAATGTTAATCCTATAAAATCGAAAAAATGGTTTCTTCAGATGCTGCAATTTATATCTAAAATATTGGTTTTAGAAATATTGAGTAGGAATTTGGTAATTCTGCAGGCAAACGTTGCTTGAAAATCAATTGAGAATCATTACACAGTGTCCAGCCTTTTTCACATTTTAGATACACTGTGTAATGACCAGAAGTTATAGAAAGTCCATCATGGAAAATTATTACAACTGCAACAAAAGTTTTTCCTGATATTGATAATTGATTTCCTGTAAACTTCTTTATTAAAGTGTCCAATTTTGTTCCATCAGCTCTACAACGTTGCATCATTAAAATTACATACTGTCCATATTTCTTTAAAAATAACGTTGATAACATTTCTGATTTACATTGAGAACATTCCATGTTGTGATTTGCATCTTTAACTAATTTACTAAAAGTCACTGATTTACTCTCTGGTAATGTTAAATATATGAACCTTTCAGAATCAACATTAGAGCTGCATGTGTTCAAACAGTTTTCACAACTATGTTCCCATTTATAAGAGAGACCAAACATATTTCTATTTCTACCCCTTCATCTTCCAGTACCATAAGCATATACATTAAGAATTCCTGTGCATCTTGCTGGACATTTTGAGTAAACTGTGTACATCCTGAACATACATCTGAAAGATTTCTAACATCAGAAGCACTTTCTATTTTAGTTTTATCATTACTCAGCTTCTCATAAAGAAAACTCAGCAGAGAATAGAATCTTTTTTCATGATTTAGTATTATCTGCTCTTGCAAACTTTAAAGATAAAATACAACATTCAGCACTACATTAGCGTAGCAGTTGACACCAGAGCTATTTTCAAAATGACAACCAACAACCTCTTCAACATTGTCCTTTTTCTTTTTGCTTGGAATCACATCACTCTCCTTTTGTTTTCTCTTCTGTACATCCTCATTACAGATATTCTCAAGTCTCCTTTTCCGACAAACAACACGTTTTTTCAAACACAGGATACTGACCTAAATGAGGAGTATAGCTTCTTCTTAATCTATTATATTCCTTTACACAGTTTGCATCAGCACTAACTTTTGACTCATCAAAGTCTATCATGAATAAACCAGATATTTTTTTCACGCGTGACAAAGCAACATATGCCATACCTTCTTTAAACACAGTAGATCCAATGTTTACAAAAGCACTATCTACAGTTAATGCTTGAGATTTGTGAATAGTTACAGCATATGCTAGAGAAAACGGAAACTTCTTCCTACGTACATATAAGTCTTTCACAAGCAAAAAACGAACTGAACAACAACTAATGTCTTTAACCTCTTCAATCTGATTAAATTTTATTTTTAAAAATTCAATTCCATCTTTTTTCTGGTAATTAACAAAACCCACAACTTTACCCATAGCTCCATTCACTAAACCTTTTTCTACATCCAAATTACGTCTTAAAATTACTCGACAGTTCATACATACATAAAGATTCTTTTCTAAACCAGCTGTTTTCGAAATGTTTTTCTCTAGAGAATCCAATTTAGTTGTCAATTTGCTTGTCAATATAATAGTTATTCCTTCATGCTGTATTTTACCCACAGCTTCCAGTTTTACAATCTCTTCATTTTCCAATTTCAAAAGTTCTTGATTGAATATAGAGCATTCATGTAGTGTTGGCATTAAGCAGATTACAGTATTTTTTCCAGCAATTTTCTTGTATATTTTCTCTGAACTATTTGTTCTGTTGGAAACAAATTACATAGCAATCAACTCTGTAAAGCTTTTCTTCCATGTTCTGCGAGTAGTCCAATTCTGATATCTTTGAGAATACTTGCATAATCATCATCATTTGCTTGCCGCATATTGGTAATGAGTTCTTTGTACTGAAAGTATGTCCAAATATTCACATTACCTATACACCTAACGACTTTTTTGTGTCTTCATGTGTAAGAGTATGAAATATTGGTTGTCCTTTAACTGGTGTGAGCTGCAGTAGATCCCCAAAAACTATAACATGTTTTCCTCCAAATAGCACGTCATAGTTTGTCTTTAGAATTTGCTGCATTCTTAAATGCACAAAGGCAAGCATTAAGTTTGATTCCAAGCTTACCTCATCAATAATGAGAACTTTCATTTTTTTCAATACTCTTGAAACTTCAAAACATGCTTCTCCTGTTAGCTTGTGGTATTGTATTTTGTTCTCATGCTCTACTGGTAACATTAGCAAACGATGGAGGGTAATTCCTTTTATGTTATATGCTGCTAACCCAGTTGGAGCAGTGACAACACAAGACAAAGTTGAATCCGTTTTTTTCTGTAGGTAGCTTCTAATTACTTTAATCAAGAAACTTTTTCCGGTTCCAGCTTGTCCACTCACATACATTCTGATTGGTTCAAATAATGTGCATGAGTACACTTTATTTTCATGTAGTAATCCATGATCAATTTGTTTTGTGACTTCCTCATAAATTTGTTGTTGTTCATCATTCAGTTGCTGTTCCAAATTTGGTAGGTTTATTAAATCTTCCTGAGCTTGATTCATAGCTGTTTCCACTTCAGTCATGGCTATTGCAGCTTCATTTTCTACGATTGGTTGTCCTAGGGGATCTTGACTGAGTGTTCCAGAACTTTGACTGTCTTGAGAACTGTCTCTAGCTACTTCAGCTGCAATTGTCGCTTCTTGTTCAATTTCTTCATTTAACATTTGTACATAAGTTGTGAAAGTACTGCATTCTATGGTATCTTTGCATGCATTAAAGGAATCTTCATAGCTTTGAAAATGTCCAAGTAATTCATCCTCTGAGCGCCATGGTTTAAACAACTGTAAAAGTGCTAAGTGGTAAAATTCCTTCTTGTAAGTAGTGTCGCAACTCAGCTTCCTGTGATTAATCAAACTTCCTTTTGTTTGTATTACCAAACATCCTTCCTCACCAATGACTTTATATTTTCCATTGTTGATGTCTTCTGTGGCATTCCGTTTATAAATGTAGTTCTGCAGCACTTCATAGAGACACATGTTCTCAAGGTGATGACTTCTCTTTGGGTAATATGTGTCCAACATGTTTGTTTTTAAAATGTCTGTACTTTCAGGTTCGTACTCTGCTAAATATTCAATTTCCCGAATAGATTTCAGTACCCGATTTCGCATTCCTGCAAGGCCTAAACTTACCCAAATTATTCTTCTGGATTTGGAGTACAGACTTGCAGATGATAACCTATCTGAGCATTCGTATGACCCAATTTCTCGATGCGATAACATCTTTAAACTGAAACTGTATAGCTTTTTACTGACAGTCTTCTCGTGAGAAATCTCTTCCCACATTTCTTTCAATTCCGTTTTCTCTGATTTAGTGATGTAAGATGTGACATACCAAGCAACAGCAATAGAATTGTCAGCTACATACTGAATATCCATGTTAGCATTCCACATGGATAAAATGACTGGGTTTTAGTCATTTATATATTTTGACTCTTCTTTTCTTCTTAGGTTGTAGGTATTCTTAGGCGATTTTCTTGTAATAGTATGTCGCACAGCTGACATAAAACTGTTTACTCTTCCTTTTGAAAGAACAGGTCGTGGAAATCCAAATCGACATTTTGTGTAGAATTTATCTTTACTCTTGTACTTTCGTCGACAGTATTTTCCACACCGATGACATTGAAAACGTAAAACTTGCTCTTTTAAGTTTTTTTCTTCTGTGCTTTTAGGTATAGCACATGTTACATATCCTTCAATGAAAGATAAAACTGCATCATCAGAATCTGTTCCAAATTTTGGGGCATCCTTGATCCACAACAGCATATGAATATGAGGAGCACCTCTTGCTTGGTACTCTTTTCTCCAAAAGAAATCCACAACTTCTCCAAGAGGTGGATTTTTTTTATTGCAGATAAAGGACATCATAGTCTCAAATCTATGATTGAAATATCTGCAAACATTAACCGGATCCAAAGAGTACAATTCTCCTGCTGTCTTGTATTGGATGTTTTCAATATTTGAATTTGCCTCTCGAAGAAAATCCAGTAAATTATCCCAAGCGTTCTCAGCGCAGCTTAGGGTAAGGAACCATGTAGGAGTTCCTAAATTCCGTAACATACATTTCAATGCTCCATGGCGTCGGTACCAATATTCATTAGTCCCACGCTGACAAGCCATCAGATTAATCAATTGAGATTCCAAATGATCATCTCGCTGTTGCACTTTGTTCAGAAAATCCTTTGCAGACACATTATGTAGATGTACTCCAGTTTTCAAAATGTGATTTACTGCATAGGATAGTGCTGATAAGTCACTTTCAAATAAAAGATGGAACAAATAAGGAATACTTTGACGAAATCTTGGATCTTCTGCATTTAATCTTGTAGTCCGATACTCAGAAGCAGGAATCTCTACTGGACGTTCATCATATCGTCCAACTTTTCCTGTAGGAAACAGCTGGGGAAAACAACGAGCTTCCAAGCTCTCCTCCCATACACTCACAGGAGTTCCTTTTGCTTTTTTCATCTGAAAGAGATCAATAGTGTTTCCCATAACTTCTTTAGAATGAAGAGGATGTATGCTGAAATGTTCATAAATTTCTTCTTCTTTTGACTTATCCACTTTTTCAATTTGCTCAGTTGGTATTCCTGTGTCTGCGAGTAAATCTTCTTCATCTTCATCCATATAAATTGATTCATACCATTTATTATTTCTTTTCAAATATAAATTTGCTCTTTGCACTTTTCGTACATCCACTAGCTCCTGCCAAATTTTCTTATTCTTTTTAGGTACACCATAAACCAGAATAACTAATGGTTCAGTTTCCAAACTATCTGCATCAATTGTTTCAATATTATTTTTCAAATCTAATGGTAAATAGACAACTCTTAGTTTTAAACCTCTTTGTAAATCTGTAGGAGGTAATTTGCCTGTTTTGGGCTCCATACGAACTATAGTCTGAAACGGATGGACACATTGAATGAGTATAGACTCATACGTATTTAAATCACTAAGTTCTGCAGGAATATCAACCAATTCTAAATTATAATGTACAGCTCTAGCAGGCATTTTATTTTCTTCTAACTTGTTATAACAGTATTTACAAATACGCTGATCTTCACCCAAATCAAAACAATTTTCCAGAACTAAAAATATGTAGCAAAATCCTTCCACTCATAATTATTTTCTTTTTCACTTTTTTTTATAGAGATCAACATTCCTTGTTTGATTTTTATAATGGCTTCTCCGGCAACAAATACAAGTAATATTTGGTCTTTCATTAGAGATGATAGTAAATTTTGTCATTTGATCTTCAAATGTTTTACTAACAGTGGGTTCTACATTCTCTTCCACATTTTCTTCAATAACTGTGTCATTTCCTGCACTTTCTTGCTCTGGACCAAAGTAACAAAACTCAATATCCTCACAAACCTTCTTCACATCTGTTACAGATCCATGGAACAGAGCACTATTCAACTCATGTAACTTTAGTGCTGGACTTTTAGCAAAATACAATCTTCTCACAAACTTTCTCATTTCAGTATGATGAACTGCCAGCATCCTAAAATGGTGAAACACACTTTGACAAAGTTTCCTAGAAAGACAAGCCAGAGAATGTCCTTGCAAACCAGTATTCTCTCTCATTCTGCATGGATCTAGTCTTTGAAGCACCTTAATCTTCTGTTTAACACTTTTTTTACTATATTCTCTTAGAAAGTCACGAAATGTATCAATAGATTCCTGTCGTACTGTACAAATACTACTACAATTCCAAGTGTACACTGGGGCTTTAGGACGTCTCCCCATAACCTCATCAGATAACACTTCTTCCTCATTTCTTGGAACCATTTTCTCCTTTTCCATTACACAACCATCCTTAACTTCATATGCTCGACCACTGGTGTCAACTGCATGCAGCAAACTATTACTTTGAAGATAACTCTCTTCATTAAAAAATGGTTCAGTACTTGAACTATGCTTCCATTCTCCTAAGAAGACTTTACAAAAGTTTTTTTTTTCACTTCTCTTTTTCTTTTTCTTTTTGACTTCATTACATTCACTAATTTATCTAATGTACGGACCCTGTTCAAAATTAAAATGAATAGTTTTCTTTTTAATTCCAAAGCCTTTTCAACAATTGATTCAATATGTTTCTTTTTCTTATAAAATTTGGCTTTCTTCCTATATTTTTTGACATCCTTAAGCAAATTGAACATCACTCTTCTCTGAAACATTTTTCTACGAATGTTTTTAAAATCTATTTTTCTTTTTAAGTCATTCTTTCTTACTTCTGTTTGTACATTAGCATTTAGTATATTCTGTCGATTGTCTTGTTGTTTTCTACTTGAAACACTATTTCCAGTGGATACATTTTTTACATTTTTTCTTTGCTTGAGGATATTTTAAAAAAATCCTTAGTCTGCTTACCAGAAGGCTTTTTCTTTTTTCCAACATGAGGTTCTTCAACTAATTTTTGTTGTCCAGTTGTCTTCAAATATAGATGTTGTTGCTGTTCTTTTCTCTTTCTTGATTTTATAGGCATCTTTAATTTATTTCAGTCTTGTTCAGCAATACCTGAAAGAAACTAAAAAAAAAAATACCTTAATGTAATTTATATATATTACTATATTTTTTATGAGCTTTTCAAAACATATCATATGAGCTATCCCTTTCCTACGACTGCAAGTCTTACACAAGAAAAGCTACACAAATTACATCTCTGACAACAATTCCTGTGTGCACACAGACTCATGGTGTGATTCTAGGCAGAAAAAGATTTTTCATTGGCAATTTCAAAGCACATTTACCACTGTGGTTTTGCAAGTGATAATTACTGTAACAGCCTGACACATTTTCCTTATAGTTTAGAGAGGCAGAAAAGAGCACATGTCCTAACAGCTACTTGAGAGCATGAGCATGTGGAACCTGGGTGAGTGATTAGACTAGAGCAAAGGAAATGAGCCTTGGTGATGTTGAATGGGGTAGCGTTACACACTACTATCTGAAATACCACACAGTGCTGAATACTTAGCATGGGAGTGCAGGAGAAGCAACTGCCTGTGTGCTAAAAGTATGTTTCTAGACACTGTGTATTGTCAGGTGCAAGAGAGATCTGCATGGACGCTTGCAGAACTGTATGAAGACTGCACTGATGTATGTAAGAGTACATGTGGAGTAAGGGTTAATTGGAGTTTTGAACATGTAGGATCTACCTCGCCCATTGCAGGAGTGTAAGGAAAATCTACCCTGTTGTTTTCAAATGTGTTAGCATTTGCCTCTCATTTGTGAGATATTGATTTGTGCTGAATGCTAGCCATCACAGTTCAAGAAAACAAGCTGCCCCTTTCCTGCAAATGCAAGTCTTACAGAACCAGACCAACACAAATGAAATCTCTGACAACAAATTCCTGTGTGCACACAGACTCATGGTGTGATTCTAGGCAGAAAACGATTTTTGATTGGCAATTTCAAAGCACATTTACTACTGTGGTTTTGCAAGTGATAATTATTGTAACAGCCTGACACATTTTCCTTATAGTTTAGAGAGGCAGAAAAGAGCACATGTCCTAACAGCTACTTGAGAGCATGAGCATGTGGAACCTGGGTGAGTGATTAGACTAGAGCAAAGGAAATGAGCCTTGGTGACGTTGAATGTGGTAGCGTTACACACTACTACCTAAAATACCATACGGTGCTGAATAGTAAGCATGGGACTGCAGGAGAAGCTACTGCCTGTGTGCTAAGAATGTGTTTCTGGAGACTGTGTATTGTCAGGTGCAAGAGAGATCTGCATGGACGCTTGCAGAACTGCATGAAGACTGCACAGATGTATGTAAGAGTACATGTGGTGTAAGGGTTAATTTGAGTTTTGAACATGTAGGATCTACCTCACCCATGGCAGGAGTTTAAGGAAAATCTACCATGTGGATTTCATATGTGTTAGCATTTGCCTGTCATTTGTGAGATATTTATTTGTGCTGAATGCTAGCCATCACAGTTCAAGAAAACAAGCTGCCCCTTTCCTGCGAATGCAAGTCTTACAGAACCAGACCAACACGAATTAAATGTCTGACAACAATTTCTGTGTGCACACAGACTCATGGTGTGATTCTAGGCAGAAAACGATTTTTCATTGGCAATTTCAAAGCAGATTTACCACTGTGGTTTTGCAAGTGATAATTACTGTAAGAGCCTGACACATTTTCCTTATAGTTTAGAGAGGCAGAAAAGAGCACATGTCCTAACAGCTGCTTGAGAGCATGAGCATGTGGAACCTGAGTGAGTGATTAGACTAGAGCAAAAGAAATGAGCCTTGGTGATGTTGAATGTCGTAGCGTTACACACTACTATCTGAAATACCACACAGTGCTGTATACTTAGCATGGGAGTGCAGGAGAAGCAGCTGCCTGTGTGCTAAAAGTATGTTTCTGGAGACTGTGTATTGTCAGGTGCAAGAGAGATCTGCAAGGACACTTGCAGAACTGCATGAAGACTGCAGAGATGTATGTAAGAGTACATGTGGGGTAAGGGTTAATTGGAGTTTTGAACATGTAGGATCTACCTCACCCATTGCAGGAGTGTAAGGAAAATCTACCCTGTTGTTTTCAAATGTGTTAGCATTTGCCTCTCATTTGTGAGATATTGATTTGTGCTGAATGCTAGCCATCACAGTTCAAGAAAACCAGCTGCCCCTTACCTGCGAATGCAAGTCTTACAGAACAAGAGCAACACAAATTAAATCTCTGACAACAATTCCTGTGTGCACACAGACTCATGATGTGATTCTAGGCAGAAAACGATTTTTGATTGGCAATTTCAAAGCACATTTACCACTGTGGTTTTGCAAGTGATAATTACTATAACAGCCTGACACATTTTCCTTATAGTTTAGAGAGGCAGAAAAGAGCACATGTCCTAACAGCTACTTGAGAGCATGAGCATGTGGAACCTGGGTGAGTGATTAGACTAGAGCAAAGGAAATGAGGCTTGGTGATGTTGAATGTGGTAGCGTTACACACTACTATCTGAAATACCATACAGTGCTGAATAGTAAGCATGGGAGTGCAGGAGAAGCAACTGCCTGTGTGCTAAAAGTGTGTTTCTGGACACTGTGTATTGTCAGGTGCAAGAGAGATCTGCATGGACGCTTGCACAACTGCATGAAGACTGCAGAGATGTATGCAAGAGTACATGTGTGATAAGTTTTAATTGCAGTTTCTAACACATAGGAACTACCTCACCCATTGCAGGAGTGGAAGGAAAATCTACCCTGTTGTTTGCAAATGTGTTAACATTTCCCTCTCATTGGAGAAATATTGATTTGTGCTGAATGCTAGCCTTCACACTTCAACAAAACAAGCTGCCCCTTTCCTACGAATGCAAGTCTTACAGAACCAGACCACCACAAATTAAATCTCTGACAACAATTCCTTTGTGCACACAGACTCATGGTATGATTCTAAGCAGAAAACAATATTCCTGGGTGATACCAGTACACCTTTACTTATGGTGAAGACATACTCCATAATATCTGACAAGTTCAAGGCAGTTAAATATCTTCCAAAACATAAAATGTAAAACACAACTTTAAAACAAGAATCTCGTTTACATTTTTTATATCAAAATGCACCACATACATCCCCTCTCAAATTCATAACTCACCTTTAAAAGTAGTTAGTTGAGAAAGAAATGTGGCACTCACACAGCAGATTATCAGAGCCAGAATCTCTGAACTGTACACCTCTCAGCAGAACCAGTAAATGGCAATGTTTCCCTCTCTTTTTTCACACATATACATGTTAACTTCAAATCACAGTGCTTCCCACATTTTTTCAAATGGAAACACACATTTCTATTGGTTGCAAATTTCAACCCTTTCCAAATGATCCCTACCCCCAACATGACTTCTGCCTCCTACCATAGCAACAGGTCATGGAACACTGGTGTGAGCAGAGAGGTCAGAAGTTCAGCACACAATGTTTCTAATCCAAAGAGCAAGAGTGCTTGACTTTTCAAACCTAACAGCATATCCAAAGTAATCTTCTGTGAGAACACATTTTTCTGAACCAATACAAAACATGCTTTTATAAATTTAAACATGCAGCCTAGTTTTTAGTGTAGAATGGTCTGAAACAGCCAATGAGCTCTTTTTATTTTAAAAAAGTATGTAAGCCTCCATTTTACAACTATCTTTCTTTTCATATTGCCATTCAACTGAAAGACACCTTCTGAGTGCATCCAGATCTCCTTGAAAGATGTTCACAGTGTGGATTGTAGGTCATAGCTATGTCTTCTGGAGTGAAAAGTATGCAGAAAAAATAGGTATTTTGAAAGACCTTGCTTTGCCAAATGTAGACATTAAATGGATTGGTCAGAGAGGGTTAAAGTGGCACCAATTAATGCCTTTGGTGAAATCTTTTCTACATCTCCCACAGCCTAACCTTATAATTGTGCACTGTGGTGGAAATGACCTAGGCACTTTAACTGGGGTAGGTCTGGAAATGCTTGTTAAGGACACCTTTGTGCAATTGATGTCACTTTTTCCACAAACTATCTTTGTATATTCTAATATATGCCAAAGGCAAAAGTGGAACTGGTCCAACCAATATTGTCCGCAGATTGACAAAGCAAGAAAGCACGTCAGTAAGTCTGTTTCTGCTTTCCTCAGAGACTATGGTATGGGTTCTATATACCACAACAACTTGCGTTACAACATGCAAGGCATTTATAGAGGAGACGGTGTTCATTTCACAGATGAAGGCAACAGAGTCTTCCTCTTGAACTTTAGACTCTGCATCGGTACTTACTTGTAGGTACAAAAAAAAACCTCAATGAACACAACGGCTCTTTTTAGAGCCAACCAACATCTAAACACTTAAACTTGTTTTTTTAATCTATTTTTTTTTTTTGCCACCGTGCGCGCACCCCGCGATATTTTTTTTTTTTTTTTTTTTGTGACCTAAGGGGTCTTTCATGGTCCCCCTGAGAAGGCCTAGGGGGTCAGGGACTCTCTACCCTGCCCCCTTTTCACGTTCTCCACTTGTGTTTTTAGCTCTCTTCTGCCTCTAAAACTCAAAATGGCGGATGGGGGTGTTTTTTTCACCCTTCGGGGTCCTTCAGGGACCCCCTGACAAAGGCTAGGGGGTCAGGAACTCTCTACCCTGCCCCCTTTACACGTTCTCCACCTTCTTTCTTTTTCCCTGTCACACACACAACACACAAAATGGCGGCCGACACTTCCTGATTTCGACCGATTCGAATGTTGACTGTCATGAATCCACCAATCAGAATTACGCTCGCGCACGTTAGGGTGCGCGCACCGTGCGCGTGCGGTGCGCGTACGGTGCGCGCATATAGATATTTATGTGCTTTTAACTGCAATTTTCTCAGGAACTACTGAACAGATTGACTCCATATATGCAAAAGGTACATCCCTGACCTGAGGACTACCTCTCTGCCAAATTTCAAGTAATTCTGTTCAGCTGTTCGGGCTGTACCTTCGACTAAAGGTCCTATGGGAAAATGCATGGAGAAAACGCGTTTTGGGACCCCCCTTTTTTCTCGGCCCCCGCTTGACGAATCCCCCCGAGACTTTCAGGGTAGGAGCTAAGCGGAGCGCCCCATTAGTTTTGGAAATTTCGCGAGGATTCGTCAACCGGCGCCAAAGTTATTCAAAATAGAATTTTGAGATTTCCTATGGAAACACGGTCCTAACTATAACTATCTACTGGCGACCGCCAGTAGATAATATATATATATATATATATATATATATCTATATATATATTGCTCCCAAGTTTGCACCAAAAGCCAGGTCACTCGCAGGCGGGTGCTATCTCGTGGCGGTGCTCCACGTATAAATACTCCAGCTTCCCAAACTTTGTCGTTGTTAACAAAGTCAAGCACTCACGGAGGGGGTTCTTATTGGCTCTTGTTTAATTAGCAGATGAACCAAACAGAAAGACAGACGCGTTTCAGAGATTCCTTCATCAGTGTCTGATTTCAGACGCCGCGCGCCAGAATTTATATTCATTAGCGTCATTAGCATCGTGACAAAAACAATGACGATGGTATTCGCCTTGCTATTACATTATAACAAGGCGGCCATCTTAGAATGGTATGTATCACATGTAAAATTCATTATTCTTGATAAAATACATTCCATTTTTTGATTATCAACAGTGTGCTTTAACAATAATGATTAAATATCAAACATCTTGACAAGATGAGTAATAGTTTATGTGATGTCGGTTGAACCAGATGGTATAATTCCGTATGTGTTCAAATTATTAAAGTTAATCCCGTCAATACGAAAACAACTTTATCAACTAACAAAACCGTTTATCGGTTTGTTGAATGAACAGCACTATCATAATAAAGCCATGTATTGGCTATAATTCTTACTGAGACGATATTCTAGACATATTTCATCGGACAACAAATCATCACATCAATCAATTGAGCTCAAATTGTAAGCAACACTCCTATTCTCAATACTGGTGCATCAAAAAATGGAAAGGAAAAAAGAAAAAAGAGAAAAGAGGGGGGAAAAAGAGGAAAGAAGAGAGGAAAGAGGAAAACGAAAGAAAAGAGGAAACATGAAGAAAATATAGCAGTGACTAAATCTCAGCAAAGTTAAAATTCCGGCAATGTTTCATGTATCAAAGGATAGATTAACAGGGAACATTATTGACGTAGTACCAGTTTTATAATCCAGGTCACAGTTAATTATATATATATATATGTACATTTTTTATTAACATTTTGTAAATTATATTTTTTATTTTTATTTTTATTTATCTTTATCACTAAATAATTTCAAAATAATATAACACTTTTCATTTATTTGGAATTTCCTGAATTAATTTAAAAATACATGTATATTTGTGTGGTTTAATGTCAATTTTATAATTTTGTTATAGTATATGCTTTTTAAAAAATAATTAATTAGGAAATTAAAAAATATACATTTTTTATTGTTTCATGTAAATATATTTATGTAATTGTTTTCTATTTTATTAATTAAAAAAATAAATTGATAGTTCTTTTTAAATTAGGAACATTATATATGGTTTGAGTTTCCTATAGAAATGTTGATTATTTTAAATGATAATATTATAATAAATTTGTAACCTGGACACCTAGATTGCCACTTGCCTGTGACCTCTAGTTTCTGCTTGTTCCAGCCAAATCCAGTGACACCGCCGGTGCCCAGATTTTCCCGCTCAGTTTTCCTGCTCACAATTCTTCCTGCCAACAGAAGCCCCACCAACCCCAGGATCTACTTAATGCAGGAGGCACCGCAACCGCATCAGTAGGCACCTTAACAAATAGCCTGCCACTTGTCTGTGGCCTCCAATTCCTGCTTATTCCAGCCTGAACCATCAACACAGCCACTGCTGGGTTTTCCTGCCAGGGTTTTCCCACTCCCCGCCAACAGAAGCCCCACCCACTGCCGGACCAATTTAATGCAGCCTGCAGTACGGCCACATCAGGAGGCACCTGGACACATAGCCTGCCACCTGCCTGTGGCCTCCAGTTCCTGTTGTTCCAGCCTGATCCAGTGACACCACTGCTGCCCGAGTATTCCCACACAGGTTTTCTCTTCACTGTTCTTTCTGTCAACTGAAGCCCCACCCACCCTAGAACCTACTTAATGTGGGCCACAGCATGACTGCTCAGAGGGTGTGCCAGTGGTGCACCAAAGGCACCGCAAAGGCAATCCCATCTGTGCCTGTCTGTGCTTGAATGATGCTCAGCACCACAACCCCTTGCCCTTGCCCTTCTGCCCCCCTGAGGATGCAGTATCACCGATCTCTACACCCTTGGCCACAGACACCACAACAAACATTGAGATGTGCCAACCCACACTCCATGGTAGGACCTTTCACCTGCACCCACTGCCACTTCCCCTGTCACAGCACACACACCATTCCACTGCCTAGCCCCACCCTGAACACACCCCAGACACCACCTGAACAAAAACACCAACTCACATGCACCCTTCTCAACTCAAGCTCACTATGCAAATACACCACCGAGATTTAGGACCTCATCTCCACCCTCACACTCAACATCCTCTACCTCCATGAGACCTTGCTCAATCCCACTTCTGTGCCAACATCACCACTGCTATACCCGATGGATACAAGATCACCAACCACATCAACAAGCCTGGTGGAGGGATCACCATCATACACAAGGAATCCATCCAATGTAACACCGCAAATGATGACATCACCCCAGCCATGGAACACCTCAGCTTTTGACTCCAAACAGAAAGCAAAACCACCATCAGGGCACCCTTGCCTATCGTCCTCCAGGACCATGTCCAGCCTTCTGCACCTTCAGCAATGATTTCATCACCCCTCTCACCTTAGACTCCATCAAATACAATATACTCTGTGACCTCAAATTCCATCTCAACAACCACAATGACATTAACACTGCCAACCTCCTCAACTCCATGAACAATATCTGACTCACCCAACTCTTCCACGACCCCACACACACTGCAGGCTACAAACTAGACCCCATCTTCATCTCCAGGGACCGCATCAGGTAAAGCCACACCACAGAACCCAAGTGGACTGACCACTCCATTGTCCACTTCAACATCACCAGCTCACAAACATCTACCCCTAGTCTGCCCAATGCCCCCACAGCATCTGGAGCAAAGTCTCAAATGATACATGGATCCATGCCCTCAACACACCACCCACCACATCTCTTCCAACAGCCTTGACCAGAACGTCAGAAACTTCAACAGTTGTATCACAAACTGCACCTACAGAATGCCTCCTATTGCCACCAACACAGGCTAGCTGGTACACTGAAGAACTCAGAACCACTAAAAAACACTGTGAACAACTTGAAAGGAGACGGCGCACCAGCAAGGACAAGACCAACAAGACTGGCTTCAAGACAGTTGTCTACCTCTACCACAGACAGTTGAAAGAATCAAAGAAAAAGGCCTCAGCCTCAAGCATTGAATCAAGCTCCAATAATAGCAAAGAAGTCTTCAACATTGTTAAGAATTCTCAAGCCCTCAGCTGCAACAAACAATATTACCACCTCACAGGAACTCTGCAGCAACCTTGCAAACGTCTTCAACGACAATATCGCCAACATCTACAGATACTTCATACCCAAGCCCAAGGCAACCCACTTCTTCAACCAACACAACAGCCCTTCTACCATCACAGACATCTGACTAACCCAATGGAGCCTGCTTGCTCCACAGGACAGCACCTCCATTATGATCTTGGTCCACTCCTCCCAATCCGGATTTCACATTAAGCACCAAGGCAGCCCGCATTCCGGCTACCAAAGACATCCAAGCCGTACTGGACCAAGGGGAGACTGTGGCTCAGATCCTCAGAGACCTCTTCGGAGCCGTTGACACAGTGCCCCGCCACACTCATCACAGGGTTGCACACCACAGGCATCCCAGAAGCTGCTCTCCGATGAATTGCCTCTTTCCTCACTGGAAGAACGCAAAATGTCTACATTCCCCCTTCACCTTCGAACCCAAGGAAATCATCTGTGCAGCAACCCAAGGATCCTCGCTAAGCCCCACCCTCTTCAACACTTACATGACACTATCAGAAGATACCGCCAACATCAAGAGAAATCTCCACAACTGCATGACAGACATTGCCAACTAGATGAAGGATAACTACCTGAAGCTCAACATGGGCAAGGCAGAGGTACTGATTTTCAAAAAATAAAGCTCCACATTGGACACATCCTGGTGGTACTCAGGACTTTGACTTACTCCTACCCACACTGACCACGCTACGAATCTAGATAGCATTCTGCTCGACAAGCTAACTAGGATGACTCAGGTCAACTCCTTCTCCTCTTCCTGCTTCTTCATTCTCTGCATGCTTCATAAGATATTCTAATGGCTATCCTAAAGCTCAAGACACACCATGACCCAAGCTCTCATCTCAAACTGACTGGAGTACAGCAACACTCCCTATGCATGGATCACAGCTCACCTCCCCTGACGACTTCTGACCATACAGAGCCCCACAGTCAGACAAGTCCTGGATCTCCCTAAACAAACCCATATCACTCCCTACCTCAGGCAAATCCACTGTCTCCCTGTACAGAAGAGATATCAGTTCAAGCTCCTGACCTATGCATACAAGGCCCTAGACAACTGCGGACCTGCCTACTTAAACCACTGCCTGAACTTCCATCAGCCCACCAGACCCCTACACTCCACGTCCCTATCTCTAACCATCACCCCCCGCATCCGACATGGCAGATGCAGAGGTCGCTTCTTCTCCTACCTATCAGCCAAGACATGAAACAAGCTACCCTTTCATCCACAGACATACCCATCTTTTCCTGAGTTCCAAACAGCCCTTGAAGACCTGGCTATCCGGATAATATACTAGGTGCTGCCAGCACCTCAATACCCTCACGGATGACAAGTCGCGCTCTACAAATCTACTGATTGATTGATGAATAATATTTTATTTGTTATTTAATTAAATGAAATTGTAATAAATATGTATGAAAGTGAATGTCTTCATAAAAACCTATATATTCATATTTATATTTTATACGTATTATAATTTACAAATATAAACTATTTTTTTAAATAATTAAAAACCTTAGTATCTATTTATTTGTTGTAAAAAGGGTAATTGGGAATATAATTTATATATTTTTTTCTGTTTTCAATGAATATATCTTATAATTATTTAGAAATCTTAACATGTATTTTTATATATAATGTTAGCATATTTTATGATTTTGTTTATGCAGATATTTATTATATTTATTTATATATTGTTATACTAATACATAATATGTATCATTTATTGAATTTTTAAAAAAATAATAAGACATTATTTAATATGTAATTGTTTAATTTTAAATATATAAAAAAAATTGTAACAGTGTGCTATAAGTCATATCTTTATTTATTTGAAAACAATTATTATTTTTGGCTATTGAGTGTGTGTATAGTGTATGTAACCCGTTTAATGTTCACCATTATGTCCAATATGGTTTTGCTTGGTGTGGGAATGGTAAATGTAACCGCGTTAGTGTCCAACACCTACCTCAAAATGGTTTAGATTGAAGTGGGAATGGTAAATGTAACCGCGTTAGTGTCCAACACCTACCTCAAAATGGTTTAGATTGAGGTAGTAGTAGTAAATCTGACCCCTTTATTGTTCATCACCTTTGCCAATATGGATTCTGGACCCTTTAGTGTGCATCACCTTCCCCAAAATGATATAGATTTGAATGGTAATAGTAAATGTGACCCCCCGTTTAATGTTCAACACCTTCTTCTAAATAGTCCAGATTCGAGTGGGAACAGTAAATAAAACCCCTTTAGTGTCCAATATCTTCCCAAAATGGTTTAGATTGGAGTGTGAATAGTAATGATAAATTCTTTTGGTGTCCATCCCCTTTGTTAAAATGGTTTTGTAAGAAGTAGGAGTAGTTATTGTAATTTCATTAGTATCCAAGATTTTGCGAAAAATGGTTCACATAGGACTTGGGTGTGTTTATATACATTATTATTAATTAACATTTTATTATAATAAAGGCACATAACACAGTTTGTAATTTGTATGTTTAATTTTTATTTAATGTATATGTAAACCAACCAAGTTGGTCAGAAGGGCTTCGACGCGGTCAGGAAGATTTCCGCCCGACATCAAAATGAGACCCTTAGTGCACATTGCTGGAGATGTCTCCATATGCTTTGATTGAAATTATAGTAACAGCCTTGTATGTCTGTGTGTGGGTTAAGTTTTAAAATGGTTTAAATAATGAATTGTTCAAAATCTATTATTATTTTATGTGGGCAGTAGTTGTTTGTTTTAATTTTAATGTGGTGTAGTAGTTTGCAGTAAGTGCTACTCTGTTTATTAGATAGTAAGACATTTATGAATGGTATAATTGTGTTTTGATATTAACCATGTGTTTGACTTATACTCATGAAAGTTAGGAATGAAAATCCCAAATTTTGAGGTAGTCCATCTCCCTAAAGGGAATAGACTTTATGCTGGAACACTGTCCTGGGTCAGACCACGCTAATGCTGATTGTCTATACAGGTCTTTCCATCTTAGTGATGAGAACTGCCATGAGGTTGGGTAGTTCTCCCCTCTTTTAGCTGGGGTAGCACATGTTAGATCTGTCAGCCTTAAGATGGTTTTCCCACAAACCTTTTGCTTTCCTCCTCCATTTTTGCTGATCTTGTTTCTGCTGGCCTTAGGTCTCTGCACACTTTGCCACTTCTAACCAGTGCTGAAGTGCATTTTCTCTCCCTTAAAACATGATAGTATTGACTCATCCCCATTTGGCATATTTATTTTGCTCATAGGTCCCAAGTAAAGTGCTGCTACATGTACCCAGTGCGTGTAAATGAAATGCTACTAGTGTGCCTGAAGCACTGATTGTGCCACCCACTTACGTAGCCCTTTAAACATGTCTCAGGCCATGTCATTGCTACCTGTAAGTGCAGTTTAAACTGCCATTGCAAACTGGCAAACTAAACTTTTGCCAGCCCCAAACCTTCCTTTTTAAAATATTTGTGTCAGGCACTATCAAGCCCAGAGGTCAGTGTGTAGTGTACTTAAAAAGTAGCACATTCACTTTTGAGTCTTACATGTCACCCCATATCACCCAGGCTAGCTTGAATCCAGTGGCACAGTGAGCATGAGACACAAGTCTGGCCATACCGTTCCAACTTAGGGCATCAAAAGAAAAAAGAACAAATGATGGACAGAATGCTGAACAATGCAAATATTCACCCCCAGTCACAAATATCTATGTTTAATCCAGTTGTTTTGCTCACCAAGCCACCACAGTTTAGACACAGCCATATGCAAATCAGACTTGATCCAGCAAAATTAATAACTGAAAATATCCAATAAAAGGGGCCATAAATACTGTAGGTAGCTACCAGGTATGTAATACTAACCAGTTAATCAAGTAATCAGATCTAGTAAATGGAAAGGACAACACCTACCATCGGCCTCTCTACGTCCACTTTATTACAACTGGCACCTGTGTTGTGTCTCCATATTCACTTGTCAGCCATGTTTCAACTGAAGTTCCCCTCAAAGGCAGGGAGCCATTGGTAAAGTGAGGGGGAAGGGGTTGAAATGACCACAACTACCATTAGGCCTTGTAGTCCTACCTCCAAACTACAGACACCTGTGTCAGCCATGTTTCAAATTAAGTTCTCATCACAGGCAGGGAGCCATTGGTCAAGTGCGGGAGGAGGAGTGTTTGAAATGACCACAACTACCATCAGGCCTGGTACTCTTAACTCCAAACTAAAGGCACCTACGTCAGCCATGTTTCAACTGACATGTCATTCACAGGCAGGGAGCCATTGGTTAAGTGGGGTGGGGTAAAAGTGTTTAAATTGACCACAACTACCATCAGGCCCTCTACCCAGACCTCTCAACAGCAGGCACCTGGGTTGTTCCTCCGTACTCACTTGCCAGTCATTTCATTATAGAGTGGCTGAGCAGTGTACACACAATGCTATGCTTTGACACATGTCTGTCTACTTAGCCTGCACTTCCCATGGACTCCAGATCAGGAAATAATGAGTCTATTATTGACACCATGTCAAGTGTTTACATCAAATATCACCAATGCTTTATGGTAAGGCTGTTACTTCAATGTGCCTGATTACACATTGACACTGCACAGCACACAGGAATAGCAACAACTAAATAATTTCAAAATCTGTGTATGCATGTACTGCGTACTATTCGGACTTTTAATGTAGTTACATCTACAGTGTGTCTGGTGCAAGTCACTGAGATTAGCTATATTCCATTCCCCATTGATAAAATAACCATATCAGCACAGCAAATGAGTAGACCCATACTACTTTCTGTAAAATAGGTATTAAATTGTCATCAAATTAATGCAAGCATAATGGGGATAGGTGCCAATGTTCCAATCTAAATCGTTTGCTCTCCCAGACATTAACCTCATTGTAGCCCAATAGATGTAGAGGTGAATACTAGACTTACAAAATTAACTATGTAATCTCTGTACCAACAGGTCAATCTGGTAACAAATCCAGCCAGAGTGAGGACACCCCCAGCCTCTGACTCCAACCCGGAATCAGCCCTCCAGTGATGCTGGCTCTCCTGCAAACTTGAATTTGGAGGTGGGACCTGTCCCATCAAGTTTGGTTGGGCAGAGGCACCAGTGAGTCCAGCTGGGTCCACTTCAACATCTCCCACCACAGCTGACCCCTACCCCAAAAAAACACATAATCTAGCACGGCCCACAACATTTCCTGTGCAAATCCGGAGTTGAGGAGCCAAAACCTACTCTGTGAGGATGGAGGAGCTGGTGTAAGGGTGCAGGCACAAAGAACATTACAATCCTGTGGGGCAGGGGTGGTGTGAGGGCAAATGTGGGCCCTCAACATCAAGCTTCTGGTTACACGGATGTCCAGGCAAACCTTGCTCTAGTCATGGGTACTTATGAGGGGTACCAAGGAGCAATGGCCAGGTACATCAGAAATTCTGGGACATTAAGGAACTGCAGGTGTCCTCTGACCACAGACTGGAGCAACATAATGACCAAATAGATGAGGTAATTGGGGTAGCTGATCTACCACCCTCCACAAGGCTTTTGACAAACGACTATCCTTCCCTGAGGTACTACAACATCTGTCCTTTCTACATCTGTGGAAGCCACAAGGAGGGACGCCCAGTCATGTGGAGACTCCTCAGACACTCTGGAGCCTGCAGTTGTGGATCCCCCATTCGAAGTAGGGTGGGACGTCCAAGAAAACAATCGGGAGGGTTGGATAGCAAGAAACCCACCACCAGCAATAAGAAACGTGCCCTTGATTTCCTCCTTTGTGTTCAATACCTTTACTTTGTGGACTATTCATCCACAATTTTCCACTTCTGATAGGAGAAGTGTGTTGGACTTTGGACTTTGGTCAACGTGGCTTTGATCTCAATGAATTCATTTACCAACACTGACAACTTCCCTGAATTTTGATTTTCTCTTTATATTTTATTTTGTGTCTTTTCTTGTACTCACCATAGCCACTGCAATAAAGGCACTTAACACAACACTACTAGCTCATGTGGTATCATTTTCCTCTATTAATATATGTTTTAATTACCATGTGACCCCGCAGATGAAAGTGTAAACTACTTAGGTAAACATGTACATGTTAATTGTAAAGGAAGTGTTACAGAGTCACTTAGCCATGCCACTAGAAGATAAACATACAGATGTACAGTATCAGACTACCTTTCTGCCATAGTGCCAAACAATAGACTGTCATGATGAGAAACAATAAGAAAAAACAAGATTTCCCACTCAAATATCTGTATCAGTGACCACAAATGTCATGTGCTTACTTTTCAGACATGGTAAGAGGAGAGGAGACACATCAGACAATGCCAAAGGAAAATGGCAAGGACAGATGACCACGAGGGAAAATTAAATAAATAATTATTTTCCCCTCATGGTGTCTGTCGAAATCCCTCCTACCCGGCCGCACCACCCTACCGTTCTTACCTGCACAAGCGGCGGCTGGCGGGCAGGTGTTAGCTTCTGTGTACTAATGTTACATGTAAGAATGTTCCATACATGAAGTGAGGGACTACAAGCTTCCTATCTGATAACTTGATAATCGCATGTTTTGGCCAATGTGTACATGACAACATACGTCTGTCATAGACTTACAGAGTAGGCAATACCTAGTAACCGGGATATAAATACATGGATGGGAGAGTTACACATTCCGAATGGCATTGATGAGTGTCATAAGCCAGATCAACATGTTGATACCAAAAGAGGCAAAGGTTGAAAAATAACTGACCTGCCTTAAATTGTGACTTAGCATACTATTGAGAAGTGTATATTCAGTCAGTTAGGATGCTTATGTACATCTATGGAGGGTCAATATGTGCTTGGGGAAATGTATCAGGGAGGGATAAGCTGACATGTTGGGGTGATATGTGTCCATTAGCAGTAATTACCAGCGTTTGATTAGTGTTGGCAAAAGATGGGAAGTAACATGATTCCCCTTCTGTTATGGACACAATTATGGGCTCTTCAGGGCCTGGAGGTATTCTAAGCCACATGTCCGTTCACTATTCTGCAATAATTCAACCAATCAATCAATCAGTCAGGTTTCTTATAAAGTGAAAATACTCACCCATAAGTGTGGGGTTTAGGGGTATCTGTTGTTCAGTCAAAGAGCCAGGCCTTGAGGTCCTTCCTGAATTACAGCAGAATTGGTGATTGCCTGAGGTGTAGAGGAAAGGAGTTCCAGGTCTTTGCAGCGAGGTAGGAGGAGAATTTTCCCCTAGCCGTGGTCTTGCGGATCGGTGGGATGGTAGCCAGGGACAGTTGGGCAAAGTGGAGATGTCTGGTGGGACCGAAGAAGGAGAGGCAGTGGTTGAGGTGTGTAGGTCTGGCGTTGTGGAGGGCTTTGTAGGCGTGTGGGACAATCATTGACATTGGCTGAGTGAATAAGGTGTGCCCACATGCACCAATGTTGCCTGTGTTTGCTCCTAGGTTTTGTAGGCATGCATGACAATCATTGACATTGGCTGAGTAAATAAGGTGTGCTCACATGCACCAATGTTGCCTGTGTTTGCTCCTAGGGAAAATAATGTATAGTGCTTGGAGACACGTTTTCCTTTCAACTCTTCTATTCTGCATGTGCCTTCTACATAACGTACTCATGTGCAACTTACAACTGCATCATCTGTCAGTGGAATGATGCGTAAGCTTCATTTGAGAAGTGTGAACAGTGTGGAATGCACTAATCTATGCCACCTTCATCGTGATTGTGGCATTTTGCAGTAAGTTAACCTTAGCATGTGGGCTACAGTTCAACATGTTCAGGATTAGGGACACCTGACCATATGCTGAATGCAGAGCCTTGCGTTAATAGTCAGTTTTGCATTCCATGTGTAATATCCCTTTGCTAAAATGAGGTAAGTATGTTATACTACAAGGGCCGAGGTTGTAGGAGCAAAGATATTTGCTGGTACATACATGAGTGTATATTTGGAACAAGGTGACACATGCAGTTGTACCAGATTGTGGTTATGACACCATTATGTGTGACTGTTGACAGGTCATGTAGCTTTCATGCATGTGCTAATGGCTATGTACGAACTGATGTAGTCATCCTAGTACAAATTTTGAAATATGCAATTGTGTAATGAGTTGTGTTTTGATCTGTTTGGCCAGTGTATAAATATAATAGCAGTTAACCGATTTGTACTATGTTTTTCAGCATCACACCAGGGAAGCAGAGGAGACAGGGCCACAACTGTTGGGGAAGAAGTTAGCCACAGTGGTTCACATGCTGGTAGTGAGCTAGAGGGACCAAGTGGCTCAGAGGGTGATAGCAGCGCCACGGAGGAGCAGACTGACATGACTGCAATCAGATCTTTGTCGGATTCGACCTCCAGTGAGCCCTCCCAGGTGGTGGTGGATCCCCCTGTACCTCAGTCTGTAACATCAAAGTCAACCCCCACCATCTCCACCATCACTGCTGCTCCCCAACTAGCTGTCCGTGACCGCTCTCCTAAAAGGGGAGGAGTCTCTTTTGTGCCAGGCTCCTCATCACTGCCTCTGTCTCCCCTGCTGCCCTGAGTGTGTAGCCCATTGTCCTCCTGAGGCGGATCTCTGTGGGTCAGTCAGCAGTGCTGAATATACTCCAGGTGCATAGCTTTCAGCAGATGCAGATAGTGTTGTACCTGGAGGGTATTCACTCTGACATGTCTTCCCTACAGAGATCTTTTCAGGCTCTAGCTTTCACACTCACTGCAGCATTCCACTAATCCCAACTTTCCAACCCCGTCTACTGCCTCATCCCCATCCACAATCCCTATACCTGTTCCTACCCAAAGCACATGCAAACATCACCACACATTCACATCAACATCTACACGCCGAACACAAACAGAAAGACAGAAGACAGGCACACACCCACTCAGTAAGCAAGAGATACCCTCCCTACCACATCTATTGACATACAAGCAATCACCACACCCACTGAAGCACACTATGGACATACAGGCAGACACAACACCAGCAGATACAGCCACTACAGACTCCATACTCACAGACAGCACACACAGCCACTACAGACACCAAACTCACAGATTCCATACCAGCAGACACATCACATCCCTTTCCTTCCTAGACCCCACCCCTTGTCTCACCTCATCCCCAATCTGCCCCCAAACTCTGCATGATTGCCCTTGATCTATTCCCTACTCCACCTGACCCACCCCCTCCCAAACTCAAAAAGAGTACCTGGCCACCCCTACCATACCCTTCAACGTCAACCTCCCCCAAAAAAGCCCACCTACCTACTAAAATCCAACCTACCCTACACACCTAAAAAAATTGAAGGGTACCCCTCCTGCTACTTCCCCACCCCCTCCTAAAACCAAAACGTCTCTTTCCCCAGCCCCCCTCCCTATACCCTTGACAACCTATCATGGGTACAAGATCCCTCAAATGGTTAAACCCAGCCCTCCTAAAAGCAAGACCTTTCCTCCCACAGATCCAGATGCCCTCCCAGTCCTGAGCCCAGCCCTTTCAATGTCTAACCCAACCCACCCTAGTTATATCCTTTTGGTGCCGGGTCTGTTGACTAGCTGCCCCTTCCTGGGGAGGTATCTCTGGTGTTGTTTTGGAAGGCAAGTTTGGATGGCCAGCATTATGCTAGACCACAAGAGTTTAACTTGGACTGGCCATTAGCCTTTGTTTTTGAAAGAACAATTATTTTGTTACATTAAAGCACTTACCTGGTTTTGTATTCCTGTGGCCACCCATTGCTACTGATGCTAAAGGTTATTCTTCTGTAATATGGGATGTGTAACTACAGTTGTGTTTATTTAACCATGATAGCATATGTTTTTTCTCTAGGTAAGTTTATTGTGATCTTGTCTGAAAATATGCACTTACAGAGGTCGAGGGCCAATGTTCAGTGGATGTATATGCAGGGTGGGTTCTAACTGCCTAGACAATGAGGGGTATATTTACAAGAATTGCGGCTAAGCAAATTTGACGTTTCTTAGTGACAATTTTTCTTTACCGCTGGTTATCACCAAAATTCCTCTCCATGTAAGCGACGTATTCACAATATGTCGCTACATGGCGATAGTATTAGCTAGCCATGGCGAAAACTGCCGCTAACACTAGCATCAAGGCGGTATAAAATTTGATGTTAATGAGAGAAAAGTGACAAAAGACCAATTAGCGGCAAAACAATTCCCGTTAGTCATCCCAACGTCACTTTCAGCCTCTAGAGGCAAAAGTAGCCTATGAATCCAACTCTAATGAAAAAAACAAAACAAAAACAATGAAATGCAGAATGGAGCAGCCAGGGCCAAGTACAGCACAGGTCAACAATACCTCCAGACCCCCCAACAGACAGAATGCCCAGCCAGAGTCCCAAGGGAAGAGGAAATGCAGAATAAGGGCCTCATATATGAAAACGGGTGCTTCGCTGAGTGAAAAACAATGATGCGGCACGTTTTCTACCGCCATCCTTGCGACACCATGTTGGCCGATGCCTGGAAGTGCGGACAGTCACCGGGGCCTGGAGGCCTCACTGTGCCTGTGTCTGAGACCTGTAGTGGGCGGGTGCCAGTGCTGTGGAGTTTCTGTGGCCTGACGGTGGAGGCGGTCTGTGTTGGGGGCGAGCCTGTGGGCCTTGTCAGTAGACCTTGAGGCATCAGTGATCGTACTTACCTGGTGGCATAGTCTGGCAGGTAGCATGGAGACACATTGCTGACCTGTGTGAGAAGACTGGCTGTCACCCCTTGGAGCTGTGATTGGTAGAGTGCTCCTGTGCACCAACTTGGGGAGGTCTGCAGTGCATAACACGTCCAACCACTATACCGGAGTGCACGGAGGAGAATGCCAAAGGGGATGTGCGCATTTCTGCATCACAGGCCAGATGATGTTGCGCTGGCTGGATGCTGTGGAGGGTGAGGCCGCTGAGCTGTGCTGAACTTGTGTGATTGGAGTGCTGCAACTTCCTGCCTAAGGGGGCCCTGTTGCATTACCTGCAACTGGAGGTTCCCCAGCGGACTTGACAACGACTGCTGTACCCAGGATTGTGAAATCCAACCTGACCGAGGCACCTGCTGGCTGAGTCACCGATTTTAAAAGAGCGCGGCAGGTTAATCCCCAGTGTCCATGTCCAGGTGAGGAGAAGGTGGGATGGAGAGCGGATAAGGCCTGGGGGTTGACTCAGGCCCAGGCCTAGCACCTGTGGGTGGCGCAATCCATTCCCTGAGCAATCCCTGTGCTGCAGCGGGACTACATCGCAGAGGGCACCACACAAAACTGGTGGGGGGACTCCACTTACTGGTTCTAGTCGCTGATATTGGCCATTGGTGGTGGTGGGTACCAGGGGCACGGGGTCATTCAGGCACTTGCCCTTGGGCACGCTGCCTGATCTGCCCTCACTCACTGTTTCCCCGGTGAACACGGAATCTGGTTGCCTCTGTTAGCTTGGAAGAGGCAACAGGGTTGTGCTGCCTTTCCTCACCCCCTGGTGTACGGGGGATTTCCAACAGTGCTAGCCGAATGAAGATTTCTGGCTAGCAAACACCTGACTGGAGGAGAAGGGCCAGCTGGTCACAGTGTAAGGCACCTCGTGGCATACATAGTGCCAGGGCGTCTAGGGCAATGATGTCCCACCTGCAGACGGGGGCTGTGTCAACATTTGGGCGCTCTCCCGTGTCGGTGAACCGAGCAGCTGGGGTTTTCTGTCTGGCGAGACAGGTGACACAGGACACCCTGGACTCCAAATTAGACTCTGTAATTGCAGTGGGTACCTCCCTCAAACAAACATGCACTTTCTTCGCGGACCAAATAGACAAAATCACAGTCGACTTCACCCTGGTGCACACAGATCATCACAAGATGACTTACAAGGTACACGACATTGAAAAAGAACTAGCCAAAATCCCCCCGATTACTCTGAGTGTGGCGTTTGAGGTGCAGCAGCTAATAGCACAGGTGAAGTCACTGGAAAAAACAGTGGAGGATGCGGAGGGCCGCTCCCAGCATAACAGCGTGAGGGTGTTCGGTCTGCCTAAAGGAGCAGAAGGGGCTGATGCAGTGGCATATACTGATACATGGTTGCACCACCTACTGCCAGGAGATGCACTCTCCCCATTCTTTGTTGTGGAGCCCAAACCTCGGAATGGATTGACACCAAATTTGGTAGAAAGCTATATTCTGGTCCAGAAAGAGTGCTTTTTGCGATTTAGTGTAAATCTGTTCAGTAGTTTTTCAACAACTAATGCTCAAAAACTTTGTATATATCATACTGTGGAGGATCCGTGGATCCAATAAATCTTAATCTGAGATCTGATTGGCTGAGTCAGGGATTCTGCTGGTAAGCAGAACTGTGCCTTGGGATGACAGGAGGTCAGAATTTAGGGACTGGGTCCGTCTACCAAGTCAGTACATCTCTGCCCAAATCCAGGCTAGCTCATAGCGCTTCACCTGAACTCCTAACTTCCCAGAGTAGCACGTGATTTTAAAAAACCTAGAGCATGAAGGGACCCGTGGAAATAGATCATCACCTTTCATCTCTCACTCATGCATGCCCTTGATAAACAAAAGAAGGAATCAAAGAAAGTTTACAATACTTTTATTGAGAGTATTGTATTCTTATAAAGCAAGTGTGCTGAGATAAGTAGGCTAATACAACTAAGCAACATTATCAGCATTGCTAGAAGGCTGTATACAATGAACAACCTGACCATGGCAAATTATCAATTGGTCTAGGCCTATTCTTACAGTGTAAGCAAAGGGATATATTAGTGATCTCTGTGGTTAGCAATGGACCGCACACCTGGCGTGCTCTTGTTCCAGGACAGGTCTCTCTGCCGGAATTCTCATCTTTGCCCACAAAGGGACAAACCACAGTTTAGATGAAAAAATATTGTGTTGGAAAGCCACTACTCTGCTGCAATGTTATGTCTAGAATATTGGGACCGGCTGTGGACTGAGTAGAAACAGTAAAACATGGTGTTATATGTTCGAGGCGACCTTGTATGAAATGTTCAGACGAAATCACAATAAAAGCACTGAATAACAAAACAATACATACTGCGTATTTCTAAAACAATGTCACAAAACAAAAGTGCTATGTGCTGCTGTGCAAGCAGAAGTTGCCTCAAACATCTTATATGCTAAACTATTGGAGAACTAAAATGGGCGCAAAAGGGATATCACTACACTTCCTCCTTGGTTGGGAAAGTAAGTTATCGACTAACAAAATAATAAATGTCACAAGCAAAGCAAATTAAATTGTGATGCTAGAAAGCGTAATAATTAAATTTATATGGTAAAATGAAACAGAAAAGTTTAACAAGGTGCCCGAATTAGATGTAGGACGGGGTAACCAAAATTTCTTACAGCATATCAATGTTTAGAGAATTCAGAATGGATTCAGCCTCCGCAGATGATAATTCCTGAAGAAAGCCCCAGAGAACAGACATGATCCTCATGATCAGCCAATGCTGAGGAAGTAGTGTCTTGTCCTGCATCTTTGTTGTCTGAGCCAGATTTGGAAAACCCTGGTGCTGAAGCACCCATCTCCCCAGAAGAGAGTGGCTCATACCATGCATTTTGACGCAGCTGCACGTTCACGGGACAACTCTGAAAATGGGCCGTTATCGGACTCATCAACAGGTTCATATCCATAGAAACAGTCAATTGTCATGCAAGACAGACATCAAGTTCCTACACTAAGGGACACTATAGACAATGAAACACTGGCGGTATGCAGGTAAACCAGGCAGGTGGGAATGATAGGGACCAGTCAGTGTTCATTTCCTGGATCAAGGGGATTTCAAAGAGTCTTACCATGTGCTCACACCATAGCTGGAGCTGCAGTAGTTCTATTACCAGTGGGCTTTGAACTAGAACATTCATTGCAGAGTAGCAACAATAGAACGAAAATGCTACAAATGAAGATTAACAACAAGGGTATGCCCCCAAAAACACTCAAAAACAGGGAATGTATAAATACCGGTATTACTTCAAAGATTTTCTGGAAGGTACTGACCAAGCCGGTCTCAATTGTTTTAAAAAAGCGTGTGATACCGCAGTATCAGGAGAATTAAAGATGAGATGCACAAGTGCACCATATTGCTTTGGGGCGTTTGTTCTTAAAAATGAGTGTATTTCGGTCATTGTCCTTGCAACCGAAGTTCAAAGGTTTCTTGGCCAGATGTTAATGCCACACATTTTTGAAACAATAAGGCTGTGAGTTGGTTATCTTGTTAAAGTCTGCCTTCAAAGTTTGAATTGAAGGCCACAACGAATTATTAGAAACCACATGTGTAGGTGGCAAAAGTATGTCATTGCAGCACGTAACTATCTGGGAAAAAGACAGGACATACAGGTTACCGGCCTTCATTCCACAACAGTCTTAATCGCTTAGCATTAAATAACTTCCATTAGAAGGGATAGTAATGAGGGGGAGAATTGAAAACCGGCCACATTTGCTGCCGAAGTATTACATGCTCCATGGATGGTAAAATGTTTTGAAACAAGTTAGTGGCTGACAGCAGCGTCACATTCATTTCTGGTAAGGGAAACCTCTCTGTCTGCCCGTTCACATAAATATTCGAATAGAAAATTATCACAATTTTCGAATAAAGCTCTGCTCTCAGGGCTTCATATTCACCTACTGGGAAATGTGTCATATAAGAAGTGAAATGGAATGTGGAAATTGATAGAAATGCCATACGGTGGAGGGTGGAGGGTGTTTCAGCTACAGAAAAGGGCAATTGTTCAAAATTCTCAATATGTAACATTGTATCAATGCCAACTTTTTTAGCCATGAGTTGCTGTTTACGTGTCAGTTTGATAGGCAAGAATAGCTTGTAGAATTTAGGTAACACCATGGCATGCACCCATTTTTGAGGACCTGAAGTTTGCCCATGATATAATATAGACATGTCATCTTGCATGATATCAATAACAGACAACACAATCTTATTCAAACCTTAAATGTGAGAAGACAATGTATTAATGCTATTATCGACAACAGCAAGTACTTTATTCAAATTATCTTCATCAATTTGCCTTAAACATGCAGCTGCTACCATTTGTGACAAGTTCCAAATTTCATTGTAAGTGGCATAGATAAATCTTTTAGAACTTAGAGACTTAGGGCCCAACAAAAAGTCAGAGAGTTCTATGTCTTCTGACAGGAGGGGAAGATGTTGCTTTACTGCAGAAGGTATGGAATGTTCAAGCCATTGTTAGCACAATTTTCTCACTGAATAGGTCGTGACTACCCCTCAGTGTTGTGAATGGGAATTATGAGGGTCAGGTCTACTTGCCTTAAACCCCAGTGTGAAATTCAAAAATTTTTCATAACAACCATTTGTGTCCACTGACCACAATAACCAGCCTTTTGGACCTGAAAGTGTGGAGTTAAATGTACCATTCTACCACACAATATTGAGCTGTTCTTCAGTATAATGTGTTAAATGTTGCCAATTATCAAATTGTGTAATGGAAAGAATATTGAGAGAATTCATGTCATAAATGTTTGCAGATCCTAGCGAAGTAGTCTGTGGAACTGTGTCATTTTGAAAAAATATTTGTGTTGGAATTAAACAGGCTCTAAATAAAGCAGAACCAGCTGATGTTTGGTACCCCAAATTGATTTTATGTCAATGGTATCCTTCCAGTCTTCATAGTTCTTCAAAGCTAACTGTTTGACAAAATAATCTGTATATATTTGCTTGGATCTATTTGCAGGTTTAGGGACAAGTTTAAAATAAAATGATTTTGGGTCTAATAAATCATGCACAGAAAAATATATGAATGTATCCCTATATGTTTTTTAGCTTGCTTGTGGGGGAGTTGGGCAATGTTCCCATTGTGTATTATTAAAAAGTGTTCCTTGAACACTTGCTCATTGTAAATAGTGAAGTCAATAATGATGATTGCAAAAACAACAGTTGATGGACAGAATGCAGAACAATGTCATACATTCACCCCAGTACAGAGATAAGGGCCTAAATCCATCATTTTTTTGCTCACCATGCCATTCCAGTTTGAACCCAGCCATATGCAAATCAGTCTTGACCCTGTGCCTCATGGGAACAGTCCAGCCCAAACTGCCAAGCCAGGTCCTCCCTGGACTGGAAACAAGCATCCTAGGACCGGTTTCGGGGTTTCACCCCTCTTCAGCCAGGATAGCTTGATTCCAGTGGCATGGAGAGCAAAGGACTCATGTCTGAGCATACCCATCCCAATTGATGCTTGTTTCCGGTCCAGGGAAGACATGGCTTGGCAGTTCGGGCTGGACTGTTCCCATGAGGCACAGTGTCAGACTGATTTGCATATGGCCATGTCTGAACTAGGGTGGTGGAGTGAGCTAAAGAATGATGATGGATTAAACCCAGATCAGTTTACTGGGGTGAGTGTTTGATTTGCTCAAACGCTCCGTCCATCATCACCCTTTGGTATCGCTTTGTTCGCCCTAAGTTGGCATGGTATGCCCAGACGTGGGTCCCTTTCTCACTTTGCCACTGGATTCAAGATAACCTGGCTGATGAGGGTTATGAACCCGAAACCGGTCCCAGGATGCTTGTTTTTGGTCCATGGAAGACCTGGCTTGGCATTTCAGGCTGGACTGTTCCCATGAGGCACAGGGTCAGACTGATTTGCATATGGCCATGTCTGAACTGGGGTGGTGAAGTGAGCTAAAGAATGATGATGGATTAAACCCAGATCAGTTGACTGGGGGTGAGTGTTTGATTTGGTCAAACGCTCCGTCCATCACCCCCTTTGGTATCGTCAATAATGATGATAGCAGCACATTCACCATAATTAGCAGGATTTAGCTCCTCACTCTCGAATACAGTATAATATATCAGGTCTGAGACCATGGACTTTAGAATGTCTACATCCCAATCATCAGAATGTAACCCTGGTACAATAACATCACCTATAGACACCTCAATAATGTAAGGGATCTGCAGTATTTCTGTAGGTCTGAAAATATCATAGGGGACCTTATCCCCAAAGAATTCCATCAGTTATTGGAACAGATGAAATGTTAACAGGGTTAAAGATTGTTTTCACTTTAAGTGAAGATGATTGAGGCATTAACACCTCATCAAGCAATTCTGTAGCAAAGAATTCTGGAAGGTAATGGTCATTGATTAGCAAGAGAAAACAGTAACAAATCCAATCCACTGAAATAGAAAAATCAAGGAAAATGCTACCCAAACATTTATATACAAGGAGGGACTAGATAAGTGCTTTCAGCCATGAGTAGAAAACACAGGGCTGTGTAGGCGGAATGTAGGTGACACTGTCAAAAGTGTCAGGTGAAAAAAGCATCTGATCCCATATATTGACCAGAAGCTGTTTGTTGAAAAACAGGAGCCACAAGTGCAGTAAGAAAACTGGTAAATTCCATGAGTGGTGGATCAGTAGAAACAACATCATTTGCAGCCCACGCAGTAGTGTGTCCATACTCACTTCTGCCGCCACAACATCGGGCCTGTCAAGGTCTCGAACATACATTTTTATGCCAAAGAGGACCTCGTATGGAGTCCTGCCAACCATGAAATCACTCCTGGAGATTATTAGGTGTTCTCTCCACCCCATATAGGTGATGGGTCCAACTACACCCTGTACCTAAAACTAAAATGGAGAAGGGTAATGCACCTCTACACCCAGGGAATTCATATATATATGCTATTCCCTATATGCTTTCTGGGCAAAAGCAGGGCCCTGGTCCATGTGGAATGTAGTGCATGCATGTATTATGATAAAGACTTGCAAATCAATAATAACAGTGTGAGGAGAAGCCGAACAGTGTAGCCACACCCAGAGGAACCTTGAATATGAAGCAACTGCAAGTAGGATACATTTAGACACCTGATCCAAAATAAGAGGACCCCAATGGTTCAAATAAATGCAGCTGAAAGTTTTGTTGGAAATCAACAGGTGTGTCTGCGGTGGATGGGCCACAGCAGAATATTTTATTTATTGACAAATGTCACACTAAAGGACATATTTCTTGGTTTGCTTATATAAGCCATGCCACCAATAAATTTACTGCAGTAACAAAATTGTGGCCGTCACAACTACATGTGCAGAAGTAATACCTTCATGAGCAGCTATCAGTAAGGCTCTTCTGTGGTTTTGGTTGGGAATAAAACAACCACAAACCCCTGGTATTGTAATAAAAAGAACTTTTTGTTCACTCAAATGGTGTGAATATTTAGCGGGAAAGCCTTTAGGCAAAGGGGCGCCATCACGTGTAGCAGTAACTGCAGCTAATACATCTTCATCCATCCTCGTTTGAGAATGAGCAACCACAGCATCTGCAGATTTAGCAACTTCATCAGGCAATGAATTCCCTACAACATGTGGTCCCAAAAACTGATGACTCAAAGTATGCATGACATGAGTCGGTGGCAAACTATCTTTTAGGTTTGCCATCCTAAGCCAAAGCATTTTATGCTTTATAGTATTGCTTTTAGAATCTTTGAATCCATTCTAGCACCAATAGTGCAAATTGTCATTAAAAGACTTGACACAATAATACAAATCATAGACTATAAGGGCCCGATTCACAGAAATAATCTGAGACAAAATCCTAAACTTACTACTTTTGATATTCACAGAAGGCGTTTAGTAGTAGTAAAGTTAGGATTTTGTCTTAAGTCTGTCTTAAGTCTGTCCTAAGTTTGTCTTAAATTTGTCTTAAGTCTGTCTTAAGTCTGTCTTAAGTCTGTCCGAAGTTTGTCTTAAGTTTTTCTTAAGTCTGTCTTAAGTCTGTCTTAAGTCTGTTTTAAGTCAAACTTAAGACAAAATCCTAACTTTACTACTACTAAATGCCTTCTGTGAATACCAAAAGTAGTAAGTTACTGAGGCCGATTCACAGAACTAATCTGAGACAAAATCCTAATCCTAAGGATCCGTATGTTCTATTGCAAGAAGTAAAGGTTTTAGTTTAACTAATTGCACAGTATGGTCCACTAAGGACAGTGTGCGAATTTTTTGTGGTTGGAATTTTCCGCCTAGCCTCACACCAAGAACGGTGGTGCACACCACCAAATATTGGCTCCTATAGCAGGTTGGGCTGAACCACCAGTATAAATAATATACTTATTCTGCTCAAGAGGCAAAAGATTGCTAGGCAAGGGATAAACATGCTCATATTGAAGACATTCTTGTGGTGTCTGTAAATACGGGTTAAAGACAAAGAGGCGGATTTACAAGCCCCTTGCGCCACTTTTGCTTCACTTTTAACATGGGAAAAATGAAGCAAAGTGGCGCAAGGGGGTTGTAAATCTGCCTCAAAGTCTACAGCAACACTGTTAGGGATGTTGCCCATTGTATCCATCTAGGGTGGAGGGCTTTAGCATTTGAATGCTTGCTTTTGGGACAGCCTCAAAGGCTGGAATGGGAGTAGCAACAATAATGCAATTCCCTTGTGAAGTTTGCCATCCTTTAAGTAAAGCCATCTGCGCCACACTCAGGATTTTTTCTGATGCTGCAAAATGCTTTTCTGTATTGCAACATAAATGATATTTATATTCAATAGGTACTGTTTCACCTTCATTAAATGTGATGTATGTAAACCCAATGGCACCCACAACTAAATGGATGGCCAGGTTTGTAGTATTTACACGTTTACATTGTTGTATGGTTGGTGAGGGTCATTGTCAACATTACTAAGTTAACATGAGCTTCGCTGCCAAGATGCTGCTTTTGCGCACGTTACTACATGACTTTATTGTGCATGACTCTGTTTATGCTTTTCACATGAAAACTGTCTGTGTTTTGCGTTCTCTGCTATTTTCTGGAGTTTAGTCTACACACTAGGCCTGGGTGGTAAATTCCGTTCCGCGTGCGGAATTTGGGTAATTTTGTGTTCCGCGGGGAACGCGGAATTGCCCAAAATTCTGCGTTCCGCGGCTATGTGGAATTTTTTGCTAGTTCGCATTCTCAAAATGCGTGTTTGCAAGATATTTCCCCCCGAGCATGCACACAGCATTCGCGAACAGGAAAAAAGCATAGCGAACAAGCAATTCTGTGTGCTCGCGGAGATTTTTTACCGTTTCACTGAGCTTTGCGTAGCGCGACTACGCAAATTCCGCCCACCACTAATTTATTATGGAACTCCTTGAAGTGTCTTGCAACAGGATAACTCTTGTCTTCATTAGTGATAGCCCGCATATGCTCCAAATAAAAATAGTGGTCTCCTCCAGTTTTGTGCATTAGACAGAATTCTGGTAACGGAAAGGGGAGGTAACAGAGTGAGGGAGCTTAGAAGTTTGGAATCTAGGATGATCATAACATTTGGTACTGTTTATCCGATGGGACTGAACAAAGATGAAGAGTTATCGGTCCATCTAGGATAAGGCACATGATAAATCGATAGTCTGTCCGCTTCCAGAAAGAAATGAATTGTCATATGCTATGTTTGTTTTTTAAATGTATAAAACTTTATTGATAGCACTATTTTATTATTTTTTGCTGTAGGAGACAAAGATATCAGCTTGCTTTGAGGAGAATTATGAGAGCTAGAAATATCAACATGGGATTACGGAAGCTGTATAACAAGAATTAAATATGTTTTACCTCAGGCTTATATGAAGCCGTGTGGGAAACCAGGTGTTGTTGCCATTTGTGGAATTGGAATAACCAGTTCAATTATCATTGGCCCACTGGGGCGGTATTGTGTACATGCAGAAAGATCAGTTTTTAGGTAGCGCAAGGACAATATGCGCTTGCCCACTGAGGCGGAATTGTAAATCAAAATCAAAATGTTTTGGAAATGCATTTTGTAGACAACTGATTAGCAATGCAGCTTGTTGTGATTTGGCATTACACTACCATGAATATATAAAACACAAGAAATGTACTTTGCTTTTTATATACCGAGTAATCCTTGATGAATTGGTGAATATGTATCGAATATCACCATTACAAAATGGATGCCAGTTTAGTCTCTGTATTAGAGCATTTGGGATATGTAGTCCTACATTTATTTTTATTGTAAGTGCACTACATGTATTTCACTTTTGCAAATGGTCCTTCGACCTGTGACCAAGGTGCGGCTGCATATATATATATATGTATGTATATATATATTACCTGCTGGCAGTCGCCAGTAGGTAGTTATAATTAGGGCCTTGTTTCTATTCAAAAAGCATTTTTTCTTTTCCCAATAACTTTGGCGCCAGTTGACAAATCATCGCAAAATTTTCAAAACTAGTGGGGTGCTCCAGTCAGCTCCTGTCTTGAAAGTTTTGGGGTGATTCGGCAAGCGGGGGCCGAGAAAAAGCGGGGTCCCAAAACGTGTTTTCTCCATGTTATTTCCCATAGGAAACTTTAGACACGACTACAGCCCGAACTGCTGAACGGAATTACACCAAATGTGGCAAAAAGGTAGCCCTTGGTTCAGAAAGAGACCTTTTTGTTAAATGGTGTAAATACGTTCAGTAGTTCCTGAGAGATTAAAAAAATAGAGGTCAAAAAATCAATTTCCCATCGGAAACTTTAGACATGGTTACAGGCGAAACTGCTGAACGGAATTACACCAAATATAGAAAAAAGGTAGCCCTTGGTTCAGAAAGAAACCTTTTTAAAATGGTGTAAATCCGTTTAGTAGTTGCTGCGAAAATCAAAAAAATAAAAGTTTCGATATCTATGGCCGCGGTGGATCCGCGGACCCTCTCGACCACGAGCTTAATTCTAATTGGCTGTCAACACAAAAAACCAGGAAGTGTTGGCAGCCATCTTGTGCCTCAGTAACGAGGCACAAGAAAGAGAAAAACAAAAGGTGAAAAATAACAAAAAGGGGCAGGGTAGAAACACCCTGACCCCCGCAGCCTGCTCAGAGGGTCCCACAGGGACTCCCAGGGCCAAAAAAAAGCATAAAAAAAAAATCGGCTGAATTTGTGCTGGGTGCATGAATCCGGACCAAAAAAAAAATTAAACGCGGGCTCCTCTCTTCGTTGTATTGAAGCCCCCGGGTGGGCCAGGTCCTGGGGCAGTGAAAAAACCACTGCCCCGGGGGACTGCCACCTCCCCAGGGTAAGATTATTGAGTTGCAGGGGGACCGCCACCCCCAGGGCTTCTTTTTTGATCTGTGGGGGGGCCTCCAAGGCCCCCCCAAGCCCCGGGGCCCGCCACCCCCGAGGCTTTCATTCATTATTTGCCGGTGTGATATTAGGAGATTTGTCATAAGAAGACGCACTCCCTGAGGTGTGAATATGTAGTGCTTTCACCTGATATTGTCCGATTACATTACATTAGGCTATACCCGCTTGCCTGTCCCGCATAATTATAGCTCAAACTTGAACCAAGGGCATTATAGAGCTTCACACAGAAATCAGCTCCCCTTACACAACAGTTTTTAAGCACAGTGTAACAAAGAGATTTGCATGGAATCACAAGATGCTGCGCCTGAGCCAAGATTCTAACCTAGTTACCTAGTTCTAACATCCGCAGCCCTAGCCGCAACGGGTGTGATATTAGGAGATTTGCCATAAGCAGAAGCTCTCCCTGAGCTGTGAATACGTAGTACTTTCACCTGATATTGTCCGATTACATTACATTAGGCCACACCCACTTGCCTGTCCCACATAATTAAAGCGATTTGCATGGAATCACAAGATGCTGTGCCTGAGCTGAGATTCAAACCTAGTTACCCAGTTCTAACATCCGCAGCCCTAGCCGCAACAGGTGTGATATTAGGAGATTTGCCATAAGAAGAAGCACTCCCTGAGCTGTGAATACGTAGTGCTTTCACCTGATATTGTCTGATTACATTACATTAGGCCACATCTGCTTGCCTGTCCCGCATAATTATAGCGCAAACTTAAACCAAGGGCATCATAGCGCTTCGCACGGAAATCAGCTCCCCTTACACAACAGTGTTTAAACACAGTGTAACAAAGCGATTTGCACGGTATCACAAGATGCTGGGCCTGAGCCAAGATTCTAACCTAGTTATCCATTTCTAACATCCGCAGCCCTAGCCGGAACAGGTTTGATATTAGGAGATTTGTCATAAGAAGAAGCACTCCCTGAACTATGAATACGTAGGGCTTTCACCTGATATTGTCCAATTACATTACATTAGACCACACCCGCTTGCCTGTCCCGCATAATTGTAGAGCAAACTTGAACCAAGGGCATTATAGCGCTTCACACGGAAATCAGCTCCCCTTACACAACAGTTTAAGCACAGTATAACAAACCGATTTGCACGGAATCACAAGATGCTGCGCCTGAGCCGAGATTCTAACCTAGTTACCCAGTTCTAACATCTGCAGCCCTAGCTGCAACAGGTGTGATATTAGGAGATTTGTCATAAGAATAAGCACTCCCTGAGCTGTGAATACGTAGTGCTTTCATCTGATATTGTCCGATTACATTACATTAGGCCACAACCACTTGCCTGTCCCACATAATTACAGCGCAAACTTGAACCAAGGGCATTATAGCGCTTCACACGGAAATCAGCTCCCCTTACACAACAGTTTTTAAGCACAGTGCAATGAACTCAGCACCACCACAGCATCACTCAGAACCATCACAGCGTCCCTCAGGGCCACCACAGCATTACTCAGTGTCACCATAGCATCACTCAGCACCACCACAGCATCACTCAGCGCCACCACACCATCACTCAGCACCACCACAGCATCACTCAGCACCACCACAGCATCACTCAGCACCACCACAGCATCACTCAGCGCCACCACAGCATCACTAAGCACCACATCAGTATCACTCAGCATCGCCTTTGCACTAGTACACCACCACATCATCATCACTCAGCAAGACCTGAGTATCATTCAGCATCACTTCAGCATCGTCTCCGCACCAGTCACCACCACCACCACCACTATCTCCTCAGCATCCCTTAGCACCACCTCAGCCTGCTCTCGGAATCTTGCATCTATTGATTCTCCCCTAGCGACTGGCCGCTGCTAGTGTTATAATACAGGTACTAGTTCCCAACCTTCCCCCTCCGATTGTTTATGCCCCCTCAAAAAAAAGCTTTAACAAACATCATTGGAATAGGCAGAAACAAGTTGCCAGCATTGCAAGAACAAAAGAAAACGGAGAACATTTTTTATTGTAAATACTTTTCTTAATATGGTCATTCAGTTGTACATAATGCCTTCTTGGTCATATACAAGGTAACAAAAATGCTTCTGACACTTTTTTATGAAAACCTTTCAGCAAGCTGAACAGCAGCCACACTTCTCTACAGCACAGCTTAAAGACATTGGCAAAGTCAATAGCTCTGGCTAAACACTTATAAGACCCCAAAGGCGAGACCTATTGGCTATGTCAATGCTTGTTAATCTGTGGGGGTCCTCTGAGGCCCCCCCAAGCCCCAGGGACTGCCACCCGGGGATTTCAATAATTATTTGCAGGGGGCACACGGCCCACCCGCAGCGCTGGGGACCGCCACCCCCGGGGCTAGTTTTTTAAATAAAAATTATACCTGTGTGGGGGGGCTCGAGCCCCCCCCACACGCCCCGGGGACCACCATCTCCCCAGGGCAATAAAATGCTAATTTGGGGGTCCTTTATGGACCCCCGAGCCCTGGGGACCACCACCTCCCCGGGGCTTTGCAATTGGAGGGAGGGGCCACACGGCCCCCCTCCTGGAGCCCGTGATGGCCCTGGGGACCACCACCCCCCAGGACCGGCTCCTTCAGAGTCACGGGGTGCCCACCCCCGGGTCACCGCTGTTTGCAATGACAGGGAAGGAGCTGTGCGGTTCCCAACCTGTCATTGCAAACTGCTTTGCTTCACTGAAGCGAGAGCAGGGAAACCTGCTCTCGCTTCAATGAAGCAAAGCAGATTGCTTTTCCTCACGGGGAGCTGCATGTGGAAAAGCAATGCCGGCTCCCGCAGGAGGCGGGGAGCCGGCTGGGACCATGGGGGCATTGGGGCTCCCCACACAGTCCCCAAAGGAGAGGGCCAGCCCGGGGGTCAGAGGTGGCCCAGGAGGGGGGCCATGTGACCCCCTCCCCAGTGAAAAAAACCCAAAAAACGAGGCAGAGCCCTGGGGGATGGGGTCCCCGGGGCTAACAGAAGTCTCAGGAGGAGCGTGCCAGGGAACGTGTTAGTAGAGTGGTGGGCGAAGTGGGAATGACCCGGTATGAGTACTTACCAGTGCTGCTATGTGAGACTGAGTGGAGGTAATAGTTTGGGAAGTTGGCCCCCAAGGATGTCCTTGGGGGCCAACTACCCCTCTTGTTACCTCCAGTAAGTCTGACACATTGGGATTGCTAAAACGTCTTTGGAGGCCATGGTCCCCTTTCTCTACCACTCTGCAAACGTGCCTCGTGTCAGACTACGGGATGCAGATGAAGTCCAATTTAGTCCTGAGGGAGTTTGGGGGCCAAGAATCCCTCCTGGTACCTCCTGTAAGTCCTACGCAGCAGAATTCCTGAGCGTTGGTTGGACGCCCAGCACCCTTTCTCCACCACTATGCAAAAGCGACTACTAGCTAAAGTAGCATATTTCTGCACCTCTGACTTATAGGTAGTTTTAATCCCCCTGCCCTATTATGTACTAGGGCCTTACAGAGGAGGTCATGCTAATCACAGGCGTACCCCAACGCATAGTGTTCCCTAGTGTATGTAGGTGTTTTCATTGTATTCTAAGTGTCTTTTAGCATAGCACTGGCTCTAGGCCTGGCTAGTCAGAGTCAGTTACCACCAGTACCCGTCTGAAAAAGTTGTGGGCACAGGATGATTTTGCAACAAGGCCTCTTTCTGCTCCTCTGTTGATTCATTCTACACATGTCTTGCTTCTTCCTGCACTTTTCTTCATCTTTGTGGACTTCTGTTGCTTCTTTCTGCATTTCTTTTGCTTCTTTCTGTGCGATTTTTCTTTCTTGACCTGTCCTGCCTCTGTAGGCATAGTTAGAAACTAGCATTTAAAAAACCCATGCAATTCACTTAAAAAAACATAGGTTTCAGGCACGTTATAGTTAGAAATTGGCATTTAAAAAACCTTTGAAATTCACTGAAAAAAACATAGGTTTCAGGCACGTTATAGTTAGAAATTAGCATTTAAAAAACCTTAGAAATTGACTGGAAAAAAGATAGGTTTTATGGAAAGTTATAGTTAGTTGGACATTTCACTCCAAAAACCAGAGAAATTCCCCCGTTATAGTTAGTTCAGCTAACTATAACTCGCACCCCTGCAATGCACTGCTGAGATGTCACATATTACATCACTCATGACATGATCAATGACATCACTGATGACATCACTGATGACATCTCAAATGACATCACTGATGACATCACTGATGACATCACTGATGACATCATCCATATGATAATTTGATGCATCTTCTCACACCCTAATATAACCTTTGATACACCCACTCCAAATTACAGACTGCCATTCTCACACCCATAGACACTCCAACACCAATAACTACATACCCACTCCCTGATTCTTAGGTCTACACACCCACTCACTCACCCTTACAGTCACTCATACTTATGGTCACTCAGTACAGGACTATCATATGCACTCATACACCTATATAGACACTCACACACCGCCACTCATCCATAGAGGTACTTACACACCACAGTCATGCAAATAATTAATCACAGTGCCAATTACTCTCCTAGACAGTTATACACACACCAGCTCAATTACTCATACAAATACTAGCCCATTCTTACACTCTTATACAATCACTGATACAAGCACACACTCATCCATACAGCCACTCCCACAATCACACACTCTCACTCATATAAAACCATAGAAATTCCCCCATTATAGTTAGTTGAGCTAACTATAACTCGCGCGCCCGCAATGCACTGCTGATGACGTCACATATTACATCACTCATGACATGGTCAGTGACATCACTCATGACATCACTGATGACATCTCAAATGACATCACTGATGACATCATCCATGTGATAATCTGATGTACATACTGATGCTCTAATATAAACTTTGATACACCCACTCTAAAATACAGACTACTATTTTTGAAACCATACACACAACAATGACAGATACTACATACCACCGACTATTTCCTAGGTCTGCACACACATATCCAGTCACTTATACATGCAGTTACTCATCAATACAGTACTATAATATGCACTCATACACCCATACATACAGTCACACTCAGCCACTCATCCATAGAGTTACTCACACACATAGTCAGTCATGCAAAGAATCAATCACATACCCATTTACTCAAGTAGCCAGTTAAACACACCAACTCGTTATTTATACACACACCACATCACTTATTTATGCAGATACTAACACACACTTACTGTCTTATACAATCACTGATACAAGCAGACACTCATTTATACATCCACTCTATAAAATAACTTACTCTCACGTATAGTCATTTATATACTCCAACACTCACATATACTGCCTTAAAACATATGTAGTTAGATACACATATACCACTGAGACATTCATTCACTCACCAACACACCCAAACACACACTAACTCACCCATACAGCCCTTCCCAGATGCACTTTTGAATCCATACAACCAGTGAATCACCCACTCAGACATCTATGCACAGAGTCACACACCCCCACACAGACACTCAGGCACCCATACAGATACTCAGACAACAAATCAATAACCCATATAAACACTCATGTAGCTACTCACCAACCCATGCAGTTGCTTACACACCAACTGAGAGACTAATACAGACTTTCACACAGTTTAGTCACTAACCCATGCATTCAGTAAGACACGTTCAATCACTCATTTATACAGTCAGTCACACATCTACTAAAGAATCCCTTCAGGTACTTGTAAATCCACTCATTCTTCAATATACCTTGGCATAGATATATATGAAAAATATTTAAACTTCACAGAAACACACATTCACTGGATGATGTCATCAGTGATGTCATTTGAGATGTCATCAGTGATGTTACTGACCATGTCATGAGTGATGTAATATGTGGCGTCATCAGCAGTGCATTGTGGGCGCGCAAGTTATAGTTAGCTCAACCAACTATAACGGGGGAATTTCTATGGTTTTATATGAGTCAAATGTCCAACTAACTATAACGTCACTAAAACCTATTTTTTTTCAGTGAATATATATATATATATATATATATTCCAATCGTAATTGCCACGCAAATGAAGACACCCACACAACGCTCGATTTTTCCTTGGTTTATTCGGGAGACAGCAGCGGAGTCAGGGAGAATCCCACAGCATGGTAAGGCGCCTTCTGCCTACGTGTTTCGAGAGTTTTCCCTTCATCATGGCACGGCGTTTGGTGGGGAGAATGAAAGCAAGCATGATTTTCACAGGTGATATAGTTTGTTTGGTCCCGCCTTAGTGGGCGTGTTCTTGCAAAGCACTCTGGTTCATGTAGTCCAGGGCAGTTTCTAAAATCCCAAATTGGTGCTGTTTTCCCATAGTCCCTCTGTGGTTTTCACCCAGTGGGTTGCTGGCGATCCCCTTCTGTTCCCGTTGCTTTAGTGATGCTCCTCGAACAGGCACGTTGTTCCGCATAAGGTGCCCCAGCCTGAGACACACGGACCTGCAAGATGCAGTGGGGTAGTCTTCGTGACCCTGGCTGGCCACCACATATTCCAATCGTAATTGCCACGCAAATGAAGACACCCACACAACGCTCGATTTTTCCTTGGTTTATTCGGGAGACAGCAGCGGAGTCAGGGAGAATCCCACAGCATGGTAAGGCGCCTTCTGCCTACGCGTTTCGAGAGTTTTCCCTTCATCATGGCACGGCGTTTGGTGGGGAGAATGAAAGCAAGCATGATTTTCACAGGTGATATAGTTTGTTTGGTCCCGCCTTAGTGGGCGTGTTCTTGCAAAGCACCCTGGTTCATGTAGTCCAGGGCAGTTTCTAAAATCCAAAATTGGTGCTGTTTTCCCATAGTCCCTCTGTGGTTTTCACCCAGTGGGTTGCTGGCGATCCCCTTCTGTTCCCGTTGCTTTAGTGATGCTCCTCGAACAGGCACGTTGTTCCGCATAAGGTGCCCCAGCCTGAGACACACGGACCTGCAAGAAGCAGTGGGGTTGTCTTCGTGACCCTGGCTGGCCACCACATAATCCAATCGTAATTGCCACGCAAATGAAGACACCCACACAACGCTCGATTTTTCCTTGGTTTATTCGGGAGACAGCAGCGGAGTCAGGGAGAATCCCACAGCATGGTAAGGCGCCTTCTGCCTACGCGTTTCGAGAGTTTTCCCTTCATCATGGCACGGCGTTTGGTGGGGAGAATGAAAGCAAGCATGATTTTCACAGGTGATATAGTTTGTTTGGTCCCGCCTTAGTGGGCGTGTTCTTGCAAAGCACCCTGGTTCATGTAGTCCAGGGCAGTTTCTAAAATCCAAAATTGGTGCTGTTTTCCCATAGTCCCTCTGTGGTTTTCACCCAGTGGGTTGCTGGCGATCCCCTTCTGTTCCCGTTGCTTTAGTGATGCTCCTCGAACAGGCACGTTGTTCCGCATAAGGTGCCCCAGCCTGAGACACACAGACCTGCAAGAAGCAGTGGGGTTGTCTTCGTGACCCTGGCTGGCCACCACATATTCCAATCGTAATTGCCACGCAAATGAAGACACCCACACAAGGCTCGATTTTTCCTTGGTTTATTCGGGAGACAGCAGCGGAGTCAGGGAGAATCCCACAGCATGGTAAGGCGCCTTCTGCCTACGCGTTTCGAGAGTTTTCCCTTCATCATGGCACGGCGTTTGGTGGGGAGAATGAAAGCAAGCATGATTTTCACAGGTGATATAGTTTGTTTGGTCCCGCCTTAGTGGGCGTGTTCTTGCAAAGCACCCTGGTTCATATCACCTGTGAAAATCATGCTTGCTTTCATTCTCCCCACCAAACGCCGTGCCATGATGAAGGGAAAACTCTCGAAACGCGTAGGCAGAAGGCGCCTTACCATGCTGTGGGATTCTCCCTGACTCCGCTGCTGTCTCCCGAATAAACCAAGGAAAAATCGAGCGTTGTGTGGGTGTCTTCATTTGCGTGGCAATTACGATTGGAATATGTGGTGGCCAGCCAGGGTCACGAAGACAACCCCACTGCTTCTTGCAGGTCCGTGTGTCTCAGGCTGGGGCACCTTATGCGGAACAACGTGCCTGTTCGAGGAGCATCACTAAAGCAACGGGAACAGAAGGGGATCGCCAGCAACCCACTGGGTGAAAACCACAGAGGGACTATGGGAAAACAGCACCAATTTTGGATTTTAGAAACTGCCCTGGACTACATGAACCAGGATGCTTTGCAAGAACACGCCCACTAAGGCGGGACCAAACAAACTATATCACCTGTGAAAATCATGCTTGCTTTCATTCTCCCCACCAAACGCCGTGCCATGATAAGGGAAAACTCTCGAAACGCGTAGGCAGAAGGCGCCTTACCATGCTGTGGGATTCTCCCTGACTCCGCTGCTGTCTCCCGAATAAACCAAGGAAAAATCGAGCGTTGTGTGGGTGTCTTCATTTGCGTGGCAATTACGATTGGAATATGTGGTGGCCAGCCAGGGTCACGAAGACAACCCCACTGCTTCTTGCAGGTCCGTGTGTCTCAGGCTGGGGCACCTTATGCGGAACAACGTGCCTGTTCGAGGAGCATCACTAAAGCAACGGGAACAGAAGGGGATCGCCAGCAACCCACTGGGTGAAAACCACAGAGGGACTATGGGAAAACAGCACCAATTTTGGATTTTAGAAACTGCCCTGGACTACATGAACCAGGATGCTTTGCAAGAACACGCCCACTAAGGCGGGACCAAACAAACTATATCACCTGTGAAAATCATGCTTGCTTTCATTCTCCCCACCAAACGCCGTGCCATGATAAGGGAAAACTCTCGAAACGCGTAGGCAGAAGGCGCCTTACCATGCTGTGGGATTCTCCCTGACTCCGCTGCTGTCTCCCGAATAAACCAAGGAAAAATCGAGCGTTGTGTGGGTGTCTTCATTTGCGTGGCAATTACGATTGGAATATGTGGTGGCCAGCCAGGGTCACGAAGACAACCCCACTGCTTCTTGCAGGTCCGTGTGTCTCAGGCTGGGGCACCTTATGCGGAACAACGTGCCTGTTCGAGGAGCATCACTAAAGCAACGGGAACAGAAGGGGATCGCCAGCAACCCACTGGGTGAAAACCACAGAGGGACTATGGGAAAACAGCACCAATTTTGGATTTTAGAAACTGCCCTGGACTACATGAACCAGGGTGCTTTGCAAGAACACGCCCACTAAGGCGGGACCAAACAAACTATATCACCTGTGAAAATCATGCTTGCTTTCATTCTCCCCACCAAACGCCGTGCCATGATGAAGGGAAAACTCTCGAAACGCGTAGGCAGAAGGCACCTTACCATGCTGTGGGATTCTCCCTGACTCCGCTGCTGTCTCCCGAATAAACCAAGGAAAAATCGAGCGTCGTGTGGGTGTCTTCATTTGCGTGGCAATTACGATTGGAATATGTGGTGGCCAGCCAGGGTCACGAAGACAACCCCACTGCTTCTTGCAGGTCCGTGTGTCTCAGGCTGGGGCACCTTATGCGGAACAACGTGCCTGTTCGAGGAGCATCACTAAAGCAACGGGAACAGAAGGGGATCCCCAGCAACCCACTGGGTGAAAACCACAGAGGGACTATGGGAAAACAGCACCAATTTTGGATTTTAGAAACTGCCCTGGACTACATGAACCAGGGTGCTTTGCAAGAACACGCCCACTAAGGCGGGACCAAACAAACTATATCACCTGTGAAAATCATGCTTGCTTTCATTCTCCCCACCAAACGCCGTGCCATGATGAAGGGAAAACTCTCGAAACGCGGAGGCAGAAGGCGCTTTACCATGCTGTGGGATTCTCCCTGACTCCGCTGCTGTCTCCCGAATAAACCAAGGAAAAATCGAGCGTTGTGTGGGTGTCTTCATTTGCGTGGCAATTACGATTGGAATATGTGGTGGCCAGCCAGGGTCACGAAGACAACCCCACTGCTTCTTGCAGGTCCGTGTGTCTCAGGCTGGGGCACCTTATGCGGAACAACGTGCCTGTTCGAGGAGCATCACTAAAGCAACGGGAACAGAAGGGGATCGCCAGCAACCCACTGGGTAAAAACCACAGAGGGACTATGGGAAAACAGCACCAATTTTGGATTTTAGAAACTGCCCTGGACTACATGAACCAGGGTGCTTTGCAAGAACACGCCCACTAAGGCGGGACCAAACAAACTATATCACCTGTGAAAATCATGCTTGCTTTCATTCTCCCCACCAAACGCCGTGCCATGATGAAGGGAAAACTCTCGAAACGCGGAGGCAGAAGGCGCCTTACCATGCTGTGGGATTCTCCCTGACTCCGCTGCTGTCTCCCGAATAAACCAAGGAAAAATCGAGCGTTGTGTGGGTGTCTTCATTTGCGTGGCAATTACGATTGGAATATATATATATATATATATATATATTTTTTTTTTTTAAACCACACAGTTCATTGGAAAACCATTTTTTGTTTTGCCATAACTTTGCACTCCTTGGCGAATCTCCACGAAATAGCCTTAAGATGTCCCCTTTTTGGCTCAGCTGCTGTGTTGAAAGAGTTTTGGGGTGATCATTCAAGCTTGGGCAGAGAAAAAAGGGGGTCCTAAAATGCATTATCCCCATGTTAAGTCTATGGGGATGTTTCATTTTTTGAACACAACTAAAGCCAAAACTGCTATACAGAATGACACCAAATTTGGCAGAATGCTAGATGTTGGTCCAGAAAGTTAGCTTTTTTTGTGGTTTGGTGTTGATCCGTTCAGTAGTTTTTTAGATATCTAGCTTTAAAAAATATAGATATCTGGGGATGCAAGACTTTTCAGTCGCCTCACGAATCCTACAAAAATTTGATTCGCTGCCAACACTTCAACCAGGATGTGTTGGCAGCCATCTTGGGACTCAGCTTCAAGATGAGTCCCATAAAAAAATAAAAGGGGGCAGGGTAGGAATTCCCTGACCCCCCAGATATGGTGTTGGGGGACCCTGCCATGGGTAAAAAGCAAAGTCTTGATGCAGACTCACGGGTGGATCAGTTAATTCATGATAAAATTTCAAAAAAGCAAGCATGGACTTCCGGGCTTGCTTTGGAATAACCCCCGTGTGGGCCAGGTCCTGGGGGCATTGTGGTTCTGCAGGAGGTGGGTGCAAGGGCCCCCCTCCCAGGGCTATTCAAGACCTGGGGACCACCTCCTCCCTGGGGCAGTTACATAATTATATGTGGGGGAGCCTCGCAGCTTTCCCGCTGCCCGAGGACCACCACCTCCCTGAGGTACATACATTAATTTAGCAAAAAATGCAATGTGGGGAACCCTATGGCCTCCCTTGCTGCCCTGGGGACCGCCACCTCCCCGGGGCTGATATAAATATTAATGCCAGGGGGTTCCACCTCCCCACGCAACCCTGGGGACCACCACCTCACTGGGGCACAAATACAATCATGGTGGGGATCCGTTGCAGACCCCCAGCACTCGGGACCACCATCCCCCGGGTGTAATTAAAAAAGGTGGGGTCCCTGGGGCCTAAAATGGTCCAGGGAAGGGTGGACTTGTGGCCCCCCCTTACTAAAACAGAAAATGAAAAAAAGAAAGCCGTCAACTCACTGGTGGCTCGACACCTTTCTTCACTACCCTGTTAATGCACCTCCTGGTATGCTCCTGGTTGGGGGGTGGGGTCCCCTTGGCTGCTGTGGGTTCTCAGGGTCCAACAAGACCTCATATTACCTCCAGTAAAACCTACACAGTGGGATTACTGAGAAGTGGTCAGAGGCCACGCCCCTTTCTCCGCCACCCTGGAAATGCACCTCTCAGTACTTCGCTGGTGGGGGATGAGGTCCTTATGCCTCCTGAGGGCCTCAGGACTAAAGTGGACTTCTTCCCCCAATGTATAGTGCGACAGAAGGCACGTATACAGAGTTGTGAAGAAAGGGGGCATAGCCTCTGACGACCTCTCAGTAATCTACCTGTGTTGGTATTACTGGAGACAACAGGAGGGCTAGTTGGCCCTCAGGACCCTCAATAGTCAAGGGGACTTTATTCCCATACTAGTAGTGCGCCAGGAGGTGCGTTTGCAGAGTGGTGGAGAAAGGAAGAATGGCCTCCTATCAGGTCTCAGCAATCCTGCTGTGTGGGACTGCCTGGAGGTAAAAGAAGGGGTAATTAGCTCCCAAGGACGTCCTTGGGGGCCAACTACCCTTCCTGTTATCTGCAATAAGTCCAGCATAGCTGGATTGCTAAGAGGTCTTCAAAGGCCACACCCCCTTTTTCCACCACTCTGCAAATGTCAGACCAGGTTCCTCAGGAGCAGTACCCTCAAGAAGCCCACCTACAGGCAGCCTCGACTCGCGCTTAAAAAACACCAGTTTATCAAGATGGCCAGACGGGGGAATAGAATTAGGGAGGGTACTGTTACTCTCTAAGCAACATCTTCTGACCTGGGATACTAACAGCGCATTTCAGCGCACAGCAGTGTTGGACGCAGCAGCATTTTTTAAGCAGACCCCGTTTTTTTATTTAATTTAATATTTCGTTTGTATTCTACCCTGTTTTTAAATCCTACCCTTGTCCCTCACTTGCACGATAATTGTCAACTCACCGCTCTTTGGCGGGTCCCTGGATTCCCCGGCTCCTCCGGACTTCGGCCGCCATATTGGGGGTAGTTTTCCTGGACGCCGGGCGGCGCCAGATTGTGCGAGCAGACCAGCTGTCACAAGGACACGCTGGCCTGCATATAAAACGACCCTTCTACGCACAGCGTTTTGCGCGCAGCGTTTTGCCGTAGTCACGCCAGAGTCCAGCCCGTCTGCGCCCGTCAGCGTCCCGGAGGCGAACGGAGCGGCGGACGGGGCTGTATCATTGCATTTATCAACTCCTGCTGCCACTATGGTATGTTATACGTCGCTCGAGCTTCGGTCTCTGCAAAAGGTGTCCTGCGCTTGTTGCAAAGTCTTTCCCGGCCGATACAGGGGTAAGAGACGATGTCCTGGTTGTGGTTGGTTCCCAAGCAATGCTCCGGCCACTATACCAAATAGGGAGGTGGACAGTGTGAAGCATCTCTGTCTGCTTTTAAATACTAGATCAGTGCGCAGACATGCTCAGGATATCTATGATCTCCTGACCACTGAAAAACCGTTATGTCTGATGTTGACAGAGACATGGTAAGGGGATTCTTCTAATCCCGACATAGCTACAGCAATTCCCCCAGAATACAATATCTTCAGGCAAGATAGATCGGAGGGGAGGGGTGGGGGTGTGGCACTTGTAGTGAATAAACTCGTCGCATGCTCCATTATTCCCATGGATGCCATCACAGGATCTGAATCCCTCGCTTTCTCTATAGCACTGGCGCCTCATCAATCTCTTAAAGGGCTTTTAGTTTACAGGCCCCCTGGACCGGCTGGGTCCTTCTTTGACGAGCTCCAGTCGGCAATTTCGGCGCTGGTTCTGAGAGCTGAGCACTGTGTATTGGCCGGGGATTTTAATTTCCACATGGATGAGGGGTTGGACCCTGACACGATCAAATTGACTGATGTCACGGCCCCCCTAGGTCTTGCCCCCTACCTCTCTGGACCAACGCATGACAGGGGTCATACCTTGGATCAGATCTTTTCCACGTCCCCCATAGAGGTGCTGGCACTTTTGCCGGTGCTTTGGTCAGATCATAGGCTGGCCAAATTTTATGTACTGGGCATAAAGAAACCATCGAGCACTGCTCCTAGGCAGCAGGGACGTGCCCCTAGGGTGTATCATCGGGTGACTCCTGAAATGTTGGCTCAGGCATCTCTTGATCATCCCTGCCCTCTTACGGGAGACTTGGAGAGGGATTTAGAGTCCCTGCAGGCGTGGTTAACGGATAGGCTGAATGATCTAGCCCCGGAGATGGCCCCCCGATTAATATCTAAGCGGGTCTTGGCCCCCTGGTTTACTGAAGCACTGTCGGCTTCTCGACGGCAGTGCAAGGTGGCTGAAAGGGCTTGGCGGTCACAGTATGATCCCGCGGCCAGGCTTGTCTACAGGATAGCGGTTAAAGCATACCATCGGGATATCCCCCTTGAAAAAGGCTATTTGGCAAGGAGGAAAGAGGCTGCCTCTAACTCCTGCAAGGAGATTTTCACGATTGTTAGGGAATTTACGGCCCCACGACATAATTCAACCCAGGCCGCTCCTTCTGAGTCGTGGGTTTCTGCCCTTGCCACCTTTTTTACCACCAAGATTAAACTGATCCAGGACTCTCTTCCCTTGAGGGTGGCTGAAGTAACTCCCGGCTCCGAGGACGGCTTAGTTCCGTTGGCCCCTTTGGGCCCAGTCCTGGCAGATTTTCCGCCAATCTCAGTTTTCTCGTCATTAGCACTTATGGCCAACCTTAAATCTGGGTTGCCTCTTGACCCATGTCCGGCCAAATTCCTGGCGAAAATGGCTGAAGTTGTAAATCCGTTGGCGAACCCACTTTTGAATCTCTCCTTGAGTCGGGGGGTGGTCCCGCAGGCCTGGAAGCAGGCGATGGTTATTCCCCTTCTCAAGAAGCCTGGCCTAGACCCTGAGGCTTTGGCCAACTATAGGCCTATCTCTCTTCTCCCTGCGCTGGTTAAGATCTTGGAGAAGCATGTGCACATCGTGCTTTCCAATTTTTTGGAATCTCACAATTTGCTGCACCCCACTCAATCTGGCTTCCGCCCCAATTTAAGCACCGAGACGGCGCTTTTGGAGGTGTCCGAAGCCATTAAAGAGGCACTGGACTCGGGGGGCAAAGCTATGCTCATAATGCTTGACTTGTCGGCGGCCTTTGACACCGTACCCCATGAGGGTCTCCTCGCCAGACTTCATGAGATCGGTCTGAGGGGGACGGTGCTCAGCTGGTTTAGATCATTTTTGGCTGGCCGTCGACAAACTGTCTGGGTCTCACCTAGCTCTGCCGTGATGCCGCCTTTGGGAGTCGGAGTTCCGCAGGGCTCTGTGTTGAGCCCGACTCTTTTCAACATCTTTATGACCCCTTTGGCGGCATTGGCGGAGTCTTTTGGGGCCCAGATCGTATCCTATGCCGACGACACCCAGCTCCTCTTTACGTGCAGGAAAGGAGAAGATTTTGATGGAGAGAGTATCCGTGAGTGCCTTGGGGCTGTTTTTAAATGGTTCCAGCTTAACAGCCTCAAGTGCAACTCAGATAAATCTGAGGTACTCTTCTTCGGATGTCCATCTGACCCAGATTGGCAGGAATGGTGGCCTGTTAATATGTTTCCTCCAGCGTGCTCGTCCCAGCTAGCAAAGAATTTGGGGATCAAGATTGATAATGGTCTGACGTTAAGATCTCAGATCCTTGGTCTTACGGGAACATGTTTTGGCCTCCTCAGGATGCTCCGTAAGTTCCTTCCTCTGCTCTCAGAAGATCATAGGAAGACGACGGTGCAGGCCTTAATTGGTTCAAGACTGGACTACTCCAACGTCCTATATCTTGGCCTGCCGGAAGATCTCCTGCAACGGTTGCAGGTGGTCCAGAACTCGGCCGCGCGGGCCATCTTTGGCCTGTATAGGCGAGCCAGAGCCTTCGGTCTTTTGCAGTCACTCCACTGGCTGCCTATCCGGAAACGGATAGTTTTTAAGGCCTTGACCTTGGCTCACAAGGCTCTCCACGCTTCGGGAGCAAAATATCTCCAAAGGAGGCTTGCCTTTTACCATCCGGCCCGATCTCTGAGGTCTGAATCTTTGCTCCTTGCTGTGGTCCCCCGAGTAAAAAGGGCTCGCATTGGAGGTCGCTCTTTTAAGCTGCTGGCGCCACAGCGTTGGAATACTCTGCCTTTGGCATTACGCAGCACCTCTAATTTGCTGACTTTTAGGAAGGGCCTTAAAACTTGGCTTTTTGCCCTTTAGTTCGCTTTTCTTTCTCTCTGCTGGGCCCGTTTTATTCTATTGTGTTGTGTTATTCTGCTACAGGTTGTCAATAAAAGCGCCGGGACACTCTATGGAGTAGCCATGCGCTATAAAAGACTAAACTAACATAACATAACATAACATATTGCGGGGAGTGAGATCTGGAACAGAAGTAATCGGCAGTTGAGTTGGTATTCTTCTGTCTATACCACAGATACATGCAATATATATAAAAATATTAAGTATGCTATGGACCACTATTACCTGTAGAGAAAAATACTAAGCGTTCTGTTGCAGCGATTAAAAAAGTAACAAGCAGGTTGACAAAGTCTTAAATAGCTTGTCTCTGTAGGAGTTCTGGAGTGTCACTATGACAAGCTGACAATGCCTGTGGATGGTTATTCTGAATTGCCAATCTTTAGGGTTAATGATTCAGTCTCATAATCATAAGCATAAGATTTCACTTAAGAACATTCATAATTTTGAATGTACGCAACTTGTTAATGCTTAAATGTTCATATGTTCGTAATTCTTTTCAAACATGCATACCATATGCTCAAATGTTCATTATTACAGCCATAATGATAATCATTGTCTCTGATATGCTCATAAAGATAGAATCAAACTTTGTGCGCAAAATGACCATTGACATATCACTCAATGTCTGTTATACCTTTTAGTGCTTAAACCATAATGAGCTCTGTAAGCCTAGTACAATGAAATGTGCTCTATGAGGAAATGCGCTCGGCAAGACTTCAAATGAGTTACTGAACAATTGTCAAACAATTTAATGCGAGTGACAACACTCGAATGCTCAAAGAAGTTGAAATGCTGGAGAAGACTTTAGGAATCGTAGTGTCCTACCTGAGGATGCCTATTCAACAAAGGAACCAAATCAGGAAGGTCTTACCGGACCAGGAAAACCATTATCGGGAAGACGCAAGCAGAGAACTCTTCAGGGAAGCCGCTGGAATAATTTGCAGGGAGCGGCTGGGCGTGGTTGCTATAAATAGCAGAGGAAATACCAAAAGTAGCACGTCTAGAATTTTGTCTTAAGTTAGTTCTGTGAATCGGCCCCTCAGTTATTTTCAATGTCTTTGTAAACACGGGCAGCATTATGGTAATGTCAAACAGTAAAAGCCACCAAGATAGTTAGTAACATTGTTTTGTCACAATGGAAGGCTATTTCAGCAAAGTCTAGCAACACCGAGGGCCAGAACAAAGGAAATATGTCAATGTAGATTTAGGCAGCATGGGAGCAATACACCACAATTAGCAGCAAGCCACATCCAGGAGTGCCAACAGGAGGAAAGACACACTGCAAACCAGGTGTTGGATCTGTAGCGACTGGAGAGACTGGAGAATCAGACTGTAGAGACTGGAGAATCATGACAGCAAACGAAGTTCATGGTGCACTTCTAGTTGGGAGATGAAGTCCGTTTGGCTATTGAGGGTTCTTGGGGGCCAGCTACCCCTTCTGTTACCTCCAGCAAGTCCCACACAGTGGGTTTGCTGAAAGGTTTTTGGTGGCCATGCCCCCTTCCTCTACCACTCTGCACTCGCGTCTCCCGGTGCAATACTAGAAGCCCGCCTGGTACTTCCTGCAAGTTCCACACAGCACTATTCTTGAGAGCTGGTCAGACGCCCAGCCCCCTGTCTCCACCACTCTGCAAACGTGACTAATAGTTAAAAAACCATTGAAATGTACTGAACAAAACTGAGGTTACAGGGACGTGATAGTTAGAAATTAGCATTTAAAAAAACTTTAGAAATGCACTGAAAAAACAAAAGGGTACAGAGACGTTATAGTTAGGCTCAAGTTTCACTTGTATAAAACCTGAGAAATTCAGCGGTTATAGTTAGCTGAGCTAACTAAAACTCGCGCCCCCGCAATGCACTGCTTATGACCTCATGTAATATTACTCATGACATGGTCAGAGATATCACTGATGACATCACTTTTGACACCATCCAGTGATTGTGAGTGTTTTTACAATTTTATGAGTGTTAAATATATATACCAAGGTGTATTGGTGAATTGATGGGTGTATGAGTACCTGATTGGTTGATTCACTGGGTGCCTGACTAACTGTATAAGTGAGTGATTAGGTGTCTCAGTTAATGTATGGGTGAGTGGCTGGTTGTTTGAATGTCTGTATCTGTCAATTGGTGTCTAAGTGGCTGTATGGGTGTGTGAGTGGGTACGTGAGATCTGCATTAGTGAGGAATTGGTTGTTTGAGTACCTCTATGGGTTTCTGAATATCTCTGTGGGTGGGTGAGGGGGTGTGTGACTGCCTGTATGGGTGATTGACTGGGTGAGTTAGTGGTTGAATGGGTAGTGAGTGCATGTATGAGGGTTGTATGGGGGAGTGAGTGTGTGTATGGCTGTGTCAATGAGTGAGTGCATGTGTCTGTGGTATATGGGTGAGTAACTGGATATGTTAAAGACAGTATAGGTGAGTGATGGGGTATGTTAGTGACTGTATGGGTGAGTGAATGTGAGTGACTGTATAGGTGAGTTTGTGCTTGTGTCAGTGACTGTATATTTGATTGAGTAGGTTAGTATCTGTATGAGTAAGTGAGCGAATGTGTGTGTAACTGTATGGGTGATTAAGTGTCTGTGTAATTGACTGTATGGGTGAGTAGCTCTATGGGTGACTGACTCAGTGTGTGAGTGGCTGTATGGGTGTTTAAGTAGATATATCAGTGGCTGTATTAGTGACAGAGTTTGTGCATGAGTGGCTGAATGGGTGAGTGGCTGAGTAAGTTCTGGTATGGTTGTGTGAATGGGTTTGAGAATTGTAGTGTGGAAATTGGATTAGGTGTATAAAAGGTTCCATGGGGGTGTGAGAGGGTGTGTCAGTGATTCTGTGGATGATGTCATCAATGATGTCATCAGTGATGTCTTTTGAGATGTCATCATTGATATCATAAGGGATGCCATTGACTATGTCATGAGTAATCTCATATGTATTGTCATCGGTTGTGCATTGCGGGAAGCGTGAGCTATAGTTAGGATATCTAACTATAACTGCTGAAATTCACTGGTTTTGTATGAGTGAAACCTGAACCTAACTGTAACATCTTGGTAACCTTTGGTTTTTTCAGTGATGATCTTAGGTTTTTTAAATGGTAATTCATAACTTTAACATTCCTATAACCTTTGTTTTTTTCTGTGAATTTCCAAGTTTTTTTAAATGCTAATTCTTAACTATAATGGCCCTGTTAACTTTGTTTTTATAGTGTATTTATATGGGTTTTTTAAAGTTCACTTATTATTAGATACATCTAATTATTCTTTTTTCATATTTTTTTAATGATTTTGTACTTTTTTTAAAGTTATAAAAGTTTGTTATAATTGCTTCTTTTAAATATATGTAAGGTCAGTTGATTACATGGTGGGACTATTTATTTGAAAGTTTAGAATGTTTAGAAATGTTATATGCTCTATTATTATTTATAATTTTGCAGAGTATGTTATTATATGAAAAAGTTAAGGTTTGAAACTGAAAATTTGTAGTCAATGTTTTAGGATTATTATTTTTTTTTTTTCTTCAAGATGAATTTTTGTATGGTTACTGTTACCAGTGAAAATGATATATTGTTGTGTCATTATGATTTTTTTTTATTCTATAAGTAGTTTTTTGGGGTGTTTAAAAAATGGCATAGCGCACCGGTTGCGGACCTATGCTCCCGGTAGGCGAATCCGTTATTCGAATACAAGTGTAAAATACATATTTAGACATAAATATTATTTATTTTTAAGTAAAAGGTTTACTACTGAAGTTTAAAAATAGTATAAGTGCACTTGTGAATTACTTTAAAGAGATTTACAACAGATTTTTGTGGATGCGGTTCTGTTGCACACTGCCCTTGTTGGGTCACGACCTTGCATCTTTTTAATAATGTTGAATACAGTTAAAATGTTTTTTTACAGATTTTAACTGTACAGACTTTCTAGTGTAGTGAAATCAAATTAACGATATTTGAAAATTAATTGCAAAACAATTTTTCAGGTATATTACAGAACAACTAGAGTATCGCGCCCTGTGCCGGCACATGTTTCCGGGGTTGCGTAGGGGTCGTGACTTTGGACTGATTTGTAAATGTTTTAAATATGGTTGTGCATAATTCAAATATGTGTTTTAGTTAAAGCCTTTTGACTAAAATATTTTAAACATTTATTTACTACTAGCAATTTATACTTTAAAATGAAATTTAACACATTGTACAGGTGCGCGACTGGTACGCGATGGTGATGCAACTCCGTTGCGACGTCATGTCACAGGGAAAGAAAGCTTTTGGTTGGTTAAAAAGCTTTTCATTCTGTTAGAAGGAGGGCCCAACACCTGTTTCTTTCTTCTTTTGGGTGTGTCTGCATCTGTTGACACCATTTTGTATTGTGTCCAGTTATTTTCTATTTGTTTGGGTGTTTTGACCTACTCCTCACTAGAAAGGAAATGGTATCTTCGCATCTGGAGGAAGAAGAAGAGCTGGAAGAGAGCAAAGAGGTTGAAGAACTTGTGAATAAAAGAAAAGAAAGTATTGATTGGACCTTTTTGACTAAATCTGAAGGTGAGAAAAAGGTCAATGTGAAGAAGGACACCTGCTCCCTTTGCGGCAAGATCTTGTCAAGAGAATCAAACAAGAAATATTCCTGTGGGACATCGTCCATGAAACAAACCTGGAGACGATGCACCCAACTCGCCTTGCAAGGTAAGTCATGGCTAGAGAGAAAAGGAACCAAACTGCATGAGGCAAATTAGATCAGCCTTCTACATCCGGTTAAGCTGTACACACAGCACCACAGTTGCATATCTTTTCTGAGTTGGCAGATGCTGGAGTTCACTTTTGAAAGTGCCAATCCATTTTATGTGTAGGCTAGCAGTTGATCTTTGCTATTATTTCTCTTCTAAAAGGACACAAATGTTAATCTTTTTAATTAGATTTCCTTTCTCGTGTTTCACAGATTTTTGGACGCATTGTGTTTCAAAGATTGAACTTTATGTTTTTTTTCTATAAATGTCAAATACACATCAACACAAAAATAGAAAAATTATATGTTGTGAAATTGATTGGATGGATAAATGTGTGTATGGTAGAGTGATTTATGTAATACTGCATCTATATGTGATGAGTGCATGATTATTGTCTGAGAGATTGGTTGAGTGGATCAGTAATCGACTCCATTCTCAAGGACTGCAGAGACCACGTCGCCTGAACCTTCCTGATCGTTTTCATGAACTCTATTTAAAGAACTTTGGCCTAATGATGAAAATAAATAAAGACACTAAAAAATAAGGATAACACCTTGTCAATTATTTCAAAATAAAGGGGTACAAACCTCCAGCAACTGCCCAACCTTATCCTTCCTATAATGGCTCTTGGGTGTAGCCATTTGTGAGACACATACCAGCATCAAATTGGGTCATTTCCAAGAGAGCGTGAATCCCAGTCTTTGCAACACCCTGGTCTTCCTTCTAGAAGGCAATCTAGTTTTGAAGTTAAGGTTATTATCATTGCAATTTGTCCATCCGCTGTTACTCTTTAAAAACACAGTATATAGACCAGATGTTATAGTAGTTCCTTACTGAAAAATAATAGCGAGTCTTGTATAAGGTTTTCCTGAAATAGATATTTGACCTGCTTTGAAGTTTGTAATTTCTGTTTGTAGTTTCGTTCCATATACCATACATCGTTGTTGCATTTTTTTTTTTTTAAACAATCTTTATTCGATTTTTGCATAGAAGGATCATTGAGGTACAATCTGTATTACACGCAGTACTTATACATATTTCCAGGAAGGTTATGCAAGTATCTTAAACTTTCTTACAGCTGGTATCATGTATTTGTCAATGCACATCAAATAAACCATACGAGCGGTTGACATTACATTAGATATATGCATTGCTAGTTGTCTGATCACGACTACGTGTTATTTCCCCCATCTTCAAGGCTCTGTATGTATGTACATCGTTGTTGCATTAAAATCAAATATTTTCCTGTTCTTTGTATCTGCAATGTAGACATCATATCTGATCTACAATTTGAGCAGGTCATATTTTGATTTGCTGTTTTAGTCAATTTGTCAAAAGACACTGTTTTACATCTGGTAGTGTTAATTATAGGAATCGTTCTGCATGTACGTCAGGGGCAGAGGTAAATGAACAATCTTCACAATCATGCTCCCATTTGTAACTTTGTAAAATTAGCAATATTTTCTTCTGCGCCTTCTATGACTCCAAGCATGACCATTATAAATTCTTGCACCTCTTGTTGTATGTTGAGAGTAAATGTATCTGATCCTCTACATATGTCCAAAAGATGTTGAATACCAGAAATAGTATGTATATTACGTCTGTGAGTAAGCAACTGTTGAAGTAAATAAAGCAGTGCAGAACAGAATAATTTTTCACAGTTTTCCATGATTTAATTAAGAAGACGTGGTAAATGAGAGATCACAATGAGAACTGCATTAGCATAACAGTTGATATCTGAACTGTTTTCTAACTGGTATCCTACAATTTCGCCTTCTGTATCCACTTTTTTCTTCTTTATGCCTTCAACTTTGTCTTGATTGCCTTTCTTATCCTGAAGTTCAGTGTTTTATATATTTCACTTTTAGATATGGTATAGGATTATCATATATTGGGTATTCTCCTAAGTGAGAAGCATAGAGTCTTCTTAAGTGATTGCACTCTCTAAAACAACTTCCATAAGCACTAACCTTTTTGTCATCAAATTCAATCAAATACAAACAGGACAATGTTTGTACTCGAGACAATGCAACATATGCAATTCCTTCTTTAAACACAGTCCTTCCAATATTTACAACAGCTCTGTCAATGCTTAAACCTTGAGATTTGTGAAGTTACTGCATATGCTGCATATCCTAGAGACAGAAACTGCTGTCTTCGAACATACATGTCCTTTAAAAGCAAAAAATGTACAACACAATGCCCAATGAGTTTTACTTCATTAATCTGATCAAATTTTATCATCAAAAATTCTATTTAATCTCTAGTTTGAAAATTTACAACAGCCACAACTTTTCCCATAGACCATTTACTTATCCTTCCTCTACATACAAATTACGACACAAAGTTACTCGACAGTTTTTACATACATGTAAACACTTTTCAAATCATGCAGTCTTAGAGACAGATTTTTCTAGAGAATCCATTTTAGCTTGTAGTGTGTCAGTTAGTTGAATTGTTACTCCCTGGTGTTTCACTTTATCAATAGCTTTAATTTCCGGAATGTGTTGTTTTTCCAGTTTCAGTAGTTGTTCATTAAAGTTAGAACACTCTTGTAGCATAGGCATTAAACAAACTATGGATTTGTTTTCCATGAGAATATTATACATTAGTTCTGCTGGTGTTTTTTCAGATGAACACAAATTCTTTAGTAGCCAACTTTCTAAAGTTTCTTTACCATTTTTTGTCAACACACCAATTCTTATGTCTTTAAGGATATTTCCATATTCTTCATCAGCTGCTTGTTGCATATTTTTCACAAGTTCCTTATAGTCAAAGTGTAACCAAATATTTACATTCCCAATATTTCCCAAAGATTTCCTTGTCTCATCATGGAGAAGTGTTTTAAAAACAGTTTGGACTTTATCAGGAGTAAGTTGTAGTAGGTCTCCAAACACCATAAAATGCTTTCCTCCAAACAGCACATCATGCTCTGTTTTTAAAATCTGTTATATTCTCAAGTGTACAAAAGGCAAGCCTGACGTTTGACAACATGCTCACCTCATCAATGATTAAAAGTTTCAGTTTCTTCAGTACTCTTGAGACTTCATAACAGCTTCTCCAGATAGCTTCTGATATTCTAGTTTATAATTATTATCACGTCCAACAGGTAGCATAAGTAATCAATGTAAAGTAATACCTTTAATGTTGTCTGCTGCTAATCTAGTTGGTGCTGTTAGATAAATGTGATTCTGTAGTCCTGGGTAGATAACTTTTCAGAACTTTAATAAAGAAACTTTTTTCTTGTCCCAGCTTGACCACTAATGTATAATAAAATAGGTTGAAATGATGAACATTGGCATTCTTTTTTTCCGTGCAGGAAGCCATGTTCTACTTGTTGTTTCACTTGCAGATATATTTATTTTTGTTTAATGTTCAGTTGTTCTTGTAACTATTCAAACTCAATAATATCCTGCTGTGCTTGCTCTATTGCAGTTTCTACCTCATTCATGGCTATTGCTGCTTAATTTTCAATAATTGGTAGTCAAAGTGGATCTTGAGTCAATGCACCAGAACTTCGACTGCTTTGTGAACTTTCTGTAGCTATTTCAGCTGCATTAGTACCTTCTTGTTCAATCTCATCATTAATCATTTAGAAATAATCAGGAAACACTAGACACTGAGTTCTATCTTTCATTGCAGTGAAAGAATCTTTGTAGCAGTTGAAATCTCCAAATAATTCTGTTTCACTATGCCAAGGCTTAAACAGTTGCAGAAGTGCTAAATAGAAATATTCTCTCTTATCTGGAGTTTGACAACTGAGTTTTCTGTGGTTAATAGGATTTTCTTTGGCATGTTTCTCTAAACATTCTTCACATCCAATTAGTGCATATTTTTCTTCTCTTACATTTTCTGTAACATTCCTTTTAAATCTGTAGTATTGAAGTATTTCATACAGACATGAGTTTCCGAGATGTGGACTTATTTTTAGATAGTATGTATCCAATATATTTCTTTTGACAATATCAGTGCATTCTGGCCTATACCCTGCTAAGTATTGGATTTCGGGAAAATATTTCAGTAATCTGTTATGTGTGGAGGCTAGGTCTAAGCTTACCCAAACGATTCTTCTTGACTTTGAATACAAACTGGCTGAGCTCAACCAATCCGAACATTCATAAGATCCTATCTCACAATGGGAAAGCATCTTCAAGCTGAAGCTGTACAGTTTCTTGCTGAGACTTTTTTCTGCAGATTTCTTTCATCTCTGACTTTTCAGATTTTGTAATAAATGATGTGCTGTAACAAGCAACAGCAATTGAGTTGTATGCAACAAATTGAATATCCATGTTTGCATTCCACATTTTCAAAATGACTGGATTATTGTCATTTTTATACTCTGATGCTTCTGTTCTTCTTAGGTTGTATGTATTCTTGTGAGATTACCGAGTTATTGTATGTCTCCTAGTGAGAAAAAGCTGTTTCAACTTCCTTTAGAAATTATAGGTCATGGAAATTCAAAACTACAGTTTGTATAACATTTTCCTTTACATTTGTATTTCCGTTTGCAGTATTTTCCACATCTATGACTTTGAAACCGTAAAACTTGAAGTCTCTAGCTGTTTTCTCCTCCTTCTCTTGGGGCGGCACATATAACATACTATTCAATGAAAGACAAAACAGCTTCATCACTACCTGTTCCAAGTTTTGGTGCATGCTTTATCCATAATAGCAAGTGTATATGGGGAGCACCTCGCGCTTGGTACTCTTTTTGCCATTATAGCCTGTGTTTTTGGTCAGAACACAGGCTCCCATTGAAGTCAATGGGAGTCCTTCCAAACAATGTTTGAAAGCAATGTAATTGGTCGGGTGGAACCGCTGACTGCGAGTCATTCAGCTCCATTTCCGAGTCGGTGTCAGGAGAAGGAAACTCCAACTGACATCATAATGAGGCCCTAAGTGTTAGAAACCAATTAGGTGTACCTAGGTTTCTTAACCTGCATTTTAGTTCACCATGGCGATGATACCAATATTCATTGGTACCACGGTGGCACACCATTAAATTTAATAAGCATTAATTTATAGATGAATTCCTGATGAATTCCTGGTTTTGATAAATGATTCACTGCATAAGAAAGTCCAGACAAATCACTCTCAAAGCGAAAATAAAATAGATAGGGAATGCTCTGCCATAACCTTGGATCTTCACAGTATAATCTTAATAACGGATATTCAGATACTGGAATCCATACAGACCAATTATCAAATCATCCACCATCTCCAGTAGGGAACAGCTGTGGAAAACAACGAGCTTCTAAGCTTTTTTCCCATATAGTCATGGGAGCTCCTTTTGCTTCTTTCAGTTGAAATAATTCAATGGTGTTACCAATGATTTCTTTTGAGTGGAGATGATGTATGGTATAATGGAAGATGTGGTTCTCACCGCTTATATAAATAGCGGAGCTGTCACAGATCAACAGATCAAGGTCAAAAATGTGGACTGACGCTGGCTTCCCCACTCGCTTTGTAACGGATTTCTGAGACACAGTAAGGAAACCGTCAGTTGAGGGGTTACGGCCCTCTTCCTGAAAGTGTTACTAGAAATCCGGATTGACCTTGATCTGTTGATCTGTGACAGTTCCGCTATTTATATAAGCAGTGAGAACCACATCTCCATGAAAGTGATTATTCGTGTTGAGTCCAACTAGTAAAGGGTCCTTTTTTAAATGCAATATCTACTGTCCTGAAGATGGTCTGACGGACTGACGCCATCCAAGACGAAACATCGACTCCATCATCTATTTCCGCAATATTTACTATATTCAATTGATCATTATTCTCACCAGGAGATATGTCATTGTTATTTCCTCATTCATGATTTATTGCTGAATTAACTGTTCTTCTGTACTCCTTTTTAATTTGATGTATACATATAAATATTTTTGTATACTTAACAAAAGAGATTCTCGTGTTTGTGTTTTATATATTCATTCATTTTTTGGTTTAGTCGATTGACATTTGGGTTTGTGTTCTAAGTAGACTCACTCGTTGATAAATTCTTGGATTAATAATTGGAGAATCATTTTTGCAACAAAATCCCTTGTAGGCACCTTGACCCGTTATTGTTTGATCTGCCCAAGCCTCCAAAGGTATATTGGGTTTTCCCTACGTTTACATTGCTTTCAGTTTAAAGCACACGCATCATTGTCTACGGCCTACTTGCAGTGCTCCATTGCAGAGTGTTATAAGGACTAGGTTAGAGGCTAATACATTTGGTAACATATTCAAACCTCACATTTCACTACCAGTTTCATTAGAGAGGCAGAGCTCGCCATGCCAGGCATAAACCAAAATGAAAGGCCGATTCCTGTCATGCCACTCTTATGAGTGTCAGCATCTTTCTACAGACCTCAATGAGTGTGTCTGTGTCTTTTAGGGGTAATATGACACATGTAAAGAAGACTATAGCTACTAACCTACCTCTCTTTCACACCGCATGCTTTGTAAATGTGTGTAGCAGAAGCTACATGGATTACTTTCCGCATATTATACAGACCAGACAGGTAAGAAGCTGTGTGTTCAAGTTAAGAGATCTGTACTTCTCGGACTGAATGCTGAATTAGATTTGTCAATATTTGTCCAGGGGTATGATAGATGCTAAAGTTTTAAAGTTAGGTTCATCAGCTGCACCACACATTTCAGACTACATATACAAATACAGACATACCTGAGAGCTGGTTGAAGTCAGACATTTAAACTTGGCAGAGTACGCTTTCAGTTTAAAGCAGACACATCACTATCTACGGCCTACTTGCAGTTTACCTATGAGGAGACTTATATGGACTAGGATAGAGGTTAATACATTTGACAACATGGTTTGAGCCAGAGCTCATCATGCCAGACATCAGCCAAAATGAAAGACTGGCTCCTGTCATGCCACTCTTATGAGTGTCAGCATCTTTCTAGAGACCTCAATGAGTGCGTCAGTGCCTTTCAGAGGTAAGAAGACACATGTAAAGAGGACTATCGGGACAAGCCTACCTCACCTTCATACCGTATGCTCTGTAAATCTGTGTAGAAGAAGCTACATGGATCACTTTCTGTGTATTATACTGGACAGCCGGGAATGGAGCTGTGTGTTCAAGTGCTTTCATTATGCCTGCCTAGCAAAGAGTTCTGTGCTTCTGGAACTGAATGTTGAAGTAGCTCTGACAATATGTGTCTAGGGGTATGACAGACTGTACAGTTTTTAAGTTATGGACAGCAGCTGCACAACACGTCAGACTACATGTACAAATACAAACATTCCGGAGACATGGTAGCAGTCAGACATTCAAACTTGACAGAGTACGCTTTCAGTTTAAAGCACATGTATCACTATCTATGGCCTACTTGCAGTGTACCTTTGCAGAGACTTATATGGACTGGGATAGAGGTTAATACATTTGGCAAAATATTTTAAACCTCACATTTGTCTACCAGTTTCATTAGAGAGGCTGAGCTCACCATGCCAGGCATCATCCAAAATGAAAGGCTGACTCTTGTCATGTCATTCTTATTAGTGTCAGCACCTTTCTAGAGAACTCAATAAGTGTGTCAGTGCCTTTTGGGGATATATGACACATGTAACATGGCCTATAGGAAGAAGACTACCCCTCTTTTACACCACATGCTCGGTAAATGTGTGTAGAAGAACCTGCATTGATCACTTCCTGTTTATTATACAGGGCAGCCAGGTATAAAGCTGTTTGTTCAAGTGCTTCATGAGGCCTGCTTTGCTAACACATCTGTGCTTCTGGGACTGAATGCTGAAGTAACTCTGTCAATATTTGTCCATGGGTATGATAGACTGTATAGTGTTTAAGCTAGGGGGATCAACTGCACCACACGTGTCAGACTACACGTAGTAATGAAAACATTTCTGGGACATAGTAGCAGTCAGACATTCAAACTTGACAGAGTACGCTTGCAGTTTATAGCACCCACATTACTATATATGGCCTACTTGCAGTGTACCTTTGCAGAGAGTTATTTGGACTAGGATTGAGGTTAATACATTTGGTAAGATGTTTTAAACCTCACATTTCTCTACCGGTTTTATTTGAGAGGCAGAGTTGGCCATGCCAGGCCTAAGCCAAACTTAAAGGCTGACTCTTGTCATGCCACTCCTATGAGTGTCAGCATCGTTCTGGAGACCTCAATGAGTGTGTCAGTCCCTTTTAGGGGTAACATGGCACATGTACAGAAGCCTATAGCTACTGGAGTACCTCTCTTTCACACCACATGCTCTGTACATGTGTGTAGAACAACCTGCAAGGATCACTTTCTGCTTATTATACAGGGCAGCCAGGCGTGAAGCTGTGTTTTCCAGTGCTTCCTTGAGGCCTGGCTAGCTAAGAGATCTGTACTTCTGGACTGAATGCTGAAGTAGCTCTGACAATATTTGTCCAGGGGTAGATGCTAAACTTTTTAAAGTTAGAGTCATCAGCTGTCCCACACCTGTCAGACTATAGGGAGAAATACAGACATACCTGAGACATGGTAGCAGCCAGACATTTAAACTTGACAAAATACGCTTTCAGTTTGAAGCACACACATCACTATGTACGGCTTATTTGCAGTATACCTTTGTGGAGAGTTATATGGACTAGGATAGAGGTTAATGCACTTGGTAATATGTTTTAAACTTCACATTGCTCTACTGCTAGAGCAGAGTTTTCAGTTTGAAAATTAACTGGGTTTTGAAGCTCTGGCATGTCTATTTGTTATATTAATTTATTAATTATTAATTTATTAATTATTTGTCTTGTGTAAGTGTTTATATTAATCAATCCGTTTGTTTTAACAAGAGAGAATTACACGTGGGTACGCATAAGTGTGCTGTTTAACAATAACGTGCATGTTTTCATGTTTAAACGTTGCTATGTGCTGTTTATTTTTGGGCATAAAATGCTTTTCGAATTAATGCTTTTTTATGTTGCAAGAGCTAGATAATTACATACACATAAGGGTATTAGTGGGGTTAACACTGTTTAATCACTATGCTGTGGTAACGTTGTTTTTGTCTCTTTTAATTAAGATGGTCTATTGTGGCCTATGGTGGCCTAAATAAAGATGGCCGATATGTTGAGCCTGGCCTCGAGTAGAAAACTGTGACGAGAGAGAGCCCTGCTGAATATGGTCCTGAAGTCAGCTGACCACAGTCCTTGCTTGCCTGGTTAAAACTTTCCGTGAGGACAGCAGCAGTTTTGGGTGATCTCCAAGTGAAATGAAACGTCCTTGGCAGCTTTGGGAAACAAAGGAGCTTTAAAGAAAGACTCTGAACCATGATCTCATTGCTGAGGAAATGTGGAATTCACAAGATACAGTTGTGTTTTTTGGTTCCTGTTCCGTTTTGTTTATTTTGTGATTTTTCCTGAGCGGAGATTTTCAAATGTAGCGATGTTACATCCTTTCCTTCTCGCTCTGCTCAGCGGTTCAACGGACGTTATAACTTTTTATGTATCTTTCCTTTGTTTGTTTTACTATAAGAATTGCTAGCCTAGAGAGGGTTTTTGCCACTTGCCATTTGCCTTTTTCCGCGTTCCGAATCTGCGTTGGTGAGGATCGTTGCTGAGAGGACTTCGTCTTGAGAGACTTTATCGAGAGACTTGTCCTGACCCGTTCTGACATTTAGCTAGAATAGGTAACTATGAGAAAAATGATTTATTCTGATTGATTTTCTTTTGACTAATTTTAGATAAAGCAATATAATTTTGAATATGGTGTTGGTTATCATTTCTGGTCAATTATCGTGTACTATATTTTGATTATTGTTGTATAGATTGTTTAGATTATGTTTAAGGGCAGTCACAATAACCAGGTCTTATCGACCTCGATATAGATGCAGGGTGTTTAGGAGTTTTCTTTCCACAGGTTTATTGCTGGTAGAGTATTTGAGTGTATGTTAGTGAAATGGGCCCTAGCGTATGATGAATGTATGTGCGTGTAACTGTGAAATTACTCTATTTGTGGAAGTAGGGATATTATATACACCCTGATCTCTATCAATTTCCTGGTAGCAGAGTAGGATGGTTATTGATGATTGTCTTGATCTGATTAGATTACATATTGATTATTGATTATTGATGTTGGTATATGTACTAATAATATATGTTGGAGTCGTCATGTTGAGTTATATGTAGTGCTTCTGGAACTTGGAAGCTGGTAGCAGTTCCGTAGTAGGGCAGAGGGAAGTATATGCTGCTCTCGGGAAAGACGGAATTGTAAGGAAAAACGTGTGACAATTGAAGTTGCGCGTCACATTGTCTGGGTTCGGAATCAGTGACATTATTGTATGTTACTATTAGAATATATTTCTGGTATATAAGGAGTGTGTATGGTAGTGAAGGTTATCTGTGAAACTCTGGTCTTAAGTCCCAGGGATCCGTAAGGTTTGCCGTTAAAGCTTATTGCGGGAGGAGTAATAGGTATTCTCTGAGCTTGTTTGAGGAACTGGGCAGAGGTAAGCTGCTTAGTTGATGTATGTTATAATTCTGTAATAGGACAGATTGTTCGCTGTTCTCGGGAAGCAGGATTCTGTGTGTATGTACTATATTATCTTGTATGAATGTGCGTGGATGCATATACATTTAATTGATTGTAAGACTCTTTGGATAAGTCCTGGAGGAAACAGTTAAGAGATGTATGAAAGTTTGTTGATTCTTGTGAAATAGATTTTCTTTACTATTCTGTGGTTAGCGAAGCAGACAATGGAGATGTTTATATGTTGTAACTAATAGATTTTGTAGAAATTTTGACACGAAGTCTATTGAAAAGATTTTGTAAAGGAGGGGTAGACGAGTGACAAGAGACAGGAGACAAGCGACTGCAGCGACTGCTGACGTCAGAAAGACCGCGCTCTGATTGGATAGTGGGTCAGAATAGTGTTCGCGCTAGGATTGGTGCGTTGGTGTGAGCCGCGCAAGGATTGGAAGAGCTATTCTAGTGACGTAGACGCTCCAGGATTGGTGCGTTAGTGTGAGTCGCGCTGTTATTGGTTGAAAATTCGTATTGTATATTTATAATACGGAAAAGAGTAGAGAGCTTTGGTAAACGTTAAAATGTATTACCAAGAAGAGAAAAAGAAGAAAACATTTTTTGGAAAAATTAAAAAGTGGTTTAACCAGGATAAAGATGTTAAGACGAGAGAGGGTGAGTTGTTACCTCCAACGAAAACACCTGCATCCTTCATGGCTGCAAAATATGGGTATCATACTTGTATATGTTTGGAGAATTGGGTTAGGTATACTAAAGAAGATGGTGTTCTAGCATTTCCAGAACATGGTTCATTTAATCTGGCTGTGTTGAGAAATTTACGGGAAAAGATGTTATGTCTAGACCCGAAACCAAGACCTACACAGTTTGAGGCTTTAGTGGAATGGGAAGAGGAAGTACATGAGCGAGAAAAACAGAGATCTGGAGGATATTACAGGTACATGTTTGGGAGGAGACATGATCGTGAGATTCATCATCATTGAATGAAAAGGTGGCGAGATGCTAGTATGTCAGAGGGATTATATCCAATGAGAACAGTTGAAGGGGGAGCAGAAAGGGTTCCTGAGTCAGAAATGAGAAGATATGGAGTTAATGAGTATGAGGATGAGGTCTTGAATGACATGATTTACAAAAGACCACCTCCATATAGACCAGAACCAGATGAGAGTACACCAGTTGTTTCTCCGATAAGAGATACAGTTTGTACCACTGAGACAGAAAATGTGACACCTGAATCAAGATGTAGTAACTCTTTCAGGGAGAGAGGGAATCGAGGTAGTGACGAAAATGCCAGACAACTAGCCAGAACTACAACAGAGCTGACTGAAAAGATTAGGGAGTTAACGAAGAATCTGGAAGCTGTTACGGTGCCTGTAACAATAGGTCCGGTTATGCCTGTGTTTGACAAACAGAGGATGGGTGAAAATGGACTGGTGATTCCATATGTTGGGAATAATTTGATAAGTTCAGTTGGTCCTTCAGGAGATTCAGGGAAAAGAGCAGAAAACAGAGACCTGAGACAATCCAGACATGACATATGTAGTGAAATACTGGATGCTAGTGAAGCTAGTTGTTCAGGGATGCCAATTTTAGAACCGCAGAAGAGAGTGGTTCCAGTGAGAAAAACTACTGAAATAACAGCTGAAGATTTGAATGATTGGATGAAAGTTCTTCAGAAAAAGGATAAAGATTCACAAGCAATTGATGTGGCTAGGCTACGTGTAGAATTAGAAGAGCTTGTTACAGGAACAGTTCCAACAGAAATTCTGAAGAGTCATCATGATGGTGAGCTAATGTTCATGTGTAAGAATATTACCTGGAGAGCGAGAAATACACATGACAGGTTAAGAGCAATAGCGAACGAGCAGGGAGTTGACATTGATAAAGTGAAAGCTTTACAAAAAACCTACAGGATGGATTTTACAGAAAAAGATATTGAAAATTTGAATGCTACTGGTAGAACAGGACAGATTAAGGAAATGGTAGCATTATTGCGAAGATGGGGAGATGTGGAAAAGTGGAAGGATAGGTGGTATAAGAAAAGAGAGGAATCCGAGGATAGAACAACTTATTCAGCATTTCCAGTGAGAGAAAAAGAGAAACCAGTGGATAATTATCCTATGAGAGAAATACCTGGAGGAGGATATGTACATGTTCCATGGACCAGACAGGATATTTTATCATTTACGAATGATTTCCCTCGATTGAGAGAAAAGCCCGTCGAGTGGTATAGGCAGGTAGATAGGTTTGTGAAATTGTCAAAAGTGCTGTGGGTTGACCTGAATAGTCTGTTTGATATAATTGTTCCAGCAGACTTGTGGACTGAGTGTAAAATAGTTGTGAGTTGGCCTACTGAGGAATATCCAAGAGATCCAAGAACTGGGGCACCAGATCCAGAAGTAATGAGAAAATATGACCAGGTGATGGTTTACCTGAAGAGTAAAGTACCTGCAAAAGAGACAGACTGGGTAAAAATAGATAGAACACAACAGGAAGCAAAAGAATCAGTTCATGCTTTTTATGAGAGGCTGATACTGGCATTTAAACAATTCAGTGGAGATGAACACCTGGGTGATAAAGATTTGAGTCATTTTGTATACAGATTTGTATATAGCCTGAGACCTGAAATTGGTGAGAGAATTCGTGAGCACACAGTGGATTGGCAGAGTAAGAAAATAGATGAGATTCTGAGACATGCAAAATACTTCAGTGATGAAATTGAAGCAAAACAAAGAAAGCTGAAAGAGAAAGCAATGTGGGCACAAGTGAAAGTTGCAGAAAGACAGGAAGCACAGTTAATGGAACAGGCAAATAATCCAGGAAATAATGCAGGGAATAGACCTAGATATGCAGGGAAAGGAAAGGGAAATCTTGAGGAAGCAAAGAAAAAGTTTCCTTGTCACAACTGTGGCCAATTGGGGCATTGGAGATCGGAGTGTACCAATCCACCATTAGCGAGTAATGAGAATAAACCCTTAAATCAACAGGTGCAGAATGAAGGAAATAATCAACAGCAGCAACAACAGAAAGTTGTGAGACAGCAGAGTCAAGAGCCAAAACCGCCCTTTCCGCAGAATAGAGGGTCACAAAAGTATAATCAGGATTCAGGATTCTACAATGATGAACAGGTAAACAAACCAAGGCGTTCTAATCAGGTACAACAGTACTTGTTAAAGAGTGAAGGGAGTGAATCTGAGGGTGATTATTGACGGTGCCGAAGAGAGGAGGAAGAGTGCATACTTGGTGCAACTCTAGAAATAGACCAGGCAGGACCATTTGTAGATGGGAAAATAAATGAAGAGAGTGTTACTTTTTTGGTAGACACAGGTGCGACGAGATCAACTGTCAGGTCAACAGATGTTAGAAATCTTCCTCTCTCGGATGAAGCAATCCAAGTAGTTGGTGTAGCCAATACACAAATCAGAACACGTCTTACTGAACCAGTAAGAGTACAGATAGGGAAATTTTCAGACATGCACAGATTTATCGTCTGTGACACGAGTCCAGTGAATCTGTTAGGTAGGGACTTGTTATGTAAGATGAACTGCACAATTTTCTGTACACCGGATGGAATAGCTTTTGAAACACCAGATGAGGATGTTTTGTACTGAGTGACTCTAGAGAATAGAGAAAGTGAGTTAATTGGTGCATTTGCTGTGTTTGATCCAGAGGATTTGCCTCAAGAGCTGAGGGACACAGTGAAAAGGACAGTTTGGGATTTTACTGGAGAGGATGTGGGATTGATGAATAATGTAGATCCAGTGAAAATTGCAGTCAAAGAGGGAATTACATATCCTAACATTCCTCAGTACAAAATGACACCAGAAATAATTGAAGGGATAACTCCTATAATTGAGAAAATGATTCAGCAGGGAGTCCTGAGAGAACTACTGAGTAGTCCGTGTAATTCACCGATAATGGGGCTAAAAAAGCCTAATGGGAAATTTAGGATCGTACAGGATCTGAGAAAAGTTAATCAAATTGTGGTGGCATGTTGTCCTATCGTGCCAAATCCATCAGTGATTTTGTATCAAATTCCACATGATGCTGAGTGGTATACAGTGATTGATTTGTGTCATGCGTTCTTTTCAATTCCATTGCATCATGACAGCCAGACGATTTTTGCATTTAGGTTTGGCCAGCGTATTTTTGCATGGTGTCGTATCCCACATGGGTATACAGAGAGTCCTTCGATATTCAATCAGTTATTGAAAAAATCGTTGGAGAGTTTGATCATGCCTGAGAACTCAGTATTAGTGCAGTATATGGATGACCTACTTGTGGCATCAAAGACGCGTGAAGCTTGTGAAGTAGATACCATAGCTTTACTGAATCATCTGGCAGATGGAGGGTTAAAGGTATCTCCAGCCAAATTGCAATTTTGCAAGAAAGAGGTGCATTATCTTGGACACAATATTGAAAAAGGTCTGAGAAAGGTGACTGATGACAGGATCAGAATAATCAGAGAAATGAAACCTCCAAAGACTCAGAGGGAAGTGAGAATGTTCCTGGGTATGGTGGGTTATTGTCGTCAGTGGATAATTAATTTTTCGCTGATAGCAAAGCCACTGATTAAACTGACAAAAAGTGAGATGACAGACCCATTAGAACTAGATGGGGAACAAATGGCAGCATTTGAAGAGCTCAAAAATAGAATGTGTGAAGCTCCAGCTTTGGGTATGCCTGACTATGAGAAAGAGTTTGAATTGTACTGCAGTGAGAGAAATGGATGTGCACTTTCAGTATTAATTCAGAAGCATGGATTACTGAGAAGGCCTATTGCGTACTTCTCATCGACACTTGACCCTGTAGCTGTGGGTTTACCAGGTTGTCTGAAATCTGTGGCTGCAACATGCAGGAGTCTGGAACAAAGTGAGGGAATCATAATGGGATATCCTGTAAGGGTATTCGTACCTCACAATGTGGCGATTCTTTTGACAAGAAGCAGAACTCAGTACATGTCACATAGTCGGCTGACTAAATATGAGAAAGTGATTCTGGGAGCATCGAATGTGACTCTTGAGAGATGTGTAAATGTGAATCCAGCGACACTCTTGCCGGATATTGAAAATGTGGGTGTGAAAACAGAAGATGATCATGATTGTTTGGATGTGCTTGATTATTGTACAAAACCGAGACCAGACATAAGGGATCTTCCCTTACATGAGAGTGATCATGTGTTGTTTGTGGATGGATCATGTCTGAGGAATGATGATGGTGTGCTATGTGCAGCATATGCGGTGTGCAAAGTTTTAGAGGTTATGGAAGCATCACCATTGAAAGGAGTGAAATCTGCGCAAGTTGCTGAATTGGTGGCATTGACAAAAGCTTGCGAAATTGGGAAAGATTTGAGGACAACTGTGATGACTGATAGTCAGTATGGATTTGGAGTTGTGCATGATTTTGGCCAACTTTGGCTACAGAGAGGTTTCTTGACATCGAGTGGAACTCCGATAAAGAATGCTGAAGTGATTGGTAAATTACTTGAGGCGATACAACTGCCTAAGGAGTTAGCAGTTGTAAAATGTGCTGCCCATGGACAAGGAGAAGATTTTATAACGGTCGGAAACCGTTACGCTAATGACATTGCGCAATACTGTGCAAAAACAAACCAGTTTATTAATCGGGAACGAGAGGGTGAAATGTCTTTTTACTCTGTGATGTTTACTAATGTCTTAGAGACATGGGATGAAGTGAAGAAGTTGCAGGATGAGGCAGGAGAGGAAGAGAAAAAAGATTGGATTAAAGCAGGATGTGATCCAAGAGAAACAGACAATGTTTGGGTCTATAGAGATGGCAGACAAGTAATGCCAAACTCCATTTTGTCGTCAATGGCAAGAATGTATCATGGCCAGGGACATTTGGGAAGGGATGCGATGATTAGGTCGTTCAAGCAAACCTGGTACAATGCAAAGTTCAGTACAATTGCAGAGAGCATATGTCAAAGGTGTTTGATTTGTCAGCAATTTGACACTGGGAAAAAGACAGTGGTGAGTCTGGGAACAATAGGCAGGGAAGGAGGTCCTTTTACAAGAATGCAGATTGATTTCATTGAAATGCCCCAAGTGAACAGACTGAGGTATGTTCTAGTGGTAGTCTGTTTGTTTTCAAGATGGGTGGAAGCCTATCCGACTAGGAGAAATGATGGAATAACAGTGGCAAAGTTACTGTTAAGGGAGTTGATTCCTAGGTACGGGTTTCCAGTAACGATTGAGTCTGATAGAGGTGGACACTTCCATAATGAACTAATGAGTTTGATTTGTGAAGCATTAAGCATACAGCAGAAGCTACATTGTGCATACCGACCAGAGGCTTCTGGTGTGGTTGAGCAGATTAATGGCACAATCAAGAATAGAATTGGAAAAATGTGCTTAGCCACTGGCATGAAATGGCCAGATGTTTTACCTCTAGTGCTGATGACTATTAGATCTACTCCAGATAGAACTACTGGTTTAAGTCCGCACGAAATAATCATGGGACGTGCAATGCGCCATGCATTTGTACCTGTCAATAAGTTGATGACAATAACTGATGACATGATTTTGGATTACTGTAAAGGCCTGGCTGACGCAGTTCATTCTGAGTTTCACCAGGTTGGAGAAGAAGCTACCACACTTGAGAAGAAGCAAGCCCATGGTCTGAGTCCAGGAGACTGGGTGAGGATTAAGGTGCACAGAAGAAGAAATTGCTTGATTCCAAGGTGGGGAAGGCCGAGACAAGTCATTCTGACTACGACAACTGCAGTAAAGTGTGCTGGAGTGAAAAACTGGGTACATGCAAGTCATACTCTGCGAGATCCAAACCCAAAAGAAGGGACTGGTAAAGAGTATTTTGAAGAATCAGATTCCAGTGATGATGAAGATACAAAACAAGTGAGAAAAGAAGCAGAAAAAGCTTCAAAAGAACCATTGAGAGACTCAGAAAAGAGATCAGATTCTGTAAGAGAGCCTGAAGTTTCAAAAAGCAGTGAAGTAAAAAGAAAAGAAAAGAGAAATTCCACAGAGACTACTCCTGAATCAGAAGAGGAGGAGATTGAAGAACCACTTGAGATTATACCTGAAGAAGTAGGGTCAGAAGAAGATAGAAAGGGACAGATTGCGGAAGACCCCCGAGGAGGTGTAGGGAACATTCTTGACAAGCTAGGTGAAGGGACAAGTAGACAGCAAGAAGATTGCGTGTCGGAGATCCGAGGAGGGACAGAAGTAGGGAAGTCTCAAACAGTGGTGAAAGAAACTGTGGAGAAAAAGAAAACTGCTAGAAAACGAAAACAGAAGGCACTTGAAACAGAATTGGATGAGAGTGAGAATGAACAAACAGAAGGTCGAGTTCTGAGAAAGAGAACTTGGATTGGAGAAAGAAATAATAAAGAAATAAGGCCGAAGAAGGTGATAAAAGGGGATCGTTGGCCTAACAACAGAGTAAAGAGATTGAGATACAGAATAATAAGAGCGAATACATCAGAACCTGAACAAGTGAATGAAGTATCGAGTCAAAATGAAGTAAAAAGAAAGGAGCAAGAAGAATCAAGAGAACATGAGGAAATAAAAAGAATAAGAAGACCCAACAAAAAGTACAGATAACCGGAAAGGTCTTATGTGGCACTGTATGAAGAAGGAGAAGAAGAAACAGTGACTCGAGATAATCCGGAGGGGATCTTGAGAAAAGTGGTTGAGGAAAAAGAAGGAACTGTTGGAATCTTAAAAGTTATGCTGAATAAAATTGGAGAAGAGTCAGATGCACAAGATGTTGTTGATGATCTGATACAATTTGATGTTACTGAAGAAGAAGGAGTGAAAACTGATGAATATCAAAATTGAGTGAACTGAGAAATCACTTGGAGAAAAAGTGAAAGGAGAAAGTCTGAAATTCAGTTGTCTGAAGTAATCCAAAGTTGGGAAATTTCAGTAGTGGAGTAGTAGAGGCTAAGTCAAAAGATAAGGTCAAAGTAGTAAAATGGCTAACATAGAGGATAATCAAAATAGATGTGCCTTCTTTAAAAGGTGGTGTAGAATGTGCTGCTGCTGTACTGGATTATTAATGCTTCTATGGGGTGTTTTAGTTTTATTAGTTACTTTTAAAGTTACATTTGAGATGCATACAGAAAATATGACAGATATAGAGAAGAATTCGCAAAAAGTAGTTCCGATTAGAATTAGTAATACTTACATACATAAAGATAGGTCAATTAATAATTTTTCTAGTAATGTTTTTTCAAAATTATTATACGAATATGTGAAAACAATCGAAGTTAGGGATTTCTACGTTTGTATGCAATTACCTGCATCCGTTTCAGAAGGTGTTACTTATCACCATTTACCAGCTACATATGGTATTTCTTGTAGTGTTTTAAGTAGTGTTTTTTATTTGTTAGGGAAAATAGATTATAAGATGTCTAACAGAGATAGTATTTTTGGGCACTTGCCAATGAACAAAGAGCTGAATCCAGCTAAAGAAGCTAACACTTTTGGTGAAATTTTTATTGAAGAAAAAGGATTAACATTAGATTACATTTTTAAGAATAATTTAACTTGCAGTCTGAAAGAAGAGGAGAAAGCTTTCCTGGATATGGTAGAGGAAAGGAGATTGAACATGCATGAGAAAGCAGGGAAATATAAAGTGAGTGAGACAATTTGGGACATTGAGATGGGAAAAGAATTGAAGAATGGGACTAGTCCAACTTTAGCTTTAGATGCACCACAGAAGGGTAAGCTGTGCATTACAAGGAGGAAATCCCAATATGATACATATTTTGTTGGGACTAGTGAGTGCCATGATACATACTTCATTGCAACAGGTTGGGGTTTCAGAGGTGGAGAGGATACAATTTTTCCAGGAGTGTACTATGTTTGTGGGAACAAGGCTTATTACAAGTTGCCTGACCATTGGTATGGCACGTGTTATGTGGGCCTGGTCTTTCCAAAGATTTTTCATATAGATAAAATAAGAGATGTAGAACATATTAATTTACTAATGCGTTTTAAGAGAGAAACTTGGTATGAAATAGTGGGTGATATTTTTGGGGTTTTGATTCCAGCAGTGGGAATTTCTTTGAATGCTTATGGAATTCGGAAACTGTCAACAGTGGTTGATCGCTTATCGACAAATACCGCTGGAGGGTTTCTTTTGGTGAATACGGAATTAAGTGCCGTACGTGCCATGTCAATGCAAAATCGACTTGCCCTTGATATTCTATTGGCCAAGGAGGGTGGAGTTTGTGGAATGCTGAAAGTTCAACATTGTTGCACTTACATTCCAGACGAAAGCAAAGACCTGAAGGTCTATATCAAAAATATTACTGATTTGCATGAAGAATTAGTACCACTTGAAGCTGAGAGTTTATGGACTAAAATAGCTAATAAAATGATAGCTGTTAAGGATTTTATTGCAAAAATAGGTAGTACTATTATAGGTAGAATATTGTTTCCTTTAACTTGTATAATTGTTGCTCTATTGATACAAAGATTAGTGTGTGTGTGTTGTAAAAACAGGGGAGGGAAAAAGAAATTAAATAAAGAGAAGAAAAACAAAAGGTTGAAAAGAGAACCACAAGAAATTGAATTAGAGGAATTGAGGGAGAGTGTTTACTTAGAAACAAAGAGGGATGATGAAAGAGTGACTGGTGTGTAGTGTTGTGTAAGGAGAAAAAAGACATTTCCGATTTCTCCTAAAATGGGACAAAATTTTCACAAATTTTTTTTTTTTTTGGGTTTATTTGGTGATAAAATCACCAAAGGGGGGATTGCTAGAGCAGAGTTTTCAGTTTGAAAATTAACTGGGTTTTGAAGCTCTGGCATGTCTATTTGTTATATTAATTTATTAATTATTAATTTATTAATTATTTGTCTTGTGTAAGTGTTTATATTAATCAATCCGTTTGTTTTAACAAGAGAGAATTACACGTGGGTACGCATAAGTGTGCTGTTTAACAATAACGTGCATGTTTTCATGTTTAAACGTTGCTATGTGCTGTTTATTTTTGGGCATAAAATGCTTTTCGAATTAATGCTTTTTTATGTTGCAAGAGCTAGATAATTACATACACATAAGGGTATTAGTGGGGTTAACACTGTTTAATCACTATGCTGTGGTAACGTTGTTTTTGTCTCTTTTAATTAAGATGGTCAATTGTGGCCTAAATAAAGATGGCCGATATGTTGAGCCTGGCCTCGAGTAGAAAACTGTGACGAGAGAGAGCCCTGCTGAATATGGTCCTGAAGTCAGCTGACCACAGTCCTTGCTTGCCTGGTTAAAACTTTCCGTGAGGACAGCAGCAGTTTTGGGTGATCTCCAAGTGAAATGAAACATCCTTGGCAGCTTTGGGAAACAAAGGAGCTTTAAAGAAAGACTCTGAACCATGATCTCATTGCTGAGGAAATGTGGAATTCACAAGATACAGTTGTGTTTTTTGGTTCCTGTTCCGTTTTGTTTATTTTGTGATTTTTCCTGAGCGGAGATTTTCAAATGTAGCGATGTTACATCCTTTCCTTCTCGCTCTGCTCAGCGGTTCAACGGACGTTATAACTTTTTATGTATCTTTCCTATGTTTGTTTTACTATAAGAATTGCTAGCCTAGAGAGGGTTTTTGCCACTTGCCATTTGCCTTTTGCCGTGTTCCGAATCTGCGTTGGTGAGGATCGTTGCTGAGAGGACTTCGTCTTGAGAGACTTTATCGAGAGACTTGTCCTGACCCGTTCTGACATTTAGCTAGAATAGGTAACTATGAGAAAAATGATTTATTCTGATTGATTTTCTTTTGACTAATTTTAGATAAAGCAATATAATTTTGAATATGGTGTTGGTTATTATTTCTGGTCAATTATTGTGTACTATATTTTGATTATTGTTGTATAGATTGTTTAGATTATGTTTAAGGGCAGTCACAATAACCAGGTCTTATCGACCTCGATATAGATGCAGGGTGTTTAGGAGTTTTCTTTCCACAGGTTTATTGCTGGTAGAGTATTTGAGTGTATGTTAGTGAAATGGGCCCTAGCGTATGATGAATGTATGTGCGTGTAACTGTGAAATTACTCTATTTGTGGAAGTAGGGATATTATATACACCCTGATCTCTATCACTACCACATCACAACTTTTACAAATAGTTCATCTCATAGTTAAAAAATTATTTACAACCACTTAAGCACTCCTACGACATAAATCACACTTCTTACACATTTATAACTTACCCGTGAAATCTTGTTGTAGATTCTGAAATGATCAGAAATTCTAAGTTAATTTTCTTTTCCGCAAAATGGATGTGATGTGCCACTCTCAGTAATGAAGAACCAGTAGTGGCAAATGTTCCCTCTCATTTTACACAGAATTGAATGTGGGCAAAAAATCAGAACGTTCCCTTTATTTTTTCAAAATCTAAAACCACTTATAATTGGATAGTCATCAGAACGGACGCCCTGACCTCCACCAACTACATCCTCCTCGGAGACCTGAAATTTCACTTGGAGAACAACGACGACAGCAACTCCTCCACCCTGATCGACAACCTCGCCAACCTCGGACTGAACAGCTCGTCACAACGCCGACCCACATCGCCGGACACACGCTCGACGCCATCTTCTCCTCAAGCTCCCACGTCTCCTTCAGCCACACCTCCAAACTCACCTGGACCGACCACCACTGCATCCACTTCACCTTACGGAAACCCGCCGCACACCACCGCACCCTACAGATCCACAGCAGATGCTGGAGCAAAGTCACCGTAGACCAACTCCAGACAAGCCTCGCACTCATCCCACCCACTAACCCCTCCAACCCCGATGATGACGTCCGCAATCTCAGACGATGGATGGACGACTGCGCCAACACTTTAGCCCAGCTGAAAAAACCAACCTACAAATACACCGGCAAGAGAGCCAGCTAGTTCACCCCGGAACTCCTAGCATCCAAGCGCACCTGCCAGAAAATGGAGAACAAATGGCACAGCGAGAAGATGCCAGACAGCCGCACAGCCCACAAAAACGCCATCCGCAACCACCATCACCTCATCAGGTCCGTCAAGAGGACCTCCTTCAAAGACCACCTCGACAACAACGCACACAACAGCAAGGAGCTCTTCAGCATCATGAAGGAACTCTCCACCCCCAGCTCCAACGCCAATGCCAACGACATCCCGTCGACGCAAGGCCTGTGTGATTCCCTCACCACCTTCTTCCACCGCAAGATTGCCGACATCCACGACAGCTTCGACTCCCGGATGAACTCAACAGGCCCCGACACATCAGACCCGCCGCACCCCATCGACCACGACCCCCTGACATCCTGGGTCAACGTGAACACCAAGGACACAATCAAGACCATGGGTACAATCCACTCCGGCTTCCCATCAGACCCTTTTCCACACCACATCTTCAACAAAGCCGGCAGCTCCATCGCACCGCACCTGCGCAACGTCATCAACCTCTCCTTCGAGACCGCGACCTTCCCAGAGAGCTGGAAACACGCCGAGATCAACGCTCTACTCAAAAACCCCAAGGCGGACCCGAGCGATCTCAAGAACTTCCGGCCCATCTCCCTGCTTCCATTCCCAGCTAAGGTCATTGAGAAGATCGTCAACAGACAGCTCACCCGCTACCTCGAAGATAACAGCATCCTGGACCCCTCCCAGTCAGGATTCCGCAGCAACCACAGCCCCGAGACCGCCCTCATCTCCGCCACAGAAGACATCAGTATCCTGCTGGACAACGGCAAGACTGCGGCCCTCATCCTCGTTGACCTCTCCGCCGCCTTCGACACTGTCTGCCACCACACACTATGCACACGCCTCCGCGACGCAGGTATCCGAGACAAGGCCCTGGATTGGACCACCTCCTTCCTGTCTGGCAGAACCCAGATCATCTGCCTCCCTCCATTCCGATCCGAAGCCTCCGAGATCATCTGCGGTGTACCCCAGGGTTCTTCCCTCAGCCCGACACTGTTCAACATCTACATGGCTCCGCTCGCACGCATCGCCCAACAGAACAACCTCAACCTCAACATAATCTCCTCTGCCGACGACACTCAACTGATCCTGTCCCTCACCAAGGACCCCCTCACCGCCAAATGCAACCTCCACGAAGGAATGAAAGCCGTCGCCGACTGGATGAATTGCAGCCGACTTAAGCTGAACACAGATAAGACGGAGATCCTCATCCTCGGCTCCAACCCATCAGCCTGGGACGACTCCTGGTGGCCCTCGTCACTAGGGGCACCCCCGACACCAACCAACCATGCACGCAACCTGGGAGTCATCCTCGACTCAACGCTCACCATGACCAAGCAAGTTAACGCAGACTCCTCCTCCTGCTTCAACACCCTTCACATGCTCTGCAAGATCTACAGGTGGATCCCGACAGACACGAGAAGAACTGTCACCCAGGCCCTCGTCAGCAGCAGACTCGGCTACGGAAACGCCCTCTACGCAGGAGCCCTGGCCAAGCTCATGAAACGACTGCAAAGAATCCAAAACGCCTCTGCACGCCTGATCCTCGACATTCCACACCACAGCCACATTACCCCCCACCTGAAAAACCTAAACAGGCTCCCCGTCTACAAGAGAATCTCCTTCAAACTCCTCATCCACGCACACAAGGCACTCCACAAGACCGGCCCAGCCTACCTCAACAGTTGACTCTCCTTCTACGTTCCCAACCATCACCTCCGCTCTGCCGACCTCTCCCTTGCCACCGTCCCACGCATCCAGAGAACCAACACCGGAGGGAGATCCTTCTCCCACCACGCCGCCAAGATCTGGAACACCCTTCCCCTCAAACTACAACAGACCCAAGACCTGCTGACCTTCAGGAGGCTACTCAAGACCTGGCTATTCGACCAGTAGCGGCAACCCCTCCTCCTCTCCCTCAGTGCCTTGAGACCATCGCGGGTAAGTAGTGCGCTTTGCAAATTTTGTGATTGATTGATTGATTGATATTAACCCTTTATTGATCTCTTCTAAAGAAGCCTAATCTGGTTGTGTAACATGCTGGAGTCGCAACTCCGCCGTGGCGCCCAATGCCACCCCCAGTGTAACGTCACGATAAAGTCGAGAACCCTTACGGGGGTCAAAAAGCCATTTCCATTAATACTACTATTATGTTTTAATAACATATCAATACTAAATGTACTACTGAAAAGATATACCATATATATAATATTACATTAAAAAACGCTGCTTCACCTCAGTTACCATAGCAACACTTTCTGAAACATTCAACTGTATCAGTGAGTAAAAAGTTCACCATATTTTTAAGTGTAACACACTAGCTTTCAATTCAACAATAGAAGGTGTGGTTGACTACTGCAAAATATCAGCTTCTCCAGTGTATTTTACCTTTCAATATTACCTCTACAACCAATCAGAAAAATACTTATTTTACAAAGTAAGTGACTTATCTCCTTTTCTTAAACCATGTTCTGCCCACTATTTTAGATGTCTTTCATTATACTAACTGTTATATTCAGCTACAGGGGGGCGCTAGTGTGCCTGACGCAAGATGGCCACACTTTAGTGCAGCTCTGCCGGCCAGGCAACTACCATCTGTTAAATATCCGCCCATCCGACATTCCTAGCGATTAATATAGGAGACCCTGTGTGCTGAATCATCCTGAGGCTGCCCGAAAATTGGAAATTTGCTGTGGTATAGTGCGGGCAGAGCATGAAAGATGAGCGGCCCTGTAAGGCTCGAGTAATCGGCGACCATGTTGCAGGTAGGCCGTGTGGTGGAAGAGTACCTCCGGTCGGTTGCTCAAAAGACAACGGTCTATAATCACTGCAATCTGACCGCCAACAGATAGTTTGCCACTGACCTGCCCTGGGGATGCTCGGTGCTGCCGTGGGAGCCTCAGTTGAGGACGTTGAGCGGCCTGTGATTATCCGTCATGGCCTGGCCTGCACGGAGAGCGTGTGCAGTGGCTGTGGTGACGAGGGTCCGCGGAGCGGGCTGGGATGTGCATGCTGCAGGGCCTAGACCGATCTGGCAGTGGGCTCCGGTGCGGAGCTGTGACAACAAGAAGTGCGGAGAAAACAGGCCTTCAGCCGGCGGCTGGAAGTACGTGGCGCTGGGTGACTGTTGCGGCTGCCGACGCGGGGCCATTGGGATTGCTACTGCTGACCTTGAACCCTGGACTGCTGCGGTGGGTGCTGCACTCCAGAGGGGCCGCCGACTAAGACCCAACTGCTGTGGTGCAGCCTGTGCTGGGAAAATTGTGGTCGGACTGTATACAACTGGCGGGCTGGATTTGAAAACAGTGCTGTGGTGTAGAGGGCGCAACGACCCGGCGTATACTGATCAGATGCCACGGAGGAGGCCTCCTGGGAGGGTGCATGGTGCAGCCATCATGCACCATTAACTGAGGGCTGCCATGTCTCTGCGGGGAAAACGGCACCTGTTGTGAGCATTGCGGCCGCACAGTGACAGTGCTACAGAGCTGCATCTTGTGGGCCTACCACTGAGGTGATTGTCTGAAGGGCGTTGCGAAGAGATCCATGTGGCCACAAAAGTGGGAGCATTGTAAACGCAGCTAAGACCTGGGGAAATAAACAAATGGTGACACATTGAGTGGGCTGCGCAGTGGTCTCCCGCCTGCCCCGGAGTGGTGCAGTCCTAAAATAAACGACTGGTGACACATTGAGTAGGCTGGTCAGTGGTCTCCCGCCTGCCCTGGAGTGCTGCAGTCCTACTTGCACAGTCAGAGTGGGCACTCTCCCTATTGCTTTGACGAGTTCATTTCTACCTATCTAGCAGTGTGGAGTCCCTAAGTGCAATGGGCAAATCGGAGAAGGGGCAATCTAAGCTCACATTTGAAGTGAAGAAAGCAACACGCTCCAAGCAAGGTGACCAGAGCGACTCGGAATTGGATCCCACAGTCCAGAACTCCCCACAACTGGCTGCAACCTTGCAGGCCATGCAGCAGAGTCTACTCTCCATAGACAGCAAGATGGACACCTTAAATCAACGTATGAAGTCCATGTCGGTCAAACTGGATAAACAAGCCTCCAGGATCGCAGAGGCAGAGCAGCGTATCTCCACGGTAGAAGATAATGTGCAGGCCACGACCAGTAAATGCTCAGAAATGGAACAACTTCTCCACGCTATCCAGTCCAAAAACAAGTATTTGGAAGCGTGTTCAGGACGCAGTACCGTGCGTATAGTTGGTATACCGGAGTCCACCAACACTGGAAGAATGGAGACATACGTGAAGCAGATGCTGACCAAGATGTTTGGCCAGGAGAGTTTCTCCTCTGTCCTGATTGTGGACTGGGCACACAGATCGCTAGTGGCAAGGCCTCCTCCGGGCACGCCTCCTCGCCCGGTTATAGCCAAACTGCTCAATTACCGGGATAGAGATGCGCTGCTACGCCTAGCCCGGGAACGACCAGATTTAAACTATCAAGATTTCCAAGTTGCATTCTACCCAGATTTTACAGTAACGGTGCAGGCAGTGAGGAGAGAATACCAGGCGGTCAAGAAACAACTCCTAAAGGCAAACATTAAATATGCCATGCTCTACCCGGCTATATTGAGGATCGAATATGAAGAAAAGCAAAAAATATGCAGCACCCCTACAGCAGTGCAGGACTTTTTGAAAAAGATTACAAAATTGCAATGTGCTCATCACTCATCTGATGCTGAAAACTCTGACTGATTGTTTACTGCAGGCACCTGATAAGTGAGGATCACCACCACAAGGTGATGCACATCGGAAGAGGTAATAGCTCAGACAATATGATAGATGTTTTCTTTGTCTGGCCACCTCCGGTGTGGAGGTTGATTGGGCTCTGACCCCCCAGCGGGAGATCCCCTCTTTGATAAGTACTGTTTAGGTTTTTGGGGCTTTGGGATATTGGGAATTTTGTCTCCAGCATTATTGGGATGCTGTTTTGGGCGGGATGGGATGGGGGGTGGGTTGGGTGTATGGGATTGTTTTATATGGTGCGCTGGCATACTGTACATTAGTTCTACATCAAACCTCTTCTGCATTTGCAACTGTGATATACTATACATTGGATGGCGGGTAGGATGGGGAAGACACTGTGACACTCTCCTGTGCGACATGGAATGTACGAGGACCGAACTCCCCGAAAAAGATAAGACAAGTCCCGGCTTATCTAAATAGACATGACATCAAGGTGGCCCTTCTTTAGGAGACTCACTTAACCAAGCACACTGAGGCTAGGGTGGGTACACACTGGGCTGGTTATTTTTTGGCCACTTCGTATTCATCCTATGGAAGAGGGGTTCTCACACTTATAAAGAAGGGAATTCCGTTCACAGAGATCAAAACTGCTGTAGATGATGGTGGATGATATGCATTTAGTCACAGCAAACTAGCAGAGGTAACTGTCACTCTGGTAAATGTATACGGACCCAACATGGACGAACCAAGCTTCTTTGAGGGCATTATGAATGTATTGCGTGACTGGCCAGAAGCTGCAATTATATGGGGTGGAAATCTCAATACCCACCGAGATCCAAGCAAGGACAATTAGAGCCAACAAGGGGGACACTCTCCTCAAGCAGCTCGCATTATCAAATCTGGAATGACTGAGTTAGGACTTGTTGATGCATGGAGGACCTGAAATACAGACACATCAGAATGCACGCACATATCTTCTGCATATGGAAGCTGGTCTAGACTGGACTACTAGCTGCTAGGCGAGAATGCAAATACATGGGTATCAGGCATAGATAGGCTCACCAGAACCTTTTCAGACCATAACCCGGTCAAGTTAACTCTGCGCATTCCGATAAATGTGCCACATTAGTTTGCGTGCAGATTTAGAGCGGAGGCACTGCTTGACCCCAAAGATAACACTACGATCAGGTAGGCCATCTTGTACTATTTTAACATAAAGAAAGGGTCGGTTAGTACAGCCTCCACTCTTTGGGAGGCTTTTAAGGCTACTATAAATGGGACAATTATGAGTGCAAGCGCAGGTATACTGAAAGACATCTGCGGGCAGCTATCAAAGATCGTAGTGATGCTGAAGCAAACGGAATGAGATCAGGAAGCTTGCCCGAGCAGCTTCACATTAGCTAAAATTAAAGACTGGCAGAAGGTGAGGTGCGTTATCTGTCCAAGAGACATGTGGCGCAGGCATATGGAGAAGGGGGAAGACCTGGCCATAATCTTGCGGTCAAAATTAAGCGGAGAGCTGCGCAGCACACTATCACAAAGATAACTGATGAGTCTGGAATAGATCATTATGACTCAAGGGCAATCCTGGCAACATTTCAGGGGTTTTATACAGATCTCTATACTTCCTGGGGAGGTGCGGGCCCTATTGAATTGGATAATTATCTGAGAGATATATCACTGACCTGGCTGTCGAATAAACAACTGGACTATCTGGCAACCGTTCGAAGCAGTCGACGTGCGCAACGCAATTAAAGCACTCCCAAATAGGAAAGCACGGGGACCTGATGGGCTTACGAGTGAGTTTTTTAAGGAATACGCGGATGAGCTCATTCCGCATATGCTCGATATGTATGGGGAAGCTTGTGAATCAGGTATCCTACCACTGTCGCTCAGGGAGGCTCTATTAATCACACTCCTGAAGAAAGATAAAACGCCTTTTAAATGTCAGACATACCGGCCGCTCTCGCTCATAAATACTGATGCCAAGATTCTGACAAAGATGTTGGCAGCAAGACTCCAGCCGCTGATGCCGAACTTGGTCCTACCGGACCAATCTGGGTTCATACCGGAGAGATCCACGTCGCACAATAAGGGCACAATTTTTGCTATGTATCATTTACTGAACACGGACCTACAGGCCATTGCGGTGTTATTGGATGCGGCCAAAGCATTCGACTCTGTTGAATGGAGTTATATGTTTCGTATTTTAAAAAGGCTGGGGATACCTGAATACTTCGGTAGACTAGTGTGAGTATTATACACTGTGCCCACAGCGTGGATTCGAATAGAGGGACTTACATCTGAGCCCTGTTGGCATGCCGTTCTATGCTGACGGTATGGTGCTTTATGTCTGAGAACCGCAAAGATACCTATCCCCAATTTTAAGAGAATACATCAGGTTTGGGCGAATCTCAGGGCTAAGCATAAATTGGGGTAAATCGATTATAGTGACCCTAATGATATGCACTGTGCCCCATGCGCTTGAGTTCCCACTTGAGTGGTCAGTAAATCTGTTTAAATACCTAGGGGTATGGATTCACCGAGTCCTGGAAGTAGTGATAAGGGAGAACTATGGTACGACCTATGCAGTGGTAGAAAACCAGCTCGCCAGGTGGATAGGACTGCCATTGTCACTTGCAGACCATATAGCTCTTGTCAAGCTGATTGTCCTGCTGAAGTTCCTGTATTTGTTTAGTAATATCCGCATAAGGCTGACCAGACAGTTCTTTAAGAATGTGCGATTGCAGCTGGTGAAGTAGGTGTGGGGTAGGAAGCAGCCCCAGGTAGCCTGGGATACACTCACTCTAGACCATAGCAAGGGAGATTTCAATGTGCCAGATTTATATCTATATAATCTATGTGCCCATGCGCAATATGGCCACAATTGGTATAATTCTCATGCATTCATACGGCACGTGGTGGTAGAGGACGGAAACGCCCACCTGATCCTGCTGCGCATCATTATGTCACATATTAATAGGGGGACACCAAAGTCTGAAATCAACACTGTAGACTGTAATGTTGCAGCCTGGCAGGCTATGGGGCAGTCAGCGGCAAAGCTTCCATTATATTCTCCCATGCTCCCAATAGCGCACCATGCAGTGATCTCGGTTACGCAGGAAGCTGGGGCCATTCAATCTTTAACACTAGCTGCTATAGAGAATATGCAGGACTTCTATCATAATGGCAAGTTTATCACGGCTGTGGAACTCCAGTATATACGAAATAAGACTCTCCTGTTCATGTTCACATTTAATAGGATCCAGGCGGAGGTACGGGCATTGTATTGCTCCTTTCCAGATGAACCGCCAACACTGCAGTCATTAGAGACACTACTGGTTAGCCCCACGTGACACAACCTAGTCACAAAGCTTTACAGAGCAGTAAGGGACGAGCGAGCAATTAACACGTCTGGTAGCCTGACTCGCTGGAATGAGAAGCTGCACCCACAGCTCACACAGAAAGACTGGGAAATCAGCTGTCGCATCACAGAGACACTGACGCCAAATGGTAAACTGCGGATCATTCACTTTAAATATCTCCATCAGGAATATTACACACCAGTCAGGCTGCACTAATGTGGTCTTAGAGAATGAGATGCCTGTAAACGATGTGGCTTGCAAGGAGCAGATTTTTTGCATTTGGTGTGGGAGAGTAATCGTCTGCTGCCTTTTGGGTAGAGGTGGTAAGCAGACTACAGACCATGATCAATGCTGAGGTGCAATGTACACCACATGGGTGTCTTTTGTGCATCACACCTTCACTAAAGGGCGCTGTTGTCAAGTTTACGAATATTGCGCTGGTGTTGGCAAAAAGGAAGGAGGCGATGAACTGTAAAAGCAAGATGGCCCCCAAGCCGGGCATTGGGTACAAGACTTATTGTACTGCAAAGAGACTCTTAACCTATACGCTGAGGATCTACCAACGAGGTCTAGACCTAAGAATATATGGGAGCCGCTAGTAAGCTAACTGCGATCGAGGGAACTATCTGTGCCTGAGGAGGAGGAGATATGAACACTCGTATGTCATTCTTTCTGTCATGCGGTATATTTGTGATCTGCACACATCTTGCGGGGATGGTACAGTGAAAATATGTATTCAGCGAGCCATGTACTTGTTCTTTTTCTGTTTCTTTTCCTAAAAATGATAATTAAAAAATTTAAAAATTAAAAGAAATGTTAGTCAAATTCATTCCCGGAGTAAACAATAATTTGACCTCAATGGAAGCTCAACAGAATATGCATGGTGGGAATCCTTTTTTTCATACTACAGTGTCAAACCCTTCTAGACAGGTCTGTTGAGCCACAAGTAATACTTGGGCATACTTGAAAGAGAGAAAACAGGATGCCAAGACAATTTTGTGTGTATTCACTATCTGGCTGCTGAAGCACCCTGCTTTTGTTAGATGTGGGAGGACACTTGACTTACCACAGTACAATCCCCTCACACAACCCCAGGCCTGAGAGCCCATATTTGATATGGCTGAAGACCTTCACTATCTTGAAAATGTCAGAAGTGGGTAGGGTTGGCCTTGGGTCTTTTACCCCAACCAACCAGCTGGTTCTAGGCATAAATTAGGCATCTCCAGGCACACACCTTAGAACACTTTCTGGACCTGCAGAATGTTAGAAGAAGACTGGGCCTGCTGTCTGTGACCTGAGAGGAGCCCTGAAGGACCAGCCTGATGGATTGGATCTGCTCCATCTTGTCCCCTGGACAAAGTGGACTCCAAGGATCAGTTGGCTGATCTCCTGGGCGGCTACAGGAAGCAGCAAACTGCGAGAAGCCTTTTCCTGGAAGTACTCAGCTAACTAGTGGCAAATGGACCCTTACTGGGCCCTGCTGCTAGTGCCTGCTTGACACCATGTGAGCCTCTAAGTGCCTCCCCTGAGGTTCTGGGGGTTTTAAACATACTCCTGTGGTTGATTGGGACTAAAAAGATTAAGTGAGAATGTAAAATCTTTGACAAGGACAATCCTGGTTGGTTCTGCCTTATGGTCAGCCTCAAATCAACAATCTACTGTGACCACTGATCATCAGTGGACCTTTATACTTTCCAGTGCTATTTTTACTTAAAACTGTTAAATACATATCTCCAAATTCCCTTATTAAATTTTTGTCATTTTGTTTATTAAATATTACTCTAGTTCTCCCCCCCAAAAAACTGTTATATTCAGCTACAGACGTCTTCTGATTCCTAGCACAACTGCCTTCAAAATGCTTACAGTATGGATTGTAGGTCACAGCTATGTTTTCTGGGGCAAAAAGTATGCTCCAGACAGAGGTATTGACAAAGACTTGGGCTTCATAATGTGGATATTAAATGGTTTGTACAGAGAGGATTAAAGTAGTACCAACACATGCCTATGGTTAAAAGCATTTTGAATTTCCAAACCCCTGACCTCATGATTGTGCACCGTGGTGGAAATGACCAAGGCACCCTAAATGGGGTAGGGCCGGTAATCCTAGTGAAGGATACATTTGCACAACCGATGTTGCTTTTCCCTCACACTGTCTTAGTGTACTCTAATATATGCCAAAGACAGAAATTTTGGTGGTCAAATCAGTTCTGCCCACAGATTGACAAAGCCACAAAGCATGTTAATAAAGCTGTTTTTGCGTACCTCAGAGACCATAACATGGGTTCTTTCTACAACAATAACCAGCATTTTGACATGGATGAAATCTGTAGAAGTGATGGAGTTCACTTCACAGATGAAGGGAAAACAGTGTTTCTCAGCAACCTGAAACTTTGCATACGCACTTACATGTAGCTGCAACAAAGTCATAATGAACACAAAGACTCTTCTCAGAGCCACTCTATAACCCAACACTTAAAAGTATATATTTTTTTAAACTATATTCTTCAAAAATATTTTCCAGATTTGTGGCCCCATCATGCAAGCAAAAGCACAAACTCAATGCAGAACAACACATTTTTAAATACAATTTCAACTCTACATATTAACATATTTTCCTAACTAGTTTTCTAACTCTATAAATGTGAATGTAAGTGTGTACTTTACTCTGAGGGTCTCAATGATAGACTTAACAAGTGCCTGAGAGGATCTGTGACAGAATACATCAGACTTTGAGTGGGTCTGTGACTAGGTGTATCAGTGTCTAAGAGGAATTGTACATGGATGCATCAGTGTCTGACTAAGTCAGTGACTGGCAATGTAAGTGACTGAATGGGTCTGTGAATGAGTACATTAGTGTCTGAATGGGAATGTGAGTGGGTGTATCAATGTCTGAGTGGGTCTGTGAGTCAGTGCTTCAATATCTGAGTGGGATTGTCAGTGGGTGTGTCAGAGTCAAAGTGGGTGTTTGGTGTCTAAGCAGGGGTGTGAGTGGGTCTGTTGGTATCTGAGTGGGTCTTGCACTGACTACATCAGTAACTTAGTGGGTCTTTGAAAAGGATGTGTCAGTGTCTGTGTGGATCTGTCAGTGGGTGCATAAGTGTGTGAGTGGGTTTGTTAATGGGTGTTTTAGTGTCTGAGTAGATTGGTGAGTGGGTGCATCAATGTATGTGTGGGTAAGTGAGTGGACCTGTCAGGGTTTGAGTAGGTCTGGAAGTGGGTGCATAGGTGTCTGGAAGTGGGTGCATCACTGTCTGATTAGATCTGTAAGTGGGTGCATCAGTGTCTCATTGGCTCTGTGAGTGGGTACATAAGTCTATGGATTACATGTGTGACTGTTTGTACAAGTGTATGAGTTTGTACATTATTGAGTAAATTAATATTCACATTTTTTCTTTCTTTATTTTGTGTAGATCCGCTACTCCGCCACAACGTTACATGTGAGGGGCACACAGAGCGGTGCAATTGGCTCGCGACTCCGACCACGTTAGAAAAAAACCCATTATCATTGGGGGAGGGGGACCGGGCTGATTTGAACCCTGGGTACCCAATCCCCCAGTGCCTACTTTTTAATTTTATTTGTGCAGCTCTCCTCCTGGGCTGCTTTTTGCCCTGGGACAATACTGAGTGCTGTGTTGACACCCAGTTATTTTCTTTGGGGACTGCAGGGAAAGCCTGAAGCCCCCGTGGTCCCTGCCAGCTCCTCCCCTCCTGCGGATGCCTTCATTGCTTTTGGACAGAGGGAGAGGCTAAAATACAGCTGTGGCTCTGTCCAAATCAATTATGCTCTGCATTTCATGCAAGCAAGAGCATTTTAATGCTCTTGCTTCCACAAAGTTGAACAGTGCTTGTTATGGCTTGTTGGGAGCCAATCAATAGCAAACTGCAATGCACCGTGGGTGGGCACCCAGAGACATTGCTTGGGCTGGGCCTGGGGGGGTGGCGGTCCCCTGGGTCATGTAGGGATCCTGAAGGGGGGCCGTGCACCCCTTCCTTTCTTCAACTTTGCCCAAGGGAGGTTGTGGTCCCCCGGGGCTGAGGGTCCACAACGGACCCCATTAATTGTTGTATTTGTGCCACCAGGCGGTGTAGGTTCATGGGGCTGCAAGGGAGGCCATAATTCCTCCCCCGTTTTTTCATTGTAAAATAAAGTTTGTGCCTTGGGGAGGTAGCAGTCCCCAGGGCAGCAAGGGAGGCAACAAGGCCTACCTGGAAAAGCTTTTTTTTTAAACTGTATGCCCCAGTGAGGTGGTGGTCCCTGGGGCAACAGTGGGGGGCACAGGAACTCCCGCACTTTAAAATAAATCTATCCCTGGGGAGGTGGCAGTCCCCGGGGCTACGGGGGCCTCATGGACACACCGCATTTCAATGGGTCTAGCCCGGGGGAGGTGGCGGTTGCCAGGGATGTGGCCCGCATGACCCCCGCATCATTAGGAGTTGCGGATCCAGCGAACTCCCAGCTAATTTTTTTCCAAATGCTTTTTTATCCCTGGGGGTACCTGTGGGGACTCCCCTCCCAAGAGACCTAGGTGGTCAGGCTAGTTCTACCCTGTCCCCTTTTCTTTTTTCACCCTTTATCTTACGACTAGGTTCAACAGAGTCACAAGATGGTTGCCAACACTCCCTAGATTGATGTTTTGGCAGCCAATCAGATCTCAGGCACAAGATCGGGAGGGGTTGTGGACCCACCGCAGCCTCAGTTGTATATCTGAAAAATCTTTAAATTTCTCAGCAACTACTGAACGATTTGACACCATTTAGCAAAAGGGAGCTTTCTGGAACAAGTCCTACCTTTCAGCCACATTTTGTGTAATTCCTTTCAACAGTTTGGGCTGTAGCCATGTCTAAAGTTTCCTACAGAAATTCAGTTCAGTAGTTATTGAGAAATTCAATGGAAAAAATAAAAATATCTGGGATCACTATAACTTGAATATTAACAAGCTCTAGAAGGGAAATGCAGAACTCTGATTGGCAACCAACACTTCAAGCAGGAAGGGTTGGCAGTCATGTTGGGGCTCAGCTGAAGCCGAGTCCCACAAAGCAACGTAAAAAATAATAAAAGGGGGCAGGGCGGGATTACCTTACCCCAAGCCCTCTGGTCCCAAAGGGACACTGTCACTGCAAAAAAGCATTTTCTGTAAATTCGCTGCAAAAAAAAAAAAAGTGTTTTTGAAATAGCCCCCAGGTTATGGAGGCATGTGCACTTACATAAAATGTAAAGAGGGAGGAGCTTGGACCCCCCTCCTTGGGCATTTGTATGGCCCAGGGATCACCAACTTCCCAGGGCTTAAATTGTGTTTCAGGGGGCAGCACGGACCCTCCGGGTCTCGGGGACCACCACATCCCCTTGGCTAATTCTAAAGAAATCTAGGGGGCCCACAGACCCCCGTACCCTGGGAACCACTACCTCCCAGGGCAAAAACTTTTATAATAGGGAGGCCTCATGACCCCCTTTCGGGCCACATGGACCTTGACATCACCAGGACCAAAAAACTATTTTTAAAATTGGAGGGGAGCCATGTGCTCTTCCTCCCAGGTCATGTACCGGCCCGGGGGCACTACTGCCCCGGGGCTTGCCTTTGTTCACAGAAGGAGGGGGGCCATGCGGCACCCCTTCCTGGACCCATACATGACCCTGGGGACCACCAACCCCAAGGGCTGGCTTCTGCTTTGTCCCAGGGTGCCCACCCTGGAACATAGCAGTTTACTGTGGCATGGTGGGTGCTTTGACATCTCCGACAAGTTAGAGCAAACACTCCTCTTCACGCAAGTGAGAATTGCCAAAATGCTTTTGCTTGCTGGAAGCAGGAGTTTTATCTGACAGATGAAAGGATTGTTCTGACAGACAGGGAGCTGCTTATTCAGCAATGCCAGAGCAATGTAGGCTCCCTCAGGAGGGGGGCAGGCAGGGACCACGGGGGCATTGAGGCTTTTCCTGCAGTCCCCAATGGAGGTCACTGGGTGCTCTGGGCGGGAGCTGGGCACCCACAATGGAAGTTGGGCCCCAGGAGATGGAGCTGAAATAGGCCCTTTAAGGTGGCCTCATTGCCCCCATCCCCCATATGTTTATACCTGGGCACCGGGGGTTGGGGATCCCGGGCCAAAATTAGACTGGGGAGGTGGGCTGCACAGCCCCTCTATTGTATTAAGGACAGGCCCGGGGGATGGGGTTACCAGGGCCGATATCATCCCACGTAGGGGGCCACACCCCATCCCCATTTAAATTACAGCAGCTTTCCTCCTTGGGCATTCTCATGATGGGAAGTGAGAGTATGTGTGTTTTTGTCAGTATGTGCATGCAAAAATCAAAGGTGAAATCCAAAAGACACCTCACCATACCTGACAGAAAGCACCTGAACCCACTCACAGATGCACTCAGGAATTCATCTATCCACTCATAAACCCACTCAGAGACCGGTGCACTCACTCACAGACCCACTCAGAATCTCATGCAATTCCTTATAGACCCACTTAGAGACTCATGCCCCTGTTCACAGACCCACTCAAATACTCACTCTCCCACTCACAGACTCACTCACAGACTCACTCTCAGACCCACATACCCACTCCCAGAACCATTCAGAGACTCACATATTCACTCACAGACCCACTGAGAGATTCAGGAACTCACTCACAGGCCCATTAAGAGACTCATGCACTCATTCAAAGAATCAGTCAGAGACTCAGACACTTGCTCGCAAACCCACTCAGAGACTTGTGCACTCATTCACAGACCTGCTCGGAGACATCCACACCCAATGAAAGACCCACTGATACACTCTCACACCTACTCACAGACCTACTGAGACACTCAATTACTCACTCACACACTCACTGTCAAAGTTTAGTGGTTATAGTTAGAAAGTAAAATACAGAGAACCTTTGAAATTCACTTAAAAAACCAAAGGTTAAAGGGACGCTATAGTCAGACTCACATTTCACTCATTCAAAATCAGAGGGCTAACTATAACTACTTCCTCACATATTACATCACTCATGATATGGTCATTGACATCACAAATAACTTTACTGATTTTATCACTGCTGACATCATCCACAGAACCCCTCACAATCTCTACTCATAACCCTGTACAGTCTCTCATACACCCACTCACACACCCACACAACCATTCCCATTCCCATTTACAGACCCATACAATTTCTCACAAAACCACTCATTCTTCCATAGAGTCACCCACACATCCACTCACTCACTCTTACAGGCATTCACACAGCCACTCACTCACCCATAAAGCTACTCATACAACCAGTCACTTACCCATACAGTCACTCACACAACCACACAATCACCCATATAGCTACTCACACATTGACCTATTCATATATACAGCCACTCACACACCTACTTACTCACTCCTACAGCCTCCCAACACAACCTCTCACTCACCCAGACAAGCACTCAGACAGTCACTCACACAACCACTTACATACCCATTCACACATCCATATAAAAACTCACATATGCGCACACTGGCCATACATCCATTCACACAGATACCTGCTGTACATTACAGCCACTCACACACCAACTAACTTAACCAAACAGATACTCAAATAGCCATTCAGATACCCACTCACTCACCCATAGAGTCACTTACACACCCATTCACCCACAATACAGCCACTCATTCACCCCCACAGTCACTGACACACCCACTCACTCACCAATATAGTCACTCACACAGTCACTCACTCACCCACACAGCCACTCACATACCTTCTTATACACCGATAAAGCCACTCACACATCCATAAAAACACTCAGACAACCACTCACACATGAATACACACAGTCACATAGCCACTCACATAATATATATTAGAAATAGTTTCACTCATTAGTAGTACAGAAAGTATACTATTTTAACTTTTTGAGTACTGTGGCATATATGTTTAACACTCAAAAACGTTAAGAAAACACTCACATTCAGTGGATGGTGATTTCATCAATGACATCATCAGTGATGTCATCAGTGACATCATTTGAGGTGTTATCAGTGATGTCAGTGACCATGTCATGAGTAATGTAATATGTGAGGTCATGAGCAGTGCATTGCAGGGGAGTAAGTTATAGTTGGCTTAGGTAACTATAACTACTGAACTTCTCTGGTTTTGTGTTAATAATTTAACATTATGTAAATTAATTATTTTATAAGTTATGTGATACTATATTACTATATCATATAAGATACAAAATACATACACAAATTAAAAAACAACATATATATGTGTGCATGTTTATATAAATAAATATTTGTATATAGTATTAATTAACTAGTAAATTGTATCTTCTTTAAATTATATTAATTTTATATGGTATAATATTTAATATTTACTAATTTAAACTGTTTATATCTTTCAAAAGAAATATTTCTGTATGGTTTTGGATGATATTACTGTCCGTGATATTTTTTCTGATATTTTTTTCATTTGCATTATAAGTATAAGCACACGCTATAGTGGTGAGCGACATTTTTGACTCAATATTTTTGTCAAAGATGTTGCTTACCACAATATTGTGTCATTGATCCATACAAGCTGATAAGGTTTCATTACAAGTAGTCACTTAATTCCAACCCCTAAACCACATGGAATGAATGAAGTATCCTTGTGGGCGAGGGCTTTTATGGATGAGGTAGCGTGGCTTGACTGGGGTTTTAAAACAGTCACCTTAAGCAATAAAGCAATCAAGGTTGCATCTGCAATATGTGCTTATTATCATTAAAATTGTAGCTTTTTTATTCCAAACAAAAAGGGTAACCAAATTTTATACCAGGTTGAGAAATTGCTGGAATCGTCTCAGGAATCAAATTGCCAGCTATCAGTGTAAGCAGAAGAGCAGCATGTGTGCAGGTCTGGTGTTACACCCCTTCCTTGACTGATACTCCCTTTGGCAGGCTGAGCAATAGATCCAATTAAAAAACATAAGCTAATTTGTCATTCCTGTAGGTCTCAGACCTACATGTTATAAAAAGGCAGGAATTCTCATGAATGTGACCTTTCAGCAGAACCAACCTGTAGAGACCTATCCTAAGGTTTCAGCAGTACAGTCTATCTTTGCTGCTGGTGTTGTGATTAAGAGAATGCACAGTGTTAATTCCAGCAGACTATGCATAAAGGAGAAAAGTCATGAAAAACCACAGAGCCAGGGTCCAGAATCACCAGTTGATGGATTTGGGAGGGAGCTCAGATGCCTTACCATACACATTCTTCACACTTATTTAAAATTGATATTAATTTCAGTTATACTCCTTTTAAGATAGACCGAAAGGCCTGATTCACAAACTGCACTTTGTAGTACGTTTTTTAGTACTACAAAACATATAACGAAATGTACTACATAAAGCTTTACCAATGCTTATGTGTATGAAGTTCTCCGCTCTACTACAAAGTCTCTGGGCATGAGTATAGTTTTTTTAATGTGTTTTTATAGTTTTCAATGATACAAAAACAAGACTACAGTATCACGATTGACAGTAATACAATCATTTTACCATCACCGCCCATTTATAAAGAAAGAAATGTCCTCTGCGCCCCACTCACACAACAGTAAGTACATATGTGCAATTCATAGCCACAGTATTTGGATTCATCAGAAAGCTCCTCATTATCTTTGCTTCCCATCTACGTTGACCACTTTATCTCTCATTTGTGACTGACCCCTGTGCTTCCGCAAACTGCTCCTCCCCTCCACGAATGTGTGTTGTGTGTTCAGCCCCATTGCCTGTCCCTCTCAGTTTGACCCAGCTGGCCCCCTCCTTCTCTTGAAGTCCCTCTAGTATTGCCACCCAGATCTCCAAATCCTCTCCCACCCTAGTCATTCAAATATGTGTCTCCTCTGCCTGGGCCCATTCTACCATGTCACCACTCCCCAAGGACCCGATAGGTTCCACTGCCCCAACCATCTCATTGGTACCCAGCCATTGACAACAACCAACGCCACATGTAGAAATTTCCAGCCTATCACCGCTCCATGAGGTTTCTTAACCATAACCAGAAGACACTTTCCAGGAGTCTCCTCCAGCGCAATGCTGGTCATCCTGCCCAGTCTTGTTGTCACTGTCGCCCAGTATGCATGCACCGTGTGACATATCCATGCCATGTGCAAAAAGGAGGTGCCTGCCCCACATCTCAGGCAATCATCTGACCTACTAGAATACATTTTACATATATTGATTGGTATCAGATAGGTCGGTTGAAGTGAATGAATTTAAACCTGGCATTACATGACACACATTGAGTGCACATGTCTCAGCTCATACTTTGTCCATACAAGCTCCTTCAGGTCATCCCTCCAAGCCTGCTGGGTCTTGCAGTTCCCTGGGCCCTATCCATCTTAAGCCCCCTATAAAACACAGACACCAGCAACCTTGGGTCGCCCACTGTTAACACCAGTCACAGCGTTTTTGACCATCAAAGGGCTTTCAGTGACACTGCCCAAATACCCAGGACTGTACTAGCAATTTTACCATACTGTAAAAATTGTCCCACTGTTACCACAAACATATGCATCCTCAAACATAACAAACCACTTGTTGGAGTATATAATGTCTCACAGCCCACTTCCCTCTGGCGAGCTCTCGACATACTCTCGCTAATGCATTTACAGGTCACCAATGACCATATACTCAACTCATTCATGAATAGTTGACTCTTCAGGACCCTGCCAATCCCTTTTACCCAGATTCCTGCAGTCTGCCACCCCAAGTGAGAGAAATGCTCTAGTACTCTCGCCCCTGTGATCAACAACTTCAACAGGGATGCAAGTTCACATGTTTCCCTCAGTAGCCTTTTCTCACAGTTGCCCTCCTCTGTTACCCACAGCACAGAGTGCTGCAGTTGAGAACTCAAGGCCAGGGAGACCCATGCCCCCTTCCTCCTGGCCCAGCTTCAGTGTTGTTAGTGCCACCCTGCTCCTCTTTCCCACCAACAAAAGTGACTTCAACAGGCTATCAAGTGCCATGAATGTACTTTGAGTAATCATCTTATGTGCCTTTTGCACAATATCCAGGCCCCAGGGGAAAAAAACCATCTTCGTGACAGAAATCTGGCTCGCCATTAATAGCGGCAACGTGTTACAGAAGGCAGCCAATTTTGTTAATTCCTCCAGCATCCAGTCCATATTAAGTTGCCACTATCCCTCCACAACATATGCCACCATAATTCCAAAAACCAGAAGGCCTCTGTCTCCCATTTTAACCTCAATAAAGGTAATTCAGGTCCCGGACTGTTACGTAATGTCCCCAGGAAAAAAGGAGTGTCTTGTTTCTATTAACTTTGAGACCAGACACAGTTCTAAATTTTTCTAATTTGTCCAACGTCAGTAGCATTGAGTCCTCCGACCTCCTAAAATGAAATAACACATCATCAGTGCACAGCGATATCAAATGCATGCTATAAGCTATCTTGATGCTAAAATCTTGCAGTTCACTACAGAGCCTCACCACCAATGGTTCCATGGCCAGTGCAAACAGTAGTAGGGAGAGGGGACACCTCTGTCACATAACCCTCTTTAACGCCCAGTCATCTGAAATCAGTCAGCCGGTATGAACCAAGGCTCTGGATGCACTGCAAAGGAGCTTCACCCAGCCACAGAAACCTAGATTGGACCCCATACATCCCAACACCTGCATCAGACAGTCCCAGCTAAGCATATCAAATGCTTTTGTGATGTGCACTGACACTAGCACCAATTCCTCACAGCTATTCTTGACCATATGCAGCACATGGGCCAGCCTGCACAAGTTCAGGCCATACTCTGACCCAGAATGAAGCCACACTGATCCTCATATACCAGTGTGCCCACCACACCTCACAGCCATTTTGCAAGTGATTTGCACAACATCTTTATGTCAGCATCCCACATAGTCAGGGGCCTTACACCGCAGAGTCTGTGGTGTTCCCACCCGCCTTTGGCACCATACAAACCACCCTCTCTCGGAGTGTAGAAGGCAGCTCCCTCTCCTTCCTTTAGACCTCCAACAAAGGTTCCATCAATTGGGCCAAAAAGCCCAGTAAAACTCCAATGGGATGTCACACCCACCATCTTCCTCAGTGCCCCTTGCAGTTCCTTCAACAGTAGCTCTGCCTCCAACCCCTCACAGAGTGCCTGGGGGACCACCTTAGGATCCACCTTGCCAAGTAGTCAGTCGCAGCATCAACCCACATGTGTTGTTCCTCCTTGCATAGCCTCTCCATGTGCACCTGGAGCACTCAATTAACCCCTCCCTGTGTTAATGCCCAGAGTTCTTGCCTGCCTTCTCGGAGATATAAAGAAGAGTCTATTTTGTTTCTGTTTCAACAGCCACACTAATAACCTGCTGGGCCTGTCACCCTCTCTGTGATATTCTTTAGATGTGAACCATTCCAGCCAGTTCCATGTCTCCTTCAATTGGTGCTTTGTGTTTGTTGACTCCACCTCCACTGCAGGGTCCAGTGCCTCACATCTCTGCAGGTCTGCTAACATCCCTTCCAGTGTCCCCACTTCTCCAAGCAATTATTGCCTAATATGATGGATTTTATTCATGCATTCCCCCCACATCACCACTTTAATCGCTTCCCACTCATCGGCCCGACTAGTCATGGGACCCAATTCCCACAAAAATATTCCAAAATATTCAGACAGTTGTTCCCCCAGCAACCCCCCACACAAAGAAATGCCGGCTGCCGGTGGATACGCGTTCCGTATCTGGGAACAGATCAACAAACTGCCTGCAGAGAGTCCACCTGTCTAAAATTCAACCATCCCGTTTATCCTAAGCATCTCTGCTTATTGAAGGAGCCTCGCAGACTCCCCAGCATCAACTCTGTATAAGTTGGAATAATACTTTCACCCGGCACATATGAAGTAAAGCCCTTCAGTTTCCCTAATTAAGGAGATGCAAATTATACTAAGCTGATATCTCCATTACCATCTGAAACTTCTGAGCTCCACTGGACACAATTCCAGATAGTGTTTACTGAAACGGAATCCTGAAGAAGGCAATTCCTAAACGCGCAAAGTGCTAACCTACCACCAGTTTCATCATTCTATTGTGTCAATTGTCCATACAGGGTAGATGAAAATATAGTTTACAATGATTTATATGAATTGTCAGATTCCATCAAATCATAGATAATAACTCAAGATATATATCTGTTATATATATCTATTTATTTTTTTCACAAGTCACAACAAAGCCTGTTGCATATTTTCTCTCCTGACATCTGTACTGTATAAAATCTTCATTTATGCAAATGATTACCATTAATGACAAATTAATGTATTTTAAACAAAAAAATGATTTAAAAAAGTTTATATAAAAAACTATACATATATGTTTATATACAATAAATTCAATAATATCAAAAGTTTGGTATAATTGTTCTATTTGGTGTCCAATAAGTATTTGTTTTTATGGCCCAAACTAGCATATTTTTTACTGCCTCGCCTTAGGCTTGTTTATTTCAATTGTTTCTTTCCTTGTAATATGCAAGTTTATCATGTGTACAGGGGCCCTGTTCTTTACCAAATGTATCCCTCCTTGCAGGGAAACATCCTTTACCACGCAACCATTACAACGCGGTATGGTTACATCGTGGTTTTGACAACGCAAGTCATTACACCGACTTGCACTGGAGGGCGCTCTAGACTAAGGAATAGTGTGAAATACTATTCCAACACCTTCCCTACTGTACGTAGACTGGAGTTGGAATAGTAATTCACACTATTCCTAAATCCAGCGCCCTCCAACGCAAGTCGATGTAACGACTTGCGTTGTCAAGACCGCGATGTAACATACCGCGTTGTGATGGTACACGTTGTATCATCATACAATCCTCCTTGCATAGCCTCTCCATGTGCACCTGGAGCACCCAATTAACCCCTGCCTGTGCCAATGCCCAGAGTTCTGGCCCGCCTTCTCGGAGATATAATACAGAGTCTATTTTCTTTCTGTTTCAACAGCCACACCAATAACCTGCTGGGCCTGTCCCCCTCTCTGTGATAGTATTTAGATGTGAACCATTCCAGCCAGTTCCATGTCTCCTTCAATTGGCGCCTTGTGTTTGTTGTCTCTACCTTCACAGCAGGGTCCAGTGCCTCACATCTCTGCAAGTCTGCTAACATCCCTTCCAGTGTCCCTACTTCCCCAAACAATTATTGCCTAATACGGTAGATTTTACTCATGCATTCCCCCCACATCACCACTGTAATCGCTTACCACTCATTGGCCCGACTAGTCATGGAACCCCAATACCCACTAAAATATTCCAAAATATTCCGACAGTCGTTCCCCCAGCAACTCCCCCCACTTCTGATTCTGAAGAGCATCAAGGGGCAGCCTCTAGTGGACAGGGCCTCAACTTGACCCCCTCCCTTCTAACTATAGGAGCAATGGTGAGTGATCTGATAGATATCTGTCCAGATGTTTGGCTGATAACATAGTAGCAGCCACAGCATCAGTTCCCAGTCTCTTGTCCAATATACTATAGGTGCCATGCATCAGAGAGTGGCACAAATATAGCTGAGCTGATGGGTACATTTCCTTCCAGATGTCCATACAGCCTACAGTCTGCATTACCTGTCTGAGTGACTATACCATAGCTGTGTTCGTAAAATATTTGGGAGGCTGCCTATCCAGGCCTCTGTCTAGTGCTGGAGCAGAGTTTTCTTTTAGAAAATTCATGGGCTTTTGAAGCTCTGGCATGTCTATGCGTTTTATTAATTTATTAATAATTAACAATTAATTATTTGTCTTGTGCAAGTGTGATTTTATTAATCAATCCGTTTGTTCTAACATAAGAGAAAGTTATACGAGGGTTAGCTTATTTGTGCTGTTTCTGTTTAATAATAACGTGCAAGTTTTCATGTTTAAACGTTGCTGTGTGCTATTTATTTTAAGCACAAAACGCTGTCTGAATTAATGTTTTTTATGTCGCAAAGCTAGATAAATACATACACATAAGGGTATTAGTGGGGTTAACACTGTTTAATTATTATGCTGTAGTAACGTTTATTTTGTCTCTTTAATTAAGATGGTCTATTGTGGCCTATGAAGGCCTTAACCGAGCTGACAGTATTTCGAAGCCTGGCTGTGGCATATTCTGTGATGTGGCAAGGGAGACCCCTGCTGGAAAAAGGTCGAAGACAACTGATTTCCATTGTAATTTTCACTATAAGAATTGTTAGCTTAGGGAGGGGTTTGCCACTTGCCATTTTACCTTTGCTGCGTGAACTTGCGTTGCTGAGGATCGATGCTGAGGGACTTCGTCTTGAGAGACTTTACCGAGAGACTTGTCCTGACCCGTTCTGACACTTAGTTAGAATAGGTAACTATGAGAAATGATTTATTCTGATTTACTTTGACTAATTTTAGATAAAGCAATATAACTTTTAAACATGGTGTTGAATTTCTTTTCTTGTCAATTATTGTGTACATTTTGATCATTATTGTATAGATTGTATAGAGTATGTTTAAGGACAACCACTATAATCAGATCCTATCGTCCTAGATATAGATGCAGGGTGGTTTGGAGTTTTCTTCCCACAGGTCTATTGCTGGTAGAGTATTTGAGTGTATGTTAGTGAAATGGGCCCTAGCGTATGATGAATGTATGTGTGTGTAACTGTGAGATTACTCTATCTGTGGTAGTGGGTTTATTTTAGGTACCCTGATCTCTATCAATTTCTCTGGTAGCAGAGGATGGTTATAGATGGTTGTCTTGATCTGATAAGATAAGATTGCTTGTATATTAGCTTATTGATTATTGATTTATTTTGGTTGATGTTGGTATATGTACTAATACTATATGTTGGAGTCGTCATGTTGAGTTATATGTAGTGCTTCTGGAATTTGGAAGCTGGTAACAGTTCCGTAGTAGGGCAGAAGAAGGTGTATATGCTGCTCTCGGGAAAGACGGGATTGTAAGGAATAACGTGTGACAATTGAAGTTGCGCGTTCACATTGTCTGGGTTCGGAATCAGTGACATCGTCGTATGTTACTATTAGATATTTCTGGTATGTAAGGAGTGTGTATCGTAGTGAAGGTTATCTGTGAAACTCTGGTCTTAAGTCCCAGGGATCCGTAAGGATTGCCGTTAAAGTTTATTGCGGGAGGAGTAATAGGTATTCTCTGAGCTTGTTTGAGGAATTGGGCAGAGGTAAGCTGCTTAGTTGATGTATGTTATAATTCTGTAATAGGACAGATTGTGCGCTGTTCTCGAAAGCAGGATTCTGTGTGCATATACTATATTTTTCTTGTATGAATGTGCGTGAATGCATATACATTTATTGATTGTAAAACTCTTTGGATACGTCCTAGAGGAAACAGTTATGAGATGTATGTAAGTTTGTTGATTCTTGAGAAATAGACTCTTTTTTACTATCCTGTGGTTAGCGAAGCAGACAATGGAGATGTTTTTATGTTGTAACTAATAGATTTTGTAGAAATTTTGACACGAAGTCTACTGAGAGTTTTTGTAAAGGAGGGGTAGACGAGTGACAGAGACAGGAGACAGAGACTGCAGCGACTGTTGACGTCAGAAGGTCCGCGCTCTGATTGGATAGTGGATCAGAATAGGGTTCGCGCTAGGATTGGTGCGTTAGTGTGAGTCGCGCAGGGATTGGAAGAGCTGTTTAGTGACGTAAACGCTCCAGGATTGGTGTGTTAGTGGGAATCGAGCTTTTCAACCTAACCTCGTATTGTATATTTATAATACGGAAAGAGTAGAGAGTTTTAGTAAGCGCTAAAATGTATTATCAAGAGGAGAAAAAGAAAAAAACGTTCTTTGGGAAAGTTAAAAAGTGGTTTACCAAGGATAAAGAGGTTAAAACAAGAGAGGGTGAGTTGCTACCTCCAGCGAAAACACCTGCATCCTTCATGGTTGCGAAATATGGATTACATACCTGTATATGGTTGCAGAATTGGGTTAGGTATACTAAAGAAGATGGTGTTCTAGCATTTCCAGAACATGGTTCATTTAATTTGGCCGTGTTGAGAAATTTACGGGAAAAGATGGCATGTCTGGACCCGAAGCCGAGACCTACGCAGTTCGAGGCTTTAGTGGAATGGGAAGAGGAAGTTCATGAGCGAGAAAAGCAAAGGTCTGGAGGGTATTACAGGAATATGTTTGGGAGGAGACATGATCGTGAAACACATCATGATCGGATAAAAAGATGGCGAGATGTTAATATGTCAGAGGGATTATATCCTATGAGAACAATTGAAGAGGGAGCAGTTGGAGTTAATGAGTATGATGATGAGGTCTTAAATGACATGATTTACAAGAGACCACCTCCATATAGACCAGAACCAGATGAGAGTACACCAGTTGTTTCTCCGATAAGAGATACGGTCTGTATTATTGAGAAAGAAAAAGTGACACCTGAATCAAGAAGTAATAGTTCTTTCAGAGAGAGAGAAAAGCGAAGTAGTGAGGAAAATGCCAGAAAATTAGCAAAAACGACAACAGAACTGACTGAGAAAATTAGGGAGTTAACGAAGAATCTGGAAGCTGTTACGGTGCCTGTAACTATAGGTCCGGTTATGCCTGTGTTTGACAAACAGAGAACAGGTGAGAATGGACTAGTGATTCCATATGTTGGGAATAATCTGACAAATTCAGTTGGTCCTTCAGGAGATTCAGATAAAAGAGCAGAAAGAAGTGACCTGAGACAAACAAGACATGACACATGTAGTGAACTATTGGATACTAGTGAACCTAGTTGTTCAGGGATGCCAATTTTAGAACCGCAGAAAAAAGTGGTTCCAGTGAGAAAAACTGCTGAAATAACAGTTGATGATTTGAATGATTGGATGAAGGTTCTTCAGAAAAAGGATAAGGATTCACAAGTTATTGATGTGGTTAAGTTACGTATAGAATTAGAAGAGCTTGTGACAGGAACAGTTCCAACAGAAATTCTGAAGAGTCATCATGATGGTGAATTAATGTTTATGTGTAAAAGCATAACATGGAGAGCAAGAAATACTCATGATAGACTAAGAGCGATAGCAAATGAACAAGGAGTTGACATTGATAAAGTAAAGGTTTTGCAGAAAACTTACAGGATGGATTTCACAGAGAAAGACATAGAAAATTTGAATACTTCTGGTAGAACAGGACAGATTAAGGAAATGGTGGCATTATTGCGAAGATGGGGTGATGTAGAAAAGTGGAAGGATAGGTGGTATAAGAAAAGAGAGGAATCTGAAGATAGAACAACTTATTCAGCATTTCCAGTGAGAGAAAAGGAGAAACCAGTGGAGCATTATCCCATGAGAGAAATACCTGGAGGAGGATATGTACATGTTCCATGGACCAGACAGGATATTTTATCATTTACGAATGATTTCCCTCGATTGAGAGAAAAGCCTGTCGAGTGGTATAGGCAGGTAGATAGGTTTGTGAAGTTGTCAAAAGTGTTGTGGGTTGACCTGAATAGTCTGTTTGATATAATTGTTCCAGCAGACTTGTGGACTGAGTGTAAAATAGTTGTGAGTTGGCCTACTGAGGAATATCCAAGAGATCCAAGAACAGGGGCACCAGATCCAGAAGTAATGAGGAAGTATGATCAGGTGATGGTATACCTGAAGAGTAAAGTTCCTCCAAAAGAGACAGACTGGGTTAAGATAGATCGAACACAACAGGAAGCAAAAGAATCAGTTCATGCTTTTTACGAAAGGCTGATACTGGCTTTTAAACAATTCAGTGGAGATGAACACCTGGGTGACAAGGATTTGAGTCATTTTGTATACAGATTTGTATATGGTTTAAGACCTGAAATTGGTGAGAGAATTCGTGAGCACACGGTGGATTGGCAGAGTAAGAAAGTAGATGAGATTCTGAGACATGCAAAATACTTCAGTGATGAAATTGAAGCAAAACAAAGAAAGCTGAAAGAGAAAGCAATGTGGGCACAAGTGAAAGTTGCAGAAAGACAGGAAGCACAGTTGGTGGAACAGGCAAATAATCCAGGAAATAATGCAGGCAATAGACCGAGATATGCAGGAAAAGGAAAGGGAAGTCTGGAGGAAGCGAAAAAAAAGTTCCCGTGTCACAACTGTGGTCAACTGGGACATTGGAGATCGGAATGTCCTAATCCACCATTAGTGAATAATGAGGGTAAATCCTTAAATCAACAGGTGCAGAATGAAGGGAATAACCAGCAGCAACAGCAACAGCAACAGAAAGTTGTGAGACAGCAGAGTCAGGAGCCAAAACCGCCCTTGCCGCAGAATAGAGGGGTACAAAAATATAATCAGGACTCAGGATTCTACAATGATGAGCAGGTAAACAAACCAAGACGTTCTAACAAAGTACAACAGTACTTGTTAAAGAGTGAAGGGAGTGAGTCTGAGGGTGATTATTGACGGTGCCGAAGAGAGGAGGAAGAGTGCATACTTGGTGCAACTCTAGAAATAGACCAGGCAGGACCATTTGTGGATGGGAAAATAAATGAGGAGAGTGTTACTTTTTTGGTAGACACAGGTGCGACAAGATCAACTGTCAGGTCAACAGATGTTAGAAATCTTCCTCTCTCGGATGAAGCAATCCAAGTAGTTGGTGTAGCAAATACACAAATCAGAACACGTCTTACTGAACCAGTAAGAGTACAGATAGGGAAATTTTCAGACATGCACAGATTTATTGTCTGTGATACGAGTCCAGTGAACCTGTTAGGTAGGGACTTATTGTGTAAGATGAATTGCACAATTTTTTGTACACCAGATGGAATAGCTTTTGAGACACCAGATGATGATGTTTTCTACCGAATGACTCTAGAAAATAGAGAAAGTGAGTTAATTGGTGCATTTGCTGTGTTTAATCCGGAGGATTTGCCTCAAGAGCTGAGAGACACAGTGAAAAGGACAGTTTGGGATTTTACTGGAGAGGATGTGGGATTGATGAATAATGTAGATCCAGTGAAAATTGCAGTAAAAGAGGGAATCACATATCCTAACATTCCTCAATACAAAATGACACCAGAAATAATTGAAGGGATAACTCCTATAATTGAGAAAATGATTCAGCAAGGAGTTCTGAGAGAACTACTGAGTATTCCGTGTAATTCACCGATAATGGGACTGAAAAAGCCCAATGGCAAATTTAGGATCGTACAGGATCTGAGAAAAGTTAATCAAATTGTGGTGGCATGTTGTCCTATTGTGCCAAATCCATCAGTGATTCTGTATCAAATTCCACATGATGCTGAGTGGTATACAGTGATTGATTTGTGTCATGCTTTCTTTTCAATTCCATTGCATCATGACAGCCAGCCGATTTTTGCATTTAGGTTTGGCCAGCGTATCTTAGCATGGTGTCGAATCCCACAGGGGTATACAGAAAGTCCTTCGATATTCAATCAGTTATTGAAGAAATCGTTGGAGAGTTTGATTATGCCTGAAAATTCAGTGTTAGTGCAGTATATTGATGACCTACTTGTGGCATCAAAGACACGTGAAGCTTGTGAAGTAGATACCATAGCTTTACTGAATCATCTGGCAGATGGAGGGTTAAAGGTATCTCCAGCCAAATTGCAGTTTTGCAAGAAAGAGGTGCATTATCTTGGACACAATATTGAAAAAGGTCTGAGAAAAGTGACTACAGACAGGATCAGAATAATCAGAGAAATGAAAGCTCCAAAGACCCAGAGAGAAGTGCGAATGTTCCTGGGTATGGTGGGTTATTGTCGTCAGTGGATAATTAATTTTTTCCTGATAGCAAAGCCACTGATTAAATTGACAAAAAGTGAGATGACAGATCCATTGGATCTGGATGCGGAACAATTGGCAGCATTTGAAGAGCTCAAAAGTAAAATGTGTGAGGCTCCAGCTCTGGGTATGCCTGACTATGAGAAAGAATTCGAGCTGTACTGCAGTGAGAGAAATGGATGTGCACTTTCAGTGTTAATCCAGAAACATGGACAATTGAGAAGGCCTATTGCATACTTCTCATCGACACTTGACCCTGTAGCTGTGGGTTTACCAGGTTGTTTAAAATCTGTGGCTGCAACATGCAGAAGCCTGGAACAGAGTGAGGGGATCATAATGGGATATCCTGTAAGGGTATTCGTACCTCACAATGTGGCAATTCTTTTGACAAGAAGCAGAACTCAGTACATGTCACATAGTCGATTGACTAAGTACGAAAAAGTGATTCTGGGAGCATCAAATGTGACTCTTGAGAGATGTGTGAATGTGAATCCAGCGACACTCTTGCCGGATATTGAAAATGTGGGTATAAAGATGGAAAATGATCATGATTGTTTGGATGTGCTTGAGTATTGTACAAAACCGAGACCAGACATAAGGGATATTCCCTTACCTGAGAATGACCATGTGTTGTTTGTGGATGGATCATGCTTGAGGAATGATGATGGTGTGCTATGTGCAGCATATGCAGTGTGCAAAGTTTCAGAGGTCATGGAAGCATCACCATTGAAAGGGGTGAAATCTGCGCAAGTTGCTGAATTAATAGCATTGACAAAAGCTTGTGAGATTGGGAAAGATTTGAGGACAACTGTGTTGACTGATAGTCAGTATGGATTTGGAGTGGTGCATGATTTTGGCCAACTGTGGCTACAAAGAGGTTTCTTGACATCGGGTGGGACTCCGATAAAGAATGCTGAGTTGATTGGAAAATTGCTTGAGGCGATACAGCTGCCTAAGGAGTTAGCAGTTGTAAAATGTGCTGCCCATGGTCCAGGGGATGATTTTATAACGGTTGGTAACCGTTACGCCAATGATGTGGCGCAGTATTGTGCCAAGACCAATCAGTCTATTAACAGGGAAAGAGAGAGGGAAATGTCTTTTCTTTCTGTGATGTTTACTAATGTCCTAGAGACCTGGGATGAAGTGAAACAGTTACAAGATGAGGCAGGAGATGAAGAGAAACAAGATTGGATTAAGGCAGGATGTGCTCCAAGAGAAACAGACCATGTTTGGGTCTACAGAGATGGCAGACCAGTGATGCCTAACTCTATCTTGTCGTCAATGGCAAGGATGTATCATGGCCAGGGACATCTGGGGAGGGATGCGATGGTAAGGTCGTTCAAGCAGACCTGGTACAATGCAAAGTTCAGGACAATTGCAGAGAGCATCTGTCAAAGGTGTTTAATTTGTCAGCAATTTAACACTGGGAAAAAGACAGTGGTGAGTCTAGGGACAATTGGCAGAGAAGGAGGTCCTTTTACAAGAATGCAAATTGATTTCATTGAAATGCCCCAAGTAAACAGACTGAGGTATGTTTTGGTGGTAGTCTGTTTGTTTTCAAGGTGGGTGGAAGCTTACCCGACTAGAAGAAATGATGGATTAACAGTGGCAAAATTACTGTTGAGAGAGTTGATTCCTAGGTACGGGTTTCCAGTTACAGTTGAATCTGATAGAGGTAGACACTTTCAAAATGAACTCATAGGTTTGATTTGTGAAGCATTGAAAATACAGCAGAAGCTACATTGTGCATACCGACCAGAGGCTTCTGGTGTGGTTGAGCAGATCAATGGCACAATCAAGAATAGAATTGGAAAGATGTGTTTAGCCACTGGCATGAAATGGCCAGATGTGTTACCTCTAGTTCTGATGACTATGAAATCTACTCCAGATAGAACTACTGGTTTGAGCCCGCATGAAATAATCATGGGACGTGCTATGCGCCATGCATTCGTGCCTGTCAATAAGTTGGTGACAATAACTGATGACATGATTTTGGATTACTGTAAAGGCCTGGCTGACGCAGTTCATTCTGTGTTTCACCAGGTTGGAGAAGAAGCTACCACACTTGAGAAGAAGCAAGCCCATGATCTAAGTCCAGGAGACTGGGTGAGGATTAAGGTGCACAGAAGAAGAAATTGCTTGATTCCAAGGTGGGGAAGGCCGAGACAAGTTATTCTGACTACAACGACTGCAGTAAAGTGTGCTGGAGTGAAGCACTGGGTACATGCAAGTCATACTCTGAGAGTTCCAAACCCAAAAGAAGGAACTGGTAAAGAGTATTTTGAAGAGTCAGATTCCAGTGATGGTGAAGATCCTGAAGATACGGAATCAGTGAGAAAAGAAGCAGAGAGAGCTTCAAGAGAATCACTGCGAGTATCAGAGAGAAGATCAGATTCTGTTAAAGAGCCTGAAGTTTCAAGTAGCAGTGGAGGGAAAAGAAAAGAAAAAAGAAATCACATAGAGACTACTCCTGAATCAGAAGAGGAGGAGATTGAAGAACCACTTGAGATTATTCTTGAAGAAACAGGGTCAGAAGAAGATAGAGAGGGACAGATTGCGGAAGACCCCCGAGGAGGTGTAGGGAACATTGATGAGGAGCTAGGTGAAGGGACAAGTAGACAGCAAGAAGATTGCGTGTCGGAGACCCGAGGAGGGACAGAAGTAGGGAAGTCTCAAATAGTGGTGAAAGAATCTGTGGAAGAAAAGAAAACTGCTAAGAAACGAAAGCAAAAGGCAATTGAAACAGAATCGGATGATGAAAATGAACAAACAGAGGGTCGAGTTCTGAGAAAGAGAACTTCGATTGGAGAAAAGAGTGTTAAAGAATTAAAGCCGAAAAAGGTTGTGAAAGAAGATCGTTGGCCTAACAACCGAGTTAAAAGGGTGAGATACAGAGTAATAAGAGCAAATTCATCGAAAGCTGAACAAGTAAATGAAATATCAAGTCAAACTTCAAAGGCTGAAGGAGAAGAATCAAAGAGATCAAAAGAACCAGTAGAAATAAAAAGAGTTAAAAGACCCAACCAAAAGTAGAGATCACCGGAATGGTCTTATGTGACACTGTCTGAAGAAGGAAAAGAAGAAACAGTGACTCGAGATAATCCGGAAGTGGTCTTGAGAGAAGTGGTTGAGGAAGATACTGGTGAAATTCTGAAAGTACTCTTGACTGACATTGGAGAAGAGTCGAGTACTGAGGATCCTGACGTTGGAGATCTGATACAATTTGATGTTGAAGAAATTGAAGTGAAGAATGACAAATATCCAAACTGAGTGAAAGAAGGATTCACTTGGATCAAGTGAACGTAGAGATCATTTGGATAAACTGAAAGCTGAAGAATTGCTGAAGAATTGAAAAAGTTCAAACAGTAGTGGAGTAGTAAAGGCTAAACTAAAACTAAAATGGCTAATATAGAGGATAATAGAAATAGATGTGCCTTCTTTAAGAGGTGGTGTAGAATGTGCTGCTGTTGTACTGGATTATTAATGCTTCTATGGGGTGTTTTAGTTTTATTAGTAACTTTTAAGGTTGAATTTGGGATAAACACAGAAAATATGACTAATATAGAGAAGAATTCACAAAAAGTGGTTCCAATTAGAAGTAGTAGTTACATACACAAAGATAGGTCGATTAATAATTTTTCTAGTAATGTTTTTTCTAAACTGTTATATGAATATGTGAAGACAATGGAAGTAAGGGATTGCTACGTCTGTATGCAATTACCTGCATCTGTCTCAGAGGGTGTTACTTATCACCATTTACCAGATACATATGGTATTTCTTGTAGTATTTTAAGTAGTGTTTTTTATTTGTTAGGGAAAGTAGATTATAAGATGTCTAACAGAGATAGTATTTTTGGGCACTTGCCAATGAGCAAAGAGCTGAATCCAGCTAAAGAAGCTAACACTTTTGGTGAGATTTTTATTGAAGAAAAAGGATTAACATTAGATTATATTTTTAAGAATAATTTAACTTGCAGTCTGAAAGAAGAGGAGAGAGCTTTCCTGGATATGGTAGAAGAAAGGAGAGTGAACATGCATGAAAAAGGGGGAAAATATGAAGTGAGTGAGACAATTTGGGACATTGAGATGGGAAAAGAGTTGAAGAATGGGGCTAGTCCAACTTTAGCTTTAGATGCGCCACAGAAGGGTAAACTTTGCATTACTAGAAGGAAATCCCAATATGATACATATTTTGTGGGAACTAGTGAGTGCCATGATACATACTTCGTTGCGACAGGTTGGGGTTTCAGAGGTGGAGAAGATACGATTTTTCCAGGAGTGTACTATGTTTGTGGGAACAAGGCTTATTACAAGTTGCCTGACCATTGGTATGGCACGTGTTATGTGGGCCTGGTTTTTCCTAAGATTTTTCATACAGATAAAATAAGAGATGTAGAAGATATTAACTTATTAACACGTTTTAAGAGAGAAACTTGGTCTGAGATTGTGGGTGATATTTTTGGGGTTTTGATTCCAGCAGTGGGAATTTCTTTAAATGCTTATGGAATTCGGAAACTGTCCACAGTGGTTGATCGCTTATCGACAAATACCGCAGGAGGGTTTCTTTTGGTGAATACGGAATTAAGTGCCGTACGTGCCATGTCAATGCAAAATCGACTTGCCCTTGATATTTTATTGGCCAAGGAGGGTGGAGTCTGTGGAATTTTGAAAGTTCAACATTGTTGTACTTACATTCCTGACGAAAGTAAAGACCTGAAGGTCTATATCAAAAATATTACTGATTTGCATGAAGAATTAGTACCACTTGAAACTGGGAGTTTATGGACTAAAATAGCTAATAAGATGATAGCTGTTAAGGATTTTATTGCAAAAATAGGTAGTACTATTATAGGTAGAATATTGTTTCCTTTGTCTTGTATAATTGTTGCATTACTGATACTAATATTAGTGTGTGTGTGTTGTAAAAACAGGAGAGGGAAAGAGAAATTGAAAAATGAAAAGAAAAATAAGAATTCGAAAATTTCGAAAAGAGAACCACAAGAGATTGAATTAGAAGAATTGAGGGAGAGTGTTTATTTAGAGACAAAGAGAGATGATGAAAGAGTGACTGGTGTGTAATGTTGTGTAAGGGGAAAAGACATTTCTAATTTCTCCTAAAATGGGACTAAATTTTCACTAATTTTATTTTTGGGTTTATTTGGTGATAAAATCACCAAAGGGGGGATTGCTGGAGCAGAGTTTTCTTTTAGAAAATTCATGGGCTTTTGAAGCTCTGGCATGTCTATGCGTTTTATTAATTTATTATTCATTAACAATGAATTATTTGTCTTGTGCAAGTGTGATTTTATTAATCAATCCGTTTGTTCTAACATAAGAGAAAGTTATACGAGGGTTAGCTTATTTGTGCTGTTTCTGTTTAATAATAACGTGCAAGTTTTCATGTTTAAACGTTGCTGTGTGCTATTTATTTTAAGCACAAAACGCTGTCTGAATTAATGTTTTTTATGTCGCAAAGCTAGATAAATACATACACATAAGGGTATTAGTGGGGTTAACACTGTTTAATTATTATGCTGTAGTAACGTTTATTTTGTCTCTTTAATTAAGATGGTCTATTGTGGCCTATGAAGGCCTTAACCGAGCTGACAGTATTTCGAAGCCTGGCTGTGGCATATTCTGTGATGTGGCAAGGGAGACCCCTGCTGGAAAAAGGTCGAAGACAACTGACCATGGTCCTTGTTGTAAATTTCCATGAGGACATCAGCAGTTTGGAGGATCTCCAAAGAAATGGAACGTCCTTGGCAAACAAAGGAGCTTCAGAAACGGACAAAGAACTGTGGCTCGGCTGCCGAGGGAAGTTGAACAAGTTGGATACTTTAATAGTTTCTTGGTTCCTGTTCCGTAGTTCACGTCTTGTGACTTTTCCTGAGCGAAGATTTTCAGATGTAGCAATGTTACATCCCTTCCTTCTCGCTCTGCTCAGTGATACAGTTTATTCTGCCAACTTTATGTGTGTTTCCATTGTAATTTTCACTATAAGAATTGTTAGCTTAGGGAGGGCTTTGCCACTTGCCATTTTACCTTTGCTGCGTGAACTTGCGTTGCTGAGGATCGATGCTGAGGGACTTCGTCTTGAGAGACTTTACCGAGAGACTTGTCCTGACCCGTTCTGACACTTAGTTAGAATAGGTAACTATGAGAAATGATTTATTCTGATTTACTTTGACTAATTTTAGATAAAGCAATATAACTTTTAAACATGGTGTTGAATTTCTTTTCTTGTCAATTATTGTGTACATTTTGATCATTATTGTATAGATTGTATAGAGTATGTTTAAGGACAACCACTATAATCAGATCCTATCGTCCTAGATATAGATGCAGGGTGGTTTGGAGTTTTCTTCCCACAGGTCTATTGCTGGTAGAGTATTTGAGTGTATGTTAGTGAAATGGGCCCTAGCGTATGATGAATGTATGTGTGTGTAACTGTGAGATTACTCTATCTGTGGTAGTGGGTTTATTTTAGGTACCCTGATCTCTATCACTAGCACACAGTTGAAATCCTCAACCCATAGCACCCTAGTGGCCAGTCTGTCAGTCAATAACCGCTGCATCCTGAGATAGAAGTCTTTGTCGTCACTATTAGGGAAAAACACATTCAGAAAGCAGAGTTCCAGGCCATCCAGTGTTCCTTGGACCAGGATGTATCTATCATCAGGATCCGCCTCAGAATACTGCAATTTAAATGGCACTCCAGGATCCACCCACAAAGACATCTGACAGGCATAGGCTGAATACGTAGATGAGTACATGTGACCCCTCATTTATTCCTTAATTTACTATCTTCCGCATCTCTAAATTGTTTATCCTGGAGGCATGCTATGTGAATTCCCTGTCTCCGCATGTAGGACAACACTCCTGCCTCCCACTCTGCCACCCCCACCTGTCAAGTCATAGGTGCCCAGTCTAACGCCAACCCCCAACCCCAGAGCGCTACCAGCAGCACATGAATAGTGAAACACATTAGAACAAAACCATCACAACAATGCTCCTGACCTCACTCACCCACCCCTGGGTAAACACTGCAGAACAACAAAACAACAAGCTTACCTACCATGTTTGGCCAGGACACACTCCCAGGCCCACTCATTCCCAAACCCCAGAATCAATACTCAAACTAAGCCACTCAAACACGTATTGTGAGACACTAGGGCTTTTTGCTGTGTCTCCCCAACTTTTGCTCCCATTTTGACTACTAGGTGTTTTCTGACTCTGATTGTGCCCTGGGATCTGGTAACCAACCCAAGACATGTACTCTGATTAAAAGCACATGGTAATTAGACATAGTTCCAATTGGTTGCTGGCAACCTACTTGTAAGCACCTAGTATATGGTAGGGCATGTAGGTTTAGAGGCCCAGCAGATTTAATGCCCTTAAGTGTACACTTCTCTGTTGCCTGTTGTCATTTTAAAGGTAGCCCTGCTTTGCAGGTTGCTTTTAAAAGTAAATTGTATTCAAGTTCAACTTTGGAATTTAAGGTACTTCCAAATTCTCAAATTAACCTATTTGTACATATATGTCACTCATTATGTCTCCGCTAGGTGCCTTGTAACTATAAGAAAGGACATTATAAAATATGTTTTATATGCCCTGAGGGGAGGGGGGGGGAGGGGGGGGGTGTGAACTGCCAATTTCGTTTTTCTCCATTTCAACACATTGGCTCAATAGCTAACGTTGGAATACTTTAATGAAGTATAACCATAGATAGAAAAGAGCTAAAAACATACTACCAAGTATGAAAATGATAGAATAAATCCACCACCTTGCCATGGTTAAATCTAATATAACTATCACAGAAAACAAATTATGGGACTTGCTTTTTTATTATGCTAAAATCTAGCCTGCCAGCAGCCTCTTCTGATTGGCCAGACTTTGGCAGGCTGAGTCAAACTGTTCTGATATGGTGTGAAGTGGCCTGCATAGAGACAAAGGACATCTGGTGGGAGGAAGTCTGCAAGCTGCAGAGCAAAAGGGAGGAAGGGGGCTGATTAGCCAATCTGGTCTTCAAAGAGGGAACTGACAGTTAGGAGTAGGACAAGACACAGGCTCACCCTCACATCCTTGCCCCCTAGCCAGACCGGAGACCCAGTAATTGAACAAGCAAAGGGGATGGAAGAGGAGTATTAGGGAACTTAGTCATGCCAGTGGGTTGACTTAGCCAGATCTTAACCTCCAGGAGGGAGCTTCTCCATTTTCAAATTATGCAGAAATAGTGATTTCTGGGAAAAGAATATGCCACATTTTGGAGGAAGTTGTTATACCTGAGGGTAGCACTCTACACCCTGTTGGTCAGGGGTGCCCCCCTGCTTGTCGCCACAGAAGGAAAGGCAAATATGGGAAAGCTGCATATCGACCCAGATCCCTACCTGAAACTACAAGAAAAAGAAGGACTGCCCTGCTGGATTACTGGCCTGCAGCAAGAGGACTGCACTCTGAATGACTGCACCTGCTGCACATTTTTGGAACTACAGGTCGAGGGACTTTGCTTTGCTTTAAAAATGAAGGAATGTGCTCCATGAAAGGACAGGTTCCGCCTGCATCATCCACAGCAAGAAGAAATCAGCTGACCACCTTCAGCTGGACTTTAAATCATTTGGCCAGGTGCGTTGTGACAGAGGTAGTCCCAATATCCCAAGGCACAAATCAGAGCTTCTGGATCCTTGGATTGGTGTTGTGGACACTTTGAAACCCCAAACGGACCTTCTGGAAGAAGTCTGGGGAAGGGGAAAGATTTTTTGGTAATAAGCTCTATAATTTGACCGACCCGTTGATGAGAGTCAAGCCGGCAATGTCGAACTGCGACCCAGCCTAAGGTTCAGGTAGAAGCTCCGGAGCTTTTCATCATCAACAAAACTTCCTGGAGTTGAATGAGGAAGCGTACTGACCCAAGCCACCATAATCAAACCCAAAGCCGGCCTGATGAGGAGCCTCACTCAATGTCAAGAGAAAACGCTACAAACAAGTGTCTAAGGCAGAAGGTAAAAGCTTAACTGCGCCCTACAGCTAAGTGTATTCGACCCGCTCTCCATTGCAGCCGGCCTAAAACTTTGACTTTATCCCAGTCAATCATGACCAGATGTCCCAAAGTGGTGCTTTTGGCTTTTAGGCACTAGCAAGTGTTTACTCTTTAAAAAATCAAATCTCAGGTTCCCTACATTGGAATTTTTGTTGTTGAGGTGTCATTTTAATTATAAAAATAATTCCTATTTATTAGATTAGTGTTTGATTTTTATTTTGTGTTGTGTCTTACTTATGTAATGTTTTGGTGTTTTTAAATGCTTTACACACCTGTCTCCTAAGCTAAGACTGCCTGCTCACAGCTAGCTACCAAAGGTTGAGCAAGGGAACAGTTTATTGAGACCTTGAGTGGGTGTTATACTGTGGTTGTGACCTTATTACTAGTTGTAAGTACCTACCTACAACTACTAATAAACCTCCTTCCAACAAACATGTACTGTCTAACTAAGAAAATACGTAGGAGCAAGTTTTCCAATCCAGCAAGGACAAGTCACCACTAAGGACCACCCTCTAGCAACCCTAACCATCCCTAACTAATTATTCTAGCAAGCCACACCCCAGTCTGCAGTAATCACTTCCATTGGCAACAAAATATATATATGCACATTAATGCCCCCCCAACAATACCACCGCTGATTGTTCATATTGAGTGTTCATGTGCAAGCCATTTGGTGAACTGGCACTCTCGGCACTCGGCTCCTCCTCTCCGCAGCTTTTCTGATTCGCAGCCTCTGCAGCCCATCTCTGCTGTCAACCGTAGTTATTCTGGTCCAGGAACCGTTTCGGCAGTTCTAACCAAGCCCACACCGCCTCTAGTTTCTCAAAGAAATGCACCTTCCCATTGGCGATCACTTAAAGTCTGGCAGGGTACATCAGCTTGTAAGCCAGACTCATCGCTCATGGTTTTTCTTTAACTTCCATGTAGGTTTTTCTCTGTGTCTGTCTGTACGTTATGCGTATAGTCTGGGGAAATGTTGATTTTGTGATTTTCATAGCACAGCTCACCCACCTCACGGGTAGCCCTCCGGATGATGTCCTGGTCCTGAAAGTTAAAGACTCTGGCAATGATCACTCTTAGGGGCGTCACTGGCGGGGGCCTCGCCGCCAATGCCCTCTGCGCCTTCTCAATTGCAAACATGGAAGTAAAGGATTTAGTAGTAAATGTGGGAGGGATACTAGGGAGTGGGTTAAGAGGCTGACTTTCTCCTAAAGGGTTCAGGATTAGGGAGGCGTAAGAAGGGTTTAGTGAGGATCAGGGAAGTATTTGCAAGGGTTGTCACGCCTCAACATAAGAGTAAGCTAATTGCTTTACTATGGGGGTGGAGACATGTAACTTACACTTTTGTAATACGTTTACACTTGGAGTTTGTGAATACTGAAAGTAGTAAACTTACTCCAAAGTGTAAAGTTACTAAAAAGTGTAGGTTAACTTTGTGAATCATTGCTATCGGGAGCCACTGCAACTCGCCTTCCTGAAGAACTCCAGTACCACAACTCCCAGAATGCAAAGTGTTATTTGAACTTAAACCCTTCACTGTACCACCTTCACAGTCGAGAATTTTAGTTCAAATACCACTATACATTCTGGGAGTTGTGGTACTGGATTGGTCCTGGAAGGCCAATTGCAGTGGCACCCGATAGCAATGATTTAGAAAACAAAGGCAGGACTTGAAAGTGTACAGTAGGAAAAATTATGATGATGTTCCATAACTTTCCACAAAATTTCCCTCTGCATTGGGGCACTGCACGTTATGCGTATAGTCTGGGAAAATGTTGATTTTGTGATTTTCATAGCACAACTCACCCACCTCACGGGTAGCCCTCTGGATGATGTCCTGGTCCTCAAAGTTAAAGACTCTCGCAATGAGCACTCTTAGGGGCGTCAATGGTGGGGGCCTCGCCGCCAATGCCCTATGCGCCTTCTCAATTGCAAACATGAAAGTATAGGATTTAGTAGTAAAAGTGGGAGGGATACTAGGGAGTGGGTTAAGAGGCTGACATTCTCCTAAAGGGTTCAGGATTAGGGAGGCGCAAGAAGGGTTTAGAGAGGATCAGGGAAGTATTTGCAAGGGTTGTCAACCCTCAACATAAGAGTAAGCTAATTGCTCTACTATGGGGGTGGAGACATGTAACTTACACTTTTGTAATACGTTTACACTTGGAGTTTGTGAATACTGAAAGTAGTAAACTTACTCCAAAGTGTAAAGTTACTAAAAAGTGTAGGTTAACTTTGTGAATCATTGCTATCGGAGGCACTGCAACTGGCCTTCCTGAAGCAATCCAGTACCACAACTCCCAGAATGCAAAGTGTTATTTGAACTTAAACCCTTCACTGTACCACCTTCACAGTCGAGAATTTTAGTTCAAATAACACTATACATTCTGGGAGTTGTGGTACTGGATTGGTCCTGGAAGGCCAATTGCAGTGGCACCCGATAGCAATGATTTAGAAAACAAAGGCAGGACTTGAAAGTGTACAGTATGCAAATGATGATGATGTTCCATAACTCTCCACTAAATTTCCCTGTGCGTTGGGGCACTGCACTAAGGGCCAGATGTAGGAAGCCAATTTGCACTCGCAAACACTGAAATTCGCAGAATTTCAGCGTTTGCGATTGCAAATTAGCAGTGTGCAATGTAGAACACAATGAGCCCCTCGCAAAATAAGGAATCTCATAATTTGCGATTCCGTATTGTGCGATTGCATCTAAGGAATTGCAAATTGCGATTCCTTAAATGCAATGTAAGTAGCACAAATGAAAGTGCAATTTAGCCTTAAGGAATCGCCTCTAGGCCCATAGGAATGAATGGGAAGGTATTCCTTGATTATGAATTGCAATTTGCGATGAGCAATTAAGGAATATTAAGGAATCATCAAAAATATTGCGATTCCTACCTACATGTTATTTTGCGAGTCCTTAATAGCGATTCCCTAAAAATCGCTTTTACGAAATCGCAAAAATGCATTTACCTACATCTGCTAAAATCTAGCCTGCCAGCAGCCTCTTCTGATTGGCCAGACTTTGGCAGGCTGAGTCAAACTGTTCTGATATGGTGTGAAGTGGCCTGCATAGAGACAAAGGACATCTGGTGGGAGGAAGTCTGCAAGCTGCAGAGCAAAAGGGAGGAAGGGGGCTGATTAGCCAATCTGGTCTTCAAAGAAGGAACTGACAGTTAGGAGTAGGACAAGACACAGGCTCACCCTCACATCCTTGCCCCCTAGCCAGACCGGAGACCCAGTAATTGAACAAGCAAAGGGGATGGAAGAGGAGTATTAGGGAACTTAGTCATGCCAGTGGGTTGACTTAGCCAGATCTTAACCTCCAGGAGGGAGCTTCTCCATTTTCAAATTATGCAGAAATAGTGATTTCTGGGAAAAGAATATGCCACATTTTGGAGGAAGTTGTTATACCTGAGGGTAGCACTCTACACCCTGTTGGTCAGGGGTGCCCCCCTGCTTGTCGCCACAGAAGGAAAGGCAAATATGGGAAAGCTGCATATCGACCCAGATCCCTACCTGAAACTACAAGAAAAAGAAGGACTGCCCTGCTGGATTACTGGCCTGCAGCAAGAGGACTGCACTCTGAATGACTGCACCTGCTGCACATTTTGGAACTACAGGTCGAGGGACTTTGCTTTGCTTTAAAAATGAAGGAATGTGCTCCATGAAAGGACAGGTTCCGCCTGCATCATCCACAGCAAGAAGAAATCAGCTGACCACCTTCAGCTGGACTTTAAATCATTTGGCCAGGTGCGTTGTGAGAGAGGTATTCCCAATATCCCAAGGCACAAATCAGAGCTTCTGGATCCTTGGATTGGTGTTGTGGACACTTTGAAACCCCAAACGGACCTTCTGGAAGAAGTCTGGGGAAGGGGAAGGATTTTTTGGTAATAAACTCTATAATTTGACCGACCCGTTGATGAGAGTCAAGCCGGCAATGTCGAACTGCGACCCAGCCTAAGGTTCAGGTAGAAGCTCCGGAGCTTTTCATCATCAACAAAACTTCCTGGAGTTGAATGAGGAAGCGTACTGACCCAAGCCACCATAATCAAACCCAAAGCCGGCCTGATGAGGAGCCTCACTCAATGTCAAGAGAAAACGCTACAAACAAGTGTCTAAGGCAGAAGGTAAAAGCTTGACTGCGCCCTACAGCTAAGTGTATTCGACCCGCTCTCCATTGCAGCCTGCCTAAAACTTTGACTTTATCCCAGTCAATCATGACCAGATGTCCCAAAGTGGTGCTTTTGGCTTTTAGGCACTAGCAAGTGTTTACTCTTTAAAAAATCAAATCTCAGGTTCCCTACATTGGAATTTTTGTTGTTGAGGTGTCATTTTAATTATAAAAATAATTCCTATTTATTAGATTAGTGTTTGATTTTTATTTTGTGTTGTGTCTTACTTATGTAATGTTTTGGTGTTTTTAAATGCTTTACACACCTGTCTCCTAAGCTAAGATTGCCTGCTCACAGCTAGCTACCAAAGGTTGAGCAAGGGAACAGTTTATTGAGACCTTGAGTGGGTGTTATACTGTGGTTGTGACCTTATTACTAGTTGTAAGTACCTACCTACAACTACTAATAAACCTCCTTCCAACAAACATGTACTGTCTAACTAAGAAAATACGTAGGAGCAAGTTTTCCAATCCAGCAAGGACAAGTCACCACTAAGGACCACCCTCTAGCTACCCTAACCATCCCTAACTAATTATTCTAGCAAGCCACACCCCAGTCTGCAGTAATCACTTCCATTGGCAACAAAACATATATATGCACATTAATGCCCCCCCAACAATACCACCGCTGATTGTTCATATTGAGTGTTCATGTGCAAGCCATTTGGTGAACTGGCACTCTCGGCACTCGGCTCCTCCTCTCCGCAGCTTTTCTGATTCGCAGCCTCTGCAGCCCATCTCTGCTGTCAACCGTAGTTATTCTGGTCCAGGAACCGTTTCGGCAGTTCTAACCAAGCCCACACCGCCTCTAGTTTCTCAAAGAAATGCACCTTCCCATTGGCGATCACTTAAAGTCTGGCAGGGTACATCAGCTTGTAAGCCAGACTCATCGCTCATGGTTTTTCTTTAACTTCCATGTAGGTTTTTCTCTGTGTCTGTCTGTACGTTATGCGTATAGTCTGGGGAAATGTTGATTTTGTGATTTTCATAGCACAGCTCACCCACCTCACGGGTAGCCCTCCGGATGATATCCTGGTCCTGAAAGTTAAAGACTCTGGCAATGATCACTCTTAGGGGCGTCACTGGCGGGGGCCTCGCCGCCAATGCCCTCTGCGCCTTCTCAATTGCAAACATGGAAGTAAAGGATTTAGTAGTAAATGTGGGAGGGATACTAGGGAGTGGGTTAAGAGGCTGACTTTCTCCTAAAGGGTTCAGGATTAGGGAGGCGTAAGAAGGGTTTAGTGAGGATCAGGGAAGTATTTGCAAGGGTTGTCACGCCTCAACATAAGAGTAAGCTAATTGCTTTACTATGGGGGTGGAGACATGTAACTTACACTTTTGTAATACGTTTACACTTGGAGTTTGTGAATACTGAAAGTAGTAAACTTACTCCAAAGTGTAAAGTTACTAAAAAGTGTAGGTTAACTTTGTGAATCATTGCTATCGGGAGCCACTGCAACTCGCCTTCCTGAAGCAATCCAGTACCACAACTCCCAGAATGCAAAGTGTTATTTGAACTTAAACCCTTCACTGTACCACCTTCACAGTCGAGAATTTTAGTTCAAATACCACTATACATTCTGGGAGTTGTGGTACTGGATTGGTCCTGGAAGGCCAATTGCAGTGGCATCCGATAGCAATGATTTAGAAAACAAAGGCAGGACTTGAAAGTGTACAGTAGGAAAAATTATGATGATGTTTCATAACTTTCCACAAAATTTCCCTCTGCATTGGGGCACTGCACGTTATGCGTATAGTCTGGGAAAATGTTGATTTTGTGATTTTCATAGCACAACTCACCCACCTCACGGGTAGCCCTCTGGATGATGTCCTGGTCCTCAAAGTTAAAGACTCTCGCAATGATCACTCTTAGGGGCGTCAATGGTGGGGGCCTCGCCGCCAATGCCCTATGCGCCTTCTCAATTGCAAACATGAAAGTATAGGATTTAGTAGTAAAAGTGGGAGGGATACTAGGGAGTGGGTTAAGAGGCTGACTTTCTCCTAAAGGGTTCAGGATTAGGGAGGCGCAAGAAGGGTTTAGAGAGGATCAGGGAAGTATTTGCAAGGGTTGTCAACCCTCAACATAAGAGTAAGCTAATTGCTCTACTATGGGGGTGGAGACATGTAACTTACACTTTTGTAATACGTTTACACTTGGAGTTTGTGAATACTGAAAGTAGTAAACCTACTCCAAAGTGTAAAGTTACTAAAAAGTGAAGGTTAACTTTGTGAATCATTGCTATCGGGAGCCACTGCAACTGGCCTTCCTGAAGCAATCCAGTACCACAACTCCCAGAATGCAAAGTGTTATTTGAACTTAAACCCCTTCACTGTACCACCTTCACAGTCGAGAATTTTAGTTCAAATAACACTATACATTCTGGGAGTTGTGGTACTGGATTGGTCCTGGAAGGCCAATTGCAGTGGCACCCGATAGCAATGATTTAGAAAACAAAGGCAGGACTTGAAAGTGTACAGTATGCAAATGATGATGATGTTCCATAACTCTCCACTAAATTTCCCTGTGCGTTGGGGCACTGCACTAAGGGCCAGATGTAGGAAGCCAATTTGCACTCGCAAACACTGAAATTCGCAGAATTTCAGCGTTTGCGATTGCAAATTAGCAGTGTGCAATGTAGAACACAATGAGCCCCTCGCAAAATAAGGAATCTCATAATTTGCGATTCCGTATTGTGCGATTGCATTTAAGGAATTGCAAATTGCGATTCCTTAAATGCAATGTAAGTAGCACAAATGAAAGTGCAATTTAGCCTTAAGGAATCGCTAATTACCACCAACTTCAAGATGGTGGTAATTAGCGCTTTCCTTTAAAAAAAGCACTTTTTTTCTTTTTTGAAAGTGCCATGTGGCACACATTCATGCCCTTAGGGCATGTATGTGCGCCACATGTGCACACATGCACATTTCAGGGGTGCAACAGGGTGTCCCTCTGGAACCCTTGCACCCTTGAAATGGCGCACACAATTTGCGAGTACCTATTGGGTACTCGCAAATTGCGTGCGCAATTCCCATTCATTTCTATGGGCCTCTAGGCCCATAGGAATGAATGGGAAGGTATTCCTTGATTATGAATTGCAATTTGCGATGAGCAATTAAGGAATATTAAGGAATCATCAAAAATATTGCGATTCCTACCTACATGGCATTTTGCGAGTCCTTAATAGCGATTCCCTAAAAATCGCTTTTACGAAATCGCAAAAATGCATTTACCTACATCTGGCCCTAAGCTTTAAAAACTACATACATGCGTGTTCCTACTGTCTGGAAGACCACTCTTGTTTCCTCTGGTACTGATTGTACCTGGTGTAATGTGTCCCTTTCGTCCGTTCCTTGGAGAATTGGAGCCTCCAGCTGTGTGTTGGAGTGGCCAGTGGCTGTTGGAAATGGCCCTGGGGCCCAGGTGACAAAGATAGATGGAATAGTCGGAGTTGGTGAGGCGGGCAGACCGCGATCCACAGGGGAGTGAACTGAGGTTTTGTTTGTGGGTGCACGTATGGTGAGAGCACTTGGTGGCTCCGACAGGCATGGAGCAGGTGCATTTGGCATCTCTAATCCAGCTTATCACTGATCAATCAGTGTCAGCTTGGTTAGGAGAGGATCAAATAGAATGGTCATCCTTTTGCTTACTTTTGCCCATAGTGCATCATCCAGAACTGCATGTGGTGGTGAAATATTTGGAGTTAATGGCATAGCTGATATTTCAGAACACACTGTGACTGCCTTGAGTTGTGGGCCTTTGGGTTTGGAAACACTAGTAGATTTGGTTTGTTTGGTCTTTGGATTCCACCAGCCCTGCGTCGCTTTGATGGGGGGGTCACATATGGGGTAATTTAATAGTATAGTGGAGGGTAAGGGCTCCAACTCCCTCCTCATTGAGGTGGGTGGAGCTGTAATGGCCGGCAAAAGTTCCCGTTGGCCAGCTGGAAGGTCGCAAGATGTTATCAATTGTGGCGACTGGGTGTGTAGGGGAAACTCATAGGCACTCCCTATAGGTGACACCGAAAGAAAAAGGAGAGGTTCCGTTTACAGACATCTCTCAGTTATTTCAATTTCATGAGTGAGGACGCTTGCTGTTCTAGACAAAAACGCATCCAGCGTTGCTATAGTTCCTCCGTAAGACCTTTACCTTTTACCATATTCCCGATACAAAGTAAACAAAAAATGACAGTACCTTCAGTCAGACACAGAACATTAGAAGGGGGCCCAGCCCAGCCTCCTCTGGGCTCCTCACGGCGTCGATGGGCCCATTCTTGGCCCGGGCTTTGTCCCTGACTGCCTCCATGCGCGTCCCGCGGGCCAGCATCAGGGCTGTGTGGGTGCTCCAGGCACCAGGGGGGTGAGGATTGTAGTCGCCCCGCAGGGCGCTTCCCAGCTTTGCAGCTTTTCCTGGCCGCGTCGAGCTTGTGATGCCCAGGTGTCCAGCAAGGTGGAGTTTGGCTACCCTTCTTGCAGTAAACACCCCCTGAGGTATGGAAGCAAAGCATAATGCGGCTATCAAATACCATGGAGGCCAAAATAAGGCTGGTAAAATGTTGGCCAATTATTTAAAAAATCAATCCGTATCGAAAAACTATTGGTCCTATTCTCTCTGCACAGAACAACAAGATGACGTCCTCTGACTCTGACATTATAACACCTTTTAGTCCCATTATGAATTACTTTATACAGAAGATAGAACTCCTTCTGGAAGTGATATCAAAACTTTTTTCAGGGACTCCCTAATCCTCCCTCCAGTCTTGATACTCTCTTACCCCTTAAAAAGATATTTCTTTTCAGGAAATTATTGATGCTCTCAAGTCTTTAAAAAAAGCTAAAGCTCCTGGTTGTGACGGTTACTCTGTCAAATTTCTTTTATCCTTTTCCTCTATTTTTGCTCCTAAATTACTAGAACTTTTTAATTTGTATTTGTCTAACTCTAAAGCTAGTGGTTCTTTTTTGGACGCCCTTATTGTTAATATACCCAAACCAGATTAAGAACCTCAGCTTTGCAAAAACTACCGACCCATCTCGCTAATTAATCACGATTATAAAGTTTTTGCAAAAATCTTAGCATTTCATTTGAAGGGTATCATCCCCCTTCTTATTAAACCGGACCAGGCTGGTTTTATTAGGGGGAGACTTACATCTGATAATACCAGAATGTTTTCTAATATTCTTGCCCTTGGGAAAAAATATCCCTTTCCTCTAGCAGCCGAGTTGATTGATGCTGAAAAATCTTTTGATCGCATAAGTTGGCTATTTATGTTCTCTGCTCTTCGTTGGTTTGGTTTTGGCAATTAACTTTTTACTTATATCAAACGGCTATATATGTTGAACCATGTGCATGTGTGTTTGTTAATGGTCATTTCTCTCCCTATTTTAAGTTGCATAGAGGCATCAGACAAGGTTGTCTTCTTTCTCTGTTGCTTTTTCTTCTTTCTTTAGAACCCTCTCTTGAACGAGTCAGATGTAACCCTGGTATAACTGGTTTTAAATTCAATTCCCAAGAAATCAAACTCTCCGGCTATGCAGATGATATTCTAGTCTATATGTCCAATCCTTCCACTTCCGTGAATCCTTTCTTACAAGAGATTGCTTTGTGTTACAACGACTCTGGTTGCAAGCTAACCTTTTCTAAAACTGAGACTTTACCACTAAACTCCTCTGGTTATCGCTATATGTTTGATAGAACTAACTTTACATGGTGTCCCCATAAGATTAAATACCTGGGGGTATGGCTTTCCCCCCACCATACTTAATACACTAGCTTATAATTTTACCGCCTTAAAACTCTATAAATTATTATCTTCCTGGTCTCCTTTATTTTCATACTGGTGGGGTAGTTTAGACACCATTAAAATGATGATTTTCCCTCATGATCTTTTTATGCTTTCTCTGTTACCCTTTAAAGTTCCTAATTATTATTTTACCCAAATCATTTCTATCTGTACTAAATTCCTTTGGAATAATAAACATGTCTGTATGGCTTTATTTAAGTTATTTCAACCAAAGACTGTACGGTTTCCAGAATTTAAATTATATCATACCCCCTTTTTAATTCAACAATTTTATGCTCTGTCTAAAGAATACCATGACTCTCCTATACCAACATGGATTGTTTTTGAGCTCTCTTTATTACATGACTTTTCTTTTCAGGATGTTGATTTTATGTCTAATTGTACATTCATATCTAAAAACCCAGGGGCATATGTACAAGCCCCTATCGCCACGGGAACATCACTTTTTGAGACATACCTGTGGCGATAGGGGCCTTACCTTTTGTACAAGGTAGTGGTAAGCCACTTAATGTGGCTTAACGTTGCCTTGTAAATAAGGCACACTTTCACACTATGTTTAGCGTGAAAGGGTCATGCAGTGGGTGTTGTGGTGGGCGTTCCACTGCAACACCAATTGTATTTGATGCTGCCCTTTATGGGCAAGGGTTGCGTTCATAGGAGGCAGCGCCAAAATTAAGACCAAGAAATTCCTGGTCTTAAGTTGGTGAAATGAGGAGAAAGTCATTATTTCTCCCCATTTTTGCTTTTTCCATGTGTGCTGCCTTGTGTAGCACACATGGAAAAAGCAAATTGCCATGGTTTGTTTATGTACAGGAAGGTGTCCCTTCCTGTACATAAATGAACCTTTTAAAAAAATGCCATTTTGTAACTTTCGTGTGTGCTGCATGAAGTAGCACAAATGAAAGTTACATAATGGCATTTTAGGATTGTTTATGTGCAGGAAGGGACACCTTCCTACACATAACCAATCCTCCCCTGCACACAGACACGCTTGCACTCTGGTGCAAGGGTGCCTGCGTTGGCGCTAAGTCGTTACACTTAGCGCCATTGAAGGGGGAAACGCAAGGCTGGATCACATTCTTGTAAATATGGTGCAGCCTTGCGTTTCCGAAGTGGATGAGCATGTCGTGAAGCTCACAACACTCTCCGCCACTTCATTGTACATATCCCACCCCCAATTTTTAATTATTCCTATCATCTATTACACACACTATTTACACAAGGATCTGATTTTTGTCAATCATTTCTTGCATCCTTTATTTGGTACAATAAATTTATCAAATTCCTCCATAAACCATTTTACTTTAAACATTGGAAGAAAAGTTTTTTTTTTATGTGTATCATGTGGTCTCTCATAACTCCATTATACCCTTTCTGCAGTTGCAGGAGAGATATGGCTTTCCTGCTTCTTGCCTTCAACAATATATACTATAGTTTCCTGTACTTCAAGCCTTTTTACTAAACAATAACTTTACATCTGACAGTACTCCAGTTACTCCTATGACGCAGCTATACAATATTGCTACTGATTCCACCACTAGAGCTTCCTTTATATATAAATCTCTGTCTTCCACTAGCACTACGAGTAACAAATCCTCTTTTGAGCTTCTGTGGGGGAAAGATCTATCTCAATCAGTATCTACTCATCAATGGGATCAATTGTGGCGTAAAACTTTTAGTACCTCTAAAGCTGCCAGTATTACACAATCTTAATTTTTTATATACAATATAGCAGTTATTACTCCCTCTTTCCCATCTATTTTTCCCTAATGCTGGTTGTGTCTCTCCTCTGATGGTCCTTTGATTCATCTACTTTATTATTGACCTAAAGTGAATGATTTTGGGAAAGCCATATGGTCCAAATGTTTATTATTTTTTTTCATGTAATATTCCATTCTCTATCCAAAATATGTTTTGGATACTTTATCTGCTGATTTTAACAATCTTTCTTCAAAAACTATTTCATTTGACCTTTTTATTGCTCTTGCATTCAAAGTTATACTAACTTGTTGGAATGGAACGATAACTCTAAATTATGTTTTTTGGTTTGGTAGAACCTTATTTGTGATGAACATAGAATATCAGTTCAGTTCAGTTCAGTTCAGTTCAAAATTTATTGTATGATTAATTAAAATCTTTACAATTGTACAAAAAAGGTAATAAAATTAATGTCATTACAATCGCAATTTAAAAGCCAAGCATTAAAATCAACGTTTGTAATATCTCATTGGTTGTATGGTTTTAAAACGTATGTTTGACCATCACATACTTGTTATAATTACAGTGGTAACATTTTAAATCTAGTCCAGCTTCTGTGCACCTACTTGCTAAAACTTTTTTTTTTTTTTACGTTCTATCCGTATTCACACACGGCGCCTTAAGGCTAAAAACTGGATGGTCATTCTTCTCTGCTTCCTCCTGATCGGCTTGTCGTAATAATTTTCTTACCTCTACCAGGTATTTTACTCCCCGGCATGCCAAAATTGTGGAGGAGCCATCCAACTAGCGTATCACGGCTTGCCTGCACGTGCGGATATTCAGTTCGTTAAAAATTGGTTTTAAATACCGTTTCCTCGGGAACATAACTGCTGGACACACACATAATAGGTGGATTAAGGATTCCTTGGTGTGACCACACAGTCGACACTGCGCAGGTTGTATGTGATGTTTCCAGGACGGCTGTAGATCTTTTGAGTCATGTTGGCCCATCCGAAAGTCTGTGTAGCTCTTTTTTACGTGCCGGCTGAAATGAGAGAATAAATATGCTTGCGGTTTTAGTAGTTTATAAGAAGAGATGACTGTCCACCCGTGTCGACGTTTGGCAATTATATTTTTGTCTTCCAAAAAGGATTCTCTTTTTGCTGCGTCGTTGACCGCTTTACTAATACTTGCTTTGTCAGCCCTAGTTTCCCATGCTGTTTGTACTCCCAGGTCGGCCAAACATGTTTTCAAATAACTTCCCCATGAACTCGTTATTTCGTGGTCCACCTGGTACTTAATTTCTTCCCAGCATAGGCTATCCATATTATTTGGTTCCGCTGAACGGAATTTTTGGCATAATTTTACGAAGCCGCTCATGCTCCGAAATTTCTGATTTTGAAGACCAAACTCAAGCCGAACTTGCGACAGAGAGGCAGAATTTGGCAGGTTGAAAACGGCCTTATAAATCTTTGTCTGGAGATTATTTAATAGGACAGCCTCCTTGCCACACCAGGTGACTAACCCGTATGAAAAGGTGGGCAAAATTTGTGCTGCCATCACTTTTAAAAGGTGGTTGTAATTCGGGCAGACCAATTTTGTTTTTAGCAGTCTATATGCAAAAAATTAGTGATTGTGCTTTGGCTTTTATAGCCAGTATATGCTCTCTATGTGTTATGCCCCGCCCTATTATTATTCCAAGATATTTATATGACCCTTGCTCTTCAACCGTTGCCCCTTTCACCGACCATTTGAATTTGTTTTTTTTAGGGTCCACTAGGCGAACGACTTTTGTTTTTGCTTTGTTTAGTTCAAAGTTTTCCTGGTCCAAGTAAGATACTAGGTTATTTATCGATCTTTGTTGACCTATCGGAGTTTGACTTAGTAGAACTATGTCGTCCGCGTATTGTAACACGGTGATCAGATTATTAGCCATTTTCGGCGGGTGACAGTTGGCTGCTTCCATGTTTTTGCTAATATCCGAGAGAAACAGGTTAAATAGGCTTGGTGCTAGCACGCAACCTCGTTTCAAACCTTGGTGCGTGTCAATGCTCGGAGTTGTTCTGCATCCGTCGCCTAATTTCACTCTTGCCCAGGTGTCACTGTACAAGGCAATTATTGCTTTTAGTAGTTGGCTCGGCAGACCCCATGCCTTTAATTTTAACCAAAGACGCTCTCTACTCACTCGATCAAAAGCCGATTTTATGTCGACAAAACATGCATACAGCCTTGTTCTCTTTTTTAAAGCATTTTCTGTTAACAGTGACAGGATTGCCAGGTTTGTTATTGTGCCCATCCCTTGCCTAAAGCCTGTTTGGAACTTAGGAATCATGTTCTTATGTACATCCAGTCTCGCAGCTGTACCAGGAGGCACGAAGCATAAAGTTTTGCCTCTACATCAATTAAGGATATCAACCTATAATTCGAAGGCTCGCGATGAACTCCCTGTTTAAATATTGGGTGGATTATATTCCCTTTCCATGAATCTGGAACTTCGGACTGAGCATATATCTGGTTAAAGAGAGGCATTAGATTCTCCGACCAGAAATCTGGGTCGTTCTTAAAAAGCGCATTGGGCAGCCCATTTGGTCCTGCTGCTCCCTCTGTCTTAAGTTTTTGTATTATGCCTCGAAGTTGTTTACAAGTGGTCAGGGAATATTCTTCATTCCCTCTTCTCCAACTCTGGTTTGTTTTTGATTTTTTCGCTACCAACGTTAGCCCACAGGAGTCTTCTGTACTGCTTATTTCAGTACTGCAGTACAAATTTCGTACATGTTGAACCCACGTTTCCACTCCAATTCCTGCTTCCTGTTGCAGTCTTGCTCCTTTATTCAGGTTGTTTATAATGCCCCAGAAATCCCTGCTGTTTGGCAGTTTACTTGCACGCAATAGTTTGTTCCAGATGGATTCCTTGTATGCAGATTTAGCAGTCGTCAGCATCTTCCTATAGATGTTCCTTATTTCCTTTAATCTACATTTATTTGGGTTACTTCCCATTCTTATTGCCTGCGTTTGTAATCATACCTCTCTTGCAACCCTTCTCTTTTGGTTTCGTAGGTCCATATTAAACCATGGTTCCCTCCTGGTGTTAAACATTCTTTGCTTACCCGGCAGGGCTGGAACCTTTCGGGTGAGGGCCTGGGCCAGCTGTTCCCAGTTGTTGATGCGTTCGTCATCTAACTGTGGCCCCAGTTTACTCATGTATTCCCTTGCTGAGTCCTGAATGTTTTTCAGGTCGCAACCTCGCCATTTTAATTTTCTCAAATTAAATTTTTCAGAATGTTGAATGAGGGAATTTATGTATTGGGCCTGCGTAAGAGAGATTTTCATTGTCGTTAGTTGGGGGAAGTGATCACTTTCTATACGTTCAGCGATTTCAAAAGAGTCAATGCAGGGGAGTAAGTTGTTACTTCTAATTGTAAAGTCTATTGTTGAGCGAACCTTACCACTCAAGTATGTAATGGACACTGGAGTGTCTCCCTTTATGTTTCCATTCAGGATTGTCAATCCCAGGTCTTTTAATTCGTTTGTTATTATTTGTCCTCCCCCGTTTGCTTCCTTCTTTCCTTCAACACGATCTTTGGTTATAAGATTGCAATTGAAGTCTCCTGAAATGAACATAGAGCATTGGTCATTGGATCTTTGCAATGTTTTTATCAGGCTAATTAATGTAGACTGCTTTACTTTCTGAGACTTTCTCTCTGGGTGAATGTACACATTGATCAGCAGAAGATTCCACTTAAAATAATTTGCTGGTGACTTGCCACTAATTTTAATCACTTGTACCCAATTAACACCTACATCCTGTTCTTCAGTTACCCAATCGTATTTTTGGGCTGCGTATATCGATAGACCACCTCGTGGATGACCAAATGATGAGAATCTTTCTGCGAAAATATGGTGTTCTTTAAATCCAGGAATTGAGATTGGAGTCATATTCCATGTTTCCTGGATCAAGATGAGGTCTTGTTGCTGAAAAAAGTTTAAAGTTTCGTGGACCTGGTCCATTTCTTTAAAACCGTGAATATTCCATGAGCAGACCGTAACAATGTTCGACCTATTTTCCTTTGGGGTTTGGTCCTGCGTTTCCATTTCCGTTGTTTGTTTTGATTCATCGTTAGGTATACTTTTTGTTTAACGCCTTTGGAACCCATGACCAATCCATTTTGTCCAATGTTCGACTTCCCGTGTTTTGTGTACTTGTTGTTAAGTTAAGCCCATTTCCAATGAGTGACGTTACAGGCGTGGTGGATCCAGCGCCTCGTACGCAAGAGGACTGGCTTTTCCCAACTCTTTCATCCTTCTTTGAATTTTTTGAACTGTTTAGGAGAGGATAAGGGTACTTTGGGGGGTTGTGCAACATCAGTGTAATTCCCCAGGCTCCAAATGTTGATCTTGTTAAGTATATCTTATCCACCAAGTCCTTTGAGGCCCAAGTTGTCACGGTTTCTTCTATCTCTAAATTTGATTGATAATGTTTGTTGAAATTCCACACCTGTCAAATCTTGTGAGGCTATCCCTTTTAATTCTGGGATTTGTTTGAACAACTTTAACAAGTTCCCACAGTTTAGAGTGTCCTGCCTTCCTTTTGTAGGATATTCTGGCACGAATGTCAGTTTTAGTGCATAGGCCTCTTGATGGTATTTATGGCCTTCGGGAAATTGAAAAATATCATCTTTGGCAGCAGCAGAATTGCTTATTATGAATGAGTCGCAAATAACGTGATCTTCTTGTTCCAGTGGATCTTCATTCACCTTCTCGTTTTTTCTCTCTGTTTTACTCGGGTACCTTATTGACCTTATCCTTGGAGGTTCGGGGTCTGGTTCCGTGGTAGATAGAGTACATCTTCGATCCTTTCCAATTATTAGAACCTTTAGGGGGTTATGTTTTGGATTAGTTTTTTTCTCCTGAAGCTTTTTATTTGTTGAATTTTCCCGTCTTCTTTGTTCATTCAGTATCTTACTTTCCTCATTCCGATGAACAAGTTCGTCTTCTATTACTGTTTCTCGGCATATGTTATTCCAAGGGGCTTTTATTTCCAATATTTGAGATGTTCCTGCTTGCCCCTTGTCTTTGATCGATTCAGGCTGTTCCTGCGTTTCCTGTCTAAGTTTTAGGTCTTTATTTTTTGTTGATGAACATCCTGCATCTGTAAGGGCGCATTCGTTCGACTTATTTTTTTGAAGAGAGGAAACGGTGTTAACTGCAATAACTGAGCCTTCATCCGTTGGAATGGGTTCTTAAATATGTTTCAGTTGGGCTATGTCAGTTAGTGCAGCCCCGTGCGTGGATACATTTGTTGATGTTATTTTTCCACCTCGGGTGGTTTCTTTTTAAATATTGAAAAGTTTTTTTCTGAATCTAGGCTTTGTTGCTTTTTGTAATTGAGCCTAGCCTTCCTTGCACGTTTTCTTTGCCTTTTTGTCGGTTTTTCAAAAAATTGGGTCTTTAGCGAATTCTGTGTTGTTTCCATTAAGTTGTCTATTGTGCTCGATTGCTCATCGCATTCCGCTTGCTCTCGTCCACCGCTTACATTACTACTTGATTTTATTGTTAGGTTATTACATTTTGAAATTGCCGTCATATCCGTCTTGTGTTGGATTTCCAAGTGCTGCTTATTATTGCAAGTTAGTTTTACAGCCCCTAAAATATCCTTTAAAATATCCGGGAGACTAGCCAATTTCTCAATAATACTTCCGCAGCCGCAATCAAGCACTTGTTTGTCTTTGTATGTTTGGTCCTCCAGTTTTCCCCTGTTTGTTAATAGGGACGTAATTAAGTCCATCTTCGCGTTTATGCCTGAAATGTGACCAGCCATTAGGTTTATGAGGTCTATTTGGACTTCCATTTTATCAGATTGATAATTCAACACCCTTATTGCTCGGTCCAATGTGCCTAGCAAAGACTGACTCCATTCTGAACTCGGGTGTTGTTCGTGGCACTTCCCCCGAAGCCCCTGATTCATGATCAATCATACTAACGGATGAGATTGTTATTGGTACAGAAAAATTCAAATGATTTACTTTTGTTTGAGAACATCTGCTATCGTCTAGTCCAATCTGCTGTTGCTCGTTATTAGGCGGCTGGCTTCGTGGAGTTGATACCGCCATTCCCTGTCTGCTCTCTTGGACTTCTGTACAAATTACTGATGGCAAGGTGTTGCCTTTAGATTCTTTTTTTTTTGTATTAATGTTTCCATAAATTCTAAAAAGTTGGGATCATTAGATAGATGAAGAGAGTTTGACCAGGGTTCCTCCTCTTGGGCTAACTGCTTTGATGATTCACTTAACTTTAACAATTTCCCTTTGAGCTCCTCCGAGTCGTCCTTTACAATTATATTTTCCTCAATTGCTGTGTCTCTGATGTTTAGGCTTCTACTTGACTTATTTAGTTTTGACTTTGGTCTATCCTCCATGAATTCCTCTACAGTTCCCTTTTTTGTACTACCAGTTGTTTCCATTGCAATTGTTGTGGGTTTAAACTGGTATACCTGTGCTTTTACTGTTACCAGCTTACTCGATGATTGTTCTGACATTGGTTTCTGTGGGGACTGCGTCCCTGTTGGAGCCTCGTTGTTGTTTATCAAAGATTGCATGGGGGCAGCTTTTATTCTGTCTGGGAAGATAGGGTTTGGCAAGTTGGAGGCCTCAGCTGTTGATGCATAGATCGCCGCCATTGGTTCCTTTAAATAGAAAAATGTATAAATCCCAGTTTGCTTTCTCGGGCTCAACGTTATTGAATCAGGTGTCGGTGCTGAGACCAGTCTTTCTCTTGGTTTTGTGATCATTCCTTTTTCGTTTGAAGATGAGTGTGAGCCTTCCTCAAGGGATTTTTTAGATTTACCTTTTTTTTATTTTTTACCAGTCCCCAGTTGACGAATTTTCCCCGATCTCATTTCTTTATTCACTTTGCTTCTTTACTCCTTTGCACTCCTTCTATTTCACTTATACTTTGAGCAGGTGAACTTGGAGTGGGGATTATTGGACCCTGGTGATCTTCTTGGCCTCCTTAGCCTCCTGGCCTTTATGCGGCCCAAAGCTGAATGACCAGGCAATCGCCCGGTGATGAGGATGGGGGGGGTAGCCTGAAGTGGCTTGAATTCGCTAAAGATGACTGCCGAATGCGGGGGCTCCTCTTACTTACTGGGGCACGCAGGGCTCGTAGAGCTCTTGCTGAACCCTTCTTTGCCCCTTCTCAGCTCCCCGGATTCCTGTTGCGCCGTTTTCCACCCCGACTCTGCAGCACCTGCTACCACAGCTGTTTTCTCAGCTCCGAATCTCCCGACTCTCCCGTTCTCGCAAAACCTAAGTGCAGGCCAAGTGCCTACACGCACCGATCCTCCCGCTCACACAGCTCACACAACTCGGGGAAGAACTGCCAGCACCTATGCGCCCTACGATGTGATTCAGCGCAAGGCAGATCCGAGCTTCGGGGGTACAAGGGTTCAGAGGGCGCGGCAGGGCGTACCAGTGAGCGCTGCGCGATTTCCACGCCCTCAAACTCTAATGCTGGCTAGTGCGGCTTCGTCCCAGGTCAGATCTCCACTGCCACATCTGTGATGGGAGCAGCCGTATCGGCAGTATGTTCCACTCCAAAAGTAATCCCTGCGCTCACCAACGGGAAATCCTACGCAAAAGTACAGCGCTGGACAAATCGAAATGATTTGCTATGACTTCCAGCAACAAAAACGTTGTGTAGATGGGTGGTTAAGTTTCTGCTGTTAACTCAGAGATCCTATTGTTACTTGCAGACCATAAAATGCAGTCCTTTCAATATAGCGCAATATAGCGCAGTCGCTTATGTTCAGTATTAGCTGGTGTCTTGGAATTGGTGTAGCTCCCAAAAACAACGGGCACAAAACGATGCCCCTCAGCTGCGCGCCTTACTTGCCTTACTTGCTGGTTCTTCCAGGACCCTGTATCAGCGTGCAGCCTCCGGCGATGGTCTCAGTACCTGGAGGCTTGCTCCTTGGAATGGCTTGGATGTTGCTTAGTTTACCACAGGAGCTCAGCTGCACCAACGCCGAATCCAGTCACCACTGGGTTCCAGTCGCTTCCTCCGGACCGCTGCAAGCTGTGCTACTCCTCGGCGAGGCTCCTTCCGGCGTCTTCACGATCCGCAGTCAGCAAGTGGGAGTGGACCAGTAGCTGATTTGGGACAACATGCTGCCTTCCCGCTGCCAAAAGCTCTTCCCGGGGCGGGGGGGGGGTACAAGCTGCAGGATAGAACCCGGCCACCGCTCCCTGCCGCTAAGGGCAGTCCGCAGCAACCACCGTACCCGCCTGCCACTGGCAGTGCCGTCAATAGGGGACACACGCGGCAACTGCAGAACTCGGCTCAGCTCAATTCTGGCGCCGGGTGTGCTTGTCGGTGTTTGTCGGCTCAAACCAAATCCCAGTACCGCAGCTCAGATCAACCCCCAGCTCTCCTCCGCTCCCGCTGCTGCTCTGCTCTGAGCTCCACTCACGTGACTCGTGACTCGTGACTCCAATGAATATCTTCTGTCTCATCTTCTTCCTTATCTCAAACAATGTAATCTGATTTACTTTGGTTACCTTTTACCACTTTTCTATCTTCTCGCTCGTCAGACTCCTAAAACTCATTGATTTCTTCTCTTTCTCTTCCTCTCTTCTTGTTCTTTTTTCTAGTCTCTACTTTTCTCTCTCTTCCTTTTTGTAAAAAACTCACAAAATATATATAATTATTATTGGTTCATTTAGTTTTTCTTAGCACTAGATTTGTATTTCATTCTTCTATGTTATTAAGGGATTTCTTGTTTAAACAAGGTTATTGACTCTGTACTCTGTTTAACTTGTTATATTTTGCTTAGACACTGTACTGTTTATTATCTTCTTATTTCCACTCAAAAGTATTTAACAAACAAAACGTTTATTACCTGGGACACACTATTACTGTTCAGGGAATTACATCCAAGTTTTGTCATCTTAAAGCTTTACGTAAAGCACCTCCTCCTGTGGATAAGATCTTTCTTAGGTCTTTGCGAGTATTATGCTTGGTTGTGCTGGGATTTGCTTTAGCTGTGTAACTTTTGAAAAGGCATCCCAATTCCCTCAAAGCTTATGCCCAGATTTGTCCTGAGCTTTCATGTGAGAACGGTGTTTGTGTAATAAACATTTTATTTGTGCCTCCTATTGAATTACATGAGTGTATTGTCAAATTACCTCATGAGGGGCACGTAGGTAATTTAGCAACTAGTACGAAGTTGAAGGAGCAATATTGGTGTCCCATATGGGTGCTCAGGTTGTATCTATTATTAATTTATGTCCTCAGTGTATTGTCTCAGACAAACATTGGAAAACAACGAGAAACCTCTCCATACTGTTCCATTATCTGATGGTCCATGGCATAAGGTTTCACTTGACTTTTCTTGTCATTTTGATCTGCTTTCCTGTAACAAATCTTTGGTTGTTTTAATCAATTATTTCTCTAGATGGATATATTTTTCATTTGTGGATTCCACTTCTAGACACAATGTCATACCATTTCTTGAAGATGTTTTTAATTTGGAGGGAGTACCAAAAGAAATAGTAACAAACAATGGGACTCACTTTGTTTCCAATACATATATTTTTTTTTACCTTACATGATATTAAACATCTTTAAGCTGCTTTGCACAGTCCATCTCAAATGGTTTGGTAAACTGAAAAAATTGTTACTTTAAAGAAGGTGCTTAATCTGCTCTTTCCTCTGGTGTTCATGTCGGAGGTTTTCTCAGGGACAAAATTACAGCCTATCACTCTGCACCTCATTCCTCTACAGGAGTGTCGACTTTTGAATTGCTAGGAAGGTGGAAATTCAACCCAAGTCTAGAATTTTACCACATTGGTTAGACTCTTTGAGTAACACTGATGTAGTACAGCAATCTTGTGTAGAGGAAAGAGTGAGGAATAAATTAAGCAAACAGAAACATGATTTTGACAGCAATAAATTACTGGAGAGAAGGATTTCGGAGTTGGTGGTTGGATCCTTATTAGGAAACTTGTAAAGGTTAAGAAATATAGTTTTATTCCACCTGTCAAAATTGACAAGGTTACTAAAAGTTCTATTTTGTTGCATGGCAAAAAACTGTGAAAAAAAAAACAGTCATACACTCATAGTCAAACACTGATATCAATTACAACCTGTCAGTGAAGGAAGTCTTAAGGGTTCCCTCTGATGTGCCAATGGTATCCTCTCCAATGAAATGACACTTAGTATGAGAAGTTAAGTAATTTATGAAACTGTTTGATTATATTGCTTAATGATTTTTATTTTCAAGGGGGGAAGATATAGTGGGATGTATTCACATTTGTTAATGTACTCAAAATGTTTCTATATAAGATTTTTATTCCTATGCCTGTCTGTTGGAATTTAGAATGCTCTTAATTAGAATGTTGGTTTGTGCCATGCTGCTAACAGTTGGGCAGTTGCCTGCTGCACATGCTTTTTTTCTGTGTGTCTTTATTTTTTAAACTTATCGCCTCATTTACATATTTTTGGTGTAGGGCAGTCCCGCAAGCCCTCCTGTCCCTACCCTATGTCAATCGAAAAGTTCAGTATCTATGGGATATCCTGTCCTCTTCTACTGCGCTGGCGCACAAATGACTTTTGAGCGCCAACTCAGGCACTTTTGCACCATGGTGCAGGGGGCCTGAATTGAAATCAGGTTGTTTTTGTGCAGAAAGAGACATCTTCTTGCACAAAAACAACTGTTACGCCACCCCTCAGATTAGGGATAGGCTTTTGACCTATTCTCAGGTTTACAGCATGTTGTAAATCTGGGTATGTGTCAAATGCCCATGGCAATCCTTCCTATCGCAGTGTGAGGCAATCACACCATATCTACGAGGCCATAAAAAAAATCACGCAGGGTGGCTTTCCGTGGCCTCGTAGATATGATTGAGAGGCCTGCACCACCAGAGCATCATTAAAAGTAACCTTCTGGTGGCGCAAGCCTCTTGCAAATGAGTCCCTCAGTTTACAACTTGAGGCTCGTCTACTTTGTGACTAACTTTTCTATCATGTTGAAACCTACTCTATGCTACTACAATCTTTTCTGACTGATCATGTTTAATAGTTCCAATAAGGCCCATCGCATTTGGGAATTGGACTTAATGGCACAATACATGTATTAAACCACTCAAACTCCAGATAGAGGTAACAGAGAGAGCAAGTCAATACGACAACCTGGACCAATTGATTAACATGCCCAAGTGACACACTATGGCACATTTGAGTAACTCTAGTACCAATCTGATTATCAGAGTTCAATATTAGACATGCCTCCCTTCAGCATTTTTATAGATATTGAATGTTCCATTCTTCTCTTTCTTTCATTCAGATATCTGTTTTTGCTTGATTTGTGTGATGCAAAACATTTTGTCAAATATTATGCCACATGACAAACTTTGCCTGCTCAGATTGTATAAGGTATTTATCACAATCCCGGCATATTTCAATGCTTATACTTCTCCACACATGAAATAACGTTTAGCAACTAATGACACAACTTCACTCTGTAACTGCAAAGTTTCTCTTTCTCCGCTTATCTTTCTTTATCTCAGTTTTCTTTATCCTTGGGGTTTAATACTTCTGCATCTAAACAAAATGGCTTGATGCATATATGAAAAAGTGATCACATATATTATCAACCTGATTTATTGCATGTAGTGATTACTATTTACATCATCTATTAGACTGCATTCTAAGTCTAATTCTCTTGCCAGCACTGTAGCAAGTTGTTCTAATTCTTCTATCTGAAGTTCTATGTTTCTACACTAGTTCTTTTCACTTTTTGGTTTGCTTAGATTTAGCACTTTGTTTGGGGAAAAAGCTTTTCTTGCACTAAAAATACACAGCACTCGGTGGTGACTATAATTGGTTTAGTAATTTATTTAAACTCATGATGTTTAATATGTTTATTGCAGCCTTGAGAAAGCCTTGGTCCAATTGACCACCAAAGGGTGAAACACATGTTAGCTGCTGCAACTTAAAAAAAACATTTTTGTAATACTTTGGAAAACTATGATAATCTATGAATCACGACACAAAGATGAAGATTGAAAGCAGAAGATAACATTTTTATTTTTTAAACAAATTGGAATCCTGCGGTTTCTTGGTCAAAAGAACTTCAACATTAACTAAGGAGGAGTACGTACTCATTTGTTCCCCTGCTACTACAATCTACTCTGCACATGTGAAGGCTGAGGTCAGCAGTTATGTGAAGGCTGAGGTCAGCAGTTCAGGACATAATTATTCATGGAGAGGATGTACTAGACTTCTGAGGCTATGCCTAACTATAATGAACTTTGAAGAGCACTTGTGGCTCTACTGGAAAATGAGAGGCTCTGTATTTGTACTTGTACGATGGTATGTGCAGCTATAACAATAAGGCATTATCTGCATTAGCAGTCATTTTGTATTTTTATCAACCCACATGTATTTTCGGTATTTACAGCGATGTCATGTCCTGTGAGGTCATAAAGTCAAAAGCCCCATGACTTTTTATGATGCATTTAGTATAGAAAGTCAGAGGATGTCAATCCCTGTCATGTTATAGGTTTGCGATGCTACTTCTGCCACCCCTGCCATTTTGGTGAACTGACATCATGGTGGGGGCGTGGCTTAGCCGGCTGCAAGATGGCCTCACCTTGAGTGGGCTCTGCCGGCCAAGCCGTTAAATCCACCAAGATCCTGCGAACTTCGGTGGAGCTGCCTCTCTGCTCTATGCCATCCTGCTTCTCTACATCCAGCAACATCATTTGATCCCCCGCTGGGCGCCCGCCATCGACTATGCACCGGGTTCTGCCGCTGGCTCCGAACTACACCAGCCCGCTTGAGCATGACTCCCCTGCGAGGCCTGCCTGCTGCCCAGCCGTCTCCAATCCCTGGTGAGCCGTGCCGCTATGTACAATGACTCTGATAGAGATCAGGGTATCTATAATATGCCCACTACCACAGATAGAGTAATCTCACAGTTACACGCACATACATTCATCATACGCTAGGGCCCATTTCACTAACACACGCTCAAATACTCTACCGGCAATAAACCTGTGGAAAGAAACACCTAAACACCCTGCATCTATATCGGGGTCGATAAGATCTGGTTTTTGTGACTGTCCTTAATCAATAAACGAAATCTATACAACATATACAATAATGATCAAAAATATAAACCCAATAATTGACAAGAAAGAACATCCAACACCATGTTTAAAATTATATTGCTTTATCTAAAATTAGTCAAAGTAAATCAATCAGAGTAAATCATTTTCTCAAAGTTACCTATTCTAACTAAGTGTCAGAACGGGTCAGGACAAGTCTCTCGGTAAAGTCTCTCAAGACGAAGTCCCTTCAGCATCGATCCTCAGCAACGCAGATTCAGTACGCGGCAAAGGCAAAATGGCAAGTGGCAAAAGCCCTCCCTAGGCTAACATTTTTTATACTTAAACACACAAAGGAAAGACACATTAAAGTTTGCAATATCCGCTGAATCACTGAGCAGAGCGAGAAGGAAGGGATGTAACATCGCTACATTTGAAAATCTCCGCTCAGGAAAAGTTCACAAAACGAAGACTACGGAACAGGAACCAAGAAACCAATAAAGTATCTAGTTTGTTCAACTTCTCCTCAGCAATCGAGCCATAGTTCACGGTCTTTCTCTAAGGCTCCTTTGTTTCCCAAGGCTGCCAAGGACGTTCCATTTCTTTTGGAGATCCTCCAAAACTGCTGCTGTCCTCATGGAAAGTTTCTCAGGCGAGGACTATGGTCAGTTGACTTCAGGACCATTTCCAGCAGGGGTCTCCCTCGTCACAGTTTTCATATTATAAATCACAGGCAGGCTCATAATCTAGCCAACTCGGCTTAGGCCACCATAGGCCATAATTGACCATCTTAATTAAAGAAACAAAAACAATCGTTACCACAGCATAGTGATTAAACAGTGTTAACCCCACTAATACCCTTATGTGTATGTATTTATCTAGCTCTTGCGACATAGAAAAGCATTAATTCGGAAAGCGTTTTGTGCTAAAAAAAAAATAAACAGCACACAGCAACGTTTAAACATGAAAACACGCACATTATTTTTAAAACGGAAACAGCACATTTATGCTGACCCTCGTGTAACTCTCTCTTATGTTAGGACAAACGAATTGATTAATATAAACACACTTGCACAAGACAAATAATTAATTGTTATTTATTAATAAATTAATAAAACGCATAGACATGCTAGAGCTTCAAAAGCCTCTGAATTTTCAAACTGAAAACTCTGCTCCAGCAATCCCCCCTTTGGTGATTTTATCACCAAATAAACCCCCAAAAAAAAATTGTTGAAAATTTAATCCCATTTTAGGAGAAATCGGAAATGTCTTTTCTCCTTACACAACTTTACACACCAGTCACTCTTTCATCATCCTTCTTTGTCTCTAAGTAAACACTCTCCCTCAATTCTTCTAATTCAATCTCTTGTGGTTCTCTTTTCAACCTCTTGATTTTCTTTTCTTTATTCAATTTCTTTTTCCCTCTCCTGTTTTTACAACACACACACACTAATTTCAGTATCAGTAGAGCAATAATTATACAAGTTAAAGGAAACAATATCCTACCTATAATAGTACTACCTATTTTTGCAATAAAATCCTTAACAGCTATCATCTTATTAGCTATTTTAGTCCACAACCCTTCAGCTTCAAGTGGTACTAATTCTTCATGCAAATCAGTAATATTTTTGATATAGACCTTCAGGTCTTTACTTTCGTCAGGAATGTAAGTGCAACAATGTTGAACTTTCAGCATTCCACAGACTCCACCCTCCTTGGCCAATAGAATATCAAGGGCAAGTCGATTTTGCATAGACATGGCACGTACGGCACTTAATTCCGTATTCACCAAAAGAAACCCTCCTGCGGTATTTGTCGATAAGCGATCAACCACTGTGGACAGTTTCCGAATTCCATAAGCATTTAAAGAAATTCCCACTGCTGGAATCAAAACCCCAAAAATATCACCCACAATTTCAGACCAAGTTTCTCTCTTAAAACGTGTTAATAAGTTAATATCTACTACATCTCTTATTTTATCTGTATGAAAAATCTTAGGAAAAACCAGGCCCACATAACATGTGCCATACCAATGGTCAGGCAACTTGTAATAAGCCTTGTTCCCACAAACATAGTACACTCCTGGAAAAATTGTATCTTCTCCACCTCTGAAACCCCAACCTGTTGCAACGAAGTATGTATCATGGCACTCACTAGTCCCCACAAAATATGTATCATATTGGGATTTCCTTCTGGTAATGCATAGTTTACCCTTCTGCGGTGCATCTAGAGCTAAAGTTGGACTAGCCCCATTTTTCAACTCTTTTCCCATCTCAATGTCCCAAATTGTCTCACTCACTTCATATTTTCCCGCTTTCTCATGCATGTTCACTCTCCTTTCCTCTACCATATCCAGGAAAGCTTTCTCCTCTTCTTTCAGACTGCAAGTTAAACTATTCTTAAAAATGTAATCTAATGTTAATCCTTTTTCTTCAATAAAAATCTCACCAAAAGTATTAGCTTCTTTAGCTGGATTCAGCTCTTTGTTCATTGGCAAGTGCCCAAAAATACTATCTCTGTTAGACATCTCATAATCTATTTTCCCTAACAAATAAAAAACACTACTTAAAATACTACAAGAAATACCATATGTAGCTGGTAAATGGTGATAAGTAACACCCTCTGAAACGGATGCAGGTAATTGCATACAAACGTAGCAATCCCTCACTTCCATTGTTTTCACATATTCATATAACAGTTTAGAAAAAACATTACTAGAAAAATTATTAATTGACCTATCTTTGTGTATGTAAGTATTACTACTTCTAATTGGAACTACTTTTTGTGAATTTTTCTCTACATTTGTCACATTTTCTGTATGCATCCCAAATTCAACCTTAAAAGTCACTAATAACACTAAAATACCCCATAGAAGCATTAATAATCCAGTACAGCAGCAGCACATCCTACACCACCTTTTAAAGAAGGCACATCTATTTTGATTATCCTCTATGTTAGCCATTTTACTACCTTGACTTAACCACTACTACTCCACTACTGAAATTTGAATTTTAAAAATCTTCAGCAATTCTTTTCAAATTCTTTTTCTTTCCAGTTTCTTCAAATGATCTTTTCGTTCACTTAATCCAAGTGAATCCTCCTTTTTATTCAGTTTGGATACTTGTCATTCTTCACTTCACTTTCTTCAACATCAAATTGTATTAGATCTCCAACACCCAAATCCTCAGTATCTGACTCTTCTCCAATGTCAGTCAAGAGTACTTTCAGGATTTCACCAGTATCTTCCTCAACCACTCCTCGTACGGTCTCCTCTGGATTTCCTTGACTTTCCACCTCTTCACTTTCAGGCAGTGTCACATACATCCATTCCGGCGACCTATACTTCTGGTTAGGTTTTCTTACTCTTTTGACTTCTTCTGGTTCTTTCAATTCTTTTGATTCTTTTCCTTCAGCCTTTGAACTTTGACTCGATATTTCATTTACTTGTTCAGCTTTTGATGAATTTGCTCTTATTATTCTGTATCTCACCCTTTTAACTCTGTTGTTAGGCCAACGATCTCCTTTCACAACCTTTTTCGGCCTTAATTCTTTATCACTCCTTTCTCCAATCCAAGTTCTCTTTCTCAGAACTCGACCCTCTGTTTGTTCATTTTCATCATCCGATTCCGTTTCAAGTGCCTTCTGTTTTCGTTTTCTAGCAGTTTTCTTCTCTTCCACAGATTCTTTCACCACTATTTGAGACTTCCCTACTTCTGTCCCTCCTCGAGTCTCCGACACGCAATCTTCTTGCTGTCTACTTGTCCCTTCACCTAGCTCATCATGAATGTTCCCTACACCTCCTCGGGGGTCTTCCGCAATCTGTCCCTCTCTATCTTCTTCTGACCCTGTTTCTTCAAGTATAATCTCAAGTGGTTCTTCAATCTCCTCCTCTTCTGATTCAGGAGTAGTCTCTGTGTTATTTCTCTTTTCTTTTCTTTTTCCTTCACTGCTTTTTGAAACTTCAGGCTCTCTCACAGAATCTGATCTTTTCTCTGATACTCGCAGTGGTTCACTTGAAGCTTTTTCTGCTTCTTTTCTCACTGATTCTGTATCTTCATCATCACTGGAATCTGACTCTTCAAAATACTCTTTACCAGTCCCTTCTTTTGGGTTTGGAACTCTCAGAGTATGACTTGCATGTACCCAGTGTTTCACTCCAGCACACTTTACTGCAGTCGTTGTAGTCAGAATAACTTGTCTCGGCCTTCCCCACCTTGGAATCAAGCAATTTCTTCTTCTGTGCACCTTAATCCTCACCCAGTCTCCTGGACTCAGATCATGGGCTTGCTTCTTCTCAAGTGTGGTAGCTTCTTCTCCAACCTGGTGAAACACAGAATGAACTGCGTCAGCCAGGCCTTTACAGTAATCCAAAATCATGTCATCAGTTATTGTCACCAACTTATTGACAGGCACGAATGCATGGTGCATAGCACGTCCCATGATTATTTCATGCGGGCTCAAACCAGTAGTTCTATCTGGAGTAGATCTCATAGTCATCAGAACTAGAGGTAACACATCTGGCCATTTCATGCCAGTGGCTAAACACATCTTTCCAATTCTATTCTTGATTGTGCCATTGATCTGCTCAACCACACCAGAAGCCTCTGGTCGGTATGCACAATGTAGCTTCTGCTGTATTTTCAATGCTTCACAAATCAAACCTATGAGCTCATTTTGAAAGTGTCTACCTCTATCAGACTCAACCGTAACTGGAAACCCGTACCTAGGAATCAATTCCCTCAACAGTAACTTTGCCACTGTTAATCCATCATTTCTTCTAGTCGGGTAAGCTTCCACCCACCTTGAAAACAAACAGACTACCACTATAACATACCTCAGTCTGTTCACTTGGGGCATTTCAATGAAATCAATCTGCATTCTTGTAAAAGGACCTCCTTCTCTGCCAATTGTTCCCAGACTCACCACTGTCTTTTTCCCAGTGTTAAATTGCTGACAAACTAAACACCTTTGACAGATGCTTTCTGCAATTGTCCTGAACTTTGCATTGTACCAGGTCTGCTTGAACGACCTGACCATCGCGTCCCTCCCCAAATGTCCCTGACCATGATACATCCTTGCCATTGACGACAAGATGGAGTTGGGCATTACTGGTCTGCCATCTCTGTAGACCCAAACATGGTCTGTTTCTCTTGGAGCACATCCTGCCTTAATCCAATCTTTTTTCTCTTCCTCTCCTGCCTCATCCTGTAACTGCTTCACTTCATCCCATGTTTCTAAGACATTAGTAAACATCACAGAGAGAAAAGACATTTCCCCCTCTCGGTCCCGATTAATGGACTGATTTGTTTTTGCACAATATTGTGCAACATCGTTTGCATATCTGTTTCCGAACGTTATGAAATCCTCCCCCTGTCCATGGGCAGCACATTTTACAACTGCTAACTCCTTAGGCAGCTGTATCGCCTCAAGCAATTTACCAATCATTTCAGCATTCTTTATTGGAGTTCCACTCGACGTCAAGAAACCTCTTTGTAGCCAAAGCTGGCCAAAATCATGCACCACTCCAAATCCATACTGACTATCAGTCATCACAGTTGTCCTCAAATCTTTCCCAATTTCACAAGCTTTTGTCAATGCCACCAATTCAGCAACTTGCGCAGATTTTACTCCTTTCAATGGTGATGCTTCCATGACCTCTGAAACTTTGCACACCGCATATGCTGCACATAACACACCATCATCATTTCTCAGGCATGATCCATCCACAAACAACACATGGTCATTTTCAGGTAAAGGAAGATCCCTTATGTCTGGTCTTGGTTTTGTACAGTACTCAAGCACATCCAAACAATCATGATCATCTTCCATCCTCACACCCACATTTTCAATATCCGGCAAGAGTGTCGCTGGATTCACATTCACACATCTCTCAAGAGTCACATTTGATGCTCCCAGAATCACCTTTTCATACTTAGTCAACCGACTATGTGACATGTACTGAGTTCTGCTTCTTGTCAAAAGAATTGCCACATTGTGAGGTACGAATACCCTTACAGGATATCCCATTATGATTCCCTCACTTTGTTCCAGGCTTCTGCATGTTGCAGCCACAGATTTTAGACAACCTGGTAAACCCACAGCTACAGGGTCAAGTGTCGATGAGAAGTACGCAATAGGCCTTCTCAGTAATCCATGTTTCTGAATTAACACTGAAAGTGCACATCCATTTCTCTCACTGCAGTATAGCTCAAATTCTTTCTCATAGTCAGGCATACCCAAAGCTGAAGCTTCACACATTTTACTTTTGAGCTCTTCAAATGCTGCCAATTGTTCTGCATCCAGATCCAATGGATCTGTCATTTCACTTTTTGTCAATTTAATCAGTGGCTTTGCTATCAGCGAAAAATTAATTATCCACTGCCGACAATATCCCACCATACCCAGGAACATTCTCACTTCTCTCTGGGTTTTTGGAGCTTTCATTTCTCTGATTATTCTGATCCTGTCATTAGTCACTTTTCTCAGACCTTTTTCTATATTGTGTCCAAGATAATGCACCTCTTTCTTGCAAAATTGCAATTTGGCTGGAGATACCTTTAACCCTCCATCTGCCAGATGATTCAGTAAAGCTATGGTATCTACTTCACAAGCTTCACGTGTCTTTGATGCCACAAGTAGGTCATCAATATATTGCACTAGTACTGAACTCTCAGGCATGATCAGACTTTCCAACGATCTTTTCAATAACTGATTGAATATCGAAGGACTCTCCGTATACCCCTGTGGGATACGACACCATGCTAAAATACGCTGGCCAAACCTAAATGCAAAAATCGGCTGGCTGTCATGATGCAATGGAATTGAAAAGAAGCATGACACAAATCAATCACTGTATACCACTCAGCATCATGTGGTATTTGATACAGGATCACTGATGGATTTGGCACAATAGGACAACATGCCACCACAATTTGATTAACTTTTCTCAGATCCTGCACGATCCTAAATTTCCCATTAGGCTTTTTTAGTCCCATTATCGGTGAATTACACGGACTACTCAATAGTTCTCTCAGGACTCCTTGCTGAATCATTTTCTCAATTATAGGAGTTATCCCTTCAATTATTTCTGGTGTCATTTTGTACTGAGGAATGTTAGGATATGTAATTCCCTCTTTTACTGCAATTTTCACTGGATCTACATTATTCATCAATCCCACATCCTCTCCAGTAAAATCCCAAACTGCCCTTTTCACTGTGTCTCTCAGCTCTCGAGGCAAATCCTCCGGATTAAACACAGCAAATGCACCAATTAACTCACTTTCTCTATTCTCTAGAGTCATTCGGTACAAAACATCGTCATCTGGTGTCTCAAAAGCTATTCCATCCGGTGTACAAAAAATTGTACAATTCATCTTGCACAATAGGTCCCTACCTAGCAGATTCACTGGACTCGTGTCACAGACAATAAATCGGTGCATATCTGAAAATTTCCCTATCTGTACTCTTACTGGTTCAGTAAGACGTGTTCTGATTTGTGTATTGGCTACACCAACTACTTGGATTGCTTCATCCGAGAGAGGAAGATTTCTAACATCTGTTGACCTGACAGTTGATCTTGTCGCACCTGTGTCTACCAAAAAAGTAACACTCTCCTCATTTATTTTCCCATCCACAAATGGTCCTGCCTGGTCTATTTCTAGAGTTGCACCAAGTATGCACTCTTCCTCCTCTCTTCGGCAGACTCACTCCCTTCACTCTTTAACAAGTACTGTTGTACCTTGTTAGAACGTCTTGGTTTGTTTACCTGTTCATCATTGTAGAATCCTGAATCCTGATTATACTTTTGTAACCCTCTATTCTGCGGCAAGGGCGGTTTTGGCTCTTGACTCTGCTGTCTCACAACTTTCTGTTGTTGTTGCTGTTGGTTATTTCCTTCATTCTGCACCTGTTGATTTAAGGATTTACCCTCATTATTCACTAATGGTGGATTAGGACATTCAGATCTCCAATGTCCCAGTTGGCCACAGTTGTGACACGGGAACTTTTTCTTTGCTTCCTCAAGACTTCCCTTTCCTTTTCCTGCATACCTAGGTCTATTCCCCGCATTATTTCCTGGATTATTTGCCTGTTCTACCAACTGTGCTTCCTGTCTTTCTGCAACTTTCACTTGTGCCCACATTGCTTTCTCTTTCAGCTTTCTTTGTTTTGCTTCAATTTCATCACTGAAGTATTTTGCATGTCTCAGAATCTCATCTACTTTTTACTCTGCCAATCCACTGTATGTTCACGAATTCTCTCACCAATTTCAGGTCTAAGGCCATATACAAATCTGTATACAAAATGACTCAAATCTTTGTCACCCAGGTGTTCATCTCCACTGAATTGTTTAAAAGCCAGTATCAGCCTCTCGTAAAAAGCATGAACTGATTCTTTTGCTTCCTGTTGTGTTCGATCTATCTTAACCCAGTCTGGAACTTTACTCTTCAGGTATACCATCACCTGATCATACTTTCTCATTACTTCTGGATCTGGTGCCCCTGTTCTTGGATCTCTTGGATACTCTTCAGTAGGCCAACTCACAACTATTTTACACTCAGTCCACAAGTCTGCTGGAACAATTATATCAAACAGACTATTCAGGTCAACCCACAGCACTTTTGACAATTTCACAAACCTGTCTACCTGCCTATACCACTCGACGGGCTTTTCTCTCAATCGAGGGAAATCATTCGTAAATGATAAAATATCCTGTCTGGTCCATGGAACATGTACATATCCTCCTCCAGGTATTTCTCTCATGGGATAATTATCCACTGGTTTCTCCTTTTCTCTCACTGGAAATGCTGAATAAGTTGTTCTATCTTCAGATTCATCTCTTTTCTTATACCACCTATCTTTCCACTTTTCTACATCACCCCATCTTCGCAATAATGCTACCATTTCCTTGATCTGTCCTGTTCTACAAGTAGCATTCAAATTCTCTATACCCTTCTCCGTAAAATCCATCCTGTAAGTTTTTTGTAAAGCCTTCACTTTATCAATGTTAACTCCCTGCTCATTTGCTATCGCTCTTAGCCTATCATGTGTATTTCTTGCTCTCCAGGTGATACTTTTACACATAAACATCAGCTCACCATCATGATGACTCTTCAACATTTCTGTTGAAACTGTTCCTGTAACAAGCTCTTCTAAATCTATCCGTAACCTAGCCACATCAATTGCTTGTGAATCTTTATCTTTTTTCTGAAGAACTTTCATCCAGTCATTTAAATCTTCAACTGTTATTTCAGCAGTTTTTTTCACTGGAACCACTCTTTTCTGCGGTTCTAAAATTGGCATCCCTGAACAACTAGGTTCACTAGCATCCAGTATTTCACTACGTGTCATGTTTCGATTGTCTCAGGTCACTTTTCCCTGTTCTTTTTCCTGAATCTCCTGAAGGACCAACTGAATTTGTCAAATCATTCCAAACATATGGAATCACCAGTCCATTTTCACCTGTCCTCTGTTTATCAAACACAGGCATAACCGGACCTATAGTTACAGGCACCGTAACAGCTTCTAGATTCTTCGTTAACTCCCTAATTTTCTCAGTCAATTCTGTTGTCGTTTTGGCTAATTGTCTGGCATTTTCATCACTACCTCGATTCTCTCTCTCCCTGAAAGAATTACTACCTCTTGATTCAGGAGTCACTTTTTCTGTTTCAATACTACAAACTGTATCTCTTATCGGAGAAACAACTGGTGTACTCTCATCTGGTTCTGGTCTATATGGAGGTGGTCTCTTGTAAATCATGTCATTCAAGACCTCATCCTCATACTCTCTATATCTTCTCATATCTGACTCAGGAACCCTTTCTGCTCCCCCTTCAACTGTTCTCATTGGATATAATCCCTCTGACATACTAGCATCTCGCCATCTTTTCATTCGATCATGATGTGTTTCACGATCATGTCTCCTCCCAAACATATGCCTGTAGTAACCTCCAGATCTCTGTTTTTCTCGCTCATGAACTTCCTCTTCCCATTCCACTAAAGCCTCAAACTGTGTAGGTCTTGGCTTCGGGTCTAAGCATAACACCTTTTCCCGTAAATTTCTCAACACGGCCAGATTAAATGAACCATGTTCTGGAAATGCTAGAACACCATCTTCTTTAGTATACCTAACCCAGTTCTCCAACCATATACAGGTATGATACCCATATTTCGCAGCCATAAAGGATGCAGGTGTTTTCGCTGGAGGTAGCAACTCACCCTCTCTCGTCTTAACGTCTTTATCCTTGCTAAACCACTGTTTCATTTTCCCAAAGAATGTTTTCTTCTTTTTCTCTTCTTGGTAATACATTTTAGCGCTTACCAAACTCTCTACTCTTTCGGTATTATAAATATACAATACGAGCCTTTCAACCAATAGCAGCGCGACTCACACTAACGCACCAATCCTGGAGCGTCTACGTCACTAAACAGCTCTTCCAATCCCTGCGCGACTCACACTAACGCACCAATCCTAGCGCGAACCCTATTCTGATCCACTATCCAATCAGAGCGCGGACTTTCTGACGTCAACAGTCGCTGCAGTCGCTTGTCTCCTGTCTTCTGTCACTCGTCTACCCCTCCTTTACAAAAATCTCTCAGTAGACTTCGCGTCGAAATTTCTACAAAATCTATTAGTTACAACATAAAAACATCTCCATTGTCTGCTTCGCTAACCACAGAATAGTAAAAGAGAGTCTATTTCTCAAGAGTCAACAACCTTTCATACATCTCATAACTGTGTCCTCTAGGACTTGTCCAAAGAGTCTTACAATCAATAAATGTATATGCATCCACGCACATTCATACAAGAAAAATATAGTACATGCACACAGAATCCTGCTTCCCGAGAACAGCGCACAATCTGTCCCACTACAGAATTATAACATACATTAACTAAGCAACTCTCTTTTTTTTGCCCAGTTCCTCAAACAAGCTCAGAGAATACCTATTACTCCTCCCGCAATAAGCTTTAACGGAAATCCTTTACGGATCCCTGGGACTTAAGACCAAAGTTTCATAGATAACCTTCACTACGATACACACTCCTTATATACCAGAAATATATTCTAATAGTAACATACAATAATGTCACTGATTCCGAACCCAGACAATGTGACGCGCAACTTCAATTGTCACACGTTATTCCTTACAATTCCGTCTTTCCCGAGAGCAGCATATACTTTCCTCTGCCCTACTACGGAACTGCTACCAGCTTCCAAATTCCAGAAGCACTACATATAACTCAACATGACGACTCCAACATATAGTATTAGTACATACATCTATATCGACCAAAAAATCAATAATCAATAAGCTAATGTACAAGCAATCTTATCAGATCAAGACAATCATCAAAAACCATCCTCGGCTACCAGGAAATTGATAGAGATCAGGGTATCTATAATATGCCCACTACCACAGATAGAGTAATCTCACAGTTACACGCACATACATTCATCATACGCTAGGGCCCATTTCACTAACACACGCTCAAATACTCTACAGGCAATAAACCTGTGGAAAGAAACACCTAAACACCCTGCATCTATATCGGGGTCGATAAGATCTGGTTTTTGTGACTGTCCTTAATCAATAAACGAAATCTATACAACATATACAATAATGATCAAAAATATAAACCCAATAATTGACAAGAAAGAACATCCAACACCATGTTTAAAATTATATTGCTTTATCTAAAATTAGTCAAAGTAAATCAATCAGAGTAAATCATTTTCTCATAGTTACCTATTCTAACTAAGTGTCAGAACGGGTCAGGACAAGTCTCTCGGTAAAGTCTCTCAAGACGAAGTCCCTTCAGCATCGATCCTCAGCAACGCAGATTCAGTACGCGGCAAAGGCAAAATGGCAAGTGGCAAAAGCCCTCCCTAGGCTAACATTTTTTATAGTAAAACACACAAAGGAAAGACACATTAAAGTTTGCAATATCCGCTGAATCACTGAGCAGAGCGAGAAGGAAGGGATGTAACATCGCTACATTTGAAAATCTCCGCTCAGGAAAAGTTCACAAAACGAAGACTACGGAACAGGAACCAAGAAACCAATAAAGTATCTAGTTTGTTCAACTTCTCCTCAGCAATCGAGCCATAGTTCACGGTCTTTCTCTAAGGCTCCTTTGTTTCCCAAGGCTGCCAAGGACGTTCCATTTCTTTTGGAGATCCTCCAAAACTGCTGCTGTCCTCATGGAAAGTTTCTCAGGCGAGGACTATGGTCAGTTGACTTCAGGACCATTTCCAGCAGGGGTCTCCCTCGTCACAGTTTTCATATTATAAATCACAGGCAGGCTCATAATCTAGCCAACTCGGCTTAGGCCACCATAGGCCATAATTGACCATCTTAATTAAAGAAACAAAAACAATCGTTACCACAGCATAGTGATTAAACAGTGTTAACCCCACTAATACCCTTATGTGTATGTATTTATCTAGCTCTTGCGACATAGAAAAGCATTAATGCAGAAAGCGTTTTGTGCTCAAAAAAAAGTAAACAGCACACAGCAACGTTTAAACATGAAAACACGCACATTATTTTTAAAACGGAAACAGCACATTTATGCTGACCCTCGTGTAACTCTCTCTTATGTTAGGACAAACGGATTGATTAATATAAGCACACTTGCACAAGACAAATAATTAATTGTTATTTATTAATAAATTAATAAAACGCATAGACATGCTAGAGCTTCAAAAGCCTCTGAATTTTCAAACTGAAAACTCTGCTCCAGCAACTCCTTTGGCCACTTCCCTCCTGCGCTCCGCAAGGCCCTGTTAACGCTTTTCTTAAAGCCGGACAAGTCCCCCGAGCTCCGTGACTCTTACTGCCCTCTGTCTCTCATCAACACCGATAATAAGATTTTCGACAAGTTATTAGCCTCCCGCCTTCTCCCTCTCATGCCCCTGATAGCTCGCCCAGACCAGTCCGGTTTCATCACCAGCTGTGCCACATCGCACAATCTCCGGACTATATTCGTCGTCCTCCATCAAATCAACCCCGCACTCTCAGCCGTGGCTGCCCTCTTGAACACCACCAAAGCTTTCGATACTCTTGAGTGGCCTTTCCTCTCTACCTTCTCCCTCGCTTAGGCTTTAGCCTGGTTTTTCTGCGCAAAGTCCACCTTCTTTACACTCTCCCCACTGCTCGCCTTCGGATCAAAGGTCAGATTATTGTACCCATCCCCGTCACCAGGAGCACAAGTCAGGGGTGCCCACTTTCACCCATGTTCTTCGCTGTAGCTATGGAGCCCCTCGCCTCCAGGCTCTGGCAGCCTCACACCCAGAGGGGTCTCGGCTTCGCGGCTCGAGCTTTGGTCGTCTCTATGTATGTGGACGATATCATACTCTATGTCCGCAATCCACAGGAGAATCTCGGCCCCATGGTCTGCGAGGTAGTGCGATTCGGGGATTTGTCTGGCATCCAGGTCAAATGGGGTAAGTCCATTCTTTTTCACCTGATGGACGCCACTGTCCCCTTCACTCCGAATTATCCATTTGTATGGGCATCAGGACCCACTAGATTTCTGGGCATCTATCTCAGCAGGGAGGTGGACGAACTATGGAGGGCGAATTTTGGCCGGGCGGTGGACTGGCGGAGTCTAAGATTCACCTCTGGCGATGACTGCCTTTGTCACTGGTGGGGCGCATAGCCATCGCCAAGATGGTGGTGCTCCCAAAGTTTCTGTACCTCTTCTTGAACATCCCCAACCTACTCACGGCTCACTTTTTTTCGCAAACTCCGCTCCCTTATAATCACTCTTGTCTGGGCCGGTCATCAGCCTAGAATCGCATATAGCATTCTCACACTTCCCTTATCGCGTGGCAGACTGGGTGCTCCAGACTTCAAACTAAATGCCTTTAGCGCCCACGCCAGCTTCCTTCATTTGAGCCTCACGTGGCAGTGGAGACTGATCTCACAGCCCCGTGGCCGCTCCTGACTGCTCTCATTGCCCCTTCAAAACCCCCACTCAGGGAGATCGACACAGTAGAGACCTTGTGCGGGGCCTGGGATGGCCTCCGGAGATACTCTGGCTCTAGCATGCTCTCCGCCAATGCCATGCCTATCGCACACAATCTGGCATTCCCCCCTTTGCAGACTGCCAGGATGGTTAAACGCGTGACCCACCAGGGGCTGGTCACGTTATCAGACCTTACCCCGACAATAATTTATTTTCCCTTCAAGCCGAGTCCGGCCCCATGGACACTCTGCTGTAGTACCAACTCAGAGCGTCTTGCAGGGAGATACACACCACGGTTCCTCAGCCCCCCCCTTTGATGGCTGTCCTCGACTTCGCATACACATCCGCCTCCCCCCCCAAGCTGGTCACCAGACTTTACGCCTTCACACTGGCGGCATCCCCGTTTTCCGCTGACCGCGACCGCGCAGCTTGGAGTGAGGACCTAGGCGTCGATCTCTCTCTGGAGGTCTGGCGGGACTGTTGCAAGCAGACCAAACATCTATCCCCTAACTACCACTTGCACCTCATACATTTTAAATACCTTCATAGACTGTACCACTCCCCTGCCCAGCTGCACAAAATGGGCCTCATTCCCAGCGACAGATGTCTCCGATGCCCTGCTCCCGCTGCCGACTTCTACCACCTCGCCTGGCTGTGCCCAAAGGTCTCTGCATATTGGCGCGATGTGTGCACTGCCATCACTGAGATCACCTAATCATTTAGGAAAGGTTTGAAGACATGGTTGTTTCCAGCTCAGCCTTAGTTCGATTGCAGGGATGAATGCTTTTCTGGTAGACAGTGCTCAGCGCCAGGACACCCTTGGGTAACAGCGCACCTTACAAACTCATATAACATAACATAACCTCCACACCTGTCACTCCAGGCCCACTGATCTGTCTGTTAGGCTTTGTGAAATACTGTCTAGACGCCTCCAGCCGGCTGACCGCTATGCTGGTCGTTCTCGCATGGCGTAGGGTCCCCATGCATTGGGGGTGGAGACCCGCACCCAAAGCCAGTGCTTGGCTTGAGGATGCTGCGCGTTGTCAGACACTTCTGTCCGAATTCTGGGATTTGGTGCCGGCAACTTGCCACAGGATCGTCATTTGGGGTCCCCTTGTTTCTTATCTCCAGTGCCAGAGCGCCTTGCCCTCCGCGGCTTCTCCCGCACCCCCCGCCGGCCTTTTGCCCATGACGGTCGCTGGGGATGGCTCGTAGAGTGCAGCTTCCCCATCCATGCGCTCTTCTGGTTCTCTAGGGCCTGTCTCCCCAGCACTTGTCCTCTCCTGAACACTCCTCTATGCCCTTCTTGCTCCATCTCATGTAATTTCCCTCCGAGTACTGTAATGGGCTGCTTCTGTACAATTGTTCCTACGATGCATGTAACAGATGTGGTTCTCCTCTTTGAATGAGGATCCTCCGCCTACATATATTGTAACTTGATGTACGTTGTGGTATTATTGTGCTCTTTTATTGGGTCAATTACTTTTTCAAGTGTGGCAATAGTGAGTATGCTGCACATCAATATTTTTCTTCATCTGTTACAGAACAAGCGGTGCATGGGGCCAGGACTATTGTGATAGGTTTTGCTGGCTGGTGGTGCTTGCCACAGTCCAAAGCTTAGATCTTGTTGTAGCCTAGCTCACTACCTCCCTCCATGTGCAGTGCAGTTTAACGGGTGAGATACCCGGGTGTGGAAAGAATACATAAGATGTGGGAGAGTGGAAACAGTGGCGTAGGTAGACCTTTTGCCACCCGCGGCGGTCCCTCTGCTTGCCACCCAGTGACGGCTGCAGGGAGGAGCGGGGCCGCCACCTTGCAAAACTCATGCCGCCCAGGGCGGACAGCATCCCCCCACCGCCTCCGCCTTGCTATGCCACTGAGTGGAGTGTACCCTGCCTCATTAAAAACAGTGTAGGACAAACTATACACTGAGGTATTCAATTTAGGTATAGAATTAAATACAGTGTATCAATAAAGAGGGAAACAATAGGGTCTATTTTAGTGTGATAGTGTAATATATATCGTGAAATATGCAGGGTGGTATGCATTTGATTATGTGATATGAGTTTCAAAGCAGTGCAGTTCAGCATGAGGTTCCTTTTTATAGATAATTGTAATTGTCTACCAGGCACCACAATATAATACTGCTTTTTTGATTGCTTTAATGAGTTTTGTATACAATTACAAATATTAAACACATACTTATATTAGGAGATTTGAATATTAGAGTAGATGTGGCATTCTGTTTATTGGCAGATTGTGAAAACATATTAGATATGCAGGGCGTGATCGGTGAACCAATGGTCCCACGCATGCTTGAAAGTTATTTTTAGGCTTAACTTTACATTTTTAATTGTTAGATTGATAATTAAACAATTATTCCTCTTTTCTTTGAAGGACCCAGCTTTAATTAAGTGTTCCATTACCAGTGTGCGATAAACAATAAAAATCCACTATGCCATAGAAACGGCAAAGTCCTATCCTGATTAGAAATTATAAGTCTATTTCTAGTTACCCTATCACAGTTCACTATTTCTATGGTAACCACTTAGCTTCTGGCTATCTGAAGAAAAAGAATATTTCCATGTTCAGCTCCCCTCCAGACACCTGAGCTCCACCTCCCTCTGCCTTTCGCACCTCCCCCCCCAAAATCGGCCGCAGCAACAATGGAGGTCGCTCCTTCTACCTCACCCGAAGTCCTGGAAGGACCTCTCTCTTCACCTCCGGGACCAATTCTCTCTGCTGTAATTCTAGACCTGGCCGGTCAATTGAGCCTCCCTGCATCAGTGCTCACAGCGCCTGGATACCCTCATGGGTGACTAGCGGCGCCGTACAAATAGGAATAGATTGATTCATTGAATCTCATAAAAACTGGTGGAGGCTCCGTAGGCCCTGATTACAAATAGCATGGTGTCTGGGTGTGACAAATCCACCCCTGGAGATACTGTTTCCAAGTAGTAAATCTATGAGACCCACAATTATGAGTTTTTTACAGGTCCCGCTATATTGGATTAACTACTTTGAAAATCCTCACTTTAGCATTCTCTAGATTCCAGTCCATAGAAATTGTTTCCCACGAGCATCCTTAGACAATAATATTTTTTCCAAATCTTGTATTTTCAGTGATATGACCACCGAGGGCCCTGATTTTATTTTAAAAATAGAGCTTTGGACTATACCATTTTCTGCTGAAAGGTAATATTTCTTTCCATGTGTTCCCATACCTGGCGTGTCACGCAGTTTGGTGCTTACTTTCACTCCATGTTAAAAAACATTAGATGTTTCAGCACCCAGGCTAATGTGCTGAATAGCTAAATACATATAAGGTCCCAAAGACGAGACCAATTGCATTGCAAATGCTTGTTATTTATGTGTTTTGAAAACCTGCAAGCGGTGTGTAGCAAGGAAGCAAGGACTATAAGTACTAAGAGGCGCAGTTACTTCCAGCTTTGCTTCTCGTAAGCAAAGCCTATAAGTACGAAGTGCGTGTTTACACACCGCTTGCATGTTTTTAAAACACATAAATAATAGGCATTGTCGTTTAAAATGCCATGTGGCTTTCTTTGGCCTTAGTGAAGCTTGGCAAAACATTTGGCCGTAAAATAAATCACAACAAATGACTTTATTAATGAAGTCAAGGGGAGGACCAGGTGTATAGCTGGATTCTGTCCATGCTCTGGGGTTGATTACGGTGCCTAACTGTCCCGTGACACCTCAAGCCAGTATCTGCAGGGTTTTAACAAATAAAATTTTGTTTTAAGACTTGTAAGCCTATACCGCTTAAAGAAAAGAAAAATTGCCGGTTCCAGTATAGGACAAGTGGCTTAGTTTAAAAAAGTAAATAAATAAACAAACAGTGTGCAGCTGAAGCAGTCATGTGACAAGGAGAGCTGAGAGATATGATGCCCGGTCCTGTCTTATGATCTGTTGCTAATGCATTACATTTGCATAATGAACAGCGCTTCCTTACGTTGTGCAGGGAAACTTAAAACTCCCTTTTTTTAAGTACACACAGAACCCATTTAGTAATCTCTCTCGAGGAGATGAAGGGTTTTTGCCCAGAATCACAGGATGTTGAGCCCACGCCGAGACTCGAAAGGTGATTTATAGTAAGGCCTATAGAATATATATACTAAAGAGCGCAAATATAGGCATTCAATTTTTTGTATACACTGAAACTAGTTCTGAGTTTAGTTTATTTGCAAGCCCTACAAATGTTGGTTTGTATGTAAGCCTAAACGAGTAAAATGGATGGTCCAAGGTCACATCATGTTATGATGTGGGTGCGCCATGATTTGCACTCAGTTATTCAAGTCAAAACATTTAGCCGCTCCCTTTATTTTAATCTCTTCTGTGCCCATGACGAGATAGTCTCGTCATGGAGCACGGTCGCGCTGTGCCCATGACGAGACTATCTCATCATGAACCCCACCCACTAATGCAACGCCCGGCACAGGAGGGGGAAAGGGCGTGGCACTGAAGGGGTTAACGGTGAAATGACACACAATTTGTAGTTGGGGTGAATTGTGCAGTGGCATATTGTGCACCAATATCAAGCAAAATGGCCCTGCGCACTAAGTGTTATCGACTAAACAAGTGCAATCTTCAAGTCAAGAGCTCTGATTTCGGCTGGAGCAACTCAGAATTTCACCCGTGAGTCCTGACAGAACCCTATTCTGCAAAAAATATTACAGCTACTCAGTTAATCAGACTGCTATAGAGCCCAACAAAGTGAGAGGATACCTCTCTCAATTTATAGCAAACCTTGTTACACTCTCGGCATGGTAACTACAACGACGTTTATTAGCACCAAGGTCTGTAAACTAAGCCTCTAGGGCTCCCTTATCTCACAAATATTTATTGGTATTGGGATCAACGGGGGGGCCTGAATGGTTGGGATCCCCCTGCACCGCAGGGGCTGCAGGGCCCTGCGTTATGCCCCTGCTATAGGCCAGTACAACCCTGACTGGGACATATGTGTGAATGACATGGCTCAACAGCAAAATGGGTTGTTAGAAATGGGATCTCTGGTTGGCTAAGGCTTGCGCCAAAGCCAGGCAGAGACCACCACTCTAGTCAGGGCAAGGGAGTTACACGCCGAAGATAACCCCTGCTCACCCCCTTGGTAGCTTGGCACGAGCAGTCAAGCTTATTCCGGAGGCAATGTGTAAAGCGTTTGTGCAACACACACACACAGCAGCAACACACTAGGCACACCACAAAAGGAACTTCACACAAGGTTATATAAAAAATTGCCTTTGTATTATAAAAACACATTAGAATGCAATCACATACATATATACACTGTGCCCACTGGCACAGGCAATATTCACAGAGGATTATTTACACCTGGCCGGGCAAATCGGGCCACGGTCAGAACCTTCAGAAATGCACAAGTTAATTATACATAATGCACAACCAGTAACTGCTGGTATAATATTGTCCTGAGAACTAGATCAGGTAACATAAAACATGGGATTTCTAAATCATATCAGGCATGAATCTCATTAGCATACACCACTTTAGGTTAGTCATAATTAGCACACAACCACATTATGCAAAAATCATATGAGGGACTAGGCCTCGCAAGCATAAACACCTTAGGCAATAATTGACATAAAAACAGTGTGCCCTAATCGGGGGCACAACGCACTGAAACTGGCCCCAGGCCAAATGCCCTCTCACAGGTGCTAAAATGCCCAATGTCCAGAATGTCTGGGCTGGCTGCACAGCGACAACTTTGGAGTGGCCCGCTCTCCTGCAGGGCCGCTCGGTAAATAGGCACACTCAGGCTGGAACCCGGGGCTCTCCTCAGGCCCCGGGAGCCCCGGCCATGTAGCTACTGCAGGGGGGAAGGAACTGGCAAGCCGCCTTCACACATCCCCCTTCACTGGACTCCCAACTGTGCCCAACTCACCGGGCTAGTCTGCAGAGGCTCTCCGAACTTCACCCGGGCCCCATCCTGGGACCCAGGACTCCTCTACCAGGCTCGCGGGCAGGACCACGAAGGCGGGTTGGGCTCCCGCTGGACCCACACGTTCCTCCGGGAGCCCCGCCAACAACCTCTGCACCACTCTGCTTCCGGCCGCAGGTCTGCCCGCCCACAATCAGGCCTCAAGAATGCCTGTCTTCCTGTTTCGCCCAGGTCGCGGCGGTGAATTCCTTAATGTGGCGGCAATACGGGGTAGGCTCCCGTTCTGTGGCAAGAACGCAGGGTGGGTACCCGCTATTAATTAAATTCAAGATCCGGCCATAACGCGGGGTTGGCACCCGCTATTAATTAAATTCAAGATGTGGCCACAACACAGGGTGGGCACCCGCTAAAGAAATAAAAGTAGAAAGTCACCAAAAATGCAGGGTAGGCACCCGCTAGAGAGCACAACGCTGGGTGGGCTCCCCCTCGATTCCCAGCAAAGCAGGGGAATCCCATACGATGCAGCCTTGCGCTGTAGGCCACCAGCAGTCCTCCTGGGGCAGAAATATAGCGCTCACCAGGACAAAAGTCAGGCGATCTGCAAAATAAGTAAAGCGCTCGAATGCTAGAATGCAAAGTCCAGAGGGGCAAAGGCTGAACCAAAGCGTCTTTGGTGCTGAAGGGACCCCAGCAAGGCGCAGCCAGGCAGGCCAGCACGCAGGGACTAACTGGGCTGGCATGGTGAGCAAAAGAATGATGGATTTAACCCAGATCTCTTGACTGGGGGTGAATGTTTTGATTTGTTCTGCATTCCGTCCATCAATTGTGTGTCTTTTGCTTTCTCGCCCTAAGTGCACCAGGTATGCCCAGACGTGGGTCCGGGCTCACTGTGCCACTGTTAACAAGCTATCCTGGTTGAAGAGGGGAGAAACCCCAAAATTGGTCCTAGGATGCTTGTTTCCGTTTAGGGAGGACCTGGCTTGGCAGTTTGGGCTGGACTGTTCCCATGAGGCACAGGGTCAAGACTGATTTGAATAAGGCCAGGTCTAAACTGGGGTGGCATGGTGAGCAAAATAATGATGGATTTAACCCAGATCTCTTGACTGGGGGTGAATGTTTTGATTTGTTCTGCATTCCGTCCATCAATTGTGTGTCTTTTGCTTTCTCGCCCTAAGTCCGCTGGGTATGCCCAGACGTGGGTCCCGGGCTCACTGTGCCACTGAAATCAAGCTATCCTGGCTGAAGAGGGGTGAAACCCCGAAACCGTTCCTAGGATGCTTGTTTCTGGTCCAGGGAGGACTTGGCTTGACAGTCCGGGCTGGACTGTTCCCATGAGGCACAGGGTCAAGACTGATTTGCATATGGCCAGGTCTAAACTGGGGTAGCATGGTGAGCAAAACAATGAAGGATTTAACCCAGATCTCTTGACTGGGGGAGACGCAGCGCCAGCACCGGGGGACTCAGCGGAACCTACAGTGTGCAAAACTACATGCCCCAGACTGCCGAGGGCCAGCACCAGCAGCAGAGGTCCCGCCCCTTGTGAACGGGGACTGTATTTAATCACCTCGCGCCTCCCGCTTCGCGGGAGACGCAGCGCCAGCACCGGGGGACTCAGCGGAACCTACAGTGTGCAAAACTACATGCCCCAGACTGCCGAGGGCCAGCAGCAGAGGTCCCGCCCCTTGTGAACGGGGACTGTATTTAATCACCTCGCGCCTCCCGCTTCGCGGGAGACGCAGCGCCAGCACCGGGGGACTCAGCGGAACCTACAGTGTGCAAAACTACATGCCCCAGACTGCCGAGGGCCAGCATCAGCAGCAGAGGTCCCGCCCCTTGTGAACGGGGACCGTATTTAATCACCTCGCGCCTCCCGCTTCGCGGGAGACGCAGCGCCAGCACCGGGGGACTCAGCGGAACCTACAGTGTGCAAAACTACATGCCCCAGACTGCCGAGGGCCAGCACCAGCAGCAGAGGTCCCGCCCCTTGTGAACGGGGACTGTATTTAATCACCTCGCGCCTCCCGCTTCGCGGGAGACGCAGCGCCAGCACCGGGGGACTCAGCGGAACCTACAGTGTTCAAAACTACATGCCCCAGACTGCCGAGGGCCAGCACCAGCAGCAGAGGTCCCGCCCCTTGTGAACGGGGACTGTATTTAATCACCTCGCGCCTCCCGCTTCGCGGGAGACGCAGCGCCAGCACCGGGGGACTCAGCGGAACCTACAGTGTGCAAAACTACATGCCCCAGACTGCCGAGGGCCAGCACCAGCAGCAGAGGTCCCGCCCCTTGTGAACGGGGACTGTATTTAATCACCTCGCACCTCCCGCTTCGCGGGAGATGCAGCGCCAGCACCGGGGGACTCAGCGGAACCTACAGTGTGCAAAACTACATGCCCCAGACTGCCGAGGGCCAGCACCAGCAGCAGAGGTCCCGCCCCTTGTGAACGGGGACTGTATTTAATCACCTCGCGCCTCCCGCTTCACGGGAGACGCAGCGCCAGCACCGGGGGACTCAGCGGAACCTACAGTGTGCAAAACTACATGCCCCAGACTGCCGAGGGCCAGCACCAGCAGCAGAGGTCCCGCCCCTTGTGAACGGGGACTGTATTTAATCACCTCGCGCCTCCCGCTTCGCGGGAGACGCAGCGCCAGCACCGGGGGACTCAGCGGAACCTACAGTGTGCAAAACTACATGCCCCAGACTGCCGAGGGCCAGCACCAGCAGCAGAGGTCCCGCCCCTTGTGAACGGGGACTGTATTTAATCACCTCGCGCCTCCCACTTCGCGGGAGACGCAGCGCCAGCACCGGGGGACTCAGCGGAACCTACAGTGTGCAAAACTACATGCCCCAGACTGCCGAGGGCCAGCACCAGCAGCAGAGGTCCCGCCCCTTGTGAACGGGGACTGTATTTAATCACCTCGTGCCTCCCGCCACGCGGGACGCGCGCGGGCGGCGCCGGGCTAAGCCCGGGCAAAGGGCGGGCCGTCTGTGGCCGTCTGGGGCAGAAGGAGGCAGGGCTGGGCCATCCCTCTGAAATTTGACATCAGGGCATCTGTCCCATATCGGGTACCGCTGTTGTTTCTTCCATATTGCTCCAGGTGTGTTGCTGTGGAGTCGGTCCGTGTTAGCGTACATTGGCAGTAATCTGGATACTGTTTGCGGTAATCGCAATACACCTTCTTGCCTGCTTGCGACTACTTGATTTCTGATAATTGCTATGCAAGAGCAGAGAAACCAACTGCATTAAGATCCCGGGAGAGTTAAACCGCGCCTTATCACCCGGAGTAGTCTGGGTTAAAGGCTGTGTGACTTTGCAGGCTCATATCCGGGTAACTTGGCCTTTTGAGTCTGCTGGCAGTTAGACAGCAGTTAAAGCTGACATTTAACCACGTTCCGTTTTCTACTATGTCAGGCTCCAAGAAAGACAAGGTGGTCACGGGGGCAGGCTCCATGAATAATTTCCTCGTCAAAATGGTGAACAAAATTAATGATGATAGAAGGGCCTCTTTGGGTAAAGTAGCTGCTCTAGACTATGACCCCCCCCAGCTAGAGCTGCTACACCGGAGGATTCCCAAGAGGGCGAAAATAGTGCGGACTGTACGTTAGGAGACCAAAACGCAAGCAAGCCAGTCAGCATTATAGTAGCTTCCATCCACCGGGAGCCTGATACCTTAACGATTGATCCTACAATGCTTGACAAGGTATACTCTGACTCTGAGGAAGAGGCGGAAGTAATGGAAGAAATTAAGGGAAAGAGACCTGTCAGAACATGCAGAAAGCAGCAAAGCAAGAGGGGGGGTAAGACCATCCACAGGAGAAGAGGGGAAAACCACCTGCCTGATAGCCACATCTCCCCTAAATCCAAATCAAATGTAGAGATCATAAAGGAACCCAGTATTACACTGAGCCCTAAGCAGTTTGGTTTGCTAATAAAACGTATAGAGGCTGCTTTTGATCTAAAACTTAAGATTTCCATTGACTGCCTTGCAGTCAAATTGGACACCGCGAATGCGGAGCTTAAAAGACTAGGAGGTCTTTTGGACCAACAGTTGGCTAAACTATCCCAGGTGAACCCCTCACTCCCTCCAACTAGTTCAGTGAGCCCCGAAGTCATAGGAAAAAGTGCCACGATAGCCCCCAACCCACCCTCCTTGATTCCTCAGGTTAACTGCACGGTTAACAATCTTACTGTTCCCCCAGCCATCCATCCCCCACCAGTAGACTTGGATGTTGATCAGGCTGGGCGCTTTCAGAGCTCTGGTCCCGTTTATAACACAAATGCCGTACAAGGCAGGCGTAATAATACTATTAATCTGCCCCCGGATTGCGCCCCCTATGTCGTTGTACTAGCCAATGTTCCGACGTATAGCCCAGGCAATTCTGAGCCACAAGAGGAAGCGCATGATTCTCTTAAAAACAAAGTGGTGGCTTGGCTAGGTGCTAAATGCGGTTTTCCCACTAAACGTGCTGGAGATATCATCACGACGAGGAGAGTGAACTGGATTGGCCCATCGAGGAAAACATGTAGAGGGGATTGTGTGGTCGTGAACTTTAAATACCCACAACATGTGGCCACAGTCCTCCTACGGGCAGCATCCCTGTCGGAGGACAGTAATGGTATCCGAGTGCGCCCGCTTGGGTATTTCTACAACCATGTCAATTTTCCCTCTTTGTCCAGACAAAGACTAAATCCATTTACCCCGGTGGGGCCCAGTTTGGCTCATCAAAGATCGTTGCAGGGCCGAGATAACCCCTGTATATTTGGTCCCCCCATTACAACCTATAATAGATTTAATGCGCTCTCAGGCCTCGACCTCTGTGATTGACGGGGTGAGGGAGAGGGTACAGTGGACGACGCCGTAGCGGTCCCAACACCAGCGGTCCTTGTACCTTCTTCTGAGGCGGTCAACAACAGTTCATCAGAGATCATTACTGATAAAGGGGACACGGTTAGACTGTTATCTTGGAACATCGCTGGGTTGCGGTCTAAGAAGGGAGACCCTAATTGGGAAATTTTTGTAAAGCGCTACGATATCATCGCTTTGCAAGAGACTTGGGATCTGGAGTGTGATTACTGGTTAGACGGTTTCACATCTTATTTCGTACCTGCTTTGCCTTCCCCTGCAGGCCGGAACAAAGGAGGTCTTATGACGTTGGTTTCGGTGAACATAAAAGGTAAAATTATCCCGATAGACTGTGCCTCCCATAGTTTCATTATTCTGGAGTTAACTTTAGAGGATGGTTGTAAACTACTTTTGGTTAACTGTTATAATGCTCCAAACAGCAATCCAGAATCTAGGCATTTTAAATGGCTATCAGACTTTTTAAATCTTTACGGAGACCAGCAATCCACTCTGTGTCGATTCATTTTAATGGGTGATTTTAATGTTCATTTGTGCTCACATTGTGTCCTAGAGGAAGCAGACGGGCCAGATAGCGTGTCCCCCCCTCATTTTGAACATACACAGAAGGGTCGGGCGCTTGAATATGTATTGCAGGAAAATGAGCTATTTGAACCTGAATTTTATGATAATAGTACACGGGTTGCCACCTACACGGGAAGGGCTAGCGATTCGATAATTGATTTTATTTTTGTCTCAAGATGTTTTCTTAATTATGTGGTTTCATATAATGCAATTGCTATGCCTATGAGTGATCATAACCCTGTGGGTTTGGTGTTAACGAACAGCCCCTTCTTGTCAAAATCTGTTGTTCTCCATCGGACTATATTGCCTATAAAGGAAAAGGATCAGGGGAGAAGAATTAAATGGGAGATGGTCGTACCGGACAATTTTTTCTTAACTCTATCCACCTCAGTCTCGGAAGAGCTAATTGTGTGTGCCAATCCGTCAGCTGGGAACAAGGACATCATATCTTCCTTTGAAGATATTTGCCGGTTTGTGCTTAGCAGTCTCTCAGCCAAAGGGCAGGGGGCCAAACAAAATCCGGCTAAAGGTTGGTTTGATAAAAATTGCAGCAATGCCCATAACCGCCTTAAAAAAGCCCTCAATACTCGCCCAAGGGACAAGGTGCTAGTGGTGCGATTAAGAAAGGATTATAACACGGCCACTACTTTGCGTAAAAACGAATTAAAAAGCAAAGCCTGGGAGGATTTAAGGGATAAAGCCACTCTAAAAAACAGTGCTGAGTTTTGGACAATAATAAATTCCCCATTACTTACAGGTGTCCAAAACTCAGTGCAGGAATTAAACATTTCAGAGGAGGACTGGCTTCGACATTTCGAAAAAATTTATGACAGTAACAGGGAGCCGGAATCTTTTACAATTCCTGCTAATGAGATCCCCCTGGAGCCCGTGAGATTTGATACCAGTGAGGTACTTAGAGCCATAGAGGAGACAGCAGGTCGCAAGGCCCCGGGCCCCGATGGAGTGCCAGCGGACATGTTCAGGGCAAATCCGCTGTTTTGGGCTAATATTTTAACAAGAGTTTTTAACGCTGCTGCAGTAGTGGGATTCCCTCAGACTTGGTCTTTAGCTACAATTGTCCCAATATTCAAAAAAGGGCAGAGAGGAGATCCAAAATGCTATAGACCAATATCGCTGTTGGACTCCTCGGTAAAAATCTTAGGAAAGGCTGTCCTGGCGAGGATTTCTGCGTGGGCTAAGGGGAACAACATCCTGTCCGAGGCACAATTCGGCTTTAGGTCAGGGAGGAGTACTGAGGACCAATGCCTCAACCTCCACCTCATACTCTCTAAATACACCAGAGCAAAAGGGGGCAGTTTATTCCTTGGTTTCATGGACTTGTCCACAGCCTTTGATCTTGTCAATAGATCTAAGCTGTGGGCAATGCTCCTGAAGATGGGCCTCGACAGTTCCTTGGTACACTTTCTGGCGGAGCTCCACAAAGATCTGAGGGCCCGCATCAGAATGACCACCGACGGAAAGTGTACCGAGAGTTTTAGATCAACTAGAGGGGTCCGCCAGGGATGCATCCTGGCGCCAATGTTGTTCACGCTTTACGTGAACTCTTTGGAGGGCTACCTAACGTCTGCCACAAAGGATATCCCGAGCATGGGGGGGCGCACTAATTCCGGTGCTCTTCTATGCCGATGATGCGGTGCTTATAGCTAGGACCCCAGTTGCCTTACAAAAGCTACTCGATGCCTTTGGTAATTTTATGTCTAGTCTTGACCTGGTGATCAACAAAAATAAATCGCATACCATGTCAGTAGGATGTGGTAAGCGTAAAGAAAAAACCTTTTTTTGCGATGGAGAGGTGATCACAAGTGTCAAAGTCTTTACTTATTTGGGTGTGATTTTTGACCAAAGGGGAACTTGGACACCGCAGTTAACATCTAAAATGAATGTGGTAAGAAGTTCATATGCTGCAATTCTGGGGTTTGCTAAGAGATTGGGGGGGAAACCTATGGAGGCCATTTTGGCCGTCTATAAAGCCAAGACAGCCGCAATCGCTAGATATGGTGCAGCTGTCTGGGGTTATGTTAATTCAAAAAACATCCAGATTGAGGAAAATAAATTTCTTCGTTCATTGTTGGGTTTACCCCAGTCAACTGCTACCCACTCAGTACATCTTGAGCTGGGGATGGGTTACATCCTAGACACTATCAATCTAGCTCCACTCTTGATGTGGATTAAGGTCTGGCTTAACCTGAACCTTAGCCTTAATCATCGGATCATCAAAGATTGTCTTGCACTTGATCACAGGAGGGATATTCAGTGGCTGTCTTACATTGAATCTACGGCAGCACTTCTGGGACGCCCTGAAATTTTTAGTAGCCCAGAAGCCCTGTGTAAAGCTGATTTGCCGTGGGTGAAGACCAATTTCTTTAGAATACGTATGGCCGAGCGCGAAGCTTATGATTTATGTAAACCCTCTGTGAGGGCTCATGTATTGATAACCCCATCTTGTGAGCTGGCTCCTTATTTAACAGTGGTAACTAATTCTTTTCATAGATGGCTTTTATCCAAATTTCGGTTTAATCAAATTTATACGGTACTGTGGGATGAGAAAGACTGGTGCCTAAAAACGACTCTCTGTTGCCCCTGCTCGTACCTGGGGTCTGGACGCCACTGTCCTCGAGTGTCCTGCTACTGCCCTGTCCTTCCCCCCCCCTCCCGCCGCCGCGTGTGAAACCTTCGTGGCCGCAGCGTGGAGGGAGGGCGTGTAAGGACTACATTACCCAGGATCCCCGGGCCCACGTCGGAACCAGCGTCATCGGATTAGCGCCCGGAGGCGCTTAAAAATCGTCAGCACACCCGGCGGAGCGGGTGCCTTCTAAAAACGACTCTCTGTTGCCCCTGCTCGTACCTGGGGTCTGGACGCCACTGTCCTCGAGTGTCCTGCTACTGCCCTGTCCTTCCCCCCCCCTCCCGCCGCCGCGTGTGAAACCTTCGTGGCCGCAGCGTGGAGGGAGGGCGTGTAAGGACTACATTACCCAGGATCCCCGGGCCCACGTCGGAACCAGCGTCATCGGATTAGCGCCCGGAGGCGCTTAAAAATCGTCAGCACACCCCGCGTCGCGGGACGCGCGCGGGCGGCGCCGGGCAGAGCCCGGGCAGAGGGCGGGCCGTCTGTGGCCGTCCGGGGTCGAACTGAGTCGGGTTGGCCTGGTCCTTAACAAGGTGTTCCCGGTTCATCAAGGTCTGTATATTGGTCATCATTTTTAACAGCCATGGGCAAAAGGAAAACCCCCGAGGGAGATTCGGACTCCTCACGTTCCCTGCCTGTGAACTCTAAGACAAGGAAAACTAGAGCAAAGAAAGCTCGCCAACATGCAGCCAGTAACTGTGTCATGGATCGCATTGAGGTTATTGTTGATGAATGTGGGGAAATACTTAACGCCACCCCCTTGCAGGCTACTGGTGGTAGAAATGTGGCTACTAAAAGCATTGTTATAGTCCCGGACATGTTCCTATCGAAAAAGGGTGGGGAAGAACAATCAAGTGGAGTAAGGGGCAAAGCTGTGGTCTCTATCACCCCCACAGTATCAACGGAAGTGAGCCAAGTTCACTCTGACAAATCCCCTTCTGACTTCAACTGTCCCCCGGGTATAGCTTGTAGCAATAGGTTTTCCATTCTGAGTGAAGTTGATATTGATGCTAGATGTCCAGCCCTGCTCCCTCCAGCAAGCTTGGATGCAAATACAGGTCCTCTTTTACCTCAAGATAGTCCTATCATTAACCTGCCCGAGGAATTCATGGGGACTGAATCCTGCAAACATGATATAAAATCTCTGTTGGTTCTAGTGAAAAACCTGCACTCCCTGATTGAGACTATGCAACTCAAGATTGATACACTATCAACCACTGTCACGAAGTTGGGGGAATCTAAGCTGGCTACTGATACTTATTCTAAGCTAAACTCTGTTAATTCGGAGAGGGGTTTGGTTAAGGCCTCCACAGAGGTGACCGATGGGCCGTCAGTAACATCTAATGTTATTGCTAAGAAACTGCCCCATGTTTCTCACCCTGCGAATATCCAGTCTCGTCTTTTAGCTATATCAAAGGCTAACTCTGCCGCTGCTTGCACCCCACCTTCTGTTAGACATCCCATCAGAGTCTCTCCTGGTATGCCTCAGGCATTACCACGCGCTGAAAGATCCTCTCTTACTAATGAGAGAACAGGAACTACTTTTAAAGGTAATCCCTACCATCAAACTCAAAGACATGGGCCACACAGTCGCACTTTTCACCCACGAAAGGTCCTTATGGTAAATGTTCCAAAACTGTCCTCTGGGTCCCAATTTGAAAGCAGTGAATCTCTGGTTAACAAGGTCATACACTGGCTCAGGCATGTAAGGGGATGTTGCTCTGTAATCAGAGCTGATATAGAGGGAGCTAGAAGGATTTCTCAGAATGATAACAGGATGGACCTTATAGAGGTCACTTTTTTCGATCCCATCTTAGCAGATAACCTCATCAATCTAGAATACAGAAGTTGCCCTCCTGACCATTCTACAATCCAAATCAAGTCCTCCCCTATACAAACTTCTTGCTCAGGAGGTGTTTGGCCACAGCCCCTGGGAGAGTCCGGCCTAGAATTAAATGATTGACTTTGTAATGAAGCTAGGCTAGTGGTTTCCCTTGCCTCTCCTCTTTTGCCTAACAAAACCCTTAACACCGGTACTCAGGCTAGTAGGGATAACCAACATGCTTCCAAAGTCTATGTAAGGATGTCTTCACCGAGCAGCATCCCAGAGATTAACAATGTCCCTGTCATTGGTAAATTGGGTAGTCTGGATATGCATTGTTCTCTTGCAAACCCAATAGAGAACACTCCACTGAATGGTACCCTAGAATCTATTCAAGAAGATAGTGCAACCATCTCTGAGTATGGCACACTTCTGTCCTGGAATATCGCAGGACTTAAATCTAAGTTGAATGATCCTAACTGGGTACGATTCATCAACTCTTATGACATTTGCTTATTCCAAGAGACCTGGCTACTGGAGGCTCAGTTTGCAGCGGGTTTTCTGAATTTTAACGTCTTGGCCGTAAAGGGCAAAAAGGGGCGTCCTTCAGGTGGTCTCACCACCTGGATTAGACAGGACCTAGGTATCATTGTTAAGGAGCTTTCAACTTCTCACCCAGATATCCAACTACTTAAGCTCAAGTTTAGAAACGGCAAATCGCTGGATATCTACAATGTTTATGCTAGAAGCACTGGGGGCAAGAAATCCGATATTATAGCACGTTTGGAGGAACTCTTGCTTCTTTATTCTCACCACTCACATGTCATTGTAGGTGGTGATTTTAATATAACCTTTGAACCCCTTTCTGGTATTGATTGGAATATCTCGGCGGCTGAGGATGCCCTATGGGGCGTCCCATGCTTAGATCTTGAACCTGTCACTCGTTGGTCTGAACTGGCAATCCAGATCAACGCTCTTTGCTTAAGCAAGGGGCTTCGTGCAACAAATGGAAGGACTGAACAGGATAAATCTGGATCTATCACCTTCAAGAGTGGTTCCCGCACAAGCAGGATAGATTACATCCTTCTATCTCTAGATTCATGGGAATCCCTGAAGGGCATGGAAGTTATAGCCAGATTGGAGAGTGATCATAACCCTCTCTCTCTGACTATCTCGCTTTGGGTGTCTCCAACTGCCCACAATAATCTTTCTCCCCAGGTCCTTCAAGACGTGGTTATTTCAAATGATATGCGTCACGTAAAGTGGGCAAAGGTTGCTCAAAGCCAAGAAAGCTTAACTCATATTTTTAATAGATTAGTGCTTGCCACTCAGGATATGGGGGCCGTACTTAACCAGTGCCCATCGGCAACTCATTGTAATCTGGGAACTTCGATCCATGAAACCTTCTTCTCAGAACTCAAAGATATCTTTATTAGACCCACCAAAAAAAAAACTAAACCTAATATCGACTTCTCACTACGTTGGTATTCTACCGATTGTAGAGAAGCTCGTGCTAATCTGGGCACCGCATTGAAATCTGGCGACATCTCCTTAGTTCGTCCCGCTAGGTATGCATATAAGCAAGCCATCTTTAAAGCTAAGAGAGCATGGGACTTCCAAAGATGGCAGGAACTTAGGGAAGCAGGTGCCCATAAAGACATGAGACAATTCTGGTCAGTTTTTAAATGGGGGGCTGGCGGTAACCCTGATAAACCACAAAACTGGGTTACACAAGATGATTGGGTCAAGCATTTTGAATCTTTATATGCAATTGATGAAAACACATGCCCATCTCAAAATTATCAATATACTTTTTACAATGAAGATGCCTTTAGCTTGGGTGATGTTGTTACTGCCCTTAAGTCATTGGTTCCTGGGAGGGCTCCTGGGATGGATGGAGTCCCTGCTGATATTTTCTCCTGTAATAGTGAGTCATGGGGTAACTACATTCTAATTTTAGCCAATTTGATTGCTAGAGGCGCTCCTATCCCGAGATCCTGGAAGGGAGCAGAAATTATTCCTGTGTTCAAGAAGGGGGACAAGTCTCTCCCCGCTAACTACCGTCCTATCAGCCTGATAGATACCACACAAAAGATCTTAGGCAGGTTGATCTTGAACAAAGTGTTGGATTGGGCCCTAGATAATGCAATCCTTTCCCATCTACAAGCTGGCTTCAGAGCAAGAATAAGCACCATTGATCAGGTGCTGCATTTTGCTATGCTTTACTGGAAGGTGGTCTACTTGGGGGGAGGCAGCCTATATGCAGCTTTTATAGATCTTAGGGCAGCCTTTGACTTAGTCCCTCGGCAAACCCTATGGGCTGTCTTAGACAATCTGGGGATGCCAGCTGCTCTAGTTTCTCTAATTGCTAGACTCCATTTAGACAACTTTGCGCAGATTAGATGGGGTGGTGTTGGACAAGTGACCAGGCAGTTCCCCATCCAAAAGGGGGTCAGGCAGGGCTGCGTCCTCGCGCCAACCTTATTTTCTCTATACATTAATGACATAGCAAAATTATTAATAGATGCGAAAGTGGATGCCCCTTCTCTGGCAGGTGCGAAAATTCCTATTTTAATGTTTGCCGACGATTGCCTCATAATTTCTAAAACCCCGAGTGGCCTACAGAGGTCCTTAAGTTTGTTTGAGGCGTTCTGTCTAGCCCGTGGGCTTGAAATTAATGTTTTAAAATCCAAATTCATGTCTTTTAACCAACCAAAATCTTTTAAATGTAAGATATTTATGAATAGTTTGCTACTGGACCAGGTCCAAGATTTTACTTATTTGGGCATTTGTATTCAGCATGACTTGAGCTGGAAAAAGCAGGTTAACTTGGCTTCTCTTAAGCACTCCCAACTCTCTGGTGCTTTAAGTAAAGAACACGCCAAATCTTTGACCAAACCGATTGATCCTGCTCTTCGGGTCTATGATGCAAAAGTGGTTGGAGCAGCACTTTATGGAGTTGAATTGTGGGGATTTGAAAATTTACATAAGCTATCTTCCTATGAGAATAAATTCCTTCGAAATTTAACAAGTCTACCACAGAGCACTCCCCTTTGCCCTCTATTCTATGACCTTGGTATGAGACCGATAGCATTAATTGCCTCATTCCGCCCTATTCTATACTGGAGGCGGCTATGGGTTACCCCCGAACTTAGGCTTTTTGCTCTTGGCCTCATGGACATTATCAAATTGGACACTTGCCGAAAGGTCAAGTGGCTCCGTAGGATCTATGAGTCACTTCGGGACCTGGGTCTAAAAAACCTGTGGGAGGATCCTCAAAATGCTTGTTTCCCCACCAAACAAGTCCTGAAGTCTCTGTACTGGGAAATGGTAGCATCCAGAGTTTTCAGAACAACAGCTCCGCTTTCACTATCTGGCATCTTCTTGGACTTTAAGGATACCATTTCCTTGGCACCTTTCTGGGATGATATAACCAGTCCTTTGGACAGGAAGCTTTACTTTCAGCTCAGAGTTGGTAGTCTCCCAGTAAGAGAGTTTACATCTAGATGGTCTACAGAAAATGTACTTAATTGTCCTGGTTGCACTGCACCTGTTGAATCTGTTAATCACTTTTTGTTCCAATGCCCTTCCTACATAATCCCTCGACAGACCTGGCTTAAACCAATGTGCCGGACCTTGGGTACCACGAATACCAAGGTGGCTGTTCGCATTTTGCGATCTGCTGAAACTTCATTTGTTTATATATCTGTTGCAAAGTTTCTTGGTAGGGCATGGGTGATTAGGAGCAAAATGCTGTCTTGATTAATTTTCCTTCCAATGAATTGCTGAATCAGTTTGTAAATATCTCTATTTTATTTATTGTTTTAAACCATTTTAAAATATCTTAAAATGTTTTTATCTTCTAATATGTATGATATGAATATGCTTTTATGACAATCGTCGAATAAAGCTTTCTTGACTTGACTTGACTGGTGCAAGCTCAAGGAATCGTCTCCATGCAAATGCGATGGTTTCTCTATTCAGGATAATGCTCATTTTCTGTTCTTTTGTTCCTTCTATCACGAACCTCGCACCAGATATTTAAAATCTATTCTGAAGGAGATGGGTTTTATCCAGTATAAGCCTGCTTTGTTATATTTACAGATGTTGCTTTCTCCATTAATCATGTACTGCACTGCTAGTTTTCTGGCCGCATCCGTCAGATGCAAGAGATCAAGGTTAAGATTGGAAGAACAGTTGATGATAGATACTTGAATCCTCGTTTATCGCTTAGCTGAGTGCAATTTGTAATGTATTTTGTGTAAATAATGCCTTTTTAACCCGCTTTTTAAATTTACCAATTGTTTAATACTGTTTTATATGAATTGTAAGATATTTGTTGTAGAATACTTTTATGATTTTAATTAATCGAATAAAGTGGATTTTGAACCCAGATCTCTTGCCTAGGGGTGAATGCTTTAATTTGTTCTGAATTCCGTCCATCAATTGTGTATCTTTTACTTTCTCGCCCTAAGTCCGCCAGAAATGCCCAGACATGGGTCCCGGGCTCACTGTGCCACTGGAATCAAGCTATCCTGGCTGAAGAGGGGTGAAACCCCAAAACAGGTACTAGGATGCTTGTTTCCGGTCCAGGGAGGACCTGGCTTGGCAGTTCGGGCTGGACTGTTGCCATGAGGCACAGGGTCAAGGCTGATTTGCATATGGACAGGTCTAAACTGGGGTGGCATGGTGAGCAAAAGAATGATGGATTTAACCCAGATCTCTTGACTGGGGGTGAATGTTTTGATTTGTTCTGCATTCCGTCCATCAATTGTGTGTCTTTTGCTTTCTCGCTCTAAGTGTGCCGGGTATGCCCACACGAGGGTCCCGGGCTCACTGTGCCACTGGAATCAAGCTATCCTGGCTGAAGAGGGGTGAAACACCGAAACCGGTCCTAGGATGCTTGTTTCCGGTCCAGGGAGGACCTGGCTTGGCATTTCGGGCTGGACTGTTCCCATGAGGCACAGGGTCAAGACTGATTTGCATATGGCCAGATCTAAACTGTGGTGGCATGGTGAGCAAAACAATTATGGATTTAACCCAGATCTCCTGACTGGGGGTGAATGTTTTGATTTGTTCTGCAATCCGTCCATCAATAGTGTGTCTTTTCCTTTCTTTCCCTAAGCGGGCTGGGTATGCCCAGACGTGGGTCCCGGGCTCACTGTGCCACTGGAATCAAGCTAACCTAGCTGAAGAGGGGTGAAACCCCAAAACCGGTCTTAGGATCTTGTTTCCGGTCCAGGAAGGACCTGGCTTGGCAGTTCGGGCTTGACTGTTCCCATGAGGCACAGGGTCAAGACTGATTTGCATATGGCCAGGTCTAAACTGGGGTGGCATTGTGAGTAAAATAATGATGGATTCAACCCAGATCTCTTGACTGGGGGTGAATGTTTTGATTTGTTCTGCATTCCGTCCATCAATTGTGTGTCTTTTGCTTTCTCGCTCAAAGTGTGCCGGGTATGCCCAGACGTGGGTCCCGAGCTCACTCTGCCACTGGAATCAAGCTATCCTGGCTGTAGAGGGTTTAATCCCCGAAAGCGGTCCTAGGATGCTTGTTTCTGGTCCAGGGAGGACCTGGCTTGGCAGTTCGGGCTGGACTGTTCCCATGAGGCACAGGGTCAAGACTGATTTGCATATAGCCAGGTCTAAACTGGGGTGGCATTGTGAGCAAAATAATGATGGATTTAACCCAGATCTCTTGACTGGGAGTGAATGTTTTGATTTGTTCTGCATTCCGTCCATCAATTGTGTGTCTTTTGCTTTCTCGCCCTAAGTGCGCTGGGTATGCCAAGACGTGGGTCCCGGGCTCACTGTGCCACTGGAATCAAGCTATCCTGGCTGAAGAATGGTGAAACCCCAAAACCGGTCCTAGGATGCTTGTTTCGGGTCCAAGGAGGACCTGGCTTGGCAGTTCGGGCTGGCCTGTTCCCATGAGGCACAGGGTCAAGACTGATTTGCATATGGCCAGGTCTAAACTGGGGTGGCATGGTGAGCAAAAGAATGATGGATTTAACCCAGATCTCTTGACTGGGGGTGAATGTTTTGATTTGTTCTGCATTCCGTCCATCAATTGTGTGTCTTTTGCTTTCTCGCCCTAAGTGCACCGGGTATGCCCAGACATGGGTCCCGGGCTCACTGTGCCACTGGAATCAAGCTATCCTGGATGAAGAGGGGGGGAACCCCAAAACCTGTCCTAGGATGCTTGTTTCCGTTCCAGGGAGGACCTGGCTTGGCAGTTCGGGCTGGACTGTTCCCATGAGGCACAGGGTCAAGACTGATTTGAATATGGCCAGGTCTAAACTGAGGTGGCATGGTGAGCAAAAGAATGATGGATTTAACCCTGATCTCTTGACTGGGGGTGAATGTTTTGATTTGTTGTGCATTCCGTCCATCAATTGTGTGTCTTTTGCTTTCTCGCTCTAAGTGCGCCGGGTATGCCCAGACGTGGGTCCCGGGCTCACTGTGCCACTGGAATCAAGCTATCCTAGCTGAAGACGGGTGAAACCCCGAAACCGGTCCTAGGATGCTTCTTTCCAGTCCAGGGAGGACCTGGCTTGACAGTTCGGGCTGGACTGTTCACATGAGGCACAGGGTCAAGACTGATTTGCATATGGCCAGGTCTAAACTGGGGTGGCATGGTGAGCAAACGAATGATGGATATAACCCAGATCTATTGACTGGGGGTGAATGTTTTGATTTGTTCTGCATTCCGTCCATCAATTGTGTGTCTTTTGGTTTCTCGCTCTAAGTGCGCCGGGTATGCCCAGACGTGAGTCCCGGGCTCACTGTGCCACTGGAATCAAGCTATCCTGGCTGAAGAGTGTTTAATCCCCGAAACCGGTCTTAGGATGCTTGTTTCTGGTCCAGGGAGGACCTGGCTCGACAGTTCGGGCTGGACTGTTCCCATGAAGCACAGGGTCAAGACGGATTTGAATATGGCCAGGTCTAAACTGGGGTGGCATGGTGAGCAAAAGAATGATGGATTTAACCCAGATCTATTGCCTGGGGGTGAATGTTTTGATTTGTTCTGCATTCCGTCCATCAATTGTGTGTCTTTTGCTTTCTCGCTCTAAGTGCGCCGGGTATGCCCAGACGTGGGTCCCGGGCTCACTCTGCCACTGGAATCAAGCTATCCTGGCTGAAGAGGGTTTAATCCCTGAAACCGGTCTTAGGATGCTTGTTTCTGGTCCAGGGAGGACCTGGCTTGGCAGTTCAGGCTGGACTGTTCCCATGAGGCACAGGGTCAAGACGGATTTGAATATGGCCAGGTCTAAACTGGGGTGGCATTTTGAGCAAAATAATGATGGATTTAACCCAGATCTCTTGACTGGGGGTGAATGTTTTGATTTGTTCTGCATTCTGTCCATCATTTATGTGTCTTTTGCTTTCTCACCCTAAGTGCGCCGGGTATGCCCAGACGTGGGTCCCGGGCTCACTGTGCCACTGGAATCAAGCTATCCTGGCTGAAGAGGGGTGAAACCCCGAAACCTGTCCTAGGATGCTTGTTTCTGGTCCAGGGAGGACCTGGCTTGGCAGTTCTGGCTGGACTGTTCCCATGAGGCACACGGTCAAGACTGATTTGCATATGGCCAGGTCTATACTGGGGTGGCATGGTGAGCAAAAGAATGATGGGTTTAACACAGATCTATTGACTGGGGGTGAATGTTTTGATTTGTTCTCCATCCCATCCATCAATTGTGTGTCTTTTGCTTTCTCGCTCTAAGTGCGGCTGGTATGCCCAGGCGTGGGTCCTGGACTCTCTGTGCCACTGGAATCAAGCTATCCTGGCTGAAGAGGGGTGAAACCCCGAAACCGGCCCTAGGATGCTTGTTTCCGGTCCAGGGAGGGCATGGTTTGGCAGTTCGGGCTGGACTGTTCCCATGAGGCACACGGTCAAGACTGATTTGCATATGGCCAGGTCTAAACTGGGGTGGCATGGTGAGCAAAAGAATGATGGATTTAACCCCGATCTCTTGACTGGGGGTGAATGCTTTGATTTGTTCTGCAATCCGTCCATCAATTGTGTGTCTTTTGCTTTCTTTCCCTAAGCGGGCTGGGTATGCCCAGACGTGGGTCCCGGGTAGGCCTGGGCAAAAATTTTGTTTCGTTCGTGGAAATTGCGATAATTTGACATTTTCACGTTCCGCGGAGAGCGCGAAAATGTCAAAATTTCCGCTTTCCTCAGCTTGGCGATAATTTGTTTCTTGCTCGCGCTGTAAAATAATACATTCTCGCGCGCGCGCGATCGCCTTACCTGAATCCCTGCGTTCGCCGACAAGTTTTCTTGATCCTGCGCGTTCTCCATGAGATGTTGGATTGTTTTTAGCCTTTTGCGCTGTCTCGCGACAGTTCGCGCCCGCAGTGACATCATGCGTCGCGCGATCACGTCTTTCTTCTCGCGATCATGCACCGCGAGACAACTCAAAACAAGATGGCCGTGCCCGCGAGCAACCACATGGGTAAGTTGGCGACCCGCAACCATGCAGAAAATCTCGCGAACATGCAGGAAAAAAAATTCCGCATCTTCGCGATATTTCCGCTTGTTTGCGATAATTTTTAACATTTTCGCGATAATTTGCGAAAGTGGATTTCGCAAATTCCGCCCACCCCTAGTCCCGGGCTCACTGTGCCACTGGAATCAAGCTAACCTAGCTGAAGAGGGGTGAAACCCCGAAACCGGTCCTAGGATGCTTGTTTCCATTCCAGGGAGGACCTGGCTTGGAAGTTCGGGCTGGACTGTTCCCATGAGTCACAGGGTCAAGAATGATTTGCATAATGCCAGGTCTAAACTGGGGTGGCATGGTGAGCAAAAGAATGATGGATTTAACCCAGATCTCTTGACTGGGGGTGAATATTTTTTTTTTGTTCTGCATTCCGTCCATCAATGGTGTGTCTTTAGCACGCAGGGACCCCCAGGAAACCGCTGGGTCCCGCGGCGGTTCCTCCTGGCAGAGTGTCCCCTCAAAGTCAGCACAAGCACAACAACCTTCATGGGGTAACTGCCCCTTCATTTATAGGACATTTTCCTTTGTCTGTAAGCACAGGGCTGGGGGGAAACCAAATGCAACTGATTTAGGGGGGATTTGGAGCACTCTGTTTACCCAGCGTCAGGTGGGGGCTCACCATCAGACACACCACAGGGGGGCGGAGCCAGCATTCACTAGGCAGGCATACTCCTATTCAGGGACCAGGGACTTCCCCTCCCACTGCTCAGAATGCAGATGTCCCTATTCAGCCTAGCGCTGAAGAGGGTTTAATCCCTGAAACCGGTCTTAGGATGCTTGTTTCTGGTCCAGGGAGGACCTGGCTTGGCAGTTCAGGCTGGACTGTTCCCATGAGGCACAGGGTCAAGACGGATTTGAATATGGCCAGGTCTAAACTGGGGTGGCATTGTGAGCAAAATAATGATGGATTTAACCCAGATCTCTTGACTGGGGGTGAATGTTTTGATTTGTTCTGCATTCTGTCCATCATTTATGTGTCTTTTGCTTTCTCACCCTAAGTGCGCCGGGTATGCCCAGACGTGGGTCCCGGGCTCACTGTGCCACTGGAATCAAGCTATCCTGGCTGAAGAGGGGTGAAACCCCGAAACCTGTCCTAGGATGCTTGTTTCTGGTCCAGGGAGGACCTGGCTTGGCAGTTCTGGCTGGACTGTTCCCATGAGGCACACGGTCAAGACTGATTTGCATATGGCCAGGTCTATACTGGGGTGGCATGGTGAGCAAAAGAATGATGGGTTTAACACAGATCTATTGACTGGGGGTGAATTTTTTGATTTGTTCTGCATTCCATCCATCAATTGTGTGTCTTTTGCTTTCTCGCTCTAAGTGCGCCTGGTATGCCCAGGCGTGGGTCCTGGACTCTCTGTGCCACTGGAATCAAGCTATCCTGGCTGAAGAGGGGTGAAACCCCGAAACCGGCCCTAGGATGCTTGTTTCCGGTCCAGGGAGGGCATGGTTTGGCAGTTCGGGCTGGACTGTTCCCATGAGCCACACGGTCAAGACTGATTTGCATATGGGGTCAAAAAAAGAGAGGGGGACCAGGAGCTGGTTGTGGTCCAATGTCCGTGCTCCACCAATGACAGTTAAATCAATGAGGACATTGTTCCATGTTGGCGGTGAAACAAAAATCGCGATCACCTGCTCAACACAAGAAAAAGGAGAAAAGAGAGTGTAGAGGGGGGAGGGAGGTAGAAGGGAGGTGAAAAGAGGCAGAGAGAAATTTCCCCAGTCTCAAGGATCTAGTCCTGAAGGGGAGGACTCAATGTAGCCTCTTGTTAGCCCTCACACACCCCAAAGGATGTCTTGCTTCATCATTGGGCTTGTTGTTGCTCCTCGTCGGGCCGGCGCTGCAATGCCCGACGGCCCCCCGAAGGGTCTCTCTGTCGGAGGTCTTTTAAAGAGAAAAGCCGTAAGGTGAGTGGGGACCTGGCTTGGAAGTTCGGGCTGGACTGTTCCCATGAGTCACAGGGTCAAGAATGATTTGCATAATGCCAGGTCTAAACTGGGGTGGCATGGTGAGCAAAAGAATGATGGATTTAACCCAGATCTCTTGACTGGGGGTGAATATTTTTTTTTTGTTCTGCATTCCGTCCATCAATGGTGTGTCTTTAGCACGCAGGGACCCCCAGGAAACCGCTGGGTCCCGCGGCGGTTCCTCCTGGCAGAGTGTCCCCTCAAAGTCAGCACAAGCACAACAACCTTCATGGGGTAACTGCCCCTTCATTTATAGGACATTTTCCTTTGTCTGTAAGCACAGGGCTGGGGGGAAACCAAATGCAACTGATTTAGGGGGGATTTGGAGCACTCTGTTTACCCAGCGCCTCTCCCCCAGGGTCAGGTGGGGGCTCACCATCAGACACACCACAGGGGGGCGGAGCCAGCATTCACTAGGCAGGCACACTCCTATTCAGGGACCAGGGACTTCCCCTCCCACTGCTCAGAATGCAGATGTCCCTATTCAGCCTAGCGCTGACTCACCCTGCCCCTCCTGGAGCCAACCACACCCCTCAGCTCCTGTCGCTCACAAGCCAGAAATGCAATTCACATGAGGTAGGCAGATACATAGCACACAGAAATGCTAACTTCTAAAAGTGGCATTTCTAAAATAACTACAATAAATCTGTGCACACCATTGCGCAGCATTTATTCACACAATTTCACACATACCAGACTTCACCCCACTGCTCCTCTCATAACAGAAATTACCACTGACACACACTGATCAGGGAGTCTCCAATGCATTCCTATGGGAGGGCAGGCCAACCTTACAAATGTAACACAGAGAGCGCATGCACTTTACACTGGACCACAGTGCTAAAGTTCCTAGAGGCCTAAAACCACCAACACTACACAGGGACATGGCTAGGAGACAGGCAAAAAGTTTAGGGGTGAACCTGCCAAAAGGGCCAAGTCCAACATGGGTCAAATCTTTGTCTCAGTAGTGATTACTGTCTGCCTGCCTTCAACACCCGAGCATGACTGCGGTAACTCAATTACCTAAGAAATTGTATGCTATGGATTATGCAATCACTAATAACGGTGAGTGATGAGGGCGAACCAGCTAAAAATGAGGGGAAACAAAAGCGTTTTAAATATACATGTATCAGCTATTCCTGTACAGATGTATGTGTTGGGAAAGCCAAAAATATTTTTTTCTGCTAAGCGGCTCGGAGTCAATAACACCACTTGCTTTTTCTGTTTCTTAACTAGAAGAAAAGATGCTCTTCACTGAATGGAATGTTGTCCTACTCTGCCCATATAGAGAGAATATGGAGCCATACTTGCTATGGCTTCCATTGGCTGAAAGATGCCTTTGAATCCTATAAATCATGTGGGGGTGGGTATCTCCACAGCAGCCTATAATGCCCGATCTGAATGATACCAGCATCCTGCTGCGTTGTAATATTCTGGCCTACTTCTGTTTCGACAGGCGAATGGACACCACCATTAGGAAGGGGAGAGGATGTGGTCCGTCGGCTGCGCTGCCGCCTCTGGTGCAGGAAACCAGGGTTCGAGCCTCGAGGTCGCATTCACATCCTGTGATTCTGGGCAAATCACTTAATCTCCCAGTGCCTGAATGTGTAATGTAAATATGGTGCTATGTAAAGCGCTCCAATACCTTCGGGTCGAGTTCGCGCTATATAAATATGCAACAACAAAAAAAGAAAAAGGGCAGAATGTTATTAACAGAGCACATTTTAGACAGCAATCCATATTTTCTAGTTCAAAACCATGCTATGTGGAAGACTTCACAATGACTCAGACAGGGAAAGTCTGAAAAACTTAATGTAAAGCTATAGCTGCCATATATCCGGCCCAAAAGCTAATCACATGGCAATCATGTTCCATCCGACCACCATGAGCTAGGCTCGCAGTTTCCCATGAGTGATGGCGCGTTATGGCAGCCGTTTCTTGCTCTTTTTTTCATTAAAAAATAAGAAAACTACATTTCAGCTTGACAATGTCAGCGCAGTGGAAGCTCTTTTAAATAAAAGTGTTTTCTTTGAGAATCTAGCCCTGAAAATGGCAGAAGACTAGCCTGGGAAGTGACGTGCAAGGAGCCCCTGTAATCTGAACGAAGAGGAATTCCAAGGCTGCGGATGAGGTGGGGAGGGGTGGTTTGCAAACAAGCAGGAAAGCGACTGCACTGATCACAAAGGACCGTGGGGCAGATTTATGTTTCCTGGCGCATCCCTGCAAATCAGCAGGGATGCGCCAGGAAAGATGCGTCACGCAAGTTTACCCTTGCGCCACCACAGATGCGCCGCATTTACAATGCAGTGCATCGTGGTGCAAGGATAAACAGATGCGTCACGCATCTGATGGCGTAAGGGCGGCGCATTGCTGGAGTCGTGTCGCAAGCACAACGCAACTCCAGCAATGTTTAGGGGCTGCCCATACCTAACATGCTGCGTCATGCCTTACGCCTGCTTCAAGCTGGCGCAAGGTTTTGACGCTGTAGCGTCGGAAAAGTGACTGAGTGAAATCTTGTAGATTTCACTGCGTCACTTTTCCGAGGCTTTTTCCGATGGAACGCCCACCCTGCATACATTAAACCTGACGCAGGTTTAATGTGGCGCAGGGCTTTACACCGTGACGCATCTCCATAGATGCGTCACGATGTAAATGGTGCGCAACGTGGCGCAGGGTTTACGCCGCCGCTACGTCACAAAAGTGACGCAACGGGCGCAAGTCTAACATAAATCTGCCCCCATATATCTACTGGGAAGCAAACAGGAAAGTGCCAACAGCTGTGATGGAAAAGAAAATGAAACTCACCATGACAGCGTTCGCCCCAAGTGATTTCATTTTAGGGTACTAGAATTAAGGAAAAATGTTCTTGCAGCTGCACTATCGGCTCTCTGTTAATTAAAATTTTGGGTTGCTTTTCAGATTCCATGTTTTGAATATGGAAAGCTGCCTCCCTCTTCCCTGCACACTTCCCATGCCTGCGATCTACGGTGCAAGACCAATTAAAATAAAACAAGGAGGGCTGAGGCTGGCCGGTCTGTGGAAGTGCTGGCAGCTGCAGGGAGCAGACATAGACAGCGTGAGGGGTGGAGAACAGCACGCCAGAGTCGGCTGGTGTACTGGCAAAACTCCCCGCTCTTCCCCTCATGCCTCCAATGCCTGATGTCTATGGCGTGGGACCAATTCAAACAAAAAATCTGCTCGCCATGCTGGGGGATAAAGGTGGAAGGTCACAAAAAGCGCTGCAAAGTGACTTTCAAAGTGAAAGTGGCCGGCGTGCATAAATAATTGTGATGCCATTGTGGAGGGAAGGGGTGGCGTGGTTGTTGTTGAAAATAATGCGGTCCGCCATTGGCTGCTTCTCCAGGGGAAAAAAAGGTGCGTGGTCGCTATAGCAATAGCGTGCTGCGCTTGCAAAATACAAAAATAAACAATGCACATAAAAAGAGGCAAGTTCCAAAGAAAATATAGGCACGAGACCGCTATTGTAAAAGCACACTGTGTTGCAAAATAAAACAAAAATAAAATAAAATAAGATATAAAATATAACCACGAAGATGGAGGCATGGCGAAAAAATTACCCCCAATACAACTGTGGAATTAGGAGGAGGTGGAAGGGAGGAAAACTATATTTAAATGTAATCAGCTATGGTGCCGAAATTACACCCAGGCAAACAGAAGCAGAGCAGGAAACAAAGAAATAAAGTAGTCCCCCAGAGAACAGACAAAGAACTGTAGTGTGATGAGACAGTACTTAGTCCCTGCTTCATGGGAGGAACGGAAGAGAGAATAGAGGGACAAAGAGGCAGGATTGACCACTGGCAAGCAAGGACAGGGCCTTTCATTCGGAGAAACAGCACCAAGGTGAGAGGTCAGATATGACAATAGCAAACTCGATAAAGTTACCTTCTTGTCTTCACACCCCCTAACATTGGCGGCCTGTAATCAAAGGTTTCAAGACGTTAAGCGTTGTGTACATTAATTATTTTCTGAACACATACGAGGAAGTTCAACCCGTTGAGAAGGAGCAGGGCCACAACTCAACCTGTGACACCGGGCAGAAGAGATCAGGAGCATCACCGATATCACTAGCATGGGGGAATAATGCAGCTGGTGGAGTTGGACACCCAGTGTTTCCCATACACGTCTGATACCTATACCTATGTTCCATGTACAGACTGCTGTTCCACATTCCATAAGGTGAAGAGACAACGGATGCGTACGAGAGGGAGTAGCATGCACAGCATTTATACCACAGCACCCATGATCAGCTGACCTTCTCGCCAACAACTGGGCCATGTACCTTAGTAAGATAAAAGAGTCAGATTGCTAGAAGAGACCCCAAAAAATTGGTCTGTCTCTGCAAATGTCGGGCGCCTTGCCCAGCAAATGTGGGGAGCCTTGCCACCCAATCAGTGGAGCTGAAGACATGCTTTTCTGTGCCAAACATTCTGGGCACAGAGGTGCTCACGGTGACTCGTGATAAAGGTGGCATGTTCGGAGTTTTGATACTGGGCTATAGAGGCATCCTGACGATATACCGGGGGCGTCTCAGTTCACCCCTGTTTCTTCCCCTCTCTGACTATGGAGGGCATAGAAAAACCAGGCCAGCTTAGATCCCTTTGGGCATAAAAATTGATTGATTGATTGATTGAATTGATTGACCTCTGAGGCGGAAGCCGGAGGTGTCCTTACGCTCGCTTTTTAAATTGAAAACTGTGATTAATTTGTATGTTTTAAACTTGCGCACTTACCCCCAGCCACTCCAACTATTTCCCCTGCCAAGCAGACACCCACTTTCAGCGGATTTTAGCGCTGTTGGGAAGGGAATCGGCTCACGGACGCCATCGCTAGGAAACGCGAGGCCACGCCCACACGATTGGCCACGCCCACCCTCTTTCTCCATAAATGTGTGTCCCACGCAAGCGCAGCGGACGAGCGCAGCGGGAGCGCCGTTTGCGTGCCGAAGGCGCGCCTAAGGCAAGCCCGTCTGCGCCCGTCCGTGTCCCGGACGTGGCCAGCGCCAGCCCCCCTGCTGCTGCTTCTCCAGTCGCGGATCGGTCGCGTGTCTCCTACACTCGTGAGTATCTATTAACATTTAGTGCTAACTCTTGCCCCTGCTTGCATTGTTGGGACCTGGCTGATTTATCTCAGCGTATTTGCCAGGCATGCAAATTTCGCTTTCAGCCTACCCTAACTGCTCCTACCCAGCTTCCCACCGATTCGACATGTCTTCGGGCCGGTTTGATCAATGCTAGATCACTGGTCAAACATTGCAATGACATATTTGAATTGCTAAGTGACAATAAATTCGATCTCCTTTTTGTCACAGAAACGTGGTTTAATGAGTCATGCAATCCAGTGATTGAATTGGCTATTCCACGTGGCTTTAAAATCATTAGACAAGACCGCCCCTTAGGCAGAGGAGGTGGTATAGCAGCCATTTTCAGAGATAAATGGACTCTGTCTCTGGATCCTATGGGCCCCTCAGTTGATGCAGAGGTGCTCCACTTCTCTCTCACTCTAGGGGCACATTTCACCCTAGGTGGATCTCTGGTGTACCGGCCACCTGGCCACGCAGGAAAATTTCTAGAGGCACTAGAGGACATGATAGTCCCACGTGCCCTGAAATACCCCACATATCTCCTTCTGGGAGACTTTAATATTCACGTGGATCAGCCAGATCTACCTGACACAGTTCGGCTAAACGATGCTCTGGCGATGGCCCAGCTAAAACAGTGGATTAAAGCTCCCACCCATTCAGGGGGTCACGTTCTGGACCTACTATGTACCAACTTCGACATAAATATGTCTGACCCTGAGATAGTAAATTGGTCTGACCATATGCTGATAAGGTTCACCTGGCCCCTGTCCCGCCCCACTGAGTCCAATCACTCCGCTGCTCACACACAGAAAATTAACATAGCTATGCTCTGTGATCAGCTTGACTCCTCTCGCCCCACACTTCCCTCCGAAATTGAGTCAGCCATTAGCTCATTCAACTCATGGATTGAAGGCGGCGTTGCTTCTTCAACTAAAATAGGTCGTGTCTGTAGAGTGCGCTCCACCCCTTCTAAGCCGTGGTTCTCTAATACTCTCCGCGATCTTAAATCAGGTTGTAAAAAACTTGAAAGACGTTGGAGACAAGCCTATCTCCCTGAGGCCAAGAAAGAACTAAGAACGGCTCAAAAGAGGTACTATGCAGCAATTAAATCAGCAAAAAGTTTATACTACAACGGACGCATAACCACGGCCAACAACAGTAGCAGGGAAATCTTTGCTATTGTCAAAAGCTTTGTTTCCCCTTGCGCCACTCAACCTCTCCTAGCCTCTTCGGAAAAATGGTGTGAAGAACTCTCTGTGTTTTTTGTGGACAAAATTACAAAAATCCAAGATGACTTGCTTACTGTATGTAACAATTTTCCAGCTTCAATGACTATTCCTTCCCCCATTATGCCCATCTATACAGACCAGTTTACCCTCTTCACTCCAGTGGATATAACAGAGGTTGTTAAAATTCTTGCCACTTTACAATCAGGATCCCCCGCTGACCCCTGCCCGGCCAGAGTCCTTGCGGGCCTGGCTAATACAGTTGGCCAAGAGGTGACACATATTGTCAACCTCTCTCTCTCCACCGCCACTGTTCCGGCATGCTGGAAGCAGGCCAAACTGCTTCCACTTCTTAAAAAAAATGGCCTAGACCCGAAGGCCCCTGCTAATTTTCGGCCCATATCATTACTGCCGGCCCTGGCAAAGATATGTGAAAAAGTTGCATTCACACAGTTAGACAAATTTGTGGAAAGCTCTCAAGCTCTTCACCCTGCGCAATCAGGCTTCAGAGCTGCTTTCAGCACAGAGACGGCTCTAGTCGAGGTTTCTGAGGCCATTCGGGAATGTCTGGACGGAGGTGGCAGAGCGGCTCTGATCTTATTGGACCTCTCTGCCGCCTTCGATACGGTCCCTCACTCCCTCTTACTCACCAGACTAGCAGCCATAGGCATAACTGGCTCTGCTCTTGGCTGGTTATCATCTTTCTTGGATAACAGGTCCCAGCAAGTATGGATGCCACCTTTCTCCTCCTCTCCCAAAAAACTCTCTACTGGTGTCCCACAGGGGTCCACTCTAAGCCCCCTGCTTTTTAATATATATATGACCCCCCTCATTTATCTTGCGGAACAGCTAGGAGCCAAAATTATGGCTTATGCCGATGATACTCAGCTTCTGTTTACCTGGCCCAAAAACAACTCGGACACGTCGAGGGTCCAATTCTGTTTATCATCGGTTTTCCGCTGGCTGGCGTGTGCCCAGCTTAAATGCAATGAGAGTAAATCGGAAATCTTGCTGTATGGCTCCTTTCCAGATAACTTTAGTGACTCCCTCTGGCCCACCGATCTCCCATGTCCCAAATCTATTGGTGGACCTGCAAAAAATTTAGGAGTCTGGTTTAATAACAATCTCAGGTTTGAGGACCACCTGAAAAAACTTACTGGAATCTGCTTTTCCACCCTCAAAACCCTGCGCAGATTTCTCCCTCTGCTCCCAAGAGAGGCCAAGGAGACGGTCATTCGCGCTCTTATACTATCCAGATTGGATTATGCGAATGCCCTCTACTGCGGACTCCCAGCCTATTTGATCCACCGCCTCCAGGTCATTCAAAATGCCGCGGTTAGGCTGCTGTTCAACATACCCAGAAGATCTAGTGTCCGCCAACCCCTTAGAGATCTTCATTGGCTCCCAGTTGCTCAAAGGATCTTATTTAAGATCCTCGTGCTAGCATACCGAGCACTTCATCAAACGGGTCCAGCATATTTGAGGAAAAGATTTTCCCTTTATGTTCCCAATCGCCCTCTTAGATCAAGCAACCTCCACCAAATGACTGTGCCAAAGTTTAAATATAGCAGGCTCGGCGGTCAATCCATCTCTGTCAGAGCAGCGAGAGCTTGGAATACCCTTCCGCTTCACTTGAGAACATCCCCATCCATCATGACGTTCAGGAAAGGCCTAAAAACCCACCTTTTTAACATCACTGCCTAATGGATGTCTCTCTAACTCCGCTTGTAATATGATATGTCTCCCTTTTCTTTCGCGCCAGGATACTATACTTTTTAGTAACAGAGCGCGCTACAAAAGCCTCTATAATAATAATAATAAAAAGGCCCTTTGTGGACTCAGCTGATATGAGGATCATCCGTCTTATTTTCAGGGACTCCCCTCCACTGCTGTCACAATCCGCCGGATGTGGAGAAGTCAGGCTACAATGCTGCGGTTGTCTTGTACAAGAGTCATGCGACCCACGATCTATTGTAGTACCCAGATGCTGTGATATTGTGCACCACACCGCATAACCACCGAATATACTCTTTGGTTGCAAAGAGTGTGGAATTACACGAAGAATAACATATTTTATAGCATTTCTTTCTCTTGATTACTGCTGCTGGTAACTAGTCACAGAATTTTCATAATGTGCCGTACAATGAACTACATCCACAAACAATGCGGCAATGATAGGAAAGTGCATTAAGTAAACACATGTCACGTGCCCTGCAAATGACCCTTACGCAAAACGAAACAGAAACTCAGAGCAGCCCACCTTAATCAAGCAAAAGATGCTGACACGGAACGCATATATAGGGGAAATCACAGTTTAGGTCAGATACGGACGAGGGCAAAGGGAAAATAAATTCGAAGTTCGCTACATTATAAGGAAGTAAAAATCACCTAATATTCAACAGAGAAAATTGAGTTTCCAAACCGGTTTTTCTAAAGGTGGAATGCTGGTCCCTTTTATAACTAATTTACGAAATTGTGTTATTCTGAGAAAGAAGGAACTGTGTCATAAATAAAAACCTGAACGGTAAAGCACAAAGAGTATTTAAAAATAAGAAAGCAAAAGCAGAATGAGTAATGACTAACGCAGCACCAAGGGCGTTTCTGTAGAAAAGAACAGAATTCCGCCCTCAGGTGCAGAAGCGCCTGCGGCCAAAAAGATGCGTCTTCCAAAGGGCACGTGCACCGCACCTAACTCTGCCAGCAGAAGCCAAACTGCTAATGTGATCCCATCCACGCCATCTTGGTAACCAGTGACGTCAACCTGCAATTCACCCTTAGAATGACTCATAAGTTGATGTAAATTGCAAACTAATTAGACCCGGAGTTGATGAGTGGTTATGATGCCTTAAGAAAACAACCAGATACTGTTTTGTTTGGTTGAAAAAGCGGATATTATCATATTTATATACTAATGTGAGAAGAAAGCACTTATGAAACTTGTGACATTCACAAAAACACTTGCGACATATGAATGTGCTAACTTTGTTACCTCTGGTTGCTCTCATTGTTCGCATCCCGCTCACTGTATGCCAATTTATTTTTGGGAATAATTCAATTTTTGTGCTTACACCAAAATTATCTTCCATCACTACTGGAGTACAAACCCCTTTCAAATTAAAACCAGTACCACGACACACACAACAGCCCCTACGCACCCGTTCTGGGAACTGGGTCTGGGCAACCAATGGACTCCTTGCAGAGACCCATCCCATCGCCCTTGGTCCGCAACAGATGTACCTTGTGAAGCATCAAGACAGTGAAGAAGATAGCCTCAACTTGACAAAAATAACACCCAGCCCTCACCCGAAGATAACAATAAAACCAGCTAACAGCTGATCCCTTATGCAATGAGCACACACTCCCATCAATACAAAATACAACAGTGAGTACACCATGGGACAAGGATGACCGTGGCCTACTGGTCATACCCCCTCCACCCACCACCCCGAGCTCAGTGTACTGGACCACCGTAAAAAATCCAATGTGTACATAAAAAAATGTTTAAACTATTATCAGTCAACGGAGGTCACTGTGGTGGAGAGACTGACCTTCTTCCAACTAACAACCATTTGAAATTCACCTCAGATAATCTGTCCACCGAACTATCTCTGCCAGAAGTATTCAAGCTTCTCACATGCATCAAGGTAATCCTTAGCGATTACCAAATAGCACATTTTAAGGATTCACTATTTGGTAATTGCAAATGCCTATGCTTGAAGGATTCACAAATATTTTCGCAAATCCTTAGAAATCCCTAAAAGCGAATCGCAAATTGCGATTCTCTATGCATTCGCTATGCATTCCGATTCATTCCTATGGGCCATAGGAATGAATGGGAATGCATTCCCTAATAGCGAATCGCAATTTGCGATTCGATTCAGGGAATGTTAAGGATTCTCCCTAAGGGCATGTGTGTGCGCCACTTGGTACTTTGAAAAATGTACTTTATGCTTTTTTCAAAAGATTCACAAATTACCATCAACTTGAAGTTGATGGTTATTTACGATTCCTAAATGCAAAGTCCCATTTTGGAAATGCTGCATGCATCACATTTAGGGAATCGCAAATTGCGATTCCCTAAATGCATTCGCAAATTAGGTAATCAAATAATTTGTCATTAGCATTTTTGCGAATTAAATGCCTTTGATGCATCGGAAAAGGCATTTTACCGGTCTCAAAGGGCTGATTCTGAGAATCGGCCCATTTGCAACCAGTAAAATGCTTGATGCATGTGCCCCATCACCTTTCTTTTAGCTGTGCAAAAGCAAGTCTTACCACCATTTTGAGCAGAAGTCCTTCTTCTATGCAAATGACTTAATTTAGTATGAGTTGCATTCATCACCACCTCATAAAAGATAATCCAAACAGAAAAGAAATATCCAGTGGGACTTTTTTGAATGCAGAGTCTTAAGAATGTAAAATGTTTCCATATAAAAGTGATGGCTTAATACAAATGCCTGCCCGTCATGCAGAAATGAGGTCTATATATTTGTTTATAAATTTTGTTAAGAATGCTGGCATATTACTTTACTTCCAATGCTGGTATGTCAGTACGCACAATGACAAGATCTCAGGCACACAAGGTTAGCTCCTCCTACCTGCGCCTCATCCGTGGTGGTCCAGTGGAAGAGCCTGCTCTTCTGCTGGTCCGCTCTGTCAGCCTTTTTCTGTCTTTTTCTGTTTATTGTTTATCCTGTCTTTTTCTGCTTTGTTTTTCTGTCTTTGCCTTTTTTTCCCCATTTCTTTGTCTGCCTTTGTTTTTCCCTCGCCTTTTTCCTTCTTCCTACTGCTGGTGATTCCCGGTTCCTCCCCCCAGTGTGTTCCTGCTCCCGCCTCCCTGCTGCTCTCCCTCCCCCTGACCCCTACTGATTGGTGGCCGCTGCAGGACAAGGCGAGCAAGACCTCTGACCTCCTGGTCAGGGTAACTGCTCTCCCCTTGCGCAGCTCTGTCCTTAAGTCACTGCTCCCACCTCCTTCTGGTGACCCAGATAGGTGTTTAAGGCCATCCTCCACCCTCAGGCTCCTGCCTGCGCCTCTTCCCTGGTGGTCCAGTGGAAGAGCCTGCTCTTCTACTGGTGCGATCTGTCAGCCTTTTTCAGTCTTTGTCTGTTTGCTGTTTATTCTGTCTTTTTCTGTTTTTCTGTCTTTGCTTTGTTTTGCCCATTTCTCTGTTTGCCTATGTTTTTTTCTTGCCTTTTACCTTCTTCCCACTGCTGCTACCCCCATGGCCCCTCCTCTGCAGCGTGTTCCCACTCCCGCCTCCCAGCTGCTCTCCCTCCCCCCGACCCCTACTTAATGGTGGCCGAAAGGTGCACCACAGGCAATCCCGTCTGCGCTCGTCCGCGACCCGACTGCGACCAGCGCCGGGGACCCTGGTTGTCAGACCCTCCACCGCTAGGACCCCGGCACTCTCCACCCATTCAACGCCCTGGACCCAACAACAATGGCCAGCTCTCCACACGGAGCAACTCCCAAGGCCCATTCTCCTGCTGACACTGCAGTCGCACCTTCACCCACCTCGGGACCCAGCAGCCACCCCCAACCCACCAGACGCCAGGGTACACAAACCACTAAGCTGCATCCTTCTCAACGTGTGCTCCCTGCCTGCCAGCTCTGCTCCCAACATCGCAACCCCCATCCCCGACAGATACAAGATCCCGAGGAAAGACCTCCCAAACTGCCCCGGAGGAGGCCTCGCATTTGTTCACAAAAGCTCTCTCTGACTGACAACGTCCAACTCGGACAATGGCTCGCCCCCCATGGAACACATCCACTTACAGATGCAGCTCAACCCTAGAATGACACTCCGCAGAACACTCGCCTACAGACCACCTGGACCCTACTTCGTGTTCACCATCGCCATTGCAGACTACATTGCTCCCCACGCCCTTGCTTCCACAGACTACATACTGGTCAGAGACCTGAACTTCCACCTGAACAACGTCAGCAACCACAACACCACCACCCTCCTAGAGAATCTGACCAACATTGGACTGAAGCAACTCATCTCCACCCCCACCCACACCCACACAGCAGGACACACTCTCGACCCCATCTTCAAGGCGAAAACAACATTCTCTTCAGTCACACCACGCAACCTCTCTGGACAGACCATCACTGCATCCATTTCTCCTTCTCGAAACCCACAGCACACAAGCTCACGCCACAACTTCCAAGCAGAAACTGGAGCAAAATCACTGAAGAACACATCACCTCCCCCCTCAGCTGCACTCCTCCCACTACCACGACAGACACCAACACAGCAGCAAACGAGCTCCACCAATGGATCGCCAACTGTGCCAACACTCTCGCCCCCTCCAGAACTCCACCAGATGACACAAAATGAAAGCCACCTGGTTCACCACAGACCTCAGAGAATCCAAGCACTTGTGCCGAAGACTGGAGAAAGCATGGGGAAACAGCAAAACCCTGGAAGCCCCTACCGCCTACAAGGCCACCACCATGGCACACCATCAGCCCTCAGCTGCATTCCCTCCCTTACCACGACAGATGCCAACACAGCAGCAAATGACCTTCACCAATGAATCGCCAACTGCGCCAACACTCTTGGGCCCCCCTCCAGAACTCTGCCAGACAACACAACATGAAAGGCACCTGGTTCACCACAGACCTCTGAGAATCCAAGTGCTTGTGCCGATGACTGGACAAAAACATGGAGAAACAGCAAAACCCCAGAAGCACGCACCCCTACAAGACTGCCACTGCGGTACACCACCAACTCATCAAATCAATTAAAAGAAACTTTATTCAGGCCAGAATCGTCTCCAACTCACCACAACCCCAAGGATGTCTTCGCCATCATACAAGAATTCACCAGACCCCACAGAGAAACTACCGATGTCCCTCCCTCCCAAGGTCTATGCTACAAACTCAGCTCCTTCTTCCACCACAAGATCAGGACGCTCAATGACAACTTCAGTGACCAAGACCACAGCACCGGCCCTACACCCTCCACCAGTGACACCACCCAGACGACCCTCCTCACCTGGACCCCTGTCACCACAAAAGACACCACAAAACTATGAAAAGCATCCACTCAGGAGCATCCACTGACCCCTGCCCACCGCACATCTTCCTAAGGGCGTCCACTGCCATAGCACCAGAACTGTGACAGACAATCAAGTATGCCCTCAAAACAGCCATGTTCCCCGATGACTGGAAATGCACCAAAGTCAAACCCCCTTCTCAAGGAGCCCGCCGCAGACCCGACTGGCCTCAAGAACTACAGGCTCATCTCTGTTCTCCACTTCGCCACCAAAGTCATCAAGAAGGTCGTCAATACCCAGTTGACTCACTTCATAGAAACCAACAACATCCTCGACTCCTCTCAATCTGGATTACGCAGCAACCACAGCACCGAGACCACCCTCATAGCTGCCACTGGCGACATCCGCACCCTCCTCAATCAAGGCCACACTGCAGTCCTCATACTATTAGACCTCTCAGCAACCTTCGACATCGTCTCCCACGACACCAGTATCGAGGGAACTGCCTCAGACTGGATCCAATCTTTTCTCGCAGACAGAACACAAAGAATAAGACTCCTGCCCTTCCTCTTCGAACCCATAGAGATCAGATGCAGAGTGCCCCAGGGATCCTCCCTCAGCCAACACTCTTCAACATCTACATGACCCCCTAACAACCATCATCAGATAACACAGACTCAACATTGTATCATACGCTGACGATAAAGAGCTCATCCTCTCCCTCACCAAGGAACCCGACATCACCAGGCACAGTTTCCAAGAAGGAATAAAGGACATCGCTTCCTGGATGAGCAGCAGCTGCCTGAAGCTCAGAGAAAACGGAAGTCCTCATCCTCGTGTCCACCCCCTCTGCATGGGACAACACCTGGTGGCCCCCTGTCCTCGGAAACCCACCCACCCCTACCGACCACTCCCGCAACCTTGACATCATACTCGACTCCTCACTCACCATGAACTGCCAGATCAACGCCGTGTCCTTCACATGCTTCAACACCCTTTGCATTCTCCACAAGACCTTCAAATGGATCCCCCCCAACTCCAGGAAGACCATCACATACGCACTTATCACCAGCAGACTGGACTACAGAAACACGGTCTATGCCGGAATCAACAAAACACTCCTTCGCAAACTCCAGACCGTCCAGAATGCTGCAGCCAGACTCATACTCAGCATTCCACAACATGACCACATCACCCAGCACCTCCACTGGCTCCTTGTCGAAAAAAGAATAACTTTCAAACTTCTCACTCATGCCTACAAATCCCTCCATAACATGGACCCCAATACGTCAGTGAAAGAATCTCCTTCCACGCCCCCAAGAGAAGCCTCCGCTCTGCAAAGTGAGCCCTAGCCAAGGTTCCCCGTATCCACAGGGCCAGAAGGGGTGGCGGATCCTTCTACATTGTGGCCAAGACCTGGAACGCACTCTCCCTCAGCATCAGACGATGCCCAACGCTGTATCTATTCAGAAAGTACCTCAAGACCTGGTTATTCGGATGACCACGGAGCTACATGCACCCCTCTCCCCTCAGTGCCTTGAGACCCTCATGGGTCAGTAATGAGCTCTATAAATCCTTTGACTGATTGATTGATTAATTGATTGATTGAGCTCCAGCAGCTGAGCTTCACTCATGGCTTTAACCCAGAACTGGCTGAAGTGCCAGATCTGCCTCGAGAGACTTGGCATAGCAAATTCCACCTCGGCAGTAGCGCCCGAGCTGCCACGAGCTAAAGACCCTCGAGCCAGTTGAAGTGTTTGAGCTGCCGTGAGCGGAAGATCCTTCTGCTGACTGAAGCAGTCAAGCTGCTGCAAGCAGAGAGAGAGAGACTCACGCATGAGGCAAAGATAGCTGCAGCTTTAAAACATGCTTCCAACTGCCAACAAGTACATTATTTAGGGCGTGCTTTCTCTTTTAGGCAAAAATCCACTGCAATCTTCACCGCACTTCCCTTTCTACCGCAATCTTCACCTCCTTCCCTCTATATATTTAATAAGTAATTTTCACTTCACTGGGCCAACTGCAAACAAACAAATTAAATTCCTGCCATATTCAGTGAGTATTCATGGCTTGGTGCCACTCTCACGCTTGGTCCGTAGGAGATGAAAGGAAATAATCTCCAGTAAGCCAACAGGCATGCAGTCTTTCCAATTATGAAAAGTAGCTCACAGTTTTTCAAGCACAAAGTGATTTCACTATGAGTTGGCCTTATTAAAGGCTTTGCAGAAAGGGAACATTTTGGAATCCACTGATGACAATAGCCAACTATTTGCAGCAACATCCTTACCTCCCTCTGAGATGTTAGAGGATTCATCTTCAGGATTGCAGAAGTGAGTTCTTCTGGGACTTTCCTTGCCTCTTTTTCAATACGAGGACCAAGATAAATCACTTTTTTTACAATCCTGCATCTTTGTAAGTAAACCATGTGACTATTGTCATCAAGATGATTCAAAAGTGCAATCTCATCAAGCTTACAGTCTTTCTTTGTCTGTGATTCCATAGACAGGTCATCAATGCTCTGGACCGGCACTGCGTTACAGGGCAGCTGTAAATTCTTCAAATTTTTCTTTAGGATCTGACTACAAAAAAAGAGACTTTCAGTATACTCCTGTGGCATTGAATACTAAATGACAACTTTAGTTTGGAACTGAAATGTGAAACTGTATACATCTGCAGGGATCTTGAATAATACTACAGCAGGATTCAGTACCACAGATTTAGTTTACTTTCCTAAATTCTAGCACTATTCTCGATTAACCACTCAGTTTGTATGCCCATCCATGGAGAGTTGCAAGGATTACCAAGCACCGCTTGTAGAATGCCTTCTTCTATACTTTTTTTCAATGGTGGGCTTCCTCCTTCTGCTGCTTCTTTTGAAAGACTATTGCTTAATCCTAGTGAGAACTGCATTGCGTATATGGCTTGAATTCTGACTGGTTTGGCACTTTTTATGAACCCTATCTCATTACCAGTAAAATCCCATACCTCTTCCTTGACAGTATGTCTTAAGTCCAGAGGTACATCCATTTCTGGAGGCAACTGAACTGTTGAATCTTGTGACTTTATCGTAAACACAATGGGTCTTATTTAAAAGCCCCTTGCGCCACGGGTGCATCACTCTTTTTGACGCACTGGCAGCGCAGTGTGATGCTTAATATTTACACGGCCACGTAAAGCCACCCTGCCGATCGGTGCTGTTGTGGGTGTTCCCACGCGACACCCATTGATTCTGCGCATTCCCAGATTTACAACCTTTTGAAAACCTGGGAATGAGTCAGAATCCTACGCCTCCTCAGGGGAGGCGCAAGGAGGTGCAATGAGGAGAAATACTTTAATTTCTCCTCGTTTTTCTGCAGCATGCATAGAAAGAGGAAAACACCTCTCATGATTGTTTCTGTGCAAGAGGTGTCCCTTCCTGCAGAAAAGCAATCATCCTCACAACGGTGCAAGGGGATCTGCATTGGCGCATGGCAGCCAATTGTGTGCCAGGTCAGGGGAGAGCTCAGTGATAAATACGATGCATCCCTGTGCCTTGAAAGTGACGCAGCACAGAGCAGTCAAATGGCTTGCAGCACCACGCTGCATTACTTTCTTGTAAAAAAAGACCCCATGTCTCATGCTTGATTTACACAGTTCATTTTGCAAAGCAAGTCTCTGCCAAATAAATTAACAGGACTCGAATTATACAATGTGAACTGATGATTGCTTTTCATTGACCCTAGTTCAACTGTAACATCTGTCCTAACATGATTATGATCTGTTTATTGCAAATACATACAACTTGAACTTCTTATTCCTGAGAGGGGTAATTTTTGATCCTCTGCAGAATGAAGGGTAGATCGGGCAGCAATAGTATTAATTAAGAATGATACAGTGTGGCCATTCACCTCACCATCTAGATATGGACCACTCTGGTCTACTTCAAGGAGTGCACCAAATATGCAACCACCTCCCCTTTAGGCACCTTTTCTGTGTATTAGTCTCTGATAACAACTGAGGAAAATAATTTTTCAGAATCAATGGATTCTGTTGATACCATGGATTGTAAGGTATCTTGTTTATTATGAATTGTGCATCACTAAAGCTACAGGCATATCCATATGGAATTGCCCTTGATTTTGCACATTCTGCATAGAAGCCTGTTGGTCCGAGCTTGTTTATGCCTAGGAACATTACTTTTTCATCTTTTCTCTGTACTTCTTCAAATCTCCCTAGTCTTTCGTTTTCTCAACGAAATCCTTAATGTGGGCTTGTAGAGTCACAAACCCAATTCATTTATTTTCTTGTCTCTGTACTTTCCTAAATCTGCTGATAGCAACCTCGTATTTTTAAGCACATTCCTCAAGTTTATCATGTAATTAATTTGCACACCTTTCTGCCTCTCTGAACAGGTACCTTATTTCTTGCACATTATAAGACATTAATCATGTAAATCAACTGTTCCCTATAAAATTAAGGGGCATATTTACAATGAGGCGATAAAAAATTATCGCCGCTGTAGCGGCCGTTTTCGGCCGAAAAGCGGCGATAATTTTATCGCTATATTAGCAAGCCCACGCTAACGCGTGAAACCTTGCTTTAGCGTGGGGATTTCTAACGCCCAGCTTTGCATCTCTAATGAGATGCAAAGTGGGCGTTCCTGACCTGACATGATAGGAGAAATGTCGCTAAGCGACATTTCTCCTATCATCAAGCCCCACGCTATGAAGCATAGCGTCAGGAAAAGTAGCGATAACACCTGTTATCGCTACTTTCCTTACGCCTGCTTCAGGACTGACTTAGCCATGATATCCTATGGAAGGAGGATATCATGGCTAAGTTTGTGAGTCCCTATCAACTAGCTAATGTGAGATTATCGCTGGGTTTCCAGCGATAATCTCACGTTAGTCAAAAAACAGAACCTCCTTGTCATCAATACATAACACTCAATACATAACACTCAACACCTTTCACACTGCAGGGGTGAGAATGGACAGCACAAATGTGATCACAATAATTAAGAGAAAAAATATGTCATAAAAATTTATTAACAATTTCATTACAAAGATCTGCAAATACACTACTGTATATTGTCATATGGCTAATTAGGAAGCGATAACAATATGAGCACATCAATATATGATAAAAAGCATCAACAAAAGCAATTCAATAAACACCATAAATTATAAGGTTAGGGACACAGTAAAAAAGGACAGAGTAGTCCTATTAACAGAGGAAAATCACCAAACCAAAGACTCATTAATTGTGACCCCAATCGATATTGCTTTCTATTATATGTCACAAAAAGCTGTAATCAAAGATTTTGTGTGGTTTCCTCATTAAAAGCATCGACGCGTTTCGGTGGGCATAAATTCTCGGCCAACACCTTCATCAGGAAAGATTAAAATAGAGTCCCAATAGCAGTTACAGTAAAATCAATGATCTGGAAAAAACATGACATAACATTTTTTTAGTCACTTACAAAATCTATTTATTCTCTCAATACTTAGACACATATATGACTGTCCAAAAACTCATCCCCGATTATTAAAAACATATACATCAAACAGACAAACCTACGAACAGAATTCATCATTCAAATTGACACTCATTTATTCTAATAGTGGAAATTCCACTTCGTATTGCTTTACAAGGACTTTATTGTCAGCACAATGTGCTCATGTGAGCGCGTCAAAGTAAAAGGATTCGCGCAACGTCTAAGATATATTGCATATGTTGGTAGAAACCCGACTTAGCATTGCTATAGACAGGCTATCTTATTGGCATTTAGTGTCTATGATAGCGCAAAAAGATGAGACTCTTTACATAAGCATATTATTAATTTTATATCTGTGCCATAGGCTATAGCATCAGCACTACTGATTATATTGCATAGCACGTTAAAATTATTCACATTTGTAAGGGACCAACTACCTCATTCATTTAAGAAGCTGTATCCATGCATGTACCGCCACAAATTCTTTATGTCTTTATCCGCCGCCAAGATACGTCATTCGCGGTGAGTATTAAAAGCACCTAGTTAAATAGAGACACGACAAACTCAAATATTTTGTTTTTCACAAAAGTCAGAATATAAGGGAAAACTAATACCAATTTGAAATACCTCAATTATGTCTGCATTGAGTCTAAAAAGACTTCACGACACACGTGTTTTTCTATTTTGGGTATTATCCTTATATCTCACACGAAAACGTATAGGCACCTATGAACAAAAATGAGTGCCATGATATATTAGTACCTAATCGTGCATATCCTAAGTAATCATTAAATACACTGTTATGGTTTCACAGTATTCTCATGAGGAGTTCTTTTTATACAATCCCAGATACGTGAATCTTGAGAAGCATATAACTTCTAAACTATTCGGAGCTTTCAACTATCTTATACGGTACCTTACTACACGATTCTTATTAATGCCACACCTATGTCTAACATACACTTTTTTGTCAAGACAAGTATGTCGCTCTCTATATTAAAGCCTCTATCACTGAGATCTAAAAAATACAAGTGACGGAACCCGCGAGAGTGATTTATAGTTAATCATTTACCTTGAGCAGCTTTCATCTAAGAAATCCCCGTTTCACCATCAAATGTAGGTTTAAATTATATTCGAACCAGGGTTGGTGCCAATAAAGCACTGTGAAGAAAAAACTCTGTTTTAGTTTAAGTTAGAACAAGCCTCTACCAAACGGATCATACTCCCTCCCCTATTAATTGTTACGGCTAAGGCTACCTCTTGTCAAGACCTACCTCCGTTTTGCCTGTTGCGGTGCGCACAGTACAGCCTTCTTGTGTTGATACAGCTAGCCTCAACCCGGACTCAAGGTGTTATATATACGGAGTAACTCTTAATGAGACCAAAGGGAAGTGAAAACACCACTTCCGGGTCATCAAAGGCACAATACCCTCTCTGTTTAAACCTCCGTAAATGTCACCGCCATCTTGGAAGTATCAGCAGATAGTCAGTACCCTCTGTGAAATGCAAATAGTGAGTTAACCCAGAAGAAACGGAGTCCAATATAGACCTACAGTCGCCATCATTGCATAATGGGTGAATTTACCCCAAAATCTATAGTCAATTATAAAATCGGAAATATACACCGGTGTATTGTCTGCTGTGATGTCACACAGTTCCGAACCAAAAAATGGGTTCTAGGTTCATACCAAAGGGCAGATGGTACCTCAAGATCCTAATTTCGTTCATTCTACCAAATCGGGAGAAATTAGCCCTTCAATCTACCAAATCGGGAGAAATGAGCCCTTCAATATACCATCAAAAATATACATTGTGATTGCTTTTGTGACCATATCTCTCCACTCAGAGCCTTCCTCATCACAAGAACTCGATCTTTTTTGCTCAGTGATTAAGTGGAAAGTGTGCCAATATACCTATAGTGTTAGCTCTGTGGTAATATTGGCACCTGTCTTGTCCATATATCCTATATATGGATATTGGTGCAAACACCAATTTAAAGATCACCAATATGTCTTACTCCTGTATGCCTAACCGATAAGGGAAGCAAACCCAGGGGTCTTGCAACAAAACTACGCTTATAGTATGCTAGTATTGCCTTATCTCACCACCAGCAAATGGTCCCATTCTTCTCTAGAGTTTAATCCTTTATGTACAGTATTTAGATGGGAGATGTACCATTGTTCGCGTGCTTTTCGCTTGTTAGTAATGTTACCACCTCGCCTATCAATTTTGATTTTTTCCATGATGAACCACATGAAATCGTTTTCTCCATGCCCATACTCAAGGAAATGTGGCACCAAGGGGGCAGTTATTTCTTTCGTTTTAATTGCTGATCTGTGCTCTTGTAGCCTAACCCGAAGTTCTCTGCCCGTCTCTCCCACATATCCAAGCCCACAAGGGCACTGGAGGAAGTAGACCACATTTTTGCTCCTACAGTTATTGAGTGTATTAGCTCTAATTGTGTGTCCATTATACTTCATCTCTTTGGATTGCAGGCACTGGGGACAGATATTACAAGTACCACATCTGTAGTTGCCAAATGCTCGATCATTTGCAATGGTTTGCTGGCTATCTGATCTGTCTTCACGATAGGTGTGCACTAAGATGTCTCGCAAGTTGTTGTTTTTCTTAAACGCATACAGTGGTTTGTCTAATTTGACCTCCTCCTCATAGTTTAAAATATGCCAGTTTCTGTTGACAATATTCTTGATTTGGTTGCTCATGTTACTGAATTTACTTACAAAAACCACTTTGCTGGGTAATTCTTTTCTTACTGCAGGTTTATTCACCAGGGCATCTCGATCATAGAATCTAGCACGTTTTAGGGAATGGGTCAAGAGTTTTTTTGGATACACTCTATCTCTAAATTTGCGCTTAAGATCATTGGCATGTTTATAAAAGTCTTGTAAATCCGAACAGTTCCTCCGAAGACGGAGAAACTGGCTGAAAGGGATACTGTCCCTCTGTGATTTGGGGTGAAAGCTCGAAAAGTGAAGAAGAGTGTTCTTGGCCATAGGTTTAGTGTACAGCTCCACTCCCAAGACTCCGTTAACATCTTTGATTGTGATGTCCAGGAAGTCGATTTTAGTCCTACTGAAGTGGAACGTGAATCTTAAGTTGGGATCTCACAAATTTAACCATTCGAGAAATGTTTCCAAATCCTCAGTAGAGCCTTCCCATATGAAAAAAATATCGTCAATGTAGCGGTACCAGCCCGCTACATTTTCGAAAAATGGGGCCATCTCATTATATATATGCTTGATTTCAAATTGGCCAACATACAGGCAGGCCAGACTGGGAGCACAGGTAGCCCCCATGCTGGTCCCTTTAAGCTGTTTGAAGTATTCGTCTTTGAACAGAAAGATGTTGCTCTTCAAAATCAGATTGACACAGCTGACAATAAAGTCGGCATTGGCTCCACCTAGGTCTCGGTCAGCCAAAATCTCGCGAATTACATTCACGGTATCATGTTGTGGAATATTAGTGTAGAGAGACTCAATGTCCAGGGTAACTAGACATTGAGTCTCCCCACAGAAAGGTTTTCCTTCGACGAGAGAGATCATATGAGCAGAGTCCCTCACATAAGAGCGCAACCCACAGACAATAGGGCGCAAAAAATGATCAACATACTTGCTGATGGGCTCCAGGAGAGATCCAATACTGCTCACTATTGGTCTCATCGGTGGATCCGTACAGTTCTTATGGATCTTTGGCAGACCATATATGGCAGGGGTCCTTGGTTCCGAATTGTTGAGGAATTTAAACTCATCCTCACAAATCCAAGATTTTTCTTTAGCTTCTAGGAGCAAGGCTAAACATTCTCTAGATATAGTGACTAGCTGCCTCTCATTTGTCCGTACATAATGTTCCTTGATGTTAAGCATTTCCAACATCCTGTGTTCATAGTCCAGGGTGTTGAAAACCACCACCCCACCTCCCTTATCGGCAGGTTTGATGGTGAGATTTCTATCTGCTTTAAGGGAATTGAGGGCCTGTCTTTCTGCTCTATTAATGTTGTTATGCCCCATAAATTTGTTTAATTTGTTCAAAATTTTTTGAATGTCACTCTCAACAGCTTTCTCAAAAATTTCAACATTTTTGCCAACCATGGCCAAACTTGGAGTAAATTGTGATTTAGGTTTGAGACCCGAGTGATTAGTGCGTTCGAGAGTATCCCTATTTTCAAAGAATCTCCTCAATCTCACTTTCCTAAAAAAGGCACGCAGATCTTTTTCTAGCTGAAACTTGTCAATTGATGCTGATGGGACAAAGCTAAAACCCTTACTCAAAATACTAATTTCTATTTCATTAAGGGACTTATTGGATAGATTGATTACTGGTGCTCTGTCTGTCGCCAATACCTCTGGCTCCTGGTGCGCATGTATTCCTGTTGTTGAGGAGGACCCCTGTTCATCTGGCCTCTCCCCGGATTCCCATTGTAACGTGACCCTCTCCTCGGGCGCGAGTCTAAAAAAGGCACGTAATCCCTAGTGTTACCCCTATTCATAGGTTCATCTCTTGACATGCTGTCATCTTCACTACTCGAGCCGGAGGTTTCAGAAAAGGTGACCTGTTTTCTGCCCCCTCTATTATATACTTGTCTATTTGGTGGTTTTTCCCAAGCCATGTCATTCCTCTGTTGGAAATAGTTCTCCCTGAGGTATGGGTAAACCCTTTCCTGAGAGAACCGATCCATGTCCTTTCTCAGTTTATTAGTTTTTTTGTTCAACAGATAATCTCTGTATCCTTCCACGTCTCTATTAATATCTTCTAACTTTTTCTTAGCTTCTTCTAATGCAGAACAGTTGTTTAACTCTAGCTCCAGTTTATCAATGGCCTCTTTTTCAATTATGATGAATTCCTGGGCCGTCTCAATGATCAGAAGCATCCAATCACGGCTGCATCTATTTGATATCATAGCCCATGTCTCCAAAAATTTTTTATTTTCTATAAACAGGCCCGGTTCGTTACGAACCTGTAACCCAATAGGTATTGTACCCGATTTCACATATTCAATTAAAAATTCGGCATGGGCCTCAGTGCGTATTAATTTCTTTTTCAAATTCAGCAGCTTACCCCAGTTTTCACCTTTCCCCGATATAACGGTAATTTTATTCCCGTTTTTTGTGTTAATAATTTTATTTAGTTGGTCATCACTAAAACCAAATGTTCTGAATTGGTCCATATGTGGGCAGAAAGCTCTCACTTGGACTCGTAGAATAAAGAAGAGTATATCAACGCAGACTCTCCAGCACCAGGGGCTGTCCTATATGTTTCAAAAGAGGAGAGAGGGACCCCAAAGACAAAGGAGAGGGGTACCAAATGTGACCTTAGTCAAAAAACAGAACCTCCTTGTCATCCATGACAAGGAGGTTCTGTTTTTTGACTAAGGTCACATTTGGTACCCCTCTCCTTTGTCTTTGGGGTCATAATCTCACGTTAGCCAGTTAGCGCTAGCCGGCGATAATTATCCGAGCGCCAAGTGCGCTCAGCGATAATTATCGCCGGTTGTTGTTGATATGCCCCTTAATCTCTAAAAGTCCAGCATTTAACTCTCTTTTTCCGGAGGCTCAGCCAGGACAGTGGCATACATATCATTAGAAGTTGGAGTTGGTACTCTGGTAGCATTTCTACTTGTACGTGGAAAATATACTCTCATGTGAGGCACTCGCCGATGCATACATTACTGCAAGCACTGCCAATCCCTGTGCTTGCACACATGTACCCTCCCCTGCTGCTCTCATTTCAGGTATAGACGAGACCTGCACCTGTCTCTTTAAACCATCAGTATATGGAGGAGGTTTAGAATTAAAAAACATAATTTTAAGAAGCTATCAACCTCATCTGAATCCCGTTCTTGGCTCTGCTTTTCTTTGCCACTCTCACCAGTTTTTGTTGTCTGCTGTTTCTTTAACTATCACAGTGAAAACTCTCACTTCCTCTACGATATACTCTAGCCAGAACTTTCTCTGAATGTCCCACTTGCTTTCCAACTACGGTCTAAATAAACTCAACCTGTTTTTTTCATCCTCTTTCTTTCTTTTTCTGTATCCATCTGATCCTATTTATTTACTGACTCAAATGGTGTATGTCTAGGTAGTGGATTTCCCTCTCATTTATTGTCTGCCTCAGGAAGTCTAGCTTTCTAATTTTAAAGGTTCCCTCTAAAGCAATGATCTCCCAACCTTATAACACCAGGCCTCTTTGGGCAAACTATTTTCACATCTGATGTTGATGTGCATGAGGTGATTCAATTTTTGGGAGCCCAGAAATTGTAAAAGGTGTTGAGTATCGGCTTTTTCTACTATACTGCACAGTGTGGAGTGTACTGGGGCATGAGGGGTAAAGTAGTCGGCCTTTTCTCTTTCCACCTCAGTCCAGATTTCTGCAGCTCTTTTTCACTGCTGACTCCTGCATTGTTCCTTGCATGCCCACACAGTCACCTGCCTTCTCCCTTCCCACTAACTCCTGCAAGTTTTCCTCCCATTTTATTGCCACCATGCTAGCCCTCTGGACTCTTGCAGCATAACCTCCCTCCAAGATATACTGTTCAACTCAAGTTCATCTTGAGAGTGTTACCTTGCAAGAGTTCCTTTTCACTATTCAAATGAGCAAAATCGCCCCCTAACATGAATAGGGATCACTCACCCTGAAAAGTGTCATTGAATTGTAAAAATATGTTCTTGTCATTAATTGAAATTGGATCACCCTTCAAAACTTCCCCATGTTGCCGGACTTGCAATTTCAAGACTGAGAATCATGCAGCACTTTATGAGGTCTCCTGCAGCTTTCTTAGCCCCAGGCTCCCCACTCTTCCTCTGTGCTCACTCAGTTCAGGTTCATGCAGAACCCACTTCCTTCAAGGATTTAGGAGCCCTCCCTGGCTCCAGACTGATGCATTTCTAATCTGGTAGATTTTATTATTACCCTATCTGCTGTGGCTCTTGAAGAACATCACTTCTTTAGGTTTCCAGCAGTGTACCATCACTTGAGGCTCCTGCAGTTCACCCTTCACACCCTGTCAGCGCCATCTGAGTTCCATTCATCCCCTTCTCTGCTGCAGCAGCAATGCTTCTTTACTCTAGAACAGTGATTTTTAATCTGTGGCCGTGAACCCCTGGGGGTCACTGATTCCTACTCATGGAGTCTGCTACTATCTACATTAGAAAAGTAAATAATGTTAATAGATTGATACATGCTGTGTGACCAGTGCTGCTGCACTGGGCCCAACCTCAGGGGTGCTTCACTTCAAAATATCATCTGGGTTGAAGGCACATGCTGCAGAGTTCTTTGTGTGACCGCTGAAACCCCCGCTCCCACGACCACCACCCGCACCAACCACCTGCTCGTCTGGACCAACATCACAGATGACGACACCATCAAGATCATTAACACCATCCACTCCGGATCCTCGGAAGACACCTGCCCACACCACATCTTCAACAAAGCAAGCAGCACCATCGCACCCCATCTCCGGAAAACCATCAACATCTCCTTCGAGACAGCAACCTTCCCGGAGAGCTGGAAGCATGCAGAGATCAACGCCTTACTCAAGAAACCCAAGGCGGACCCCAAGTACCTCAAGAACTTCCGACCCATCTCCCTGCTCCCGTTCCCGGCAAAGGTCATCGAAAAAGCCGTCAACAAACAACTGACCAGCTTCCTCGAGGAGAACAGCATCCTGGACCCGTCCCAGTCTGGGTTCCGCAGCAACCGCAGCACCGAAACTGCCCTCATCGCTGCCACCGATGACATCAGGACCCAGCTCGACAATGGAGAAACCGCAGCCCTCATCCTCGTGGACTTGTCAGCCGCCTTCGACACGGTCTGCCACCGCACACTATGAACACTCTTCTATGACGCCGGAATCCAACAGAAGGCCCTGGACTGGACCACCTCCTTCCTCTCCGGCAGAACACAGAGCGTCCCACTTTCTCCCTTCCCCTCCGAAACCACCGAGATCATCTGCGGCGTACCCCAGGGCACATCCCTCAGCCCAACGCTGTTCAACATCTACATGGCACCAGTCATCCACGTCGCACGACACCACGACCTCAACATCATCTCCTACGCCGATGACACCCAGCTGATCCTCTCCCTCACCAAAGACCCCCACACTGCCAAAACCAACCTCCACGAAGGAATGAAGGCCGTTGCCGACTGGATGAGAAACAGCCGACTGAAGCTGAACTCGGACAAGACGGAGGTCCTCATCCTCGGATCCACCCCCTCGGCCTGGGACGACTCCTGGTGGCTGACGGCACTAGAAGCACCCCCCACACCCACCGACCACACACGCAACCTAGGGTTCATCCTCCACTCCACCCTTTCCATGACGAAGCAGGTCAACGCCGTCTCCTCCTCCGGCATCAACTCCCTCTGCATGCTTTGCAGGATCTTCAAGTGGATCCCCACCGAAACTAGAAGGACGGTCACCCAGGCCCTCGTCAGCAGTAGACTGGACTACGGAAACGCACTCTATGCAGTAGCCCTGGCCAAACTCCTGAAACGACTCCAACCACATCCGCAGCCACATCACACCCCACCTGTGACACCTGCACTGGCTCCCCATCAACAAGAGGATAACCTTCAAACTCCTCACCCATGCACACAAGGCTCTCCACAACACCGGACCAGCGTACCTCAACAGCCGATTCAGCCTCTACACCCTCACCCGCCAGCTCCGCTCCGCAGAACGCGCCCTAGCCACCGTCCCCCGCATCCGAAGAGTAACCGGCGTCGGCAGATCATTCTCCCACCTCGCCGCCAAGACATGGAACACCCTCCCCATCCGCCTGCGGCAGACCGAAGACCTCCTAACCTTCAGGAGACTCCTCAAGACCTGGCTCTTCGAACAATAGCAGCTCCCACCCCCCCTAGCGCCTTGAGACCCTCACGGGTATGTAGTGTGCTTTATAAATGCCGTGATTGATTGATTGACCTACAATTTTAAGGCGATGATTCAAATGTCAGGTTAACTGTGGTGATTGATATACTTCCTGAAGAGGTCTGAACTTTATTTATTGAAAATTTTGAATCATCCCAAGCAAAAAGGGTAAATGTGCCTACTGCACAACACAATGTTTACCATGCAGATCACATATTTGTATTGATAATTTTATTATAGACATCCTTTTATTACTTGTCTAAATTGCAATCTATCTAATATAGCACAGTAACCAGCATCAAACAGCTGCCTATCTAATATAGCACAGTAACCAGCATCAAACAGCTGCACGCAAAAGTCAAGCCATTGGTTCAGAAAATAATTTTTTTATCCCTCAGCCTTTTGTAATTCTGAGAATGCTAAAAGGGTAACATCACAAATTAAAATGATGGACAGAGTGTTGAAACTTTTCAAATACTCACCCCCAGTTCCATATCTGTGTTTAATCCATATTCAAATTATTCTTGACCCAACTCCCCACAGGAACTGTCCAGCCTGAGACTGGGTTTAGGATATCACCCCTCATCAGCCAGTCTAGCTTGAATCCACTGGTGCAGCGAGCAAGGGACCCACATCTTGGCATACCCATAGCCACTTAAGGCGCACATAGCAACATCACAAAATAAAATGATGGACAGCATGTTGAAAATTTTCAAACACTCACCCCCAGTCACAGATCTGGGTTTAATCTATCATTATTTTGCTCCCCACATCACCCCAGTTTGGATTTAGCCATACGCAAACCAGTCTTGGCCCTGCTCCCCATGGAAATAGTCCAGCCCGAACTCCCAAGCGAGGTCTTCCCTGGTTTGGAAACAAGCATCCTGGGACCGATTTTGGGGTATCACTAAAATGGGTGCCTTTGTGTAGCAATAATGTTTTATTAGGGCAGCCAACCCCAACCACTGCGTTACATTTAAAATTCAAACTCTGTGTTACTCCATGCTAAGCACTCTTAGTATTCAATGCCTACCAGTATGATCGTAAGAAACTCATACACCCTATACCCCTCATTGCCTAAAGACTGATTCACACACTTGTATAAATCATTGTCTTTGTAAATGTGTGTGTGTGTGGGTGGGTGTGTGATGTAAACTGTATATTGTAGGAGTAGCGCTATAAAAAATTCAATAAATATGAAAGAGGGGCTATGATGAGATGAATGGCACCTTTAGAGGGTGTTAGTGAGGAAACCCATGGAAAAAAATGTCACTGTATAGGTGTCCACAAACATTGCAGAACTGGGTACTGTCAAGTGCTAAAGCTGGCACTGGAGTTATAAAATATGTACACATAACAAAGCTAAATTGAACATTTTAAAATGCTCTGTAAAATATCAAGGAATTTGAAACTAGAGGCTGAAAATGAAGTTGATGTCCTTTAGCTTGATCCGCTGGAGCAACACAAGTATGTCAAACAGTAGCATGGATGCTTAGTTGTCTCAATCGAAGCACTAACAAGCTCTGACAAAAATCAGGAATACATTAAAGGCAAAAAATACAAAGTGGTAGAGTGAAGCATTGCACTTAGATTTGTCTTTTAGAAATAAACCTAATTTCAAAAAAGCTGAAACCTTCCAATTAAAATCATATTTTTATTTTTGTTTGTGAATTGAAGAAAATATTTCATAATTTGTGTATTTGACGGATACATGTTTCTGTAGTTTTGTGTAATTTTTTTTAGGTTCATATCCAAGAAATTGTTTATGCTGGGGTCCCTGGCTTCCACTAGTGAATCAGTGGGGGTCCACAGAAGTGAAAAGGTTAAGAACTGCTTCTCTAAAGTAGGGGTGGGTGGAGTTTGCAGAGTACTATTATGCAGGAATCTGCAGAGGCGCAAAAAAAACTCAGCCACGCTACGCAGAGTTCCGCGTTTGGGCAGAGTTTGCCGGCATTCTCATTCGTGTTGTGTTAGGAACACTGAGTGCATCCGTGCGCACCAAAAATCACACGGGAACATCACCAGGCCGTCCTGAAGTGTGCTCACATTCTAAATTGTGTGCGAACAGCACCGAGTGGTCCGCATGAGCGTGGCCATCTTGTTTTTCTTCTCCCTGTTATGATGCTTTGCCTAAATTTTAATCTCTTCTTAATATTTGTGATCCTCCTCCTTTATTAATTTTCCAAACCTCATTTTTTACTTTTTACCATAGTGTGCGTGTTTGTGTATTTTATGTTTTTGTGTACATTTTTTGTGTTTTTGTTACTTTTTTTACTTTATTTATTTCCCCTTCTTTCCTTATTTCATTTTTCTTTGCTTTCCCTTCCTTTCCCTTCTAAGTTTATTATTTGCCCACCCAGTGCCATGGCAGAGGGGCGGCTTCCATGCGGGCACGGCCACCGCCTAGGACCTGCTCGACTTGCTAGGCGTCGAGATCCAGTGGCTCGGTGAGTATTAATTATTTGTTGTGTTTGTGTTCTACAAATAGCATGCTCCTTATATTCAGAGGTAAATTATGTTTAGTAATATTTACACTCGTATATTATTGTGTGATCAAGTTTCTAGTTTCTGTGAGGCAGGTGCCACTACCAAATCACATTCATCAGGCGCTCACTTTGGCTGATGAATTAAGAAGCTATTGCAGACTCTTTCTTCTGTCACTATAGTGAATCACTGAGTAGCGTGTTTTCTCTGTGACTTTGTTCATGTAGCTCGTACAGTTCCAGGTTATTCAATTGAATTGACGGTAATGATGATGATGAAGTATGCATCTATGCATTGCAAAAAAGGGAGACTGAGTTGGGCCACCAAGGATGTTGAGAAATGGGAATATAATTAAATCAAAGATCATTCACTGCAATACATTAGTTCCAAATGTAGTTTTTGTGAAGTAGATTTGGAATATGGATTTAATAACAGTCGATAGACTTGAGTCTAAAGAAACTAGTTGTACGAAAGGTGATCTGTTTTAGCGACTGCGTTTGCTTTTCATTAAACATTTTGTGGAGATTACTAACAGAATCACTAATCTATTTTTATTTATCTTCTTATTTCTTTCATCAGCACCCAAGGGCAAGAAGAGGGACAATTCGGAGGGTCTGGGGCAAGTTGGTCAGCCGACTCCGACCATCAGCGTCGCAGCAGAGGGCTCTGCTGATCCCAGTAAGTCCTTTTATGCTTGTTGTGGACTTCTTAGGGTAGAACTGTAGAACTTGGGGTATTTATTGGTCTATTGGAATGTTGAAGCTATCTATCATGATTCGTGAAGATTCAGATAGCAGGAACAAGTAAGCTAATATTTGAAATAAAAATAACCAGGTATGTTGTTCAGAAGGGTTTCCTTTCCCTGCTTATGAATACCTTTAACACAGTTTAGTTGACGAGACAGTAGCTATGGTCATCATTTACCCCCCCCCATATAGTGTGCTGCAGACCAGTTCACTTATAGTTACAGTACACCAGCAGTTTCCAAAGACAGTGCAGCAAGGCTGGAAAAAAGTATGAGGTCCCACTCCCATTGTAGTTGCCACCCAACGTCATATGTTTTGCATTGACCATTATTCTACACCTGGCTTGTCTAACTTTATGAACCAACCAATCTAATGCCCAGAGTGATATTTGGAAGATACTGATGTGCTAACTGTGCTGTAGTGCCACATTGCTCTTGTATTTGGGGTTGCATATCTGGGATCTAAATTATGTGGAATGTTTTCTGCGGATCCCCTTGAATCCATTTGACCGGGTCTATGATTTCATTTAGCTTAGTGTTTATCTTTGTCCCGAGAGAGGAACTACTCCAGTCTATCTGTTAATGTTTTATTCTAACCACACAAAACATCTGTGATGCCGGCTCCAGTGCCACCGCAGGAGGAGACGGCGACCGGTCAGTAGCAGGGGGAGAAGTGGCAGCAGGGACGGACACTGGTAAGTCACAAATTTCTAGCAATTACTATGTTCACTAGCTATTGCCATGGAGTGGCTCATCGTCATCAAAAAGCTTTCCCAGCCATAGCAGTGGTTGAGTTATTATTATGAACTCTTCTATCTGCAGTGCAGCACAATCGCACAAAATGAGCTTTGATGACTTGAGGGAGACATGAAAGAATGGAAGGTCATTTTAAAGAAAAGGAAATGGTTTATAAGTGAAAGGGTGGGTGGGCCATACTTGGCTTGTGCCACAATGAATCATGCGATACCCATGTGAAGTGATTCCAGAACATATAAATAATGGTTTCTCATAACAGAATAATTTACACTTGTTCAGATTGTTCCCTTTTGGATTGAACCGTGACTGAATAAGCCAAAAATGATTAATCGACAATCAGTGTAGTGGTCCTTCTATTATATATTTAAAAAAAACTCTACCCAACCTATCTAATCCCTCTACCATACACCCTGCAGTAGAGAAAATCAAGTTTACTTTCCTTGGTTACTGCTTAGCAAATTAATTTGTTGGAAATGGGTTGTGGCAGTCGAGGCCACAGAGGAAAGTGGGAGTAAGTACATGATTTAATATCAAGTTTGGCATATGGGATACACAGTTAAGAATGTGCCAAATACAATCTATGCAATATGTTACCTGTAGTTCTGTTCATTATATTCATTTTCCTCAACATCTACTAACGGCAGATAGGATAATATAGTAATAGCCGCATTTCATTCATGACGTGTGTGACTGATGTAGTATCGTATTTATTATTCATCATCCTATTTGGAGACAGGGCGGAAAGAGAAATACATTTGGTAAAAAGCAGGGCCAGTGGTATTAAAAATAGATGATTGTCAACTACAGCTGCAGACAGTAGCAAACTAGCAGAGGTGCTGGCTAGCAATGGGCATGGCTTAATTAATTCAGCACCACACACAACTTGTACTCCATAATAATGCATAATCCCATACTCATCAACAAGAATTCATTTATTTTTCAACTCTGTTTATAGTTGCTTTAAAAGCCTTTAGAAAAAAATCCAATCATTCTTTTTTTTAATCCTGTGATGTTATTCTCTGCCTGCTATTTTTCTGTCACACAGTCAGTGCTTTTTTATGTTTGGCAACATGTGTGGGTAAAAGAAAACATAAACATGGCCTTCTGATTCTCCTAATCATAATCACATCAAATAAATTCTAATGGCCCTTGGGGACCAGCAATGTACTGCTGCTGAACGATCCAGTTATTAAAAACAATTCTTTGCACAGAGCATTATTTACAATTTGTATTTTTTGTTTTTCTCAAAATAGCTTCTCCTGAAGGTCCCACCGGACCACCCGACAGGCAGGCGAGAGTGACCCTTTGCCAGGGCAGAGGCTTGAGCATATCCATCAGGAAAACCGGCTACTGGTGGTCCTGGAAGCGGAGGAAGAAATAAACGCACAGCTGCCGGGCCCCAGTGCAGCTGGTCCCCCTCACTCTCCCGGCCATCCCATCGCTGGCGCCACCGCCAGTCAACTACTGCCACCCTCCACCAGAATAGCAACATATCATTGCTGTGCCGCATCCTCAAGCGGCTAGATACTATTGAGGGCCAGCTCACCTCGATGGATCAGAGCATAGACCAGCTCTGGGCTGATCTCCATAAGCCCCTCTGTTAGCCTTTTTTTTTAAATGTGTTTTGGTGGGAAGGATTTGTTGTTTGTTGGGGCTGATGGAAATGGAGGGAAGGTAGTTGGGCGTGAGACTGGAGAGACTTTCTTGAACATTTTGAGTTTTGGGCCTTAGGTCAGTTTTGATTAGGAGAGGGGTGGGAATGTTGTTTGGATGGAGAGGATGGGTTGCTTTGTAAATAAATAAAGATGGAAACTATTTTTTATAATCTAAATTTATGGCTGAAGTAGTTTATTTTACTTTTACTTTGCACTGCTGCCTTTAAGTAGTTATACGCAGCCTGTTTACGTGCTTGTAACTTAAGAGATAGCGTAGCACTTAGTTATAGAGTCTAGTCGTATACTTCTCTAACTACCTTGACCATTATGGGGAATGCTGCCATGATGAGATGGCCTAAATTGTGTTAAAGTTCTGAACCATCTAGATAAAAAACAGTAGCAGTTCATTTATTACTTACTAAGTTAAATTACATCTATACTAGTTGTCTTACCTGAATATAGATGCAGCAATAACAGGGTAGGTATCACAAAAACTTCACAAGCGAGGTCCCACTTCCAGTTCCACCCAGCTAATCTTCAACTGTAGGACTGATCTGAAGGATTGATTGATTGATTGATTGATTGATTATACACCGTAGGCAACTAAATGGAAGTAGAAAGACTAAGTAAGTGGGTCATATATTTATCAAAGATTTCCAAAGATTTGACACCACCTAGGTAGTACTACGTGATGACACAATAAGAATATCTGATTATGCTAAAATAGAAAAAGTAGCAACACCGGAAAGTTTTGGCTAATGTGGAGCTAGCAGTAATTTTTGTGAAAACCTAAAGTTATCAAAAATGGACTCAAAGTCTGGAGACAACAAGTTTAGGTTAGGCATTTATGGTTAGGCAGCACAAGACCTGAATGATGATGATGCTGACGACTGATGATCTTCATTCTACATCTAAAAACATTTATCATTTTTTTGCGTGAGTTGGTCATGGGCGGGTGTGGGCTACTGCTTAGAAGATTCTACAGTTAGTTGGTGTTGCTTTCACCACATCCGCCCCACCAAGTGGGTGGTCCATTGGCAGTGCAATTTAAGCCACACCTCAATAAATCACACAGCTCGGGGGAAGTGAGTTAGGGGTTCAATGAATGGGTGGATAATGGGATTTGGGGAAAGGTTTGGCAAAGTAACACTATAACACAAGGTCAACATTCATTTGGGCAATAAGCAGCAGCACATCGTTCACAATTAATCTGTTGTTAGAAGGAAACAAAGGAATGAGTATGACAGAGTACAGATACATGCATTGCAAACCGTCCTTCTGCCCCGTTACCCAATTTACCATGTATCTAAATGTCCTATCTTCTAGGTTAGGGAGTGAACCCACCCACCCACTTCGATTAGTTAATATGTTAAAAGAAAAATGATACTGTATTGCAAAAATTGGGTGGTGAGTCTGCATTCTCCTCTGGAATGTCCACTCTTTAGGGCCTGTCTGCACTAGTTCGGTAGGTAAGCAGGAGTGTTGTTGAGCTCAGCTAGATTTCACCTTTTGTTTGTGAAGGAGACTAGAAGAAGGCCTGTGGATTGTAAAAGAGAAACTGTATTTAGAATCTAGGAGGAGGGCAGAAGGAAGTTAATCTTCATGAGGAGTGTATAAAGAAGACTCAGAGGCAGTGCCAAATAAACAAAGGGGGGACTCAGATTATCACTTTTGCAACAAGTCCAACACACACACAGAGAGTAGCATTTTACAAACGCACCACTCTCTATTCCACACAGCTGGGTACTAGGCCTCAGACTCTTGGTTTACCTTTGAACTCAAGTTGATACTATAATCAATCACTTCTTGCTTCTAGCTATTGATGATGTAGCCCTGCAGCTTGCAGTCACGCCCTGAGTTATTCCATGATACTTCTTCTGACTCCTCCTGACTCCTAGTAATGCCGTCTTAGACCAGTCATCATCATCATCATTAATCACGATGACCCTAGCAAGACAGACGTGGAGTGCAGTGCACTGCTGTTGAACAAGTAGAGAATGAAACAGAATTGCATTATTTTTTGCATAGGTTTCTGTTTGATAACTAAAGTGACTATTCTGGTGTCTGAAGAACCAGAAAAAAGGAGAACCAGCCCTGCAATTAATTATATCTGCCTGCGTGTGAAAGAGCTGATCATCACCTACAGGGAAATAAAGTAGTGCCCATCACTCAAGCCCTAAACAATGCAAATAAAAAATAATCTCAAGAAATTTCCCATTTTACAATTCAACGCACATACTCCCTAAGTGTCTGTCACTGTCACCACATGAATCATCAATCCACTTAAATCATCCCTCACGCAATCAGTCACTCACCATTGCAATAGCTGGAATAACCACATCCAATTCCAGCACGGGTAGTTCAGATAGGTATTCAATAATCTTTGATGCAGGCAACACATTGGAATTTGGTTTTGGCAGGCAGTCTTGTAGAATAATAAATAATTTTATGGGGCAGCACTTCTAGTGCTAAGTAATGCAAACAGAAATGCATGAGGCAATAGGCATGTGAGGGAGGCAGGCACTGTCTCCATTGTCATGAAGGAATAGTGGAGGCTTCTTCAATGCACACTGGCCCAACTGTAATCCGGCAATATATATGTGACTAATAAAAAAGGTGGGGCAGCATAAATCTGACACAAAAATAATAATGTTCCTCTAGATAATAGTTTTGCAAAGAAAGAACTAAGTTTGACGAGAAGACTTTAAAGGTTCTAGGGGGGCACTGGCATACTTAGTCTGGGAAGTAGAGTTCATCCACAAACTCAGGTGGTTCACCCAGGATTTGTTCAGCTAACACATTTGATTCAATTTCAGACCAATCACCCTCTTCCTCCTCCTGTGCTGCTGTTTCAGGAACAGTGTAATTGTGTGGTATAAAATGTTGCTTCATTTTGATCATAGTGAATCTCTCAACATTTTGAGGTGAGAGAACGGCTCTTCTCAATGTGACGAAAGCACCAGCTGCAATAAACACATGGTGAGCAGACACACTGGTGACAGGACAAGCCAGATACTTTATTGCCAGCCTGCTAAGCTCTTCCCATACCCATACATCAATGGATTTTGATCCACATAGACCTCTTTTGGATCACCAAGATACTCCTGAAAAATCCTGTAGATGGTCATTGGTGCTGCCACTTGCTCTACCTGTTTTGCGATCGCCTCTGCACTGGACTTGAGTCCTGCCAATGAAACAATACAATGCAGAGGTTGGGCTTGGTCCTTCTTTTGCTGTTGTTGCCGGTGTTCTGATTGATCGTGCTGCTGGCTTCTATGAGCCAAGACTGACCTATCTGGAAGTTGAAGGCAGCACCCTTGAATTGTGGGGTGGGTCTCAAAGTTCCAGCCATTCTTCTTCCAAGTGTCTGGCTTGCTCTACAACCCACCTCTTGTATTTTAACACACCCCCTTCAGAAAAAGTGATGAAAGTGGGCAGACTTTTTTTGTACCCTGGATCAAGTAGTGTGGCACATATTCTTTGGACTTGATGATGTCATGTTGCAGCCTTTTATTAGAAGCCAAGCCCAGGACTCGGCACTCAACCAAGGCATGTACTTCTGTGTTTTCATTCACACCTGCAGGGGCGAACCATTCAAACACCTTCTTTACCTGGTCTTGTAGGAGATGCTACAACAGTATACCTTGGCCCATCGTACTGTCCCCCTTGCTAATTTCCTATGTGAAAACCTCCCAATGAGAGTAGCATCTGTGTCAGGCATTTAACTAGGGCCCATTTGTCCGCATCCATGGTCATCACTTTCCCAACTGCATACCTTCCATGTTGAATGACATAGTCATTGATCTGTTTGTACTGCTCAAACAGATGTTGCAGCATGTAAAAGGTCGAGTTGACACCTCTTGAATCAGGGTTTTAAGTGGTGCTCTATTATTACAGTGAATAATCTGCAGCCGCCTCCGGGCTGTAAAAGAATGGCTGAAATGAGTGCAGATTGTTTTGCAGGTGGTCAGTATGTTGCTGACTATGTCTTTCTTTTTGAGGAAGTCTTGCACCACCAGGTTGATGCAATGGGTCAAACACAGGAACCTGAAATAGCCTCTGTCTGACATGGCCTTGACTATGTTACTGCCATTGTCCGTGGCAACAAATCCAATTCTAAGACCTCTGAGTCGCAGCCATTCATACACCTTGCTGTTGAATTCCTCCAAGATGTTTACAACTGTATGTGATTTCTCCATCACATGCCGCCGAATGCTCTTAGAACTTATAACTTAAAACTTTCTTCACGGCCAACACCTGAAAATATCTTTTGCATTACCCCTGCAAAAGAGATCCAGTGTGCAGTGATGCACATGTAATCAGTTACCTGACAAATTGTCCACATGTCTGTTGTCAGGTGAACAACGCTTTGCTGCAAAGCTTGTCCAGCCAACTGTGGCACATCGTGATGCAGCACTGGAGCAGCCACTCTGTTGAAATAGGTCCTACTTGGTACCTTAACATTTTGGGCAGATGGCTTCCAAAAATTCAAAAAATCCCTCTCCTTCCACAAAAGAAAAGGGGAGGAGGTCCAGTGCTAACATTTGTGCCAGCTTCCCATTGTACAAAAGTGTGGTTGGTTGGTTTTGCTTGTAGGGCCGCTCCTGCCTAAACATGCCTGTAATAGTAGCCTGGATTTTCTTCTTTTCTTGGGGCACTGATACAGGCGTCTTTTGAGAAGTAGATGCTAGTGGTAGACTCAATGTGCATTGTGGTGGTGGGGCAGTCACTGCATGCTGCGGTGTCTTCATCATCTCACTCGGAGTCCTCTTGTGCCATTGTGAAGTCACTGAGGTGCGTGAATCTGCTGACACACTGCAGGGGACAGAGCTTCTGTGCATAAAGAAGATGTCACCCTCTTCTTCTTCGTCATCATCATCACCTTTCCCCGTGATTGAACTTGTAACTGATGTTCCCTGGCTCTCCCCACCACCATGACCACTTTCAGCAATTTTTTAAGGTGCTCCTCCCACTTGATTGTGTGATGTTTTCTCATATGGGTCGGCTGGCCTTCATTACCAGGCTTACCTTGACAAGCATTTGTGTGGCAAATGGTGCATACTACAATGTTCTCCCCCTCTTTGATCACTGTAAAAAAGTCCCAAACTCGGGAGGAGTACTTTTTTACCCGGCCTCTGCCAATTCCTGAAGGCACACTGGAGGTAGGTGGGCATGTCGTTGATTGCCTCTCTGCTTCTCCTGAGGCAGGGGTTGGTGCAGGTCTCAGCTAGGGCTTTGGAAATATGGGAGCTGGTGGCGTTGCAACCTGTGCCACATCCCTCAGAGCTGGTTGAATACCAATGGCAGATTCCTCTGTGTCACCTTCCACCATGACTACCTCGCCGTCGTCCTCCTCTTCAGCCCCTTCCTTAGGTCTAAGTCTTTCTGGAACTTTTCTTTTCCCTTGACTCATCTGTTGTCTCCTGGTCTCTGTCAGGATACACTCCATGTCCCTATCATCATCTTCAGAAGTTGTGCTTGGAGAAAATGGTGCTGTAGTACAATTTCTTTTCCTTTCTGGAGATGTGGAAGACAATTATTCTAAAAGAGGAGGCTCAACTTCTTGCTCTGAAGGAAGCTCAACCTCCTGTTCTGCTCCAACATCAGACACATCCATTGCAGGTTGTGGCTGCTGTCTGCTTTGCTGTGTTTCCTATAACAATTGTGTACTACTTTGTGAAAGGAACAAATCCAATTGAACATCACTACTCGTCTGCCTCGACATGATTGCACTGGCTGACTCACTGAAAGACATGGTCCTGGGCTTAGGTTGGGGAGGTGGTGCTGTTAATGCAGGAGTGCTGCTCTCAGCTTGCTTGCCGGAGGTTGGTGAGGCAGGCAAAATTTTCTGAAAAAGGTTTTAATCGGCACGCCAGTGGTGGAAATCTGCTTCTTCTGCTCCATACTAGCCACCTTCTTGGCAGCACCTTTCTTTGGGGTCGTTTTGAAACTATATGCAAAACAAGATATCCATGGGTCTATTAATGCACAAAAATATTTTTGGTGCATTTGAAGAACACTAGACCTCTAGAAACTGTAACACTAAACCTTTTTACAGACACAAACTATCTTTTAAGAAGGACAGATTCCCATCACTCACCAATGGTGACATGCTTCATCATCTGGGTCTCCTCCTAGTGGCACACTAGTGTCACTAAGGGCTGCAACCCTTACAAAGGGAAAAGGGAGCTCGAGGATGTTTTTGTAGTTTAATTAAAGCACTATAACGCTCTATAGTAGATCCTACAGATGTTAAGAGAGGGTTTATGTAGGAGTGATGGGTGCAGTTCATATGAGTGAAAAATAGTGAGTGAAAATTGAGCGGTTGAGAGAAAAAATATTTTTAATTAGTATCCCTCCCTGCTCAAATTAATTCTTCAGGACCACAACAATTATTGCTATTGCATAAGTGAACAAAGTGACATAAATTAAGATATAGTAGAGAACGGTTGGAACAAATACAACATAGTCACCTGTTTTTAGGGATATACAAATCCTCTGCAAATTACGAAAAATGCTGATGGCATCCGTATTGCACGAGGAAAAGACCTTGCCTCACCTGGCAACGGCTCAGGAAAAGGAGGCACCGCTCTATCCGTCGGTACCTCTGATGGTCTTGGAGCTGTATGGGGAGGTGAAGCTGTCATTTGGCAGTGGCACTTCACTTCACAACAAGCTTAGAGATGCCCGTGTTGCGTAGTCAGTCACGCGTCACATAGTTCACAGGCCTTCTGTATGGCAGTACTGTGGGTGATGTCTCTTCTATTGTGAACCTAAAAGCAAACAAGCGAGAAAAACATCCATGAGACATGGCATTGTTGCATTTCAAGTAGTAGTACAAACAAACAATATAATTTAGTGTGGTTGCTTAAGTTATTATAAATAATCAACAATAGTATACAGTGTTCATTAGTAAAATGGAAAAATACACCAACAGACTTTCATGGTGTACACTCAGGAAGAGCAACAACAACAATAAAACAATACAGCTGTAAATGTTTGCTTTATGTGCAAAGCATCACGTGGAATGTGGCACACAGGGGGGTGCAGCTGACAAATGAAAACAGAACAATCCTTACACATTGATTGCTGTTATGCACCTATAGCAGACATGGGGTTGATTCATTGATGCCAGATGTTATGAAAATGGTTTAAAAAAACCCATTCTAAAAATAAAATAAATACATGTAAAAAACATAATTGAAAAAATAATAATAACAAAAATGATAACTACAATTGACAAAAACATTGTTTATGATTAAGTGCCATTATCCTCAATCATATAATTCATTTTAATTTATTAAACTACTATGTCATTGCTCAACCATCCATGCAAGCATATGGCAACAGGCCACATTGGCTGGACACACAAAATGGCTGCCTGCCATTGCCATTGCCATTGGTCATGACCAACAACAACACAGAGAAAAGAGGCATTGGTAACAAAGAGAAGACATGCAGGCCTATGGCAAAAGCACACTGGCTACCTACGTAAAATGGCCACCACCCACATGGTCAAATAGCAAGCAAGGAAACATAGGGAGCAAAGAGAAAATGTGCAGGGCTATGGCAAAAGCACACTGGCTGGCTACACACTGGCTGCCAGCCACATGATCAGAAGAAAAACAACAACCAGCAAGGAGACATGGCCACAAACTGAGAAGATATGTAAGCCTATGGGGAAAGCAATCTGGCAAGCTACAAAAAATGTCTGTCAGCCAAATATTCAGACAACAAGAACAACTAGCAATGAGGCATGGTCACAAACAAAGAAGACATGCAGGCCTATGGCAAAAGCACACTGGATGTCTACGCAAAAATGCCACCAGCCACATGGCCAAACAGCAAGCAAGGAGGCATGGGGAACAAAGAGACTATTTGCAGGCCTATGGCAAAAGCAACTGGCTGGCCACACAAAATGGCTGCCAGCCACTTGTCAGAACAGCAACAATCTGCAAGGAGGCATTGTCACAAACGGAGAAGACATGCAGGCCTATGGGGAAAGCACACTGGCTGGCTGCACAAAATGGCCGCCAGCTACATGGTCAGACAACAACAACAAGCAAGGAGGCATGGTCACAAACAGAGAAGACATGCAGGCCTATAGCAAAATCAAACTGGATACCTACACAAAATGATCACCAGCCATACGGTCAAACAGCAAGCAAAGAGGCATGGTGAACAAAGAAAAGATATGCAGACCTATGGCAAAAGCACACTGGCTGGCTACACAAAATGGTTGGCAGCCACATGGTCAGAATAACAACAACCAGCAAGAAGGCATGGTCACAAACAGAGAGAACATGCAGGCCTCTGGGAAAAGTACACTATCTGTCTACACAAAATGACCACCAGCCACATGGTCAGACATCAACAACAACCAGCAAGGAGGCATGCTCACAAACAGAGAAGATATGCAGGCCTATAGCGAAAGCACACTGGCCGGCTACACAAAATGGCCGCCAGCCACACGGTCACAACAAAAACAACCAGCAAGAAAGCATGGCCACAAACAGAGAAGAAATGCAGGCCTGTGGGGAAAGCATACTTGCTGGCTACATAAAATGGTTGCCAGCCACATTGTCAGTACAACAACAAGCAGCATGCCAGGAAAGCAGAGAACACATTCAGGCCTAGGGTGGACACTGACTATATAAAATGGCCCTTGGCCACATGGCATAATGAACAACAAAGGCAAATGTCGGCATATGCCAAACACACATATACACACACAGTGGCCAGTCAAAAGAGGCATGGTAACACAGAGAACACAGCATTAATCCAGCAATGCCAAGAACGAAAATTAACAGGGTTAAAATGTTCACAACAACAAACCTTCCTCCAAAGGCATTAGCCCACCTAAACACTGTTTGCAGGGGAAAAAACGTGAAATACCACAAAAACACTTTTTGTATTTTAATCCAATGCCATTCATTGCCTAAATGATGTTTCATTTCTATAGACACCACAGAAACAGTTGTTTCATGCACCCATGAATAGTACAGAGCCTACTGACTCGAAGGCCCATCGGGATACAAGGTCACATAATGAATTAAATCAATCAATATTGCAACCCTATTAAAAAACATGCAGAAGAAAATATACAGTTCATGCACAAAAGCCCCCTACTAAAACTGCAGGCCACCCACCACATTAAATGTTAAAAATCTAATAAAAGTACAAATAGATCAAGGGGCATGCCCCCAGTCAAACAAACAACACCCTTATACACCAGTTTTTCATCTTACTTGTGATATCTAAAAAACAAAGTCCTTAAATCCAATGGTATATATGCAGCAGACAAAGAGAGTAATCCTTTCAGCTCCTAATCCCAACAAAAAGTGACCAAGAGAGGAACAAAGCACTGGGAGGTTCCTGCTGGACAGGAACAGGAAGTTGGAGTCTCTGGGGCATTTGCTTCTGGTTGTGAAAAAAAACTGTTTTTGTTTAAACTTCTTCTAACACAAAAAAACAACTTCAACGGCAAGTTTGAGGAGAAAATCCACTCCAAACGCCTCTCGCCTGCTTTTTCAAGCAGAAAAGCTGCTCAATCGCTTTGTTTGCAATCACAATCAGCTCTAAGAATGTTAGATTGGTGCCATGACAGCTGGAAGCTGTGAGAGTGAGCATGAAGTCTTGCGGGGGCTCTCTAATGGTTTGCGAAGTTTTGCACACACTCTTAAGCAGCACAAGAGTCTTGGCACTCATGGTAGAGAGCCAAAAGAAAACTTGAGGTCACGAACGGAATAAAAAACTCTGCTTCACGCCCGAACGGAGGAATTCAGGAATTTCGCATTCCTTTGCGAAGCAAGGAATGCTCAAATTCCGCAAACTCCATGAGCAGAGCGGAGTTTACCGCCCGGGCTTACTCTAAAGCACTGCTCAAATGTTGCTATGTAGGTTTTCCCCTCTATAACCAAAAATGCCTATCAAAGGAAGCCCAAAATATTAACATCATAATGACACTGACATGACTACCAAAAGGATTGCATCTGTCAAGCTTCTGTTAGTCTTCTTTCTACAGGCAGTTGTGGTGGTTTTCAGGCCATGCTTGTTTTGCGACTAAGAGAGTTATTTATTTTTCACTTTTTTTGATATGGGACCGTGCCCTACAGTTTGAAGACCTCTGTTCTAAATGAATGTGCAAATCCTTGTAATCGGAATTGTATTCATGCCAACCAGGAATCCAGGAAAACTGGAAAAGCCCAAGATCTTTCACAGTCAAATCTTCTGAAGATCTTTGGTTCCTCAAAAGCAGGTATGCTATGGGTCTTTAGGCTTTTTCAACAGAGCACCCATTATTCTCATTCAAATGTATAAAAAACAAAATAGACAAACAGACAACAACCAATCACAGCTCACCTTTGACAGGAACCAAATAATAATAGCGTGTCACTGTGGTGACGTTTTACCAATTCCAGCGCTACCTTAATGTCAGTTAGACAATTGCATTATGGCTGTTTCCATTAATGGGGAAAAAGTATACAACATTTTCTTCACTGAACACACACAAATAAAGAAAATAAATCTTGCCTGCTCAACATGAATAGGAGGAAAGCAGCAGTTTAAACAAAAATAAATCTCACAATCTATAGAAATAAGACCAGTACCTCGGCTACACTTGTCAAACCCAATTGACATTAAAGCAGACTCCCGTCCATCGGCAATAGATTTCAAGCTAGTCTACTTTATTCATGTGCACAGAAGAAAAAAATAACGCCAAACTAAATTTAACGTGCAAATCTTCCAAACGGAAACATAAGAAATCCCGTTCTGTATGAATGCAGTGCTTCACAAAACATAATAACTTTTCCGCAGACAAGTTCATCAATAATATCTTGAGATCCTGGATTTTGACTAATCCAATTACCAAATCAACCATTAATAAATCAAAAAGTCTTTGACACAGATCAAAAATAATGTAATTACATCAAAATCACAGTGACTAAACCTAGAATGAACATTACAAAACCACATGCAACATAACAATCCATCACTCAATACATCAATAACACTCTCAACCTCAAGAATCATTCCACTCTATTCATATTTACAATCCTCTTTGCTCGGAAACAGCACTGCATGTCAGGAGCTCAACAAATAATCCACTAAGAAACTCCATAGTGGAAAATGGTAAGTAAGAAGTGGTGGATTTTCCACTGCAACAAAAACAAAAGACAGGGCAAAAAGAAATCCATACAGCAGATAGGAGGCTCTCTCATTTGCAACCACCCTCTGCTACTAAACCTTTTGTGGGTGCAGGAACCCCCAAATTCTTATATCTCAAAAGATACCTCAAGAGCATGTCCACCAGTGGTTGGGACTGGGTTAGAAACCTCAAATCATGAGGCAATGTGTACTGAGATAAGACACCACAAGGTATATCAAAAATACAGTCTATTAAGTAAGGAAAGACTCAAGAAGTGAGTCCTAGGACAGAATTAGAAAATTTGAAATGATTTATTACACACATTCAAGAGGTGTAGTACAACAATTGTAAATGCAAATGCAGAAGGCCATTGCTATGAAGGCTCTTGGAAATAAAGCAATGCAGTATAAAGAGCAAAATCAGAAAAATCTTAAGTCCCAAATCACTAGTAAAACCGATAAGACATTGGACATCATCCCAAGAAGCATCTAAAAAGCCTCATTAAGGTTCGGGCTCACCCCCAAAATCAAAGGTTTATTTAGTAATACTTCCCATAGTACATAACTAAAAATATAGCAAAATCATCATGATGTGAGCAAAAGAGTTATAATTTCAGTAGATCTGAGCACGGTTCTATTAAACGTCATATTGCCTTACCATCTAAGCACTTTACCAAACCTGAATATCGATTCAACCCATCTAAGCTAATGTCATATGGGGACAACAGTACAAACTAGTTACAAAACAACACTGAACTATTGTGAATGAATATATACACTCAGCTAGCAGAAGTGACTTTGAGTGATCGCATCATTACTGAGCCCTTGTTGGAAAGTTTTCTTTGAGAACTGCAAGAGCAATGCCATTGGAAATTAACTAACGTGACTACCTTTAATAGACAAAGAATGTGGAGGTAGACATATTCATCTTGAACAAGATGGGCTGTGGCCTAACTGAGGCCCAGTTAATACAAGCCAGGAAAAGCCACTTTAGCAAGTCACTGCAAATTATTTTCAAAGGATATATATCAAATAAGTTTACACATGTAACTTGAGCATTAAACCATATTTTGGACAATGTTAATAATGTACAAGTTAAGGAAAGCACCAAACACTCACACAGTTCTTTGTCCGAACAGGCTTAAGGTTTATGAAGTGTGTACCAAAGCCCTTGACATTTCGATTTACTACTCTACAATATTCTGCTAAATAGATATTGCCTCTCCTTCTTGCAGGCAGGTCTCCGTAAAATATGGAAATCCCTCACGACAGCCACAGAATGCTTTGTTGACAAGCAGATGTTAAAGAATAGGGAATTGAAAATGAATGACACAAATATGTATTTATGAGTTGTTCATGTTGTACTCCTAGCGCACCATTAAGGGGTAGTATGCACTACCCTTTTATTACCACCATAATTGAAACGTGTAATTCCAAAAATGCCTATATCTGACTTTTCTTATCCCCATTTGCCAAACTCTAGTCACTCTTAGGCTCCCATCAAATGTGGGGGAAAGGAAAGAAGTATTTGCAGGGCCTGGTAAATACTTACACTACAGAGTGAATTATAGGGTCACACTTCCGAACAACAGGGGCTTCTGATGAAACTTCGCAGGCTGTTATCACTTATTTACCTGCTCTGATAACTACCAACTACTCTGGGTTCAAACTCAAAAATGTGGGATACCATGTAGAAATCTTTGCATATCTCTCCAAAGATAATTACTGGACATTTTTCCTTGGTTGAATTTTAGTAGGTATGACCTCATAAAATTTCCCAAGAGAAAATTGTTGGGGTGAGGTGTTTAATGCACCTATTAATAATAAGTTGGGTGATAAACTCTACATTACTTGGAATTCTGATACCTGAAGAAACAAGGGTTTGTGCAGAAAATAAAATGTTTTGGCTCGTTTGTCATCATGCCTAATTGAGTGTGCCCATCACACAAAATAACAGAAAACCTGTGAGAAAGTGAAGACTTAGGGGCCCATATCACATTTGAAAAGGGAGCCCAATCACTCTTAGGGCTCGCTTAGGCAGCACATGCGTTGTCTCTCGTGACATGCTGTATCTTCCTTATGGATTTCAGCACGCTCATCTGTTTTCTTTTGTTCCTTTGTGTGCCATTTGAAATTCCTTTTTTTGCGGGTGAAGAGTTTCCATTTGTCACTCCTTTTGATGTTTTGGTCAAGTCCTGGAGAATAGTCCTGTTAAATTGATCAATTGACTATTGCCCATATATGGTAGTTTCGACACCCTACTTTTTCTTTTGCCTTGGCCTGTTTGGCTTTCCGAACATGCTCAGTCGAAGACTGCACATCATGTCCTTATCATGTTTACCACTGTCTTTGGTTTCCCAAGAACTTTTACAGCTAGAGGCTATGTTGTTTTTCATCCTATAACATTTTGGGTTTCATGAGGTCAAATGTCCAAACCTTAAATAATATACTTACTGTTGGACGTGGCCCTTCTGGCAGGTTCACCCCTGAACTTTTTGCTTTTTATTGTGACCTGGTGTTAGTCGTTTTAGGCCTCTAGGCGCTTTCACACTGTGTCCCAGTGGAAAGCGCGTGCGCTCTGAGTACATGTAGTGAGACTGACCTGCCCTCCCATAGGAATGAATGGGGAATGTGTGTGTCCCTGGTAGTTCCTGATGCGTGGGGAGTGCAGGTGCGAGTTTGGTATGTACGGACTCGTGTGATAAAATGCTGCGCGATGATGTGTGCGGCATGCATGTATCTAGTGTGGAAGTGCCACTTCTAGAAGTGGGCACTTCTGTGTGCAGTGTGAAATGAGTGCCTTGTCTGGCGATTGGCTGGCTGAGGTCATGTGACTGGCTAGGGAATCCCCAGAGTCAGGAGGAGTCACCCAGTGGTGAATAGGGAGATCAGCAGCTAGATGGGTGGGAGGAGTACACCTGGGTCCTGAATAGGGCTGGGCTTTCCCCACACAATGCTGGCTCCGCCCCCTGTGGTGCGACTGATGACCCTGGCCTGTCCTTTGAAGAGGGAGAGGGGCTGAGCAAAACAAAGTGCTCAAGAACCAGTTGCATCTGGTTCGCCCTTCCCCTGCACCTTTGGAAACAAAGGAACCTGTGTATAAAAAGGGGCTGTGTCCCCTTACAAAATGTTCTTGTGCTTAACTTGAAACAACCAGGGGCGTGCTGCTGCTGGGGCCCAGGGGAAGGCTTGCCTCCCTGGGCCCTGCCCAGCCCCTGGATGCCCTGGATACTGGAGGACCTTTTCTTTGCTGGGAGCTTTGCTGCTCCATTTCTTTGTGCCAGGATGTCTGGGACCTTTTTCTCCCCTTTGACTTTGCCAAAGGCTTGCTACAGCCTTCTGGCACCCTGGGAGCGCTGTGTCGCTTTGTTTTGCCCCGTAGGAGCGCTGGAGCTCCGCAGCGATGCGCTGCTGTCTGTGGGATTCCCCAGGGGATTCCCCCGAAATGCTGCCGGAGCGGGTGCCCACCCCGCTTCATCTTTGTTCTGGTTTGCGGGTGCCACCCCGCTTGTTATTTAAGGGAGCAGGTGCCCACCCTGCTTTGTGTCCCAATTCGGAGGGAGCCTACCCCTCATGGCGCCCGTTTGATTTGGTGGCCGTGATGCGTCCCTGGCGGGAGCTCACCCTGCTTACTTGTGCCATCGCGGGTGCCCACCCCGCATCTGAGCCGTGATGGAGTCACCGCCGCGGCCCGAGCCGTGCATTGGATTCCCTCCGGGCCGCTACCCAGCGTGACCCGGAAGGCAGGGACTCCGTGGGCGGGGCTTCCGGGTCGAGGGAAGCCCCGCGAGAGGAGAGTCCGCGCCGGCGTTAAGTAAGAAGACGGAGAGGACGGGAGCCTACCCCGCCTCCCCGAGTGCCCCTGCAGAGTCCCGGGTCCCAGGAGGGGGCCCGGGTAAAGTAGAAGACGCCGCAGAGGGGAGAAGCCGCCTCCCAGGCAACCGGTGAGTGCGGGCGTCCCCCTCCTCTGCTACATGCGGAGTTTTCTTTATTACAGAGCCGAGAAGGCTCCAGCAAAGGGCACATTATTGTTGAAGGGCTCAGAGGAGCCGTGTTTTCCCCAGTGTAGCTTGTAGAGTCCAGAGGGACTCCAACGGGACTGCCAAATGTGTTTTAGGGCCCGAGCGAGGCTCTAGCACCTTGGGGGCATGGTGGTTCTCAGAGCCTAGGTGGCTCCAACGTTTTGAACACAATTTCAAGGGCACAGATGTGCCAGGCCCCTGCTTCAGCGTGGTATTTCGCCCCAACGGGGGCATTATTATTTTAGAGCCGGAGAGCTCCAACGCTGGGGGTATACCTACTTTAAAAAGAGCCTAGAGGGCTCCAAGGATTGGCGCAGTTTGTTTTGAAGGGCTAATGAGAGCCCCTGCCGCTATTTGCCTACCACAGCTGCGCAGCACTTAGTGCCAGCTGCAGCGTTTAGGCCCTGCCTTGTCCCCAGCAAGTAGTGGGCAGCTGCTACGTTTAGGTTCTGGCGCAACCTGGACTCTAATGTGATTTTGGTGCTAGGAAATGTACAGTGTAGTATGTTTTGCGCACCCTGTGTTCATGCTTTTGGTGCTAGGAAATGTACTGTATATAGCATGTTTTGCGCACCCTGTGTCTTATACCTCTAAATGTGGTATTTTCTGCCTAGGAGGTTGTTTTACCTTTTTAGGTGATGGTAGGGAGAATGTACTTCCCTGTGCGATATACGCCCCTATATTAGCTATACTTAGGTGGTTAGGCCTAATGCTAGACGGATGAGAAATTGCATAAATGTCTTTATGCCCCTGTGATGGATGCAGGATAGGTATACCTGATGCTAGTGTGATGACGCTGAGGTCATTATTGCGCCAGTAGTTACTGGTTGTGCTCTACAGTATACTTTGTGTTTCCATTGGTATATGTCTACATTTACTATTGGTGATAAGTGCTATGTTCTAAAAGTGCTAATTCCTGACAGTGGTCTATGTGGCCCTGTCCCCTGTACATATAATCCCTTGTAAAATTCTGCCCCGTGCCAGTTGGCACAGTGTAAATTGTGTGAATATTATCTAATGTGTTTTGGTATAATACAAAGGCTATTTTCATATAATACCTTGTGTGGAGTTTCTTTTGTGGTGGGCCTTGGGTGTTGTTGCTGGGTGCGCGCGCAAACGCTTTACACATTGCCTCAGAGATAAGCCTGACTGCTCGTGCCAAGCTACCAAGGGGGTGAGCAGGGGTTATCTTTGGTGTGTACCTTCCTTGCCCTGACTAGAGTGGTGGTTTCTGCCTGAATTTGGCTCAAGCCTTAGCCAACCAGAAATCTCATTTCTAACACTTACTTAATACTAGTGTAGTTTAAGAAGATGACAAACAGTAGGATCAACCTATTTTCATTGTGCTTTTAACAGCATCATTACTTAGATATGATCAAAGAGGTAAACATGCTGTCAATGCTCCATTTTATGAAAATGGGAGCAGCTTTAGGTTGTGCACTCTCAACTTTTGATGTTTTTTTTTAGGTTTCAATCATTGATAAAATAAACCCAATATCAAGGGATACCTCCTTGTGCCCTCCAAACCCGGCATATAATGTGAGGTTACTTAACAATATATCCTGCTAGTAGACAGTGCAAACAACCTCCCACCTGAGCATGACCACAGCACCAGTTCAGTATCAGCCCAGCACCACTCCAGCACCAGTCAGCGTCACTCAACACCACTTCAGCAGCACCACTGCAGCAGCACCTGAGCGTCACTCAGAAGCACCTGAGCACCACCACAACACAAGCACAGCACCTCCTCACCATCACTCAGCCCAAGCACTGGACCACCACAGACCCAGTGCAGCACCACCTCAGCACCAGCACAGCACCACCTTAGCACCATCGCACCACCTCAGCACCAGCACAACACCACCTCTGCACCAGTACATCACTACCTTAGCATCAGTGCAGCACCACCACCTCAGCATAAGCACAGCACCAGCACAGCATCACTCAGAGCCACCAGAGCATCTCTCAGTACCACCCCAGCATCTCATCAGCATCACTCAACACCACAACCGCACCACCTCAGCATCAGCACAGCACCACATTCGCATCGGTGCACCACCACCACAGCATCAGTGCAGCCCCACTACAGCATCAGCGCAGCACCACCCCAGCACCACCCCAGCACCAGCACCTCACCACCTTATCTGCAAATCAGCACATACACAGCACCACTTCAGCATTAGCACAGCACCACCTCCTCATCTGTGCATCACCACCAGTGCAGTACCAACTTAGCATCAACACCACATCAGACACCAGTGCAGCACCCCCTCAGCATTAGCGCAGCACCACCTCAACATTGGCACAACACCATCTCAGCATTAGCACAGCACCACCTCTGCATCAGTGCACCACCACCAGGGCAGCCCCACCTAAGCAGCAACTCAGCACCACTTCAGCATCAGTGCAACACCACCTCAGTATCAGCACAGCACCACTTCAGCACAGCACCAACTCAGCATCACTTAGCACCACCTGAGTCCCAGCACAGCACCACCACCTCAGTATCAGCACAGTACCATCTGAGCAACACCACAGCTCCACCACAGCAGCAGCACAGCACCATCTCAGCATCAGCACAACCTCATCAGTGCACTACCACCAGTGCAGCACCAACTAAGCATCAGTGCAGTGCCACCTCAGAACCATCCTCATCAATGCACCACCACCAGTGCAGCACTAACTCAACATCACTCAGCACTATCAAAGTATGACTCAGCACCACCTCAGCATCACTCAGCACCACTTCAGTATGACTTTGCACAACCTCTGCACAAGCATCACCACCTCAGCAACACCTCAGTATCACTCAGCACCACCTCACCACCAGTGCTGCACCACCTCAGCACAGAAACACCGCAAAACCACCTCAGCATAAGCCCAGTACCGCCTCAGCACCAGCACAGCACCACCTCAGCAGCAACTCAGCACCATTTCAGCATTAGTGCAGCACCACCTCAGCACCAGTGCAGCATCAATCAGCACCATCAAAGCACAACTCAGCACCCTCCTCAGTATCACTCAGCACCACTTTAGTATCACTTAGCACCACCTGAGTACCACCTCTACACATGCAGCAACACCTCACCACCACCTCAGTATCGCTCAGCACCACCTCACCACCAGGGGAGCATCACCTCAGCAACGCAACAGCACAGCACCACCTCAGCATAAGCGCAGCACCACCTCAGCATCAGCACAGCACCACCTCCTCATCAGTGCACAATCACCAGTGCAGCACCAACTCAGTCCAAGCTCAGCCCTACCACAACATCAGCACAGCACCACCTCATCACCAGTGCAGCACTACCTCAGCAACAACTTAGCACCAATGCAGCACCACTTTAGCATTAGTGCAGCATCACCTCAGTACCAGCAGAACATCACCTCAGTGCCAGTGCAGCACCAACTCAGCATCACTGAGCACCACTTGAGCACCACAAAAGTATCACTCAGCACTACCTCAGAATCACTAAGCTCCACCTGAGCACCAGCACAGCCCCACCACCTCAGCATGATTCAGCATCAGCACCGTACCACCTGAGCACAACCATAGCACCACAATAGCATCAGCACAGCACCATTTCAGCATCAGCACAACCTCCTCATCAGTGTACCACCACCAGTGCAGCACCAACTCAGCCTCAGTGCAGCACCACCTCAGCACCACCCCAGCACCACCTTAACATCAGCTCAGAACCATTTCAGCATCAGCACCACCTCTGCATCAGTGCACCAGGACCACTGCAGCCCCACCTCAGCACCAATGCAGCCCTTCCTCAGCAGCAACTCAGCACCAATGCAGCACCACTTCAGCATCATTGCAGCACCACCTCAGCATCAGTGCAGCATCACCTGGGCACAGCACCACCTCAGCATCAATCAGCACCACCTGAGCACCAGCACAGAACCACCACCTCAGCCTGACTCAGCAACACCACGGCATTACTCAGGACCACCTCAGCATGACTCAGACCCACCACAGCATAACTCAGCACCACCTCAGCATCAGCACATCACCACTTGAGCACTACCACAGCATCACCTCTGCATCCGCACTGCACCATCTCAGCATCAACACAGCATCACCTTCTTATCAGTACACTACCTCCAGTGCAGCATCAACTCAGCATCAGCTAGCACCACCTCGGCACCAATGCAGCATCACCTCAGCACCAGTGCTGCACGACCACAACATCAGAACATCACCATCTAAGCATCAGTACAGCAGCACCTCTGCAACAGTGCACCGCCACCAGGCAGCCCTACCTCAACACCAGAGCACCCCCACCTCATCAATAACTCAGCACCAATGCAGCATCACTTCAGCATCAGCGTAGCACCACCTCAGAATCTGTGCAGCATCACCTCAGCACACCATCACCTTAGCATCACTCAACATCACCTGAGCACCAGCTTAGCAACACCTGAGCACCAGCTCAGCACCACCACCAACTCAGAATGACTCAGTACCACCACAGCATCACTCAGCACCTGCACAGCATCATTCAATAAAACAACAGCATCACTCAGCACCACCACAGCACCAGCACGGCATCTTCTCAGCATCACTCATCAGCACCACAGCACCACCTCTGCATCAGTGCACCATCACCATTGCAGCACCAACTCAGCACCAGTGCAGTCCCACCACAGCATCAGTGCAACACCACCTCAGCAGCAACTCAGCAGCAACTCAGCACCACTTAAGCATTATCGCAGCACCACCTCAGCACCAGTGCAGAATCACCTCAGCACCAGCACCAACTGAGCATCACTCGGCACCATCAAAGCATGACTCAGCACCACCTCAGCATCACTCAGCGCCACGTCAATATCACTTAGCACCACCTCTCCACAAGCACACCACTACCTCAGTATCACTCAGCTCCACCTCAGCACAGCATCAGTGCAGTACCACCTCAGCCTCGGCACAGCACCACCTCAGCATCAGCACAGCACTACCTGAGTAGCACCACCACATCATCAGCGCACCACCACCAGTGCAGCAGCAACTAGGCACCAACGGTGCCCTACCATAGCATCAGCACAGCACCACCTCGTCATCAGTGCAGCACTACTTCAGCAGCAACTCAGCACCAATGCAGCACCACTTCAACATTAGTGCAGCACCACCTCAGCAGAACATCACCTCAGTGCCAGCGCAGCAGCAACTCAGCATCACTCAGCACCACCTGAGCACCACAAAAGCATCACTCAGCACAACCTCAGCATCACACAGCACCACCTGAGCACCACCTCCACAAAACCTCACCACCACCACAGCACCACCTCAGCACCAGTGCTACCAGTGAAGCAGCAACTCAGCATCAGCACAGCACCACCTCAGCACCAGCACAGCACCTCCTCGACATGAGCACAGTGCCACCTCAGCATCAGCACAGAACCACTTCTATATCAGTACACCACCACCAGAGCAGCCCCACCTCAGCCCCTGCGCAACCCCACCTCAGCAGCAATTCAACACCAACACAGCACCAGTTTAGCATCAAAACAATACCACCTCAGCATCAGCGCAGCATCACTTCAGCACAGTACCAGTTCAGCATCACTCAGCACCACCTGAGCACCAGTGCAGCACCACCACCTTAGAATCACTCAGCCTCACCTGAGGACCATCACAGAACCACCTCAGCATCTGAACAGCAAAATCTCAGCATCATCATAGCACCATCTCCTCATCAGTGCACCACCACTAGCGCAGCACCACCTCAGTTACCAGAGCAGCATCACCCCACCACCAGTGCAGCACCACCTCAACATTAGTAAAGCACCGTCTTAGCATCAGCAACACCTCTGTAGTGCACCACCACCAGCACGGCCCCACCTCAGCACCAGTGCAACCCCACCTCAACACCAGGGTAGCCCCACCTCAGCAGCAATTTAGCACCAATACAGAACCAATTCTGCATCAGCGCAGCACCACCTCAACATCAGTACAGCATCCCCCCAGCCCAGCACCAACTCAGCACCAACTCAGCATCAGCTGAGCACCAGGTCAGCACCACCTGAGCACCAGTTCAGCACAACCTGAGCACCAGTGCAACACCACCACATCAGCATGGCTCAGCACCACAGGATCACTCAGCACCATCTCACCATCACACAGCACAACCTCAGTATCACTGAGTATCACCTCGCACCAATTTCACATCAGCATCACTCAGCACCACCTGAGTAAGATTCAGCATCACCTGAGTATCACCTCCGCACCAGCACACCACCACCTCAGCATCACTTGGCAGCACCTCAGTCTGCCCTCAGAATCTGGCATCTGTTGATTCTCCCCTAGTGTCCATCAGCTGCTTGTATTATAATTCATGCACTATTTCCTAACTCACTCTCCCCGTTGTTTATGCCCCCCATAACAAAGAAAAGCTATGACAAACAAGCAATAGAGTAGGCAGGAAGAAGTTGCTAGCTTTGCTAGGACAAAAAAAATGAAAGACATTTTTTATGTTAGTTTTTTTTAATAGGGTCATTTAGCTGTACACAGTGTCTTCTTGGTTATAATGAAGGTAACAAAAATGCTTATAACACTTTTTTTATCATAACTTTTCAGCATGCTGCACAGCTGCCACCATGCTCTACAACATAGATTAAAGACATTGGCAAAGCCAATACCTCTGGATAAACACTTATATCAATGCTTGTTACCTTCTGCCACTGCCTAAAAGGACTGCAAATCAAATCCTGTAGACTCCCTCGGGTGTCAGTGAAGAGTTTTGCACTACACAAGCTGTTTTACCGGCAACAACTACTTCAAACAATAGCCCCAAAACCAAAAGATTGATGAACAACGCTGCTGAAAGGATGGACCCTGGAATTGTAAAAAAGGCCATTCAAGTGCATGCTGAGAAGGGCCGGAAGTCATAGGGCACTAATACAAGGATGGAATTTGGCCCCCTGCCTGCTGTTTGACTTGCAAAATACATCAAAAATTAGTGTTCAGCAGGACTGTTCAGCGGGACTATGACGGCCTCTGGGCTCCGGTGCCACTGCACCTGCTGAACTACTGAAAACTACGTTGTTCTCTAGCAGTACTAGGGCATTACTGTGTTGTCTGGTAACAGGAATCACCCTCATGGAGCAACCACAGAGAAGTTCCATGGTACAAAAAGCTCGCCGCACTGCAAAACTAATTTTTAATCATCGTAATCTGTCACAAAATTACATCTCATCTGCACTAGAAACTGGTAATCAGTCATTACCAGAACAACACAGTCCTGTAAGTAAACGGGTTTAGTTGTGAGTCTAGGGGTCTTAATCTGGTAACACAAGATCAAAAACTAACGGTGTGTACAGTGGCAAAATTTTTCATCGAACGTTGGGGCATATTATCAAGCACTGCGTTAAAATTATCGCCGCTTTAAGCGGCGATAATGGGCTTGATAATATGCCGCAGAGAATTCCCATAGAAGCCCATGTTGACGACCAGAACATGGGTATGTTAACGCCGTTTGTTGATAATATGCCCCTTTACTTTTTTTTCAAAAAATCGGAAAATAAGCGAAACTCTTCATTTTGCATCTGAACTGGTCGTTCGCATGAAGACTGAAACTTTCACATTTTTACATATTTTTGGATAGAGGCGGTTGTCCCCAGGCCATTGCCCTGCCCTAGCCATGTGTCCTATTCTAGAGTTTCGGTCTGACCTATTTCTATACCCCTGCCCTGTGCCACGCACGTTAAGGCGTGTTAAGCAACTATTATGTCCTAGTCCCAGGCATCAACCACCTGTCCTCGCGGGCTGCCCGGCTCTAATCGCAAATACTGCCCTAGTGCAGCGCCTTTTCCTAACCCTTGCTTTGATAAGAGGCTGCTTTGCCGCTGCCCCGTTCCCTGTTCCAGATGCATTTACCGCTTCTTGAGGTACCCTGCCCCACTTGTATACCCATTACCTGCAATAGCCCCAGGCCCAGCCCTGATGTCTTCTTATAAAGCTTCATATTATGCCTCGGGAAGGCCACACGCTGCCATATCCGATTTCCCTTCTCTAGTCCTCATATGTATCCCGTGCTAGACCAGGACCCGGCCCTGGTTCCGGGTAATCGGCTGATCGCCCTCATCCCACTGTTGCCTTCTTCTTGTGATCTATGTTTAGGGCAGACATTTGTACGATTTAAACTTAACAGGGCCCGTGGGGGGAACCAAGGGGCCACAATCTCGACACTCTCCACTGCACCCCTCTACCTTGAACTACGACCGTAAACTCACTGGGATGTTTAGCATTGCGCCAAATATGCGCTCAATCTGGAGGTGGAGGGAGATGTTGCACTTTCTCCGACCCGTGTCCACCTCCGTAAATAAGAACCCATCCCACTGTGCACCCCAAGTCCCCCCGCCCCCTCCTCTCACCGCTGGGTGCAGCTGAAGCACGCATAATTTGCAACGTTAACATCTAAAACATGCGCAAAATATTCAGTCAGTGGCCTCAGGGCGCGAGAACCATACAATGTTCCAGAGATGTCTATTCGGGGCGAGGCAGGCTCTGACGCTGATTGGCTGCCTTGGTTTCTTCCTGCACATCACCTTTAATAGCCACATCCGACCTGTGCAGCCACAGAGAGGAGCCGGCGAAAGGCAGAGACAGGTAAGGGGAGGGACAGGGAGGGAGATCGGGAGGCATGGGGCTGAGGTGAGATGCACTAGAGAGAGAAGTGAGGTGAGGAGCCGAGGGTCCACCAGGAATGGTAGGTGTCTGAGGAAGGTTGTGAGGGTGAGACCCAGAGGCGAGAATGTTGAACGGCACAGAGAGATGTGTGGGGCACCCTCAGTGAGAACTAAGTAGGGACATTCAGAGAGGTATGTATGGGAATGGCGCAGAGAAACTCCTGTAAGACATGTGCTGAGGACACCAGACAGAAACCAAGACAGATATTCCAGAGGGAGAGCTCTGCGAAAGATGTGAGAAAAGGAATCTCTGAGAGACATGTTGGGCGACCCAATGAGATGTGCAAGGTGGATAACAAGTAAATATTTTAGTGGCAGACTGAGGGAAACATGAGAGAAAGATCTAGAGAGAGGTGTGAGACCCCAAGGAAAATGACCACAACATAACGAGGGTAAGTATATGTAGTTAAGTATAGAATTACTATGTGCGTTGACAATACACGTATCTTCATGGTACATAGATCTGCAGTTCAATAGTAACCCAATACTTACCTATAGTTACCTTTTGCAATATTGTGGTGGCCAGTATTTTGACCGCTCCATTTTTTTATCCTCTGTGTCGTGACATAGAACTCTCCAAACCGTGACTGCGATCAATGAGTCTTGGGTGTGTGGTTGTACTACCGTCATCTGTCTCTTAAACGGTGTTTGACTTAGAATTTGTTTACGTATGCTTTCACCATTAATTCCTTGGGCACATGAACTACAATATTAAATACACATACAGGAATTATTTCAAATATAGGGAAAAGAAGCAGGGAGAGAAAAAGAAAGAAGAAAAGCACAAAAAGCTGAATAAACAGAGAATCATCTGGAAGCTTATGAGTATATTTTCCATAGGGTTTATGAGTGCTGGTCGCAATTTTGTTCTCTCGTAGTCCAGCTTTAGATCACATGTTCACCTATATGTCTTATGAAGTCTCAGAAAAGTCACTGGAAATGTGATTGAGAGTTTGTGATAATCCCGGATTTGTAGCTCCAAGGAAGCATTTCAGGGCTGGACTTTATTCGTTAGAGTCTTTCCACTCTGGTCCAGCTTTTGATCAGAGCCTTGTGGTGGCCCCAGAAATGTCACCGAAAAGGCAAAAAATGCTCTCAGCTTCGGTCTCTAGCAGTTCTTTGATGAGGCTGTGCTTGGTTGTTTTCCCTCCTAATGTTTGGTAGTGTGGACAGGGCAGCAAGAAAGAAACAAGTCTTCTGTCTGACCACAAGTGCAGCCTGCCGAGGCTGAAAGGCGTCTTTTCATCAGCAATGGCATGGCTGGGAGGGCTCTAATTTCTATCGAAGGAGAGCAATCTCCTCTCCCATAGATTGGTCATGGTTGTCAGATGTGCCTTCGCATGCTGTGCTATGTTAAAGAGGCCAGCGGGCGGGACTTCTCCAGAGCTCTGTGCTTGGGTTATGGTTGAAGAAAAAAAATAGACTGTTGTTCTTCTTCTTTTAACCTCTGTGTGAAATTATTTAGTCATTTATTGATTTTGTAATCAGCTGGTATAGGATAGGTGAACATTTTGTTGTTCAGAGGAGTCTTTCAAGAAGGTAGTTCTTGTTTAAGCATAAACCCTTCAGGCCAATGAGAAAGTTCTTGACTTTGGAGGGCCTCGATCTGATGCCGAGTTCTTGGATCCAACCTTCGGGATGACTTTGTGTGCTCTGAGGGACCCTGTCCCTTTTAAGAGGGGATCGGTAGCACCAGTGCTTACTGAATAGGAGGAAGACACTTATCGAAGAGACCAGTCTTCAGATGATCTTTGTGAAATGGCAAGTGTGGTTGATTTCTCATGGCAGGGCATTGGGGCTGACAATGCCCGGATCATGCTGTCTCCTTCGGAATTGCAACTACATTTGTCTTGTGAGAGCAGGTTGGCCTTACTAGGTCTTAGGTTTCAATGGAGGTGTAGTTGAGGAACGGGAAGTGGCCATACTTTGGGCTGTGTTCTGCCTATGACTTGAAACAGGCGCTGGAAGTCTGAACTTTATTCCCTGTGCCACTGGGGACCAGTGCTAGTCTTTAAGAGCAGGGATGATGCGATCTGGTTTCTTTAGATTGTGACATCAGATAGCCTTTGCACTGTGGGTGCTGTCAATGGAGAGTGCAGACGAGACTTTTTAATGCATGGGTAAAGCGGGCAGTTATGAGTGGGAGGTTCAGAGAGAGACTCACTGAAACGGATGAGTGGGGGGTATTGAGATTTGTGTTGAGATACAGTGACATATATGGTGGGTAGGGAAGGTGATATTTGTGTGAGGCATAAACAAGGAGATATGCAACTGATTGTACCTGTTTGCATTGGCAGATGGGTACTTTATTGGTTTGAAGTTTACGCTCTGGGAGAAAGTACCTGAAACTTCCGTAACTGTTTAGAAGGTCTCCTCTCTCCTCCGGGTGGTTTCTTTCACTTGAAAGAAAACTCACCTTTGAGTATTAGTAGGACAGCATGATCCCCAGACTTCCGATTGCGCATTCACATTCGCAAAGTGTATGTTTTGCAGACCCCGTGTGTAAAATGGGCATGGTTTGCCAGCCAAATAGAGGTCTCTACAACATGTAGCCCAAGTGAATTCCCTCACTCCTTCCTGTGGTACCCCCAATAACTTGTTTCATAAGTGTTTGAATGTGTCATTCGTTCTTTCATATATGTCCTGTGATAACCATCACAGAGCTTTCTCGGTCTCCCCCGACTATCTCTCTTTGTCACCACTCATTTATCTGTCTCCATCTCTATCACCCTCAGCTTGTCAACATGTATTTGCTTGGGACAAGGAAGGCTATTCACCTGTCCAGGAAACGGTACGAAAGTACCAGAAACACGGAAACCATATAGGTGTATTATTTAAGCCCCATGGGGTGCGGAAGCTGGTTTGTCCCTGTAGTCAAACAGATTGCAAGGGTCCCGACACTGCCATATACCTATGTAGTACCGCACTCCCCGGCTCACAAGCAATTGCATGTGCATGCCATTCTTGTTTATGAAGTCATAGAATCGTACCAGGATAGTAACCTTTCTTTTTCTCCTGATTCATGCCCTGGACCAATTTTGGCAGTAAGAATAGGGCAGAAACATGTTGACAAGCTGAGGGTCATAGGACCATTGTACTCCTTGATTCATCCTCTCATATTTATCATAAGTACAATTATTTTTATAGTGTCCATCCACCCCCTCTAAAAAAGAGATACCTGGGCGTGGATGCGTAATTTTCAATATTAACCCCTGGTCACTATATAAATAGGAGCATACATACACAAAGAGGTCCCTGGAATAGGGTCGAGACATCCTGGCTTTTAGCAGGCAGGATGAACCCGATGATGAAGCATATCACTATCAGTGTGAGTGAGGGTTGTATACGGAAAGAAAAGCTTGTTCCTCCAACGAATCTCAAGACACCCAACAACATTATTTGGTTTCTTTGGGTTTCTTCTGCATTGGCAGACGGGTACATTTTTGGTTTGAAGACTCTTGCTGTCCCCCATCTCTGCCTTTGCAGCTCTTCGCAAGGATTTCCAGAAGAAATCCTGCCTCATAAACACTCAGGCAGAGTTTCTGCAAACCCTTTTGACCAGCACCTTTGCACTGCGCACAGTGCAAAAAAACACAGGCTCAGTTGCGTTGCAGGTGAAGCGCTGCAGTGCGACCGGGTACATAAACATCGAGTGGACACACAAACTATCCCTTCTAGATGAAAAAACAAAAATAAATATTGTTTTCTTGAAAATATTCAACATTTCGTATTGAGCATATCGCTGTTGAAAGCAAAGGATATGGTGAGTTAAAAAGTCAGTAGTTTAAAGTGGACCAAAACGCTGCCTTTTGACGAATCACAAATTGATGATAGGGCAGTGCTTTCACATAATTTAGGTATTTCTGGTTATTAGAGCACGCCTGAGAATGCAAGGGTGGGAAATATAACTAAAAAAGAATTTCCAGCACGAGAAAATATATATAGATATTTGTGCTGAGGAGCGCACAGCCTGATAATGTAAGGGTGAATACTGCATGCCACAGACTTATAGGGACAGGAGGTGTTGAGGAATGTATGGAGTGGATCAGGTACGGGGGTAGGAGGTAAGTGTCTGAGTCCTGGAGCGGTCAGTGGTTGCTGGGTGGTGTCTGGAGTTGGCACCTTCCTTTACCACTGGAAATATACAATGAACCTATAGAAGAACCACCATTTTGAGCATGCACTCGCTCTATCCTTCTCTCCGCAACATTCGCCCAGCACACAACTATGGTCCATGCAATACTGCAAGTTTTTTGCTGTTCGCATTGTGGTGCCTGTGTTTCCAGGCACCGCCATGGGAATAGCAAAGAACCACCAACTGGATTATGAGTTGAGCAATTCCAACTCGTAATATGGTCGGAGATTCTTGGGTGGTTTTGCACAGGTTTGTCATAGCAGAGGAGACGCTGTGCCAGCTCCCCTGCCCCAAACTCGTAATCAGGCCCTATGTAAAGATCAGGTTGCTGCAAGCTCTCTATAATCAAAGATAAACATACAAAGAGTGAAGACCTCCATCTAGAAACCATTAAGCTTCTCATGAAATCACCTTATTTTCATTTATTCAAATTGGATGAAAAATCTTCAGCTGTCTATTGTGGTATGTTTCATCAGGGGGTTCTACATCTATCACTGTACTGCACCATGGAGTACTATTGGTCACTTGTACAATCTGCTAGTACAGATGTACCTAATTTCTCTATGCACGCATACGTTTGATAGGTCTAATTTTGTGATTTACCTGTAGTTAGCAGAGTTTTTTCATTAACTGTGCTTACACAGTCACATTATTTTTATTGTGGTGCATTAATTGTGGCAGATTAGAGTTGCACTGCTTCACGCCTGCAATATGTTTCCACCAGGTCTTGAATTTTGATGATCAATTGCATCCTTTTTTGTCATCAGCAGATGGTAAAAAATCAAACTTCGTAAGCAAAAATGTTGGTAACTACAGATTCTTGGGCAAGGACAACATTTACATGGAACACACATAGTACTCATTGCTCTCGTGTAAACTATGTGTACTACCTGTAAATAAAACGACATGACTTCGCAGTGCACTATCTCTTAGTTATGTACGGGGTGATGCCCCTTATATTGACAATTTTGTCCCTCTTTTCGTTAAAATGGAACACCTATATTAAAATTAGGTTTGGGTGAGCTAAGATACTTTCACTGGTGTCTCCCTACTAAAGGATTAAAAATAGGAAATTCAACAAACCCTGAATCTCTTTATTGTTGACATGGATGCTTCGTATATATTGCCCCTATGGGGTCAAGGACCTTCTTCATGACTTCTATGTATCTCACATCAAATATTGTGAAATAGTCCCTGGTTCATATTATATGCAAGTGCATTCAATAAAGCCTCTTATTTTTCAATCGGGAAACAGCAGTGGATAAATCCCTTCTTCAGAACGGGGCCAAAACAGTACAAGCTTCCTTCCTTCAGAGAACAGGTACAGCTAAGACAATAGTAGTGCAAACATTTCCTATCTCAGCATATGAACAAATTAGGCAGCAGGACTACAAGCATGCAAGCTTTGTTTTCTCACAAAACTGGTACTGCATGGCAGTAGCAAAGCAGCTTTACCTCTCTGATAAAAGTCTGCAAGTGCAATCTTCCATTCCCTGAGGAACAGATTCAGTAGGGCAGACTGCTACAAGCTTCCATTGCTCACAGAACATGAACAGGTAAGACATGAGTGGCATTTAGGTTACAGTCTGATCTCTTGAGTGGATATGTAACTCACTGAGAAGACTGTATAGGTCGATAAGTGAGTGAATAAGCAAGTAGTGACAGGTGATCCTCCATGTCAGCAATCCTGCACGCCCTTCTGCTGTCACTCAGAAACCTGCTATTTGAGTTTGCAAAGTATATAGAAGTAGCCGTTACCAAGACAGGACAGTATTTTTGGGGGCATCCCAGTCACTGCCTAAGTAACTATGTTTTAAACAGGCATACAAGTGTCAACCTTTTGGAAAGGTTTTGAGTGCATTTACCAAGCACTGTGGAGAAACAGCATTTACAACGCTGTCATTACATTGCATGCTATTACAACACTGTCGTTACAACAAACGCATTGTTAGTACGCGATGTAATGACTTAGTAAGTCATTACAACAACTTCCAGTAGGGGGCACTCAGGTATTAGAAATTAATTTCAACAGCTTTCCTACTGTTGCGCAAACTGGTGTAGGAATAGTAAATAATACTATTCCTAAGTCTAGCGTGCCCTCTACAGTAAGTTGTTGTAAAGACTTGCGATGTAATACATCGCGTGCTAACAACGCGGTTGTTTTAACAACCGCGTTGTAATGGCACGCAATGTCTTACATCGCGTTGTAATGTGCCATTTTCGCACTGTGCAGTCTCAGTCTTGGTGCTGATCCTCTTCAAAATGTTGAGGACCGCCACTGTCCAGGGGTATCAAACAAGATCCAGTGCTCACAAGCATTGCCCCAATCTATAGCCTAGTTTGAGGGTACAGCAGCTACCCTCGACTATGGGTGGTGACAGACTTTGAGTGTCTATCAGCATCAAAAATATAGAAGAACCTTATGTCGGCACCAGAGTTAGTTCCACATGGGAGAACACTGTATGGTGCAGGTGAAGTCGAAGAGGGTCATGGGCCCAGCTTTTTTAGCCATGTGAGCATTTTCGTACCTAAAGCGCTTTGTGGACAAGGGCTGTTCCTTGCCCTGTCTGTCCAAGGCTCTAAGCTCCTCGCAATATCTGGAGACGTGCATAGAAGCACCAATTAATACTGTTTTCATGCTTCATTTCCATAACCATTGTGCATCATCCTATATAACAAGAGCAAGACCTCTGACCCTCGATCTGAGATTTGCTCTTCCACCGCAGCTCCACTGTGCTGTGCTCTGCCTCTGATCCCTCGCAGGCAAGGTTCAAGACCGCATCGTGCCTGGTGCCCGTTGCTACGCTTCCCTTTTGTTGTACTGGTAATATTTTTTCTCATCCCTTCTCCTCGCATTGTACTGATAATTGTTTCTCATATCTTTTCTCCTCGCTTTGCACCCGTTTTGTTGTACTGATAATTGTTTCACATATCTTATCTCCTCCCTTTGTGCCCATTTTGCTGCACTGGTAATTGTTTTCATTCCCCCGTCCCCGTGGACACTTCTGTCCCCATGACCCCTCCCCCTGACTGCTCCCACCTCCCAGCTGCACGTCTCTCCCCCCTCCCTTACTTAATGGCGGCCGAATCCTGGATCTCCGACCATCCACCGCTATGACACCACCACCCTCCTCGTACTCAACACCAGAAGACCCAACGGGCCTCGCCGAACACGACCCAAGGTCAGTTCTCCTGCCTCCACTGCCGCCAGCCCTTCACCACCAACCCGGCCTACAAAATCCTCGAAGCCAGAACCGGCGACACCCTAAGATGCTTCCTCCTCAATGTGTGCTCCGTACACAAACACGCCATGGAAATCTGGGACCTACTCGGCTCTCTCTCGCCTGACATCACCTTCTTCACGGAGACCTGGACCAACGTCTCCTCCTCCCCCAACATCAACAACGACATCCCAGACGGATACAAGATCCAGAGGAAGGACCGCCCAAACCACCTGGGAGGGAGCCTCGCCATCGCCCACAAGAGCACTCTCCGTCTCACCACCTCCAGCGAAACCTTCCTCGCCACCAAACACCTGCACTTCCAGATACAGACCAGCCCCAACGCCACACTTTGAGGGACCCTTGTCTACAGGCCCCCGGCCCCTGGACACCCTTCGCCACCACCATCACCGACTTCGTCGCACCCCACGCCATCACCTCAATGAACTACATACTCATTGGAGACCTGAACTTCCACCTCAACAACCCCAGCGACCGCCACTCTACCATCCTCCGGGACAACCTCGCTGACATCGGACTTAAACAACTCATCACCACACCAACCTACAGAGCAGTACACACCCTTGACCCCATCTTCGCGGCAGGAAACAGCACTCACTTTGGCCACACAAAGCAACAGCCAGGGACCGACAACCACTACGTACACTTCACAGTCAACAAAGCCAAGGCGCCCAAACCAGCCCCACGCCCACCACGAAGGAACTGGAGCAAGGTTACCAATGAGCAACTTAACTCCACCCTCACCCGAGACAACCACACCTGGACAACCAATGCAAACAACGCAGCCAGAGGACTCCACACTTGGATCTCCAACTGCACAGACAAGCTCGCCCTGCTACGCAACCCCGACAAGCAACGCCCTTGGAAAGCCGCCTCATTCACCACCGATCTCCAAGAAGCCAGGCGCACCTGCAGACGCATGGAGAAGAACTGGAGAAACACCAAGACAACAGAAAACTACTCCACCTACAAGGACGCCATGACAGACTACCACAACCACATCAGAACCACCAAGGGGAATTTTATCCACAACAAAATCCTCGCCAACTCCACCAACTCCAAGGAGTTTTTCAGCGTCATTCAGGAATTTACCATCCCACGCAGCGAAGCCACAGACATCACCCTATCCCAAGACCTCTGCAACAAACTTGGAACCTATTTCCACCCCAAGATCATAAATCTCTATGACAACTTAGCCAACCAGCCACCAGATGCCAGAGCTGAACCCCCGACTCCAGAGACACCAGCCAGCCCACCATCTCCAACTGGACACTGATCACGACTGAAGACACCATCTCAGCCATGAAAGGCATCCACCCAGGGGCCCCCACCAACCCCTGCCCCCCTCAAATCTACCACAGAGCCGCGTCCGCCATCGCACCTGAACTACAACACACCATCAACACCACCTTCAGAACAGGCACCTTCCCAGATGACTGGAAATGCGCAGACGTCAGGCCCCTGCTCAAAAAGCCCACAGCGGACCCAACCGACCTCAAGAACTACCGTCCCATCTCGCTGCAGAGGAAACAGTCATCAGGGAATTTAGATGATTCAGCGAAGAGAACACCGTAGTTGACCCGTCCCAATCTGGATTCCAAAGCAACTACAGCACCGAGACCGCCCTACTTTTTGCCACAGACGACATCCGCACCCTTCTGGACCAAGGCCACTCCGCAGCCCTCATTCTACTTGACCTATCGGCGGCCTTCGACACCGTCTTCCACTGCACACTAATCGCCAGACTACACAACACCGGCATATATGGAACAGCCCTGGACTGGATCCGATCATTCCTCAACGGAAGAAGCCAAAGGATCAGACTACCACCCTTCCTCTCTGTTCCCACGAAAATCACCTGCAGATTCCCACAAGGATCATCACTGAGCCCGACCCTCTTCAACATCTACATGGCGCCCCTCACAGCCATCGTCTGACAACATGGCCTCAACATAGTATCCTGCGCTGACGACACCCAGCTCATCCTCTCCCTCACCAAAGACCTCACCAATGCCAAACCCAACTTCCAGAAACTAATGTAAGACGTCACAGTCTGGATGACCAACAGCTGCCTGAACCTCAACACTGAGAAGACAGAAGTTCTCATCCTTGGAACCATCCCCTCGGCATGGGACAACTCCTGGTGGCTGACTGCCCTCGGTAGCCCACCTTCCTCCTCAGACCACGGCAAAAACCTCGGCATCGTACTCAACTCATCACTCACCATGAACCAACAGGTCAATGCCATCACCTCCAGCTGCTTCAACACACTGCGCATCCTCCACAAGACCTTCAAATGGATCCCCCCTGAGTCAAGGAAGACAGTCACTCATGCACTCATCACCAGCAGACTGGACTATGGAAACACACTCTACGCTGGCATCCACAGGTCCCTACTCCGTGAACTCCAGACAATACAGAACACCGCCGCCAGACTCGTCCTAGGTATCCCACGGCACGAACACATCAGCCAAAACCTACAATGACTTCACTGGCTCCCCGTAGAGAGAAGAGTCACCTTCAAAATCCTCACTCACGCCTACAAATGCTTACAAAACAATGGACCCAAATACCTCAACGACAGAATCAACTTTCATGTACCCAAAAGAAACCTCCGATCCACCAACCTCGCACTGGCCCAAACCCCATACATCCACAGAGCCAGAGTAGGCGGAAGATCCTTCTCTCACATTGCAGCGAAGACCTGGAACGAGCTACTGTCAGACATCAGATGCGCCCCCACCCTGAACACCTTCAGGAGGACCCTCAAGACCTGGCTCTTCAGCTAAACAGATCTGCGGATCCCCCCCCAGCGCCTTGAGACCCTCACTGGTGATTAGCACTCACAATCCCCTGATTGATTGATTATAACCACCCCCAAACTGCAGCAGGTCTCATGTCTCATGTCATGTCTCATGTCTCATGTGTGAGGCCTTGTGCAGCACCTCTGTTTTAAGGGTAAAAAGAGCTTAAATATATGCAAGTATATAAATAGACATGGTCAGATTCCACAGATCCTTGCACTATTTGTGCGCATGCTCTTGTTCCTCGCACCATTTGCGCATGTACCCTAGCCGAATACATCCTTTGTGGAAATTAAGCGAGTTTCGCCTAGGACTATTAAGGATATCAGGCATATGTATACTGTTATAAAAACATGTGCATTTTTTCTGGCTGGAAACAAGTTAACACTAACTCTGGGCAACTCCGCTAAGTGCAAAAAAACCTCCGCCGCACTACGCAGAGCTCCGCCATCGGCAGAGTATGATAGAAAAATGCGGTTCGCGGTGATTGCACAGTGCCGGATGCTTGTCCGCACTGTGCAATCATTGCAAACGGCCCCATGCACAGCGCAAGCTTTCCTTTTCTGCCGTTTGAGTCAATTTTTACTCGAGCAGCAGCTGTCTGAACGCGAACAGGCAGTTTCTCAACACGAGCGGTTGCAAGCATACGAGAACACTCGCAATGAGAAACCTGACCACCCGCGTTGAGAAATCTCACCGGGAGGTTGATTTTCCACGCTCGTGCTCACCAACTTGATGTTGACGATCGCGAACACGGAAAAATCTTGCAGAGCGGTTGATTTTCCTCGCTCACGCTCGCCAACTTGAAGTTGATGAACACGAACGAGGACAAATCTCGCCGGGAGGTTGATTTTCCTCTCTCTTGCTCGCCAACTTGATGTTGGCGAACGCGAGCGAGGAAACAAACTACGTTCCGCTACGCGGGCCAGAGTTTTTCAGATCTCGGCACTCTCCGCGTTACGCAGAGTGCAAACAACACCGCAAAGTCTGCGAGCTGAGCGGAGTTTACCACCAAGGCCTAGTTAACACCTTCACATCTGCAAGTTATCAACCACCAGGGGGAGTCTCAGGTTTATCCATCCCTACTCACCACTGACAACCAAAACATTGGGTGGCTGTCTCCATCAATCAGTGGCATGGCCCTCAAGGTTCACAGAGGAGGTTCACTTGTTGCAGAAGGGGAAGGGACCTGGTTGAGGAGATCTGAAGGAAAGTTAACTTAGGGAGACATATATAAAGGCTATTTTCCACAATGCGCACAGGTCAGAGAAGGGCTAAGATTGAACGAAATAAGAACTACCAAATCTGTGCTAGTCTGCTATTCTTGCCAAAAATAAGGAAGCCCTACCCGGGCTGTTTTCGCTATTTTCGGAATTCCTTCTCATGTTTAATGTTTGATATCTGTGTGTGGTGGATCCAGGTGAGACGTGCTGTTGGAAAGCATGAACTTAGACAACTAAGTATCACGTCTGTGCTGTGTGGGATGTATAAGGGGTGCTGTTGAATGATTGTGAGTGTTAGATTTTGAGAAAGGTGTTGTTAAGAGCTGTATCAATATCCTAAATTTGGGGAATCTGGGCAGTGCTGGGTGATTCAGAGTTGCCCTATCTAATGTTTTCTGTTGGATGATTGTATTTTTGTTAGTAGAATATACTGCTGGTAAGTGCTGTTTTGAGCCACATCTTAGCTAGGGGTGTGTACTATCTTTTGGCATGAGTGTGCTATTTATATAAACCAAATTACTGGGCCATGCACAGTTCACAGAATTTCTGTTGTCCTTTGCCTGATAGTGTAATTTTCACTCACTCGAGACCTGGTTCAAGTAGAAAATATCTCACAGAAGCAGTGAAATTGCAAGTGTGCTCTGGCTGCATGTGCTGCACTAGCAACATACATTGCATGAGTTTAGAAACTGCAGGTATAATATTCTGAACTGGTATACCACGTCTTTTGTACACGAGGGCATAACTTATGTACAAATGTAATTCAGGCAAACATGCATGCCTACTATAAATAGAGGCCACGATACTGGTGAAAATTGCACCTTTTATACATAACAAAAGTACATTTTGCACCTCCATAGCCAGCTGCATGAGGGGTGACATGGGGAGATGGGAGAGCTAGGAAGATATTTGAAAGGATTGCACTACTGAATATCGAACCCTCCATAATATTGTGGTGATAGAATTTCAAGCACCAAATTTCGAGGGACAAAGGGGCATATTTACAAGGGCATAGCGCCACTGGAAAATCACCTTTTCCAATGTTCCGATGGCGCAATGCCCTGCTCAATATTTGCGTGGCTTAACGCCGTTTTGTAAATATCTTCCCCTTTCACGCGGCTATCTCCGTGAAAGGGGCATGCAATCGGGGTTGCTGTGGGTATCCCGCCACAGCACCAATTGCTTTTTGACTCTGCCGCAGTGTTTTGCAGCAAGTCCATCATATCCTGAGGAGAGGTCAACTTAAATCTTTATTAAAGGAAGCAAATACTTATTTCTAGCTTCTCTCAGTGCTGGACACAGGTGTAAAACGTGAAAGATATTCTGATCTCCATGATGACAGAGTTTAGAAGCAGGGTATATTTGTGGATTCTTATTCCTACTTACCAAAACACTATTTAGAGGGATATTTCCTGTACGTAGACATATAATAAGACGTCTTATGCCTTGGGGGATTCAGAAGGAAAGGTAGGGCTTAGCCCACCCCTGGGAAAAGTCTGTACTCTATGTTTTATACATGTTTTAAGTAGCACAATAACCCTCATCAAGTGTATAACTTAATTGGGTAGACTGTTCTAAAGAAGAGCCATAGCTGTCTTTACTGCCAACCCTTCAACAATGCAGCATTACACTCAAAGTACTTCAAGGCGTTATTACATTTCTCCCAAAAACTGAATAAACTGAGGAGTCTTGCTTCCTTTCTACCCTCAGGAGGGATCTCAGAGATCTAGTAGCAGCATGCAGTAGTTTATATCCCCGCCTAATTATACTCACCAGAGACTGCACCTCATGAATATTGAGTCAGAATTTCCGCAAATCCCTGTGACTTGCTTCATTGCACTCTGCACAGCACAAAGAATTGGTCAGGCTGCATTACAGGTGCAGCACTACAATGCGACCTTGTCAATAAGGCACCTCGCTCTTTATTTCCATTAGATAATGTTTTTTTATTCAAATGAGGACACAAGCTTTTATTTCTTGATGCAAATAGAAACAAAACTGAAACATGTTTCTGTTGAAGACATTCATTTTGTCTTGATGAACATGTTCATGTAAAAACAAATGATAAAGTCTGTTAAAATGTAGGTAGCTGAAACTGGGCCAAATGCCCCATCGTGGGACAAAGAACAAAAAATGCATGACAGTGGAACAAAGCATTCTGACAAATCAAAGTACTGCTGATGGTTTCTTGAAAGAGACATGAGGATCGAAGGGCATGTCCTGCAGTTACAGAAGCATTTTTATGAAGAGGAAACAGGCAGAGATATTCATGCTGAGGAATGTGGAACATGATGAATTAAGGGTAAGGGTGAGGATACTGGGTGCAGCAGTTTCAGTGGGGCAGGTGGGGAATGTATGGGGTGGATCAACAGCTAGGGTGTAGCAGATAGTTGTCAGTATACCGGGTCTGGCAGTGGTTGCTTGGCAGAGTTTTTAACTGGTCATGTCCTTTACCGATATCACTCATTAGTTAGGAAACAAGCAAAACGTATTTACTTACACAGCGTTTTTGAACGGATACACTTATAGTGCATTTTAATTCTCCTTTATAAAAACAACCTTCATAATGAATGCTGTTTCATCTTCTGACAGCAATTAGTTTCTGACCTTAAAATAAGGCATTGTTTTCATTTATATTAATCATGAAATACTTAAAATCCATTTAAAACTTCCTTAATTATTCTAAAATAGAAGCATCATTTTCCAAAGTAATTAACATAACTTGTTTATTATTTGTATTTTCTTTTTTAAATTAAAAAAATGAAAATCATATTAGTAGAAAAGTATCTAAACCTGAGTGCATTAAAAGTAATCAATGTAATTTAGGAAAAAACATATAATTAAATTACTCTGCACACCTTGTCCCTATACGTTTAATAAACCACACTTAGGTGTCGATTCCGATCCGTTAAAACCCGGGTACGAACCGTCGGACGGAGCGTTTTCTCCGTCTGACTCGTACCCGGGAAAAACACCTTACAAACCCGCAAGTACGATTCGTCCTGAAATACAATTTCCGTACGATTCGTAAAACCACCGACCGACAAAAAAATACCTACAATTCCGATCCGGGCCACCGCGTACGTGACGTCCAGATGGAGTCAGGCAGCGTTTCACGAACCAGCAAGTACGATCCGTGCCTACGTCACTCCGCACGGATAATATTTTATGGCAGCCAAAAACTGCCGGGAAATCAGGACGACGTGCAGAAGGAGCACCTGTACGCGACGGACAGCCATGGACCCCATCCTACGTGTCATCCCGGCCCTCATAGCTCATGACCTGGTGCACAGGAACCGACACAGACGCCGCAGAAGGTCAGAAAACACCCAGGGGCAAAGGGGGTGGGGCAGGGGCAGGAAACATAACCCCCACCCAAGTTGAAAATTATACATGCCCTGTACATACCTGACCTCCAGGGCCTGGTCACTTCGGGGGGTGGGGGCGTGTCCACCAAGGCCTGCGTCCCACGGAAGTGGACGCGACCCGTCACAACAACAATTGTGGTATGCACCGTACCCACGCCTTAACAGCGTGGGTACGGGCCGTACCATGCCTACCCCTACGTCACCCCAACAATGGCGGTACAGCCCGTACCAACGTACTAAAGGCCTGGGTACGGCCTGTCCCACCATTGTTGGGGTGACGTACGGGTAGGCGTGGTGCGACCCATACCCACGCTCTGAAGGCCTGAGTACGGGCCGTACCCCTACGGCACCCCAACATTGGGGGTACGGCCCGTACCCAGGCCTTCAGAGCGTGGGTACGGGTTGCACCACGCCTACCCGTACGTCACCCCAACAATGGTGGGACGGCTCATACCCACGTTCTAAAGGCCTGGGTACGGGCCTTACCCCAATGTTGGGGTGCCGTAGGGGTACGGCCCGTACCCAGGCCCTCAGAGCGTGGGTACGGGTCGCACCACGCCTACCCGTACGTCACCCATACAATGGTGGGACAGCCCGTACCCAGGCCTCTAGAACATGGGAATGGGCCGTACCACCATTTGTTGGGGTGACGTACGGGTAGGCGTGGTGCGACCCGTACCCATGCTCTGAAGGCCTGGGTACGGGCCGTACCCCTACGGCACCCCAACATTGGGGGTACGGCCCGTACCCAGGCCTTCAGAGCGTGGGTACGGGTCGTACCACACCAGTGGACAGAGACATAGGGGTGTGTGCCTATCACTCCCAGCAGTGCCCAGACTTATGAGGGGTGGGTGCCTACCACTCCCAGCAGTGGACAGACATAGGAGGGGTGTGTGCCTATCACTCCCAGCAGTGCCCAGACATATGAGGGGTGGGTGCCTATCACTCCCAGCAGTGCCCAGACATGTGAGGGGTGGGTGCCCATCACTCCCAGCAGTGGACAGACATAGGAGGGGTGGGTGCCTATCACTCCCAGCAGTGCCCAGACATAGGAGGGGTGGGTGCAGAGGCCTCCCAGCAGTGCCCAGACATAGGAGGGGTGGGTGCAGAGGCCTCCCAGCAGTGCCCAGACATAGGAGGGGTGGGTGCCCATTACTCCCAGCAGTGGACAGAGACATGTGAGGGGTGGGTGCCTATCACTCCCAGCAGTGGACAGAGACATGTGAGGGGTGGTTGCCCATCACACCCAGCAGTGGACAGACATAGGAGGGGTGGGTGCCTATCACTCCCAGCAGTGCCCAGACATATGAGGGGTGTGTGCCTATCACTCCCAGCAGTGCCCAGACATATGAGGGGTGTGTGCCTATCACTCCCAGCAGTGCCCAGACATATGAGGGTGGGTGCCTATCACTCCCAGCAGTGGACAGAGACATGGGGGTGTGTGCCTATCACTCCCAGCAGTGTCCAGACATATGAGGGGTGGGTGCCTATCACTCCTAGCAGTGCCCAGACATAGGAGGGGTGGGTGCAGAGGCCTCCCAGCAGTGCCCAGACATATGAGGGGTGGGTGCAGAGGCCTCCCAGCAGTGGGCAGAGACATGGGGGTATGTACACCATCCTACAATGAGCAAAACTCAATGGGTGCATGAAGGCATCCACAATGTGCGACTATATTGAGAGTGCCATGACAACACATCACTGACAGCAGTGTCCCACTCCCATGAGGGTGGATGTCCATCCCCCACTGCATGACACACCACATGTGGGTGTGATGACAAATTACACATGCATTACCACCCCTGGCGCTGGCAGCACAATACACACACTGAGATCATGCAACAAGACTGTATACTCATGTTCCACCCTACTAAACTAAGAGATGCAAAGGGAACACACACTGTCACGCACATTCCAGGACTGATAGGAATGTACAGGTGCTGGGGCAGCCAACAAGTTGTTGCCTCCCATGGAAGGAAAAGGGTGGAGTACCCACAGATACAATGCCCACAATTGTCAGTCAGGTACCCAAAGACCCTGCAGAACACGTAACACATGTGTGCGAGGCTGGGAGTACACACATGCATAGTGCGTAAAAGGGAACATGTCCACATGAAGTCATGTCAATATACTCCATACACAAGTATAGTGACCACCAAGGATGCCACAAACGATGCAGGTGGAAACATTGCTGAGCATGCATGGCCAAAGTTGAAGGGATCCTTCACACACCAAGGAAATTTAGACACAGGTCAGCACAACAATTGGGAAACACCCTGCAGGAAAGATATCAGGTGCCACAGAGGAAGGAACACACCTTGGGACAATGTCACCATACAGTAAGAGCTTACATGACCAAAGATTATTTGCAGAGACCTTGTGATGGCACGCAGATACCAGGGTCCACCCCATGAGCAGCACACTACAACATTTCCCAGACACCTAACACATTATCACCACCCCAAATCATGGAGCAGCAGCACCAACAGCAATACCAGAAAAGCATTAGTGTGCAAATGAAAAACAAAATGCTTTATTCAGCAGAAAATAATATTGCCATAGAAATGTACACTATATACATGGCCCATAGGCCAGGCCATGTGCGAAGTCCTGGGGGGGGACACTTTGGGACGCGTCTCCCCTAGCTTGCCTGCACAGTTCACAGTTCCATTTCATCCACAGAAGGGGGGGCATCATGTAGGGGGGAAGGACCAGGCACCGCAGGGACAGGAGGGGCAAGGGTAGGTGTTGTGGGTGCAGGGACGGACGACTCCACCACAGGGGGTGGGGCAGCGCCAAAGGTGGTGGTTAGGATGGCGCTGCACACGGTCGCAAGGTCTTCCAGTGTCTCCCCTGCACCTGAAGGAACCACAGGCCCCAAGGGGGGGGGGTCGGAGGGATGGTTTGCAGTGCTACTGGGGGAGGGTGTGGACAGGGGGGGGGGACTCCACTACCCTGCCCGGTTTATCCCTCAAACGCTTGCGGGGTGCTGTCACACTGGGGCTGAGGGACAGACTGGCCATGAAGGACTCTTTGTCCGACTGTTGGGCTGGAGAGCTAAGGGGAGTTGTTTTGGAGGAAGTGGGTCATGAGGACTGCGGACTCCCACTGTGACTGCGTGGCTGCTGTTTGCCCCCGACCCAGTGGCTGTGCCTACTCCCCCCTGTGTGTGCGTGACAGGAGGTGTGCGCTTGGCCTTCCCTGGTGGTGTGCTGCCTGTGTCTGTTGGGGTGCGTGCATGGGGACGTCTGGGTGTGCTTGGGACAGGCATGGGAGTGGGAAGTGTGTGTGGTGCAGGGGTAGGGGGGATGGAGCGCTGCAGGAGACCCACTGCTGCCGTCAATGATGAGTCCATGGACCTCAGCAACATCCGTTGGTCAGACATCGCTGCTGACATGCCCTCCATGTACGACACCATCTGTGTCAGCAGTCTGGTGTGGCCATGGAGGACATTAAGCAGCGATGTCTGACCAACCTGCAACTGCCGCAGAATGTCCACAGACACGGCATTGACGGCAGCAGGGGAGACAGGGGCAGGGGGTGCGGTGCCTGGCATGAAGGAGACATGTTGTCGCCTATCACGGACAGAAGGGTCCCGAGCAAGTGGGAGGCCGGTGATGGGAATGGAGGGGGTGGCGAGAGATGGAGTGCTGCTTTCAGCTCTGGGAGCAGCCTCCGCCCCCTCTGGGAGCTCAGCCTCGGACCCGTCAGCGTCATAGTCGGTGGTGGGACTGGACAGGTCCTCCGCCTCACTCCCCTCACCCTCTGTGGCACTTGCTGCGCCAGACTCCCCAGCACTGGTGGCACCGGTGCTGGATCCCTCCTCCACGTCCGTGCCAGTGTCTCCCTCGGTTTCCCCCGACGATGCTGTGGGCAAGGTGAAGAGACAGGAAATAATCAGACACCTGTATACATATGACACATGAGTCGAAACTACATAGGTCACAGTGCATAGCATGAAAAGCAACATGAGTAACATCTACAATACTACGCACATATGTAGGCCCTGCACCACACAGTTGGTTGACCCACCATGCCACTGAGAAACAATGGAGAGCATGACACAACAGCAAATAACTTGATATCAAATTATACAGAGGAGCTAGTGTCTGGGGACAGTCGAGCACAGCATCTGGACCACACACCGTTGCCAAAAAAAGGATGAGCAGGAACCATGTCTTTTAACTTTTGGCACATGCTGCAAAGCAAAAACATTAAACCATGCACAACATGACTGGGACAATACTTGTTGAGTGTCTGTTCAGACAATCATCACACACAGGCCAGACCTGGCAAGGAGACATAAGGTTTGGACATGTAGGCCTTGCCCGCACAAACCCCCCCCTACCTGAGACAATGTGATTGAGACAGAGGAAGTACTTACACCTCTTACTCGGGGATTAAAAAAATGGCCTTCAAGAAATCCTGATTGTACACAAACTACCCCTTGTGCGCCTGACCACACATATTATTGACAAACAACCATCATCAGATAGTTTTACCGAGACACACAGGCACTGGCCACTGTGAGTATGCACAAGCAAAATTGGGTCATCCTGTAAAGTGGACACATGTAGCACACTTTACGTAAATACAAATGAGGCCAGGGTACAATGCCACAGAGCCCAACCTATGCTGAAGACACAGAGAATGTCCACATTGTTGGATGACACACATGATACCTAGGAAAAGTTGCCCCAGGGGACTGTAGTGGCCACACTCCTCCATGGTCCTGGATGGATATGACTGCAACAGGAGCGACCGTCCCTGCACTATGCATATCTCCCACTCATGAACATCATGTCTGAGGGCACAACATTGGTCATGCATGCTGTAAGGCAGTTCATGTTAAGAAACACTCCTATGTCGGGACTCAGCATCAGTGCCAACTATCATGGACCCCCCAATGACTGAACTGGACAGGGCACAGGCAAGGTCCCAACACATGTCACACACCACCCCCACACATGATGCTGCAAGCATTGGGCACTTGGATTAACTGCCAGCCTAGATAACTTTGTGCAAGAGTGACTACACACAGACCAGGGAACACATGTCAAGGAGGGGAAGGGAGGAAGAACAGCACCGGTTGACTTGGGGGAACAGGATATGCACTGCACATATAAACCCTGGCAGTGTATCCATGCGACTGAGCACTTCCAAAAGCTGGTGACACACATCAAACACACATGTACCTACCCCCTTCCTACTGCTGCTTCTCCTGTAAGCGCCTATCCATCTCTGGGAAGACCACCGCTAGGACGCTTCATTAGGTGGGTCAGTCGGCAACGCCTGCCGTGGGGGCGTGGTGGTGAGTACCCCAGCAGGACCCGGGCGATCCTCCTGGTCCAGCACCGGATATCCTGCCAGCGTTTCCTCACCTGGGCCAGGCACCGCTTGCGACCCTCCACCAACCTCACGGCCCTGATGGCCTGCTTCCAAATCTCCCACTTGGCATAGGCGCCTACCTGTGAGGATGACAAAGTGAGACAACATCAATACACCAGCTACATGTCACAGAGACACACATTCGAACAATTTGGCTGGTTTGAACAGGGCATAGTATGCAGCCAACTCATTGCACCTTTGTCATGGGAACATTATCCTCTGGGGAACGCCAAATGCACTACGTGACATTGAAAGTACACAGGTGGCATGAGGGGTGCGACACAATCAATGATCATGGCTCACACTGTGCATCACAAGCAACACTAGGATTATGTACAGCACCTCAAAGCAGTCACATGCCCAGGCCACTGACGCAACTCCAGCAGAGTACACAGACACACACAGGCACAGGACAATCACCTGCCATTGGCAACTGCGGGTACAAACCTCACTCTGCACATGTGCCACTTGACTGGGGGGTGTCACAGGTGTGGGGCTAGCTCAGCACATCAGACACACAGCACTGCTCCCTGCTCACATCAGATGGGTAGGGTATATGCATCCTCCATGCAGCTGTATTACAACACTCCACATAGACACTCACCCACATGACAGGGGACTTACACACACACCAATGTCCAGAGGACGAACACATCATTTGGACACTCTCACCACAGGTACCCTCAACTCACACACATCTGTGGGTACAGTCAGCTGTCACACTAGGGGGACCACAGAATCACATCAGGACTGTAAAAACAACATTCCCAAGAGGATTAGCCAGGCTGAATGTGGCATGCACCATGCAGTGATTGTCACAGTAAGCACTATGCAAGTGAGGAGTGCAGACATGAACTACATCATGCTCTGCATGGGAGACATGAGGCATTCCCCCCCCCCCGGGACCCACTCTAAACAACATTGCATGTCTGTCACACCTGGACACAATGCCAGAAGTGACAGTCACAAAAAAGGGGCACAGTCTAAGCTAGTGGAGTCAGGACTCACCTGCTCCCCTGGTCTCCCATACAGGCTGGGGTACTGTGGGAGGATTACATCCAGCAATTCCACATTCTCCTCCAGGGTAAATGGCTGGGCCCTCTCCACAGACCTGGACATGGTGTCAGAGGAATCACAAGAAGCAGCAGTGGTGTGGAATGAAAGGTTGTGCAGGCAAATGCTCTCTCATGGGTCCTGGCTGCCTTCTATCTGCCTTGCTGGGCTGTTTCATTTACAGGAGTACAGAGTGATTGGTCAATCTCATTTGCATCCTACGTTTCCTCCAATCCCTTTAAACCTACCCCAGTGAGGGCCTTTGCATGGTTCAAAATTTGAGCATGATGTCAAGTCAACAACCACTTTGCAACATAGTATATTGTCTCCAACCGACTTTTGCTGGCCACCTGATGAAAAATGTTGAAATGGAAACTCGGTCTCCATGACAACCAGCATGCATTTAGGCCCTTATACTTGTCCCTCATGTGTCCCCTATGTAATTTCACTATCCACACACAGGTACGGTGCGTTCCACACATACCCCTAGGGCACCACTACTCCAGTGATATGGTCCGTACACGCATGTGTAGGGTCCGTATCACTATGGTAGTGTTGCCGTAGGTGTACGCCACAGGGATACGGTCCGTACACGCGTGTTTAGGGTTCGTATCACTATGGTAGTGTTGCCGTAGGCGTACGCCATAGGGATACGGTCCATACACGCGTGTGTTGGGTCCGTTTCACTATGGTAGTGTTGCCGTAGGCGTTCGCCATAGGGATACGGTCCGTACACGCGTGTGTAGGGTCCGTATCACTATGCTACTGTTGCCGTAGGCGGATGCCATAGGGATACGGTCCATACACGCGTGTGTAGGGTCTGTATCACCATGGCTACAGCAACACTACCATAGTGATACGGACCCTACACACGCGTGTACGGACCGTATCCCTATGGCGTACGCCTACGGCAACACTAGCATAGTGATACGGACCCTACACATGTGTGTACGGACCGTATCCCTATGGCGTATGCCTACGGCAACACTACCATTGTGAAACGGACCCTACACACGCGTGTACGGACCGCATCCCTATGGCGTACGCCTACGGCAACACTACCATTGTGAAACGGACCCTACACACGCATGTACGGACCGCATCCCTATGGCGTACGCCTACGGCAACACTACCATAGTGATACGGACCCTACACACGCGTGTACGGACAGTATCACTGTGGCGTACGCCTACGGCAACACTACCATAGGGATACGGACCATACACACGCCCTCAGAGTGTGTGTACGGTGCGTTTCACACCTTACACTGGTGACAGGCGGCACACAGAAAGGAATGGAGCTGTCATACTTGCCCAAGGCTGGACATCAAGTCATTGTCAGTGCAGTCCTACATGTCTCGGGCCTAGGTGTGTCAGGCTGTTGTGGCACATATCTCCTCATGTTTGAACCCAACAGATGTGTGATGAGCTGTGTACACATGTCATGTGTGATGGTGCACTATGTGCCACACATCCCCTTCACACCTTTTACATGTGTGCATGTAGTACAGACTTGTCGAGCACTGCATCACTGGCATGGCACAGTCACCAACACCCGCAACTGTCCCCTGATGCCAGGTACATGGATAATTACACCAGACATGTAACTACCGGCGTGGCACGATGTGACTATGTCATGTGCGTGTCATGTGTTCCCATGAGCTTGCTGTTGGTGTTCCGTCAAATGCATCTGCAGTTGCTGCATCCAACATGTGTCTGTGTGTAGATGGACATGGCACACAATTACGCACACCATGCCACATGTGGAATCAGATGTAACGTGTGTATGTATGCATCGAACATGGACTTGCGAGACAAGGACATATCTGCGTAGTCTCAATGTATGTGTGATCAGTCTTGACATGTACCCCTTCATGGCAAGGTGTGTGGTCTGTCCTTTTTTCAAGGACATGTGACCTGTGCCTCTAGTGTTCCGCAACCTGTCTGTATGATAAACATCCTTCTTCTGCACATATGTGGATGTCTGTCACTCCTGTAATGCGTCTGCCTGTTCACTTACACTGGCCCACAGCTAGTTTCATGCCATGTCATGTTGACCTTGAGAATCCACGTTTGTAGCTGGCTCTTGGTAGGAGTGTCACCTGGCTGGCATACGTGTCCAGGATATATTGCACAGACCTGATTCTGTACGTAGCATATGTGTCTTGGCTGTTAAACATGTGCTCAGTACATTGACATTGTTGTTGTACTGTACTCACTCTTCGTTATCCCTTCAAAATTACTGCAGGGCTCCGCCTGTCCCCCGACCAATGCCAGACTTGGCTGCCCTGAGGGAACGTGACTGTATACGCCGCTACCGCTTCTCACAACCGTTGATTGAGAACTTGACCGTAAAGCTGGCACCACACCTCCAACTGCTACACAGGTATCCTACTGCACTGACACCCAAGATGAAGGTGATGGCAGCCCTACATTTTTTTGCCACCGGTACGCTTCAATTGACCATAGCTGATGTTGGTGGCATGCCCCAGACCATGTTCAGCCGTGTCCTGTATGATGTTTTAGAGGCCATGTTGGTTCACCTGGATGAATTCATACATTTTCCAACTCGTGAGCAGTTGACAGGTGTCAAGGGTGAGTTCTATGCCCTGGGAGGGACGCCCCATGGTCCATTGATGGGACACATGTGGCTTTGGTACCACCACAGGCACAGGAGTTAGCCTATAGGAACCGTAAACATTACCACTCCTTTAATGCCCTTGTGGTGTGTCTTGCTAACATGCTGATATCCCATGTCTGTGCTCGTTTTCCAGGATCAGCACACGATGCCTACATCATGAGGCGTAGCAGGGTGCCTGAAATGATGCTGCAGCTGCGCAACGAACGAGCATGTCTTGTTGGTGGGTAGACTCTGTTAGTCCTGTATTTAGCGGTATCTTTGTATCTTACAGCTTCTCTTGACCCACTTCTGTCCATGATGTTTCCAGGTAGGGGACTCTGGCTATCCCAACATGCCATGGCTGATAACGCCTCTCCGCAACCCCAGAACGGCTGCCGATCACCGGGACAACAACGCCCATGGCCAGACCAGGCGAGTGATTGAGAGGACTTTTGGCCTCCTGAAGAGCCGATTCCAGTGCCTCCACAAAACCGGCGGGTCCCTCCCATATGCACCGGTGAAGGTCTGCAAAATCTTCCTTGTGTGCTGCATGCTGCACAACATGGCAGTGGAGAAAGCTGTGCCACTCATCCTGGATCTGGATGAGCAGGAACATCCACCCGTGGAGGATGAAGGGCTTGGTCACGAGGCAAGTGATGTGGAGGAGGAGGAGGAGGAGGAGGAGGAGGAGGACATCCGGAGTCAGCTCATACGCAACTTCTTCTCATAATGGTGAGTTCCAGTGTCTGAGTGTGCACGCATTGAGCCTTGTGTGGCATGTGTTGCAATGTGTGGGTCCACCTGCATGTATGCTAAATGACTCAGAGGTGTGTTTGGATGTGCCACTCGAGTGATGATGTCATTAAACAAATTGTAGCTGAGACACTCTATTTTCACCTAGCATGTTGACAACCTTATACGTGTCGAGTACATACCCATGCATGCGGATGAGCATCTTTTGTCTGACTTCTATTGTGTCTCTCATACCCAGGTATTTGCGCATGCTGTCTGCTGGTGGCATCGTTGTGCTCCTGCTATTCCTCATGAGTACAGCAACGTGTGCTGAATCAGCGTTACATGCACGGACATGGTGAAGAGTCTCCTTTGGGTAAGGATTGCAGCACGGCTTTTTGGGTGTGGTAGCTGTTTACGATGTGTGTGCACTGCTCCTGTGCATGTTTTGTTACTATGCATACATGTCGACTCACCATGGGGCACTTAACATGTAGCAGGATTCACATGAATTGATAGTCACACTTGGTGACAGTCATCTGTAATGGGATTGTGGATTGTGATGAAGGCATCAATGTGTGTAACACTGCCCTCGGAAACATACGGGATGCACCGGGTTGACATAGTGTGGGACAGCCCCATAAGATGCTCAATGGTGAATAGCAGCCTCTCCGTGAGCAGCAGGGGGTGTTTGGCTCAACCCCGTCACTTGTGTGCCAGTTCAATGGATTTCCAGCATCTGTGGTGCAAAGGGGGGTGCCAGTGTAGGTCCCACATGTTCATCCACATGACCTGTGCGCATGTTCATATTGATGCTTTTGCCTTCGTGCAAGCCTGAATAATAAAGGTGTCCCTCAGCCTCCAAGGTGCCTCATCTTTGTCAATGCAGGTCTCTTGCCACTGTGCATGTGGCATCTCTGGCATAGTTATCAGAGATTGTGCATATGAGTTTATGTGTAGATTAGCAAGATACAGGCTGTTTGTCAGGGATTTGAATCTGTATTGTGCATGAAGTCCATGGCTGTGTATGTATTTTTGCATCTCTGTCCCCACAATGGGCACTCAACACCTGCTGAGGGTTTGTTTCCTGTGCGCAGCTCGCACTTCAGTTTCCTGATCCGGTGTCAGTCATCTTTGCTGATTGTGCATCCATTGTCTCTGTGTGTGCCATGTTGAACCAGACACTCCTTCCTTAACATACAACTTTTGCAGTAGTCCTTTCTGACATCCTTGTCTTTGTGTGCAACTTGTGGCATGGTTTTCAGGATATGCCACCTGCTGCTGCAGGCCCTGCAGCAAGGGCACACAAAGTTTCAAGATTTGGCCACACACACGCCTCTAAGATGCTCCTCCCTTCCTCCCTCCACCCATTGATTTGGGTGTCATCAGCTTGTGTGTGACACAGTTGCGGCCACGCGGTGGCAAAGGCTGGACCGTCTGCACATGCTACGTGCTCATTGCACGAGCCTCATGTCCTTGCATGAGCCACATCACGCTACAGTATGATGTTGCAGCCACCCTCCAAGCAATGTCCATCCAAAACATCTGTTGCCTGCACTCAGGCATGCACTAAGCGCCCACACAACACCTTTGCATAATGAGTGTGCAACTCCAACTGCCTACACAGCGCTGGCACGCCTTCCAGGCCCTGTCACACTAACCAGGTCATGTCCCTCCTACTCCCCACCGGCTATGTACCCCAACAAGGCCATGGGAGTGGGACTCCAGGCCTCTGCATGTAGTATGGTGTCATTGTCGGACACATGGCACAGGTATCATGTCTCAGCGTGTCAGTCTACAATGTGTCCAGGATCCCCCTCTACACCATCACATGCGCACAGCATCTCATCATCATCTCGTGTGCCATTGACAGCCAGGTGCTCCTCAGCCTCCCCAAAGACGCAGACCTTGCCAGTTCTCATATTCAATAATGCATGAGATCCATTGGCAGATAGCTGAACATCAGCCACCTGAGGCTGGACTTGTACAGGACTGAGGTGATCATCTGTGGATTGTCCCCTTACAGCTGGGTCAACTGCTTGTGTCCCACCCGTAAGAGCCCTGCACAAGCACCCAGTGGGCACGCACACAAGCTGGTGTGCATCATGGATTGCTTGCTCACATGTGCTATGCTGATCACCAGCATCTGTCCCTCAGGCTGCAGCACACTCTGCATTATGCACATGATCCCCAGATCGATCCACCTCAAGGCAAGACAGACCATCCCCCAGGTCCACTATGACATCCGTGTCGAATCCTACCCTGCCCTCTACGGAGCAAGTACATTACGACTCCCATGAAACTTGTCCACATCCAGGGTGCATCTGCACAGCTCTGCTTCAACATCTGGTGCCCCAGCCACATCACGGTCCAGCAGAGATAGCTGTAATGGATCACTGTCTGCTGCAGGATGACCTTCACAATCCACACCCACACTCAGGAGGCAGGCCACGACCACGACCCCAAAACAACCTTGTGGCACTGTCATCCAAGACCCCATTGTGCCATCTCTGTGCATCCAACCTTGGCCTGGCCACCATTCTCCACATCCACCTTACTCCAGCATGCAGGACATAGTTCTCCCACCTGGCTAAACATACCTGGGACTCCCTCCCCAGGAAACTCCACATGAGCCCTGACCTCTGCGCATTAATGATGCTCTTCAAAATAGGTCTATCCGCACAGTTGTGCAAGCCCCCCCTCAGCAGGTTGAGCCCATCACGGGTGAGTATAGTGCTCCATGTCTGTATTGAATGATACATTGTGACCCATGTGTGTCCTGTGCCAGACTCAGATCCCAGGGTATGGATGGTTGGAGTTACTTCAACACTCAGGCATAGTTTGACATTACAACACACATATGTTGTGGAATAACGCAAAATGACGGCAACATCTCATGATTTTGAGTATTTTTATTTGTGGTGGGGTACGTGTTTTGGTGGATGAAAAGAGGTGCTCGCCAGGTGTCTAGAATCCAAAGTTAACAGGGGGAGTTGGTATCCTTGGCATTGGAAGTCATCAGAGTCCATGCCACAGTCTTGGTCATCATTGGTCAGACTGTGACCAGCAAGTCCATGTGGCAGAGAATGTCATTGAATGAGGTGCTGCTGTTGCGCCAGAGGGCCAGGTGCCAGGCCAAGTGACCTGGGAGATGTTGATGGTCCGCTGACTCTCACGGTCTTTTCCGTGGACGACCCACCTTCCTCCGGGGACCCTCAGATGCAGGCCTTGACGATGTTTGTGATGCTCCGTCGGACGAATCCTCCTCCTCCTCATCCCTCCCTGTGGCTGGTGGTGATCTTCGCCTGGTGGCATAGGGAGGGTTGCCCATGTTGTCAGCAATCCGACGGAGTGAACGGCTCATGTCCGCCACGAGCTCAGCCAGTCTTGCCTCCATCCATCCTTGCTGTTGTCGTTGACTGGCATGTTGCTCAGCCTGCAGGTTCTTCATCTCCTCGAGGGTCCCCTTGATGTCTGTGAGGGTCGACACTACCTGGCTGATGCCCCTGGTGTCACGCCGGTATGTGTCCAGGATGTGGCGTACATGTGCCATACAGGTTCCCTCAGCTGGCTGGTCAGGTTCTCGCCTCCGCCGTCCTCCACTCCCACCACCCCTGCCCACACGAGCCGGGCCTGCCGTTGTGGGCACATCGGGTCTACGGGACCCCTGAGGGATGGCATTTGCGGGGTCGCCTGCCTCCTCCTGGGTGCCCGGAGAACCTTGTCCCTCCTGGTCAGACTGGCTGTGTTGTTCAGTGCGAGCAGGGCTCCTGGGTGTTTCCTGGGATGTGGCAGGAATGGGGTGGTGGTTGCCACAGTTGTACCTGATGCAGGTGCTGCAGGGGGCCAGGTTGGTCGGGGTCATCCACGGAGTGGTGAGAGTCGTCGCTGCCGGTGGGATCTTCCTGACGCCGAGCCTGGGCCTGTGATTCTTCCCCCCCAGTGTTGGGGGGAGATCCATGACATTGCCCTGTGTGTGAGAGAGAGACAATGTTAATGGTGTTTCATGCGACATCCATGTTTCATACATATTCAAGTTGGCACAGTTCCTCCAGGTAGTTGGATATGCCTGGCATTCCTCTCAATGTACACTTGTGGATGGGTATGTTGCGGGGGACAGTTTGATGTGTTCTCCTGAGTCTTTCGCCTGTGGCAGTAATTGTAGCCTGCTTATTTGGCAATGGATTGGTCTTGTTGTGTCACATGTCCATTGTGGGAGTGGCAAAATCCGTTGCCTGCCCCGGGGGTGTGTGCTTGTGTAAGGGGTGGGGGGGTGTGACCGGGCATGCTGTTGGGTGTGGTGTGATTTGTCATTCGGTCTACCAGGTGATGTGTCTATCCCCTCATGGTGCATGCTGGCATGACAGTGAATGGGAGTTCCTGTGCTAGGTAGGTGGCATGAGGAGTTGGTGTTTGAGTGTACAGTGGTCACAGGAGGGCCTTGTGCTGTCTACAGCAGGGCCAAGTGTCATCTACCTTGTCTGTACCTGCCAAGTCCCTGTGCATTGAACAGGGTGCATGGGTATGTCCCCAGGCCACAGCTTTCCACACTTTTCCTGTTGGTTACACACTTTTTGTAGATGCATAATTTTGGGACACAGTAAGGCACTGTAGCGAGCGAGCGTAGCGAGTGAGGCAGAACCGCCTGATGGTTTGAACTGGAAGTGGGCAAATGGTGGATTTTCAAGACAATTAGAGAAAGCAGGAAGGTTACTAAAGCATTTGTGAATCAGTTCTAACAAACACAGTGAGTGGCAAAACTGGGTGTAAGGTTAGGTTTGTGCCTGAAGCAAGGATCTACTCATGCACACATTGACACATGCCCCAGTGATTTACGACACAAAAAGGGCTGGTTCACGCACTGCCAAACCTTGAAACCATGCACTAAGTCCACCTGCTGACGAGCGAGCAAGCCCAAACCACCCAAGGGGGATTTGGTCTCCCTCTGTCTCCCTCTCTCTTTCTCCCTCGGTCTCCCTCTCAGTCTCTGTCTGTCTGTCTCAGTCTCTGTCTGTCCCTGTCTCTGCCTCTGTCTGTCACCCTCTGTCTCCCTCTCTGTCTCCCTCTGTCTCCAGCCCTCTGTCTCCCTCACTCCCTCCCTCCCTCTGTCACCCTCCTCCCTCTGTCTGTCTCCCTCTCTCTTTCTGTCTCCCTCTCTGTCTCCCTCCCTCTGTCTGTTACCCTCTGTCACCTCACCCCAGCTTCCTGGGCACACACACTTTGCAGGTCTTTCAAAGGCCATTTGCTTGTTCATGAGGCTTAGTTTTGAATCGCCCGGCCCCCATAGAGCAGAGTGTCTCTGAGTCTGCGCTGCTGCGGCGGTGTGCGCTGACACTCTTTCAAAGGAATGCCTTTTCATTAGCTGCTGTTATGTGCAAAATGGCCGTTCATACCGATGTCATCCTGCGACATGCCCACCATTTGCAGGCGACACAGTACTGTGTCGGGACACACTGTTTGGAAAGCTCTGCCCTAGGCCATATGGGATGAGGGCATTGGTGTCTGCTTCTGAGTTGCACAATGTGTTTTGTGAGGCCCACCCTCCCAGCATCACGGACATCCAGTCTTGTGTTGGTGTTTTGTGTAGCCTGTGACTTGGCATGGCCTTGCTTAGTGAGTGGGGCATGGACACGTTAGTGGCATGTGCATGTTTTTTGAGTGTGGTTGTGTCCGGTGAGGGCTTTGGGGTAGTTGCGTGCATTATTTGTAGTTGGGTTGTGGATGCGGTTCCCCCCATGTAACGTGAGTTGTTTGTGTACTCACCAGGCTCTGTGACTCCTTCAAGTCCATGTACTCCCACCGGCGGAAGCGTGGCCATCACCTTCTCCTCCCAGGGATGGTAATGTACTGGTCTGCGGGGGCGCCACCTCCGGTGATGTTGGTCTGGGCGTGCTCTTCATTCATTTTTCTCTTGACCGCCCTCCGCAGATCGTACCACCTGGCTTGGCATTCATGCCTGGTCCTTCTGATGGGCGCAACAGCATTGACCCGATCGACGATCCTCTGCCACATGGCTGATTTCTCCGCTATGCTGGTCTGTCTGACCAATGTTCCAAAGAGCTGTGGCTCGACTCTGATGACTTCGTTGACAAGGATCTCCAGCTCCTCCCTTGTGAACTTTGGATTCTTGTCTGTGGGCATGGTGTGGGATGTGGGTGTGGATGGTTGTGGGTGTGTGGGTGTGAATGTGACGGTGTGGGTGTGAATGTGATGAGGAGGTGTTTGTGAAGGTGGTTGTGTGAAGGTGTGCAAGTGTAAGGTGTAGTCAAGGTTCAAGTATGGTGCAGTGGTTTGTCTGTGGGGTCTGGCAGCAGTGGGTCTGTTGCAAAGGCTCATGGTTTGTGTGTGTGGGCCCTTTTTATTGGTCCATTTGTGGGTGTGGCTGTGTTTGAATTTTGGGTGGGTGTGTTATAAGAGGTGGTTGTGGTTTGGGCCTCTGTTTACCTGTTTGGATGTTGCAGATCAGTGTATTCGATGTATTTGGGCTTGTTGGATGTGTTTTGTGGTGTTGTGCGACTCAAATTGACTCTCCTTGTGGTGTTTTACAGTGTCCTGGTTCAGTACGAGTGCTTTTCGCGTCTGTAAGGTGCGTACATCTGCCATGTTGTTGTACAGTGCTCACATTTGCAATGGTGTAGTACGATTCGTACATGCGCGATGCTGGGTGAGGGTGCTGGTGGAGGGGCCTGGGGTAGGGTGAGTACAGGCACGGGGATGGGGTACGGTGTTGGGGTGCGGTGCGTACAGGCACGGGCATGGTGTAGGGGCCTGGGGGTACAAGGCGTACAAACGGGGGACCGGGGGTACGGCGCGTACATACGGGGGGCTGGGGGTACGGCGCGTACATAGGGGGCCTGGGGGTACGGCACACACAAAGGGGGCCTGGGGGTACAGCGCGTACATACGGGGGGCTGGGGGTACGGCGCGTACATATGGGGGACCTGGGGTACGGCATGTACATAGGGGGGCTGGGGGCACGGTGCATACATAGGGGGCTGGGGGTATGTCACGTACATACGGGGGGCTGGGTGTATGGCGGGTACATAGGGGGGCTGGGGGTACGGCGCATACATACGGGGGACCAGGGTACGGCGTGTACATAGGGGGGGCTGGGGGCACGGCGCGTACATACGTGGGCTGGGGGTATGTCACGTACATACGGGGTGGGGCTGGGGGTACGTCGCGTACATACGAGGGGGGGCTGGGGATACATCGCGTACATACGGGGGCTGGAGGTACGGCATGTACATATGGGGGCTGGGGGTACGTCGCGTACATAGGGGGGTGGCTGGAGATATGGCACGTACATACCGGGGGGGCTGGGGGTACGGCGCGTACATACGGGGGGTGTTCAGCGCGTATGCGGGCACATGTTTAGACGTGTACATGAGTGCTATAGAAGTTCGCTCCGTACGGTGTTTTTTCCATACGGTTGTACAGTCGGACGGACGGGGCAGATCGTACTTGCGCGCTCGGACTTCATTTTTACGAATTGTACGTAAAAGTGTACGGGGACGTGTCAGGGACTTTTTCCGATCCGAGGACGTGTCGGGGAATTTTCCCAATGCGATTCGTATGTAGTTTTTCAAATACGAATCGTACTTGCCAGTTTGTACGGGACTTGTACGATTCGTATGTAAAAAAATACGGATACGATTCGTACGGGGAATATTTTTAACGGATCGGAATCGGCCCCTAAGTTGTAAAAACATAATTCAATTATTATTCAGAAATAGATTTGATATTTAAAAAAAAGTATACAATAAAGTAATGTTACATTTTTAAAAAGTTATAAAGTTAATCTCTTTAAGCAAATTAATTAAGCAAAATTTATCAAAATGAAATTACTTTCAAACCTATCTCCTTATAACTTTAATAACACACTCCTAATTTTAAAATGTATATTCTCAAAACACAAATAAATATAAAACACAGTTTATTAATTATTCACAAATAGAACAAATATTTAAAAAAAGTATAGAATAAAGTCTAATTTTAAAAAATAACGTATTAAATCCATGCCATCTAAATGAACATGTAATGTTACAAAAATGCATGGTACATGATTGCTGTTGAAAATGATTCGGAGTAAAGGTAACATACCTTCATTTAACACTGAAAGGGCGGAGAAAACCTGATGTGCAACCACCATTTTGTACCTGTAATAAGTATGCCATTCATTCAACACAATTCTGAAATATTCCTCACACACAGCACACAACATACACGCCATTTGGCGAGCTGGAATCCAGTGGGAAACCGGTACCAAGATGAACAGGGTCAAGACATATTTGCATATCTCTGGGTCTGAACTGGGATGGCAAAGTGTGCTAAAGAACGATGATGGATTCAACCCAGATATGTGACTGGGGGTGAGTGTCTGAAAAGTTTTAGCGCTCCGACCATCATCTCCTAGTGTTTGCGCAGAGAATGACAATAGCCTGGTGTTTTTTTCTTGGCACACCTTTTTTTAGGAGAATTTAGCAAACTTGGGAAGGATTCTCATTTGTAATTAACCCCTCTACCCCCAAAAATACTCACTGCAGTGAAAAGAAAAGCTAAGCACAAGGGTCTTTGAATAAAGCTGCCCATCAAAGTTTCAAGCTTGAGCGTTGTAGTAATACAAACCATGCCAGCGTCCTAGTGCTACCAGTAAGCATTCGGCTTTTGGAAAGATCAAAGCATGTATTATTCTACGATGAAAGTATGAATGGGAGTGAAGGCTTCATACCATTGTTGTTGGATAAAGAAAGCGTGTGCCTTTGTATCGTTTGCCTGCAGCCCACCTTAGAACACACTAAGGATATGCTGTTGCGGATCCTAATTAAAATCAAGGATTTCCCACCATACTTCACACATGTTTTGGGATGTGAGGTTTTGTCTCGGCTTTGGTATTTGCACAGACTGCCCTTAAAATAACCAGTGAAAGACTGTGCGACTCCAGAACAATCCCTGACAGAAGAACCTTTTGTACGACACAGCGGGAATTTATGGTGAGGCTGAATTGCACTTCTGGGGCTACAGACCATGTTACTAGAATAAAAATATAAATGCATCTTTCTATTTAAGGTGCTTAATTAAACACTGAACATTGTATAGAAAACAGTAATTAAGTAGCTTCGTATGCATTATGTATGTAAGTTGCAGTATGCTGGAAAGCACATGGACTGCTAGGGAGAAATCAACGATGGAGCAGGAATAATGGGCGGAGAGTGGGTGGTTTAGGTGAGGGACTGCAAAGAGATAACCTCCAAGAATGCATGCAAAAAGATGCACTCCTATGGAGTGCGTGAGCACCCGGACAGCAGTGGAGAAAGCAATGATGGAGCAGAAACTGTGGGCAGAAGGTGAGATATCTAGGGGGGGGGACTGCAGAGAGATAAACTCAAAGAGTCAGTTCATGTAAAAAAAATGCACTCGTATGGAGCATGTGATAGGAGATGAAAAAAGAGTACCTTCAGAGTGGTAGCCAGTGGAAGGCCACTGACCAGTAGCCATTTGCCATTGACCAGAAGCAGTACTTGTGCCAACTAGACTGACGTTGGAATCAACGAATGTTAAGTTCAGGTAAGTACTAGGTGGGTTCCAAGGCCCTTTTAAGACTTTTTTAATACAAATGAATTTGCAAGGATAGCGCAAGTGCGGTGCAGGCGAAACCTAATTACGGAACAGCCTCCCACAGGATTGTGCTTGAAACTGAAAAGACACTCACTTCTACCGTGACTGATTGATAATGTGATGTGGTCTCCCTAATCTCTTATGCCACGTTTAGTGAGTCAAAAGAAATAAACGATAGAGCAGAAGAGACCTGACTCAGACATTTTCTCAGTCTCTGACAAAGGTGGAAGTTTAACTTCTATATTGAGCTGGGAGAGATGTTATCATCTTGCCACCTCCTGTCCTACACTGATTTTAATTGGTGATGGATGCTTTTTCGATGCCCGCCCTTGAAATTCCTATGTAGCACTCGTTTTGTGCTGCTATAGGGCATGCACAGTGGAGTCTGCTGTGGATCATGGATTGTGCTTGTGTGAAAAGACATTTCTAAATTACACCCTCACATGCGCAATCCATTGAACGATCTACAGAGTGACATGTTTACTCTGTAGAGTGATTACGTTTAAAGAAACATCTCTCCCTGCCACGCACTTCGGAAGTAAGGGCTCAGCACACACTGGCATAGAGTGAGTTTGCTCTTTAAAACACGTTCTAAAGAGAGCTGTTGTCAAGAAGCAATGTTGCTGGCAGCCTTCTTTTAAGCTTCCAGTGCACTAAATGCATGGCCAGTGTGGCAGCTCACACCATATCCCTAAGGATAATCAGCCCCTGTCCACAGATTGCTGGTAGCCATTCACCAGAACTCAGAAATAACCTCTGCCCCACAAGAAGTACTGCATCCTATGAATGGACTTTTAGCAGACAAAAAAAGAAAGGTGGCTGCTTCCTCCTGTCTGAAATCCCATAAGGTGTGATTTTCATTAACGGCAAACCATTAGGGTGTGAGTACACAAGCCTTTTCCTGCTGCTGTCAGACAAGAGTGAGAATTTATGGGGACATGCCCCTGATTGGCTGTCAATTACATGCAGCAAAGCCCCTGACTGTTTATGGCAGAACAAATGGCCAGAGGAAATCCCTTAGGCAAAGTCAGACAATCCTGATCCTCTTGCAAAGGGTGAAGCTTTCCAACTTCACGTGATTTTCTTAGCAAAGGTTTAACTTCACACACCCTTAACAATCATACATGAAAGAAGACGCTTGCAAGTGATTCTGCTTTTGCTATCGACCATTGCATACCTATCCATATTCTCAGTATAAAATAGTGAGTGGCTAAGCCAGTCAACACCACCGTCCATCAGAGCACCAGTTGTCGACATGGATGGACCACTATCCAGTCAGATACCCCAACTGCAGAGTGGTGGGATCACTGACTGTGCCACCCCAAGGAGACAGAAGAAGTATGATAGACAAGACCCATTATGCCATGGCTGGTAGTGGAGAGCCAGCCCCAGCTGGTCAGCCAGCTGGTGTGGTGAGCATTCATGGATCGCTCACTGCACACCAAATGTTCAGCGAATGTATTGACCTGGCCACTTTAGCCCCTTGGTGGAAGACTTGGGTAGGACATTAAAATAACTACTTTAGGGCCACCAGGAAGATGGATGGCACCATCAAGATGTCACTCCTTCTCCACTTTTCGGATGAAGAAACATACAAAGTATTTGAGCACCTATGGTGGCCTGGCATAGTATCAAAGAACAGTCATCAAATATATTGCTCTTCCATGGATCCAAAGCAACAGCTACCATCTACCGGGTTCAGAGTGTAACCACTATTGTCTGGGATCCACTCAATTACAATGCAAAACCTGACTAGAGATGATACACCTGGTTTTGACCACTTACTTACAACCCTGATGAAGTCCGTTTTGGACCAAATGTGTGACAAGGCTGATTTCATGTTTACATCTACAAAAAGAATAGAAATAAATCAAGATTTATTCATCAAGATTCCGTGACTCCTGTGTATTCCTAAATACACTTCTATAATTACGGGTTGGACAATTTATATATTTGTTCTATATTAATTATGTTGTCTGGCCATCATCAATGATAGAAATGTGAAGTTTCTAAAAAAGATTAATAGCATTATCAATGATAACACATGTCTAGATAATAGACATTCCTCTCCTGTTGAAGTCAGATATACAACATGTACTCAAACCCTGCCCCCTGCTAAAGACTTTAAGACTTTGTGTGTGCCATCAGGCTGTTCGAGGATTGTGTCTTGAACTAATGGTGGAGGGGATGTAGTCAGCCACCCAGCGCAATGTAGCAATCCGCTGTATGCACACAATCCAATGGGCAGGCGTGGCTGAGGGTATAAGTAAAGGGGGCGTGAACTGCTCAGGGTTCAGTCCCAGTATCCCACCAACCTGTGCTGTGTTGGTTCTTGGGGCAGGGCACATTCACTCCAGAACAGACTGCTCTACACCCACGTTAATCTCTTTTCTCACAGTGATCAGTATATTTGAAATTCAAACAATGGGCCTCATTATGACGGTGGTCAGCTGAGCATCTGAATGCGATAGCTGCGGGATGGACATCGCTCGACATGTAGTCGACATATTATGATACGACTGCTGCGTAGGACATCATAAACATGCAGTTTACTATTGCGGCTTGTGCTAAATCACAGAAAAGGGTTACAGCACAAGCCATAGTAGCAAAGGGCATTTGTGCAAACATCCATGCACCATGTGCCAGGTACCATGTTGTGCCTGGCAGACAGTGCAGGAATGTTTGGGGAGGGCACCACATGTGCCCCCCTGTCCACACAGCAAAGGCCCACGGGGGATGAGACCCTGCTAAAGTCCCCCAAAGGTACTTCCTGACAGCCTTTCCATGGTGGTGGTACTGCCATGAAAAGGCAACAGGCTGTGGGAAATGGGCATCTTAATCCCTATATAGGTGCCAGCGCAGGCACCACTTTCATTGTAGGGATTTCGGTCTGACCGCTTCCCCGACAGGCTCCTTGAGCCTGTCAGAGGCAGTGTTCCTTCCTCCGACCACTGCGGTCCAACTGACCGCATCATAATGCAGCAGTCAGACCTCTATCATGGATGTCGGTGGGACCACCACCCACGGCCTGTCGGTGGTGGTCCCATCGACAACATAATAAGGCCCATTGTTCTACATTCCATGGTAGCTGGATCAGTGTAGAGCTCTTCTGAGCAGTATAAAAACTGGGTTTCTCAGCCAGTACATGGAATAATCATGATGATCTGTATAGACTTAGCCAGTACCTTCCTGAGAGTGGGTCTGCCTTCTGCCATTCCACTGCAGCTAGATCCAAACAGGAGTAAATTCTTTCCTGGGGTCAGATTTGCTAGCCTGAAGCCCCTGTTTATGGGGAAAGAGCACCATTCAGTAGAAGGTCTGCGTCATCTTCTGCCCACGATACACCTGACAGACGTCAGAAAATCCGAAACCGCCCAAAACCATTGAACTATAATGAACAACTGATCAAGTTGGTATAAAAGCAGGTTGGTTGATGCTGCTGATTTAACTCCACCTGAACCAACAATTCACTAGTGCCTTGCACTGTTAGCCACTTGGGGATATTGTTCCTGCACCTTCTTTATTTTCAAGAAAACCTCGCTGACCTCCTTGACCCATACCACAGATATTCTAATTAGGCTGCAATTGAGCCAGGTCTATGAACACAGACTGATTCACTATTTGCATGTCCTAGGAGATATACATACACTCATCCACTGAGGTCTATCACTTGTGGCGATTACTCGCCGTTGAAAGACATTCAACACCTCCTTCTTCTTTTATACCATGTGCAGATCCAAAGGGAGGAAGTCTTAAAACTAACACCAAGCAGGAAGAAAATTGTACCGTGATTTTAGATGTACAGTATAACCGTCTCTGGGTCTCTAATACCAACCACATAGTGGCAAAACCTCACAGGACCCTGGGAGCAAAACAAATCTGTCAAAAGAATGGTATATTCCAAAGTATGAGCCCAGTGTCCATGCAGGTCTCCTATTAACTCAGAGGCTTTATACAGAATGGATAAAGTAGGAAATTACTCAGGGCACCACCTTCCAAGGGGCCCCTGGGAATACGAGCATCCTCTCTATTTTACTCTGTCCATGCTATTTGTTATCTAAACCTCTCTGCCTAACTCTATCTCTGATTCTGTCTCTCTCCACAGAGCCATCTTAAGGATGTTTGGGGTCCAGGCAAAAGAATATTTCAACTGTTTTTAAATGACCCTGTTAAAGTTTAACATATAATGCAGTAGTGTTCGTCATCATGTGGACTCAAATTACCAGCAAATGGGTAATAAAATGCAGAGTTACTCCATACAGGGACCTCCAATATATGTTTGCCCAGGGCCTCCAAAATCCTAAAGATGGCACTGTGTTAACTTGTAATATATTGTGTCTGGTATTAACCTTCACACAACCTCCCTTGAGTTACACACTTACTGCTCGATCACACCTCCCACTGAAGACCATTGCAAAATTAGAATACAGAGTTTTGGGTCAATGTGGAAAAAATGGTCTTTCCTGGCAGCACCTGCTAGGTGCACCATATAGCCAGCATGATCACACCAAAAAAACAGAGAAAGCCCAGCAGCACAACTACTTAATGTTCCTCGCCCAAATGTATCTTTCTACGTTTTAAGGAAGTTGGCTTATGGGAAGAAAGGGGCACTGCTCTAATTGTATTTACTTGTTTTATGGTCCATTTTCATATTAGCACAGGGGTGTTTCTGTCACCACATTTGTTGTCCTCTCCCTATTAAGAGAGTTGCAGGTGAGGGCATCCCGTAGTAGTTACAGACTGCAAACCACAATAATTAGATTTAGAATCCTAAGTATTCCCATTGGCTAAAACAAGGTCAGCATATGTTTCAGGATTTTAATGTCTATTACAGATTTTTTTTTAAAATCCATATAACTGTTTTTTATACCGCCATTCTGACCTTAGCACAGAAAAATTACATTGTAGGTCTTCAAAGTGGTATACCAGCGTACAGCACCAAATTAGAGGGACACTAAAGAAGTACTTAAGTTATAATGTCATAACTGTTTGCACAGTAAAGTGTTTTGTAACCTGTTAAATTCAAATGCTGATTCATTTTAAAATACACATGAAATAACACCTTAAAGGACAAATTCTCTTGTTCCCCCCTAAAAATATAACAGTGCGACATTGTATGCAGTAGTGGAGTGGGACCAGCCCTATAGTGTACTGAGTGAGTACAGTCAGTGAGTATGACCCTCTCCAGGAGAATTTAGTGCGGCAAATTATACACAAGTAATTATTCTCCGCACAATTTCTTGTTGACCCATATGGGCAGACTAGCACAGATTGTATGTCGGGAATTTCCAGGTACCTTATCAAAGAATAAAAAAGTCATGTGTTCTTGAAAAGATTGAAAAGCACAGTTTTAAAATGTGAAAAGTTTATCATTGGCACCTGACAAGCCATTAGTGTGTTAATGTGTTCAACTTACTCCTTTTTTTCCTCTGCTCTTTGGTCTCTGGGGAGCGGATGTTGAGGTGGAGTTGGTCAAAATTGGTGTGCACCCTGAATATCGAACCCACAATATCAGTGGAAAGAATATTGAGGACAAAATATTGAAAAGAAATATCAAAAAGAAAGGGGCTGATTACGACTTTGGCGCAGTTGTGCCAGCTCTCTGTTGACACACCTGTGCCAAAGCCGCGCAAGGATCACCCGCCATGTTACGAGTTGAACTCATGTACGGCAGACAGTCTTTTGCCTTTCCCATGGCGGTGCTTTGAAAAGAGGCACCACAATGGGAATGGCAAAAAAGGTCCAGCGTGGCATGGACAGTGAAGTCCATGCCGTGCTGGAACTTTGACAGAATTCAGACAGTGCGGCACATGTTGTGCCCACCCGAATGTATCCCCATGGTGGGGGGGACATGGGGGCCGTGTAGATCCCCCTTGTTCCTCCACTGCCAGCCTTTTCATGGTGGGGCTCCCGCAATGAAATGGGTGGCGGTGGTGGACTGCACCAGTCCCGCTCAGCATGTTACATTTTGGCACAGCTCTGCCACTGCCAAGGAATGACAGCTCACTGGGCCAGCCGGTGTTCCTCCGCCACACTGACTTTTAACGTCGTAATGCAGCAGGCGGACCACCGCCACTGCGAGTCTGGTGGTCTTATGACCACCAGATTGGCTCATAGTAAGTGTTGATTTCCTATACCTAAATCCACATATTTGTTCCTACGCTGTACATATATCAACAAAGTACATACAGGTGGAGTTAGGAATAGTAATTCTATGCTTTCCTACATGCACTTACTATTCTATATTTTGTTTCTCACTATTCAGTCCTGGATATTCTTGTATCTCAATATTGTTGGTATTGATATTCAGTAGTAGGACTATCAAAATGAGATCTATGAATAATAGCAAGCCTGCTTAGCCTTATCATCTTTATTGACTGCTTTATTATAAATAAGGGAATCATTCTGTGGGAGCTAGGGTGTTCCTGTACTAACACTACTGGTCAATAATTAAGGGGATGATCTTGCTGTTCACAGGTGTGAAACTAAAGTCAACCTGTGGATGAAATGAAGGCACTCCTGGGACTTGCGTTGTTGCTCGCATTCTTTGGACAAACATATTCTGGTGGTGAGTATCAGATCTTTTTATGTCTGTTTTTCAACCTCTTTGGGAAATGACCATAAGAGAGTCAAAGAAACTGCTTTGGAGATGCTTAGTGGTAGAGTTAGCAGAGATGCCACACAACAGTCCAACCCTGAGTGATCAACAGGACTGCGGACTGTGTCCATCTCTTGCTGCAGTGCAAGGAAACAAGAACCATTGTATCCAGCCCATGCAACTATGCAGGAAGGAGGAGACCATTATATCTACCATATGCTGCAATGCAGTATTACCCAGATCATCATTTATCCCACCCCTGCTGTGGAGCAGGAGCCCCATGATAATTATGTCCAATTCATGTGCAGTTCAGTATTTGTGACATTATTATATCCACATCCAGCAGCAGTATTTTAACCCTGGAATCATTATTTCTGCCAGTTTGTGAAGTGTATGAACTTCAAGGTCATTATACGTATCCACATTTGCAGTGAAAGAACTCGGTGATTTTAGGTCCAATCCATTCTAGAACACAGGGACCGTTGGGTATTATTCCAACCTCTCCACAGTACCAGTACAATGAAATCATTAAGCTCCTCTTTTGGAACACTACAGGAACCCCGTCATTCTTCTGTTCATTGCGTTCTGAAGTGCAAGAAAGTGGGATTTATATGTGAATTGAATATTCTGTGCCTAAATCCTGACATAAGTATGTCATTCCCAGGCTACACTGTGGGTAGTCTAAGGTCATAACTCCCAGCACCCTGCTGTGATTCATGACCAACAGCTCATTGTGCATTAAAGTTGCAGGACATGAGATATTTGATGTTATGTTATGTTATTTCCAAATTCTAAGTCGATCATGTCTTGTGTTGTTTTTGATCGTTGTAGTACTGGGAATCTTCCCATGCCCAGCAGAGGCACTAATACTGAAAAAGATTCAGTACTAAACAATTACTTTTCATGGTAGTACCTCTTTATATATTAAATATATCCCATACAGTTAACTACACTCTCTCCTCAATATTTATATTGAGGTGCTATGACTACAGATGGGTATACTTTGGGAAATTGTGTTTCCTCACAATTTGTACTAGCCCTTGGTGATACTAAACCATCTTGCGCAGGAAAATTGTGAGGGAAAATAATTCATGGCACAAAGTAATACATTTTTTAGGGCCACACAGATCCTCAGACAAATAACTTCATATTAAACCAAACTATTATATCTTCAGTGCAATAGAGTTTGAGATGTAATTCTTGGATTCTTTCAGAGCATCAGTTAAAAGGTTGACCAGCCCTAAAATCAATCACTGGTGATTTTAGGTCTGGTGATTTTAGTCTCTTTTAAACACTCTTCATATATCACCTTTATTAGTTGGACCACCATATTTGAATTGGCTTACATTTAGCAGTTTAAGTTTGATATCATGATTCCTTAAGCAGAATTTGATTTTCTAAATCTATCAATGATCAATACTAGTTATGTACTAAATTAAACGTCCACCAGCAAAGTTGAAAATAATTTCCAAGTTTTGCGTGTCATGAAATTAGAAAGCATGTGAACTTGATACAACTTTTGCTATGCTTGAAATTTCTTCTAAAATGCATTTTTACAAGAGCTGTCGCTTTAAAAATGTGGATGTTAATTCTTACATGAAATATGAATTTCTGTAGTTATTTTGGCATGAAGGCTTTTTCGCTCACCTTTCTGAACTTTTCCAACTTTACATTGGTTGCAAAGATCCCAAATTCATTAAGTTAAAGGTGGCAAAGTTGATATCCTAAATATTGCAAATGAGTCCTCTGTCTTTATTACTGCTTGCCTCATACTGTAAACTAGTGATTGACTTCACTATTACATGGGTTAAATCTACCAGCCTAGACTTGTGTGGTTGTTCTTCCTATCGTCTCCATCTTTTATATTTCTAATTCAGGTAAGTTTATATTGTCATCAAGTTCTCCAGCAATTTTAATAATGTCTCTTCAAGAGTATTGACAATATGTTGAATGTTACCTAGTCAACTACCAATCCTTCATTCTGAGAACTGGAAATTGTTTCCTAGAATGATAACAGATCAGCTTGTCACTTCAGTTTTCACAAAACTGTTAAAGCTTCTGTATATTACATCTTCTTAAGCTGCTTCTCTGTAAGTCCCAATGAGACTTGCTTGAGTGGCTATGACAGAATTCTTACCAGAAAAGTATTGCAATACAGAAATATTGCAGAAAATATATTGAGTTAAAAATATTGACCTTGCATGCTTACTGTGTAAAGTACAATAATATCAACTTACAAAATATTGTGTACCCAAGTATCAACATTACACAGGGAAGGAGATGTAATTAAATGTAGTTTACATCATGATAATTAAAAATAAAATTATACATTTATAAAAATATACTATAAAAATATTACCATTATTATAAAACAAAAATAAATTCATACAAATATACATAACTAAAATGAAAATAGAAAAATCTAGTACATATGTTAATGATACACTTGTAATATGAAATCTAATATAAATCATATCCAAAAATACAATATAATTATGTACAGTTATTGATTCTGTACAAAAATAAAAACAAGCTATATAATTATTGCACCATTGAAAATAGATTTTAATATATAATAATGCAGAACAAAACTAAAGTACATTAAAACAATTTAAATAAACAAAGCATTATTAAACAACAATATAATACCTTAAAATATAAACATTTGATATAAATAAATTAAACATATCCATTAAAAATGGAACTAAAAACCGAAATCCAATTCAAACATATTGCAAAGTAATATTCCAATACCCTATTAAAAGCATAATGTCCCAAACATCAGGAAAAGTACTTCAATATTGAGGGAAAAAGCAATGATTAGTTTTTTTTTAAATCCAATCTAATTGATGTTAAAAAGGACACATATATTAGGGGGGGTCAAAAAAACTATTTTTAGTTCAATTCAACAAAAGTTGTGGAAATTACAGATATTGAATGGTCATATTTGCTGAAATAATCCGGTCTATCCATTAGGGAAAGTGCATACATTGGGGTTAGATTTATTAGTCTAATTCCACTCTAATAAGTACTAGAGATAGTGCATAGATTGGGGATGTGTGTGATGGAGGGGCTTGTGAGTTAGACTTAATATTTTAACACAAGTTGGGAAAGTGCACACACTGACAGGTGGGTCATATTTATTATTTTTACTCCGATTCAACCAATATTGGGAAAAAAAGATAAAACATACGTAATAAAGAAAACAAATAAATAATATTACGTTTAAAAAAAGTAAATCTACTTTTTAAAAATTATACAAATTCACAAAATATGTAATACAATTAATTCAACTTACATTGAAATTAACAGTGCACCTGAAAATCACCCATAAAACGCAAAAACACTAAAACAATTCTATCATGATTTATATATCAATTATTTACATTACAATCTATTTCCTTTTACAATGAAACAATATAAATATATATTTCATAGAAAAATCAATTTAAAAAACTCAATTAAACCCACAACATACCATACAACTCAATAAAATCAACTGATTTAAAACATGCTATGAAGTAATAATTATCTGTTATAAATCTATTACCAATTCCAATAGCAAAATTTAAAAATAAAAATAAACATAATTAACCTCTTCGGTGCTCAGGACAGCCCCCGGCCGTCCGACGTCTTGGTGGGCGTGTGCGGAGGACGGCAGGGGGCCCCGCCCTCTCATTAATTCCTCCGCACAGCGGGAGAATTCGCGCAGCACCGAAGGGGTTAATATATTAATCGATTAATATACACTATCTGTTAAAACACTCACCCAAACCGATAATAAACCCCACAAGAAAATGACAACTTTAATGATTAAATACAAAATGTATAACCACAATATACAAATAAATAACAATTAAAACATTTTAAAGGATAAAAGACTCTACCCACTCAATAATCCAATAAACCCAATGACCTGAAAAAATGCCACATTAAACTGAAAATATTTGACATTTAAAAATCTAATTAACATTAAAAAGTAAAATAAACTTAAAATTAAATTACCTTTAACTATCTGGAAACGTTTGCAGTGGGAGGGAGGCACGCACCTCATCTCCCCATAGTCAATACAGCCTTGGGGTGGGTTTCCCAGGGCTTATAATTAATGAATGCAATACGGTTGACCTTTTCTTTGCCACTATGTAGTTTTAGTTAGCATTTCCAGAGATAGAAATTCCTTGGATTTTTGACCCTGAAAAAATTTGACAAAATGTCAACAAAACTTTCCAGACTCATTCTTCCTTCTTCATTGGCGAAAGATGGAACGTTTAGCGGTGACTATTCAAGGGAGTGCAAACAAAAAATGGAGGGGGGAGTCCCAAAACAGGTTTTGACCTTAATGCATTTTACATAACGGCTGAACAGATTGTAATTTCACTGCACTGTACAATAGACTATGCAGATGATCCCTTTTGCCATTGCAAGCAATGTTATGATGTAGTTATGTAGTTAAAAGGGCAACAAAGTAGTACCACAGTACTACTAAAAATAGCAAGGAACCCCAAAACATAAACTTGATTGCATATGTCAAGTTCCAGTTTTACTACATGAACAACTGAAAGACCCATTTATGGTCATATGCTGATGGAAACCAATAAACAAATACATACCACATTGAATACATCTTAATCTCCATAAGTTTTATTTGCATGCTCTCTGGCTCACAAAATAAAATTAAGTACAACAAGCCAAACAAAAAAACATCTTCCTTATGCATTCCTGTGCAACAAAATGGAAAAGTGACATAGCAGTGAGCTACACATACTACTAGATAGATGGAGGACATAATAATTGGCCACCAGGAAAAAATAAAATAATCTCAATTTTTATAACAACAGCAATGATAAGCTTTCATTCAATATAGGCTTCTTATGTAGCACAATACTACTAAAAGTAGCACGGTAAACAAAAAATAAACTAGACTACATCCATAAGGTTTTAGAATTTCTACATGGACAATTAAAAGACACATTTATGGTCACATGATTGTGTAAACCAATAAACAAATACATATGAAAAGAAAGAAGTCTCATTAAATATGATTGCCACTCTGGAGTTTTGGTTAGGATTCCCAGAGATAGAAGTTCCTTGCATTTTTGCTCCCTAATACCTTTCCATCCGTTTTGATGAATCACCACAAAACTTTCCAGACCGATACCATTGTCTATATTTTGTGATGATGTAAATTTTTGTGGTGAATCATTAAGGGAGTGCAAAGATAAAATGGGGGTCCCAAAACATGTTCCACTAGTGCATTTTCCATTAACTATTGTATTCAATGTAGCGTGAAAACGGCTGAACAGATTTAAATGAAATATAGCAGGATTATTTATTATGGTGTGCAGAAGATCCTTTTTGGGCAGCTAAGTAGAATAAGTATTTTTTAAGTTACAAGGCCTTCTTTAGATCTCGGCTGATGGGTTACTGATGGGTTACTCCGTCACAACAGTGAAGGATATCCCGTCCTCCAAAATATAAATCCCATAGGATATGAAGGGATTTATATTTCAGCTGTCGGGATATCCGTCACCATTGTGATGGAGTAACCTGTCCGCCAAGATCCAAATCAGACCCAATATCAAAGCAATATCTGTGACCACGGTACTTTTATAGAATTTTGTGAAAATTCGCAAAACCATTGCAGTACAAGGCAATGACAAGTCATTATCTGATTTATTTATAACTGCCTTTACAAACATTAAAGGCAGCCAGGTTGTTTTAAGGCCTCTTTGCCAGTATTATAGTTTATGGCCTTAGGTCTAGGTAAGTTTTGGTTTTATATAATTTTCCACTTTAGTAAGGTTGTATTAGGTAGAGAAAAATAATTATACGTGTCTCTATTTAAAAAAAATGTTACAGAGTACGGAGGTACTACCTAGAAAATACTGCAATACTTAAAAAAAATGTTTAAAAAAATCTTTAGGAAATTGAAAACCACTGTAATACACTATATTCCAGAAATATATAATGTAGCAAAGTGTAGTTAAACTTTTTAACATATTTAATTCTGTAAAAATGTGTATAGAGCACCACGATAATTACTGGTGTGCAGAAGATCCTTTTTGGGCAGCTAAGTAGAATAAGTATTTTTTAAGTTACAAGGCCTTCTTTAGATCTCGGCTGATGGGTTACTGATGGGTTACTCCGTCACAACAGTGAAGGATATCCCGTCCTCCAAAATATAAATCCCATAGGATATGAAGGGATTTATATTTCAGCTGTCGGGATATCCGTCACCATTGTGATGGAGTAACCTGTCCGCCAAGATCCAAATCAGACCCAATATCAAAGCAATATCTGTGACCACGGTACTTTTATAGAATTTTGTGAAATTTCGCAAAACCATTGCAGTACAAGGCAATGACAAGTCATTATCTGATTTATTTATAACTGCCTTTACAAACGTTAAAGGCAGCCAGGTTGTTTTAAGGCCTCTTTGCCAGTATTATAGCTTATGGCCTTAGGTCTAGGTAAGTTTTGGTTTTATATAATTTTTCACTTTAGTAAAGTTGTATTAGGTAGAGAAAAATAATTATACGTTTCTCTATTTAAAAAAAATGTTACAGAGTACGGAGGTACTACCTAGAAAATACTGCAATTCTTAAAAAAAATGTTTAAAAAAATCTTTAGGAAATTGAAAACCACTGTAATACACTATATTGCAGAAATATATAATGTAGCAAAGTGTAGTTAAACTTTTTAACATATTTAATTCTGTAAAAATGTGTATAGAGCACCACGATAATTACTGAAAAATACCATACAAGTGCAGCACAAGTAAAAAAAAAAAATCAAAAAGAAATGTTTCCTAAAAATACCGTACTTGCTAGGTACTAGCGCAGTACTCCATAAACTTATTCTAAAATATATAAAACATATCAATACATTTCCCTACCTATTGCTACTCTATAAAAGAGGTAATATGTACGGAGTACAGTAAAATGTATTACTTACCTATATCTAAGGCCCTAAAACTGAACACAGCCAAAGTGTAGTTAAAAACAAAATGGTTGCCTTTTCATTTTCTAAAAACAGCCATTACCCAATTATATACAGGATTGTCATTGCCATGTACCATTGTATACTGCAAAGATACAGCGGTATACAGTGGCCCAAAATATAACTAAGACCTAGCTGTACTATTGAATGGCGGCACTCTTGCGTCACATGTGGTGTCGCATGGGCAATGCAATAATTGTCAGATTTATGAAGCAACGCAAGGCCCCATGCATGGCCCTGCAGAGATTGGAAAATCTGAAGAAACACAAGGCAGCACAATTTGCTGTTTTCCATTACTCTGTATACCATAATCTGCAAAATTTCACTTAAATATCCATGCTAGTCCACTGTACGACACTACACAGTACACCGCCCCATTCTACAGTATTCCAGTACATGCCATTCCAGTGTATACCACTCCATTCAACGCCACTCCACTCCACTCAACGCCTCCAGACATTTTGTCACAAATCCATGACTACAAGTGATTCTAGCTATGGACTTGCATCAAAATCCATAGGTGGATATATGTGAATTCATGAATACAACACCCTCTTATATGCAAAGTAATCAAGGAACTATATTACATTGAATTCAATTACTGCTGCTTATAAACCAACAGCAAATGTAATTTCTGATAGTTTATAAATAGAAAAATAAATTTTGAGTCAGGTATGCTTTATAAAAGTAACACAAACTAAATAAAAAGATTCTAAATGTAAGATAAAACTATACTTATAGGTGTTCCAGTTATATTTCTACTTAAAACAATATACTTAGCTTGTTTTATTGAGAATGGACTGCTATAACAGACTATTATGATATACAAACAAAGATTCACAGGATAATATTAAAATGTAATTACATGGTAGAACACCCCTAAAGCCCAGCCAGACTTAAACCAGTGGTGGGTCATTTTATGGAATTTCTCATTTAGGAAACAATCGCCCGCACCTTTCACAGAGAAGGTTGGAGATTCCCATGTAGCATGCTCTTTACAGTGAATGTCCAGAGTGTTAGATCAAGCAAGAGCCACGGTTGTAATCTGTTAAACTTAGAGTAAAGCATTGGGAACTAGTAAACAATGAAGTCTTGGAAACATGGTCAAGTATCTGAGGCTTCGAGCCAGGTTGGTACCGGAGTACTGCTTTCTGTTTTGGAGGGCATGTTAATTGGATTTTGTCAGCTTCTGGAGATTAGGTGTGCTCCAGATTACCTAGATATATACAGTAACTTCCACTAGCATAATTATCATAAGTATGTGTTATGTGGAATTTATCGAACCTGGCAACTACCAGATGCAATAAAATCTGCATCCCCAGATAAATTTGGGCAAGTCAAATCCATCCAAACCATTTAATAAAAGAATATCAAGATGTATATGTGGTAAGCACCAAAATCCACGTCATGCCCTGTTTTTGAGGGCACAATCGTCCTAAAAGATAAATCCCAATTGCAGCGCTGTCAGATTGTGTTGGATGTGATAATTATTGCCTCCAAAAACCTGTTGTTAGACCTGGCACCATTGGCGTGGGTCACCCTTCCATTTTTGTCTGTGCCTCAATGTGTTTTTGTGTTGGTGTTAGCTGCTCAGGGCACTGTGCCACTGCCATCCAGTGCCACAGTGCAAGTGCTCCCTATGGTAAAATGTATTATGTGAATTGACTTCCATGTTTGGTTTATTTGGTTTACTATCAGTCCCTAGTAGAGTGCACCAGGGGTGCCAAGGGCTTGTATATCCAAATGCTGCTAGTGGGCTTGCAGCACTGGTTGTGCCACCCACCGAAGCAGCGGGGTAAAATGTGTCTTGGGTCTGCCACTGCAGAACCTGCGCGCGGTCTGGTACCGTCGCGCTGACTGAGCAAGTGTCCCCACTTACCAGTCTCTAAACCTTCCCTTAACTACATGTTAGTCACCCCTCTGGTAGGCCTAAGCGCAGGGTGCTTTGTAGGCATAAGGTAGGACATGCCTGATGTGTGTGGCATGTCTTAATAGTGAATTACAGCCATTTTCGTTTTTCACTATTGAAGGCTACCTGCTCTCCATAGGCCAGAATGGGCTGCTGGGATCGCTACACGCTGTGACCCCAGTGGACTCAGAGAGCATGGTAGAAAGTCATGTTTAGTATGCCTGAACTCGGGATAATAAAGTACATCTTTTAGTAAAGGTTATTTTAATGTCCTGGGTTTGCAAATGCTACTTTTAGAAAGTTAGCCTTTGCGTGCCTAACCATCTCAGTCCGCCTCTGCTGTGTGTGTGTGTTCTGCCTAGCAACAGTACAGGAGCAGGGCTGGGGGATTCCAGGAGACAGGTTGGCTGCCAGGTGGTGGGTAGAGAGATTACACCAGGATGGGTGGGAGGAGTGCACCCTGACTCTTGAATAGACCTGTGCTCTGCCACCACAAAGCCGGCGCCGCCCCCTGCGGAGCGGCTGATGTCTCTGCCCTGCTGCTGAAAGGAACAAGCCGGGTCACCACAACAGAGTGCTCCAAAACTGGACTGAGCCAGGCCCAGGCCCCCTGGCGCTAAAGAACAAAAGAATCCCTGTATAAAAGTAGGAGCCTGGCTCCTAAGAAATCAGATCCAGATTGAACCACGAAGGAACTCTGCCTGACTAGAAGGACCTGGAAGAAGCTGAAGGAGGAGTAACTTTCCCTGACCTGAGGGACTGGCCTGCAGTAGGTGCCTTGCTAAGGAAGGAGAGGAAAAAGACTGAAAGAGACTTTTGCACTTTGTTCTTCAACTATCTCCAAGGGCTTGGAAGAAGAGCTTGCCCCCTGAACTGAACCCCAGGACCAGTGGGTTCACCGTGTCTCCGCTCGTCTGAGAATTCGAGCCGTGTGCTTTCTCCCGCCGGAGTGCCCTGCGCACCTTCGCATCCCTCCTAGGGCCGTGACACCCAGAAGCCTGGCCGCCTCCACTCGCCGAGAGCCCCGCTCTACCTGAGTCGCTCTGGACCCATCGAGTCTGGCCGTCCCGCTTCCCTGTCACCTGCCTGCTACTGGAGCGCGCTTGGTGCCCTTTCGCCCTCCCGCCGGATTTCTAGTGGGGAAGTGAAATCCAGCCTCGGACGGCCGCCCGTACGTCGTAACGTATCCGGCCGCCCCGCTTCACCTCCCAGCCTGAGTCTGACCGTGCCGCCCTCCGCAGTGACCTCCCGCACAGTCCGTGTCGGAGGCCCTGGGCCGCACCTGTCTACCGAGAGCCGCCCGCTGAATTCTAGATCCGGAAGACCCACGAGGTGCAGAACCTGCATCTCTCCTGAAGACTCGTCCAAGCACATCGCACGTTCCCAGGTACAGTGAACTCTCTATCGGACTCGGGGTCCGCAACGTTCTGATTTCCCCGTATCACTGTACCCTGGGTGCACTGCGCATCATCGTGACTGGACCGACTCAACCGAGCCCTGTGAAGCGCTCGTGATCGAATAAGTTACCCAAGACAAGAACAGTGCCTAAATATCATCTTGTGGCTTCCATTTCGCAACCGTTATTGATGGTCTTGTACATGCCTGCGTAACAAAGAATCTTTTATATAAAGCATCCGTATTTTTGATACAGCTTACGCCTGGTGTCCGTTTGTGGGGGATCATTGTGGTTTACTGTGTGTGACCATAAATGCTTAACTGACTAGCGCCCTGAAGTTTAGCCCTGACTGCTCGCGCCACACTACCTATAGGGTGAGCAGGGGTTGTTCTGCAGGGGTAACTCTCTCGCCCTGAATGGAAGAAGGGACCACTGCTTGTCACAAGTGCCTACCTGTGCCAACCAGAGGTTCCCCATTCTAACATTGGTGGCAGCGGTGGGATTTCGAATTTGCATTTATGATTTACATACAGTGAATTATTGATCACCACGTAGAGCAGACCTATAACGCAGCCACAGATTGATTGACAGTTGTTGCTAGAGAAGAATCTCCACCTTAAGAAACCATGCCTAGCTCAGTCAACGGAGGCGGAGCGCCCTCTGTATTCTCTGGAGTGGACGACATCGATTGGGAGCCCGAGGCACTGATGAAGCACACCAATGATGTCCTGAAAGGATATCTCTCCAAATACAGAATCAAGCAGAGTGGACTTGGCAACAAGGATCAGTACGTAAAGGCGCTGAGGGCCTGGTACGAGTCAAAGTTCCCAGAGAATACACCGGAGGGGATACCCCCAGAAGGTGTTTTTGAGCCTAGCAGAGGCCTGTCGCCCGAGGAGATGGCCGACAGGAGTGCTGCCCGAGCACACGAGGTGGAGATGGCAAAACTGCAAATGGAGCTGGAAAGGCAAAAACTGGCCATGGAGCATGAGGTAAAAATGAGGGAGTTGGATCTCAAGGCCAGGAGTTTAGACAACTCACCCTCTGGTGGCAGCAATTCAACAGAGTCAAGGGTGCACATTCCGAAAGATGTAGTCAAAGAATATTATAAGCAGGATGATATTGGGCAGTGGTTTAGGGCCTATGAAGTAGCCATGTCCTCCCACCGGGTCCCCGAGAAGGATTGGGGAGCGGGGTTGTGGGGAAGGTTCCTAAGTGAGGGGCGGGACACACTGCTAGACCTCCCCTCTGATGTCCACACATCCTATCCACACATGAAGGAGGCTCTTATGACAAGGTATGGGTTAACTCCTGAATTGTACAGACAGAGATTTAGGGATTGCACCAAGAAACCTGGTACCACTTATGTAGAATATGTGACCTTTTTTTGCAGAGCGCTGGATGGTTGGGTGAAGGGTAGCAAAGTGAATGATTACCAAGGGCTGTTTGATTTGATTGCATGGGAGCACTTGTCGGATAATTGTTTTCCTGAGCTACGCCAACACCTGATCGATAGCAAGCTGTCCAACCCGAGGAAGCTTGCTGAGGAGGCGGACCGCTGGATCAGCACCAGGGTCCACAAGGGTCCCGTGGGAGGCCCCGCCAAAGGTGTTCAGGGTCCCCAGCAGAAGAGTGGGGGGGACAAGGGTAAACAGAGGGAGTTCTACAAAGGGCCCCAAAGTAATGCCCAAGGGAACCAAGGGAAAGGTTCTCAGCCACCCCCACCCCCGAAGCAGGCCGGGGCCCCGACAGGTAACCCTGTTCAAAGAGGGCCCCTCCGATGTTACAAGTGTAACAACCTGGGGCACATTTCCGTGGATCCCAAGTGCCCCCTGTATGGTAAACCAGCACCCTCTGGTGCTCCACCCCCCAAGCAGGTGAATAGTGTAGCCTTGGGGAGGGAGATAGATGTCCAAGGGGCGGGGGATCCCGTACAGATGACCCTAGTCTCATTAGGAGACAGTGAGATGGTCGCTGAGGCCCAGCTGCCCCCCAATACTCAAAAGTACGGGCAGTGGGTGACCATAAATGGCAAGAGGGTGGGGGCTCTTAGAGATACAGGAGCCAGTGTGACTGCTGTCAAGCAGCACCTGGTATCTCAAGAGCAGGTTGTCCCGCACGCATTCTGCCGTGTTGTCAACGCTGACAACCCAGAGAGTCAGTGTCCGATGGCTCAGGTTCCCTTTGAGTGGGGGGGGGTCTCTGGTACTCTGCAAGTGGCTGTGAGAGAGGCCATGCCTGTTGATTGTCTCCTAGGTAACGATTTGGAGAGCTCCCCTTGGGAAAAGGTGGAGAAGACAACTCACCTGCGGATGGTGGGCTTGCCTGATTGGGCGTGCGTGACCACCCGGTCGATGGCAGCCAGTAGGGGTGTTGAAGGAACCCTGGAGCCTGAGGGAGAGGCCCAGGAACCGGCCTTAGAGAGAGGGCGAGGGAGGCACGGGAATCCGGCTCCTGAAGTTCCCACGGCCCAGGAGGAAGCAGACCTTGAGGGGGATGCCCTGGAGCCTACCGGGGAACAGATAGCCGAACTGGGGGACCTGCCTGAGCTGACCCATTGGCAGCAAGAAGGAGGCCCCACCAGGGAGGAATTCTGCAGGGAGCAGAAAGAGTGCCCCTCTCTAGAGGGTATGCGGCAGCAGGCTGCAGCCCAGGCCAATGGTGATCAGTCCGGAACTCACTTGATCTACTGGGAGAACGACCTCCTATACTCCGAGCCTAAGGTTGCTGAACCTGGGTCAGCCCGTGCGCTGGTGGTACCCCAGAAGTTCAGAGCCTTCCTACTGGGGCTGGCTCACGACGTACCGTTAGCAGGACATTTGGGGCAGGACAAGACCTTTGAAAGGCTTGTCACCCACTTTTATTGGCCCCAAATGCGCAGGAGTTCTGACACTCACTGCAGGACATGCCAGACTTGCCAGGCAAGTGGCAAGAGTGGAAGGAAGCTGAGAGCTCCACTCCAACCGTTCCCTGTGGTCAGTACCCCATTCCAGCGGGTGGGGATTGACATTGTGGGGCCACTGGACCCCAAGACAGCCATGGGCAACAGGTTTATCCTGGTCTTGGTGGACCATGCCACCCGGTACCCTGAAGCCATCCCTCTGAGGACAGTGACGGCCCCCGTGGTGGGACGGGCACTGATGGGAATTTTCTCACGAGTAGGGTTCCCTCTAGAGGTGGTGTCTGACAGGGGGACCAACTTCATATCGAAATATATGAAGTCCCTTTGGCAAGAGTGTGGTGTAACCTACAAGTTCACCACACCTTACCATCCCCAAGGAAACGGGTTGGTTGAGCGCTTCAACCGAACCCTGAAGGGCATGATTATGGGTCTCGAGGAACCCATGAGGCGTAAGTGGGACGTCCTCTTACCATGCCTTCTCTTTGCGTACCGCGAGGTGCCTCAAAAGTCTCTAGGGTTCAGTCCCTTTGAGCTTTTGTACGGCCACCCAGTACGAGGACCTCTTAGTCTGGTCAAGGAAGGCTGGGAGCAATCTCCCAGGACACCTCCCCAGAATGTATACAGTTACATGCTGGCCTTCCGGAACCAGACTAGGCGTTTCAGGCAACTTGCTGAGGCAAACCTGGAAGCCAGCCAGGAGGAAATGAAGCGGTGGTACGACCAGAATGCCACTCTGGTTGAGCTTCAACCTGGCCAAAAAGTGTGGGTCCTGGCCCCTGTGGAGCCTTGTGCACTCCAGGACAAGTGGACAGGACCCTTTGAGATTGTGGAGCGCAAGAGTTCTGTCACCTACTTGGTGGACTTGCGGTCTCCTAGGAACCCCTTAAGGGTCCTACATGTCAATCGACTGAAGCCCCACTTGGAGAGGTCCGAAGTGGGCATGCTCTTGGCCACCGATGATGGGACGGAAGAGGAGTCCGAGCCTCTTCCTGACCTCTTGGTAGCCTCAGAGCGAGACGGGTCAGTGGATGGAGTAAACCTCTCCCCCACCCTGACCCCGGAACAACAGGGTGACTGCCGCCAGCTGCTGGGGCAGTTTCCTGACCTGTTCTCCCTGGTTCCCGGTATCACAAATTGGTGCGTCCATGACGTGGATACGGGAGACAGCTTACCTGTGAAGCACAAGGCCTACCGGGTAACTGACAGGGTCAGGGCCTGCATCAAAGAGGAGGTCTCGAAGATGCTTGCCCTAGGGGTGGTTGAGTCCTCCAGCAGTCCTTGGGCCAGCCCAGTGGTCTTGGTCCCAAAGGCTGCAACGCCGGGTGCCACGCCCGAACTCCGGTTCTGTGTGGACTACCGAGGACTCAACTCAGTCACGAAGACTGACGCGCACCCCATCCCCAGAGCTGATGAGCTCATCGATCGGTTAGGGGCTGCACGGTACCTCAGCACGTTTGACTTAACGTCTGGGTACTGGCAGATCGCCTTGACTGATGGGGCCAAAGAGAGGTCCGCATTCTCTACGCCAGATGGGCATTACCAGTTCCGGGTGATGCCCTTTGGGATGAAGAATGCCCCTGCCACCTTCCAGAGGTTGGTCAACCAGGTGTTGGCTGGGCTGACCGAGTTCAGCGCCGCCTACCTGGATGACATCGCAGTGTTCAGCGGCACATGGGAAGAACACCTGCAACATCTCTGGGAAGTGTTGATGGCGCTGCGCAAGGCAGGCCTCACGATCAAGGCAAGCAAGTGTCAGATCGGGCAGGGTTCAGTGGTGTACTTGGGACACCAAGTGGGGAGCGGCCAGTTGGCGCCCCTCCAACCCAAAGTTGAAACCATCCTGGCTTGGGAGCCCCCAAAGACCCAGACGGAGGTGAGGGCCTTTTTAGGACTCACCGGGTACTACAGGAGGTTTGTCAAGGGGTATGGCAGCATCGTTGCCCCCTTGACAGAGCTGACTTCGAAGAAGCAGCCCAGAAAAGTGATATGGACTGACACCTGTCAGAAAGCCTTCGACACCCTGAAAACTGCCATGTGCACGGCGCCCGTGCTCTTGGCTCCTGACTTCTCCAAAGAGTTCCTGGTGCAGACGGATGCATCAGAGCATGGTGTAGGGGCTGTTCTCTCACAGATCACTGAGGAGGGATTTGACCAACCCGTAGCCTTTATTAGCAGGAGGCTACTTCCCCGGGAACAAAGGTGGAGTGCGATAGAACGAGAAGCATTTGCTGTGGTCTGGGCGCTGAAGAAGCTAAGACCCTACTTGTTTGGGTCTCACTTCCGGGTTCAGACCGACCACAGGCCCCTCAGATGGTTGATGCAAATGAGGGGTGAGAACCCAAAACTGTTGAGGTGGTCCATCTCCCTACAGGGTATGGACTTTACGGTGGAGCATCGCCCTGGCACAGATCACGCCAATGCTGACGGTCTGTCCAGGTTTTTCCGCCTTAGTGATGCAGAACTCCCTGGGGTAGGGTAGTTCTCCCCACTTTTCAGCTGGAGGGGACACGTGTTAGACCTGGCACCATTGGCGTGGGTCACCCTTCCATTTTTGTCTGTGCCTCAATGTGTTTTTGTGTTGGTGTTAGCTGCTCAGGGCACTGTGCCACTGCCATCCAGTGCCACAGTGCAAGTGCTCCCTATGGTAAAATGTATTATGTGAATTGACTTCCATGTTTGGTTTATTTGGTTTACTATCAGTCCCTAGTAGAGTGCACCAGGGGTGCCAAGGGCTTGTATATCCAAATGCTGCTAGTGGGCTTGCAGCACTGGTTGTGCCACCCACCGAAGCAGCGGGGTAAAATGTGTCTTGGGTCTGCCACTGCAGAACCTGCGCGCGGTCTGGTACCGTCGCGCTGACTGAGCAAGTGTCCCCACTTACCAGTCTCTAAACCTTCCCTTAACTACATGTTAGTCACCCCTCTGGTAGGCCTAAGCGCAGGGTGCTTTGTAGGCATAAGGTAGGACATGCCTGATGTGTGTGGCATGTCTTAATAGTGAATTACAGCCATTTTCGTTTTTCACTATTGAAGGCTACCTGCTCTCCATAGGCCAGAATGGGCTGCTGGGATCGCTACACGCTGTGACCCCAGTGGACTCAGAGAGCATGGTAGAAAGTCATGTTTAGTATGCCTGAACTCGGGATAATAAAGTACATCTTTTAGTAAAGGTTATTTTAATGTCCTGGGTTTGCAAATGCTACTTTTAGAAAGTTAGCCTTTGCGTGCCTAACCATCTCAGTCCGCCTCTGCTGTGTGTGTGTGTTCTGCCTAGCAACAGTACAGGAGCAGGGCTGGGGGATTCCAGGAGACAGGTTGGCTGCCAGGTGGTGGGTAGAGAGATTACACCAGGATGGGTGGGAGGAGTGCACCCTGACTCTTGAATAGACCTGTGCTCTGCCACCACAAAGCCGGCGCCGCCCCCTGCGGAGCGGCTGATGTCTCTGCCCAGCTGCTGAAAGGAACAAGCCGGGTCACCACAACAGAGTGCTCCAAAACTGGACTGAGCCAGGCCCAGGCCCCCTGGCGCTAAAGAACAAAAGAATCCCTGTATAAAAGTAGGAGCCTGGCTCCTAAGAAATCAGATCCAGATTGAACCACGAAGGAACTCTGCCTGACTAGAAGGACCTGGAAGAAGCTGAAGGAGGAGTAACTTTCCCTGACCTGAGGGACTGGCCTGCAGTAGGTGCCTTGCTAAGGAAGGAGAGGAAAAAGACTGAAAGAGACTTTTGCACTTTGTTCTTCAACTATCTCCAAGGGCTTGGAAGAAGAGCTTGCCCCCTGAACTGAACCCCAGGACCAGTGGGTTCACCGTGTCTCCGCTCGTCTGAGAATTCGAGCCGTGTGCTTTCTCCCGCCGGAGTGCCCTGCGCACCTTCGCATCCCTCCTAGGGCCGTGACACCCAGAAGCCTGGCCGCCTCCACTCGCCGAGAGCCCCGCTCTACCTGAGTCGCTCTGGACCCATCGAGTCTGGCCGTCCCGCTTCCCTGTCACCTGCCTGCTACTGGAGCGCGCTTGGTGCCCTTTCGCCCTCCCGCCGGATTTCTAGTGGGGAAGTGAAATCCAGCCTCGGACGGCCGCCCGTACGTCGTAACGTATCCGGCCGCCCCGCTTCACCTCCCAGCCTGAGTCTGACCGTGCCGCCCTCCGCAGTGACCTCCCGCACAGTCCGTGTCGGAGGCCCTGGGCCGCACCTGTCTACCGAGAGCCGCCCGCTGAATTCTAGATCCGGAAGACCCACGAGGTGCAGAACCTGCATCTCTCCTGAAGACTCGTCCAAGCACATCGCACGTTCCCAGGTACAGTGAACTCTCTATCGGACTCGGGGTCCGCAACGTTCTGATTTCCCCGTATCACTGTACCCTGGGTGCACTGCGCATCATCGTGACTGGACCGACTCAACCGAGCCCTGTGAAGCGCTCGTGATCGAATAAGTTACCCAAGACAAGAACAGTGCCTAAATATCATCTTGTGGCTTCCATTTCGCAACCGTTATTGATGGTCTTGTACATGCCTGCGTAACAAAGAATCTTTTATATAAAGCATCCGTATTTTTGATACAGCTTACGCCTGGTGTCCGTTTGTGGGGGATCATTGTGGTTTACTGTGTGTGACCATAAATGCTTAACTGACTAGCGCCCTGAAGTTTAGCCCTGACTGCTCGCGCCACACTACCTATAGGGTGAGCAGGGGTTGTTCTGCAGGGGTAACTCTCTCGCCCTGAATGGAAGAAGGGACCACTGCTTGTCACAAGTGCCTACCTGTGCCAACCAGAGGTTCCCCATTCTAACACCTGTCATATATTTCTTGAGGCTGTCCGGAGATTGGAGCCACTTCTGATGCCATTGCTGAGAAAATGCCTATTAAAACAGTGAGGACAGGACCTGGGTGTAAATATTGAAAGATGACTACACAGAGATAAAGTGGCAAGACAGCTTTCCAGATAAGTACAAGGCATGCAGAGTGCAAACACTGCATTTGTCACTTCAGTTGTTTGCCTAGGTATCGAGGTCTATACATATGGGCCCCGGAGCTAAATTCAAAATGGTCCTTTGAAAGAAAGTGGTGAAAATTTTATACGGAATAATTGAAGGTAAACTGTAGACAATACACTGCTGAGAAAGAAGGTAACAGGACTCTAGTTGAGAGGATGAATTTGCCAGCCCTAGTCTTACTGACTTCAACAAGTTTCTGTTCTCAGTGACTGAAGAACTTTAGTTTCTAACTAAAAGAAGCCTTCTGAAGGCCTGAAAGCACAAAGACCCTCATAACAGAACCAGACGCCAGTCACACACCAGTCACGCTGTTGTGTGCAGTTGGTGTGGCAAAAAGAGTTCAACATTGGGCAAAATGACCTCTTCTACCAGTGGTCTGTAAAAGCAAAACCTGTACTGTGACCTGAACTGAGCAAGGGCTGACAAATCAAATATTATAAACTTGCCATGGTGGCATAGTATGTCTGTGGTTTGCTGCTCTATGGGTTTGAGGAATAAATTACTACGAGATAATTGAGTTAAAGTGTGCCCAAGAGAAAAGTATTGGAAGATATTTCACTATAAAGAGAACGTGCACCCTTGCATCTATCGTTAGTGCATTAGAAGTCAGAAAAAAGAGCAAATTATTTGGCAACGAGGCTGGCATTTGAGGATCGGTAGGAGTGATTTGTTTTAAATCAACTAAACATTTTATCAGTGACAGTTGGTCGTTTGGCTAGGTGAGGAAAAAGAAAATATGAGATGCCACATGTGCATCAGGAAGAAACTTTGAAATAAGTTGTGGTGGTCTCGCCAAGACTACTGGGGCCCCAGGTCCACTGCGCAACCGCCAGGGAACGATTCCTTGGCAGATGCGGTGGTCCCAGGGTGGCCCAACCACCCTATTCATGATAGGGCACTCGGGAAACTGCCACCATGAGTCTGGCGGTCTGTGGACCACCAGACTCAGAATAAAGCCTAAAGTCTCTTCAAAATTCAAAAGGTTTATTCATTAACACGAAGAAGGGTTTAACCTTTAGTTAATCAGATATCAGTGCATTGAGAAGTATATTTTGAAAGTGATTGTTTTCAAAAATGAATTTAGAAACATTCATGTCTCCTCCCACCCTGACAACAATGCCAATGGTGAACTAAGGGGCAAGTTAGTTGTTAAGTTGAACCCTCTGGGTGTCCTGGGTCATTATTATAGATGGGCAACTTTTAGTTTATTAAATGAAACACAATAGAAGGTTGTTTACCTTGTGTATACTGAACACATATATTTCAGGGTGCGCTTACATGTGAAATGAAGAAAAGGGAGGGAAAGTGAAATAAAATAATTGCCTAGGATCACACAATTTGGTCAAGTGGGGAAGCCGGGATTGATCGTGGGTTTTTTGCTTTTACATCTATTTTATTCAAATTCACTAATGAAGTTATTTCTGTTTTTACACTTCACTCTCCCGCGGTAGTGATAGCAAGTATAGAAGGCTGGTAGAGGCATAGCAATTCCAATACTGTATAACACAGTATTGCCTAATCTCTGACCCCTCTGGAGACTGGGAGATTTATTTAGAGGGCAGTATGGAATGAAACCCTAAAAATAACTTCATGACTCACTGACCACACCTTGTACATGCTGCTTCCCCAATGCCCAATTACCTCCCACCCCTCTGGCATCAATGCGAACCTCGAGCACACCACAAACCATATTTTGTGGCCCCAGGGAAAATGTTTGTGAAGACCGATGATATAGCTCAGTGAGTTAGAAACCTGCATCATGGTGCTGCATGCCAGCTGCAGTGCATAAGTGGTGAACCTTGCTAGTTTTTCTCAATCTTTGATTGCGATAAAGTTCCACTGGATAGAACTAAAAATGTATTATTAATATTTTAAGCAGGGTGAATAGTGTAATTACTCCCATAGCCAGATGTAACTAACCTTTTTACAGTGTATGCATACCTCGAACCTGGCCTATCCGCTACGGGGGGCAAATTCTTACACTCTGGTCTACCCCCCAACCTCTCCAAAACCACCGCTAAATACTTCAAGCACTCCACCCTGAAAAGCCACCCTTAGTCATTGATCTCTGACCTTCGCTATAGCGCGAACAACGGCATAGTAATCAGTGACCTCATTTTCTACTCTAGAAGGACTTCTGCAGGGCGCAAAACCTTTGCCCTCCTCCTCAATGTATGCACAACAAAGAACATCCCATACAGCACTAAGCTAACAATAACACCATCCCCTACACTGCGAGCTGACCTCACCATCACTCTTTACAAAAATGGCATTATCCTGATCCAAGCCTCAGCCAAAAACTTGGACAAATTTGCAGACCTTTTCACCCTCCTTAGAAACCACGTGCATGACTCAGGCAGGGTAACCATTTCGCGCCCCGATGAGCCCCCATCTAGCCTACCCAGCGTAACTAGCCATTCACAAACGCCCCTATGGACATCCAACACAGACCCCCCTATCCACTCCAACACAGCACCCGACCTTGCCTCCAGAATCACCCCTAGACCTCTGGTCCCCCTCCTACTATCCCCCATGTAGACTATGTCACTGGTATGCCCCCTATGACCTATGATACAAGTCGTGCTTGCCCTCCCAGTCCTCAACCCAACCCGCAGAGGAGCCCCAGCTTTGATCCAATGACCTACAACACGGCCGTACTAGTCCTCCCCTCGTATCTCCTTTACATGCAGACAGAACTGCTCCTGAACCAATGCCCCCCGCCCTCTATCGCCTCCACCTGATAGGGACATGGCCTCTCTGTTTTCCAGAGTGGCAAAACGTACCCAGAAAATGCACATCTCTATCTTGGAATTAACGAACCTCCTCCTCCTCACTGAACTCTCCGTCGCCAACCTCACGTCCCTGCCTATCTCCACGCCCCCACACTTGACAGAGCACCCTAAACAGCCTCTTCCTCTAGTCTTGAGACAGCTTTGTCCCTGTAAACAGCCATGCCACCTCTCAGAGGAAGAAAGCCTCGCTCTGGCCCTCTCCTACACTGCTTCACCAACTCTAAGTCCACTAGACCTCACTGAAATTGAAATCCTGGCCATCTTCCGAGATTACAACCCCACCACAGATACCCCTCTTCCCTTTGACGGGAATGCTGAACATCCCATCCGCTCGGTCACTATCAACCCCAACAGGCCAGCCGCCCTCCGTAGCAGAGCTGTGGTCATGAGCAATCTAGCACCTGTCCACCAGTCTGCCCAGACTCCCGAAATTCCGCCCAAATCCTACCTGTCTGGTCTTTTAATCAATTGCCGATCGGCAGCTAAGCACGCTGCAGATATTGCTGATCTCATCCTCTGCAAAAACTTCAACTTAGCAGTCCTAACAGAATCATGGCTCAATAAATCCTCATCTCCATGCCTGGACCTCCTAGTCCCTCCTAACTACAACATCGCAATGCTGGACAGACAATGTAACAAGAAAGGAGGAGGCATCGCCTGCATCTACCGCTCTAACCTCCTTGTCACGAACTTCTGGCGGACACCACCGAATCCTGCGAATACCTCGCTCTCGCTATTTGCAGCAACTCCACCCTAGTATGCAACCTTCACATCTTTTACCACCCCCCAGGCAGGAATGACTCTTTCACCGACCACCTCATGGAAATCCTCACAGCTAAGATTCCCACCAACTCCAAAGATATTTTCTTAGGCGATTTTAACTTACACTGGAATGATCCCAAGGATCCACATGTCAACGCCATCAAAGACCTCCTGGCAGATCAAGCCCTGACCCAAGCCTGCTCACTACCAGCTCACTCAAAAGGGGCCACCCTTGACTGGATCATTTCCAAAGAATCAACTGTCAAGCGTATCTCTATTGACCCATGCGATTGGTCTGACCATCACGCCATCACCTTCCATCTACCTGGCACCCAAAAGACAAAAGCACCGCAACCAACGATTCCTAAACGCTGGATCAGAGACACCAAGAACTTGGACCGAAGTGAACTTGTGGCCCGATGTAAATCCGACCTCCCCCCCCTTCGCATATCACAACAGTCAGTGACCTCAATGATCACTACTCTGTGACCATCTCAAACATCCTGGATGATCTAGCCCCACTAAAACTGAAAAGAACCCAAATCAAAGACAGAAACCCCTGGTTCACAGGATCCCTTAATAACGAGAGGAGAGCCCTCCGGCAAGCTGAAAGATCCTGGAGGCAACACCCCTCTATCGCACATCTAAAACTCCTCCGCCAGGCCAGAAATGCCTACAACAGGAACATACTCTACTCAAAAAAAGACTTCTTCAGAACGGAAGGTGAGAAAGCCGAGAACAGACCCCACAAGCTCTTCGAATTGGTTAAACACCAATCTAATAAACTGGCCAAATCATCAAAAGAAACCCCCAGATCTCTTATATCCTCAGAAGAATTCTCCTCTTTCTTCACAGACAAAATCTTGGCCCTTGGAAACAAATTCAGCGCCATCACACACCCTCAACCCCTTCCTGACCCGCCTCCTCCCATAGCGACGCACCCACAGGCTCCTCCCAAAAATCACGCTCACTGGTCTGTCTTCAAAGACTACGACGAAGACTCCATCTCTAAAATCCTTTCTACCTTAAAACCGAACAACCATTTCAATGACCCACTCCCTGCCAACTGCCTAGCGGTCGTCGCCCAATCCATTATTTCCAGCTGGATTACAATAATCAACGCCTCCCTCCAGCAGGGAACGATGCCAGACTATCTAAAAGCCGGCCAAGTCCTCCCCATCTTGAAAAAGCTGTCGCTGGATCCAGGCTCCCCCGACAACTTCAGACCCATCTCCAACATTCCCCTCTTAGCCAAAGTGCTGGAGAAATTTGTGCAACAGCAGCTAAGTAATCACATCAACAACTTCCACCTCCTTGATGACTTTCAATCTGGATTTAGATCAGGGCACAGCACCGAAACCACCATGCTCCACATTGTGGATGATGCCCTCCAAGCCCTCGACCAAGGTAAATCTTGTTTCCTAATCCTCCTGGACCTATCCTCGGCCTTCGACACAGTCAACCATGAAAAATTACTCGAACGCCTCAAACTCAGAATGAGATTAGATGGCACTGTTGTAGATTGGTTTAGGTCCTTCCTCCAGAACCGGTCACAGAGATTCCTGATCAACGGCAACCTTTCATCACCATCCCCGGTCACAGTTGGAGTCCCTCAAGGATCAACCCTGTCCCCCACCCTTTTCAACCTCTACCTAGAACCGCTTACCGAAGTATTGCATGCAGCTAATATCTCCTATCATATGTACGCTGATGACACCCAGATCTGCATCAAAACCTCTTCTCTCGAAAAGATTCTCTCCCTGAACGAAGCCCTGAAACTCACCGTCCAATGGCTCGCATCCAATCAACTCAAACTCAATGCAAAGAAAACAGAATTTCTCCTGATCTCCCCTCCCAATGCCAACCTAGAGATTCAATCATGGATTAAGGCTATCACAGCCTTAAATTGCCCACCGACCATTGTGAACTCGGCTAAATCCCTGGGAATTTACCTTGACACCAACCTTAACATGCGGGACCACATAAACTCTATGGCTAAAACAGCCAGATTCCATCTGAGCTACCTTAGGAAATTGAAACCCTTCCTTGATGCTCCCGACCTAAAAATGGCAGTCCAAGCACTCGTCATCTCTAGACTGGAATACGGCTGCTCAACACTCTCGGGTTTACCCAAGATCTCCCTGGCACCTCTTAAAGCCTGCCTCAATGCGGCCGCCAGACTACTTACCGGCACAAGTAAATACGATCATATTTCCCCACACCTGAAAGCTCTCAACTGGCTTCCCCTGGAAGCAAGAATACAGCTCAAACTAGCATGCATCACGCACAAAGCTTTGCATTCTAACTCCCCTGCATATCTGACACAGAAACTCGTGATCTCCGGAGGAACCAGAAACTCCCGATCCGCCAGCGATTTCCTGCTCCAACCTGCACGCTTTCGAAAAATTTTTTTTTTACAATCGAGCCTTCTCAGGGGCTGCTCCAAGAATATGGAACTCTCTCCCACCCGACATCAGAAGAATCCCCTCACTGACTCACTTCAAAAAGGATGCCAAAACTTTCCTTATGGGCAAATTTCTTGTCTAATATTGCCTCCACTACTTTTATGGCGTGACCTATAACGGCCCACTTCCTCCCTTCTGACTACCGGGTCACCCGAAACATCAGAAACTTGGGACCTGGTCAGAATAATTGAAAACGTACTCTGTAAATATGGTATCTCGCTTTAAGTAATTGGTTATGTAAACTGTAACTACATGCTCCTCTTTACCCTATGTCTTCCTGCACCATACTGCTACTCGAGCTGTAATTGGTCGATTCTAAATCTGTCTGTATATTGCTTTGCTCTCCTGTAAAGTGCTCTGATACCCTAACGGGTCAAGTTTGTGCTCTATAAAACACATAAGATAAAATAAATAAAATAAAATATGTATGGGGCTTCGAAGCTCAATACCTGTCTGGAAGTCACCCTCAAATGTTAGTGAAATGACAAACTAAATTACAGTGTTTCTTTGAGGCCATCGACATTAAGGTGTGAACACTCCAGCTAGCCCACAAACAGGATGAGACTGGAACAAAAGGAGTGCTGATGGCCCCATAATGAGGCATTTGTGTGAAACCCAGGAGGAGCTGAGAGCATGAAGCCTCCCTCACCCCCTGCATGCTGCTGAACTGTACATAAAGAATACGGCACTGGATGTGTGTTGGGTTGGTAAACTGCACTGGAAGGAGTCCGCACAATTTATTGAGGTTTGCCAGGATCCCAGATCCAGCTGAATAATAGGATCCGGATCCAGCCCCCTCATTTCTAGTGTTTCCCTCAAGAGATGCATGTAAAGACAATCTAAACAGAGTTCATTTACTTAGTGGTCATCCTGAAAATCTGGCATGGATGCGACCCGTGGCAAAGATGTATTACATTCTGTAGATTAAGGATGAAACCGTTTTCCAGTTGTGTAGTCAACACGATGATATGGACACAGATGTTTAGATGGATACTACAAATGTAGAAGTGTGCTATTTTAGCAAATTCCTTTTTAGACTATACATCTTTTTACTGATGTGTAATTGTAGGATATCATTAGGTACATTGTATGAGTGCAAACACGGAATAAATTTACATAAACAATACAACTGTTACTGTTTACTCTAAAATCAACTATATTGTAATAGAACTAGTGTGATAAGTATTCATTTATAGAACTACATTTTTGACTCGCACGACTTCCAGCATGTAGCACTTCAGAAAAATATTTAAGGTGGTTACCATTTGATTCCTGTTCGTTGTATTGAACATGTGATATCTCTGTGTCCAGATGTTAATATTAGCGGCCTTTCTTTCCTCCCCAGATGCAGCAACATCATTTTACTGCTCCCCAAACGCCTTGTCACAACCCTACGGCACATCACCTGGCCGTACGTACGTGTCCTGTGTCTGCAAAGCAGGGTACTGCGGAAACGGCATCAGCTGCTACCCTATAGCTACCGGCACCACGGACAAGTGCTGCGTCCCCGGGAGCACCACGTGGAATACTGCGGCCAAGAAGTGCCTCGACGTCAATGAATGCAGCAGTCCCACCACGAACAAGTGCGCCCCTACGACGTCCTGCACAAATGTCCAAACTAATTACGTGTGTTCATCGAGCCGCACGCTCCCGTGCACCCCCGATACTTCTCCCTGTGACGACAACACCGACTGCGTTAAGATAGATGGAACTAACTCATGTGAGGACCCCTGTGACAGCGCCTACCATCAGACGATAAATGGACCCTCTCGCCTCTCCAGTACCACCTCCACTGGCTTATTCCAAACGGATCGGTATCTATTCGGCTGGTACCGGTTCACGGGAGTTTCGGGAGTGAGGATGCAAGAAGGCTGCATTGGACCAGTGAGGTGTGGCTCGGCGCTGCCCTACACTCTCAAAAATGGAAGCCACCCGTCCTTGGGATCTGGGATCCAGACCGTGAAGCTGCTTGTGAACTCCTTGTCGTCCTGCAGTGAGAGCAGCTCCATCCAGATCAAGGCCTGTCCGGATACAAGCGGGAGCACCAACAACGGGTTCTACGTCTACAAGTACTTGGGGCTATTTTCCTTCGACGTTTACTGCACCGGTAAGAGGAGCACAGAGTGGATGAATGAATCAGTGAATGAAGCAACAAATGGGTGTTTTGTCTTTATGCCTATTACCACAAGTGAGTGACGTCTGGACGCTCCGAAGGAGAGATGAAAGAGAAAATGCTGGCGCTTGGCAAACCACCCACTTGAATGATGGCTGTCAACCATGCCATAACGAATATATGTTATTTAGTCAAAGAATGCGAAAATTCAGATTTTAATGTGGAAATCAACATGTAGAAAACTTTGAAGACTATGAGCTGTAGCCATGGTACTCCTGGGTATTGTGGAAATTTACGAGAGAGAAATATTTCACGACGCTTCAGAAACTAACACCCAGTAAACTCAGGGCTAGATTTATCACGCTTTCCCGCTGCAAGCCGCCGCGCTGCATAAAAGGGAAAGGCCAGGAATACACAGGGGCAGATTTACAAGCACATTGCGCCACTTTTGCGTCACTTTTAACATGGAAAAAGTGACGCAAAAGTGGCGCAAGGGGCTTGTAAATCTGCCCCACAGTGTTTATGATTATACAGCGCATTCCTGTCCTTTCCTAGCACTGGCGGACTTTTGGCTGCCTATCGCCAACACAGGCAACCTTGCGTCATGTTGCAAGGGTGCCTGCGTTGTCAACAGGATTGTTTTTGTACCGGAAGGGACACCTTCCTGCACAAAAACAATCCTGAGAGGCATTTTCCTTTTTCTTTATGTGCTGCAGAATGCAGCACACATAGAAGGAGGAAAAAACGAGGAGAAATAAAGACATTTGTCCTCGTTATGCCTGGGGAGGAGTAGCATGTTGATGCATTCCCAGGTCTAACACTAATGATAAGTCTGAAAATGCACCAAGATCCATGATTGGATGCATGGGACCACCGACTCCCCACCCATGGAATGCCTCCCTGCCGCAGAGTAACGCAAAGCACCGATTTATGCTGCTTTGCGTTACTTTAGATTTCTCAAGCTGTGCTGGGTCACACAAGGTGACTTTGCATGGCTTGATATATCTCACTAAGGTTTTGGTTTGCCCTCAAGCCACCTTGCGTAGTCAGCAATATGACTTTGAAGGAGATTTGCGTTTTTATTAACAGATGAAATAGGCCATTAAAATGAAGCTAAACAGAGAAAACCAGAAGTGGCTAGCACCATCTCTCATACATCATACCCAAGTAGGATTTGTTCCGGGGCGTTCCTCTAGGAACCATCTTCGCACTCTTGCCCACACACTATGGTATGCCAAGAATCTTCCGGATGACGCTTTGGCCTTGTCGCTTGACGCGGAAAAGGCGTTTGATCGAATTGAATGGGATTATCTTTTTAGGGTGTTACAAAAATTCGGCCTGGGAGATCAATTCATAAACAAAATACGCTTGTTGTACAAAGATCCTTCGGCACAGGTAAATTGTGGGGGCTTTATCTCAGATCCATTTTCTATCAATCGAGGTACTCGTCAGGGTTGCCCCCTCTCCCCGTTACTCTTTCTTCTAGCCATGGAACCGTTGGCTGCCTCCTTAAGACAATGTACTTATATTAAGGGCATTTCTCTTCCGACAGGAGAATCCAAAATGTATCTCTACGCAGATGATATTCTCCTTACACTCACAGATCTCTCCATCTCTTTACCATCTGTGTTAAAAATAATAGATGACTTCTCCTCCATTTCTGGGTACAAAATTAATTGGAACAAAAGCGAAGCACTGCCCATCTCGAATGGGACCACAATAGCGGCCATTCAAGGTTTTCCTTTTCAATGGAAATCTTCTCATCTCAAGTATTTGGGCATACTAGTGAACAAAGGCCTAGAGAGTATGGTTACGGATAATCTCAATCCCCTCATCGCTCAAATGCAACGTGATTTTGAAAAATGGAAGGCACTGGGTCTCTCAATGTGGGGAAGGGTTCAAGCCGTGAAAATGGTTACTCTTTCCCGTTTTCTTTATGTCCTCGGGATGCTTCCTATTCAAATCCCTTTAACCATGCTACGTTCAATTGATTCTAAGATAAAATCCTTTATATGGAACTCTGCCAAACCCCGTGTCTCAGCTTCAAAACTAAAGGCTCATCGCTCCTATGGAGGAATAGGTCTACCCTCAGTGGAGCATTATGCTTTGGCATTACAGCTTTCTCAAATGTCATATATGCTTTCACATTCATCGGATACACCACAGTGGGTACATCTTGAACGCCACCTTTCATTAACAAACGCAGGTCTTTCTGTTTTATACGGCTCGGAATTTCGTCCCCGAGACTCCACCACTAATCCTATTTTGTCGGCTATGCGTGCTGCTTGGCAAAGGGCACACCGCTTACTGGGCTCACATCCTCGTCTTCATAGAAAAGCCCCATTATGGAATAATTCTGCAATTCGTATTAATAGACAATCAATATCTTGGCCTATTTGGGAAATAGCAGGTGTTTCCACCTTAGATCAACTTTTTTCAAACGGAGATATTAAATCATTTGCCCAACTGCAGGAAGAATTCCATTTGCCTGATATACAAGTCTCAAAATACAACCAGTTACGACAATCCTTACGGCGGAGTCTAGGACCTCCACCATGGCTCTTGCCTGACTCACCAATTGTAACATATCTCCACACTTGGGGTAAGATGAAAGGAGCTACATCTGGCTTTTACCAAACTCTCACTTCGCATCTTTTTTCTCAACCCTTATCGCAAACTTTACGTACTAAATGGCAAACCTTATTATCAGTCTCTTATACTGATAATGAATGGTCTGACATTCTTAACAATCTCAACAAGGGTGCACGTGAAGCACGATTGAAATTTTGCTTATTCAAGATCTTACATGATTGGCACTGGTCACCAACAAAACTGCATAAAGCTGGCTTGCTTCCCCATTCAAACTGCTGGAGATGTGATAGTACGTCTTGTAACATTTCTCATATCATTTGCGGATGTCCAGTGATCCAACCCTTTTGGAATTATATAGGTAAAACCTTACATTCCACGATGCCTCTACAAACTCCACTTTCGCATGCTACCATTCTTCTGCATGATACACGTCAATCACAATCACTCTCTAAACCACAAGCCCGACTCTTACACACAGCCTTAGCTACAGCCAAAATTTGTATAAAACGGCAATGGAAGTCACCTCAACCACCATCACAAGAAATATGGATGGTGGCCATGATTCAAACAGCTTCCTACGAACGTATTATATACAACATACAGGATCAATCTGATCTCTTTCTTCGAGTATGGTCACCTTTTCTAGCTTTAAATACCGATGCTAATATTAATGACCCATCTACACAGTAATTTAATTCTTATCCCTTTTCATTCTCATTCATCATTCATTATTGGTGGTTAATAAATCTTAATACATATTGTGTCTACCTATTTGTTGTTGTTTTTAATACCTACTCACCAGAACACTTACATATCATTCTGTATCTTTTAATATATATATTTATACATCAAGTGAAATTATTATCCCTTATATTCATCTTTTCTCTATTCTTATTGGTTTTCTAGGGTGTCTTCTTTTCTCAGGAACATATTTATATAGCTTTATATAGCATTATGTCTTATATTTGTGTACATTTTCATTTATCGTTTTCTTTTGTGTTCCCTTCTTTGCCTTCCCTTTCTCTCTCCTCCCCCCTTCCCGTAATTCCATCTTTTATGGCCTCAATATAAAGTCAAATATTTGTTTTTGCATGGATCTGTTTATGTATTTATTAAATTATATAATATGATTAATTATTCAGAAAGTTTTATTATATGCTTATATATAACAATTTTCTTATATATTTATTGTATGATAATGCAAACAGTTATTATACTATATGTATTCTTTTGTAAATTTCAATAAAAAATTGAACCACAAAAAAAGAAGTGGCTAGCAACTTTTAGAGCTCTAATAAGACTCAAACTCGTCAAACAGTTATTTTGAGGATTACGGGACGTTTCTAAGAGGTAAACTTCACAACTTCTCACACCTGAATTAGCACCAAGTAAATTTATGCTCTCATTTATGGGATTTTGGCGTAGGGCAGCACAGCAAGGTACCTTGATACGCTGCCCTACACCAAAGTGAAAGAGCAGAAATGCACTGTATTTATGCAATACGGTGCATTTGTGTTCCTTATCCCTTCACTGGCTCCATTTCAGCAGCCTAGAGCCAACGTAGGCACCCTTGCATCATGATGCGAAGGTGCCTCCGTAGCATGCAGGATTGTTTTTGTGCAGGAAGGGCAACTTCCTGAGCAAAATTGATCCCAAGAGGCATTTTTCTGTTTATATGTGTGCTGCAGAATGCAAACATAGAAAGAGGAAAAAACGAGGAGACATAAAGATTCTTCTACTTGTTACATCTCACCTCAGGAGGATTATGGATTTGGCACTTCCCCACGTTTACATGATTTCATAAATCTGGGGCAGCGTCAAAATCCATGGGTGCTGTGCGGCAAAACCCACTGCAACATCTATGGAATGCTTCCCGCGTGCAGAGTAAGGCGATGCAGTGAAAAGTGCTGCGTTGCCTTACTCAAGATTTAGGAGGCCTCTCAAAGTCACACAGTGTGACTTTTCATGGCTCATTTAATCTGGTTGAGAGCCCTGCATCACTCGTGCACCTCTTTACATGGTGCAAAAGTGATACAAGTTTCTCATAAATAAGCCCCTCAATATTCAGTCAGCATTCCGACTTCAAAGAAGAACAGCACTTCTATTGTCAGGTAAGGTTAAAAAGGCCATTCATATTGAAGATAAACAAGGGAAACCAGAAGGGGCTTGCAACTTCCAGATCACTGTAAGACGTAAGCCTGCAAGCACTAGAGGGGCGGTATAAATGGTTATTAAGTCAGGACCACTGTTCAAAGTCAAAGGAACAGAACTTCAATAGCAGGGTATACAAGAAAAAACCACTATACACCTCTGAGGCTGCTGTGAGCGTCTCCAGGGTGTCCCGTTCTACGGCTCCTTTACCAAGGTGGTGATCTTGAGATGCCTATGTGACTCTGGCCTGGTGGGCTGCAATGATCATGTGGCTTCTGAGTTGCTTGGCCACCGAGGTGGTCTCCAGGCAAAACTTCAGTTAACTTGGTCTTGTGCAGGCGTTACTGGAAGTCAGTTCCCCTCTATGCTCGATTGTTCAGCTACCCTTATCATGGGCACTGAGAACAGCAAAGACTCTCCATGGTCAAAGGCTTATCCCCTGCATGAAGAATTAAAGCAACAGAAGGTCGCATCCTCGGCAAACATCTCTTTTAACATTGGTGTTCACACTGGTGTTGCCGAAGTTTGGGTAGATAACAGCCATCAACACAGGAAAACGCAGCCATGTGAGTTTCTCCAAACCAGTGGAAACCGATGCGGATGGTTATTTCTCCTTCCAGCCACTAGATGAGGGAGGGGTGGTAGCCTGGAACTAGGGAACTATGGGTTAGGGAGATTGTCATGCTAGATTGGACAAAGGTTATCATTCAGGGAGATGCACCATCTTGTGCAGCCATGTTCTAGGACACCATCTATTCAGGTTGAACTCAAATGAAACAAAGAAATACCGACACACACACACACACACAGAGGTATGTATACGTGGATGTACATACACTGATATACACCCCATGAATATCCTACACATGGAAAAAGGCAAGGATTTTGGATATTGGGGACTGTATGGAACTATACGGGAGAGGATAGCCCCAGGTCCAGCTCCTGAACCATGTCCCTGTATGGTTAGAAGTCTTTGACATTGCACACCAAAAGGTTCCATACAGAGCCGGGCCTTTATATCCTTTGCCCTTCCATTTGGACCGAGGCCCTATCACAGTGACTAATATTGGCTCCTATGTCTGCATTACTTTTCCTGTAGTTGAGCTATAGGTTGAAAGGCAGACTTTTTATTCTTATTCCATTTGGTACGCCAGCTGTACCCCTGTTTCACATATAGTGTGCCGCCCACTTCGATTAAAATTGCAGTGTTTAGTGATGCTGTGTTGTACATAAAAGTTTCTTTTGTTGGTTTGGCGTTACACTGCCATGGCCATCCATAGGAACATAATCGGTTACAATGGTGATGTGACATGTAATATCACCATTGGTGTAGTTTGTAATATTATCTTTGCCTTCCTGTCCCTGCAGTGGGGGCCAAGCTAGCACTTATTCTTGTTTGAACCATAACTGGTACATTTCAATCATATTTAGAGTTAAAGTTGCAGTTGCATAGATTCACAGGGAATGTCCAGCAGGCTGGCTCACCACCAGAAGAATAATGATCAGAATACACCAACCATCAGTCACCTTTTGGCTGGTGGGTGGGGGCATTTGAGGGTAAGCTAAACCTCTACCTTGGTTGTACCCTACTGGTGAATGTCATAAACACATTGAGCACTTTCAGTGGACTTACAGATACTCATATCCACCAACTGACACAGTTCACACCTGGTAAAGTGAAAAAGGGGCAAGATGGCGCTGTTCTCCCAAGCATGCAAGGATTTTTCTTCCTACAGTGTTGTCAGTGATTTGATACACTTCCCACAGTGCAGTTTCTAGAGGGTCCATCATCCTGGACAATACACTCGCAGCATCAGTCTTGATGAGAAGAGTTTTGTGAGGGGGACGTTCATTTTTGTAGGGGCTTCAATGGATATACTGTTGTTTTTATAGGATTAGTCATTATCGACTTTTGTGGGAGGTCAGAGAAAGGGGTATAATTAGTGAACTGCTCTCTCCTATAATAAATCATGAATGCAGATATATGGCTACACTTTAAGATGAGGTGTTAGATCTAGTCAAGTAAGAAAAGAGGTACAAAAGACACTGCTTTCTAATCAACACATTTCTGGTCTACCAAAAGAACTTAAGAAATTCCAATATTTTCAGGTTAATTTGTAAAATTGACATCCAGCCAGTACAATGTGATTTTTAGATGTTCAGAAATGCCTGCAAAATGACATTAATATCTACAACTAACCTCCCTCCATAGAGCCACATCTCCTACCACCTGTAAAACCTCCACTCGCTCTCCTTACACAAACGTCCACAGTTCAGGTTACTCACTCACTCACAAATGCAAAGCACTCCACAATGTAGGCCCCACCTACCTGAATGACTACATCGGCTTCCACATCCCATCCAGACTCCTGTGCTCTGCAAACCGAGTTGTCTTCACGGTCCCCTGTTTCCAAAGAGTCTGAGGCTCGTACCCGGCTCCGAAAGCCTGGAACGCACTCCCCCTCACATTAGGGCTGCCAGCTCAGACCAAAAAATGGAACACTTGGCTCTTCCCATAGGTCACAGGAAGGGGAGCCAGCAATCTACCCATTCACAACAGTGCCAAAATACCCTCGCAGGTGAGATGTACTCTTTACAAGTTAACATAACATACCATACCATACTATACCATACCATACTTTACCATAACATAACATAAAATAACATAAAATAACATAGGAAAACATAGGTGTTACTGTAATCTTTATTCTCCTTGAGATCTCAGCTATAGTAGATGAAGAGTAGAGGTGTGTAAAATCTCAGTTTTATGTCATCTGTTTCAAAAAATTTGTGAAAACTTTGCAAATTACACTTTTGCAGTGAAATATGTAACTTGCATGCCTTTTTTAACCCTCATACTCACCACAAATAAAAAGATACTGGCATGAGAGTTTTTTGAGCAGAAAATCTCTCTCATCAAGATATTTTCTGAGAGAATCAGTCACATGCTTGTATCTGGCCAGACTTTTTTTTACGAGAGGTGTGCCCTTCGAGTAGGTAAAGTTAAGCAAAATCACATACTGCAAAATTTCATGAATTTTGCGTAACACAAAATTAATGAATTGACCGATTTCACTAGTGTGTGTACAATTTCTGTTAGGCCTAATGAAGAGAGGATTAAGACTATTAGAAGGGGCTCCATAAAATCATTTTTTGCTAATGTCACTTATTAATTACCGTTTATTACTGTTATAAGAACATATGAAATACTACCAACTGATCAAGAGAAGCCATGCTTAAGTTCGCTTTTCAGGTCCTTTGTACACTGTGGAATGTTAGGACAATATTTCCCAAGACCTGGTATGAAAAAAGTTGGCAAGAGTTCAAGCGAAAAAGTTTGAAAGAAGTTTGTACAAGTGTTCTAGAAAGAATGCAATTTCTGTGATATGTATTTGGCTTACAAAAAATGTGCTTGTCATTTAAAACATGCTTTCTATAGCAGTTTTAATGGTGAATGTGAATTGCTAATTCTATATAACCAACCTATTTGATGTGAGCACCTCTATATCCAGACTATGAGCCTGATTCACAAGTGTAAATATGCACATATATATTTACTAAGGTGTTTATTTACTCCTACGCCTCGGTGTAACTCTCCACTTTGTTGCTATTTACTATTTCAGAATGATTATTTACACTTCGAGCCTCCTACTTTAGAATCTACAAGCAATAAAGTTACTAATAGTAACCACTCACTTGTTGGTGAATGTTATGCTACTGAGGTGTAGAGCTCCCCATGACAAAGTAAAGAGAAATTATTAAAGCTTAAACAATGATTTTAACATACAATATAAATGTAAATGTAAATTAATTTAAATGATTTATTATTGACATGTAAATGATAAAAGACAATTTTTCAGAACACTTAAATTAAATTTGCATTAAATAATAAAATCATTTAAATATATTAATATAGTTTATAAATATGTATATATTTTTGTAAACAATGATCTCACTAAAATTTTTCTAAATCTATTTTTATTGAACACACAACAGATTGTAAAGTATCTATTACACCAGAGCAGTCGCACATCCATATAGGTTAAGCAATAGGCCAGTTTCCATTTCCCATTATTAACCCCAAGTCATCCCCTTAGTCTCATTCTTGTGATCATCGATAGTAGCTACTCCCGAGGTGACTCCGCTTAGTAGGGTGGAGGGGGCAATGCACAGTCCATTTACCCCAGATCTGTTCCCATTTTTTGGAGCAGCCCCTACCTTCGTAGACAAATTTCTAAGCAACCACGCACCACTCCATATCTTTCTCCCACTTCCCAATGGTTGGTGCTATTTGTGCTCCCCTCCCCCAAACTCAAGCAATGTTTCATTTCGCAATTGTCATCCCCATAGTCACCCAGATTTGTTCTTCTTGGATCTGATCCGTTGCCCCCTCAAATATATTAAGGAGACACCACTTTGGTGTGGGTAGTAGGTCCACCCCACATACCGCCTGCATAATGCGCATAACCGCCTCCCAATAAAGCCTCACCACTGGACATTCCCATAGTATGTGGTAAAAGGTACCCTCCTGTCCACATAATCTGCAACACCTAGAGTCCAGTCCTCTGCCGATTTTGACTAATGTACTACTGCAGAGGTAGGATCTATGGAGTACTCTGAGCTGGATTAAACTGAGTTTTGATGATATAGCCACTAACCCTGGGCGTAGTTCGCGAAGAAGCGCTACGCGAAGCTACGCAAAGTGCACTTAGCACTACGTGAGCTACGCGTAGCACTTCGCGAACTGCGTAGTACCCTGTTCGCACTGTGCCAGATGCCGTTTTCAATGATTGGCACAGTGCGGACAAGCATCCGGCCCTGTGCAATCATTGAAAACGGCATCTTGCACAGTGCGAGCTGTAGTTTTCTGCCGCTCAAGTAGATTTTTACTCGAGCGGCAGCTTTCTCAACGCAAACTGGTAGTTTCTCATCGCGAGCGGTTGCGAGCATACGCGACCACTCGCAATGAGAAACCTGATCTCCCCGCGTTGAGAATCTCGCCAGGAGGTTTATTTTCCACGTTCGCGATCGCCAACTTGATGTTGCTGATCGCGAACGAGGAAAAAGTCTTGCTGGGATGTCATTTTGCTTGCTCGCGGTCGCCAACTTGACGTTGAGGACTGCGAGCAAGCAAAAAATGACCTCTGCACTACGCAACGCTACGCGTGTTTGCACTGTGCTACGTGCAATTTGCGTAGTGCGAAGTAGTGCAGACTTCGCAAACTACGCGAGCGTAGCGTAGTGCTTTGCCCAGGCTTAATAGCCACTTCTTTATTGGAAGCGAGGGCCTCCTGCCATTCTTCGTCCTCCAGTTCCCCTAGGCCAATTTGCCAATGTTCTTGGAGACGCAGCAGGGGGTCATGAGAGTTATTGACTAGTTTTTGATAGGTCAGAGAGATCGCTCGGTGAGCCATAAGGTCGGTTAGTAGTCTGTCCTCTAATGGGGATGCTTCCGGGAGGCTGATCCCCTGTGGAATAGGCATCATTAAGGCATGTCTTATTTGTAGATACCTGAATGTTTCGCTGGTGGCCAGATTCTATTCTCGCTGAAGGTCTGCAAATGGGGCAACCTCTCCCCTAGACCATAGATCCCCCACTCTTGAGATTCACGAGGTCCCATTTTTCAAAGCCTGGGCACCCACGTAACATACCCAGCCTTTCTGCATCCCAAAGTGGTGCAGCCTGGGTAACTCTTTTTTGCCACCCCAACTTCTTGTGTACTAAATGCCACAGCTTGAGGGTGTATTCAGTTGGACATGTGAGATGGCGGTGCTTGGGGTTAGTATATAGTGCATGTGTGTATCCCCGGGACCCAGAAGGAATCTATCCATTCTGTAGGCCGGTTTATTATGTACCTGGTGTACCCATTGGTTGACGACTGCTAGTTGAGCTGCCCAGTAATATGGCTGGATATCTGGCAATGCGATTAAGCCACCATACCACCCTCTTACCTGCTTCGGCATAGTGATTCATGATGGCTCCCCATCCCAAAGCAGGGTTCTTACCTCACTGTCTATAAGCCCCGAATTAGGACCTCTGAACAGTGTGCAGTGCATTTTGTAAGGCGCATAGAAATCACAGGAGTGGCATCTTCTTTAATAAGGCCACTTGTCCAAGTAGCGACAATGATCTCCAGTACCAGACATCTCCTTGCAGTCGCTTTAAAGGGGACTGAAGGTTATGTGTGTAGAACAAATCTGGGTCAGTCGTTACAAATATGCCAAGGTAACGGAAACCTTCTGTCACCACTGTCGCCTCACACTCTGATGGCAGGATCAGGGTTGGGTTGTGTAATATGTACATTGTGGACTAGGTTCAGTTTATAGTGTAAGCGGAGTACTTGCCGAAGTTAGTAAAACATATTTAGGATTCTGGCAATGGAGCAATGTGGTGCAGCGACGTATATTAATATATTGTCAGCATATAGGGAATTCTTATCTTCTCATCCTTCAGACTAACTGAGTCCCCGAATCAGAGGGTCAGCCTGGCCCAGGTCGCCAGAGGCTCAAGAAGTAAGGCAAATAGTAGCTGCGACAGGAGACAACCTGCAGTGTTCCACATCTGAGGGTGAATGGTCTTGAGATTCATCCATTCACCACCACCTGCATCAAGGGCTCCATGTATGGGAGCCAAATCCATGTAAAAAATTTGGACTGAACCCCAGTCGCTCTAAGGTTGCAAATAAGTATGACCATTGGACAGTGTCGAAGGCCATACATGCGTCCTGGGAGAGCACCACTGTGTCCTCTCTATAATATACACCCTGCCAAGTAGTCCATAGAGTCCTCACAGGTTGAGCACCGTATTTCTACCCGGCATAAAGCCGGACTGGTCCAGATGTACCAATTTAGAGATGTGTTGAATTAGTCCGGATGCCAGTAGCTTAGCCAGTATCTTGGCCTCAGCAATGAGTAGCAAAATGTGCCTGTATAAGGCGCATTTCTCTGCTGGTTTACCCGGTTTGTGAATTACTATGATTGAGGCCAGTCACTGTTCTTCAGTTAGGCAGCCTGCTTGTCAACTCTCCAAGTACACTGAGAGCAGGTGGGGTGCCACGCAGGAGGCAGTCAACTTATTGTGCTCTTTTGTGAGGTTGTTTGGCCCCATTGCCTTTCCTGATGGAATGCTATGGAGAGCAGTGGCTATTTCCTCGGCCGTGGGGTCGTTCACCCGGGATGTCGAGTCTACCTGGGAGAGTATTGGGAGGGGGAGATCTGTCAATAGCTCCTTAGAGTCATCAGCTGTGGCCATGAAGTTGGGGGAGTACAGGCGTGAATAATGAGCAGCAAAGGCCTCAGCAATGTCCTGTGGCTCCCTCACAGTCTCTCCTCTCTCTGTGGAAATTATGGGGACCCATCGGCTCACACGTTCACGCCTCTCAAGCCAGGCCAGCAATTTTTCAGCCTTTTCTCCAATTTCATGAATTTTATATTGTGTCGCTGACTATTTGGTCCTTGCCACCTCCATCACAGGGTCTCTATATTCTTGTTTTTTAAGGTCTAGGGCATGCCTAAAGGCTTCCATGTTATCTACCTTCAACTTAGCTTCCCAGTCGAATATGTCGCTTTCCAGCATCTCTATCGCCACTCTCTTATCCTTATCTTATCCCACTGTGAAGGAAAGCCCCTGTCCCTTAATCTCTTTATTGAAGTGCTCCCAAGGAACCTGCAAGGGTATCACTGATGCCTCGTTTTTCTTGAAGTAAAGTTCTGTGGTGTGTATCTGCTCAGCTCATATCTGTGGGTTTTTTAAGTACCAGGCGTGCAGTGTAATGGGCCGCCAGGCGCATGGTGCACCCTTTGAATAACAGGCCGATAGAGGGGAGTGATCTGAGATTCTTTGTGCCAGATGGCGCACATCTCTGAAATTGGGAACAAGGTCGGCCATGGCGAGGACATAATCTATTCACAAGTGGCTATTGTGTGTCCTGAATAAAATGTGTACTGTTGCGCCTGAGGGTTGCTAGTATGCCAAACAGCGGTGAGCCCCAGGGCCATAAGGAAATCTGCTAAACAAGAGTGGCCGTGCAGTGGGCACCTTGAGGGGCAGCAATCCTTTAGATCACATAATGTCATATTTATATCTCCTCCTATCAGGAGCTCTCTGGTTAGTCTAGAAGGAACTTGCTCAGGTCCGGTATGGCAATACTATGTAGCGCTGGCAGCCTATAAACCAACACAATATTTACAGTCTTCCCCTCTCATATACCAGTGATTGCCGCATATCAGCCCAGTTCATCCGTAAAAGACCGTTCCACAGTTAAGGGGAATTGTTTCCTTTAAAGTATTCCCAGTCGCCTCGACCCAGTGGTGAAGCCTAAGTGCAATGCTAGCTTATAGACCCATCTGTCCAGTGCTTTGCAGGAGTTTCCTACTAAGTGTGTCTCTTGTAGGAGGACCACATCCGGTGAGTATTGAAGTACCATCCCTTGTTTCATTTTATCTCCTAGGCCATTGACGTTCCAGGATAGGCGTTGCATCGTGGGGCTATTCATGATGTCAGTCATGTATCAGCAGTGGGGTGTGCTCTTCTTTCCCCGCATAAAGAGTGAGCCTGTAGGTGGAACTTGAGGTCGATATCATAGTTGTTTCTTAGTTTCTCTTCTCTCTACGGTGTATGAAACTGTTTGTTGCCCTTCCTCGTAGGACAAGCCAAAGAGATTGAGTATGACAACTGTCCCCTCCCGTCTCTTTCAGTCCCTACTGTTAGAACTTTAAAACTGTTCCCTCAAACTGGGAAAAAATTAACCTCCCTTCCTGCTTCCCTGCCAGGCAGACATAAAACTACCCGCCTCCCCAACTCTGCAGAGCACCTGTCGTCCCAACCCGACCTGAACTATGGGGACAATGGTCCAGCCTTGCTTGTTCCGTATCCGAATATTATAGCATCAGTGGTATCAATAACATGTAGGTCACCAAGATGCCATGGCGGAGCAATCTTGACAGTCCCCTTCAAGGCTAAGGCTGTGTACTGTTCTAAACTCTTCGCGTGAGTTCAGTGCAGCGTTGGACTTTTAAGTCTTTGGAAGATGCCGCCTAGAGTTTCCAGCTAATGCCATTGCCATTAGCACGGATGCGTGATCATCAATCAAGGCTCCGCCTTTGAGGTTAGTGGGTTGTCAGTTGATTCTCACACATCTGGGTCGGTGCCTCCTGCATTTAACTCCATGTTCTTTAATGGTTTCCCTTGTTCACATGTCTCTTCTTGCTTTCTTGTCCAGTTTGGTTTGGTGGGAGCTACAAACTCCCTTCCATCCTGTCATTATGCACAGTTTGCAGCGAGGTGATGGGGCAGTTCAACAACTGCGAGCAACTCACCCAGGTAGGCACCACCGCCTGCCTGTGGATGTTCTGTTGCTCCATGCAGCCTGATGTTTTTCCCCCAGGGAAGTTGCCACTTCTCTGTGGTCCTCTACCCTCACTGAAGCACCAGCTTGCCGCAAGTACTCCAACTCTTCACCCCACTAGGTCACGGTTTCTGAGGTGGGGGGTGGTAGTTGTTCACCTCCGGTGGGGTTTTCTTGTTTAGTTTGTGCACAGCATTATTTCGCAGTCCGCTGTGATGGTCAATCCGGTTTTTACTGTGCCAGCGTGTGGTCTCTCTTTCTTCCGTTCTACTCAGTGCCCTTCTTTAATATCACCATGGTTCTACCCCAGGCTGGTCCTGATGCAAGCCCATGTCCAGTGCGGGCTGCTTTGCTGGCTCTAGCGGGGCCCTCCACCCCCTTTGTCTCCCCAGTGGTCGGAGATTTTGCGTGCTCGCCTTTTATTGTATGGCATTGAGCCTATCGAGTTCGGCCCATCTCTGCGTGCTGTGCCGGGTAGATCATCGGGGCCACTCCAGGGAGACTCCAGAGTTTTGCCTCGTGCTCTGGGAGGCCTGCACTCCTGTTCCCCAGTGCCACAGGCCTCCTCAGCTTCCCGGTTGTCTACTGTTTGAACCGGCAGCTGTAATGCTGCTTTGCTGCTAGGGGCCTCCCGAACCCTCGGTAGCAGTGATTCCACGCTCCTTTGCCCCCCGCACTGCCGGGCTCCCTGGCTATTCTGCTATAGCCAGCTCTCTCCCTCTTTATTCGGACACATTCCTGTCTGCCAGGACCTGGTTGCCGCTGCTTGCAGTTGGAGGTTAGGCACCTTGTTCCTGTGCAGCCAAGAGGGCGACATTCCGTATTCTCTGCACTGCTAACAGTGTCACACTGCCTTTGGGAGCACAAGTCACTTTAGCTCCTGGATACAGGCCTCGATTCACCTCCCACTCGGTCGGTGTCACTGACACCTCGGACGTCGCTGGATGGTACCGGTAGGCTTTTGCCCATTAGCGACCCCTCATGTGACGGCACTATGCATGGATAATGTGACAGATCTACTGGGATTTTAGCAGTGGGCCGTGTGAGCATTCTTAGTTATCAGCCATATTGCTCATCCATCGGCCATGCCCCTCCCTCATTAACGTTTAAATTCTTTTTAATATTCAGTAAACTAGTTAAAAGTTATATATTCAATTAGTTTAATCGAAGTTGTTTTTTAAAAAAAAGTTTAAAAAATGTTTTAATGTTTATTAGATTGCTTACATTTTTTTATCAAAAAATGTATATAATTTGTAAATCTTAAAATATGCACACACATTCATGTATGGGCATGGTAGTGTGTAATTTAAATGTTAAAATCATTTCATTTATTTATTTGGACCATTTTATAAATGACAATTGTCTTACTCTTTTGTTAGTGTGTGTTTTGTATTATCATGCCCCTCCCAAACCCCTCATCACATTTTTCTAAACCCCTCCCTGTTAGTGGTAGTTATTCCTCACTTTCCCACCACTCATAAAGGCCCCTCTCACATTTACCAGCATCTTCGCTACTGTGGCAGAAATCTCTTCACAGAAAAGACAGAAAAGGCAGAGGTCTCCAGATGTAGGGTTATGAATTGTATTTTGTAGTATGCGGGTAGCCCTATGTGTTTTATTGCACACCCCTGTACTTCAATAACAACAGTATGGGCCCTATTACGATGTCGGGAAGAGTTTCCTCTGCCCAACATGGCCTCGGCCAAGGGACTGACCAACACCCAGTCGGCGGTCCCAACCAACCTATTAGGATGTGACCGTACACTGTTCAGTCACATGCCTGTACTTTAAAATGGGAGCATTTATTCCAGCCGGAATATATGCTCTCATTGTAAAATAGGAGGTGCAGTTCATCCCTGTACCCCATGGCAGGCACCTCAAGATGCCTGCCACCATGTGTAGGGATCAACAGGGTGCCCCCTCGGGCTTCAGCCAGAGGCCGTGCACCCCTGGGGCCCTGCTGAGGACCCTAAAGTCAACTTCTAACAGTCTTTCTGTGTCAGAAAAGCCAACATGGTAATCCCTCGGGCGGAAAGAGTTGCCCTTGGGATTACTGAAAGCATTCCGACTGGGGGACAGGTTCCATGACCCCATTGGAAGCCAGTCTGAATGACCAGTTGCATTCCTTCCCAACCACCCAGCTGATTACGATGCGGTCGGAAACGGCCCCTAGGTCTCTGTAATGACATCATGTGATGGAATGTCATATTAGTTGCTAGGATGTGATTTGCATAGTAGAAGGTTCCAAATCAGTTACAGGCTAGTGATTGATGTGGCGTCTCTGGAAAGTATTGTGGGGGGCACGAGCTCCAAGCTCAACAATCTACCAACAGACACAGTAACTTTAATGTCAAGCCCACTGACTGAGTGTTTGAAAAACAAAGTACTTTTAATTACACATTAGTACTCAACATTGCACAGTTTAGTTGCAAATACACAGTGGTACCCCAGATTATGCGTCCTTTGTTAGTGCAATACCACATTCCTCCTCTCTGTCCTTTATCCCACCTGGGTGACCCTTTCTAAGATTGTCCCATAGAGATGAATAATTAAGGATCAAGTCTCCCACAAATCAAATATGCAGTCATTTTACTGTTCATTCTTGTTCTACTCACTGCTGTCATGGTGAGCAGAAAGACAGTCTTTTGTCCTCATACTCACTTCAGTGTATTTTCAATGGATCAGCCCGACAGGAGCCTGCTGTAATCACATACAGCTTCTGCAGGGAGGTGGGGCACAGCTCGCATATTCACCAAGCGCGGGCGTCCTGGACTATTAGATGTTTCCTAATGGGCTCTGCTGCTGCTGAGTGGGTGTCCCTGATAGTCGCAGTCTACTTGCAGGCTCACAAAGACATATGGTAAAGCATTTGTGGCCCAAACTACACTGATGCACATGGCAAGGCAGTTTCAGTCCATCCTGGGCAAGTACACACAGTCAGACAATTGAAGACACCCCCCACTCCCTGGGCCAGTACACAGGGCATTTGCAACCCACACCAGCACCAATATACATGGCAAGGCAGATGCAGCCTGCCATAGACCAATTGATATAGTCTTTTGTGGTTCTTATTAGGAACTGCAGAGAGAGACTGCAAGCCCCTCTGCTGCACGGTTCACTTCAGGCTTCACTCTTTCAGGCAGTCTGATTTCTCTGGGTGTTCCTCAGGCCAAAGCCCCTCTGCAGCAAGGTTCACTTCAGGCTTCACTCTTTCAGGCAGTCTGATTTCTCTGGGTGTTCCTCAGGCCAAAGCACCGCTGCAGCAAGGTTCACTTCAGGCTTCACTCTTTCAGGCAGTCTGATTTCTCTGGGTGTTCCCTAGGCCAAAAACATGATGGGCTTCTCCTACAAAGTCTCTCCTCCTGTAAGGGCAGACAGATTCTTTCCCTCTTTCAAATGGAAGGCAGCTTCGAGGTAATAGGCAGAATCTCTGCTTCCCTGGCAGAAAGTGCAGGCTTCAGGTAATGACACCTCACCTCTGGCAGATTAGCTGTTTGGCAGACACCAGCCCTGATCACACAGCAGTCTGTTAGTACTTTATGGAACACTCCCTTCCATGGTCATGAAAAACATGGAACTGCAACCAAGTTGGATTTTTCGGGTCCCACCTTTATTGACAGTTTCTAGTTTGGGTACGTGGATCCGCTCTCTGAAGCTTCAGAAATGATTTGCCCTCCAGATACTGCTTTCACGCAAAGTGATGTAGGTAGCATTTGGGCTGTGTCTAAATCGAACACTGATAATATAGTCACAATAATGTGAGGTTTCTATACCTGGCTGTTATCAGCCTCTCTGAAGCAGTAATCAGTGAGAGGCAAAAGAGCAGGTTGGGGTTAGAATCTTACTCACCTTGAAAAACAGAAACTGCAATCCAAATGACAGTGCTTAGGAAGAACCAATCAGCAACCCCTTACTAATAAAATCTTAATGCAGTGTCAAATGATAGCCCTGTGTCCATCTCTGAGCTTCTGTGTCTGTATCTCTACTCTCCAGACACACAAGTTCAGACAATACACTTCCACTTTCTGGGGAAGCTATTATTATCCTTCATCTTGTGTCATGCTAAACCAGGGGCGTCCAAAATGGATCCCGCTGACTTCAGTACACAGACTCATACACAGGGAGTCCACAGAGAGGCCTGCTACCAAACCAGAACCACGCACATAATATTTACTTTTCAAATAACAGTAGAACTTTACAGATGAGGGGCGCTGGAAAACTTTCCTCTATGAAGGATCAGTCCAAGCTTTTTGCCTTCCTCCTCCTATTCTCCTGTCCTTATTTTTGTTGCCATTAGGACTCTGAGTACTTTACCACTGCTAACCAGTGCTAAAGAACACATGCTCTCTTCTCTAAATGTTATGTAACTGGTTTACACCTGTTTGGCATATTTAGTTGTTAGAAATTGGGTTTCTGGTGAAGTACCGGGGATTTTAGGACCCCAGCGGTGCCAGGGATAGCACCCTATGACTTCACGTTATCCTATTGCTGTAGTATTATAAAAGACGCTCTCATGGTAATGCAACAAAGAAACTGGCAGAAGAAGCTGAAATATGAAAAAGACATCTTTATTAAACATTAAATGAGTGAGACTACGTCGCACAGAAGCCTTAGCAACTGAATGAGGCAGTCTGCAGAACGAAAACCAGTGTTCTCTTTTATAATGCATATTATGCTCTGGGCAACACCGCCCTTCTCTTGCAGTTGGTCATTCACATATTTTACTTCAAAGAACAAGCAGAGTCATGATTGCAATCTCACATTTCAGTTCAGCCAGCCCGCAATTATTTACCGAGCAAGGCTCAGATCCCACATCTGACCCCAATAAACATGAGCATCTCCTGTTTTAAGAAACAGGCCATAAAGCAGGAACAAGCAGGTGCGAAAGTGATTAGCCGGAGGCTTGTGTGCGATGAAAGGACTTTATGGTGTGTCAAGCCCTGATGCTAATCACAGGTGGCCGGAGGAAGGGGAGCTCGTGAGACCGGACTGACCTGGGGCAGCGGAGACCAGCTGCCCAGGTCATGGAGAAGTCAAGCAGAAAGTACATTTATTCTAAAGGCCCGTACTTGCTTATGTGTTTGTCTATGTGAGGGCAACTTATTAAGATGGCCACCGCTCCAAGATGGAACCCACGGAGTCAATGTAGAATAACGTATACATAGTGCATTTGGCAATGGGACGTTATGCAAAGCGCTTGTAAATACCGCATTGACCAATCGCGGTTTGCTAATACATGAATAAACAGGGGTAGGGCCCTGTCTCCTACGTGGTCCCAAATACCAAAGTACGACAGACCCTCCTTTTGCCCTTACATAGGCAATCACTATACTCATACTGATCTTAGTCCAGGTCTATATTCACCAGATCATCAAGATGTTGCTGATGGAGCAAAATCCTAGTACTTGGACTCTCTCTCTGGACAGGTCTCCTTGAACACGAAGAAGCACAAAGGCCACATATGGCAGGCCAAAATAAGGAATACCTCTATCTAGTGATGTTCACTACTAACTAGTGTCGATGCAGAAGCTGTATAGAGGAGTTGCTTACGAATTCTAATCTTTTAACCTGCTCATGTTCAGGAAAAGAGTGCAAAGGAACAGTAGTGGAAAAAAGACATAGGTTGAGAAGCGGGTGCAGAAGTCAATTGGGTAGAGAAAAACAATCCCACCCATAAATGACAACGTCATGTTTAAAACCCACTAGAAAACACGTTATTAAGAATATTTAGACAACGGGAGAAAGTAGCGACCACTATTACAAATGAAATATTTAGTAACATTTTAGGGTTCCTATACATTTTGTATGTTCAGGTGAAACAGTGGTGACCCTCATCAATGCTCTGAGGTGAAAAGGGGGCACCTTTCCACAGAAAATGGATTTTATTCTGCTTATACTAGACAATGCCAGCAAAACAAACATCTTCTAACACCTAGTCTATACAATCACACGGAAACCTCTTGTGAAACCACCTATGCCCAGAGTCCGTTCAAAAAGCCTCTCTGGCAGGCTTCTATTGTCCATCAAATCTTCTTCTGTTGTTTTCTTTTGCATGGGCCTCTTCATTCAAGCCTTTCATGAAAAAAAGAAAGTACTGCTCAGTTGGAGTGCCCTCCTGGCAAACACTCACAGCTCACGGTCTCAATGTTTCAAGGCAGTGCACCTGTGTCTTTCCTCTGCTGCAGACACTACAAATAATATGCTCTTCATTGGTCATGGGCACAGATCATCTTGTGCAGACCCGGGACCATTCTCAGGATCCAACACTCATCATTCGGTGTCAGAGGACGCTCAGGCTGCTCTTTCATGGGCACTGGAATGTAGTGCCTTCTGTCATTCTTGGATCCGCCGGTGCACTGCACTTCCATTGAAGCAAAGGAACAGAGGGGGTATGTGTGGCCAAAAACTCAAGCCAAGGGGCTCAAGGGACTGCACACTGTCAGAGGTTACCAGCACATGACAGGCGCTCTTGTGTACTGAAATTCCGGTTCTGTGGCAAAACCAGCTCCTCCATCTTTTCTGATGTTGAACGCCTTATGACGAAGCAAGCGTGATGCTTTAACCAGTTCGTTGTATAACAAGGGGACTGTAAACAGGTGGCCTGCGGTCCTTCAAAGGAGTGGCCACACGCCATGGGACAATTTTGGTCCAGAATACACTGTCTTTCTTAGGAAGCAATACAAATAAAAAAGGCAGTAGGCAAAACAGTGCCTCTAAGCTTTTCAATTGGGTTTCCGTGTGAGAGCCTTCATCATCTAAGGGTAGATAACTACACGAGAATTCTATCTAAAATGGATGTCTTCACATATGGTGGCATTGTCTAATAGGGCAAACACACATTTTTTTTCCTGAATGATTACATATAAGTGTTTCTAAATTCCTTATCTAGGACATTTCAATAGAGAAATCACATGGTACAGATTATCATAGGCATGTAGAAACCTTTCACATCAGGTGCACTAGGCAATACACAGGCTAATAGTCAGATTTAAAAACAAAAGACAAGAACTAGAGGGTCCTGATATTTGCATGATTAGAAACTTCTGATCCCACCGAAAATTAAAGCAGCAGGAACAAAAGGGTAAAATCTACATTAAAAATAGACATTGAAAATCCGTCATGTTCAAAAGGGTAAACGTAAGATATCTCCTATTGGTAAGGAAAACTTGTCTTACTATAATATTGAGTCAGTTAGCCAGTCTATCGCTATCCTGACAGTCAGGCTGGAAAACATTGCAGCAGGCCTAAGGAAAATTCTTGGAAACCAGTCTGGTCATGCAAAAGGGAATTGTACATAATATGGGGGTTCCTGGTGCATCACTGCAGTCTGGAAGTATGTACCTGAACAATACACCTACAATAATAAATGGGCTGACTGATGAAAGGAATACGGAAAAGGGAATTGGAACTAGGACACAACTAAAATCCCCAATCACTAAGCATAATGCGACATTGGGCAGGGAAGAAACAAAAGCAATAAAAAATAAAAATCTATAGGAAGGACAAGAATTTACTTGGGTGGTAGTCAGGCATGTGACATCACCAAGAGTACGGGTGATACACAAAAGGCCAAAGTCACATACGTTTTAACTCTACCGCTGGCGACTACACCATATACGGTAATCTTAGGTAATGTTCCAGTTCCTTCTGCAGGGAAAAATGAGAACCTAGTTTCCTTTCAAGAAGCAAAGGCCATATGCTACTTAGGAGAAAGGACAGCATTACCTAATGTAATATAGAAATTAGGCCACCTTTAGTCACAGATCTATAATTTCATCCTTAGGTCCAATCAAGGATACATAAATGTAGGGCTGCCTGTTCCATTAAGGGAAGGGCAGTAACGTGACAGGTCACAGGTGACAGGTGACACACTTTGATCCTGTAGATCTCTTTTAGTTTTCTGTAATATCATTATAGCCAATTTAGACATGCACTGGTAAAGTGCTGCCTCTCATGTTCACAGCATGAAAATATCATTAGCTGTGGAATTTAGTAACCAGAACAAGTTCAACCAACTGTTGCGTAGCGATGGGCATCGTCATGACCATCCCCATACAACGAAAACATGCAAAAAATAATAAAAACGCACAAAACATCAAGCCATCAGATATACTTGCTGTATATCAAGCACAAAAAAGCATAGACAAAACAATAGCATATGTAAAAAGCGGTGACACACAACACCATGTCATGTACTTTATGCACTGTAAAACTGCAGCCCAAAACCCAATATTTGGGCCTGTTTAATTTGTCAGGTTTTAAAATACTTACCCTCCTTTTTGACAGTTGATCACCAGGCAATGGAAATCTGCTGTCAAACATAACTCTACTGTTTCTCTTCTAATATACAGGACCAGCAAGAACAATTCATGATAGAACCAGATACACAAAAATAGATTGCATTACTTAACTGTTACCCTCTTGTCAGTCCTTTCAACATCCAGCCACTTAAGTTTTACATTTCTAGAAATAAAAAATCGTTACACTGACACTCCATAGTAATTTGGCACCTACAATTTCCACTGTGAAAAAGAAGTTTTAATTGGCAATGCATTCTCACGTAGGCATGTAGCCTTAAAGAAATTTTAGAACAAGGCTGCATCTTGTTTTCTGTCTAAGACTTAATGCAACACTTCGTTTTCTGTTAAATAAGAGCAACTATAGCAGGCATCATTCTATTTTCTTTTATAGAGCACCAATGTATCAGCAAAGCATTTAACATGATGTTTGGACTTTCAAAGAAAACCCCTTTTCCCGGTGGAATTAAGTTCTTTAGTTTTAGTGATGCTATGGAGAAACCAGAAACCCCACCTTTAGAGGCCCGTGTAGCAAGGTCATTCTGCATTCCACAGAGGCAAGGCCCTAATTTAAAAGGTCATAAAAGTCAACGTGGCAGCCTACTCATTGTTTACACTAAAGATAGCATCTCAGCAGCCTGACCGAATTGCTCTGCAGCTCCCAACCCCCAGCTTCTGACACTCTGAATTCGTCAAAGCCAGAAGGCCTTCCTAATCCCTCCTAACTTGCAATAATTCGCTCTATGTTGAAAAATAATTTCTCCTTTTTAGGCGCTAAAAAAATTATCCCTATTCCCAGATTGTTAAACTACATGTACTGTGAATAATTCACAAAACTTAATAACACACATACCAGTTTTTGAGAATAAATGCTTGTTGTAATCCTATGCAATGGTATACATTTCATCAACCTTAAGTGAATTGTATTCACAATGAGTTTTGATATTTTCTTCATCATTTAGTCATTTGCCTTTATTCGAGCTCTGTTAGTCCCTTTTATATTAGCATATGAAACTCAGTGCCTCCCGCCAGGTAATCACAATATTTTCACCCCTACTGCTAGAACCTGCAATCTCATCTTTCCTCTCCTAATTACTCAAACCAGTACCATATTCCTCTTTATTCCCTTCGTCAATACAACCTTCCTCATGCTACTCTTCATGTCTTTATTACTCCCCGTTCATCATCTCTCTTCCCTCCACGGCATTCTATTTTCCCAATCGTTCCTCTCCTTCCTACGCATTACCCAGTTCCTATAACCGTAGTTCTACATTTCTCCACCCCTCTATCATTACTGACTTCATCACGTACCTGCTCACAAACATCCTCTTTTTCCTTCATCAAAAAACAATTCTCCATTTCTCTTTCTCTATGTGGGTGCTAACTCCATTAAGGCCGTTTTGTAGTAACATCAAATAGTTGCGGGTTGCGACACCATATTTTATTTAATTTCCCCAAGTTTTTAAGAAAAAAGGTCTTGTTTGGCATAGCGTGTTCAGTAGTATCGTGACAGACACAGCTAAAGTTAGAACCTTCAACCCTGATATTAAAACAAGCCTTTGTACTGGCACATTGACTCATTGAATCATAAGAAGGCCCAACCTGTAACTATATATCAAAACCTAAACGTATGCATTTACTGAAGCCTGAGACACTTTAAACAGCACTCTGAATGAAAGAAAATGCAATTGAAACAGTCTTTTTTACCCAAATTCGACTTTGATATTTTAAGCATTAAAAAATGAATATCCTACAATTTTCTTGCGTAATATGCATTACCAGAATGTCTATTACATAACCCATGAGTCAGGCATTGGAAATAATAACTTATACTGTATAAAAATGAGCTTGTTTGCGCCTGCGCCAAGGGAAAATTGTACGCGCGAATGCTTGTCATTTTAGTGATGCAACACAACTTAAATCAAATTTTAATGCTAGGAGGTCATATCATGAGTATTAAGCTTTATAAATATCAAAAAACGATTTTGAAAAGCACTTATTTTTTAAAATAATTTTTCCCATGATTAATAATTTTCTTTTTTTAAAAATCCCAATTATTCGTTTTTGTGATAATTCCATGTATAAAAAACAAGCTGCATCCCTTGCCTATCATTTTGGACACATTTAACTCACAAGCCTAAGCGCATAAGCCCAATTTGAAACGCGTCACATCTTTGCGCCACTTTCATTTAATAAGACGGTTCTGCCAAATTTCACCCGTGTTCAACTGGGAAGGTGCTGGCTGAATGAACATTTCTATCAAATATACTGCAGCTGAAAAGTTTGCCTGTGAACATCTAATATAATGCATCTAAGGAAAATGCTGTAAATTTATTTACTTTTGCAAAAATAGATAATTTCGTTTTTGGGGCCTGATTTATATCTATCGAATGTGTTTCTAATCTTATCCTTTAAGCATTTAACGGCAGTTTTGTATATGTGCACAATTGCTCATTCTATAAATTAAAGAGCACCATATAGCTATCTTAGCACATCAAATGGTTCATTTCTGGATTCCTTTTCTAAGTTTGTACTTGATATTAATTAACCAACAATTTACTTAACAGACTGGAAACATCAGAGGACCCACAAACACATATTGAGCTCATTTCAGACACAAACAGAAAGGGGTTAAACAGACAATACAGCGCGCTTTAGCCATTTTTCATAAATAGCGCCGTCGCAATTTACTCACAGAAGTTGCGCTAATGATAAAAAAAACACAGACATTTAAAAACACAGTTGACTTATAAATCAGTACGCATGACAGAAAGAAAGAACAGCTCACAGACTATACTTGAAACAAACCATTTGCAAATACTGTTGTAGGTCATATTTACAAGCAACGCTTTTCAATAGTGTTCCAAAAGGCTGCATGAACAGCCCCACAGACAGATGCATGTCCAAGAAGTAGTGAATGCGCTCAATTCACTAGCTCTGCCTAGCAGAACACCACACAAAATCGTTGTGCATATTTTCATTCGTGAAACTGCGCAGAACGAAGGATCCTTGTTTTATATTATGTCATATTTTAATTCCCTGGGGATACAAAATCACCAAGGAAGAAATATGTTTCTAAATCTAACCTATTTAGATATTTCCCACACTATGGTACCTTTCAAAACAAAAAGCAACACATTTTTCCATGTGAGCTTACAAACAGGCATGCCAAAAATACTGCGGAAAACGCAAGTATTATAATCAAAACCAAATGGAGAAATATCTCCTCATTACCTGCCTACACAAATTGCAATTCGCATATCCAAACTTATACAAACCAAAAGCTACATTTCCAAATTTGCTAAGATCAGGCATCTTATAGCTCACTAATCTAGCTCCAAACTTCAAGGGTTTATCTCTACCAATAAACTCGCAAATATGCGAGACCCTCGGTTTTGGTAATTGCAATGACCAAATCAGAAACCAAGAAACCAACGCCTCGGCTTTGGTAATTGCGATAACCAAATTAAAGACCCAAAGAACCAAAGGACTGGGAGCGACCCACTTATACTTAATTCTTATTCTTAATAATCAAAAAGGTTATCCAAATTCTAACTGTCAAGTTCTTCATAACAAAACGTCTTTTATAATACTCACGCCAAAAAGGGTTCTAATCGGGAGTGACATCTTTTGGAGAGTCAAAGTCAGAAAGATCAGAGATATACTGGGCTGCAGAGACAAAGAATCCCCCAGAACCTCGGTGCTCAGAGTAGTACCTGCTTAGTGGATTTCTGTCCTGTTCTTCCCAGTAGATTTCTGTCCTCTGACAAGATCGCTCCTCCAGATAGTCACTTGTATTGATGCCACGCTGTCGGGCGCCAACTGAAGTACCGGGGATTTTAGGACCCCAGCGGTGCCAGGGATAGCACCCTATGACTTCACGTTATCCTATTGCTGTAGTATTATAAAAGACGCTCTCATGGTAATGCAACAAAGAAACTGGCAGAAGAAGCTGAAATATGAAAAAGACATCTTTATTAAACATTAAATGAGTGAGACTACGTCGCACAGAAACCTTAGCAACTGAATGAGGCAGTCTGCAGAACGAAAACCAGTGTTCTCTTTTATAATGCATATTATGCTCTGGGCAACACCGCCCTTCTCTTGCAGTTGGTCATTCACATATTTTACTTCAAAGAACAAGCAGAGTCATGATTGCAATCTCACATTTCAGTTCAGCCAGCCCGCAATTATTTACCGAGCAAGGCTCAGATCCCACATCTGACCCCAATAAACATGAGCATCTCCTGTTTTAAGAAACAGGCCATAAAGCAGGAACAAGCAGGTGCGAAAGTGATTAGCCGGAGGCTTGTGTGCGATGAAAGGACTTTATGGTGTGTCAAGCCCTGATGCTAATCACAGGTGGCCGGAGGAAGGGGAGCTCGTGAGACCGGACTGACCTGGGGCAGCGGAGACCAGCTGCCCAGGTCATGGAGAAGTCAAGCAGAAAGTACATGTATTCTAAAGGCCCGTACTTGCTTATGTGTTTGTCTATGTGAGGGCAACTTATTAAGATGGCCACCGCTCCAAGATGGAACCCACGGAGTCAATGTAGAATAACGTATACATAGTGCATTTGGCAATGGGACGTTATGCAAAGCGCTTGTAAATACCGCATTGACCAATCGCGGTTTGCTAATACATGAATAAACAGGGGTAGGGCCCTGTCTCCTACGTGGTCCCAAATACCAAAGTACGACACTGGTTGGCTAGGCTATGCACCTAAGCCAGGCAGAACCCCCCACTCTAGTCAGGGAAAGGGAGTTACACGCTGAAGATAACCCTTGCTCACCCCTTTGGTACCTTGGCAGAGCAGTCAGGCTTTTCCCAGAGGTAATGTGTAATGTGTTTGCACAACACTCACACAGCAGCAACACCCTGGGCACACCACAAAGGAAACTCCACACAAGGTTATATAAAAAAAGCCTTTGTATTATCCATAAAAACACATTAGAACATAATCACATATATCACTGTGCCACTCAGCAACCATCATGACTTTACAGGGATTACATAAATCACTTAGCCAATCGGGCAATTGTCATAAACATTTAGAGTCACTAGTAGCCACTGGCAGGATTGTGCTTAGCACAAAGCGTAATGGCATAAACATCAGTTAGTACAGCTCAGTAGCTGCTGGTAGGAACTGTACTTAGCATAACACATTAGGCCTACATATAATCAGAAGTGCACAGTAGTAAACTACCCGTAGAGTGCACACATTAGAATATCAACATTATGGTACATGGGGTGCCAACCTTGGCAATATAACCCAACACATATGTAAGCCTCAGGGTATAGCTTGCAAGATATGACACAGGAATAATAAGCACATAAATGCCCCCTCCTGACACTATATTTGGCAGCCTGATACTGTTAGACAAAATGATGACTCAAAACAACGGAGCACGGGCTGCAAACCAAGGTATTGTAAGTACCATCAGAATCACCCACGTAGTGCCAGCGTTATACACATCCTCACATCACACGGCCCCTTAACATGACACTTGTTACCCTAAGAGTGTTGGCCGGCCTGTGAGGCAGCTGCCCGTAATGCACCGACGGCAGCTGCCATGGGGTAGCACAGCGCAGCTGTGGAGGAGACCTTGTTGAGTTCCCTTCTGGTGATCAGGCAACCAGGCTCACATGTGATCTGAGCCAGTCGGAGCTGCTAGACCCCACGGGGTCGAACAGTATGGCGTCAGTAATCTCCTTCCTTGTGGGTTTAGGCCCCTGTGGAGCAGGGGCGTGCCTCCGGACACCCGGTGGTGAGAAACAAGCAGCGCAAGTCAGCCAGAGAGGTGGGGGCGGAGCTTTCCTCCGTCACATGTAGAGCACCCAGCACCGCTCCGGAGCAGGCATTCCTTTTGGTCTTTCCTGATGGTTGTTGGGGCAATGGCCGAGACTCCGGCAGAGACTTTGGTTGCCCAGCAACGCTAGGAGATTTCCTTCATGCTGGCTCCGGCCTGCTACCCCTGACGGTCATAGTGCTGGCTGAGGAATAGGCCCTGCCCTCGAGGACTAGCAAGTATACGCCTCTCAAACGGGGAGGCCAGCACAAGTGCCACACACGCTTGGCGGTTTAGGTTGAGGAAGTAAAGGACACAGTGCGGCTCACCATGCACTTCACTTGCCACAGCGCTCCTGCAGACGGTCTCCTTCCTTTCTTGAAATGCACAGCGCTCGTGAGTGCAAAAACTACGAAGTGCTCCACATGCTCCAGAGCAGTGGGAGCCATCACCTGGGGCTCAGGCCACAGAGGAGAGGACAACGCCACCCACGCAGCAGGGCAGAAAGCGCTCTTCCCCCAAGTCAGCCTTGTGCAAGCCCACTCCTTGTGCAGCCGAACTAGAAAGCAGAAAATCTAAACCACTCACCACACACCAGGATGAATCACCCAGGGCAAGCCACACAGCCCAGGGGGATGACTGGGGGCCCGAGCAGGAAGCAGACTCAGGCCAGCACACCGGCAAAGTCCAGATGGTGGTTCCCTGGCAGCATATCCATCCCCCTGGTCCCAACAGTCTCTTCTAGTTCCAGTTCAGTTCCAAGTAAGCTCAAAAACATGGGGTCACAGCTAACCCCGGGCGTAGCACTACGCTTCGCCCACGTAGTGTACGTAGCGCTGCCTGCTTCGCACTTTCCGAAGTAGGCGAAGCAGGGCAGCGCTACGCACACGCCGAGGGCGAAGCGTAGCTGCTTGCCACCCGCCACCCACCTCCCGCCCGCCCTTCTTTTAAATAATATGAGCAATGAAAAATAAAGTAAAGTAAGTCGACTTACCCGTAAGCGCTGCGTCTCCGGGGCTCCCTCTTTCTGTTTCTAATTTCTTCTGGCAAATGCGCATGCGCGGACACCCGCGCATGCGCATTTCTCGCGAGAAATGCGCATGCGCGGGCGTCCGCGCATGCGCATTTGCCAGAAGAAATTAGAAACTGAAAGAGGGAGCCCCGGAGACGCCGCGCTTACGGGTAAGTCGACTTACTTTACTTTATTTTTCATTGCTTATATTATTTAAAAGAATGGCGGGTGGGAGGTGGGTGGCACGTAGTGGGGCTACGCGAAGCGCGTAGTGTGCGTAGATTTGGGCACACTACGTGCTGCTTCACGTAGCCCCACTACGCCCACTACGCCCACCCTTAGTCACAGCCCCTTCTCTTATAGTCCACAAAATCTTTGTTCTCTGCTGGCCCAGGGGTCTAAGCCCAGTCCAAACCAGTTCTGGCAGCACTTAAAAAGTATCATTAAAGTGCAAAACACTCTCCATTGTAAGTGTAAGCATTGTCCAAAACACACTACAGGGGGCGGAGCCATCATTGTGGAAGGCAGGCACAGCCCTATTCAGGTGCAGGTGGTACTCCTCCCACCACTCCATATGCTGACCAGGCCTATTCAGCCTAGCGCTGACTTATCCAGACTCTCTGGAACCACTGTACATCCCCAGCCCCTGTCACTCCAAAGCCAGACAGTCAATACACATCCTAGCAGAGAACCGCAGACACATAGCACACAGAAATGCCTACTTCTAAAAGTGGCATTTCTAAAATAGTAATAATAGACCTGCTTTCACCAACAAGCAGGATTTATCACTACTATTTCAAACATACCAAACTTGATTACGCTACCCCTCTCAGATCAGGAATTACCACTGAAGCACATAGCAGGTAATCCCATATGCATTCCTATGAGAGGGCAGCCTCACAGCAGTGCGAAACCAAGTAGGCTGTTTGTTTCTAAAAGATCATGCCACACATTTTAGGCACATGTCCTACCTTTTACCTACACTGCACCCTGCCCATTGAGCTAGCTAGGTCCTACCGTAGGGGTGACTGAAATGTAGTAAAAGGGGAGTCACAGACGTGGAACCACTTTATGAGCCATGTCACAGTGGCAGTAAATTGCGCACGCAGGCCCTGCAGTGGTGGAGGCCTGAGACAGATTTTAAAGTCTACTTTGGTGGGTGGCACAAGCAGCACTGCAAGCCCACCAGTCACATTTAATTTACTGGCCCTCGGTATATATGATACCACTGTACAAGGGACTTACAGGTAAATTAAGTATGCCAAACAGGTGTAGTCCAATCTTATCAAGTTTACCATAGAGAGCAAATGCACTTTAGCACTGAACAGCAGTGTTAAATTGCCCAGAGTCGTAAAACCACCAACAACAGGTCAGAAGCAAGTACAGAAGGAAGGCAAAAGGTTCTGGGATGACCCTGCAAAAAGGGCCAAGTCCAACATTAGTTTACTTGTAAGTTCCTTGTAAAGTGGTATACCATATACCCAGGGCCTGTAATGTATATGCTACTAGTGGGCCTTCAGCACTTGTTGAGCCTCCCACACAAGTAGGCTTTCAAACCTGTCTCATGCCTGCCATTGCAGGGACTGTGTGGGCAGTCTACTGCCACTTCAACTTGACATTTAAAACGACTTGCCAAGCCTTAAACTTCCCTTTTGGTATACACAGGTCACCCCTAAAATAGGACCTAGATAGCCCTAAGGGCAGGGTGCTATGTAAGTAAAAGGTAGGGCATGTACTTTTTAAGTTTTACATGTCCTGTTAGTGAAAAACAGCTAAGTTCATTTTTCACTACTGTTAAGCCTACTCCTCTCATAGGCAAGCATTGGGAATTCCTTAAAAAACGTTTAATCTGTAATCCCTGATTAAAAAGGAGTAGCAACATCTTGTTTCATACCTTTGGAATGGTAATGATAAATCCTCTTTAAAGGTAAAATTAGATTTAACATTGCTATTTTAGAAATGCCACTTTTAGAAAGTGGACATTTCCCTGCCTTTAACTTGCTCTGTGTGCCGACATCAGGTCTCCAATACATGTCTGTACTGGGTGACAGCTACACATTGTGCATTTCCTCTAGACAGCTGCAAACACAGGAAGGGTGGTTGTGACAGAGGACTCTTATGCATTCACCTGCATTCTGATAGCCTTCCTGGGCAGGCAGGGACAGTGGGAGCTGACACTTAAATCTGAACAGGCAGGGTCCTGTGTCCCACACAAAGGGCTGATTACCCGCCACCTCCCCCCACCACACACTCACACACAGATATACTGGCAGACAGGGCTGGGGTGAAAGAGGACCTGTGAAGAGGAGCTGCTTTGAAATTCACATTTTGGTATACGTACAAGTACTGGGGCTCTAACCCTACTGAATCAGTACACTAGAGGACCTGTGAAGAACTCTGACAGGAGTAAGGACTGCTGTGCTACAATGATTGCCACTCTGCTGGACTGACTGTTCTAAGGAACTGCTTATCTACAGTGCTGAGCTGCCCCTGCTGTCTGTTGATGTCTGTCCTGCTGAAGACAAAGGACTGAACCCATCTCACACTAGCCCAGTGACTCCACGGCTTGCTGGCTTTTCTCCTGTTTTCTGAAGTCTCAGGGTCATCAAATACTTTTTACAACTTTCCGGGTGCTGCTGTACTCTGCCATCTGTGAGTACTACTAGGGTGACCAACCGTCCGTAAATTTAACGGACAGTCCGTAATTTCGGCCGTCTGTCCGTTGTCCGTGAAGGATTCTTTAACGGACGCCATTTGTCCGTAATTTTAACCGGGCACCGGTCGCACCACCCTAAAGCCAGGCACAGCTTCCACCCACCTCCCTTCTTGACTCTGATGCTGTACCAAAGCTCAGATACCCAGCAGCATTGGAGAGGCACAGCGGGATGGCAACCCTCACACCTTGATGAGCTGTTAAGAGGTGCTTGAAGGTGACTGAGAGGGAGGGGCTGCAGCTTCTGGCGCAGGGGCATCTATTCAGATGCAAACAGCCCTGAATGCGTCATGTCTCTGCAATTTAGAGGGGCCTCACACATTCCCTTCCTGCCCAGGGCCCCAAAAATCGTAGAACCCGCCCTGATTACACCGAGGCAGCACGTGGTTCTCTTCACAGAGCTTAATTACTGTCACTAAATTGTAAGCAAACCTCAGTTTTTCAAACATGCAGTCTATAATGTGATAAAATAAAGAAATGTCACAAACGCACCCACACTGATTAACAAAGTATGGAGGACAATCAGTTAAATCAGTTCTCTTGGAGTATCTCCTTTAAGTACTGTACATCACAGTAGGGGATGGCAAAACTAACATTTTGGAAAGAAAGCCAGTATTCTAGTTGTCTTGCCTAGGAGGGGGTGAGGAGCCCTACCCCACCCTGGAAGTGACCAAGATGATACTAGAATACTGCATGCCCACCCCTGTGCCCACCCTGGTGGATCCTGTTCCCCCTCCTGTGATGGCTCCTGCCCCCACCCCCCCAGTGATGGCTCCTGCCCCCCCCTGCACCCCCGCCTGTGATGGCTCCTGTCCCCCCCCTGTGGTGGATCCGGTCTCCGCCCTGGGTGGCTTCTGTCCCAGTCCTGGAATGGCTCCTGCAGTGAGGGTGAAGTTCTTGATGGGCCTCTTATCAAAAAGGCTCAGCTTAAAATTGATATGAAAAGGTGGGCGAGTGAGTAAGTGAAGGGATGGGTGGATGGCTCGATGAATTAGTGAAAGGGAGAATGGATGAACGAAAGATTGAATAGATGGATAATGAGAGAGGATGGATGGATTGATGAGTGAGTGGAAGGATGGATGAGAGAAAAGGTAAATAGCTGGATGTATGGGTGGAAGGGTAGCTGGGTGGGTAAAAGGGTGGATGGATGAGTGAAAGGATGGATGAGTGAAAATGTGAATGATGAGTGAGTGGGTGGATGGATGAGTGAAATGATGGCTTGATGAATTGATAAGTGCAAGGGTGAATGGATGGAGGGATGAGTGAAAGGGTGGATGTAAGGATGGATGAGTGAGAGAAAGGGAGGGTAGATGGACAAACGGATGAATAAATGAGTGAAGGAGTGAAAGGATAGATGGATGAGAGAAAGGATGGATGAGAGATAGGGTCAATGGATGGATTCATGAGAGGATAAGTAGATGGATGGGCGGGTGGGTAGATGGATGGAAGGAAGGATGGCTAAGTGAAAGGGTCGATGGAGAGATCAAGGGAGGATGGATGGATGACTGAAAGGGTGGATGGGTGGAAGGATGAGTGACTGGGTGGATGGATGAGTAAGTGAAAAGATGGCTGGATGGGTGAAAGGGTAAATGGCTGAATGGATGAGTGAATGGATGGGTAGAAGAGTGGATGGATGAGTGTACAGATGGATAGGGCGAAAGGGTGGATGGATGGATGATGGATGAGTGAAAGGATGGATCAAGGGATGGATGAGTGAAATTATAGATGGAAGGATACATGATGGATAGGTTTGCAAATGGTTGAATATGTTTGGATATGGCTGGGCCTACTTATATACTATTGCATGACCTCCTCTGATGTGTCTGTAAAACGTACCTATTGTCCTGAAGTTTTGTCCTGAATTTTGACCTCCTGTCCTGAATTTGTGTCCTGAATTTTGACCCTTTGTCCTGAATTTTTACACTCACCGTCCTGAATTTGCACCAATGCCAGTTGGTCACCCTAAGTACTACCCTTGCCTCAGGTTCCTCTTCAGTTCTGGGCCTCAGCAGTAGGTTCTGCAGCTGTTTTGCTGCAAAATTGATGCATCATCGCTACTGGTCATATTGGAACTGACTCAGTGCCCTTCGACGCCGATGCAGTGAAGATGAGAAGACATACCTGAGCGGCTTGCCGACGACTCGGAACCTGACTGCGAGGTTCAACAACGATTCAGTACCAATCTGAGGTCCCGACTGGGAGGCTTGACTTCAACGCATCGACCTGACTTTGTGATTCGGAACTGATGCATCGGTCTCTCTATGACGATTCTTTGCTCCATCCATGGTAATTTGTCCGCGGGACATGTTTGAGGCCTGTAGCTGGCCGGCCTGTATTTTGGATTTACCCCATCTAGCTCGACTTCAAGTAACCTTTTAGAGCTATTGACTTCTAAGCACTATTTTTGGATTGTTCTTTAAAAATTCATATCTTGACTTCTACTTATTGGATTTTTGCTGTTTTGGTCTTATTTTACTCAGCAAAATATCCTCTATTGTTCTAAACTTGTGTGGAGTCTTTTTTCAGTATATAGGCTGTGTTACTGTGTATGCGTGTGTTTCACAAATACTGTAGACATTACCTCTTAAGATAAGCCTGCCTGCTCTGTGCCAAACTACCACAGGTTATGTTTTAGTGTGTATCTAGCTTTCCTTGATTATAGTGGTGGTTCCTGTTTGGACAGGGTGCATACCACTGCCAACTAGAATCCCCAGTTCTAACAAGGGGCTGTTAGACCATATTGTTCCTAACATCGATTAAAAAGGTCTGGCCCACTATATGATATCAAAAAATAAAAGTATGCTGCCACCTCCACCTTAAGTACTAAACCTCGGAGAGGGACACTAGTCCGCGGTCCACTATGAAGGTATGCTTGATGCACCACTCCAGGTCATAGGACAGGTCCTGAACTGGACATAGCCGAGGACAGAACTGGGCATTTGAGCACATGGTAGCGTACCTGGGCCAAAATAAAACTCTGGGTGGTGGATACACACATCACACACATAGGCACTCCGGCAGTAGTACATGCCCGCATATTGGAAGACATTCAGTTATCAGTTGAGAGGGGTCGGAGCCCCACATAAATAATAAACACAATCCTTGTCACGGTGCTCCACAATTGTCACTAAATAGATATGTGCTTAACCCACTGGTGGCTATGTACAAAAGTAGTCCAGCTTAGCAGAGGCAATGTGTAAAGTATTTAGGGGGCACTCAAACAGTGATAGAGTGAATATATAAGAGAAGTCCAAAGCCAAATTAGAATTTTAGAGTACATTTCAATGAATTAAATGACACCAGAATGACAAATATCTAATCAGTAGAAAGAGAGATGTGAGTTTTAAAAAATGTTGATGAAAATACCACAATAGAGAACATAGTGGCACTTGCGGTTATCTAGGCCTGGATAAAGTCACAAGTTTAGGCAAAACATGACGCAGTGTAGGTCGGATACGGGGACCAGGTTCATGCAGGTCTCATTGGAGCCCCTCATTGGGGGTTGTCACGGACAGTCGCCGTTGACACAAAGTGTAGGTCCCATTAGAGCTTTTCCTTGGTGCCATCGTGGGCAGACATTTCTCAGCATGAAGAGGTCACTTCATTTTCACGAGGCGCCCCAAACATCGGTACCTTCAATTAGAGTTCAGAAGGAGTACACTTTGATGTCAGTGAAGGGTCCAGGACCTGGGAGGCATCTCTTGGGGTTAGCACTCGCACCAGCAGAGGCCAGCAGCAGGACTCAGGCAGGTCCAGTTGGTGCTGGTTAGCTGGGCAGTTGCAGGGAGGCCTGTGGAAGTGGGTTTTGTCGCTTAGCTCAAATAAGAGGTCAGCCAGCCGACACTTTGAGTTATCATCTGTGCCCAGCATAGTAATGACCCTAATCTGTTTGGAAATCAATGCTCATGAAATTAAATATCCAGTTTAAAATGTTATTCAGTGCAAAGAATATTCATTCTTCTGCTGCAGACATTGATGGGTGACAGGATGTTGAAGACTATGGTCTAAGTATGTGTCAGTGCCCACAATATCATAGGCTGTTATCCATATGCTATTGTTAACCACAATTTTAAAATTGAGATTCGCCATGTTCGTCAGTGGCCACAATATTACAGTCTCAAATGTGGCTGCAATTCAGTGTCCTTTCTATTAAAGGCACTGCTCCAAATACATTTTGGCTTTCAGTTCCTCACAGTCATTGATATCTCCATACAGAAGTGTTGCTAATAGTTGAAAAAATTGAAAAATCTAAAATTGTTTGTGATCCAGATTTGGATGAGGAATGCAGAGAAATCAAATTTGTTTATTATCTGAAATGCTTGACAGTCAACATTAGTTTATTATTCATCTTCTGTTTTTCTTCTAGATCCAGATATTACTCCTCAAACTGCAATCCAGACTCCGCCAACCACCACAACCACAACCACCACCACCACACCAACAACAACCCCCACCACCACACCAACAACAACCACCACCACCACACCAACAACCACCACCACCACACCAGCAACAACAACCACCACCACACCAGAGACTTCCACACCTGAGACTACCACACCGGAGACCACCATACTAGAGACTTCCACACCCGAGACTACCACCCCCAAGACTACCACACCCGAGACTTCCACACCGGAGACTTCCACACCGGAGACTACCACACCTGAGACTACCACACCAGAGACTACTAACCCTGAGACTTCCACACCTGAGACTACCACACCAGAGAATACCACACCTGAGACTACAACACCCGAGACTACCACACCCGAGACGACCACACCTGAGGCTTCCACACCCGAGACTACCACACCCGAGACTACCACACCAGAGACTACTAACCCAGAGCCTTCCACACCCGAGACTACCACACCAGAGACTACTAACCCAGAGACTTCCACACATGAGACTACCACACCAGAGACTACCACACCTGAGACTACAACACCCGAGACTACCACACCAGAGACGACCACACCAGAGACTTCCACACCCGAGACTACCACACCAGAGACTACTAACCCAGAGACTTCCACACCTGAGACTACCACACCAGAGACTACCACACCAGAGACTACCACACCTGAGACTACAACACCCGAGACTACCACACCCGAGATGACCACACCTGAGATTACCACACCCGAGATTACCACACCCGAGACTTCCACACCAGAGAATACCACACCAGAGAATACCACACCAGAGACTTCCACACCCGAGACTTCCACACCTGAGACTTCCACACCTGAGACTTCCACACCGGAGACTACCACACCTGAGACTACCACACCTGAGACACCAACACCCGAGATTTCCACACCCGAGACTACCACACCGGAGACTTTCCCAATGAAGACTTCCACACCGGAGAATACCACACCAGAGACTTCCACAACCGAGACGTCCACACCGGAGACTACCACACCACAGTCTACTACACGCAAAACTTCCACACCCGAGACCACAACAATACCAGGACCCACTGTAACAAAAACCCAAACTATAACCAAAACTAAAACCATAACAACAACTGAAACGAGAAATGTAAATGGGAAGTTGATCACTACAATCACCATACAGGAGACCACTACAACTACCAACATCATAAAAATAATGACCAGGCTGGTCACAAGAACAACGACTATCAGCTCCTGGTCCTGTTTCACCACAATCATAAACATAAACACATCTGTGACTGTGGACACCCGAAATTCATCAGACCATTCATTGAATGAGACACAACATGATTACAAAGAGGGACGGGACGTGCCTGCTCTACATTTTGTTCAAACGCCAGTCGCAACAACTACAACTACAGAGACAACCACAGCTCCAGTAGAGGATGGCACAAAAACAATCACAACAACTACCACAGTCACTAAGCAATCGCAAACTATAGTGACCTATCCAGACTCTCCATACTCTGCGTCCACAACAACAGACCCCTATTTCAACTGAGTGATTTTTCATATAAATGTTTAAGCCTACATTTACTTCAATTTCTTAGACGAATATGTAATACTACATCACACAGTCCATGTTTTTACGCTATCCCCCAAGAACCAAAACAAAACAACAAGTGCATAGCCACTTTAGTCAGCTGATGTGCATTTGCCCCCTTACAATAAAACATATGAAGTTCTGCACACTGGCCTACCATTAAAGACTCCCCAACCAAATTCAGTCCCCTGACTGCTGAATCAAGGGCTGCAGACTGTTCAGATCAGCCAGCTGTGCTGCAAGAAGTTTGGGAGCGTCTTATGTTATACCAAATGCTCTGATTTACTTGGTAAGCCAGCACATTGACGAGAGTAAGTTCGTTGGTTTGCAGTGGAGAGTTTAGAAGCGTGTTCCTCGTGAAGTAAATGTCCAAAAGGGTAAGCAGTGGTTTGGGAACCTCTGGGATGGGTGCAATCACAGACATCACCCCTTCCTCCTGTGCTGATCAAGATGGTCAATGTATGTAAATATTGCATGGCTAGAAGGGCACATCCTTGACCTGCACCAGTGACATTTGCCAAATGCCCTCAAGTGGGTTCTAAGTCTTGGCCACAAAGATGCATGGAGCTGAGATTGCCACTCATGACATATTAAAAATAGAAATAATTCACACATTCAAGCCATACGCACATATGCACTCAGAAACGTGGTGCTTTTTACAGAATTGGGAACCAGAGTGGGAGCTTGCTCTTGGTTTAGGTTCATTTGGTCTGTGCAGACTAGAGCAGAGTAATTGTTATGTATTACTTCACGCAGTCATAGCCTGGTGATCCACGTCGATAATCCACAAAGCACTTTTATGTCTGATAATTCCATAAACACTATAGGGATTATATTTGTGCCCACTGGAACTATATATGTCTGCTCATTATTGCCAACAATACCAAGCAATTGAAGGAAGCCATCTTGAAGTCCAAAAACACTGGGGGAAGCACAGAATGTATGAAATATATATTAAAACTGCATTTGAATTCAATATGTATAGGTTTGAGGGACCTTTGTTAGTTCCCTTGGCTTCAGCCACAGTGCTGCTGACTCATATTTACCTGTGTCAATCAATATGTAGGAAGCCAGACCCTTCTGTACATATCACACAGGAAGCTTAAGATAGACACATATCTAACATTCCTGTGACAAGCCTCCTCTCATAGTACCCACCACTCGTGCATTCCATTAACAGAAAGTGCCAGTTAACCCCCCTCTGTAAAACCCAGTGAGAAACTGATTCCATCAAAAACAAATCCCTGTTAAAGTCCGTTCCAAGAAAAAACGCAATTCTGTTTCATGAAAACACCTCATTCTACATGTTTCCTAACAGCAAAAACGTTCCATCAAGAAGAAACTCCGGCCACAAACCATCTTCCATCATCAAAAACAATAGATCCACAACACCCACCAGCAATATGTTTCCTTCAACACCAAGATACCGTATATTCCAGGTCAAAAACATCTTCCATTGACAAGCATCTCCCACTACAGACCCTATCAATAAACGTTTCTCGAACATTAAAAAAAAAATCCACTAGCTCTCTTAACAAATAGATCTGATACTGTAATTCCCACCAAAAAGCATAATTCTTAAACAATATACTCCCTACAAATATCTGCCATAAATAGCTTTTGAAAACAAAAATCTGCCTAGACAATCCATGCTAATAAACATCTTTACCCGCACTGCTAAAAATCTCAGCCAGCAAAACGCACATGGGTTCGACTAGAAAACACTGCCACAAAGAACATCTTTCTTCAAGTAGAAATTCACTCAACCTCCTGATCAATGAATACTTTCCTTCAACAAAATCGTATTCCCGCGGCACTTCAAATCCATATTTCTATTAAACCCCCCCCCCCCCCCCACAATCTCTGCCGAAAGTTACCCCCTTCACAAGAAATGCCCTTTGTTTGAGCACTTGCAGACACACGTGACATTGCCACAGTAAGAGTCACGTGAAACTATCACTGCATAAGGCTCCTGGAGAGAAAAATGAATTGTCCTTTTCTGAGACACCTGTAGATTCACATGAAATATTTACTGTCTGAGACACTTCAAGTCACATAAAACACTCATTGCTCGAGACACCTGCAGAGTCACAGTCAGAGACACATACAGTCACCGGAAATGTCCACAGTCACCGGAAATGCCCACTGCACGAGGCTCAAAGATAGACACATGAAATGTGCATTGTCGGTGACACCTGAGAGCAGACTAAACATTCATCTCTGCAGAGCCACTTGGAGGGCTGCTTGAAGGACCCTCGACTGCGACGCAGGAAAGCACGCGGGACTCCTCCCTCGGACTTTAACATGGCTGGAACACTGGCTGGAATCTTCCACAACTTCATTCCTGGGACGTTCGAGATCTTTTGCCTTCTGTTGGGCTCGCATCATACATGAAGGGCTGCGGTCTCTTTTTTGGCCGCATCATACATGAAGGGCTGCGGTCTCCTTCTTGGCCGTCAATAAACAGCTCATATTACTTATTTCTGTGGTGCCTTTGGTGATTGTAAGCCTTTGGAATGATGTAAGACTATAGTGATTAAATGTTAAATGCATTTTTCCTTATATCGAAGTTTAACAACCTTTTCTGTTTTCCTCTTACAATTACTGTTATGAATTAGCGATGTCCAATACATCTGAAAAAAATTGTTGTAAGCAAAGATGCATTTTGAAACTGTTTGTTTCCATGTGCCTCTCATGGTGTTATGTGCAAATACAAAGATAGCCTAGCATAACATCACATGTTAAGGTATGGCAAGTTTTGTAGCGCAAGTCACCGGTTCTATAGGACATCGGTGCTGTCATGATAGTGATGCAGGCTAGAAGGTTCTCTGCCACTCCTGGCACTGCTCATCGATTTAGATTGCAGAATCATGTGCTAAAACGTTAAATCAATCACTCTGTGAAATTCAAGGCTGAAATTGTCCTAATATAAAATTAAACTCAATTTTCTTCCTTGCAAAGGCTGCAAAAATCATTACATTGTTCTTTAACGCATGCACATGAATAAGCCGTCACATGTAAGTCTATGAGCTTTCTCAAAACAAGTGTTTTTGGTGGAAAGACTGATACCTGTTCTTTACATTCTAGGATTTGTGTTTTCCCTTCCCTCAATATAGGAATGGGATTATAAATCCCAGCATACGAAGTGCTGATGGAGACAATCTCAGGCTTGGTGGAAGGAGCCACACAAGACAGGATCACGTGGCAGCTACAACTCTCCTCCATGCACCTTCCTCTGCTTCACCTAAAAGATGGCCTTCTCTTGTCCACCTATCCCTTGAAGGACTCTAGACACTTATCCACACTTTAGCAGGAGGCATAATCAGCTAAGCCACAAGTCTCATCTCAGTGGCATATACCCTCTGCTTCTCCATGCATCATGATGGTCCTCCACAGCCAGTCCTAGCCAACTACACTCTGGATTCTGGGTCTTGTAGTTTTGCTTTTCGAGTTTGTAGCTGTGCAGTAACAAGCCCCAGTACAGTTGATGAAAGAAATGATGATTGATGATGGCCTACAAAGAGTCAGTTGACCATTATGGTGCTTCCACCTTAATTGCAATTATCAAGCTCAGTTCACCATCTTCGTGAGTGATACATTCACACATGTCTCACTTACTCCATGCCTACTGTTAACCCCAACGGTATTCCTTCATCCACATGTCTGAATTTAAAATCATTTAATTATACATTGTCTTTTTTGAAGTTTCTTAAATCTTGGCCTGCAGCTATTTCTTTAGAGACAATAGGCCAGATGTATAAAGAGCTTTTGTGTTGGCAAAAGGGCCTATTTGCAGAATCAGCCCATTTGTGAACACAAAGTCTTTTTGAAATGTACAAATACCTATTTGCAATTTGGTAACCTAATACAGAATCGCAAATTCTCTTTGCGATTCGGTATTAGGAAGGGGCATGTTTAGGGCGTCCCTCCCAAATACCGAATCAAATTGGTGTGTGTGAAGGCTTTGCGGTCAAAATACGGTTGTAAAATAGTCACATTTTGACACCTACTGCAAGTAGGCGGTAACCCATTTGCAAATGGGAAGGGGTCCCAAAGGACCCCCTTTTTTGTGAATGGTTGTAAAAATATTTTTTAGGAGCAGGGGGGACCACTGCCTACTCTTCAAAAATTAAAAGAAACCTTTTAATGTTTCTTTTTGAAACGCATTCTGTTTTTAGGCCACCATGCCTGTGATTTTTAGCGAATTCCAATAGGTCGCTAACCGAGACCAACCCAATTTATTTTCATGAGGTAGGTCTATTTGAGACCCACTGGAAATCGCAAAATGTGTAATACAAACATTTGTACAGGGGAGTTTGCGATTATGAAATAGCGAATTACAAAAATTGGCGATTTAGTAGTCACAATTACCTACGTACATCTGGCCCAATGTGTGAAGAATTCAGATTTATTTCCACATGCCATCAATCTCCCACTCCCATCTTCTTGACAGATGTTTTCCAAAGAGAAAACTAGACACAGCTTCACAAATGCCTGTAAATCCCCATCATGTGCCTATTTTGAAACCATTGCACCCTTCAGTCACTGCCCCCAAAAGTTGTCCTCAAATACACCTTGCTTCCCTGGTAATCGGTGCTTAATTGGTGTCAGCAGTTGCAGGTGGAAGGCGCCAGCATTCATTTTTTGGGGATCAGGACTTCATTTTCATGGACAGACTTTTACCCAGAAGAAGAGATAGACAGAAAGGGAGAAACAAGAAGGCTTAGAAAGATAAGAACATAGTAACCAATAGAGAAAGATGAAAAATAACCTGCAAGGGTTAATGCCAGAATATCCTTAGCAAAATTATCATCTGACAGAAATAGTGTGTTCTAAGTAGCCTAATCCTAATATTAATTTTAATGGGGTAATCATTTTGTAAATACCATTTCGGACACTAACATATATATTGTCAGGTGATATTTTGCTTGCAATATTATGGGACCAAACCCCTGCAAGAGTGAGATTTAGAGACAGGAAGTATAAGGGTGGGAGAAGAAAGAGATATGAAGTGGCCCCTCTTATGTTTTGCAAATTAAGCACCAAGACCCACGCACTGCTACATGGAAGCACCATAAAACCAATATATGGAACCACACTCAAATCATTATGGGACCAGAACCCAGAAAGTTATATTTTAGTTTTCCCAATGTATTTGAAAGTACCTGCACCACTTCAGCAGATTAATTGCTGGGATCCATAAACAGCTTCTCCAAGGAACCCAAACCTAACCTACGGCTGCCCCTGGCACACCTGTATCGAGGGAAAACACAAAAGCTTTGCCAATAAACCAAAGTCCTTTGCAACCTCACAATCTACTTTGCCGCTTGCATCTTCTACTATTCTAAATGTTTGGACCTTCATTGAGCTATTTCAATGCACCGCAATTGTGACCCGCAACATCACATTTTATTTCCCTCCTGGAACCTACACACAATTCTTCCACTGAACACTGCTCTTAACTTGCATCGATACCTGATTGGTCAGCACTGGGGACGACACAGTATCTTCTATTGTACCTCTGGCATGAGGTGCTGCAGAGTAGGCCATTGCAGATTTTCGAACAGACGCAGTAGCACTGCCAAAGCACTGCAATCCAGAACCTCAGTGGTAGCGTGCATCACCACATCCCAATCCAGTAATAAACACAAACGACACCGCTGCACCACTGTAGCTTACTCCTATTTTGAAGCACAACTCTGCTAGTCCACTCACAGCCCTGCCAGTACACCGCAAATGTTCTCCACAGAAGCACCTGAAACCACAGCAGTGGAGACAAACAGAGAATTGCTAATCTACCCCTATGCAGATCCAGAACATGTCCTGCCTTCCTTAATTCAGACCACATAGATCTTCCAAAGGACTTCAGCCCTCACCGGTATTCTTAGCACTGGGACACCCACCAAACCAAAATGCAGCTTCAAGATCGCAATAAAAATTACTGTCTTGGTTTGAGTCAGAAGCTTCTCGGTACTACAACAGTGCTTTCTGGGACTAGTAGTCTTGATTTAGTTCAGTCAAACTCATTGTATCCGTTCCACCTGCAAACTATCATTTGTAAAAGAATCAACATGACTGGAGTGGTTGTGTCTTTATGACATAAAGACATATGGGAAAAACTAAGCGCCTCTATATTGACCTGTGGAACTCCTGCAATTTTATTACTGCCACCCACTAGGTGTTCATCCATACTAATCTGTGGCACTCCCAGACAGTCCAGAACCAGGACACGCACAAGGGCCAGATGTCCAAAGCATTTTGCTGTTGGAAACGGCCTATCGTACCATTTCCAACCATAAAAAGGCTTTTATCATAATTTTTGTTTGCTATTTGGTATTTGCAAGGGGCATGTTTAGGGCAACCCTTCCAAAAACCGAATCTGAGGGCCATATGTACATACACTTTTTCAGGTTGCAAACGGCCCAATTCCCAGAATCGGAACATTCGCTATCAGAAAAAAGCAATTTACAATGTTCCAAACACTATTTTGTGATGGGTTATCAATTCGGTATTAGGAAGGGGTGTGTTAAGGGAGTCCCTTCCTAATAGTGACTCGCAGTAGTATGTATGAATGTTTTGTTGCCAAAATGTGGCCACAAAACATTTGCAATTTACCGCCTACTTCAAGTAGGTGGTAATCCATTCGCAAACAAGAGGGGGTCCCCAAAAGACCCCTTGCCCTTTGTGAATGGTTGCAAAAAAGTTTTTTAAGAGCAGGCATTGGTCTCACTGTCCACAGCCTACTCTTAAAAAATTAAAATCTTTTGAAATTTGCTTTTGAAGCATGTCCCATTTCCCTGTAAGGAAAACTGGCTGCATTTAAAAGAAAAACTTTCTACTTATAAGCAATCACAGACATGGTGAGGCCACCATCCCTGTGATTTAAGCGAATCCCAATGAGTCGCAAATTGAGACCTACTTCATGAATATTAATGAGGTAGGTCAATTTGCGATCTACTGGGAATCGCAAACAGTGTAAAACACACTATTGTACAGGACTGTTTGCGATCATGTAATAGCGAATCACAAAAAATTGCTATTAGGTAATCGCAAACCTGAGTCTATGTCCATCTGCCTCTGGATGGGATGTATGAATGTTTGGCGACAGAATTGCAGTCGCAAGAGAGTCATATTTGACCACCTCTTTGAAGGAGATGTTAACCCATTCGCAAATGGGATGAGGTCCCTAGTGGACCCCTTCCCCTTTGAGAATAGATTTTTTCTTTTTTAAAGCAGACAGTTTCCTACGGACCACTGCCTACTCTTAAAAAAACAAGAATTTTCAAAGCATTAGGTCTCGCATATGTGAGCGTTTATGTTATTGGCCCTGTAAATGACAATGCCTTTTATTTTGTATTTTTAATGCCAATAGTTAAAAATCTCACAAATGCAGAACCACTTTCATAGTGGCCACACCCCTTTCTTTAGACTAGGCTTGCCGTATTCAGGTTACAGCAAGCCGTGTCTAAAGAATGGGGTGTAGCCACCATTAAAGTGACAGCAGGGCATGGGTGCTCTTTTACCCAAAAAAAATCATTTGTTCACAAACACATTTTTTTTGTTTGTTGTAAAAACTCCCCATGCCGTGCTTTCACAGTGAAGAAGCTCCGAGCCTCGGCATCGTGCAGTGAAAGACCGCAGGGTGGAAATGAAGTTGGTCAGATAAATTTTCCATCAGAATTCTGCATCATACTCTGCCCTTAATGATGCAATATTAAGTCAATTCCTCTTCTCTTTAAAGCACAGAGTACAGAGACGGATACTCCCTTCCCCACAGTGCTGCAGTTCACCCATTACTTCATGGAGACCCCTCCATGGTCGGATACTACAGCCTGCTCAATTGGCCCGCATGAGTATTTCGCACCACTGCTATATGCCTTTAAGATAGACTCATGCCTTGGTATAAGGTTCAAGCTAACATTTCCATGACATGCTTGCATAGGGCTGGGGCAGAATCCATCCTAGTTTGTTAATGTATACCATGTCTCTGATGTTGCTCATGGCAGTGCAGCTGAACACAAAGATCAAAGCTTGATAGTTCTGGCCCAGATGAGAAAATATTCAGTGCTTGCATGGTCGCACTCCTGTTTCTGTGCCTCTACTGTATGACTGCTCCAAGGAACTACTTGAAAGGGATCCTGCAAGCTCATACTCTCTTCCTTGTTACTTCTCTGCTTATTGAGTTCCCACCATTATTGCTCGTCCTTGACTCATTTATACCCAAATCTCATAATACATCTTCAAGTGCTTAATATACTCACGCAGGTGGAATATCTCCGGTATGTTTAAACAGGCTTTGAGCACTGCCATCAAGTCCATTTTTTTTTTTTTTTTGAGGTGACGTCACCTTTTTATTGATCTTAAAGAATTCTACAGTCTCCGTCTTAAGAAGATCTATAATCTGGTTGTCCAGGAAGATCGTGCGATCTACTGTCCAGCGCCTTGGGACGTTGTTCTTTTTCATCTGTAGGACGAGGACTATTGCAGAATGGTCTGATAGATGTGCTGGGATATGGTCTACTCGAGTAATATTTGATCCTAAGCTGGAGTCTAGGAGGAAGAAATCAATTCGGGAGGAATGACCCAGCCTTTTGTTCTGAAAGGTAGATCCCTTTCTTCCGGGGTTTTTTCCTCTCCAGATATCCACCAAACCAAGATCTTTAATGCTCAACGATATCCATCGTCTCATATTTGGTAGATTTGTTTCTTTCCTTGGAGGCTGTCTGTCAAGTTTTGGATCTAAAATGATATTAAAATCTCCCCCCCAAATTATGGGCGTTGTTGATGATAGTAGTTGGGTGTAGAGGTTTTGCAGAGGTTCAGAGTCATCACAATTAGGGCCATAATAGCCAACAATTGTGAAAGAGTAGCCTTGCGATTTTATATTGGCTAGAGCCCATCTCCCCTTTTTGTCAACTGTACTTGCTACAACAGATGTTTTAGCAGATGGTTTAAATAAAATGATTATTCCCTTTGTATTGCATCTCTGATCCATACAGACATATGAATCTATCCATCTAAGAATTTTTATGATATCCTCCCATTCTTCCTTCAGCAGATGAGTCTCTTGAAGAATCAGAATGTTACACTCGGACAATTTCAAATATTCTAAAATCACCCTCCTTCGATTTTTACTCCTAAGTCCATTAACATTCCAGGACAGAATTTTTACAGTCGATAAATCATCCATGAGATATTGCCTTTTTCTCCATGCTGGGGAATATGTTTTTTACCCTTAGACCCCCTTCCACCTTCCTATTCTTGTTTTGAGGACGTTTTTAAAAAAAAAATATCCCCTATTTTGCTCCCCACCCTTCTTGTGCACTGTTTTACTTGTTTGATTCACATAGTCTCTGGAGACCCACCCCGAGGAAGCCTCCCTTGATTCTATTGGCAAATGGATTTGCCCGTTTTGAGCTTGTTGCCTACCAGTCCGTAACTTAATTTGTTATTGTTGTTCCTTTATTTGTATCAGTAATTGTTCAACCTCCCTTGGATCTCTAATATTGTGCATTTTGTTTCTCCACATGATCCTTAGAGAGGCTGGAAATTTCATTTGTACCGTTGCCCCAAGAGATTTTAACTCGGACATGAATTGTCCAAGCTGCCATTGCCTGTCCTGGGTGGCCTTGGCGACATCAGATCTAATTCTGAAGGACCAATCATCTTTGTTGTATACCCCCTTTTTAAGGGCCTCGCCCAGTATTCTTTCCTTGAGAGAGTAAGTTTTAAAATTAGCAAGGATTTTTCTCGGGTTTTTCTTGAGATTGTCTTTCCCAAATGGGTCTCGATGTGCTCTTTGTATATCCTCCGCTAGCACTGCGGAATCTACCCAAGGGAAGTGTTCTTTAATTAGGCCTGTGATGAAACCTTTCATATCTCCACCCTCACGGCCCTCTGGTATGTTGAGAATTTTTATGTTGTTCCTTCTGAATTGATTCTCAAGCGATTCCAACTTGTCGCGTAGGGCTACCTCATTAGATTTCAAGAGGCTGATCTCGCTTTGCGAGGATGCTACCTCCTTGCTCAGAAATTCCACTGTGGTTTCCACTATTTTAACTCTTTCACCCAGAGCATTCAGCTTGGTATCAAAAGCCTCGCAAGTTTCTTGAATTTTTTATTGATTCTTCTCAGAAATTGCAAAGTTGTTTCTCATTTCTGCCAAGACAGTCTCAAGGAGAGTACTCGAGGAAGCTATTGATGTTTGATGATCCACCGTGTTAGGATCGGGGGACTGACCTTCCGGAGAATCCACCTGAGAGAATTCACTGTCTGTAATACAAGGATGTATACATACTGGGGTCCTCTCCCCCCTGGGATCTGGTAGAGACTTTGGATCGGAAATAGATTCGATCATGGTCGCTGTTTCTGTCTCACTCGAGCTGCTCCTGACGTTAGCTCTGTTACCTACCGGGTCCATATTGGCAGTAGAGGTAGTTTCTGCTAAAATGTTGTCTTGATCAAAGGTAGCGCAGTCTGCACTAGGTTGCAAGATTGCTTCAGCGTTTTAATCATTCAGTTGTTTTTCCTCTTGGGTCTGGATTTTAAAAAAGGATCTAAGAGAGGGTGTAACTTTGGGTTTAAGGCCTGCCTCTAGAAGGGGGTAATTAGTCCTGTCCTGTTTACTTCTGTTTTTTGAGTAGGAGGCTGATGGTAGTTTTATCGTAATGCCTTTCTTTCTTCCTTTACTTTTCTTAGTGCTAATAGGAGTAATCTGTGGGGCTTTTAAATTAGGGTTAGTCGGTGGACAGTCAGCTAGGAATTGTTTATTCCTTAGACAAAAGCTAGCTCTCTTATTCCATTCACAAATGTCACTATTGGCCTCGTCTGTACCCCCCAAAGTCAGGTTAACGCCTGCTGGCGCTGAATTAATGTTCGGAGTTTTATCCTCCGTCTGGTTGTCAGCTGCGGGCGGAGATTTTATATTTGAAGCTTTCACTGGGGGGCTCCCTCTAACTTCTTTGCCCTCCTCATGCAGCCCCCTACTCTTACCTTTTTCACCAGGGTTTCGCTGCTGATTATGTCAATTTTACCTCTACTGGCGCCGAAGACCAATGTCTTTAGGTGCTGATCCTGAACTCCTGATGAATGCTTCGGAGCCCGCTCTTGTGACAGTGTCAATTTCGGTGTTGGTTCGAACACTGCAGCTGCTGCTCTGCCTTGGCCAACCCGGAAGGAGAACCTAGCTGCCGCCCTCCAGAAGCCGATCCTAGCTTCCTGTGCTTCCGCCCAAACACCGAGCGAGGCACCTCCGTCCAAACGCGACGCCCGTGGTAATCCCGGTCCTCTCGCCACCGCTTCCACCGCTTCCACAGTCTCAGCATGTAGGTCTTTTTTCATATCGTAGGCATAGGCATAGGCGAGGGAAGCGCGAGCTTTAGCGATACCGAAGATCTCGGGGCTTGTAAGGCGGAACTAGCATGTTTTTTTACGGACTGGTGGCAGAGAGCTCCCGACAGGTAACGTTAACCGGCCGCCATCTTCCTCCCTTCATCAAGTCCATTTTTATTGTTTTTGATTATGATTGTTTAGGCCTTGGAGTGAATTGCCTCTCTTAAGGGTCACTTACCAAATCAATCCTCACTAAGTTCTCCTCAAACTCACCAGACATCTAAAGATAAGACAACTTTGATCACTAACATGGCCTGGAAGTCAAGGAACCATAGGCCCCAGTCTTAGAAAAGGAAAACAAATCTCCCCTACTGATGGTTAGCACAACCATATGTTCCGCTATCTCTCACTGCATGCCTACGTGCACCTACACATTTGCAGTGACATAATATGAGCAGCAATCTCACATGCATGACACTCACACTTTACTTATAAATATGTACTATATAAAAAAAATATGCAACACTGCATTCTCACACCTCTCCAATCATACACTTAGCCCCTCACAAGCTTTAAAGTTCCATCTGTCACCTCTTTTGCTTTTAGCACAGACATTCTAAGCATGCAACATCCAAACACTTCCCACTGATGCTGCGGAAAGCTTAGCAAATTTCATCTCTCTACAAAGTTTTAATTCATCATTACCAACTGGACCCATAAACATATCACTTTTCTTACAAAGTATTCACCATCCTAATTATCAAACCTTGGTCCTCCAATGGATCTTTTTGTTGAGCTAACAGGGACTTGGATATTTAGAGAACGTAAGGCAATTTCCTTATGAGGACCTGGAATAAAGAACTGCCAAATACATGTCTATTTCATCACCAGTCCACAGGTGTCATAAAAACCACATACTTTAAGACAAGAAAGTTTAAGTCACACATACAATAATGATTACTCATGGAAATCATTTATCTAAAGCCTCAATTTGAATGGCCAGGACATGAAATCGCATTCAATAACATATTTAATAGCAGTTAATTAGTACAAATAGCCACACAATGCAATGCAGATGACACCATGCCAAAACACGGTTTCTGGAACACAAATAAATATTGGTTATCCGGATAAAAGGGAATGGAGAAAAAAGCTTGACACAAGTCAATCATCGAAAACCATTCAGCTTCACATGGAATTTGATATAGAATCACAGCAGGATTTGGTACTATTGGACAACAAGGTATCACAATCTGGTTAATTTTCTGCAAAACCTGAAAAATTCTTTATTTCCTGTTCAGTATTCGTATGCCCATTATAGGTAAATTACACGACTGCCCAAAATCTCTATCAAAATTCCTTGTTCAATCAGAGTTTCAATCAACGATATTATTCCAGCAATAGTTCAGCGACTTAAGTTATATGCTGGAGTTCTTGGGTATTCTGCATTCAGCTTTACTGTGATTCCAATAGAGCTACTCTTTTCATCAACCCAATGTCCTTTTGTGTAAAATCCAACTCTTCAGGCAAGACTGTGGGGGATATGTACAAGAACTGCCGCTACCTAACTCTAACGCTAGTTAGGGGCAGTTTTCTTAATGCGCCCTGTTAGAGATGTGTTTACAATACGTCGCTACATGGCGATAGTTTCAGGTAGCCGTGGTGAAAACTGCCGTTAGCACTAGCGTGAAGGCGATACAAATTCTGGCGTTAGTGGGCGAAAGCTGCAGAAAGGCCAATTTGTGGGCAAAAGACTCACGTTAGTCAGCCCAACGTGACAATTTTTGCCTCTAGAGGCAAAAACAGCCTACAAATCCACCCCCAATGAAAATTAGGAAACAAAACAAATGGAATGCCGATTGGAACAGCCTGGGGCAAGTGCAGCACAGAACAACAACCCCCCCCCCCCATTTCCCCCAGCAGCCAGGATGCCCTGCTTGAGTCCCAGGGGAAGAGGAAATCCAGGGCTACAATCATGAAAAGAAGCGCATCGTTGGACAAAACCAGTGATGCATCACTTACCATTGCGCACACCCTGCAACACCATGCATCAAAAACCTTGAAAGCACGGGCAGTCCCCGCGGCCCGGAGGCCTCACTGGGCCTGCGTCTGGGACCCGGAGTCGGATGCGGAGGTGCTGTGGAGTTGCTGGGCCATGGTGGTAGATATTGAGGCGTCAGCGATCACCCTTACATGGTGGTGAAATCTGACAGGTTGCATGGAACACGTTACTGACCTGTATGAGAAGACCGCCTGGTACCCCTTGGAGCTGTGAACGGTAGGGGTGCTCCTGTGCACCAACGTAGGGAGGTCTGCATCGCATGCCAGGTGCCACCACTACACCGGGGTGCACGGAGAAGATTACCAATGGAGGGCTGCTCTACTCTGCATCACAGGCTGGAGGATGTTGCACTATCTGGACGCTGTGGAGGGCGAGGCCCCTGAGCTGTGCTGAACTTGTGTGGAGGGAGCGCTGCAACTTCACGCCTAAGGGGGCCCTGTGGCATCACCAGCATCGGGAGGTTCCCCAGTGGACTTGGCGGTGGCTGCTGTACCTTGGCTTGTGAAATCCTGCATAGCTGAGGCTCCTGCTGGCTGATCAGAGATTTGGAGAGGATAGCACCACAGTGTCAATGTCCAGGTGAGGAGAATGTGGGACGTGTAGCAGAGGAGGCCCGGGGGTCGTGTCAGGCCCAGGCCTAGTACCTGTGGGTGACGCATCCTCAGTGGCGGCTCTTCTGCTACGGCGGAGGAACGTTGCCCCACTGCTTACAATTAGTGCAAAAAGAGAAAACATAACATGATAATGATTTTCGGATGTACTCATGATATGTTTCCTTTGTGGGCGATAGGGTGGGTGGGGCTGCTCTACCCATGGAGCAGGGCAGGGGAGAAGTGATATGCTCACTCAAGTGTGCACTAACTGTTTGGTCGGCCCTCTCAGTGCGTACAAAGCAGTCATGTGCACATCCCTGTTCACAATGTAGGCTGCATTACAGCCTGCATGGAGAACATGCCCAACCCTCTAGCCCCTGGCTGAACGCCTTGGCACAGCACTCAAGAACAATCACAACGCCCCATTGCAGTGTTGTGATTGGCTTATGCGAGGGATCCTGGCTGCCTGCTTCCTATTCCTGGAAGCAGACTCAGGAGAGCAGGAGCACAGAAGATGCGGAACCCGGCCTCGAGGTAAGAATTTATATAATATATATTACAATCCCCCCCTCTCCCTGCCCCCTCCAGGGTCCTTTCACGCATTTTGCGCCTCCCAGCTGTCCAGTCTACCCCGCAGCACTACATAATAGGAGCCGCTGTGTGGCCATGCACAGCGGGCGTAACACTGGAGCGCACACAGCACCAAGGACCCTTCCTATCGGACACTCCGCAGCTACGATGCCAGCACCCTCCTCACCATCAAACTGGACGGCACACCGCCTGCCATTTAGCAACACTGTCGACTTCTCTTGCACCCTGCACCTGTCGAAACTGCAAATGCAACATGTGCCGCATCAGCACACCAGCGCCTCCTGCCGACCGGCTCAACTGCATCCTAATTATCAAACCTTGTTCTTCCAATGGATCTTTTTGTTCAGCTAACAGGGGCTTGGATATTTGGAGAATATGAGGCAATTTCCTTACAAGGACCTGGAATAAAGAAATGCCAAATGCATGCCTAATTCATCACAAAAACACAGTTGGCATCAAAACCATAAACCTTCAGACAAGAAAATTTAACTCCAAGAAATGACGCATACAATAATGATTACACATGGAAAACATTTATCTAAAGCCTCAGTTTTTGTGGCCAGAACATGAAATCACATTTAATAACAGATTTAATAGGAGTCAATTAGTACAAATAGCCACACAATGCAATGTAGTTCCAATAAGAACATTTGCTGGTTGCCTAGAGAGAGATATATATTCTAACAAGGACAACCCCTTCTATGCCCATGGGACCCAGGGTCAATATTATTTGTATACAAAACAATGTCCGCCATGCAGCTCTTTCCAGAAAAAATCGTCCACCCTCTTACATAAATTCGGGGAAGCTCACCATCCAAAATATTATTTCAAAACCCAGGTGGTGCCACACACTCTGGTAATCTATTCTACAGACATAAGTACAAACAACAATTCACAAAATATCTATAAAGATACTGACAAACGGTTTCTGTCGAAATAATTTCTATTATTTCAAAAACATTCAATATGCAGATAATGTTTGTTAGACCTGGCACCTTCGCGTGGGTCTCCCTTCCATTTTTTGCTGTTGCCTCATGTGTTTTTGCTGGTGTTAGATGCTTTGGGCACTGTGCCACTGCTATCCAGTGCCACAGTGCAAGCGCTCCCTATTGTAAATTGCTGTATGGATTAGTGATTCGATGATTGGCTGATTTGGTTTACTTGTCAGACCCTAGTACAGTGCACCAGGAGTGCCCAGGGCTGGTAATCCAAATGCTGCTATTGGGCTTGCAGCACTGGTTGTGCCACCCGCAGAAGCAGCCTGTTAAAGTGTGTCTAAGGCTTGCCATTGCAGAGCCTGTGTGCAGTCTGGTACTGCTATGCTGACTGGGCAAGTGCACCCACTTGCCAGTCCCTAAACCTTCCCTTTTCTTCATATCAGACACCCCTATGGTAGGCCCAAGGGCAGGGTGCATTGTAAGTATAAGGTAGGACACGCCCTGGTGTGTGTAGCATGTTCTTATAGTGAATCACAACCATTTTCGTTTTTCACTATTGCAAGGCTACCTGTTCCCCATAGGCCAGAATGGGCAGTTTGATTATTACATCTTCTAATCCTAACTGACTCAGGGAACCAGGTAGAAATTCGAGTTTAGTGTGCCTGAACTCAGAATGATAAAATACAACTTTAGATCACTTTTGGGAAACAAGAAGAAACCTTTGCTGAGGAGAGGAACCAGAGAGACTGAGGAGAGACTATCCCTAAGCTTGAGGGATTGGCCTGCAGTGCTTGCCTGACTGCCAAAGAGAGGAGAAAGGAACTTTGTGTGTACTTCATTCAACTTGTGAAGGATCTCCAAGGGCTTGAGAAAGAGCTTGCCTCCTGCTGAAGTCTTAGGGACCACAGACTTCAACCACCAGCTCCACAAGAGTTATTTGGAAGTGCCTGCAGTTGTGTTGGGCTTTCTGAGGGACTGCGTGTCGCAAGGAGCTGGAAGCGTGACTCACGAGGAAGAAGTGTGTTGCCACCGCAACCGCTGTTGTCGCATCACTGAACAAGGGTGTCGCCGCTGTAGCTATCGCATCACAGAAGTGTCTCGCAACACCGAAGAAGCGTGTCGCCGCTGTTGTCGCATCACTGAAGAAGGGTGTCGGTGCTGTAGCTGTCGCATCGCAGATGCATCTCGCATCACCGGAAAAGAGTGTCGCCGCCGCAGCCGCTGTCGTCGCATCACTGGACAAGGGTGTCGCCGCTGCAGTTGTCGCATCGCCTTGCCGAAGCATCTCGCATCACTGGTGAAGCGTGTCGTAGTGCCTGTCGCGGCTCAGAAGATTCGTTGAGTCGCAGCATGGCCGTCGGACATGCATGCATAGTGTTGCATCAAGAAGAAGATGCCATCTTTGTTTCATTGCACCAGATGTTCATCACATCACGGCGTTGCGGGCCGCATCGCCACGGAAGAAACTGAAGCTTCACCGTTCCTGCGTGTAAGGAACCGACACATCACCTTCCCTGCAACACTTTTGGTGTATAGCGTTACGCATCCAAAGGTACATTGAACTCAAAGTGTCACATTTTAACATCTAAAGAGAACTAAGCTAATTCTACCATTTTAAGTACAGTATTGTGGATTTTTGTCGTTTGCGGTCTTTTAATAAGTCTATATAAAGCTTGTGTGGTGTCCAGCTGTAGTGTTGTCACTTGATTACTGTATGATAATGTGTTTACAAATGCTTTACACACAGCCTCTGAGATAAGCCTGTCTGCTCATGCCAAGCTACCAAGTGGGTGAGCAGGGGTTATTTTGAGAGTGTACCCCCTCACCCTGACTAGATGCAAGGGTCCATATTTGTCAAAGGTACCTATCTCTGCCAACTAGAGACCCTTCAAATCTAACAATGTTCTAATGAATAATACAAGTGCAGGTGATGGTGCTCAAGTATGACAAAAATATATTGAAATATACATAGAAAAAGATATAAAAGTTCACTGGTTATGTATTTACACGGCGACTACATGTGTATACCCCATTAAAATCTGTGAGGCAATCAATGCTCTAGGCAACCAAGTGAAAGCATTTGTCGATGTGTCCACCCCCACAGAATCATGGGCTCTCCTCAGTACAAAAGGTCTTCTGACTTATTACCAGGAGATATCCATCCTCTGGTAAGGATGTAGTTTAGTATGGGGATGCATCTGGAACTCTAGCTTGATCTTTCCAGAAATAGTTATATCCAGGTGGGAGAGCCCATATCACCATCAGTCTGCTAGGGCATAAATCAGCCAGTCTGCACTTAGTTCTGCTCAGTCTCCACCACCTTTCCCCTCAATTTCCAAGTCCTTACTAAATAGAACCCGGACGGCGTCAGTTAAATCGATTGCAAAAATCTGATGTGGTGTGTAACAACTCCATCTACATCCTCTGCCGGTTTGGAACCAAATCGCCGGATGTACCTCAGGTTGCAATTGATTTAACTGAGGCCGTTCGGGTTCCATAAATTGGAGTGGAGACAGCAAGATTAAGAATGTGCTCTCTAGGTGGAAATGACATTTTCCTATGCCTAGCTCCTCTGTATGTATGTTGAACCTCTCCATTTATTCATCACAGCCCAATGTACATTTGGTATGGTGTGATAGATTCCCCTGTAACTTATCCTGTCCCACTGCCCACTCACTCCCCACACCCACAAAAAAATGAAGAATTGTTTTCTGCATACTTTTGATTTGATATCAACCTTCCTTTGTACGTCATTCCTGAAATCTACAGCCCTTCACAACCAAAAGAAGAATGTTAAATACACCACAGAGCCCTCATGCACCACACCACCCTCATACCTCCGCCAATACAAGTGTTAATTAAACGGTAATGCCTTTAGCGGAGCATTCATTGCCAATTAAAAGAGCTGGGGGTGAATGACCATAGAAGTGGAACCATCTGTCAAGTACTTTAATCTCCGGGGCTCGCAATACAGCACCTTCATCAAGCACCAAACACACACCCTAAAACAGGATTTTCAGGACATCCAGAAACAATGTAAATGAGTTCCATCCAGAATCAGTGTATGTAAGAGGTATTTGTATGCCATTATCCTGAAAACCTGTTGTAGATCCAAGTTCTCCTGTACCTATGCTGGACACTTGCAATACACCCACCTAACTTACTGTACAGATCGTATACTATACAAAACTCTTGCCGTGCTCCCTTTTCCATCAGTTGTCTGCCCAACCCATGTGAGTGGAGCAGCACTCCCTCCTGTGTACTAACTCTTAAACAAGTCCACGGTGTCGGCATTTTTATACAGACACTTCACCTCAGTACCCTGCAAAAGGTAAGCTAACTGCAAGCATGTTTTAAGAGGAGGGACCAGTGTTTGCAAGCATACTAGTGCCCACAGAGTGGAGATGAGTTGCCCTTGTATGAGGACTGTGAAGTTCCAGAGTAAGACGGTGAAACTAGAAGATCGAAATCCAACCCCAGACCATCGCCCGGGACAATTTATCATTAACTTAAAATAGCCTTATAGCCCGCCGTAGCGGGCTAAACCAGCTATTAAAGGCCCGCTGCAGTGTTTAAGGCCAGAGCCGAAGGTGAGGGACTTTAACAAAGCAGCGGGACTTTAATATAGCCTTATAGCCCGCCGTAGCGGGCTATACCGGCTGTTAAAGGCCCGCTGCAGTGTTAAAGGCCCGAGCCGAAGGCGAGGGACTTTAACAAAGCAGAGGGACTTTAAAAGCCGGTATAGCCCTGCTACGAAGGGCTATAAGGCTATTAGAACATTCTGCCACTAGAGGGCAGAATGTTCTAACAAAACAAAGCCTTCAGGGAGCGCGAGGGGATTGAAATCCCCTCAGGCTCCCTGAAGTCTTTGTTCACAGCCAGAGCTGTGAACAAAGACACATTGGAATGTTGGTGCTCCGGGCTTATACCAACCATTAAAAGCCCGGAGCACTCCATTGTTTTCAATGGAGCTCCCAACATTCCAATGTTCTTATAGCCGGTATAGCCCTGCTACGAAGGGCTATAAGGCTATTAGAACATTCGCCACTAGAGGGCAGAATGTTCTACAAATGAAACAAAGCCTTCAGGGAGCGCAAGGGGATTCAAATCCCCTCAGGCTCCCTCAAGCCTTTGTTCACAGCCACAGCTGTGAACAAAGACAATCATTGGAATGTTGGAGCTCTGGGTTTATACCAGCCAGTATAAGCCTGGAGCACTCCATTGTTTTCAATGGAGCTTCCAACATTCCAATGTTCTAATTGTGCTTAGTCCACTTGTATGCCACCACTGAGGGCGCTTACAGCAGACTGCATGCCAATATCAGAACTATAAAAGATTATTATGAAAAACACGGAAGGCTCAAGAAGCCATTCCAGTTCGCAGTCTTGAGCCGACATAACTAACAGCAAAGACAGGAAACTCCTTTTGCTGGCTTGGAAACAACAGGGTAACATGTCACAGACAAGGCACACTGGGGATCTTAAAACAAGCCTTCAGAACAACAGGCATTCCTACCCGAGAAGATCAATTTTGTAAAATTCAGACTGTGCCACCCATACAAGCAGAACAGCAGACTAAAAACCCGGAAGTAAGCCGTCCTGCCCAATGTGCATTTAATCTTTAAAGTACTACAGACATGAAGGTGGAAGGGGGGTGAGGATAGGGCATGGAGGACAGGTACCTCTCAAAAGTACACTAAACCTTTCTCCCGATACCGAAAAGGTCTGGCAGGGTACAATGTCGGGATATTGATTCAGAAGCCGAAACATAATACTCGTTCAATGCAACTCACACCTACCTCCATTGCCCCGGGCTGCTTGTAGCCCAATTCTATAACTTTTAAATTAAAAGGAATTATAGGAAAGACTCCTTATGTCACAGACAGCAGTGTAAATGAAAAGGCTCAGCTCGCTTTATGTGCTATCTACTGGTGCCTTTCTACTAATGCCCCACATACTGCCAAGAAACTTAGCAACGGCACAGGCAAAGACTGGTCTAGTGTCTGATTTAAAAATACGCAAGGTGACCCAGTTATTCCGTGTGCCCATTAGGTGGCAAATTGGCTTGATTCATTTTAGTCTAGGGCGCACATAAACCGGGCAGGGAAACATCACGTGTGCTACGGACTCCGTGGAGGCCTGCAGCTATGACAGTTACTTGATGTCGGAGTTTTGTTATGCCATTTGGCCACTAGATCATTCAGAGGAAGGGTAACAAACTAAATTATATGTATAGTTTCCTGTTGAGGGGTATTTTGAAAAAATCAAGATAGGATTACAGGGAGCTTACCTGTTTAGAAAATATACATTCTGTTGTAAGTTTTCCCCGGTCACTCTTGCCAACATCAATTTGTGCAACCCAGTTCCAGTAGTGTATCTTTTTGAAGCAGAGATAGGGCAAAATTTTCCCTAGCTCCCCCAAGCCCTATATCTAAAAGGAGTCTCCTTATGTTGTTTAGCCACCCAATTTTATTGGAAGTGTCTAGGCCGGTAACCTCCGCAAGGGCTTTAGCATATGGCAGCAATTCCGGGGGCCCCCGGATTCTGGCCCAAAATAACAGTGGACAAAGTTTGACTATATCAGTGATAGTGCGTTCTCCCAGATCTAGCATTAGTGGGTGGAGTGGGGTAATCTCGGGCAACATGACTAAACTGACTTCTTAAAAATGTATGCTCTGACCGACTAAGTTCCTCTGTCTTGTCGAAGACCCACAGTTCTGAACCATACAGCTCGGAACTTACTACTTTTAGGTCATAGGCCCTCAGTAGACCAGTAGTAACTGGTCTACTGAGAGAGGAGTGGTGTTCTTTCCCCAGAACCCCAATTATATGCTTGTGTTTCAATGCCATTTTCAATATGTGGAGTTTCCAGTGCATTTTCTTGGACAGTTAACGCCTGGTAGTCGAAAGTGCTTACTCTTTCCAAAGGAGCTTCTCCTAAAAGCGGCCTGCCTCTGTAGGACTTATGGGGATTAAAGGCCATGAATTTAGTTTTTTGACATGCTAATTTCGAGACCCCAATTATTGCAGGAGAGTTTAAATCAATTTAGCAAAAGTTGTTGCCACCCCATCTATTCCCCACAAAGAGATCGAGCATCGGCGGACTCCTGTGATAGAAAACTTACTACTTCGTTCATGCAAAGGGAGAAAAGAGAAAGCGCCAGAAAGCATTCCTGACAAACTCCCCTACTGACAGGGATGCACTCTGTGAGTTGACCCTGCAGGCCCTACCTCATCCAGGCAAAGTTGTTCTCATGAAGTAAGTACAACAGGGTAGATTCCTTTACCTTTGAGGACTTGCCACAGCATCTGTCTGGGCACTAAATCAAAGGCAGTCTCTAAGTCGATAAAAGCTAACTATAGACTACCCTGCCTGAAGACTACAACTTTCCTGTAAAGGAGCAGGATGCAGGAAACCTGGTCTATTGTCCCTGTCTTCTCTCTAACGCCTGCTTGATATGGTGACAAAATATCATTTTTGTCAGACTATAGCTGGATCTTTTGTAAAAAAGGACTTGACTAAATACCTTAGAATACTTAAATATATATGTATTCTACAATACAGTGATGTAATTTTACATTTTGGACAGTTAAAGTACACAGTTCATCCCCCACTCCTCATACTTGAATCTGATATAACACAGATGTGGCCTAGCTTTGCTGTTACCTTGTGCCTAGTTCGAGCTTGTTCATTTTCTACTCAGCTGACATATTTTGAAAGTGACAGTGAGTGGCTGCAAACCACTGTTGGTTGGCAAAGATTGTTAGTCACTGCTGGACTCCAGGCAGTTCCCTGTTATCTGCCTGTTGTTTGTCCAATGGCTGCTCTCCACAGAGTAGGCCTGGGCGGTAAATTCCGTTCCGTTTGCGGAATTTGCGGAATTTGGGTAATTTCGCGTTCTGCGGAGAACGCGAAATTGCCCAAAAATCTGCGTTCCGCGACTTCGCGAAATTTTTTGCTTGTTCGCGTTCTTAATATGCGTGTTCGCGAGATATTTCACCCCGAGCACGCAAACAGCGATCGCGAACAGGAAAAAAGTATCGCGAACAAACAATTCCGCGTGTTCGCGGAATTTCTGCGTGTTCGCGGAGATTTTTTACCGTTTCGCGGAGATTTGCGTAACGCGTTTACGCAATTTCCGCCCACACCTACCACAGAGATCCTGAGCCCCCTGCTTCATTTTAACCATACGATATGCAAGCCTTATGCAGGGGCGTGCTTGGTCATGACCGGACTACCAACTTATAGATGGGTGCACCCTTCCCTCCGATCTCAATTCAAAGAAAAGTGCATTTGGTCTCTGTATGCTGTTGTCGCTCGAGTATCATCCTTGTTGGGACTTCTCATAGTTTCAGGCCAGCGGGCACACTCAATTGGGTGAGGGTTTGCTGCCCTGCACTCAGGCATGGGTTTACAAGGTCCCAATAAAGATTGCTGCTCATAAAACAAATAACCACACACTGGGTATTGTTGTCCGCGGAAGCCAGTGCAACCTTACTCCCTTTTATTTATACTCTCGGTCACGGCTGGCTGAAAGGGACATGCACACATCATCACCATGCCTGTACAGCCCGGGTGGTACTCCCCATCCCTCCCCAAGACTACCAAGACAAGTTATCTTCTTCCTCACATTGGGACGGTGCTGCCTCTGGGATTAGCGGGTTGGCCCACTAGCTCGTCCTTGTCCAACTGTCTTCATCTCCATCACCCTCTGCTGTCCCATCACAGAGTGTTAGGATTTGACACTGTGGCTCATGAGCTTTGAGGAACTTCGATTTTCGATCACAATCGAATCGACCTGCCATTTTGTGGCCCGCCGCCATTTTGTGTTGCCATCACTCAGGCAGCATGGCGAACAAAGTCTATTCTGCTTTTTCTGTAGCCTGGTGTCGAAATACGCCCTCGGCCTATATTTGCAAAGCTGGTGTTAGAACTAGCCGAGTACACTAATCCCTGTCTGGCTTTTCTAATCCGCGTCTCAACTATCTGTTGGCTCACACTATTCTTTCCTGACCTTATCTTATCGACTGGCCTTCACTGTCTCCTGCTAGTATTCTCTCGTTTCATGACTGTCCTCCAATACACACAAACGTATCTCACCACCTGCAAGTTAGTTATGAATCTGTAATGTATTAGCCTGAGGGTGGGATGACAAACATAGTTGGAGGAGAGGTCTCTTCGAGTCATCTGATATTTCTGTTTTCAAACCTTACCTATTGGTTCCGCCTTGTTTTCCAACTTTCCTTATTGGCTCCTTCTTATATGCTCTGGGAGTGTATTTCGTTAATAATTGTATCATTGTATAGTATTTAACCTGATGCGCCACAGAGTGAAGTGGCAGTCTCCTGAGAACCTACTTTGTGTACTTCTAGGATAACTGTACTAGCTGCAGCTAAATAAATCCAATCTTCTAACGCCGACAGAGTGTCCCGTGTCTCTGTGTAGCGAAGCAGGTGAACTCCGGAGACCCTGGGCGTCTCCAGCGCCGCCAGGCCCAAAAGGTTCTGGTTCTTCAACTGGCGCCCAACGTGGAGCGGCTTCAGTGGTACCGGTTCTGCTCGAAGGTCGTGAGGAACCCCGCAAGAAAATTCCAGAGGGTTCGCGAGCCACACTAAGCGACCCCTGTATGTCGAAAGTGGTCCGAAGGTCTTTTGCAGCGCGGTTACTCCTTCCTGACAGCTACGGACGACCGCTGCCCTGACTGCCGCCCTGCTTTGGCCCATTCCTTTGATGATGTATGGTAAGGCGAGACGATAGACGGGCCTCTGTTGGTGGAAGAAGACGTCCTTAGTTAAGTATTTTCGTGGGTCGCGCCCACAATTTTGTTCTTTGTTTGATTTCCTTAGGTTTCTTAGATTTATCTTTTGCAAAAGATAAAGCCGAGGGTAAGTGCATTTGTGCTGCGTAAACTGAGTTTTACTCCCTTGAAGTTTGTGAACAGTCCGGAGACATCTCGAGATGCCTGGTCTGACTAAGTTTGGAAGAATTTGTTGTCTTGGTTGTAATAGGGACTCCCGACTTGAGGACTCTTGTCCGATTCCTTCGGTTGGATCTCCCACATACGAGCTCTATTCAAAACATGGTATCGGCCCCATTGCCTTTAACGAGACATGGACTCGATACACGAAGAAAGATGGTGTTCTCAAATGGCCAGAAAACGGTAGCTTAGATCCTGATGTGCTAGATAATTTAGAAGCAGTTTTGTTCAAAAGAAAAGCCCGGCCGGCAATGTTTGACTCTTTCCGCCTTTGGCGTAAGGAAGCCAAACAGAAAGAAATTAAACAAGCAAAACGAGATAGGAAAGAACAGGGTATGACAATCATACAGGCTGCCCAACAATTCAAAAATGATGAAATTGATAATGCGACTGAAATTTCAGAAAGACAACATCGTATGGCGATAGATAAATGCTATCCGGTGTTGCCTGTTTCTCCTTCAGATAATAAGAAAGATATAGAAGAAGATCCCCTAATGTCCCATTTATTAAGGTTGCCTCCGCCCTATGCGCAAAATGCCAATGTACCTCAGCTGTTACAGCCTGCTCAGCTGCCAGTGGCACCTCCGCCGGTTCCGGCTCTTCAGCATTTGCCTCCTCCAGTATTACCGCCTTTGCCGGTTTTACCATTAGTCTCAACTTTTTTGCCTTCATCTCCTGATCACAGATCTCCTTTGCCTTCTGCTCCTCCTGCAATTACCAGTTCTTCTCCTGTCAGTTCCCCTAATACTCTGTCTCCAGTTCTAATGTCTAATTCACCATCTGTGCGTAAACTTCTCACAGATTCTGTCACTAGTATTCTATCTCCTTTCTTTGGAGCTTTTAATGTGACTCCGGCTTTTGCTCGAAGACAATCTCGTAGTCAGTTCCCAGATTTTGAGGAACGAGAGAAGCTCGACTCTCTTGCACGAAGATGGATCAAAAAGGGTCCACAATATAGTGTGCTTGATATTATGCCTACCTTTTTGCAATGGAATGCGCCTACGCAAAGATATGTTTTCAATGTAATGTGCGACATTCTCATTAAAGAATGGGAAGATGTGAGTTTGAGTCCGATCTCACAAGATCTGTTAAATGTTCAGGCTTATTGTAGGTTCTAAAGTTGAGGAAGCTGTAAGGACACTTATCTCTTATAGATCCTTATTGTTTTCTCAGATTTTTCTTGATTCCGATCCGTCGGTTAAACTGACGTCGAAAAATTACCCTATGAGAGAGGTTCCTCCAGTTTCGAAGGAGGCAGTTGCGGCTGTAGGCGCTAATGCACCTATTCCTGCTCATTTCCAACGTATATGGGTACATTCCCCTTGGAAGAGATCTGAAGTTTTGGCTCTTAAGCAGACTCTACCAGATCCTCGTAAGAACCCTGCAGGTTATTATAAAGAATTATCGCAGACAATTGATGCTTGTATTATGAATCTAGCAGACATCGATATGTTGATGGGAAATGTAGTCCCACAGACAATATGGGCTAAAATTCGTAGAGAGGATCACGCACAGGAACTAGGAGCTACTTGGGATGTTATAACAAATACAGATAGAGACCAAGTGGGTGGCGCAAAGCCTGACGCTCTGATCTCGGAACTTCCTGGTAGAAATATTACGTTAATCAAAACTATAATGCCTGCACTGAGAGTTAATTGGGATAAACTAGCAGCATGCAAATAAAAGAAAGATGAAAGTGTCTCTGACTTCTTTACTCGTTTTGAGGAGACATTTATCGACCACAGTGGTCAAGACATGGCTACCAAGGGTGGACAGCGATTATTCGTGGACACATTTGTATTCAATTTGCTTACCGAGCTGTCACACAAATTAAAGGATTCAGAAAATTCATGGGCTGTTTCTTCTTCTGCTCAGATATTGGATACTGCACAATATTATGAGAATAGGGACAAGGAAGAAAAAGAAAAGCAATAGAAAAAGACGAAAGAATTAAAAACGAAGGTTCTCTTGCAACAAGCCTATCCGCCACGTTATGTTCAGCCTCAAAGTCAGGAGCCTCCGCAGTTTCAGAGGTTGTATCAAAAACCTGAGCCATACAATCCGCGACCTTTGTTAGGTTCTAATCAATGTGCCTATTGTAGAGAGGAAGGTCATTTTAAGAATAGTTGTCCGGTTTTATTGCAGCGCAATGGAGCGTTATCTGCTCCACGAGGTCGTGCTGGCCTCCAGTCAGCAAACAGAGGTAGAGGACGGGGTATGTTGACTCAAGAACAGCGTGCCCTTCCTTCTCCCAATTCCGCGAACTACTTTGATCAGCAAAATGTGATATCTACACAGTATTACAATGAAGACCATTATGTTGAAGGCGAGAATGAAAGTCTTCATGCTAACTAGGACAGCCATGGACAAAGTAAGGGAGTTGTGCCAATCCCAGTAGATCAAAATGGTCCTTATGTTAACGTCACTACAATGGGTGTTTCAGAGCCATTTCTTCTGGATACTGGAGCAATGAGAAGTTCTATCATTCATTCTAAACTCCCTGGGGCACCTTTGTCTGGCTTAACGAATGTTTCTGTAGGATTCTCTGGCGCCCCTGTTCGCAATCCAGTTTCTTGCCCTTTGCCTATTTCAGTTGGTCCCTATGATTCGGAAGCTCCACTTCTGTTAATGAATGGTTGCGGTGAGAATCTGTTGGGTCTAGACCTATTGAAAAGAATGCATGCTACCATATATTGTTCTCCTTCAGGCGTACATCTTACTCTAGGACAGAAATTGATTTCCCCAATGAATTTGTCCAAAGATCAGTTTCCTCCTGAATTACTTTCTCTTCCAGCAGCACTTTGGGCCACGGGTCCGAACGATGTGGGTTGTCTTGAGATTCCACCTTATGTTGTCACTCTCAAGCCCAATGTTGAATTACCACGCATCCCACAGTATAGAATTTCTGCTGAAGGTGAGAAAGCGCTTTTGGAAATCATTCATGACTTGATTCGGAAGGGTGTGGTTGAAGAAACAAGAGGTAACACATGCAATAGTCCTATTCTTCCTGTTCTTAAACGCACTGATCCTTCTCAGCCTCCTGTATACCGTTTTGTAATTGATTTGCGAGAAGTAAACAAAATTGTGATTCCACAATTTCCTGTTGTTCCAGATATCACTGCTTTGTTGACAATGATACCTTCCACAGCAACTTGGTTTTCTGTTATCGATCTAAAGAATGCCTTCTTTAGTATTCCCATTGCAGAAGAAAGTAGGGACATTTTTGGTTTCTCTCTTGGAGGCCGAAGCTTGCGGTTTAAGCGCGCACCCCAAGGCTATTGTGAAAGTCCCTCCATTTACAGCCAAGCTTTAAAATGTCATCTTGATACATTTCACTTGCCGTCTGGTGCTGCTCTTATTCAATATATGGACGACTTGTTAGTCGCCGCTGATTCAGAAGATATCTGCAAAGATGTCACTGTTGCTTTGTTGCGCCACTTGTTTAAACTGAATCACAAGGTTTCACCTTCCAAACTACAATATGTTTGTCGAGAGGTTACCTACTTGGGTCATCTCCTCTCAAAGGAGGGACGACGTTTGACACCAGAACGAATACAGGCGATTGCGCGAATGTCTGTACCATCCACACAAAGGGAAGTACGTGCCTTTCTGGGTATCACTTCTTATTGTAGACAGTGGATCCCTAACTTCTCTCTAATTGCTAAACCTTTGTTGGCACTCACTTTAAAAGATACGCCTCGGCCCCTTCCTTGGACTGATGAGTGCCAAAAAAGTTTCACTGACTTACGTACCGCTCTGTGTTCTGCTCCTGTACTAGGCACTCCAGATTACACTAAGCCTTTTACGCTCTATGTGCATGAGAGAGAAGGTTGTGCATTGGCAGTTTTAGCACAGCAATATGGAGACAAACAGCGGCCATGTGCCTATTTTTCGGCTACGTTGGATCCCGTAGCTAAAGCATTGCCCAGTTGTCTCAAAGCGACAGCAGCAGCAGCAATTTCTATTCGACAGTCTGCTGGAATGGTGTTGGATAACACTCTCATTGTCATGGTGCCACATGCAGTGGATACTTTGCTAAACAGAACAAAAACACAGCATCTTACGAGTGCACGTTTAACTGGTTACAAGCTGACGCTTTTGGCTAGTCACATACACATCAAACGATGTAATACCCTGAATCCAGCTACTTTGTTGCCCCTTCCAAATGAGGAGAGTGTTGAGGATCAACATGATTGTTTCTTCCATCCTGAGGAAGAGACAAAAGGAAGAATTGACCTAAGAGACACACCGCTAGAGATTCCGGATGGGACTCTATGGGTAGATGGTTCTTGTTTTAAGATGCCTAATGGAGATACGGTTTCAGCCTATGCTGTAACTACCTTACACACGATTATGGAAACTGCACGTATTAGACACAATTCAGCGCAAGCAGCAGAATTGATAGCATTAACGAGAGCTTGTGTATTATCGAAAGGGAAGAGAGTGAACGTGTACACTGACAGCCAATACGCTTTTGGTGTAGCGTTCAATTTTGGGCATCTCTGGAAGGAGAGGGGTTTCCTCACTTCACATGGCACCAAAATACAGCATGGTCAATTAGTGACTGATCTCCTTGAGTCACTTGCTTTACCCACCCAAATAGCGATAGTGAAGTGTAGTGCACACAAGAAGATTACGGATGATGTTGGTCGAGGAAATGCATTTGCAGACGAAATAGCGAAGAAAACAGCGAGAGATTCAAAGAGTCGAATGTTTGTGGCAGGTCCTGCGAATTGGGTCAGAGAGAGGAATGTATGAGAATACAGTGGAAAGCGTGAAAGCGATTCAGAAAGAGGCTTCAGAAAGGGAGTTGAGCAAGTGGAAAGAAAGTACGGGAATGTTAGATGAGATGGGTTGTTGTGTGGAATTATCTGAACATCAGCGTTGGCTGTTACCAGATGCCTATGTTCTCCCAGTGGTTACTATGGCTCATGGTCCAGCCCACTTAAGTGCAAAAGGCATTTGCAAACTTCCGGCACCAGTGTGGCAGAATGAGAATATCCCAAAATGTGCAGACAATGTAGTAAAGCACTGTATTGTTTGTTTAATGTACAACACAGGAAAGGGAACCCCAACTCCAGCAGGTCACTTTGCTCCTCCAACATATCCATTTGAGGTGTTGCAAATCGATTACATTCATATGGAGCGATGCAACAACCTCAAATATGTTCTGGTGGTAGTATGCGCCTTTTCGAGATGGATAGAAGCATACCCTCTAAAGGATAACACAGCCCTATCCACAGCTAAAATCCTTCTAAAAGAGCTCTTCCCCAGGTTTGGTTTGCCGCGCATTGTCTGGAGTGACAATGGGAGCGAATTTATTGGCCAAGTCATGCAGAAAGTTTGTGCAGGTCTTGGTATCAAGCAAAAGTTCCATGCGGCAAATCATCCACAATCAGCGGGTTTAGTAGAGTGTTACAATGGAACTTTGAAGTTGAAGTTAGCAAAGGTTCAAGCAAGTACAGGACTCAATTGGCCTGATGCTTTGCCGTTAGCTCTGCTATCCACCAGAACTGCAGTACACTCTTGTTTGGGACTTAGCCCTTACGAAGTGGTATTTGGCGTCCGGCCAACGTATGGGGAATACCTCGCCCTAAGAAATTCTCAGACTTGCCATATCCAATGTTGATTGATTATCTGCATGACCTTACGACTAAATTGCGTGTTCTTCATCAACAGGTTCAGAGTGCTCTGCCGGAGGCCTCCACAGACCCAGGTCACTCCATCCGACCAGGTGACTGGGTGTGTGTGAAGAATTTTCAGAGGTCCAGCAATTTGCAACCCAGGTGGCGGGAGCCTCGAATGGTCTTGTTGACTACAAGGACAGCAGTTAAAGTCGAAGGAAAGAAAAATTGGATTCACGGTGTGCATTGCAAGAAAGTGCCTTTGCCTTTTGATCAATGGGTTCGTAGAGGGGTTGGTGACTGTGAAAGCGAAAAGACTCCACGATTCGTGCCTTTTAGTGATGCACACCTGAATGGGACACTGTCTGAGAAAGAGGACGACGACATTTTACAGGAAGCAATTCCATCGCATCGTCGCTTGGATACGACTGAACCACGAACATTGTTCCAAAATCAGAATGTTCCAGGGAAAGAACACTATAATTTGAGACCCAGGCTAAAGAACATTTAAGACCTTTCTTCTCCCTTGTGTAGTATTCTGTCCCGGTTGCAGGGTCATGGTAGGAGTCTAGGTCACGACCTGAGTAGTGACAATAGGTCTGCAGGATCTTCAGTGTCATAGGACGGTAGAGTATCGTGACTTCAGTGATTGAGGAAGATTGCCGTGAGCATCCATTAGTAAGATGGAAACTACACTAAGTAATAAAGAAAGAAGAGATGAAATGAAGAAAACATCCTGTAAAATAATGTACAGTCGTTTTAGTATAACTTTGTGTGTTTTTATATCATTATGTATTGTTATGGCGATTATTGGTTGGATAATTTATGCTTTGCAGCCAAGAAATACCTCCCCTTCTTCCTCTTTGCCTTCCTCTACTATCTCTCCACACCTCTTTTATACTCTCCCTTCACATGAACTCGTCAGAAGAACTGAGTATTATAACAATTCCTTTATCCAGCTATTACATCAGCACCAATTAGTGGTTAATACAACTGATTGTTGGGTGTGTGGTCTTATGCCACATACCACAGAGAAAGGAATGCCATATCTCGTCCTTCCTTTTTCTTATGAAGGTTCTGCTTGGGCTTACTTCGTCATCTTCTCTAATGCTTATCAGAGCAAATTCAGATGACCTATTAATTCACAGTTCTTTGATTAAGGGTATGGTAGTTATGGCTAAAATCATGGAAAACAGCAAAATCTCCGTTGACGAAAGAAAAGCATACACTAATTGGAACATCACCCAATATATGTCAAGTCTCAGTAGTAAGGTTGGAAAAGGAAAGTCCTCGCCAATCTGGACTATACCACATCAGGGTAACTTCTGCTTACAGATTAATGATCGCCCTTCTGACACTACACAAAGGAATAACTGCTCCTACACGTACATTTATTCCTCTCAGAACTCGCCTCCTCTAGTGCCTTCTGAAGGCACCTATTTCTTCTGCTATGATAGAGCTTATACTTGGTTACCAACGGGTTTCTCTGGTACTTGTTATATAGCTTTTCTTCTTCCCCCTACTTACACTGCTTCCGCAAATGATCACCGAACCCGATATGGCAGAGAGATTATTGATTCAAAGGACACAGCAGGACAAGAAGGAGGAGATTTCCTTAAAGGTTTTCTTCCCTTCTGGGGTCCAATGGCTAACAGCAGAAATATAAGGCAATTGGTCCGTGTCGTAGAGACTACAATAGACATCACTGTAGGAGCCTTAAGTAACATCACGGCAGAACTACAGGCGGATCGTCTTATGACCTTGCAAAATCGAGTTGCCTTAGACTTTGTTCTTGCCGATCGTGGTGGAGTGTGCAAATTGATCGGGTCAAGTTGCTGTATTTTCATTCCTAATGACTCTCCGACAGTATACCAAGCTATCTCCAAGTTGCACATAATCTCTGAGTCTATTCATCAGGACGAAGGAGATTGGTCTTTAACGGAATGGTTTTGGGGACTACTGTCCAAATGGGGTTGGAAAGCATTGACGTTCCTTGGTATAATCCTGACCATTATATTTTCCTGTTGCCTTTGTATGCACTGTGGTCCCGCTATCTGTGATCTTTGTGCTACTATGTGCATCCCAAAACCCAAGCCACAAGTAACAGAAAACATAGGAATGATGTTACAGCAACAGCTCGATGACCTCATGGCTATTGACGTGGACTCAGATTAATATGAGTCTATCTTGCCTGAGTTCTGGCAAACGGAGGGTCTGAGGAACTTCGATTTTCGATCACGATCGAATCGACCCGCCATTTTGTGGCCCGCCGCCATTTTGTGTTGCCATCACTCAGGCAGCACGGCGAACAAAGTCTATTCTGCTTTTTCTGTAGCCTGGTGTCGAAATACGCCCTCGGCCTCTATTTGCAAAGCTGGTGTTAGAACTAGCCGAGTACACTAATCCCTGTCTGGCTTTTCTAATCCGCGTCTCAACTATCTGTTGGCTCACACTATTCTTTCCTGACCTTATCTTATCGACTGGCCTTCCCTGTCTCCTGCTAGTATTCTCTTGTTTCACGACTGTCCTCCAATACACACAAACGTATCTCACCACCTGCAAGTTAGTTATGAATCTGTAATGTATTAGCCTGAGGGTGGGATGACAAACATAGTTGGAGGAGAGGTCTCTTCGAGTCATCTGATATTTCTGTTTTCAAACCTTTCCTATTGGTTCCGCCTTGTTTTCCAACTTTCCTTATTGGCTCCTTCTTATATGCTCTGGGAGTGTATTTCGTTAATAATTGTATCATTGTATAGTATTTAACCTGATGCGCCACAGAGTGAAGTGGCAGTCTCCTGAGAACCTACTTTGTGTACTTCTAGGATAACTGTACTAGCTGCAGCTAAATAAATCCAATCTTCTAACGCCGACAGAGTGTCACGTGTCTCTGTGTAGCGAAGCAGGTGAACTCCGGAGACCTTGGGCGTACCCTGCGCCGCCAGACCCAAAAGGTTCTGGTTCTTCAGCTTCATGTATCTCAGGTTTTACAGAAGTTACGAGACCATCATTTATTTGTGAAACTGGAGAAATACAAGTTTAATACATCCTGTGTGGAGTTTTTGGGGTTTTTTGTTTCTACTGGCGGTATTAAGATGGACCCTCGTAAGATTGAGGCTATTGTCACCTGGCCGTCTCCTACCTGTGTGAAGGACGTGCAGGTCCTTCTAGTATTCACAAATTTTTATAGGCGGTTTATTTCCCACTTTTCGGATATTGTAACACCTATGACTGCCTTATTGAGAAAGGGTGTGTCTTTCATCTGGTCTCCAGCCGCCCAGGCTGCTTTAGAGTTGTTGGTTGATAAATTCACCTCTGCTCCTGTCCTTGTGCATCCAGACTCCACTTTGCCTTTCTTTGTGGAGGCTTATGCTTTCCTGTGTGCAGTGGGCGGCGTTCTCTCACAAAGAGATGTTGAAACAGGTCTTATGCACCCCATTGCGTTCCTTTCTAAAACATTGTTGCCTGCTGGGTGTAATTACACGGTGGCTGAGAGGGAGCTGCTTGCTATTAAGTTGTCTTTTGAGGAGTGGAGGCATCATTTATGGGGGGCCCGACATCCCATCACAATCTATACTGACCATTAGAACTTAGAGTTTTTTCACTCAGCAAGAGCATTGACCCTGAGACAGATGCGGTGGGTATTATTCTTTAATGAATATGATTTCATCATTAGGTATAGGCCTGCTGCGCAGCAGTTGAAGTCGGATGTCCTGTTTTGAATGCATGTGGGTCAGTTGGGGGACTTGCAGGGTACTGACATTAGAACTGTGTATCCCTGAGGTGTTTTTGTTGTCCGTGAAAGGGGAAGTGTGGAATTTGGATCTGACCCCAAGGTTGAAGAACCCACTATTTACGGTTCAGGATGGTCTGTTGTATCATGATGGAAGACTGTTTGTACCACCTGAATTGTGGGAGTTGTTGCATGGTGTCACTCCTCATCCTTAGTAGGTCATCCTGGGATGAATAAGACCACGGAGTTTTGTCTACGATTGTTTTGGTGGGAGACATTAGGGCATGATATTCAGGTGTTTGTGGCATCTTGTCCTGTTTGTGTCATTAATAAACCCACTCACACATGTCCTTCTGGGTTGTTGCATCCGTTACCTGTGCCCCCTGCTCCTTGGCATACCATCAGTATGGATTTTGTTACAGCTCTTCCTTTGGAAGCCGGATATACGGCCATACTGGTGGTAGTGGACTTGTTCACAAAGGTGGCGCATCTTGTTCCGTTACCGAAGGTGCCTACCGCTTGTGAATTGGCTGTTGTGTTTGTGAATCAATTAGTGAGGTTACATGGGTTGCCTACTGTCCTTGTGTCTGATAGAGAAGCGCAGTTCATGTCTCATTTTTGGACAGAGTTATGCTTCTCTTTGAAGATGGAGTTGCATTTGTCCTCCGCTTAACATCCTCAGATGGATGGGCAAATGGAACGAACCAATCAAGCAATGGAGCAGTATCTCCGGTGTCTGTTGACCTCTTTAACTTGTAATTGGGTTATGGCGCTCCCCTTGGCTGAATTTGCGTATAATAACAGTGTGCATTCGGCTTTAGGGATGAGTCCTTTTTTTTTCCATGGGGTACCATCCTAAGGCCATTCCTATCCAAACCACTGGGCGGGTTCCTGCTTTGGACACCTTAAGTCACTCCTTGGTGCAGATTTGGGTGAAGGCTCAGGAACAGTTACAGGCTGCCAAACTTAGCATGAAGAAGCAGGCTGATAGACACAGGTATCCTGCGCGTTCATAGGCAGTGGGTGATAAGGTGCGGCTGGCCACGAAAAATTTGAGATTGGGTGGTTCCAGGAAATTGCAGCCTAGGTATGTGGGACCCTTTAGCATTCTCAAAGTAGTGAACCCCATAGCTATGAAATTAGCCTTGCCATAGGAGTATCGTATCCATTCTGTGTTCCATACGTCGACATTGAAACCCTATACTAGGATGACTGAGGGGTTGCCTCCTCCGCCACCTGTTATAGTGGGTGATCATTAAGAATTTGAGGTAAATGCTATCCTGGATTCTAGAAGACGGAGAGGGAGATTGTATTATCTTATTAATTGGAAGGGATACGCTCCAGAAGACCGCACCTGGGAACCGGTTGGTGATGTCCATGCTCCCCGGTTGGTGCGCTTGTTTCATGTTCGTCATCCTACTAAGCCACGCACGGTGGGGAGGCATTTGGGGGGGGGGGTACTGTTAGGATTTGAGGAGTGTTTTCTGTCTTTCCTACCTTTTGCTCTTCTGCATGCATGATCGGGTGATCTTGCGCAAGCATTTTGGGTGCGTAGGCGGATGTATTTAAGCTGCCGCCTGCAGGAATTCAATGCTTGGTTTCGATTCCAGTCCTTGCGCCTTTTGGGTGTTTGTTTACGGCGAGTTCTTATTACATGAATACGAACTCCCCCTTTCTTATTGGCATCTTGTTTTTGTTGTGTGTGTTTTTTTTTTAAATTTCCGGGCCAGACTTTTTTCCCCCTTGGATAAAATTCCCTTTATGAAGGTGTTGCTCACGGGGAACTAGGATAAACAAACCGGTGTTAGGATTTCAGGAACTCGCTAACTCCCTTGATATACAAGCTTCGTGGACATCAGGATCATTTTAGAAAACACCCTCTGCTCTCTATACGGGGTAAGAGCCAGTTCATGCCTGTGATGGGTTGTGCCTGATCATGTATGTAGAAGAGCAATTAGTGTTTGATGCTAATCTGTATTTCTTCCTTTTGTTTCTTTCAGGTTAGATGGTCCTTTTCCCTGCCATTAACAGCTACACAGGAGAGCTGTGCTAGAGTGACATCCCCTTGTGTGTTCCTTGTTTACCCCCACCTTCTTCCAGTGTCTGTGGCAGCCATCTCTTTGTACATAAATCAGGGGTGGCTGCCAAGGTAGGGGTAGTGGATTGGGATTACCTTCACTCCTGCGGTGTTGGGCAATATCAGCGTGGTGCCAGGACGCAGGGCACCAGTGGTTTGTCTTAAGCTGGCACTTGTTTAAACCAGGAGACGTTGCTCTTGACCACTTCTTGCCCTCTTGCAGCAGTGACCATGGTGCCCTTCTGCTTCATGACTCACCGCTGACCTCTTTCAAAGGGGGTTCTAAACTTCTACCCAGGACTCCGGTCTTGCAGCAGCACTGTATCTCCCACCTGCAGGAAACGATTTGAAGCCCACCTTGCCTCACTGGCCTGGTCTTTGGTGGCTTTTCCCAGTGGCAGCATTCTATCTCTCACCCATCACCTGAAAAACAAGGCGATGGGTGACTTGGATGTCGTGCTATGAAGCGTATTGTGTCAGTTTTTCAGAAATTGGTGCAGACACCATTCTAGCTCCTCCTGGTGTTGAAGAGATTTGTTCCAGATCCTCATTAATCGTTCGGCCTCCACATTGGCTTGGGGCCCCTGAGATGTTATTTGCTGGTGGATCACCAGTAATTCACCCCAAGGGAGTGAAGCTACTCATTGAATTCTTGGCTTTGGAATGGGGGGACCGTTTCAGTCTTAATGATGTGCACCAATCCAAAATTGACAAAGGCCTTTATCAGTATACGCCGGAGGGCAGAAAATGCAGTGGAAGCGGCCACCCCGACAGCTGTGTGCTTTTAATAGCTGTCTATGATCATCACCTTGTCGTGGCCATCTGGAAAACTGCTGAAGTCCATGCTCCATTACAAAAATGGGGTGACCCAATAGTGATTAAGGACCTGGGTAAGGTATGATACAAGAAACAGTGGTCCTAGACATTCATTTATGAATCAACAAATGATTTTGTGAGCATTCATTAGAACAAATTAATCGCTCATGGAACTTAATACATTATTTACAACAGAAAAGTGCAACAAACCATAATCTGGTTCACCATTCATTTTTATTTTCATGTCAAATGGTGAAAATCATATGTACGTTATCAATATTAACTGAGAAGGATGCTCCAGAGGGAATGTGCATAGGAGAAAGGGTGCTCAAGTGGAAGGTAGTGAGAAAGAATATTCAAGAATTGACAAAGGAAATTTACTACATCAAAACAAATGGACTGGTTTTGAATCACCGTCCTTGAGGGCCTGGCCACGTTATTCAGTACATAATCACAAGTGTATTGCAGTTTCAATTTAACTAGAAATCAATCCTAAAATAGCACGTGGGGGTTAAAGTTCGAGGTCCAGGCTGAATTGAAGGGGGCGTCGATGTTTTGTCCTGTCTTATGGCCATGAGGGTGATTTGATCCTCGGCCTTGCGGATCTTCATCAGGACAGGGTGGGGCAACCTAAGGAGGTATGGGGCCTTGTCACATACCATAAACTGTGATAGACTGGTCAATAATTGAGGTGAGGAGCTAACGTCAACAATTACAATGGCTAATGCGGCCAACTTCACGAATCACTGTGCATAGGAGCAGTAGCTTGAAGTCTTGAGGCAGGACATAGAGTTAATATCCAGTGGTCTCAAGGTAGTGGGTACACATAAAAGTCAGTGTTGTCCAATATTGTTAATAAGTTAGGTCCGCATAGTCAACCGAGCGTGCAATAAGAATCCATTTCCCAATTTAATTAAGCGCTCTGGGTCCGCGTCCGTCTACCGCCGTGTATAGCAGGATACCTGGCACCAGTGGTTTGTCTTCAGCTGGCACTTGCTTAACCAGGAGACGTTGCTCTTGACCACTTCTTGCCCTTTTGCAGCAGTGACCATGGTGCCCTTCTGCTTCATGACTCACCGCTGACCTCTTTCAAAGGGAGTTCTAAACTTCTACCCAGGACTCCGGTCTTGCAGCAGCACTGTATCTCCCACCTGCAGGAAACGATTTGATGCCCACCTGGCCTCACTGGCCTGGTCTTTGGTGGCTTTTCACAGTGGCAGCATTCATGGGCTCGAGCATCCAACCAGCCCCAACCAGAATACCATCTCTCACCCATCACCTGAAAAACAAGGCGATGGGTGACTTGGATGTTGTGCTATGAAGCGTATTGTGTCAGTTTTTCAGAAATTGGTGCAGACACCATTCTAGCTCCTCCTGGTGTTGAAGAAATTTGTTCAAGATCCTCATTAATCGTTCGGCCTCCACATTGGCTTGGGGCCCCTGAGATGTTATGTACTGGTGGATCACCAGTGATTCACCCCAAGGGAGTGAAGATACTCATTGAATTCTTGGCTTTGGAATGGGGGGACCGTTTCAGTCTTAATGATGTGCACCAATCCAAAATTGATAAAGACCTTTATCAGTATAGTCCGGAGGGCAGAAAATGCAGTGGAAGCGGCCACCTCGACATCTGGGTGCTTTGAATAGCTGCCTATGATCATCACCTTGTTGTGGCCATCTGGGAAACTGCTGAAGTCAATGCTCAGCACACTTCATGGTTCTGTGTTGGCCTCACCCATCTGAATCCTGGCCAGTGCCGGCAGTGGGCCGGTGATTTGGCATGAGTGACACTTTCCAACCTTGTTCTGCACCACTGTATCCATCCCAAGGAACCAGTCTGGCTTTAGTCTTTGTTGCTCTTTGGTGGCCTTCATGAGCTTGGTCTGACGTCCTTTCCTAGAATGCTCAGGGCACGATGATGCCCCATCACTGCAAGATGACACCTTCTATCATGGGGCTGAGGTCATCCCTTATCCTATAGATTTGTGTCATTTACATCTGGTCCACTGAGCTCCAGTGATTGACTCCCCCCAGGAATCTTCTCCATTTGTACTTCTGAATGGCTTGGGCTACTTTTTGAAGGCAACTGTCTTTGGCTGTGGCTTCCTTGATATCCTCTATGGACAGGACTTTAGGGCAGGTTGCCTGCAGGGCCATGTTAACAAATTGTTCTGCAGCTGTAGCATTTTAATCTCTTATTGCTTGTTTGGGCGGTGGGTGTCTGGAGAGGTAATCCACAAGGTTGTTGGCACCAGGTCAGTAGAGCACTGTAAAAGTCATAGGGTTACAGCTGTACTGCCCACAGCTCAATTTGTGAGGGCGGGTTTCAAGACGTGCCTGCAAACAGGGTCACCAACAGCTTGTGATCAGTCACCATTTGAAATCCTCGCCCACATAGGTATAAGTGGAAGTGCTTACAACCCCCACCTGATGGCTAGGGCTTCATGCTCACTTTGGACATGCTTGGTCTTGTTTACCATCAGTGCCCCGGCATCTGGCAGATGCGATCAGTAGCCGCTTTCCTGGGCATTGCTCATGCGTAAGTACTGTCCCGAGACCTACAGGGCTGACATCCACAATAAGCCCCGTGGGATGTTGTGAAATAAAGTAGCACATGATTGTATCCCTGAGAAACAGTTTCTGCAATTCTTCAAAGGCCCTTTCAGCCCCCTCCAGTCCACATCAAAAACAGACTCAGCTTTTTCAACACTCGAAGAGGCTCCGATATGGTTGCCAGGTTTGGCATGAACCTTCCAAATTATGTCGCCATCCCTAGGAAGCTCCGCACCTTCTGTTGGTTTCTGAGATCTGTGACGTGCTGGATGGCATCAGTTTTATGTAATCCAACTAACAGACTAACATGTCTACCGATAACATTAATTTAATATTTTCCTAAACAAATTCCCCTCTAATCCCGTTTGGGTTCTGTAGTAGCGTGCTACCTGCCAAAAAGTGCCTCAACACCTCATCAGGGGTAGCAAGCGCTATATAAATGCAAAACCTTCCCTCTTCTGTCCCTCCACTATCCTTTAAATCCAGCTAACAGACTTACATGTTCACTGATCAAACTAATTTCATATTTCCCTATACTAATTTCCCATTAATCCTGTTTGGGTGCCAGAGTAGCGTGCTACTCAATGAAAAAGCACTGTGATGCCTCATCAGAGGTACGAAGCACTATAAACATACACTCATGGTGGAATTGAAGAAGGAGCAATTGCTTTTATGTAGGGCCAATCCCTACTCATCCAGTCTTTGGAGTGTCGCCCGGATCCTGTTGTGATGCACCGCAAAGGTTGTGGAGTAGACGAAGATATCTTCACTCATGTTGAGTACACTCTCAAGCCCTGACAGTGCCTGGTGAATGGCATTTTGAAAAACTTCCACCTCTGAGGAGGTATCAAAAAAGAGGTGCTGATACCTCCACAGTCCGACTTGTGCGGAGAAGGTAATGATATACCTGCTTTCCTTGTCCAGCGCCAGCTGGTGGTACCCGGCATTTAGGTCAAGCTTGAAAAACCAGTGGCACCAGTGAGTTTGGTGATGACATCATCCATAGTGGGCGATAGATGGCACTCTCACCTTATTGGTTAGCCTAATGTCCGCTCAGCCTGATGGCCCCTGGCTGTTACAGCTTGATTACAACTACTAATGAAGAGAACCATGGTGTTGGCCCCAACACTTTTTTGATGATGCATTGTTGCTCCGGCTTACTAATTACGTCTTCTACCAGCAGGTGGAAATGAAATGGCACTCCTGTGACACATCACTCGATTTATCGGTCTGATCAATGTAGAGCATCACCTTGGTGCCCTTGAGGCATCCAAGTCCTTGGAATAGCTGTCCTCAGTCCTCAGTATGTTGTGGGCTTATGCATCATGGATGCATCTGGCAAAGAACTCCGACTCTAGATCTTCTGTCGTGTGTCAGCCTAGCATTGTGCCACTTCCTTCCTTTGTTATATGCAACTTGGTGATCTACATGATGCTTTATCTTTATTGGTCATTTCCACTTGGAAAGCACTACCAGCGTCAGCGGCTTCTGCCTCCTGTTGGCATAGATTTTCATTGAGCTGGGCGATAGTGGTAGCGTTGGTGCCAGCAAAGTGTATTGATGTCAGTCCATAACATTTACCAACACCCAGGGGTCTATAATGGCACTGACTTTACACTCCGCAAGGAAGATGTTGCATATCGGCAGAGGGCTCACATTCTTCTGTGCTGCCTAAGCATACGAGATCATAAACATCTCTTCCTCGTTGCTGGTGATTTTCTTCTCTGGCACGCAGAGCACTGAGTGTTGGGTTCCACCAGGCTCATTGTCTAACGACAGTTGTCTCAGGGCAGATGTGGCCTAGGAGCGTGCTATGTTCCTTCTCCTCTTGCCACCACTGTGGCAGGCCCTGAGAAGGTGGTTAGGCTTACCGCATTTGGAGCATGATCAGCATTGTGCTAGGCATCTGTCGATGGCCTCTTGGTCATGGACACAGTTGCTGCATTGTCTGGCACTTTTGCTGGTGGTTTCTGCTCCTCCTTGACTTTCGGGGCCTTGCTTGCTAGCAGGTGGGTGGGATGTTGGCCCAGCACAAGTTTCATCTGCTCCGCCTGACTGTTCGACAGTTCGTGTGAGTGCACGAGGATCAGAATGTCCTCCAACTTGATCCCTGGCTGGCGTAGAATGGGATAGCACAAGACAGAGAAGTGACAGCTTTGGATGACCAGCACTCGGACTTCCTTGTGTTGATCATCATCGACATAGGTAGTAGCCAGGGTACTGAGGTGCCCATGGAAACCATATATCGCTGGTTGGTTTGGCGCAGTTAAAAGTGTTCATAGTCAGGATTAAGTTGGGGATCAATGTGGCCATTCAGTGCCACCATGGCTGTGTTACATTCCTGATCATCCCCACTATTAGGTTCTGAAATAGCAAGTATATCTTCGAAATAGAGCAGCAGGGACCTATTCACCGTTCTGTTATGTTGCATGTGGTGTGAAAATAATTGTTGAGACTGCTGACCCACGTCTTCCATGTGGTACTGCCATAGCTGGGTCAATTAACTTACTGAGGGGCTGCAGGACTGGTAGCATGGACAGGAAGGCCAAGGTGTGGGATCTGGGGGCAAGCTGCTGATCATAGGCCATGAGAAGGTTGCGCTGTCGCCCTTGCCGGGAGTGTGTGAAACTCTGTGCAGACCAGGTCTACAGAGACATCTGCTGGCACTAACAAGATGACGGTCAGGGCAGGTTGTGCACTGGTATCCAAGTCCCCAATGCACTTGGTTAAGACCACACCCAGACACAGGGCCGTGTGGAGATGGAAGTCCAGGCCCGAGGAGCAGACCTTGCCGGTGGGTCTCACATGCACGTGCTGTGACGTAGACGGTGCAGCTGACCTCAGCAGGTCCTCAGTGATGCCATCTGCGGGCCACAGAAGGCTGGCCACCAACAAGAGTTCCAAAATGATAGTAACAACCTGCTGCCTTCAGGTGGTGAAGCACGGAGCAGACCCACTCCGACAAGTATGGCTGAATGCACCGGGACCCCAAACTGCAGAGGCGCGGTCACCGCCGCTTAGCAAGCAGGCTCATGGGGGAGGCGGCACAGCGGGAATGAGCACAGGAGGCTGCACAACAGACTGCCACCTCCTGCCTGATAGCAGGGAGTCTCCATTCGGCATTCTGCTCAATGTGAGACAGATGGGGAGGACTTGCGCATCAGGAATGGCACACACAGCACATTGGATGGGCTCTGCATCATCGTCAGTTGATACGACGTCTCACTGTTTCAGCCCTCTGCAGACACACGCAAATGGGTATGGGATCGCTACCCTGCACTCAATGCTGCATGCTATAAATGCCAGTAGGCAAGGGGGGGGGGGCTAAGCCTCAATAAGGATTGCGGTATTACTGTGGCAGAAGCCCTGTGTGACCACATGCCATTTTGTTATACTCTCTTGCACTCCCTTCCCTATTTGTAACACACTCCACAGCCTTATATCTTGTAACAAGAAAAGAGAAGATGAGCGGGTGTAAATAAATGCTGTTCTCCTCGCAGTTAAATTGAGGATACATCGGGAGAGGACGTGGTATTATGTCCAGAGTTGCCGACTTTGGAACTGGGGAACCAGGTTTAAGTCTCAGAGTTGGCTCCATTCTAATTCTCTCATTAAGGGCAAATCACTTAATCACCCTGCACCAAAGAAAAAGGAGTGTAACATACTCTGATTCAGGGTAAATCGCTTAGGTCTTGATTCGGATTTTGGCGGAGGAGTTAGTCCATCACAACGGTGATGGATATCCTGTCCGCCGAAATATAAATCCCATAATGGACTAAGGGATTAAATTTCAGCGGATGGGATAACTGTCACCGTTGTGATGAAGTAACCCATCTGCCAAAATCTAAATCAGTCCCTTAATCTCTCTGTGCCAAAATAATATTTATTGAGTGACATTGTGCAATTAACATAACTGGTGCTTATGTAAAGCTCTCCATAGCCTGCGCTATGTAGAACAAAAGGAAAACGCTTTGGACATTTCAACTTGATGCTACTTAAAATGCGGTGTCATAGTAGAAGAAGTGATGTCCAACAGAAAATCTACACGTTTATGCATAAAAAATTTGAATAGTAAGGAAGTTGTATAAAAGCCTCACCATCATAACAAGCACAGGGTGGTCTCGGGAGACACAATACCCTGCAGAAGATTTACATCACCTCTTACTCAGGATTTGCATGAGGGGCCCTTGTTTGGGTAGCTCCTGGGGTCCTGTTCCAGCACACACATTACGTAACAGACCCGGAGGGATGATATGTGATTCTGCTTGGCAGATTAGATGGACGAGATGTATGCCTCATCAATGTATATGCTTCTAACTCCAACTGTCTGGAATTCTTCCCTGCTGTGGTTGCCGTAGTGACACCATATCTGGGGGCGGGAGTGATCATGATGGGGATGTTAATTGTGTCCTGGATGGGATATTGGACTGTAAGTCTCCCAGAAAGAATACCAAACTGAGGTTGACAGAGACCATCAGGGATACCCTATTTGGGATGGGCTTATTGGATATATGATATGAAAGGTGAGGTATTCGGATAGGACATATTTCTCATGTCACACAACCGGGACTAACACATTTAGCAGGCTAGATTAGTGCTTTTTATCAATGGACCTCACCCCTGACGTAAAAGGAATAGCCTATTTACCCATGTGTCTCTCGGATCACTCCTCAGTGTTGCTTACCCTTGGTACTGGGCATCCACGACCGGCAATACCTACATGGAGACTGCAGGTCGAGGCACTTTTGGATCCACCCTTTGCCAAGACAATTGCAGAAGAGCTATCTACTTCTTTTGAGGACAATTGGGGGTCGATGTCCATGAGAGTGACGGAATGGGAGGCCATGAAGTTGACAGTTAGAGGGCTCTATATTAAGACTTTGTATGGGGAACACCAACAGCTTGAGTGGGATATAAAGATACAGGAGGGAAAATTAGGGGACAGAGAGGCATGCCTCCCCACAAACCCCCATTGTATAGATGAATGGTATACAGCTTGAAGGGACTTATTGGAGTCGTTGCACCGCCTTGAAAAATTTAATCGTACAGTGTACCGGCAGCGCTTGCAGATGGAGGGAGATAGATCAGGGGCCTTACTTGCTAAACTGATAAAAAGTGAGAAGCCCATATTACCCATAATACAAATGCAGGCATCTGATGGGACTGCGGTATATAACCAAGCAGCGCTCCTTGGTATTTTGATGGATCACCTGGAAAAGGTGTATACAAAACAATTCTCCCCACTGCTGGAGTTGATTGGGGAATTTCTGACCTCACTGGGTCTACGCCGGTTAGAGAAATAGGAGAGCGCGTTGTTAGATGCCGCAATTACTAAAGAGAAACTGATGGAGATCAACCAGGGATTAAACCCAGCTAAAAGCCCAGACAGCAACTGCTTCCTGTCTGAGTTCTATATTAAATTTGCGCCACTATTGGTGGACCACTCACTAGAGGTGTATAATGAGGCCTTGCCAGCGCTGACCCTACCGGCATATATGATAAAGGCCCTAGTGATCATGATCCCCAAATCAAATAGGAACCCACAGCTACCAAGTTTGTATAGACTGATCTCGCTTTGCAATTTGGATATGAAAATCTTGAGCGGTGTACTAGCGGCCTTTCTCTTACCACATATGCCTTACTTGATACACCCTAATCGGGATTCATCCCCAAATGTAGCACGGCCCATAATTTACGACAATTGATCCATGTTAGATGTGGGGGTCTCAAGTTGGCATAGGTAGGTACCTGTGACAAATAGGGACCCTTGCGTCTAGTCATGGTAAGGGGCTACACTCCCAAAATAACCCCTGCTCGCCCTCTTGGTAGCTTGGCACAAGCAGGCAGGCTTATCTCAGAGGCAGTGTGTAAAGCATTTGTGAACACATACAGCAATACAGTGACAACCATACAAATGGACACCACACAGGTTCTATTATAAAAATAAGTATTTTTATATAGACTTAACACAAGACCAGACGACAAAAATCCACAATACTGTACTCAAAAATAGTCTCTTAAATGTTATAAAATAGCTCAGTTCTCTCAAGTTGTCAATGCAACACTTTACTCTCAATGTACCTTAGATGCGTAGCGCAAATAAAACGAAAGGGTTGCAGGGAAGGTGATGCGTCGGTTCCTTACACGCAGGGGAGTGGATGCGTTGGTTCCTTACTGCTGCGCAGGGGAGTTGATGCTCGCTTCCTTACTGTGTGGGGAGTTGATGCATCAGTTTCTTACTGCTCTCCGGTGCAATGCGATACGCTGGTACCTCGATGCGATACTCTTCTCCGGTGCAATGCAACAAAATGGGCGTCTTGGTTGCGATGAGACAACGTTGGTGTGATGTGACACGCCCGACGGCCGTGCGGCGATTTGATGATCTTTGGAGCCGCGACAGGCCCTGCGACGCGCTTCTCCGGTGATGCGACGATGACCTCTGTGGCAGCATCCCGCTTCTCCGGCGATGCACCGCGCTTCAGCGATGCGATGATGACAGCGGCAGCGGCGTCTCGCTTCCTCGGCGATGCGATGACAGCGGCTGTGGCGGCGACACGCTTCTCGTTGTTGCGTCGCGCTTCCAGCTCCCAGCGACACGCAGTCTCTCAGAAGGCCCAGACACTTCAGTTCCCAGCAAGGGAATTCAGGAGGGAGCTGGTTGGTGAAGTTTTGTATCCCTGAGGCTTCAGGCAGGAGTCAAGCTCTAGTTCAAGCCTTTGGAGATTCTTCTTCAAGTTGATAGAAAGCACACTCAGTCCTTTTCTCCTCTCTTTGGCAATGAAGCAACCACTGCAGGCCAACCCCCAAACACACAACACAAGGGCAGTCTCCTCCTCCAGCTTCCTGGTTCTTCTCCTCAGCAAAGGTTTGTCTTGATTCCCAGAAGTGATCTAAAGTTCTTTGTTCTGGGTCCCAATATTTATACTTCTTTTCCCTTTTTTCTCTGAAGGCAGAGAGGCCTTTGCCTAGTCCAAACCAGTTCTGGTCAGTCCTTGAGCACTTTGTTGACATGTCTCCTTCTTTCCTTTCACAGTGCAGAGCAGGGACAGCAGACACACCACAGGAGGTAGAGCCAGCATTGTGGAGGGAAGGCCCAGCTCTATTCAGGTCCCAGGTGCAACTCCTCCCTCCCATAAAATGCAGATTTCTCTATTCACCACTGGGCTGACCCACCCTGCTCCTGGAATCCCCCAGCCCTGTCACTCAAATTCCAGACACGAAATACACAACCTAGCAGAGGCAGGTTTGGATGGTAAGACAAGAAAATGCCTACTTCTAAAAGTGGCATTTTCAAACCCAGAATGTTAAAACCAACTTCACTAAAAGATGTATTTTATCATTCTGAGTTCAGGCATACTAAACTCGAATCTCTACCATGTTCCCTGAGTCAGTTAGGATTATAAAATGTAATAACCGAACTGGCTATTCTGGCATATGGAGAACAGGTAGCCTTGCAATAGTGAAAAACGAAAATGGCTGTAATTCACTATTAGGACATGCCACTCACACCAGGGCATGTCCTACCTTTCACCTACCATGCACCCTGCCCTTGGGCCTACCATAGGGGTGACTAAAATGTATAAAAGGGAAGGTTTAGGGACTGGCAAGTGGGTGCACTTGCCCAGTCAGCATGGCAGTACCAGACTGCACACAGGCTCTGTAATGGCAGATCTGAGACACACTTTACAAGCTGATCCGGTGGGTGGCACAATCAGTGCTGCAAGCCCACCAGCAGCATTGGTTACAAGCCCTGGGCACACGCAGTGCACTGAGAAGTAAACCAATCCAGCCAATCATGGAGTCACTAATCCATACATCAATTTACAATAGGAAGCACTTGCACTGTGGCACTGAACAACAGTGGCACAGTGCCCAAAGCATCTATAACCAGCAAAAACACATGAGGCAACAGCAAACAATGGAAGGGAGACCCACGCCAATGGTACCAGGTCTAACAATCCACATATGAAATTCCCCAGCTTTGGCATTGCTTGATATAGAACAAGCCTTTGATTCGGTGAATTAGTCCTTTATTTGGGCGGTCCTGTGGAGAATCAAGTGAGGGCGGGATTCCTTTGCCGGTTACAACTGCTGTACACAGCCCCTCAAGCCCGGGTGGGAATTGGTGGTATAATTTCAGGGGCCTTTACGCTGAGGCGTGGTACTAGACAGGGGTGTCCAATGTTGCCACTTTTATTTGAAGTGACGATGAAACCTTTTGCAACAACTTTAAGGAAGAAGATGGAGGAGTGGGAAATCAGGTTGGGCGACATTAATCATGTGGTTTCTATGTATGCAGATGATACCTTGGTGTATATTCGGCAACCAACGCAAGTGGTTCCCAATAAATCAAACCTACTCCCAATTGGTTGGCTAGCCCAGAGACCTTGGGATTTTTTACCAGTGGTCAGACTCCAATGGGTGGAAGTTGAACCTAAATATCTGGGAATCAGACTGGCGTGCACACCCAAGAGACACCTGGAGCTCAATATCGGGAAGGTTGTGGAAGGTATAAGAGGTTCGGTGTGCTTTTGGAAAGAGCTGCTGCTGTCCCTCATGGGCAGAATTGCTATTATAAAAATGATTATTTTGCCCCGGTGCTCATACTTGGTACAACATTCATTCTATGAAATTCCTAATCACGAAATAGTTTGATAATTGACCTGGCATGTGGCTCTAAACGTAAAAGGGTGAGCCTGTCCACTTTACAGAGAACATGGCAAAGAGGAGTGCTGGAGGTTCCCCGTCTGGAATTTTGTTATATGGCCTGACAGTTACAACATGCAATTCATTGGCTAGATGAAAATGATAACTAGGAGAAAAGGCTCTTGGCGGAAACCTGGTAAACTGCAAGTGTTTTGCGACCGCAATTGCAGTTGCAAAACATTCATACATTGGTTTTGGAGATGCTATGAAGAAGGGACGCCCTTGGAACACCCCTTCCTAATAGCGAGTCGCTAACCCTATTTTGCGAATCGCAAATTGTTTGCGACTCTCAAGATAGGGTTGCTACATGGCCCACACGTTCTTTGCATTCACAAACAGCCTAAAACCCGTTTACGACTGCAAAAAAAACGGTCGTGAATCTGGCCCTTTATTTTTTCCTAAATTGTGTTTCTTTAGCTTGCTTTAGCAACATGTTACACACATATAGAGCCATCTGTACAAAAGAAATCATTTGTGATTACCAAATAGCGAACTTTTGTGATTTGCTATTTGGTAACCACAAACACCAATGTACAAATGTGTATTCCACACATTTTGTGATTCCCAGTGCCTTGCAAATCGACCTACATCATGAATATTATTGAGGTAAGTCTTGGTTTGCAACCCACTGAGACTCGCTATAATCCCACCGACGGTGGCCTGCTTGTCCTACTGGGCCATGTCTGGGATTGCTTTACAATAATGCAATTTTTTTATGCAGCCTTTTTTCCTAAACAGACAATGGGATGCATTTTTGTTTCACTTTTTAAGAGTAGGCAGTAGTCCGTGGGACTACTGCCAGCTCCTAAAAAATGTTTTTACAAACATTCACACAGGGAAGGGGATCCTTGAGGACCCCTTCCCATTTGCGAATGGGTTACCACCTACTTGAAGTAGGCAATACAATGTGAATGTTTTGCGACCACATTTTGATTGCAAAACATTCACACATACCACTGTGATTTGGCATTAGAATGGGATGCCCTAAACACACCCCTTTCTAATACCAAATCGCAGGCCCAATTTGTGATTCTAGGGCCTTGTACATTTTAAAAAGCATTATTGTGTTTACAAATGGCCCGTTTGCAACCACAAAAATGCTTTGAGCATCTGGCCAATGGTGCTTCATGTGAAAAAAATCATCCCTATTTAGTTTTGTGAGTTTAGGTTGTGAATGGGCCATGACTGAGAGCTGTGGAGTTCAGCATGAATGTGATGCACATTTCTCACAGTGCCTGTCAGTGAAATTGCGCATTTCCCTGTTTTCAAAGGGTGTGGAGTCAAAAAAGAGAAAGGCACATTTGATATGTTTCAAGTCAGAGGGAGTCAGCAGCTCTTGTCAGGAAGAAACTTAATTAACACGTGTGAGGCTAGTTTTAACCCCTTGGCTGCTAAGCTTTTTCTCCCTAGAATGCTAAGCCCTTTTTTTGGCTATTTGGGTTAATTTGCGTTTAGGAATCAATATTTTTTTTCCACATAAGGTATCTACACCAAATTTGCATCCTTATTTTTTTCAACATCCTGGGGATTCCAAAGGTACCCAGGGTTTGTGGATTCCTTTGGAGGGAACTGAGAAAATAGGCAAAATATAGCTACATTTTGAGTTTTGGGGGAAAAATAGAATAAAGTGTTTTGCAAAAAAGAGTCTGTTTTGCGCCTAAAAATGGCATCAACAAAAGGCTTACTGTGCTAATGTCACCATTTTCCCCGCTTTCAGGAACATGCAGAGCTGAATCAATAAACCTTTTTTTACCACAGTTTTGGCAATTTTTTAACTGGTAGACCATATTTCCTAATGTTTGTGCTTTCAACCTACTTCCAGTTTGTGGGAAAACTGTAGTGAAACCCCAGGGTGATCCCAGAAAGCTATGGATTTCTGACAAGCAGGTACAATTATCAATTCAGCAAGGCGTCATTTGTGTAGCTCCTTCAAGGTTTTCCTAAATAAACTAACTGTTTAAATAAAACTCTTTAAAATCAGTAGGAAATAACAATAATTTGTGACATTTTCATTTGCAACTTCTTGTCACGATGGTCGATTTACAAACGCTATATACCATTACATCTGAATCTGCAGGTAGCAAACATTTTGTAGCACATACCACTCCCCTAAGTTTCCAGAAAAAAATTCTACCACACCTGCGTGGTTAGGGCTAGTAGCTTCGACAGGAAAGGCGCCATAACTCAAATTAGACACATCACATTTTTCCACTTACAACTGACCTTTTTTTGCAATGTGGTTTGCTATGGAGTTTGGGCCCTACCGCAGCCATCATCTAGGGAACCCTAGCAAACCTGCACATTTTTGAAAACTAGAAGCCCGGGAGAATCTAGGGTGGGGTGACTTGCATTGCTCTCCAGTTTTTCTCACCCAGAAGCCCTTGTAAACCTCAAACTAAAAACAAGTATTCCTCACATTTCTGTGATGGAAAGTTCTGGAATCTGCAGTGGACAACAAAGTTCCTACCAACTACCATTCCCCCAAGTCTCCAGATACAAATAGTACAACACTTGGGTGGGTAGGGCTATTGGCCGTTAGTGTAAAGCCACCAAAACACAACATGGCTAAATCACATTTTGCCATTGAAAATGGACCCTTTCTAGTGATGTGGCTAGCTATGGATCTTGGGTCTTAGCTCAGATGGCACCTAGGGATACCTAGCAAATCTGTACATTTTGAAAACTAGACACATGGGGGAATCAAGGGTGGGGTGACTTGTGTGTCTCTCACTAGGTTTTTTTTACCCAGAAGCCCTTGCAACCTTAAACTTTTACTAAAAATGTATATTTATCTCACATTTCTGCAAAGGATAGTTCTGGAATTTGCATTGAGCAACACATTTCTTACCACCTACTAAATTCCCAAGTCACACAATAAAAACAGTTCCTTATTTGTGTGGGTGGGCCTTTTGCCCACAACAGAAATAGATCAATCCAAGGCCAATGAATGTCTATTTGCCAAAACTCCATTGACCTTAGTTTGATTTGTTGCTGTTACGGGCACTAGCCCAGCCACACAAGTGGGGCAGCATTTTATTGGGACAAGTGGGGGTACGCTGGGTGGTGGGAGGATTTCTTCTGATTCTGGAAAAGATGTTACAGAAATGCACAAAAAATTGTGTTTAATGACAAATTGTGGGGTTAGCAGGGCATTGTGGGTAAAGAAACTTTGTCAGATCAATGGGAGGCACACCCCCTAGTACGCCCGTGGGTGTCTTTTTACCCAGAAATGCCTGGGTTTGAAAGGTTTCCCTGGGTGGCAGCTAAGCCAAGCTCCAAAAACTGCAGGTACCCCTTTTGTTAATGTTGCCACAATGCATCTTGGACCTCGCCCTTTTGAGGGTGCTAGGCCCACCCACACAGGTGGAGGACCATATGTATTGGGAGACATGTGGGAAGGTAATCACCCATTACTACGGAGGTTTTACTCCGCATACCATTACTTCGCAAGCGTTACAACGCATACGATGTAACAATTCTTAGCCTTTACTACGCAAGATGTTACATCGCATGTGTTGTAATGGCTAAACAATGGCGCTTGTGCCTGAGCCACTTGTCAAACCCTTCGCCTAGAACTGCCCACTTTGAACTACAGGAATCCCTCGCCTAGAACTGCCCACTTTGAACTACAGGAATCTTTTTCATTTTCACATGCCTTTCGCTGACCAAGTACTGGAACAACACTAGAATCTCACTGACTGCTTTAAAAGCACCCAGGAAGGTGCACGATGAAAACTGCCTCATTAAGAAGGCATCGGCAGGGTGAGAAAGAAGTGGAGCATGGCGCTGGGAGCTCCCTCTAGGTCACCGAGCCTCTCATGCCACCGCCCGGGACTTCATGTTCAGTCCTGCACCGCAGGCGCATGGGATTTGATTTCACAGGAGACCGACCCCAGGCAGGGGGAGGTGACAGGGAGCGGCGGGTGAAGGGATAGGAAGAGCTGCCCCCATCGTCATGGAGTGAGAGGGCCATAGGCGCCAAGGAGTCCCGCATAGGGTCCCTTACCTACGAGGAGGACATCGGGAGAGGTCAGCCGGGGGTGTTGTCCTAGGGGGAGGATCATGCAGGGGGTAGTTTTTTGGGTTTTAGGGTGGTGTAGTTGTGTTTATGTAGTGTAGAGTGGTGTATTTGGGTTTAGGGTAGTGTTGGGGGTTATGAAGGGCAGTGTTTGGGAGTAGGAACAGGACTGGGGGTAGGGGCAGGGTCGTGCTGGGGGTAGTGTTTTAGGGTTTAGGGTAGTGTTGTGGTGTTAGTGTAGTGTAGGGTAGTGTGTTAGGGTTTAGGGTAGTGTCGGGGGGTCGTGCAGGGTAGTGTTTCAGTGTAGGGACCGGTCTGGGGGTGGGGGAAGTGTTGTGCTGGGGGTAGTGTTTTAGGGTTTAGGGTAGTGATGTGGTGTTTGTATAGTGTAGGGTAGTGTTTTAGGGTAGTGTTGGGGGTGGTCGTGCAGGGTTGTGTTTCAGTGTCGGGACCGGACTGGGGGTAGGGGCAGTGTCGTGCTGGGGGTAGTGCTTTAGGTTTTAGGGTAGTGTAGTTGTGTTTGTGTAGTGTAGAGTAGTGTATTTGGGTTTAGGGTAGTGTTTGGGGTCGTGAAGGGTAGTGTTTTAGAGTAGGGACAGGACTGGGGGTAGGGGCAGGGTCGTGCTGGGGGTACTGTTTTAGGGTTTAGGGTAGTGTTGTGGTGTTAGTGTAGGGTAGTGTTTTAGGGTTTAGGGTAGTGATGTGGTGTTTGCGTAGTGTAGGGTAGTGTTTTAGGGTTTAGGGTAGTGTTAGAGGGTCGTGCAGGGTAGTGTTTGAGTGTAGGGAGCGGGCTGGGGGATGGGGAGGGTCGTCCAAGGGGTAGTGATTTAGGGTTTAGGGTAGTGTAGTGGTGTTTGAGTAGTGTAGGGTAGCGTAGTATGTGGGGGTTTGGGTAGTGTTTTAGAGTTTGTTATGTGTAGGGTAGTGTATTTGTATTTAGTATTTAGTGTAGTGTTGAGGTAAATGTCTGTTTTTATGACTGGGCAAGTTTTTAGTTCGCATACATTAACACTTGAAATGTAAAGGTATGCGAACTAAAAACTTGCATAGTAACGGTATTTGCTAAGTAAAAACTTTGTAGTAAAAAGCTGCAAAGTAATGGAATGCGAAATAACGAGTCATATTCATGTGGGAATGCTTGGTGGCAGGAAATGTATTGCTCCCCGCAGATTCCAATACTTTGAGTGACAGAAATATGAAGAAAGGGTGTGTTTTTAGCAAATGTTTGAGGATTGCAAGGGCTTCTGGGTCAGAAACTCTTGCACAATCCACACAAGATACACCACCCTGGTTTTCAGCTACTGTCTAGTTTATGTAAATATCTGGGCTTGGTACATTTCCCCTAGACACAATGGACACCCTTGCAGAGAAAGACAGAAAAGACAAACATCACTGCACCACCATCTACTACTCAAGTAAACACACATACTGGCTGGATTTGGCACGAGGGTGAGGGAAAAGTTCAAAATGCACAAAATGTAGATTTCACAAAAATGAAATTCACTGTTTATAAATAATATAATTGAAAGTTCAGAATACTGAACCAATGCAGCAGCAAGTTGCTTTACACAAACCACCACCAACCAGACACCAGTCACACACACCACCAGGCAGAAGCCAGTTCAGACACAGCAATTGCACCACCTAGCAGCTTGCGGAATGTATGGACTGGCGTTTCGGTGATGGTGTGTGTGTAGTGACTTATTGCTGGTCACTACACAAAAACTGGCAGCCTAATGCCAGTCCACAGACACTGCCAGCCAGACGCCAGCCACACACACACCTGCAGCTAAATGTAACTCAGACATCACCATGAAACTGCACAGATGAAGCTTTCATTTCTAAAACACTGTCACAATGAGCAGATGGCACACACAAAGCACAGGTCAAAGGGAAAAAATAAAACATCCAACTAAAAGCAGCATATTTTTTTCAAATAGAAAGAATCAACCAATTGGTAGAATATGAAATGCCAGCTATGACTGCATACTCAACAGGTGTAACTGTGCACATCAAACTACTGGCAACCAGGTTCCTAAGCAGAAAATATATAGCAATACAGACTACAGTAGGTTCCCTTTTACTGTCATGGTTGCTCCCAATACTTGAGTTGTGAAAGGTACAATTTAAATCATGTGGGCACAAATAGGCTTGGATTAGAAGGATATTCGGGGCAGTACATACAACTCTCCTATCGTACTACTCTTCAGACATAGACTTCCAATCTAGTCACCTCCTCCACCACTCTGACTCTAGGAACACTTGCCTGCTCAGCTTCAACAAGGCTGCCTATTTCAGACTGCTGAAACTGTACAAACTTAATCTTGGGGTCTGGAGTACAGTCTTTGAAAACAATGTAAGCATTGAAGGGCACCAAATGAAACAAATGCACAGCCAAATTCTTACACCATATGTATGACTTTCAAGTAGCATTGTCAAGCTCCAACCTTTGATCTATTCTATCTACACCTCCCAAGTGCTTGTCATAGTCAAAAAATGCACCAGGCTTGCATACTTCTGCTACCTGACCCCAAACAGTCACAGGAGAAGTGCTTTCATCATGAATAGTTGTGAGCATGTGAACATCTTTTCTATCTGAAAATGTCAAAGCAAGAAGTTCATTACTACGCAAGGCACTCCTTTGTCCCCTTTGAAGTCTTTTGGGCAACCTTTACCATAAGAGTGGATTGTGTCACAGGCTACAGTATCCACCTCAAGCAGTTCCTTAAATGATTGCACACCTATGTAAAAACTGTCCACGTATAAATGGTGATCTTTATTAAAAACTACTCTGGCCAGTTCCTACTCAAATTTTTCAATGACTCCAAAAGTGTAAGGGAACCAGCTGGGTCAATTGACGAATCCCTACCAGTGTACACCCTGAACATTTGGGCAATGCTGCGGCCTCCATTAAATGAGTTACCCGAGAGGGGAGCAAGGCACTGAGCAGGTTTGGTGGGAGGTGGGAACCAGGCGAGGTAAGGGCTGAGCAGGAAAAGAACGGTTTAGCCCAGGTGAGGGATGGCAAGGGTACGAGGAGAATTGGGTGTGGGGGAGAGGAGTCTATGAGGGAAACTGTGGCAAAAGAGGAAAGCTAAGAGGGACTCTGAGGAAAAACGATCAAAGTTAAGAGGGAATCTGTGGATAAAAGTGTGAAGTTAAGAAAGGAATCTGTGAAAAACCGAGCAACGTTAGGAAAGGTAATCTGTGGATAGAAGAGCAATTTTAAGAGGAAATCTGTGGAAGAATGTTCAAAGTAAAAAGAGGAATCTGTGGGAAAGAAGAAGTTATGGGGGTAACCTGAGCGGCAATGGAGAGCTGGCACAGGGACCTGCTCACTGGTGCGCACAGCAGCTTCCATTAAATTGGTTACCTGAGATTGGGGCGGGGTGCTGGATGTGGTTGGCGGGAGGCGGGAGCGGGCAAGGGATGGGCTGAGCAGGAAAAGAGCAGTTTAGCCTAGGAGAGGGAGGGCAAGGGTGCAAGGAAAAGTGGGTGTGGGGAAGAGGAGTCTAAGATGAAGTCTGTGGAAAAAGAGCAAATTTAAGAGGGAATCTGTGGAAAAACAAGCCAAGTTAAGAGGGAAGCTGTGGAAAAGCAAGACAAGTTAATAGAATAATCTGTGGGAAAGTGCAAAGTGATGGGAATAACCTGCTGAGTGGTGCGAGTGGCAGGGGAGAGCTGGCTCGGGGACCAGCTCATTGAGGCTGCCCGGGGGCCTCCATTAAATAGGTTACCATAAAATGGCAATGGATAGGGTCAGTGGGAGGCGGGAAGCGGGCGAGGGAATGGCTGAGTGAGCAAAGAGTTGTTTAGCCTGGGGATGGAAGGCGAGGGTCCGAGGAAAAGCTGGTGTGGGGAAGAGGCATCTATGAGGGAATCTGTGGAAAAAGTGCAACGTTAAGAGGAAATCTGTGGAAAAAAGAAACAATGATTAGGAGAGGTATATGTGGAAAAGAAGAGCAAAGTTAAGAGTGAATCTGTGGAAAAACAAGTAAAGTTACCTCCTTCGCTGCTAGGCCTTTTCCCCCCTGTGCTTAGCCTTTTTTTTGGCTATTTGGGGTAGTTCTCGCTTGCATCCCTGTAACCTTTTGTCCACATAAGGTATCAATGTCAAATTTGCACCTTTTTTCCAACACCCTTGGAATAATAAAGATATGATCACACAGAAACTCCACGATGCGTGGAGAAGGGAACAAGAGGCGTAGGGTTCTAGGAGCTAGCAGCCTCCACTACTAAATGCTTACCACAAAAAGAGCTGCTCCTAGTGTGATGACCCTAATACAGTTACAAAAACATTGTGAGTGAAGGCATCTCACAAAAAGTGATGGATTGGTCTCACACACCACCTGGTGTCATGTTTCATCATCGGCCAGTGCTCGCCCTCTAAAACCTTCGTTTGATAGAGGGCGGGCATACACCTGACGACAGGGATGCACTTCTAAATTACTAAGTGGGGGCCCGTGAAAATGTGAGTGAGGTTAAAATTCATTATAGTTATTAAAAAACTATTTTAATGTGGCTAATAACTATATAATGCTATAATCAATGGACGGTGAGTGGGGGATTTATTGTCCCCTAGCTGTCTTGTGGGTGGTCAACATGTTTCTGCCGTGTCGGCCCGGGTGAGTCCAAGGCATTCATCAGGACCTAAGTGTAAAGAGGGGGGGCTCCGTTCTTACCAACTGGTGGCAAGAAGATACCACTGTGCGGGTGTGGCAAAGGCCACTCTCCACTTCCTAAACGGCTTCCAAATGTCAAGCTTAGAGAAAGTACGATGGAAATTATACATTTTTGTAACAATAGACTTGGGTCAAGAGAACATGTAGAAACGCATTAAGAAACAACACATGCATTGGTTCATTAAAGGTGAGTGACTATTCATGTGACATGTGACACTCTATGTGTGTACACAGTAACAGAAAATCGTAAGAGTGAGATGACTCTCACTGTTCTTACCCTAATTGCAAAAACTACTTGCCCCATGGGGGGAGGAGGAGGGAAAACTCCTGTTGTCCGCTCTGAAAGGAAAAAATATGCAAACCACAAACTGCGTGAATGAATGTTTTTTTAAAAATGGAGGGAAACCTCCAAACACAGTTGCAAAACACACCCACACTCGCACAAAGCAGGATCAAAGGATCCTTGTGTATCTCTCAGCCTAGTCACACTCTTACTGTCTCAGGAACGTTTTCCTCAAGCGTCCTAGGTGGCTGCTCCCAGTCCTCCCGAATGTTGAAGTGAGGGAGTGGTGCCATCTGCTTTATAGTGCAACTGTTTGGTTAATTGGTGGTGACGATGTGAAATTAGCCAAAAAAGTGCCTACCGGTGTGGGGCTTCCAGTGTCCTATGTGATTGTGGGAGCGATTTAAGCCGGTAAATGCCTGGTCTTAAGATGGCGGCGGCGCGCGTCCAATGGTAGTGCAAACGGAGCGGGACGTGCCCTTAAAAGGGGCGTCCAGGGCGGGGCGAGGCTTAAGGTGAAGGAAAGGAGTTGCGTGACTGGCTGGGGAAGTGCACGCATGGGTGTAAGTATCCCATGAGTTCTGGTAATAAAGAGGTATTGTCATGCGTCCGAACGTGACGTGTGACTGTGTGTGTGGTTGCCATAGTGATGCGGCAGCATCGGGGGAAGTGCGGTGTCTGAAGTTGGATTTCTTGACTCAATGTGCGCGGAATGTGCGATCCAAAATGGGCTGAAAAAAGCACTGATTTTAAACTAAGAAAGGTCATGGATAGGTCAAGGGGAAGTACCGTACCCGTAGATATGATGGGAATTGTCAGCACGTGCACATTATGAGTGATGTTAAACCAATGATAGGTACTCAGGAAGCGTTGTCATGCATCCAAACGTGACGTATGACGGCGTGTGTGGTTGCCATAGTAACGTGGTGGCGTCGGGGGGAGTGCGAAGTCTGTAGTTGGTATCTTTGACTAAGTGTGTGCTGTAAAGCACGGTCCAAACTTGATCGAAAAAGGCACTAAAATTGAACTGAAAAAGGCCATCGATAGGTAATGGCGAATTACCGTAAACGTAAATATGATGGGTGTTGTCAGCACGTGCACATCATAAGTGTTGTAGGATGGTAAGACCCTAGTGTAACTTGACGTTAAGAAACGCAGGGGGGACAGTGATATAAATGTTTGCCTCTAATTCTTGGAGTGGATGTCCATAGAACGGCCTTGTGGTGGAGCCATATGTTATAGGAGGGAGATGGGAGTATTAGTGATAGGTCGATTCTCGTAGCCCTGCTGTAACAATTCAATATTCATGATCTTGAAGAGGCAGGGAGGGATTGTTGTATAGTGTTTAGATCGTAGTCTAATATCATCTTCCCAACTGTAGCCATGGTATGTCATCATTAAGGCCCTTCTCATGGGACCGCAGGCGATAGACCCATCTTTGTTTCCTCACATGTAGGGCTTTTGTGAGGTCAAATTTGCTTTTTTTCATTACCTCAAGAATGGTACATCTGAGGTCCGTGTCATTGTGATTTCTTTCCACAAAATGACGTGTCAATTTAGTGTTTGTTTTCTTACACCTGATGGTGCTGCGGTTTTCGCTAATGCGGAGTTAAATTTTTCTGGTTGTCATGCCTACATATTTATGGTCGCATGGACATGTTATTAGGTACACAACGTTTTCAGTGTTACAGTTGCTGAATGTTCGTAGTTGCCATGGTTTTCCGGTGCCTATGTTCACTTCTTTCGTGTTGTTGGTGAGAGTGCAGGATGTACATCCACCACAGGCAAAGTGGCCCCTTACTCGTGGTTGGTCCCAAAGTCTCTGTTGTTCTTCACCATCTGCGGTCGGCCTTTTGGCATGTACAAGTTCATCTCGCAGGCTCTTATTGCATTTAAACGCGAACAATGGTGGTTCCCACTGTTTTCCAGCGCTGTTCAGGATGTGCCATTTCTTAGTAATGATGTTTTGTACTGTATTGGAGGCAGGGGTGAACGTGGTGACGCACACTATTCTCCCAGTGTTTTCTTTTTCCACGTTCTCCAATAATGCTTCCCTTGGATTATTTCTTGCTCGTTTTTTAGCCTTGCTCACCATTTTTTTGAGATAATGACGTTCAAGGAGTTTTTCTTCTAGTTGTACTGCCTGTTCCTCAAAAGTATCCTTGTTGGAGCAGTTCCTCCTAACACGTAGGAACTGTCCTACCTGTAGGTTTTGTCTTAAGGCCTTCGGGTGGTAGCTCTCATATAAGAGTAAGCTATTCTTATCGGTGGGTTTGTTGTGTACTTTGGTTGCTATCCCTTCGTTGGTGAGTGTGATATCCAAGTCTAGGAATACTGCGTGATTCTTGTTGATTGTGTGTGTGAATCTGAGGTGTCTGTCTTTGGTGTTGACCCATTGGACAAATCTTGTTGCATCCTCTTCCATTCCATTCCACACTATCAGCACGTCGTCTATGTAGCGTTTCCAAACTTTCAGGTGTTTCAAGAATGGGTTGTTTGGACTGTGGATAAAGTCGTCCTCAAATTGTTGGACATAGAGGCAGGCCATACTGGGGGCAAAGGTACTGCCCATCGAAGTTCCCGTAATTTGATGGTAGATCACATTCTCAAATTCAAAGAAATTCTCTGTGAGGGCAAGTTCGGCACATTCCATCACGAAGTGTTGTGGGGTGATGAAATCCCACTCCATGTTTAGGATGATGTTTTCCACGACTTCCAGGGTCCGTCTTTGTGGTATGCTCGTGTAAAGAGCTTCTATGTCCATTGTTATAAACCAGTTGTTGGTTAGATCCATCTCCAGGTCTCTGAGGAGACATAGAACGTCCTTTGTATCTCTGAGGTAAGATTGTGATTCCTTCACGATTGGTCGCAGGAACCAGTCACAAAATTGTGACAAAGGCTCCAGGGCTGACCCTATTCCTGACACAATTGGTCTACCCGGTGGGGGCGTCCGGTTCTTATGAATCTTCGGGAGTATGTAGAATCTTGGCATCCTGGCGTCCTCGCTCACGAGGAAGCCTGCCTCCTGTCTAGTGATCCAGTCATTGTTTTTTTTTTTTTTTTTTTTTTTTTTTAAAAACCTTTATTTGTGCATATTAAAAGAACAAATACGGGCCTACAACCTTCAGGCCGGCCACAAAACGGTTAAGCACTGAGACAAACATTACATCCCCTGTGCATCAATGGTCAAGATTAGCAACGATTCAGGAGTTATACACTGGAGAGATCCTTGACACCAGGGGAAGGAGACGTGAAGGTTAATTTTAAGGTTTTCAAAATAATTTTATCGAGAAAAAAGTCAGTAGAGGATAGAACCAAGGAGATTCGAGTCCGCAAGATGGCTTCATCACACGGGAGAGCAGCAGCATCATTAAAAACGGCAATAGAAAATCTCAGACAGTGAGGCGATGCAGTTATATAACAGGATAGTCACATGAGTAAATACGCACCCCTCCAAAGCCGCCCCCACTCAATCCACCCCACACCCGGACCCCGAATCGGAAACAAGGATAGCGCAGAGACATAGAAGAAAAAGGCCCATAGAACTAAAAAGAAACAGTAAATTACCCCCCCACCCTACACCAATGCGGAGGCTACGGCCTGCCCCCCCCCAGCATAGTGCCTGTCGCCCAATGAACCCGAAATATAGACAAGAGAGAAAGTAGGAATAAAGGAAAGAAAATAAGAAAACAAAGAAGAAAGCGGGGAGGAGCCCACGTAACCTCGGAGCGCCCGAAACCACCGGCCAACTACGTCTCCACACACTGAGAACCCACTACACCCAAAGGCGGTCGTGTGAAGATAACGTGTCACAACAATATAATGAAGGCAGACAAATCGCGACGAGTGCGCACAACATATGCAGACAGTTCCAGTCCCAGTCCAGCCCATCCGTGAAACCATGGTGATAGAAATCAATCTAGCCCTGGCCCGATCGCGGGCGTAAGATTAGACTAGCCCCCACATGAAGGCCCCGCAGCCCGTGCAGACAAAGACAATATGGCCGCTTGGGAGAAGATGGAGAAGTAGAGTCACAAAATGGCCGCCGATCATCTATTGAGGTCCCCTTGTGCACCATATAAAATCCAGACCTGGCCTGTAAAGTACAGGAGTTCCACATAAAAGAAGCCGTAGGCCACCGTGAACGGTTCCTCGAGGACGTCAGGTGTCGCTCAGCTGGATACTCTTGCGGGCGCGGTGAGGCAGGCAACAACAAAGCAGGCAGCAATGAACGGGGAAACAAAGTGTCCACAATTGAGCAGGAGATCGATTGATCCTGGGTGCCGGGAAAGCCAGATGCAGACACCAGTGTAGCACGGTTATACCCAGTCGTTGCGTCCCCGCAAGAGGACAGAAGCACTGGCAGACCCACGTCTTGTTGAGAACAAACGGGGCGCTCACGACCCGCAGCCGACAGTATGGAGTCGAACCGCTCACTCAGCGTTTGCAAGCCAACACACAATTGCAGACGAAAGTCCCGCAGGGCAGCCAGAACGGAGCCGCATGTCAGCGGAAGCTGCGCCCCCACATCGGCAGCAATCCGGGACGGCACTGTGGAGCTGGAGTCTGGTAGAGGGAGGGCGAAGCGGGCAGCGGGCGAGACCGGAGCATCACCCCCCAGCAGCGAGCAGGCAATCAACGCCATGTTTTACCGCTGAACGGTACAGTGGCCAGGGGGGGGGTCGTAACAAGGAGGCAATTCCCCGCAGGTCTGCGCCGCAACAGGTGAAAGCCAACAGTCGCTTCCCCTCCCTCGGACTCTCTTTGCAGCCGACTAGGCAATAGAAGAAGGGGGTCTGCAGCCTTCCACAGCGCGGGCCACAGAGCGGGGCAGGAGACCCGCCACACCGGGGCTTACCCTATAGCTCCAGCCCGTCAGGTGAAAGGTGAAGGAGGTGTCCGGTCGTCTCTCCCCCGGCTCGTCTGGCGACAGTCCGTGGTGTGAGGCGGGATCGGGGCCGCGGGGCTCAGATTTGCGCCGGGGGTCCAGTGACTGCGGAGCTTCCAGGGGGCCGGCCAAGGCCACAATGGAGCAGGGGTCCAGCGCGGAGAACAAAGGCACCAAGAGCTCCGGCATCCGGGCGGGCTCAGACTCCGGGAAAGCGGCGGCGCGGTCAGCGCGTCGTCGCGCACGTTGCACCTCGAAAATCGGCGAGGATAGGAATCAGGATGATAGTCCGAGGCCAAGGGCCGGCGGAGCCGGGCGCTCAAGCGTCTGCTCCGGTCGCCATCTTGGCTCCTCCCCCGATCCAGTCATTGTTGAGTGCTTCTTCCACCATATTTTTAATCCTGGCCATGAGTGGGCCTGTGGGGTCGGTTCGATGTATAGCGTAGCAAGCTGAGTCAGAGAGCAATCGTATACATTCTTCTCGGTACATGTCATTATCCATAACGACGATAGCTCCCCCTTTGTCTGCAGGTTTGATGATGAGATCATTGTTGTTTTTCAGGCCTTGTAGGGCCGTGCATTCTTTTCTGGTGAGGTTATTGAACCCTTTCGTATTTTGGAAATTGATTTCCTCGATGTCTTTGAGCACTGCTTGTTCGAATGCAAGTATCTGACAAGAGATGTTTTGATTGGGTGGTTGGAAGGTTGACTTCTTCCTTAATCCAGTTGATTTTTTCTCTTCTGTATCATTGTTAATATCTCCAAAATAATCACGTAGTTTAATTTTTTGGAAGAACTGGGCCAGTTCCGTATTGAGTACAAAGGGGTCTTTGTTAGGTGTGGGGACAAACCCCAATCCTTTGGAGAGGACGGTCTCCTCATCACATGTAAGTGTGTGTTTACTGATGTTGACAATGTTCGTTTTTCCCTGCTTGTCGAGGGCATGTCCGTTCTCCCTTTGCTCCTGGTCACCACTCCATGGGGGGGTTGTTGGTCCTTCCACTGCACACTTGAGGTGGAGCTTGTATCATGGGTTGGTGGTAACCTGATTGTTTCCCCAGTGGCGTAATGAAACTTGAGGGGGCCCCCCTGCGTAGTACATGGAGGGGGCCCCCCCATTCTCCGTGCTAGTCAAGAGCTCCCAGGCCAGCGACCCGCCATACTGCATGGGCTCACCCCAGCCATAAACAAGCATTTGCAATGCAATAGGTCTCACATTTACGCGAGTTTCAACTATTGACATTGCAAATAACAATCCCTTTTGTTTTTGTTTACGTTTTTAAAACATAAATAAAAGGTATTGTCATTTACAATGCCAAATACTCCAGATTGATGCTGCCAGCCAAAGCACAATACTTCAGACAAAGCCTGTGGGACTAGACACAATACTCAAGAATGAAATTGCCAGAATTGGACACAATACTCTGGATGCGGTGCACAGTGCTGGGCGCAATACTTCAGACAAGGCCTCTATGACTAGGCTAGGCCACTGGTCTTGTACGATTGTGCCTCCCTGCTGTTTTTCACGTAATTATGAACTTGCCATATTTGCCACATCATCCTTCATCTGCTGCATAATTTGCAGATTTGTAGAAAACAATGTTATGTAAATAGCTCAACCAGATGAAAAGTTACCATAAACAAAGCAATGTGTGCTGCTGGGCATAGGAAGGCCCTTCAGGGAGGTTAACAGTCACTTTTCAGTAGTTTATTGCTGTATTTAACGGTTAAGGTTGTACTAATAAGGCGAAACATTTTCTAAAACAGTATTAACACGGGTAAAAACCACAAAATAACGAAGTAATACGCTCACAAAATGTGGTGCATTACACCCCATAATTGACCTTTTCTTGCTGCATAGTTAAGTCAATGCTTACCCGGGTCTTACTGGCATATTTGGCAATCTGGCCACAGGTCAGTGCATGTATGTGTTTTGGGCAGTTTCTGGACCTGTTTGATAATCTAGTGGAACGACTTTTACTGCTGATTTCCCTGATATTACCACAAACACTGCATGCAGCAGGCACACCTGCATTCATTCTCCTAAACCATGCAAAACACCTGTACCATGTGTACTTACAATTTTAAACTGCCCGAGATGCAGAACGGGGGCCACTGTTTTAGTTTTAAATTGGGGCTTTTCGGTTGTTGTGCCCCAGCGTGTTTTCAGTTCCATCCTGACCTTGGATTTGCCGCATAATTTCGTCTTCTCCTGCCCCATAATTCCAGTGTCCCTAGTCTAGACACGGTACTCCGGATCGATGCTGCTAAAACTGAATGCAGTCCTAGGGGTGTACACAATGCTCTACCACGGGGCAATATTGAAAGGTAAGGCCGCCAGAATATATGAGACATCGCTTCAGCTGGGCCCTCTTTCCTGCAAAGGAGGAGGGGGGCTCTTGTTATTGGCACATTATACCCCAAATGATGGCTCCCCAGTAACTTCACAGTTACTGCAGGTGATTTATCAACATGTGCAGGGCGATATTTGCCAGTCCTCCTGGAGGTGACATCATGATGTTTACCAACTTTAAGGCATCACGTAAGGCAGGTGAGTGGGAAACACAGATTCAAAGTATGGCAGGGCTGACTCAGCCTTTTTTCAACTAACTTCAAGGTATTGTGTAAGGCAACTGAGTGGACAATACTGATGCAAAGTATGGTAGGGCTGACTCAGCAGTTCATCTACTAACGTGAAGGCATCACGTAGAGCAGGTGCAAAGGCAATATAGATCATGGCAGGGTTGACTCAGCCTTTTATCTTCCAACTTTAAGGTATCGCGTAAGGCAGGTGAGTGGGCAATGCAGATCCAAATTATGGCAGGGCTGATTCGGCCTTTCATCTACCAATATTAAGGTATGGCGTAAGGCAGATGAGTGGGTTATAAAGATCCATATTATGGCTGGGCAGACTCGACCTTTCATCTTCCAACTTTAAGGTAGCGTTAGGCAAGTGAGTGGGAAATACAGATACAAAGTAAGGCAGGGCTGACTAGGCCTTTCATTTACTAACTTGAAATTGAAGGCAGGTGAATGGGAAATACAGATCATGGCAGGGCTGAATTGGCATTTCATCTACCAACTTGAAGGCAGGTGAATCGGCAATCAGATCATGGCAGGGCTGACTCAGCCTTTCATCTACCAACTTTAAGGCATCATGTAAGGCAGGTGAGTGGGAAATACAGATCTAAGGTATGCCAGGGCTAACTCGGCATTTCATCTCCCAACTTCAAGGTATTGTATAAGGCAGTTGAGTGGACAATACAGATGCAAAGTAAAGTAGGGCTGACTTAGCCTTTAATCTACTAACATGAAGGCATCAAGTAGCACAGGTGATAAGTCATTACAGATAATGGCAGGGTTGACTCAGCCTTTTATCTTCCAACTTTAATGTATCGCGTATGGCAAGTGAGTAGGCAATGCACATCCAAAGTATAACAAGGCTGACTCAGCCTTTCATCTACCAACTTTAAGGCTTCACGTAAGGCAGGTGAGTGGACAATACAGATTCAAATTATGTCAGGGCTGACTCGGCCGTTCATCTACAAACTTTAAGGCAACAAATAAGGCAGCTGAGTGGACAATACAGATGCAAAGTATGGTAGTGCTGACTGGGCCTTTTTTCTACCAACGTGAAGGCATGATCATCACGTAGCGCAGGTGAGTAAGCAATACAGATCATGGCAGGGATTACTCAGCCTTTAATCTTCCAACTTTAAGGTATCGCTTAAGGCAGGTGTACTAGTAATCATCTTTGATTTCACAAAAAACTCAGTTTTTCTGGCCTGCAGTACTCCCTTCATTAACGAACTGTGATTAAAAGTCCAGCTCAGGACACCTTCAGGCAATCATTGAGCTTTAAAAATTAAACAAATTGGAGTCATTATATGCAGGTCCACTGGAATTATGCGGCAGAGGAAGACCAAATTGTGTGGCAGCGTTCACCAAAGTATGGGGCAAGGAAAAACGAATTATGCGGCGTAATGCAGCATCTTTTATGATGGTATTGATTATTTAACACTTTAACACTATCCAGGAAAAGGTTTAATCTCATTAGTACCAGTTTAACATTCAATTCTAGCAAAAAGAAACTGAAAGGTAATCAATCAACTTTTGCAAAGGGTCTACCATGGATTGTGGGAAGCAAGTGCCTAAAATTAGACATGCTTTCTGCAGTGAAGTCCTCGTGTGATGTAGTTAGAAAGACCTGTCTTGCACATATTACCTCTCAAACAAATGGACAAAACTTGGGCTGCACATTAGCACTAGGGCCCCCACCCCCATCCTTTTTCCGGGCCTGGCGCGCTCTGACTGAAGAGAAACAATGTAAGTTGATACTTTGTTTCTCTTCAGTCCTAGGTCAGCAGTGCGAGGAGCTCAGGGCAGGCTGTAGACTGCTGCAGCTGCTTTAGAGAGTGAGACACACAGCTCTCTACCAAAGAGAGGGGGCCCCTTCATCTACTGAAGACTGGGCCCCCCCCGCACCGCGGGGGCTGCGGGGGGGTTTGTTACACCCCTGTGTTTCCCATAGTGTGGTCCTGAACTCTCATCACTGCTACTATCGCTCCTCTTCTCTCCAGAGCTGAATGTCCAGTGTAGGGTAGTAGGTCTAAACCGTTGTATTCTCCCTGCCTGTTGTGGAGCTGGTTTGTCATAGTGTTCATCAGTGACATATGGGTATACAGTTTCTTTGCTGAACTTCTGTACGTCCTTTCTGAGTTTTGTCAACTTGGATTGTGTAAGGTATTCCTTATACTCGGAATGGTCATTGTTGATTTCGTCCAGTTTTTTCTTGAAAACCGAAAGTTGTACCGTTGTCTTTAGTTTACATTCGCTTTGTTGGATCTCAATAAGAAGGGCATCTGCTAATTGCCTGGCGGTGTTAATGATTAAGAGGAGCCAATCTTTAGTGCACTTCCAGGCAATGCTGGACCAATTGATCTTGAATTCCCTGTTGTTGAGGAACAATCTTGGTTCGTTAGTGACAATGAGCCCTCTTGGGGCCGTGTTTTTCCGGAGATACTCTGTCATAAATGCCCCATGGAGGGCTGTGCGTATCTGTTCTTTTTTCTTAGTAGATAGTGCTTCCCATTCATCTGAATTTTTGACCGTTTGTGTAACTAAGGTTTCGGCTAGTAGAGATGGTGTATTAAGGATCTCTGCCAAGATATCCTCCCCGAACGAGAGTTTGGTGTCCATATTGCAAGTAGGGTAAAGGGATTGTAATGCGTGATCAATCTATGATCAGCTACTTTCGTTGTCGGAAGTAAACTCTGCTAAGTCCGTCCTTCTGTTCTGATCAGGAAGACTTGTGATTCAAAACATGCCCCTACAGTTAGGGAAGGGTACCCCTTAATTTGTTGCCACAGCCATCAGCTGTACACAAATATGATCACACAGAAACTCCACGATGCGTGGAGAAGGGAACAAGAGGCGTAGGGTTCTAGGAGCTAGCAGCCTCCACTACTAAATGTTTACCACAAAAAGAGCTGCTCCTAGTGTGATGAGCCTAATACAGTTACAAAAACATTGTGAGTGAAGGCATCTCACAAAAAGTGATGGACTGGTCTCACACACCACCTGGTGTCATGCTTCATCATCGGCCAGTCCTCGCCCTCTAAAACCTTCGTTTGATAGAGGGCGGGCATACACCTGACGACAGGGATGCACTTCTAAATTACTAAGTGGGGGCCCGTGAAAATGTGAGTGAGGTTAAAAATCATTATAGTTATCAAAAAAACTATTTTAATGTGGCTAATAACTATATGATGCTAAAATCAATGGACGGTGAGTGGGGGATTTATTGTCCCCTAGCCGTCTTGTGAGTGGTCAACATGTTTCTGCCGTGTCGGCCCAGGTGGGTCCAAGGCATTCATCAGGACCTAAGTGTAAAGAGGGGGGGGCTCCATTCTTACCAACTGGTGGCAAGAAGATACCACTGTGTGGGTGTGGCAAAGGCCAATCTCCACTTCCTAAACAGCTTCCAAATGTCAAGCCTAGAGAAAGTACGATAGAAATTATACATTTTTGTAACAATAGACTTGGATCAAGAGAACATGTAGAAACACATTAAGAAACAACACATGCATTGGTTCATTAAAGGTGAGTGACTATTCATGTGACATGTGACATTCTATGTGTGTACACAGTAACAGAAAATTGTAAGAGTTAGATGACTCTCACTGTTCTTATCCTAATTGCAAAAAATACTTGCCCCATGGGGGGAAGAGAGGGAAAACTCCTGTTGTCCGCTCTGAAAGGAAAAAATATGCAAACCACAAACTGCGTGAATGAATGTTTTTTGAAAAATGGAGGGAAACCTCCAAACACAGTTGCAAAACACACCCACACTCACACAAAGCAGGATCAAAGGATCCTGGTGTATCTCACAGCCCAGTCACACTCTTACTGTCTCAGGAACATTTTCCTCAAGCGTCCTAGGTGGCTGCTCCCGGTCCTCCCGAATGTTAAAGTGAGGGAGTGGTGCCGTCGGCTTTATAGTGCAACTGTTTGGTTAATTGGTGGTGACGATGTGAAATTAGCCGAAAAAGTGCCTCCCGGTGTGTGGCTTCTGGTGTCCTATGTGATCGTGGGATCGATTTAAGCCGGTGAATGCCTGGTCTTAAGATGGCGGCGGCGCACGTCCAATGGTAGTGCAAACGGAGCGGGACGTGCCCTTAGAAGGGGTGTCCGGGGCGAGGCTTAAGATGAAGGAAAGGAGTTGTGTGATTGGCTGGGGAAGTGCACGCATGGGTGTAAGTATCCCATGAGTTCTGGTAATAAAGAGGTGTTGTCATGCGTCCGAACGTGACGCGTGACGGTGTGTGTGGTTGCCATAGTGACGCGGTAGCATTGGGGGGAGTGCGTTGTCTGAAGTCGGATTTCTTGACTCAATGTGCGCGGAATGCGTGATCCAAAATGGGCCGAAAAAAGCACTGATTTTAAACTAAGAATGGTCATGGATAGGTCAAGGGGAAGTACCATACTCGTAGATATGATGGGTATTGTCATAAAGATAGCCAGGGTTTGTGGATTTCCCTGTAAGGGATGGAGAAATTAGCAAAAATACAGCTAATATTTGTTTTGTTTTATTTAAATGGAAAAAAATTACTGCAGAAGAAAGCATCTGGTTTGTTCTCTGCAAAGGGCATCAACAATGGGATTATGGTGCTGGAATCACCATCTTCTCAGCTTTCAGGGACAGGAAGACGTTTGTCAGAAAACCAAAAATCTCTATACAGTTTTGTCATTTTACTGCTAGATAGCCTATTCTCCTATTTTTTGTGTTTTCAACCTCCTTCCAGTTAGTGGTAGATATGGGTGTGAAACCAATAATTGATCCCAGAAAGCTATACATTTCTGCAAACTCGACAAAATTCTGAATTCCTATAGAAAGTAACAGTTGAAAATAGAAAATATTGAAATTAAGTTGAAAAAACAGCCCTTTGTGCCAACGTTTTCACCTCTAACTTCTAAGTAGGACAGATTTTTTAAACCAATATAAAGTTACATCCGCTTGACGCTTCAGGTTTTGGGGATATACAGGACTTGTAGGTTCACCAAGAACCTGAGGAACACAGAGCTAATAACTGAGCTGCGTCATGCAATGGTTTTTCATTGTGTACCGGGTGTATCTCAATTCATTTGGTAAAATATAAAGTGTGAAAAGTAGGTACCAAGGAAACCAATATATTTCTGAAATGTGAACAAAATATAGGCGTATATTGTCAAGAATGTGTGATAACCATCGCAAATTTAGCTTAGAGCAACTTTGCATATCACAGTCCATCGCGGGAAAACAACACCATGTCAACGTGGTATTCACAATCTGGTGGCACATGATAACGCGTCAAATGACCGCGTTAAACACAATGCCACGCCGCAAAAATGCGAAACACAATGCCAAAAAAGTAGCAATGAGGCCAACCGCGATACAAAAATCAGCGATAGCCAGCGACAGGCCTGCAATTCCCACACCTCATGCGTGAAAACGCAGTATAAAAGCAGAGCACAAAAATGGCGAGATGACAATGTATGAGCACACTCCCACATCCGTGACGTAGAACAAATGACCATCATCCCACATCACATAGGCATCTCCACACAGTCACAATGTACTACAATGACACGCAGCCTGCATGTAAACTGCGCCAATGCAGACACTTGCTTGGAACACACAGTGAAACTGCATTTTCCAACGGCATTGCAGAGGGACAAGCAACCCCTCCTGCACACAGACATGTCATGGCCATGAGCAATCAATCATGCCAGCATGGACGAATGTTGGGGCAGTGACTTCCGCTTACATACATGTTGCACATGTTGTGGGATCTGAGTCACAGGGGGCATCCCTGCATCAAGGTGGTACATAATGGACCCCACAATGAGCCCTGATGTCACCTGTAGGCCAGAAATGGCAGCCAAAATGGAATGACCCTGGACACGACGAAGAGTGGGATACCCTACCAACTGTGACACACAGGACTGGCAGTTCGAATATGTGACACCCCAAACAGCACCACTGCACAGAGGTGACACACCCACCATCCATGAACACATCACAAACTCGCCATCAACACATGTCGCACTCACACCTGACAGAGTGACGTGCCGGTACAGATGAGTGACATGCACTTAGTGAATGTAGGTTTGTAAGGCATTTATTTGCAAATTACGTGCCTGTGGTCAATCTGTTCTGTCCCATGAATGCCAAGGACAGTCACAATGTGACTTGATCATCTAAAGAAATTTGTAATGATGTCGTCCCTGCGGGCTATTCCTGCTGCCGCTGTAGTGGCAAAAACAACAGTTGATGGACAGAATGCAGAACAATGTCATACATTCACCCCAGTACAGAGATCTGGGCTTAAAACCATCGTTATTTTGCTCACCATGCCATTCCAGTTTGAACTCAGCCATATGCAATTCAGTCTTGACCCTGTGCCTCATGGGAATAGTCCAGCCCGAACTGCCAAGCCAGGTCCTCCCTGGACTGGAAACAAGCATCCTAGGAACTGGTGCCGCTGCAGTGGGGCGTGGTCCACCTGCCTCATCCTCATCATCTGGTGCCTCTGGGACTGGTATCCATGGTGCCTTGCTGCATACACATATGTTGTGCAACACACAACATGCAACGATCATCTTGCACACGATGTGTGGCCTGTACAGGAGTCGTCCACCTGTAATGTCCAGGCACCTGAAACGTGACTTCAATACACCAAATATGCATTCCACGATGCCCATGGGGGATTTGTGGGCTGCAGTGTACTGCCTCTGGGTCTGTGTGTTCGGGGCACGGAGGGGTGTCATCATCCAAGCACAGAGTGCATATCCCTGGTCACCTGAGACAGTGCAGAGAGACAGTTGGTTCGGCAAGATGTGTTGGCAGGCTCACTGTGTCATTGGTGTGGGATATGTGTGACTATGTGATTCCTGTATGTCATTTGCTGCCTGTTTTTTTTTTTTTTGTGTCCTCATTTGCCATTACCTCCACTCGCCGAAGAGAAGCCAAGCACCAATTATCTGCCATAGAATGTTGTATCGATCTATCCTCCATATCTTTTTCTGGGCAGAATATGTATATTGGGCGGGAGACTACCTCTTTGAGCAAGGAACGGAGAGGCACCAGTCAATATAAGTCGACCCAGGAAAAAAAAAAAAACGTACGGGGGAGACCACTTCCCAGGATCTACTGGAGCCTAGTTGACATAATCATCGGACCCGGGGAAAGAAAAAAAAAAAAAAAAACCCCGGTATCCTATCTCCAGTTTGTTAGCAATTCCCAAAAGGACACCTTTTGTTTGGAGCATGTTCTAGCCTGATCAGACTTGGCGGTTTCATACATTGATGTCAGCCACGCAGCGTGAGATGGGGCTTTGGCGTCCACCCAAAATTTACATATTTGTCGTCTTGCCAGGATGATGGAGTAAAAAAGGAAAGACTTTGCCTGTCCAGATATATTTCCCTCCAGACCAAAAATTATTAGCGGAAAAGTAATTTCCAATGATAAGCTTAGAATTGAGGCCAAGGTGGCCATTACTTCCTCCCAAAACAGCCTGATGGCCGGGCAATCCAAAGACATATGTATATCTGAGGCTGCCACCAAATTACACTTGTTGCATTTCTTCCCAGGGAGAGACTTGGAGAGCCTCAGGGGTGAAAAGTAGGCCCGGTGAAGGGTAAACAGGTGATTACGTCTCAGCCAGACTGGTTTCACAATTTCATAAAGAAAAAAAAATGATCTTATCCATAAATCCTCACACAGGGGGATCAACTCCTTCCCCCATAGATTGCCACTTCTTTGCCCCCTTCTTGCTTTTCTACCAGTTGTTGTTCAAACTAGCTATAACTCCCCACTTGAGGACCTTTCCTATTTTACGCATGTACCCAGCTATCCAACTGTATATACTTGAATCTAGAGAAGGCCGTGCCCACCCTGTTCCTCACAACCTCCCAGTGTTGTACCCTTCCATCCACCAATATCTCTCCCCAACTTAAAATCCCAGCGTCCCTTAACGGGGTTGCAAGGCTATCCTGCATACAGGGTGGAAGGCCGGGAGAGTCCCAAACCGGCGCAAAATTAGAATAATAGTGTAACCTGACATTTTTTCTTATCTGAACCCAATTTAATAAGGCAGATTGCAAGGTCTTTAGTCTGACTTTCTTGAAATATTTCATGTCTCCAAACTTAAATAAAAAACCATCCAATGGGATGTCCATTCCCCCTAGCATAGCCCTGAACATACTCCCCAAAGATGATGTTACGGGAGTTTTCAGAAGCATCCTCGAGTAAGTTAGCTGAAATGCCCATGCTTAATATAACAGGTCTGGTAAAGCCAGACCTCCCTTTTCCCTCCTCCTTCTCAACTTCTTCCAAGTCAGCCTTACTGCTTTAAAATTCCAGATAAACAAATTTATTTCTCGCTGACATTTTTCCACTTTTCTCTGATCGAAGGACAGGGGGATTGAGTTAAAAATAAAAGTGAATTTTGGTAGAATAGACATTTTGACTAAGTTTACTCTCACAAAAATCGAGAGTGGTAAGAATGTCCAGGATCTCAAAAGTTTCCTAGTATCCGTTGCTACCCGATCTAAATTAGACTGTGCCAAACTACCTAAATCATGAGTGATACGTATTCCCAGATATCTCATTGAAGATACAACTGTAAACTGTGGATGTGGAACGTTCCAACACATAATCTCTGTTTTATTGGCATTAATATCATAACCAGAGATTTGCCCAAATTCTCCTGCCTTTTTGATTACCGTCGGAAAAGCTCTTTGTGGATCTGAAGTGTACACCAAAATATTGTCCGCATACAGCGCTATTCGCTTCTCCCATTCACCATATGCAAATGAAGGAATATCCACTTCCTTTCTCAGAATATGGGCAAACGGCTCTATATAGAGGTTAAATAAGAGCGGGGATAATGGGCAGCCCTGTCTAGTGCCTCTGGTAATTTTTATCGGGTCTGTTAGAGTGCCATTGACTAATAATCTAGCTGTAGGAGCCCTATACAATGTCTCGACTACCCGACAAAAAACCTCCCCCAGCCCAATCTTCTCATAACCTCCACCAGATAGGGCCAATTGACCCTATCAAAGGCTTTTGTGGCGTCTAGGGTCAGGGTGGCGAGTGGAAGAGAAAAAGTTGTTGCGATGTCAATTGCCCCAACCAACTCACGAGTATGATCAGCCAGCTGGCGTCCCCTTATAAAACCCCTTTGATCTGGATGAATTATAGATCCGATTACCTCCCCCAATCTTAATGCCAAAATAGATGTGAAAATTTTGTAATCGTTGTTTAGATGATAAATCGGCCTATAAGACCCACATTCTGATAGCTTTTTCCCTGGCTTTGGAATAAGAACAATCGTGGCGTCCTTCCATGATTCAGGGGAGTTCTCCCCTCTTAAAAAAATGGCATTAAAGAGACTTGACAATAGAGGGGTAATAACGGGACTTATCGCGCGATATAATTCTCCAGGTAAGCCGTCCGGACCCGCTGCTTTCCCCTTCTTTAAATGGCCGATCGCTTTTCCCACCCCCTCTTCTGAGATCTCCTTCTCTAAATGGACCCTATGTAATGTTTGCAAAGATGGTAGATCGATATTTTTTAACCAGCTCTCCCTGGCTTCCGGATCATCCCTGACCTCTTCCTTGTATATATCTTGAAAAAATTCCTGAAAGGCGGTTCCGATTTCCCAGTCTGAGGTTCTCATAGTGGTGTCACCATCTCGTTTGATCTCTTTGATATACTTTCTAGCTTGTTCTGTCTTAACCTTCCATGCCAGAACCTTTCCTGCTGATTCCCCAAATTCAAAATTAGAGGTTTTACTTGCTTCCCATCTTTTAGTAAGCCTTTCTTGTAGTATACTTTCTAGCTGACATCGCAAATTGGCCTGTTTTTCTGCCACCCCCAAGGAAGCCATGTTAGAGCCCAACTGCTGCTCTATTTTGGCCAACTCCATCTCGATGTTTTGTATTTTATGACGATAAACTTTCCTCCTATAAGTAGCTCTTTTGGTTATACAGCCTTCAAGGCATCCCACACTTTGTTGATGTCAGCCGAGCACAAATTTATGTCTAAAATTTTTTTTACCTCCACTGACAGAAAGTTTATCTCTTCTTCCTCTAATAATATCGTACGATCAAAGGACCAGGATGATACTTTCTTATGGGTGGCCCCTTGAAGCTCAAAAATAATAGCCATGTGGTCTGAGATGTGTGAAGGAAGGTATTTAAGCCCTTTTAACAAGTCTTTAGTATATAGCTAAAAAGGGCATAGTCAGTTCTAGATTTGTGTTTATATTTAAGGTTATGAAAAGAAACCCCCAGCTTATTTCCTGACCTTTCCCTCCATACATCTGCTAAACCGAGGTTCTCCATTATATCCAGCAGAGCCAACCTGGATTTGGATAGAACGAGTGCTCTTGACCTGAAAGATTTGTCTAACATAGGATTAAGAACAATATTAAAGTCACCAACCCATATAACTGGATCATGTAAAAGTATGAGATGGTTCTGGATTAGCTTGAGATAGGATGGATCGTCTTGGTTCGGTCCGTAATATCCCACCAGTGTTAATGGAGTATCCTCCAATATGATACTAGAAACTAGCCATCTCCCACTACGATCTTCCTTATAATCCAAAATTTGGACTTTAACCGATTTTTTAAAAATGATTAAAACCCCTCTTATGTTAGCGGATTGGTCCGTGCATAGGAACGTCCCTACCCAACTCTGTTTTTTTAGTATATCAGAGACCTCTAGCTTTAATAGATGGGTTTCCTGGATGACGATGGCCTGCGCAGAAGAATCTTTCAAGTACTGTAGAATTTTATGTCTACGACTTTTTACTCGCAGGCCATTGACATTCCAGGATAAAAACCTGATAGGAGTCATCTTTTTTTTTTTTTTTTTTTTTTTTTACTGTTATTGGGATAGGCCAGGATAGACCATTTCACTGTTAATAAAAGGCTTATGCAAGGAGCCAAGCTTCTGTCCTTAGTGAGGTCTGACTCTTGAGAACTTTTATTGCTTTTCCCCACTTCCCCCTGTTCCCCCCCACACCCCTCCCCCCTCCCCTGAAGTACCCTTCCCTGGAAAACCCTTCCTTCCTAACTCCTGCCAGATGTATGGCAAGGTTTACGTCCCCCTCCCCCCATCCAGCTCCTTATTTGTTTGTTTTTTGTCTTTATCTCTTTTTTTGTTTTTTTTTTCCTTTCTTTCCTCTTATCTTTCCCTCTTCCCTATTTTCCCTTTCCCTTTACTAACCCTTTTTACCTTTTTTTGTTCTTTCCTCAAAAGTGCTAATAATCCCAAAATAAATTTAAAAAAAAATAATAATTTCAGCAAGCCCAGGATTTCCTCTCCTAAGGCCCCCCTATTATTTTCGAATCCCTTTAGTGCTGCCTGTTGCACATGAGCGGCATCAATGTGTAGTACGTAGCCTTACTGCTGCTCCCCCCTCCCCCCAAGCCTATTCACCAGCGTGCGCAGTGTGGTTGCATCATCTGCACCCCACGGCACACCATTCCATGCCCGTCTCCACGTGTCCACAAGACTGATAACGACACTGTGATGTTGTATGCTGAAGGTGTGCGGCCATGTGCGTGTAACCCTATGGTAAGGACAGGGCGGACACAGATGTAGGGTACATGCCTGGCCGAACTCGCCCTGCGCTTGAGTGTAGACCTCTTGCCCATGCTGCGGAAATAGCAACACACACAACAGTTGGCATGTATGTTCCCAGACCCCATGCGGACTTACCTACCCTCATGTACCCCTCAGACAAGGCAGTATGCCGTGGGCATGCCACGAAGCAACATCGCACATTGCAGGATGAGTGGCGCCGGCACCACACCAGACGCACACGCATCAGTTGCTTCTTTCCCAAGGCCTAATCTCAACCACGTTCAGAGCCACGTCTCAAAAGACCACACCCCACACCGAACTGCTCTACGCCAGTCAACTCACTTACGCTCACAGGAGGGTCCGACACAGCCACATGTCAAAGGTCTACACCACTGCCTGAGATGACAAGGTTGCGGACGCTGTACACAGCACGATGTGATGCGGTATGGACCGAGGCCCACATGAATACATAATGATCACATGGACACAATGAGATAATTTGTGGTACGGGCACGTGCGTCCGGCACCTTTATTGCCAGGGTCACACGTCCAGTGATGCCTGTGCTGGATGGGTGTAGGTTAGCGTAAGCAACCCCTTAGGGGTTGGCTGGTGCTGCCAACAACTACAACGGTGATCTGACAATCAGAAGTCCAAAGTACAAACAGCAAGGGTCCATGACTTGAGCTGCACAGAGTTAGTGGCACAGGATGCACTGCAGCAGGCACAGGCACACCCGCAAGGAACGGTGACTTGTGGTGCACTGAGATAGGGCCACAAGAGCTGAGCGGGTCCAAGTTGATGTCCCAGGAGAATGTTGTGGAGTGTTACGGGGGACAGTGGAAGGTGTCCATCCAGGGAATGATGCAGAGGGCAGGAGCAAGCAGAAACAGGCATAATGTAGGAGATGAATGCTACAGTCTCCTGTATCCCACCATGTCAGTATCATCTACATGATGAAGACAACCCCCAGGCCATGGACTCAGATGCCAAATTAGGCCTACGGGAGGGTGCCTATGACTCCTGCGGCACAGAGTCAGTGGCACCAGAGCTGGAAGAGGATGCAGTCTGCGATGAGGCCTGTACACTGATATCAACTCTGCAATTGACACATCAAGAGTCTGTTCCAAATGAGTGTCTGACTTGACCGCAGTGTGTGCCGGAGGCAGGGGTCATCATGGGGCAGCCGCTATGCAGCCATCTCCTCCTGGATCACTAACACACGGCATTGTAATGGCATGTGGAAAGGTTTCCTGGGTGACAGAGGTGGAGACACCAGAGCAGGGCGGGTGTGCACACAGCAACGATGCCGTGTCCTGGCTGGGACGGACTGGAAAGGATTTGTCTGAGGCCAGCTGGATCGGTGTGTAGGCCTAAGGCAGAAGTCCGTAAGGGCCCACAACATGTGTGGTTGGACTGCTATGCAAGGAGTTGGTGCCTTAAATATGTGCTCTGCCATTGCCTAATCAAGACTCAGTTTCAAATGTGCAACCTACTTGTCCGCTGTGTATGCCGGTGGAGTGCGTCAACGGGAAGGAGTACTGTGTGCCTTGCTCACAGAGGCTGTGATGGTCTGGGGAGTCTGTCAGGGTTGCGGGCCTCAGGCGTGGAGCTGGCACAGGCATGTGGTGGGCACTCTTGAAGACACGCCGGTGTTGGCAGGTGTGCAGTGTGACCAGGATGCGCAGGGGCGGACGAGACTGGTTCGGGGAGCTGCGGCCCGGGCTGCGGCAGGCACACATGATCGCAGGCACCGAAGCACACTGCGTCGGCCTTGTGGCGGGGTGAGAGGCGCCGCCCTGGCAGAGACCTTGGGCATTCCGGAAGAGAACCACGCCCAGGGAAACATGCTTTTTATTCACACCCCTGCGCTAGCTTGGCATACGCCGGGCAAGCTCACTATGCACACGCTTGCAGGGGGGACATAACAAGCTACATTTCCGAGATCTTCCCCACTGGCTGGGGTGACATGGTTGCGTCCACTGTCCACAACACTAACACCACCAGCAGTATTTGTCGGCATGGATATGTCTGCGGTTTGCATACTGCTGTCTGTCCAGCACATCCACGCCACAATTGGCAATGTGTGCATTCTCATTCTTGGGTCACTCGCCTCCTTTGCACATGCCTAGTTTCCACCTACCTCCACATTCCGTTGGTGTGTGACTTATGTGCCATGCCATTGGTGGGTCATGTACATGGCTAGCCCAGGTTGCCACAGTAACTTGTGTTGTCGGGTCTGGTGGGTGGGCATGTTGTTTGGCATGTTCTTTGTGGGTTTGTGATGTGTGTATTGCCAGAGTTGTGGGTTGCATAATTGTGGAGTTGAGGTGTGTGGTGTGTCCAGTTGGGACTTACCAACGAGCACTGCATTTCCGTAGGTGCCATCCTGGAAGCACCGGTTGATGATGGACTGTCAAAAGATGTATGAGTCGTGCCTGGGTTTTTGGCGATGACATTGGTGAAGAGTCCCCGGTAGTCCACTATTGCCTGCACATTGATTGAATGCATGTGCCTTCTGTTGCGGGATTTGTGTGCAATGTCAGCAGGGGGTACAAGTAGGACATGTGTGCAGTCGATTGCCCCCAAGACCTGCGGAAATCTAGCTATGGCATGGAATCCTTGCTTGGTCTCCAGCTGTTCCTGCACAGTGTGTGGGAAGTATAGGTACTGGGGTACTACTCTGACGATGGCATCCAGGACAGGTGTGAGGAACGTGGATAGGACTGGCTGTAATAGGATGGCAGTTGTTGGTTGGAATGTCCCAGAGGCCAACAGGTGCAGCACAGCCAGCAGCTTTGTCTGCGGAGGGATGTTGGTTCTCCGCTGTGTTGGTACTGTCAGCCTGTGGGCAATGATGTTCACGATGCGGAGGATGGTTGTCCTTTTGAGCCTGTAGTGGGCAATGACATGCTCTGGTGTTACGTCTGTGAGGCTGGTGCTTTTCCTGAAGCTCCGCTGTCTTTGTCTACGCTGCCTCTGTGGTGATCCGAGGGGCAGGGGGGCGGTGGTGGTCGGGGTGGTGGTGGCGGTGGGTGTTGTGCTCCTGTTGGGGCTCCGAGCTGCATGATGAGTTGCTCCATGGCATCTGATGATCTTCAGGTGTGGCTCTGGGCTTGGTTTCCTTTCTGCTGCCTGTTGTCGTCTGACTTTGCACTAGGTCGGAGCAGGTGTTACGTTCCTGCTGCTGAAGCGCCTTATCGCCTCTTTTGGGATCTTTTCGCCATTGTGGCTAGTCGTTGAGAATGTTGTGGAGTGGTGTTGTCATGGTTTTTTGCTCGGGAACGCGTACTCTGCATCTCATTAGCAATAGTTGCTGGGGTCACCTGTGGCGATGTTTTTTGAGGATGCTATCGCCGGAAAACTGGTGATAGGGGCTGTTAGCACTGGCTTGTGAATAGGGCGGTAACTTTATCGCGAGATTGGCTGCGATAAAGTGCCGTTACCTCGGCGATAGCTCCTTGAGAATATGCTCCATAGAGTTTAGAAGCAGTTTTTTTCTGCACATCTCCAAAACTGTGGGTAATCATACAAGCATGTGAATTAGAGGTCATTTTTCAAAATGACTTATTTTTTACGAATTGTCTTACATTTGGAAGGCAGAAATGCACAGAAAGTCAATTGGTAAAAACACTTGTTCTACTTTTCTGTTTCCCTAAGTCTCCCAATAAAAACACTACCTCACTTGTGTGGGTAGGCCTAGTGTCCGCAACAGGAAACGGCCCAAAACGCAAAGTGGACACATCAAATGGTTGCAGTGAAAACTGACCCTTTTTTTGCGATGTGCCAAGCTGTGGTTTTTGAACCCTAGCTCAGCCGGAACCTAAAATAACCTAGCAAACCTATTGATTTTTTAAACCTAGACAACCATGGGAAGCCAGGATGGGGGTATGTGTGTGGCTGTCACTAGGTTCTATTACCAAGATTCCTGTGAAAATCTAAATATTTGTCAAAAAACCCACATTTTCCTCACATTTCTGTGATGGAAAGTTCTGGAATCTGCATGGATCCACAAACTTTCACCCACCCAGCATTTTCCAAAGTCTACCGATAAAAATTGTATCTCACATATGTGAGCTGGCCTAGTCCCTGAGACAGGAAATGGCCCGAAATGTAAGTGGACACATCACATTTTTATAGTGAAAACTGACCCTTTCTGTGCCTAGCTGTGGGATTTGAACCCTAGCTCAGCTGGCACCTAGGGAAACCTAGAAAACCTATACTTTTTTAAAACTAGACACCCAAGGAATCTAGGAAGGGGTGACTTGTGTGGCTTTCACTAGGTTCTGTTTCTCAGAATCACTTGCAAATCTCAAACTTTGTCAAAAAAATACATTTTCCTCACATTTCTGTGATGGAAGGTTCTGGAATTCCACCCACCCCTCATTTCCCAAAGACTCCCAATAAAAATAGTACCTCACTTGTGTGGGTAGGCCTAGTGCCCGTGACAGGAAACAGCCCACAACACAACGTGGACACATCACATTTTTCTGGTGAAAACTGACCTTTTGTTTGCAAATTGTCTAGCTGTGGATTTTAAACCCTAGTTCTGCCGGCACCTCGGGAAACCTAGCAAACGTATAAATTTTTTGAATCTAGACACCCATTGGAATCCAGGATGGGGTGACTTATGGGGCTCTCACTAGGTTCTGTTACCCATAATCCCTTGAAATTCTCAAAATCAGTAAAAAAAAAAAACTTTCCTCACATTTCTGTGATGGAAAGTTCTGTAATCTGCATGGATCCACAAACTTCCCCCCACCCAGCATTCCCCAAATTCTCCCAATAAAAATGGTACCTTACATGTGTGGGTCGGCCTAGTCCACGCAACAGGAAACGTCCCGAAATGCAACGTGGACACATCACATTTTTATAGTGTAAACTGACACTTTCTAGGCAAAGTGCCTACTATGGGATTTGAACCCTAGCTTAGCTGGCACCTAAGGAAATGTAGAAAACCTATAAATGTTTGAAAACTAGACACCAAGGGGAGTCCAGGATGGGGTGACTTGTGTGGCTCTCACCAGGTTCTGTTACCCAGAATCCCTTGGAGACCTTCAACTTTCTAAAAAAAATAAACATTTTCCTCACATTTCTGTGATGGAAAGTTCTGGAATCTACATAGATCCACAGAATTCCACCCACCCCGCATTTTCCAAAGTCCCCTGATACAAATGGTACCTCATTTGTGTTGGTAGGCCTAGTGCCTGCGACAGGAAACAGGCCAAAACGCAACATGGACAAACCAAATTTTCACAGTGTAAACTGACCCTTTTTTTTTGTAATGTGCCTAGCTGTGGATTTTGAACCCTAGCTCTGCTGGCACCTAGAGAAACCTAGCAAACCTATACATTTTTAAAACTAGACACCCAGGGAATCTAGGTAGGGGTGACTTATGTGGCTCTCACCAGGTTCTGTTTCTCAGAATCACTTGCAAATCTCAAACTTTTTCAAGTACCTCACTTGTGTGGGTAGGCCTAGTGCCTGTGACAGGAAACAGCCCCCAACACAATGTGGACACATCACATTTTTCTGGTGAAAACTGACCTTTTGTTTGCAAATTGTCTAGCTGTGGATTTTAAACCCTAGTTCTGTCGGCACCTTGGGAAACCTAGCAAAACTATACATTTTTGAAATCTAGACACCCATGGGAAGCCAGGATGGGGTGACTTATGTGGCTCTCACTAGGTTCTGTTACCCATAATCCCTTGAAATTCTCAAAATCAGTAAAAAAAAAAACCTTCCTCACATTTCTGTGATGGAAATTTCTGTAATCTGCATGGATCCACAAACTTGCCCCCACCCAGCATTCCCCAAATTCTCCCAATAAAATGGTACCTTACATGTGTGGGTCCGCCTAGTCCATGCGACAGGAAACGGCCCGAAATGCAACGTGGACACATCACATTTTTACAGTGTAAACTGACACTTTCTAGGCAAAGTGCCTACTGTGGGATTTGAACCCTAGCTTAGCTGGCACCTAAGGAAATGTAGAAAACCTATAAATGTTTCAAAACTAGACACCAAGGGGAATCCAGGATGAGGTGACTTGTGTGGCTCTCACCAGGTTCTGTTACCCAGAATCCCTTGGAGACCTTAAACTGACTAAAAAAAAACACATTTTCCTCACATTTCTGTGATGGAAAGTTCTGGAATCTGCATTGATCCACAGAATTCCACCCACCCCGCATTTCCCAAAGTCCCCTTTTACAAATGGTACTTCACTTTGCACTAGGTCGGAGCAGGTGTTATTTTGCTGCTGCTGAAGCGCCTTCTCGCCTCTTTTGGGCAGTTTTTTTCTGCACATCTCCAAAACTGTGGGTAATCATACAAGCATGTGAATTAGAGGTCATTTTTCAAAATGACTTATTTTTTTACAAATTGTCTTACATTTGGAAGGCAGAAATGCACAGAAAGTCAATTGGTAAAACACTTGTTCTACTTTTCTGTTTCCCTAAGTCTCCCGATAAAAACACTACCTCACTTGTGTGGGTAGGCCTAGTGTCCGCAACAGGAAACGGCCCAAAACGGACACACCAAATTTTCAGTGTAAACTGACCCTTTTTTTTTGTAATGTGCCTAGCTGTGGCTTTTGAACCCTAGCTCTGCTGGCACATAGAGAAACCTAGCAAACCTATACATTTTTAAAACCAGACACCCAGGGAATCTAGGAAGCGGTGACTTATGTGGCTCTAACCAGGTTCTGTTTCCCAGAATCCCAAGCAAATTTCAAACTTTGTGATGGAAAGTTCAGGAATCTGCGTGGATCCACGGAATTCTACCCACCCCTCATTTCCCAAACTCTCCCGATACAAATAGTACCTCACTTGTGTGGGTAGGCCTAGTGTTGGACTTGGACCGGTCGATCCGCAGGGGTAGGGTTAACGCTGTGATCCGACTGCAAAACTGACACTAGACTTCAGTGTTGGCGGCGACCGGTACCATTATGGCCCGGCACGGATTGAACGAGGGTTAAGCATTGCTTACCCCTGTTGACACCAAGGTACCAACCACCCCTACACATTTTTTAGGGTGCTGTAATGGTGGACGCACCTTCACTGTACGCGTTGGGTGACCACCACCAAAAAATGTGGAGGTAGTACATCACTAGGTCCTGAGGAATTGCCATCGACTTTGATAAATAGGCAAGAAACATGTCGACCTCTTTTTAGCGTATCACTACACAACATTAAAGTGACGATACGCGCTTCTTTCATTTTAATTAGGGAAGTAACCACACTCATTAAATTATTTTTGGATTGGATTATTTTTCCCTATTTTAACGCACATAACACCTTCACTTGTACTGACACTAGGACCCTCACTTGCACTTCACCTATCGGCTCTGGAAAAAAGATCTCCGAGAAGTAGGCCCCTCAACGGGTGCCTGATCGGGCATTGCAGCGCCGGCCCGAGTAGGAGCAGACCCGATGATGAAGCAAGACACCTACTTGTCAGGTGTGTGAGGGTCTCTTTCCATTAAGGAGATCACTCTCCGACTTCCCATTGGTTTCAACCATACAGTTAGCATCTTTCTTTTTTCATCTCTCGATAGGAACTTCATACTCAGTGTTTGAATATAGGCCTAGTGTTCGCCACAGGAAACAGCCCACAACACAACGTGGACACATCACATTTTTCCAGTGAAACTGACCTTTTTTTTTTTTTATATTGTCTAGCTGTGGATTTTGATCCCTAGCTCTGCCGGCACCTACAGAAACCTAGCAAACCTATACATTTTTTAAAACTAGATACCCAGGGAAATCCAGGATGGGGTTACTTGTGTGACTCTCACAACGTCAGGTTACCCAGAATCTCTTGCAAAACCCACATTTTCCTCACATTTCTGTGACGGAAAGTGCTGGAATCTGTTTGGGGCCACAAAATTCCTCCCACCAAGTATTTCCCAAAGTGTCCAGATTAAAATGTTACCTCACTTGTGTGGGTAGGCCTAGTCCCTATGACAGGAAACAGCCCACACACAACGTGGACACATCACATTTTTCCAGTGAAAACTGACCTTTTTTTGAAAATTGTCTAGCTGTGGATTTTGAACCCTAGCTCAGCCGGCACCTAAGGAAACCTAGCTAACCTATTCATTTTTTTAAACAAGACACCCATGGAAATCAAGGATGGGGTAATGTGTGTGGCTCTCACCAGGTTCTGTTACACAGAATCCCTTGCAAATCTCAAACATTGGCAAAAAACATTTCTTTTTCAAACATTGGCAAAAAACACAATTTCCTCACATTTCTGTTCTGGAAAGTCCTGAAAGCTGTGTGGATCCAAAATTCCGCCCACCCAGTATTTCCCAAAGTGTCCCGATTAAAATATTACCTCAATTGTGTGGGTAGGCCTAGTCCCTATAACAGGAAACAGCCCACACACAATGTGGACACCACATTTTTCCAGTGAAAACTAACCTTTTTTAGCAAATTGTTTAGCTGTGGATTTTAAACCCTAGTTCAGCGGGCGCCTAAGGAAACCTAGCAAACCTATACATTTTGGAAAACTAGAAACCCATGGGAATCCAGGATTGGGTAACTTGTGTGGCTCTCACCAGGTTCTGTTACCCAGAATTCCTTGCAAATCTCAAGATTTGTCAAAAAACACATTTTCTTAATATTTTTGTTATGGAAAGTTCTATAATCTGCATGGATCCACAAACTTCCCCCACCCTGGATTCTACAAAGTCTCCCGATAAAAGTGATACCTCACTCGTGTGGGTGGGCCAGGTATCCTCTGACAGGCAAGGGCCCAAAACGTATTGAGGGGGCATCAAAATTACCCATCACAAAACTACCTGGTTTTGCAAGGGGGCACCTGGGTTTTTTAACCCAGGTTTGGCGGCCATCAAGGGAAACCTACCAAACCCACACATTTCTGAAAACTAGACACCTGGGGGAGTTCAGGGAGATATGGCTTGTGTGGATTCCCCAACTTTGTCCTGCCCTTAATCCCCTGCAAACCTAAAATTGAGCTTTAAAAAAAACACATTTTCCACATATTTTTGTTTGGGATCACCGTACCGGCACAAATGTCCCACCACACAGCGTGCCCCTTAGTCTCCTGAGTAAAATGACACCTCACTTACAAAATATAAATATAAAACCATATTGACCAAGTAGTACACTATTAGACTCACAGTTGCTCCCAAAAACCCTTTTGAGTGTGATACAATCTGAAACATGTAGGCACACACAGCCAAGGATTAGAAGGAACATTAGCACAGTGCATACAACTCTCCTTCCGCATACCTCTTTGCAAACGGACTCTACATCTCTTACAGAGATTTTTCTTTGGGCATGGAAGGAATTAAATCGGGAAAGTGGCAATCTTTCAATCTAGCCACATCATCCACCACCACAACTCTAGGAACACTTGCCTGTTCCACTACAACAAGGCTGCTTATCACAGACTTCTGAAAGTGAACAAAAGTGATCTTTGATGCTGGAGAACATTCCTTGAACCCATCAAGTGCATTAAAAGTTGCGGAATTGAAAAGATGGATGGCCAACTTCTTATACTAAATATAAGCCTTATGAACAGCAGTGTAAGGTTCCAACCTCTGATCTACTCTATCGACACCACCCATGGGCTTATTGTAGTCTACAATGCACACAGGTTTGCGCACTTCAGCAACCTGACCCCAAACTATCACAGGTGAACTTCTGTCATCGTGGATGGTAGTCAGCATATACACATCCTTCCTGTCCACAAATTTCACAGCTAGCAGATTGTCACTATGAAAGGCACTTCACTGTTCCCTCTGAAGCTTCTTGCCAACAAGCTCTTTTGAGCAACCTTTAGGGTTAGAACGGATTGTTCGACAAGTAAAAGTGTATACTTTGAAGAATTCCTTAAACAATTGCACAGCAGTGTAGAAGTTATCTAGGTACAAATGGTGACCTTAGTTAAAAAGTCCTCTAGCAAGTTCCCATAAACTTTTTTTTGAAACTCCTAAAGTGGACGGGCAACCAGGAGGGTCAATAGTGGAACCCCTACCAGTGTACACCCAGAAATTATAGACATATCCTGTCCTGTTCTCAGACAACACATACATCTTAATTCCATAATGTGCCCTCGTGCTAGGAATGTACTGCCTAAAAATCAGAACAAGACCAAAGACTGATCAACAGCTATTTCTTTTTCTGGAGTATAGATCTCTGAAAATCTATCTACAAAGTGATCAAGAACAGGCCAAATCTTAAAAAGACAATCACAGTCAGGGTGATCTTGTGGAAAGGGCAAAGCATTATCGACAAAATGAAGCATCCAAAGTAAAAGTAAATACCGATCAGGAGTCATAATTGTAGGAAATATGTCCGTTGCCATCAAGGGACTGGTAGACCAATATGAAGCCAAGGACAGCTTCCCTATCAAGCTCATCAAGAAGTAAAACTTAAAAACGTCTTCATCTCTTCCAGATTTATGAGAGTCCACCTGATAGCTCTAGAGCAGGGCCTAAGTCTGGCACTGTTGTTCCTCAAATACTGTTCAGCATACAAATTAGTCTGCACAACAATCTCAGCCAAAAATACACCATCCATATGCAACTGAAAAAACTGTGTAGCCCAAAAATCTTTTTCCACAATTCACTGTACACCCTGCATCTCCACTAAAGGAAGGCAACACTGGCTGCACCATGTTTGGATCAAGCCAGTGTCGAGCACTTCCAATGGGAATCCTTGCAGTCCCAGGCTCCAATCTAGATGCCTCTTGCTGCACCAACGACACATCAATGTCCTTGTGTAAAAAAGGCACTTCGTCCTTCATCTGCACTGATAGTAGCTTCATCATCAAATGATTCCTCGTGGACAGAAAACTCACTGCCAGAATCTTCCACTCCCTCCTCTCCCTCAGACGCACTGTCAGTCTCATAATCATGGTCAGAGGAAGATTTAAAAAGCAAATCAACCACTTCTGAGCAGTATTTTTCGGCTAGCCATAATCCTTACTAATAAAGGTAACTTGTCAAACAAGTCAACAACAGCAAAAACTTTGTAAAATAAGTAATAAACAAAATGTGGCTTTATCACAAAGACCTATATACTCCAAAACTATACCACTCACTTGCAAGAAGCATCTAGACTCACCACCACCTACTCTGCACAGACACAGCAAGGACCAACAATATTCCACTAAAAAAGAAAAAGAAAAGAAAATTACACATAAGACAACGCAAAACACATTGCAAAGAATTTCACGCTCATAACACTAACTAATTAAGCTGCTATTATGACACTACTTACAAAAGTAAGAATCTGTAGAAAAACAAGCAAAGTTAGGAGAGAAATCTATGGAAAGAAGAGCAAAGTTACGAGAGAATCTGTGCTAATTAGAGCAACAAACACTGAAAAGCTCAACAAACAAGATAACAATAAACAACACAGTGTCAAATTAGAACTCAACCAACTCAGCTGTACAAACAGTAAATATAACTATTGACACATGATCTGGAAAAAAACTCAATAAAATCAATACAATGAATTTGATACTCTAAAAGGATACCTCTCACTTCCCATTAGAAAGGAAAAGCAAAAAACGATTACACACAAGATAACACAATACAAATCCAAACATGAATTTAAATTATTACAACTGATAAAACAAAAAATTCAAGCAGGGCAATATTACTTCTCTAAAGTAAACATTACAGAAAAGTTTCCTTACCAAACACTTGCAACTGTACTAACTGCAGATCTACGAGTGCCGAAAAACGCAATCAGGAGTCTCTACCAGCAAATCAAATGCTTTGCATTACAATAAAAAGGAGAAAAAAACTATTAAGATCACAAATGTGAATTATGAGAAGAAATAAAACAGTTCAAATTATAAAACACTAAGAAGTCTGCCCCTAGGTGCCGATCAGCATCACAAACGTCTAATCCGCTCCAAAAGGGGGCACAAAGCAAAGGCAAGAAATTAGCACCCCAGGGGGTAATAGCCCTTGCCTTAACCACCATCCAAAACACCAGCCACACACATTGCAAGCCAGAATCCAGTCCACACATACTGCCGGCAAAACCCCTAGTTCAAACACTCCACCAGCCAAACGCCAGCGAAACACTAGTCCACACACACACAGCTAGCCAAATGTCAGTACACACACTGCCGGCCAAACTCCAGTTCACAGACACACACAGAGACGTATTCCCTCGTGTCTAGTGGGTTTATGCCCCTTCAATAAGGGGGGGTTTGATCTCCCCAAGGAAGAGCAAAAAACAAAGGACATGTGTGGGCAATGGTGGGGAGGGACTCTTAACCAAGGGGCTGTTCTGCCAACATATAAATGCTGGTGTTTAGTAAGTTGTGTGCTGGGGCAGATTGGCCTACAAAATGTTCCTGAGGTGGGGGGGTGGAAAGCAGGTCCCTAATTATTGTGAGTGACCCTTGCCCAAAAGGCCGCTCACAAGCATACACATACAATAAAGTCCCTTGTGTCTAGTGGTTTTTTGCCCCTTTGGGGGCAGATATGCCCACAAACGGCTGATCTGATCCCAGAGGGTGTGGAAAATGGCCAAAACATGTCCTCAAAAATGGAAAGGGACCCTTGCCTCAGGTGCCACTCTCCAGCATACATGTACAACACATGTATAATAAAATCCATGGTGTCAAGTTGTTTTCCACCCCCGTTTGGGGCAGGTCAGCATAAAAATTGGCTGATCTCCCCCTTGGAACGGGGTGAAAAGATGAAAACAAATTCCCTAATATTTTAGGGAGCAAACCTTGCCCAAGGTTCTGGTCCCCAAAATGCAAAAATGGTAAATCGCCGGTGTGTAGTGTGTTTCCACCCACCAAGGGGCAGATCAGCATAAAAAATGGCTGCGCTATCCCTGGGTGGCATAAACAAAGGGAAATTGTCCCACTGCTGGAGCCACCCTTGCCCAGGGGGTCTTTCTCCATAAAAATGCACACTCAGCACAATCCCTGGTGTCTAGTGGCTTCCTTTCCACACACCCCAGTGGGGCAGATCAGTCTAAAAAGGGGACTGAAACTGCCTGGCAAATGGCCATATTTTTTGGGAAGTGACTCTTGCCCAAGGGTGGCTCCTACACCAAAAAGAAGTCCCTGGTGTATAATGTCTGCATTTGTGCCGCTCAATATCAGTCCCTGCCAGGATCCTACAGCAGAAATGAACTGAAGAGAGACACTGGAGAAAAAAAACCTCTTTCCTTTCCCCCGATATGCCCCATCAACCCAGATATTTCCCTGAGAAGCGGACCTACCTTTTCAAGGTTCTGGCCCCACGATTTGCTGAAAAGCAAGTGGCTTCCAGTTCATCCTGGCTCCTTATGATGATTTTGGCTGCCATTCCTGTTGGGGGCAAGTGGCGAGTGAACGCACAGGGGGAGCACCAACGCTTCTCATTGGGTGAGTGCTAGGATGTGCTGGACATGCCTCAGCACCCGAGCGGTGGTGCTGAGGATGTGTCTAACATGTCCCCAGGACCAAAGGGGTTAAAAGCTGCATTTAATTGTATTTATACGTTGATGAGCACTGTCATGTATTTCTTTCAGTACCCCTCATCTGCTGCAAAATTGAATTCCCTTTCATATTGAGTGTGTATGTGTGTGTGTATATATATATTTCTATCTGTGTGCCCTATTGTGCCCTCTCTAACATTCAAATCTAAAGACCCCCTTGTGGACCTCGATGCGTGTACTGATTACATGATTTGAGGAATCCTTTACTTATAATTAGGTCTGCAGAGAGAGAGGGTGATTATCAATGCCCTGCATGTGCTGGGGGAAAATAATTATTGGTACACGTATTGCTCTCTGCCATTAGATTTTGGAAACAACGGATTGCTCCACTTTGCAAGAATCTGGGTACTAGGAGGCACCAGATTGATTTTCAAATTCTGAGCACCAGTACACATTGTCATGTTTTTGGCATTGCAGAATTTCTTATGGCAATCTGGATACATTGCTCTGAGTGTCAATAAAATGTGGTAGCTGTGGGGTGGCCTTCACCTTCATCCTGTGAGCAAATCACATAGGGATGTGCTTAGTGGAACTATTGTTTGGACTCTGTTAGACCTGGCATCATTGGCATGAGTCTCTCCTCCATTTTTTTCTGTTTGCCTCCTCTGTTTACGATGTTTTTGCTGGATTATTGCTTTGGGCACTGTGCCACTGCTGATCTGTGCCACAGTGCAAGTGCTCCCTATGTTAAATTGTTACATTGATTGGTGTTACCATGATTGGCTTGGTTGACTTACTGTTCAGACCCTAGTCTAGTGCACTGCGTGTGCCAAGGACGTGTAAGTTAACTGCTGCTGGTGGGCTTGCAGCACTGGTTGTGCCACCCCCAGAAGCAGCGTGTAAAATGTGTCTCAGGCCTGCCACCGCAGCGCCTGCGTGCAGTCCCTGACTGCCATGTCGACTTGGCAAGGAAACCTACTTGCCAGTCTCTAAACCTTCACTTTGCCACATTTCAGACACCTCTATGGTAGGCCCTAGGGCAGGGTGCATTGTTGGTAAAAGGTAGGTCAGGCCCTGATGTGTGCGGCATGACCTAATAGTGAATTACAGCCATTTTCATTTTTCACTATTGAAGGGCTACCTGCCTCCAATAGGCCAGACTGGGCAGACTGATTATTAACTCCATTATAATCTATCTGACTCAGGGAGCATGGTAGCAAGTCGAGTTTAGTATCCCTGAACTCAGAATTTAATAACACACCCTTTAGGATGGATGGTTTTTAAATTCTATGTTTGAAAATAGCACTTTTAGAAAGTGGCTATTTTCTTGTCCAACTATCTACCGGTCTCTGCTGGTTTGGTGTGTGTGTCACGGGCTGGGTGGCTCCAGAGGTCTGAGTGAGTCAGTGTGGGGTGAATGGGGCGTTTACACATAGAGTGAGGGAAGAGTAGCCTGCCCTGCCTGACACAATACTGGCTCCGCCTCCTGCTGGGCGACTGATAGCCCTGCTCCTGCCAGTGACAATACTGGCTCCGCCTCCTGCTGGGCGGCTGAGGACTCTGCCCTGCTCAGTGAATAGGCCAGGTGCCTCTGCCTGGCAACACCCACAACAAACCTGAGATGGTGGGAATCTCCCTGCTTGGACAAAGGGAACAAAGGGAAAAAGGGGTATAAGAGAAGGACCCCTGAACCAAGAACTGAGATCACTTCTGACAAGGAAACCTGTACCAAAGACAAGAAGCCTGCTGATCTAAGGACTTGCCTCCCCTTTCTGCCAGAGTGCTGTTTTGCTGTGGAGGAACCTGAAGGCTGCTTCTTTATTTTTGCCAAGGAACAAGGAGAGAGGAACTTGGTGTGTACTCTCTGAACACTTGCTAGGAAATCTCCAAGGACTGGAAGAGTGCCAGTCTCCTGTTGAAGTCACAGGGCCAAAGGACTTCACCATCTACTGAATTGCTGAATTGCTGGAAAGTGTTGTCTCCAGTACACAAGGAAAAATCTGCAGTCTCGACGCCAGCAGCAACGCCAGTGAGCAGTGGGTATCGGCCCCGGCTCTAAGTGACCCCGTCTCGACGCCGGTATCAACGCCAGTGAGGAGTGAGTATCGGCTCCACCTCCAAGCGACCCCGTCCCGCCGCCGCTGCTGATCACATCGACTCGACGCCCTTCTCGACGCCGTGAGCGCTGCTCCGGCCCGACATCCCTCGACACCGCTGCGGATTGACCCGACTCCGAGGCACGATCGACGCCGACCTCGACGCCGACATCTCGACGCCGTGGATCATCGTTTTCTTCGTTTCTCAAGGTACTGTACTTGTGGGGTCTGTTGCAACTCCAGGCTCGACGTAGCGCTCCTCGCGGTCGACGCCGAACCTTGGGAATCTTGTAGACTCGACGTCGTGTGACTCCTGTGGGGGTTACATTGTTGCCAAAGAACTGTGCTCAGAAGAATACTTTGCTAAATAACTATTTGCCAAGAAGAAACCTTACTTGAACTATTATTTTCCTTCCAAAGAGTATTTATTAAGACTGTGGTATATTTTTGTCGTTATTTGGTCTTGTGCTAAGCCTTATATAAAAATACTATTTTTATAATAACTTCTGTGTCGTGTCCATCTGTAGTGTATTCACTTTATTACTGTATGTGGTCATAAATGCTGAACACACTGCCTCTGAGATAAGCCTGTCTGCTCTGCCAAGCTACCAAGGGGGTAGCAGGGGTTATCTGAGTGTGTAATCCCCTTTCCCTGACTAGAGTTGGTTGGTCCCTATTTGTCAGAAGTGTATACCTCTGCCAACTAGAGACCGCCGGTTCTAACATTGGTGGTCAGCGGTGAGGATTGAACTTTGCATTTATGACTCATGTGCAGTGATTAGTGTACGCTACATAGTGAAAGCAGACCATAACGCAGCCACAATCTGTTTTTGGTAGGATATTCTATTTTTGTTCTCCGCTTTCCTGGAGCTTATTTTCTTAAACACTGCCAGTTTTGACCATGGAGAATGCCGGAGCTGCTACACCTGTGGAGAATGTTGTGGGGGAATTTGATAAGGAGAAGATAGATTCCTACATGCTAAAAGATCTAAAAGGATTTTGCAAGCAGTTTAAAGTTCCTACCACAGGTGTCTCAAAGAAAGAGGGCTTCCTCAAAGCGCTGAAGGCCTGGTTAGAGGCCAGAAATCCCTCTGATCCGGTGGTGGTACCGGAAGAGGAAGAAGAAGAGGAAGAGGAAGAGCCCACAGGTGGGCCAGTGTCATCTCCAGGCAGTAGTGCGTCCTCTAGGAGCCTTTCCCCCGAAGAGTTAGAAGACAGGGAGAAGGAGAGGGGGTACAAGTTGGAAATGGCAAAACTTAAATTAGGAGGGCAGTTGGAATTGGAGAATGCAAGAAGCAAGAGAGAAGCTGAAATGGAGAGCAAAAGATTAGATTTTGAGAGAGAGAAATTAGCGTTTGAACGTGAGAAGATGGTGAGGGAGATGGAGCTTAAAACTAAGAGTTTAGAGTTGAATCCCTCTGGTGGCAGCACTCCATCTGTGCCTGCAGAAAGTAGGTTTTATTTTCCTAAAGATGTGATCAAAGATTACAGTAAGAATGAAGATATTAGCCAATGGTTTAAAGCATATGAGTTAGCGTTATTGGCCCACCGGGTCCCTGAGAAAGATTGGGGAACGGGGTTGTGGAGCCGCTTTACAAATGAAGGGAGAGATACCTTGTTGAGCCTTCCTGCTGAGGATAGGATGTCTTATACTCATATGAAAGATGCTTTAATGCTGAGATATGGCTTAACTCCAGAAAAGTACAGACAAACCTTTAGAGAATGTAAGAAGTTGCCTGGTACTACGTGGGTTGAATATGTGTCTTTTTTCTGCAGAACCATGGATGGTTGGATAAAGGGTAGCAAGGTTGATAGTTATGATGCTCTTTATGATTTGTTTGCTTGGGAGCACTTGTCTAATAACTGTTTTCCAGAGCTACGCCAGCACCTTGTTGATAGCAAGCTATCTAACCCTAGAAAACTTGCTGAGGAGGCGGACCGCTGGGTCAGTACCAGGGTCCACAAGGGTCCAGTGGGAGACTCAGCCAAAGGTGGGCAGGGTCCCCAGCAGAAGAGTGGGGGGGACAGGGGTAAACAGAGGGAGTTTCAGAAAGGGCCCCAAAGTAGTCCCCAAGGGAACCAAGGGAAGGGTTCCCAGCCTCCCCCTGTAAAGAAGCCAGAGGCCCCGACAGGTAAACCTGTTCACAGGGGCCCCATGACCTGCTATGCCTGTAAGCAGGTGGGACACCGTTATTATGATCCCCAGTGTCCCATGAAGGATTCGAATGCACCGCCGCGTGCACCCCCTCGTCAGGTAGCGAGTGTAGCCCTGGGAGGGGACGAGATGGGTGCCCCCGGTGGGTGGGGTCCCGCAGAAATGTCCCTGGTCTCTTTAGGAGACGTGGAAATGGTCCCTCCAACCCCTCTGCCTAGTAACACTAAGAAATATAGGCAGTGGGTGACCATTAATGGCCATAGGGTGGAAGCTCTCAGAGACACCGGAGCGAGTGTGACAGCTGTCAAGTGTCACTTGGTGTCCAGAGAGCAGGTGGTCCCTCATGCATTCTACCCCGTTGTAGCTGCTGACAACTCACAGAGTCAGTGTGAGGTAGCTCAAGTTCCCTTTGAGTGGGGGGGGGTCTCAGGTACTCTTCAGGTTGCTGTGAGGCCCGCCATGCCTGTTGATTGTCTCCTGGGCAATGATTTGGAGGACTCCCCTTGGGCTAAGGTGGAGAGAAAATCGCATCTGGAAATGTTGGGTCTGCCTGAGTGGGTGTGTGCGACCACCCGGTCCATGTCAGTCAGTAAGGGTGTTGATGAGGGCCCGGAGCCTGAAAGTATGGCCCAGGTCCCAACCGTGAAGAGAAGAGGCAGGGGGCGCGGGAAACCGTCCCCCATCGTTCCCGCGGTCCAGGAGGGAGCAGACCCTGAGGGGGATGCCCTGGAACCGACAGGAGAACAAGTGGCCGAACTGGGAGACCTGCCCGAGCTGACCCATTGGCAGCAGGATGGTGGTCCCTCCAGGGAGGAATTTTGTGCTGAACAGAAAGTGTGCCCTTCTCTTGTGGGTATGAGGCAGCAGGCCTCAGCCCAAACGACAGGTGATCAGTCAGGATCGCATTGGGTCTACTGGGAGAACGACCTCCTGTATAGCGAGCCTAAGGCTGCTGAACCTGGGTCAGCCCGTGTGCTGGTGGTACCCCAGCGCTTCAGAGCCTTCCTACTGGGGTTGGCTCATGACGTTCCGTTAGCTGGACATCTGGGGCAGGACAAGACCTATGACAGGCTTGTCACCCATTTTTATTGGCCCCAGATGAGAAGGGATTCAGATATCCATTGTAGGACCTGTCAAACTTGCCAGGCAAGTGGGAAAAGTGGGCGGAAGCAGAAGGCTCCCCTCCAACCTTTTCCCGTCGTCAGTACCCCCTTTGAGCGAGTGGGGATTGACATTGTGGGGCCACTGGACCCCAAGACAGCCATGGGCAACAGGTTTATCCTGGTCTTGGTGGACCATGCCACCCGGTACCCGGAAGCCATCCCTCTCCGAACAGTGACAGCCCCCGTGGTGGGACGGGCACTGATGGGTGTTTTCTCCCGCATGGGGTTCCCCAGAGAGGTGGTGTCAGACCGGGGCACCAACTTCATTTCGAATTATATGAAGTCTCTGTGGAAGGAGTGTGGGGTAACCTACAAGTTTACCACTCCTTACCACCCTCAAGGTAATGGGCTGGTTGAGAGATTCAACCGGACCCTAAAAGGCATGATCATGGGTCTTGAAGATCCAATGAGGCGTAAATGGGACGTCCTCTTGCCATGCCTGCTGTTTGCTTACCGTGAGGTGCCACAGAAGTCTCTAGGGTTCAGCCCCTTTGAGCTTTTGTATGGTCACCCGGTAAGAGGACCTTTGAGTCTGGTCAAAGAAGGCTGGGAGCAATCTCCCAGGAAACCTCCCCAGGATGTATATAGTTACATGCTGGCCTTTAGGAACCAGACTCGGCGCTTCAGAGATCTTGCTCAGGCAAATCTGGAGGCCAGCCAGGAAGAGATGAAGCGGTGGTACGATCAGAATGCCACTCTGGTTGAGCTTCAACCTGGTCAGAAAGTTTGGGTCATGGCCCCTGTGGAACCTTGTGCGCTCAAGGACAGGTGGACTGGACCATTTGAGGTTGTGGAGAAAAAGAGCGATGTCACCCACTTGGTGGACTTGAAGTCTCCCAGGAACCCCTTAAGGGTCCTGCATGTCAACCGGTTAAAGCCCCACTTAGAAAGGTCCGAAGTGGGCATGCTCCTTGCCACAGATGCTGGGATGGAGGAGGAGAGTGAGCCTCTTCCTGACCTCCTGTGTGCAAAAGAAAAAGATGGGTCAGTGGATGGTGTTGTCCTCTCTGACACACTGACCCCTGAGCAGCAGCAAGATTGTCGCCATCTGTTGGTACAATTCCCTGATCTGTTCTCCTTAATCCCTGGTGTCACTCAGTGGTGTGTCCATGATGTGGACACTGGGGACAGCACTCCTGTGAGGCACAAGGCCTACAGGGTGACTGAAAAGGTCAGAGCATATATCAAGGAGGAGGTCTCCAAGATGTTTGCCTTAAGGGTGGTTGAGTCCTCTAGCAGTCCTTGGGCCAGCCCAGTGGTCTTGGTCCCGAAGGCTGCGGCGCCTGGTGCTTCACCCGAACTTCGGTTCTGTGTGGATTACCGAGGACTCAATTCGGTCACCAAGACTGACGCGCACCCCATCCCCAGAGCGGATGAGCTCATCGATCGGTTGGGGGCTGCCCGGTACCTTAGTACGTTTGATCTAACGTCTGGGTACTGGCAGATCGCCTTGACTGATGGGGCAAAAGAGAGGTCTGCATTCTCCACACCAGATGGGCACTACCAGTTCCGTGTGATGCCCTTTGGGATGAAGAATGCCCCTGCCACATTCCAGAGGTTGGTTAACCAGGTATTGGCCGGGCTGGAAGGTTTCAGCGCCGCCTACCTGGACGACATAGCAGTGTTCAGCGCCAGCTGGGAGGAACACTTGCGCCACCTCCAGGAAGTGTTGTTGGCCCTGCGCAGAGCAGGCCTCACAATCAAGGCTAGTAAGTGCCAGATTGGGCAGGGTTCAGTGGTGTACTTGGGGCACCAAGTAGGGAGCGGCAAGGTGGCCCCCCTGCAACCCAAGATAGATACCATCCTGGCTTGGGAACCGCCCAAAACCCAGACTCAGGTGAGAGCCTTCTTGGGTCTCACGGGTTACTACAGGAGGTTTGTCAAGGGGTATGGCAACATTGTGCACCCCTTGACCTCACTGACTTCCAGGAAGCAGCCGAGACTTGTGATCTGGACTGACGCCTGTCAGAACGCCTTTGACACCCTGAAAACTGCAATGTGTACAGCACCGGTCCTCCAGGCACCCGACTTTTCAAAAGAATTCATTGTCCAGACAGACCACAGGCCCCTCAGATGGTTAATGCAGATGAGGGGTGAGGACCCAAAGCTGTTGAGGTGGTCCATTTCCCTACAGGGGATGGACTTTACGGTGGAACACCGCCCTGGTACAGATCACGCCAATGCTGATGGTCTGTCCAGATTTTTCCGCCTTAGTGATGAGGACTCCCTGGGTGAAGGGTAGTTCTCCCCACATTTCAGCTGGAGGGGACACGTGTTAGACCTGGCATCATTGGCATGAGTCTCTCCTCCATTTTTTTCTGTTTGCCTCCTCTGTTTACGATGTTTTTGCTGGATTATTGCTTTGGGCACTGTGCCACTGCTGATCAGTGCCACAGTGCAAGTGCTCCCTATGTTAAATTGTTACATTGATTGGTGTTACCATGATTGGCTTGGTTGACTTACTGTTCAGACCCTAGTCTAGTGCACTGCGTGTGCCAAGGGCGTGTAAGTTAACTGCTGCTGGTGGGCTTGCAGCACTGGTTGTGCCACCCCCAGAAGCAGCGTGTAAAATGTGTCTCAGGCCTGCCACCGCAGCGCCTGCGTGCAGTCCCTGACTGCCATGTCGACTTGGCAAGGAAACCTACTTGCCAGTCTCTAAACCTTCACTTTGCCACATTTCAGACACCTCTATGGTAGGCCCTAGGGCAGGGTGCATTGTTGGTAAAAGGTAGGTCAGGCCCTGATGTGTGCGGCATGACCTAATAGTGAATTACAGCCATTTTCATTTTTCACTATTGAAGGGCTACCTGCCTCCAATAGGCCAGACTGGGCAGACTGATTATTAACTCCATTATAATCTATCTGACTCAGGGAGCATGGTAGCAAGTCGAGTTTAGTATCCCTGAACTCAGAATTTAATAACACACCCTTTAGGATGGATGGTTTTTAAATTCTATGTTTGAAAATAGCACTTTTAGAAAGTGGCTATTTTCTTGTCCAACTATCTACCGGTCTCTGCTGGTTTGGTGTGTGTGTCAGGGGCTGGGTGGCTCCAGAGGTCTGAGTGAGTCAGTGTGGGGTGAATGGGGCGTTTACACATAGAGTGAGGGAAGAGTAGCCTGCCCTGCCTGACACAATACTGGCTCCGCCTCCTGCTGGGCGACTGATAGCCCTGCTCCTGCCAGTGACAATACTGGCTCCGCCTCCTGCTGGGCGGCTGAGGACTCTGCCCTGCTCAGTGAATAGGCCAGGTGCCTCTGCCTGGCAACACCCACAACAAACCTGAGATGGTGGGAATCTCCCTGCTTGGACAAATGGGAACAAAGGGAAAAAGGGGTATAAGAGAAGGACCCCTGAACCAAGAACTGAGATCACTTCTGACAAGGAAACCTGTACCAAGGACAAGAAGCCTGCTGATCTAAGGACTTGCCTCCCCTTTCTGCCAGAGTGCTGTTTTGCTGTGGAGGAACCTGAAGGCTGCTTCTTTATTTTTGCCAAGGAACAAGGAGAGAGGAACTTGGTGTGTACTCTCTGAACACTTGCTAGGAAATCTCCAAGGACTGGAAGAGTGCCAGTCTGCTGTTGAAGTCACAGGGCCAAAGGACTTCACCATCTACTGAATTGCTGAATTGCTGGAAAGTGTTGTCTCCAGTACACAAGGGAAAATCTGCAGTCTCGACGCCAGCAGCAACGCCAGTGAGCAGTGGGTATCGGCCCCGGCTCCAAGTGACCCCGTCTCGACGCCGGTATCAACGCCAGTGAGGAGTGAGTATCGGCTCCACCTCCAAGCGACCCCGTCCCGACGCCGCTGCTGATCGCATCGACTCGACGCCCTTCTCGACGCCGTGAGCGCTGCTCCGGCCCGACATCCCTCGACACCGCTGCGGATTGACCCGACTCCGAGGCACGATCGACGCCGACCTCGACGCCGACATCTCGACGCCGTGGATCATCGTTTTCTTCGTTTCTCAAGGTACTGTACTTGTGGGGTCTGTTGCAACTCCAGGCTCGACGTAGCGCTCCTCGCGGTCGACGCCGAACCTTGGGAATCTTGTAGACTCAACGTCGTGTGACTCCTGTGGGGGTTACATTGTTGCCAAAGAACTGTGCTCAGAAGAATACTTTGCTAAAGAACTATTTGCCAAGAAGAAACCTTACTTGAACTATTATTTTCCTTCCAAAGAGTATTTATTAAGACTGTGGTATATTTTTGTCGTTATTTGGTCTTGTGCTAAGCCTTATATAAAAATACTATTTTTATAATAATTTCTGTGTCGTGTCCATCTGTAGTGTATTCACTTTATTACTCTATGTGGTCATAAATGCTTAACACACTGCCTCTGAGATAAGCCTGTCTGCTCTGCCAAGCTACCAAGGGGGTAGCAGGGGTTATCTGAGTGTGTAATCCCCTTTCCCTGACTAGAGTTGGTTGGTCCCTATTTGTCAGAAGTGTATACCTCTGCCAACTAGAGACCGCCGGTTCTAACAGACTCCTTTTATTGTAAATGTGCCCTGCTCACACAATAGATTTTTCTGTTTTAACACTGCATCTTCTTTTATGATAACAGCTGATCTGTTTTATTTTACCTCTTTTTGCATTATGAATATTGTTGTTATTATTTTTACTTTGTTGATCTGTGTGATCGAAATAAAGTATTTTGACTCGCTGGTTTATATTAGTGGTGGGCGAGCCAGCAAATTAATAGGGAGAGCTGAGCAAAGAGTCTGTCTGGCTGTAATAGTCTTTACACTAGTTGATCCATAAATATATTTGGCATAAAAATCATATAACAAACACAAGAGTCTCTTCAAACCTCAAAATGCTGCATTTCTTTTCCATGAAGAGGTATTTCACCTTAGTACATCTGAATATATTACTTCACTAGGAGGTATTTATTAAAAGTGATATTGTTTAAACCTGAACTTAGAAACATTCCTGGCCTCCCGTCTGAACCTGACAAAACCATTTCTGAACTAAGAGGCAAGTCATTTGTCATGTGTACCCTATATATATGTGTCCTGCATTTTTACCTAGAACAATATTATAGTCGATTAAACCGAACACAATTTTTTTTGCATCACCCATTCAGAACTCACATTTTCTCATATGCTGTATCTTTAACTTGAAACTAGAAAGGTAGAGGATGTTTTGGAGGTGCACTGATTATTGATACCTTCAAAAATACCCACCTTTCATCATTAAGTGGTTATGGTGCTTTTATCCCACTTTCTCTTATTTCATTCAAAGTACAAACATGTTTGACATTTGGTTCATGTCATAGAGAAAGATACTGTACAATATTATTGAAAACAAATAAAAATGACATAATGCACATATCAAACAGAAACACATCAAAGAAACACATCAAAAAGCAGACAAATGTATGCAAAAAACACACTATAACGAACAACAGACCAGTCCTTATTTGTATGGCAGTGCAAACAATTAGTACTTATTAAAAATATGACGTGCCAGGTAAAGCTAGATCACACAAAGATTACAATAGACAGAATGTCCTGTTTGTATACGGAGCATTCCATAAGCTGGTAGTGGCTGTTACTAGCTGAGAGGGGTCGATGCGTTTCTGAACCCAATTCAATTTAGGGGTTCTCCTCAGGACCAGGACAAGGTCAGACATAATTACGGTGGAGGAATCAATTATTGCCTTTTGATTGGTAGCAAGTGTCGAATACAGGATTGGAAACTATGCTCCTGTGAGTGATTTGGTCTCAACAGCGATTATTATTTTCTGTTCCAGGTGATGTGGTGAGTATTCAACTGTGCATATTTGGAATAAACCGGGGATAAGTGAGGCCACATTTTGAAGACACCAAGCACTTATAAGTTGCCTCAATTTGTTACTACGGTCTCAAACTCACTATTCCGACTGACGCTGTCACGTGAATTTGTGGCCGGTATGTGGTTTGCAACCAGCCAAGTCCGCATCTTAATTTACGCGTTGATCTGCAGCGTTTTTCCCTGTCTGCGTCTTTCCAGCATCACCGGAATGAGGAAGAAGGCCTTCAAAATGTGGCCTCACTGATCCCTGGTTCATTCCAAATATGCACAGTTGAATACTCACCACATCACCTGGAACAGAAAATAATAATCTCTGTTGATATGCAAATCAGTCTTGACCCTGCTACTTATGGGAACAGTCCAGCCCGAACTGCCGCGCCAGGCCCTCCCTGGACAAGAAACAAGCATGCTGGTACCAGTTTGGGGGCATCACCCCTCATCAGCCACGCTAGCTTGAATCCAGTGGTGTAATGACCAAAACGAACAAATGATGGACGGGATGCTGAGCAATGCAAACATTCACCCCGGTCACAAAGATCTGTGTTTAATCCATTGTTCTTTTGCTGACCACGCTGAGGTTCTGTAGCGATCCGAACCCGTGAAATCGGTATCGTAGTACTGACACGATTTTGGTACCTATGAACCGCAAATGATCCATTACATACATGACAGTGTTTTCGCTACGCAACTAGCATGAAATCACTGAGAAATAGGGCATTCTGTTGTAAAGTCATGGCATCCATTTTAGTTACGGCATCCATTTTGTTTCTTGCCCTCACATAGTCAATGAACGGGCAATGACCCCGACAGAGTCACCTTGTTAAGGACACGTAAGCTCGAGCCCCGAGAAAGGCTGATGCTGCATGACTAGGCAGAATCAAGCTGCCTCCCTTGCCTGAGGCCAGTCCTGCTATACTGGTTCTCGTGTCCATTGTCCTGACTGAAAGGCCGAAGACGGTAGCCATGCCCGTTTATGATCCATAAACACCTCTTATCCTACTTTTCAATCCTTCGCACCTGGCTCTGCTCCTCTCCTTCTGGGCTTTTACAATGGGGAGGTTACGATTTTTATGATGGGGAGGATCGGGTAAAGAATGGAAAACTGACAAGGGGACCTGATCGAATACCGAAAACCTACGACTAATTATTGTTTGATATCTATTTACTGTTTATTTGGGATACCGGGTTGGGCATGAGAAATATTCGTGTAATGTTGCCTAAAGACATTTTCCGTGTATTTAAGGAACAACCCACTTAATGCAATTCGAACAGTCTCGTAGATTCTGCCTCTGTGTGGTTCCTATGACTTCTGTGTCCCTGCAGTAAATAAACCTTGGTCTTTGACGCCACCATCGAGAAGCCCGTGTCTCTGTTTATTTGTGCACCGAGACAGGAGGAACTCAGGGGTCTTTGGGTGTTGTTTCCCTGACACCTCTGGACTCTTAAAAGTCCAGAACCTCAAATTGGCGCCCCACGTGGGGCGACGTCATCCGGTACCGGTCCAAAGCCTGAAAAGTTCGAGAAGTTTTGTGTGAAGATTCCGGAGGGAGGTACCCCGCTTCATCGATCCCTGCATGTCGTAAAAGTGGCCCGACGATCTCTTCCACGAGGGATCCCGTTCCCAGACGGCTACAGAGGACCGTTGCCCTGATTGTCGCCCTGTCTTGGACCCGAGGTGCAGACCTTAGTACGGCGAGACGTAGACGGGTTCTCCTTGGTGACGTCTTCCACATTTCAGTTAAGTATTAAGTGGGTCGCGCTCAGTTTGGTTGTCTAGATACGTTTGTTTTTGAATTCGTAGATTATCATTGGTTGCTCTTGTTAAGATAATCTTTGTTTTGGTATTGGTTCATTTTGGTAGGCCTAAGTTCTCTGCGCATTTTGGTTGGAATTTGTCTTTGTTTGTCATGACTACCAGTAGTAATTGTTTCCTGTCCTGGTTACGTTGCAACGGGGATTCCCGGTTAGAGGATTCGTGTTCGGTTCCTCCGATTGGAACTCCTACATATGAGCTCTATTGTAAACATGGTGTGGGTCCTATTACGTATAATGAAGTATGGGTCCGTTACACCAGAAAAGATGGTGTCCTTAGTTGGCCACCGCATGGTAGCTTCGAAACCGAAATACTAGACAATCTAGAAATGAAGTTGTTTAAGAGAAAAGCCCGGCCGGCAATGTTTGATTCTTTTCGCATATGGCGCAAAGAAGCCAAACAGAGAGAAATTAGGAAGACGAAGAAAGAACAGAAAGAGAAAGGGTGGACTTTAATGGAGTCTGCTAGGCAGCTGCATGTCAACGAGACTGAGAAAGCAATGGAGATGGCAAATAGAAAATATAATTTGGCAATTGATAAATGTTACCCTGTATTGCCATCTTGTCCTACTAAGCCGATGGAGGATCATGAAAAGGATCCTCTGTTGTCTTACCTGTTGAATTCACCTCCACCGTATGCACAGGGTATTACAGTACCACAGTTACTACCTGTTGTACAACCAGCTGCTGGTCAGCCTGGAATAGTTGCTCCACTTCCTTTGATTCCAGCTCCTGTCCTTCCCGTAGTTAATGTTCCTTTGGCACCCCCTCTTCCTGGGTCGCCTGCTCCGCCTTTGCCTGTCGTTACGCAAACTGCTTTACCTGCTACTCCCACCCTTACTATTTCATCTGCTCCAGCTGCCCTATCCCCGAACCCTATGAACATTCTGACTCCGCTTTCCGTTCGTCGGAAAATAACCGACTCTGTAACTAATATCTTAACTCCTCTCTACAGGTCTTTAACTGGGACCCCCGTTTCTGACTCTATACAGAGACGTAGCCAGCTTCCTGGTCCTCAGGAACGAGACATATTAGATTCGACAACTCTTAGGTGGATGTCGAAAGCTGTGAAGTATGATGCACATAGATTGTTAGATACCTTTATGCAATGGAATGAACCAACTCAACGTTATGTTTTTGATGTAATGTGTTCTCTTGTGCGTGAAGAATGGGAAGATGATGACTTAGATTCTGTCCCCTCTGATCTGATAAATATTCAACAGAAATTCGCCGCAGGAATGGTGATAGGTTCAGAAGTAAGGGGAGCGATAGAACTGATTTTAGCTTATAGGGATGATTCCCCTATTCGAGCAACAAGGGACCCTGATGGCTCACCGATTACTACTAGGAAAAAACGAGGTCAATATCCGATGAGGGAAGTTCCACCGATATGGCGTGATGCAGTTCAAGCTGATGCGGCTAATGGTATTGCAGCTGCCCCGGCACAATTCTAGAGAGTGTGGATACACATCCCTTGGAAACGGGCTGAAGTATTAGCAGTAAATCAAGCGTTGCCAGACCCACGTAAAAATCCTGCTGGTTATTACAAAGAGTTAACGCAGACAGTTCAGGCGTGCGTCATGAATTTGGCAGACATTGAAATGTTATTTGGTAATGTAGTGCCACAGCCTATATGGGCCAAGATTCGGCAAGAGAACCACCCAGTCGCCTTAGGAGGTGATTGGCCAGCTATTGTAGCAGCAGATGCGCAACAAGTTGGCGGTGCTAAACCTGAACCTCTGATTGCTGCCCTACCTGGCAGAATAATGAATCTGATGAAAACGCTGATGCCAGCGTTACGAGTTAATTGGGATAAACTATCGGCATGCAAGCAAAAGAAGGACGAAAGCGTCTCTGACTTTTTCACTAGATTTGAAGAGACCTTCGTAGACCACAGTGGACAAGATATGAGTACTGAGGGAGGCCAGAGATTGTTTGTCGACAAGTTCGTGTTTAATTTATTACCTGAACTTAGTAACAAGTTAAAGGATTCTGAAAGTGCATGGGCAGTGTCGACGACAGCACAGATACTTGCAACTGCTCAGTATTACGAGAATAGAGAGAAGGAAGAGAAGGAAAAGTCAGAAAAGAAAACAAAAGATTTAAAGACTAAAGTCCTTTTGCAACAGGCGTATCCGCCTCGCTCGAATCAGTCAGATTCACAGCAGCGACCCCAGTTTCAGCAGCAGCCACAATTCCAGCAAGGGACGCCCCAAAGATTTAATTATGGTTTTTCCCGACAACAGTTAGCATGGAATCAGTGTGCCTATTGTAAAAAGGAGGGTCATTATAAGAATGAGTGTCCGGTACTGCACGCACAGACTAGTGGTGTCCCAGCTCAGAGAGGTAATGTTGGGTTTATGCAAACCCCTAGGGGTAGAGGACGTGGTACAATGACACCACAGGCTGATCGCCAATCGAATTATTTCGATCAGCGAAATGCACAATCTGTGCAACCAGGTAGATCTCCACAGTATCATGTTGAAGATTATTATGATCATAATGAAGAGATTCAGAGAAGCGAGTACTAGGACAGCCACAGGCAAAGAGAGGGAGTAGTATCAGTTCCAGTTGATCAGAGTGGACCTTATGTCGCAGTAGTTACATCAGGCGTGGTCGAACCGTTTCTGTTGGATACTGGTGCGGCAAAAAGTTCAATTATGCCTGCGAAACTCCCTGGCGCACCTTTGTCTGGCTTAACGAACAATTCAGTAGGTTTTTCAGGCGCCCCTGTTCACAATCCTGTTTCTAGTCCTTTATCAATATCTGTTGGGCCATGTGAACTAGAAGCACCCCTTATTCTAACAACCGGTTGTAATGAGAATTTGCTTGGTTTAGATCTGTTGAAACGTCTACATGCGACACTGTACTGTTCTCCTTCGGGAGTACAGCTCACATTAGGCAAAAGAGTAATATCTCCAATGTATATGTCGATGGATAAGCTCCCACCGGAGCTGCGTTCTCTCCCTGATACTCTTTGGGCAACTTGTCCTAACGATGTAGGCCTCTTGGAAATCCCCCCTTATGTGATAAGTCTGAAAGCGAATGTTAAATTCCCACGAATCCCACAGTATCGGATTTCGAATGAAGGGGAACGTGCGCTCTTGCTGATTGTGAAAGACTTGATACAGAAAGATGTGATTGAGGAAACTAGAGGAAATGTCTGCAATAGTCCTGTTCTACCGATTTTGAAACGTACTGACCCTTCCAAACCTTCCAATCTACCGGTTTGTGATTGACCTCAGAGAAGTTAACAAAATAGTGATTCCACAGTTTCCTGTGGTACCAGATATCACTGCATTATTAACGTTGATTCCTGCCTCAGCCTCATGGTTTACAGTGATCGATTTGAAAAATGCATTTTCAGCATTCCAATAGCCGAGGAAAGTAGAGACATTTTTGGTTTCTCCTTAGGAGGTCGCAGTTTCAGATTCAAACGCGCTCCACAAGGTTATTGTGAGAGCCCTTCAATTTACAGCCAAGCATTGAAGAGTCAATTAGATGCTCTTGTACTTCCTCCTGGTGTTGCTCTGATCCAATACGTAGATGATCTTTTACTGGCTGCTGATGACAAAGAAACTTGCAAAGCAGCTACAATTTCTCTATTACGTCATTTGTCAGACTTACATCACAAGGTGTCACCTTCTAAACTGCAATATTGTTGCCAAGAAGTGACCTACTTAGGTCATCTTTTGTCAAAGGAGGGAAGAAGGTTGACCCCAGAGAGAATCAAAGCAATTTCGCAGATGACTGTACCAAGCACACAGAGAAGTGCGTGTGTTTTTGGGTATTACGTCATACTGTAGGCAATGGATCCCAAATTTTTCTCTCATGGCAAAACCATTGGTAGCCCTGACTGGAAAAGGTGTTCCGAGCCCTTTGCCATGGTCCGACGAATGTCAACAGAGCTTCTCTAACTTACGTGATGCGCTGTGTTCAGCTACTGTGTTGGGTACTCCTGACTACAGTAAGCCGTTTACACTATATGTCCATGAAAGAGAAGGTTGTGCTTTGAGTGTTTTAACGCAACAATTTGGTGACAAACAGCGGCCTTGTGCATATTTCTCATCTACATTAGATCCGGTAGCCAGAGCATTGCCAAGTTGTTTGAGAGCTACAGCAGCAGCTGCAGTGTCTATTCGATAGTCTGCTGGACTAGTCATGAACAACATGTTAGTAGTCATGGTTCCACATGCTGTGGATACACTCATGAATCGAACGAAAACTCAGCACCTCACCAGTGCTAGACTATCAGGCTATGAGCTGACGCTTTTGGCAAACCACATTCAGATTAAGCGATGCAACATATTGAATCCAGCAACGCTGTTGCCGACTACTCTAGAGTCGAGTGATTCAGAGCCCCATGATTGCTGTTTTAGAACTGAGGAAGAGACAAAAGGTCGGATTGATTTGAAAGATACTCCGTTACTAGATCCAGACGGCACTTTATATGTCGATGGGTCGTGTTTTAAACTACAGAATGGTGATGTGACGGCCGCGTATGCAGTTACGACTTTGAGTACGATTGTTGAGACTGCAAGAGTAAGTCAGAATTCTGCCCAAGCTGCAGAATTAATTGCATTAACAAGAGCGTGTGTTTTAGCTGAGGGAAAGAGAGTGAATGTGTTTACTGATAGCCAATACGCCTTCGGCGTAGCACATAGCTTTGGACGTCTCTGGAGAGAAAGAGGTTTTCTCACGTCTCATGGAACTAAGATCCAACATGGACAGTTAGTCAGCGATCTATTGGAATCCCTGACCCTACCGAATGAAGTTGCGATTGTGAAGTGCAGTGCACATCGAAAGATTACGGATGATGTTGGCCGTGGGAATGCGTTTGCTGATGAGGTCGCTAGAGAAACGGCCAAGAACATGACGAGCCGAATGTACGTTGCAACGTCTGCAAGATGGATTGCTGAATCAGGAATGTATGAGAATACGATTGAAAGTGTGAAGGCAATCCAGAATGAAGCAACTGAAAATGAGAAGAATGAATGGAAGGAGAAAACGGGTAAAATAGATTCAAGTGGATGTTGGGTTGATTTGTCTGAACAGCAGCGTTGGATGTTACCTGATGCGTATGTGCTCGCGGTAGTCACGATGGCGCATGGAGCGGCGCACATCAGTTCGAAAGGGATCTGTAAAATGTTAGCTCCAGTATGGAAGAACGATGGAATTACTAAGTGTGCGGAAAGAGTAGTGAAAAACTGCATGATATGCCTGATGCATAATCCTGGCAAGGGAACTCCAACCCCAACTGGTCATTTTGCTCCCCCTTCTTGTCCCTTTGAAGTGATTCAATTGGATTTTATCCACATGGGCAGGTGTAATAATCTTAAATATGTCCTAGTGGTGGTCTGTGCCTTTTCAAGATGGATTGAGGCATATCCGTTAAAGGATAACACTGCTATGTCCACTGCCAAAATCCTCCTTAAAGAGTACTTCCCCAGGTATGGTATGCCACGGATTGTTTGGTCGGACAATGGAAGTGAGTTTGTAGGGAAAGTTATGAAGAGTGTGTGTACGGGTTTGGGTATTACCCAAAAATTTCACAGTGCAAATCACCCACAGTCAGCGGGTTTGGTTGAAGGGTACAATGGCACCCTGAAACTGAAACTTGCTAAAATTCAAGCTTCCACTGGTCTACCTTGGCCAGATGCACTGCCTTTAGCTCTATTGTCCACCAGAGCGACTGTACACTCTCGAGTAGGGCTTAGCCCATATGAGATTGTGTTCGGTCGTCCTGCTAATGTTTGGGGAGTCCCTAGGCCAAAGGAATTCAAACAGATTGAATACCCAATGTTGATTGATTATCTCTATGATCTGACTGCTAAATTAAGCCTTATTCATCAACAGGTATTCGAATCCTTGCCTAAACTGCCAGAGAGTCCAGGCCACACGTTGAAACCAGGCGACCAAGTTGTAGTTCGGAACTTTGAACGAACTTGGAACCTCCAGCCAAGATTCGTGGGTCCGTTCCAGGTACTCCTCACAACAAGAACTGCTGTACGCCTATCTGGAAGGAAGAATTGGGTGCACGCTAGCCGTACGAAACGTGTCCCTCTCCCACTCCCCTATGACAACTGGGTTAGACAGGGATTTGGCGTATCCGGGACAGAACCTGTTCCTAGGCACATCCCTTTCAGTGATGCAGAGTATATAACGGACCACCCACGAACTGAAACACAGAACTCTGACACCTCAGCAGGAACCGCTCCTTTGAATCTTGGACCGAGTATTGTACAAAGTGAACATTTGTCACCTGTGGAGTCGAACATTTCCGCACCTGTAGACCAGCTATTTCAAGATCAGACAAGACCCGGAAAGTACAGATATAATCTACGTTCTCATGTTATGAACTAATGACATCGCATAATTACCTTTCTGTTTGAAAACTGTTTTGATCTTACTGCATTCCATTCAGTCAGGAAGTTTGCTCTAAATTTTTATCTTTTTGTTTTTATTGTTTCTCTCACCTTGCCATCTGGGTTACCGTAGGGTCGTAACGTGTGCCTTGTTTTAATTTGCAGGGAATCAGACATAAGGTCGGTTTCTTCTGTCTATCTTGGGAACTCCCAGGGTAAACAGAGGCAAGTTTTTAACAGGTACAAACCATCCGTTGCGAACAGTTGTAGAAGATGGAGCTTCCTGAACTGCGACGGGTTAATGTCATAAATGTACACAAGACAAAGCTATATGATATATTATATAGCAAATGCTTTCTAATGCAATGTACTTTGACACTTCTAATTGTTTTAATAACTTTGGTAGGCGGAATTATTTTTAGTATTCAGTTGATCTTTACACCTGTTACATCTACAGTATCTCCCCATGTTCCTGTTTCTTCTCTTCATTCTTTCCATCCTTTTCCTGCCCACGAGCAAGCTCGACGCTCTGAGTTTATAAATAACACTTTCATTCAGCTCTTGCACCAACATCAACTAGTAGTTAACACAACAAACTGCTGGGTGTGTGGCTTGATACCACATACCATGGACAAGGGCATCCCTTATATGGTTCTGCCCTTTAGTTATAATGGATCATTCTGGGCATTTCAGACCATGTTCGCTTATGCCCTAGAGACCTATCCTCCACGACCTCCGCGTTCCACTCGGTATAACTCTGCTAATAGAGCCTTGGTAAAAGGAATCACTGACATGGTTAGAGATGTCAATAACACTCCGTTCATTCCCAAGGATGAATTGCGAGTTTACATGGGTTGGAATGTTATGGAATATGGCATTACTCTGGGTGAGAACAAACGTAAAAGCTCGACTCCGATCTGGGTCGTACCCCACCAAGGTCAGGTCTGTTTGCAAGGAAATGGGAGGAATCCGAAAGCTCGACTAGGAAAGAGTGACTGTATCGAAACATATGTTTTCCCGTCACAGTCTTCCCCTGCATTCTTAGCTGGTAAGGGTACCTATTTTGTTTGCCAAGACAGAGCATACACATGGCTGCCTGCTGACTTCTCAGGCTCATGTTATATCGCTCAACTGCTACCTCCGACATACACTGCTGCACCGGACTATCACAAAACTAGAGTTGTGAGAGGTGTTTTCAGTAAAGAGGATACTGCTGGCCAAGAAGCAGGAGACTTCTTCATAGGTTTCCTTCCGTTTTGGGGGCCTATGGTTAACAGTAGAAACTTACGTCAACTAACACGGATAGTTGAATCCACTATCACCGAAACTGCGGGTGCCCTTAGTAACCTGACAGCTGAGCTTCAAGCGGATCGTCTCATGATGTTACAGAACCGTATGGTTCTTGATGTGTTACTTGCAGATCGAGGTGGAGTATGTAAAATGATCCAATCGAGTTGTTGTGTTTTTATCCCAGATAATGCGCCAACGGTATACAAGGCCATCTCTAAGTTACACAAAATCTCTGACTGTAGAGAAAGGTGACTGGTCATTAATGGGATGGTTCTGGAGCCTGTTGTCTGCGTGGGGATGGAAGGTTCTGATAGTCACTGGTGTTGCGTTGGTATTTTTATTTTCGTGCTGTCTCATTGTCCAGTGTGGTCCTGCCTTATGTAATCTCTGCATTTCAACATGTGTAAGAAGGCCACCTGTTTTTAGAGATACGCCACGGGATAGAGTAATGCTTCAACAACATATCAGTGACCTGATGAACATAGAAATGGACTCCGACATAGAGTAAGTCATTGCCTATGTAAGGGCAAAAGGACGGTCTGAGGTTCTGTAGCGATCCGAACCCGTGAAATCGGTATCGTAGTACTGACACGATTTTGGTACCTATGAACCGCAAATGATCCATTACATACATGACAGTGTTTTCGCTACGCAACTAGCATGAATTCACTGAGAAATAGGGCAGTCTGTTGTAAAGTCATGGCATCCATTTTAGTTACGGCATCCATTTTGTTTCTTGCCCTCACATAGTCAATGAACGGGCAATGACCCCGACAGAGTCACCTTGTTAAGGACACGTAAGCTCGAGCCCCGAGAAAGGCTGACGCTGCATGACTAGGCAGAATCAAGCTGCCTCCCTTGCCTGAGGCCAGTCCTGCTATACTGGTTCTCGTGTCCATTGTCCTGACTGAAAGGCCGAAGACGGTAGCCATGCCCGTTTATGATCCATAAACACCTCTTATCCTACTTTTCAATCCTTCGCACCTGGCTCTGCTCCTCTCCTTCTGGGCTTTTACAATGGGGAGGTTACGATTTTTATGATGGGGAGGATCGGGTAAAGAATGGAAAACTGACAAGGGGACCTGATCGAATACCGAAAACCTACGACTAATTATTGTTTGATATCTATTTACTGTTTATTTGGGATACCGGGTTGGGCATGAGAAATATTCATGTAATGTTGCCTAAAGACATTTTCCGTGTATTTAAGGAACAACCCACTTAATGCAATTCGAACAGTCTCGTAGATTCTGCCTCTGTGTGGTTCCTATGACTTCTGTGTCCCTGCAGTAAATAAACCTTGGTCTTTGACGCCACCATCGAGAAGCCCGTGTCTCTGTTTATTTGTGCACCGAGACAGGAGGAACTCAGGGGTCTTTGGGTGTTGTTTCCCTGACACCTTTGGACTCTTAAAAGTCCAGAACCTCAACGCCACCCCAGTTTGGACCCAGCCATTTGCAAATCAGTCTTGACCCTGCTCCTTATGGGAACAGTCCAGCCCAGCAGCCAAGATAGGTCCTCCTTGGACAGGAAACAAACATCCTGGAACCAGTTTCGGGGCATCACCCCTCATCAGCCAGGCTAGCTTGAATCCAGTGGCACAGTGAGCACGGGACCCTTTTGCTTTTGGTTAATTCAGTATAACATATAAAAGAATATGCTTTGCATCTTATAATCTTAAGGGATGAGACATATTAATTCCTAGTTAATGTTCAGTGTGATCTTGTTTAGAACATGTTTATAAGTGCTGTCTTTTAACACTAATGTGCATTTGTAAAGGGGAAGGATGAGGTAGGCTGTATTTGGAATTTCTGACTCATGTACTTGAAAAAGTTGTAGAACATGAAGATACTAAAATACTTAAAGGGTTTAGCAGCTGGATATGACTCCCACATACCAATGAAGATGGGTGGAGCAGTGTTGCAGGAGAAAGAGTTCTGTGTGTAAGACATACTGCAAGTGAGAAGGTAGTGCTAAATGTGATACTTTCCTGTACAGGCATTTGAAGTTGTACTATTACCTTTAAACTTTACCATTTTGATAATTACCATAAACATTAATAGGTGTTAAAGTGTGTGAGTGACTAGATTCTGTTGTGTAATGCAAAGGATTGTGTGTCTCTTTTAATTCTTTTACCACCTTAAGTTCTTGTCTGTGACATGAGTAAGGCTATCTGGTTGCACGTTATGCTGTTTACACTGTGTGTTCTATGTGGAAGCAACATGTTTGAAAATAATGTATTCTGCACAAGTTCCTGAATTGCTTGCCTTAATAATATAATGTGTTTTTAGTACAGAAAAATTAATAATTTTTTTAACAAATTATGGGCAGGTATTTGATGTTGTTCCCGACCTAGGGATACTGACAGCTTACAGAAGGCAATATTCATCAGCTGACGCTGGTGGGTAGGGGAGCCCACTCGTTCAGCATCCTTAAATTTGGCATATATATGATGACTGGGGTCAGGTGCGCTGCTCATTCAAATGTTGTACAAATTGGCACAAAAAATATATCTTGTTTTTATTTACCAGGGTGGCACAAGTGTCCTTATTTGCCAAGCATGCAATTTAATTTATACATTTCTATTATGTCAATTTTAACACAGATGCCAAAGTTTCGTTTTTTTATCCTTCTCAGGGTAGATACACTTGTGACCTGCTTTGACGGAATACAAGTCTATGATGTTTTAATAAGAATAAATGTTTGGTAACCCCATGTATTGTGAATGTATGACCTGTGCTGCAAACAACTATTAGAGGAGAGGGGTTAGCTGCAATAGCTTCTCCGTATTATCCCAATGTTCCTGACACTTATGTGATGGAGCGGGTAGTACAAAATCTTGTATACACCCCTATTCTGCATGTTTATACTAATTAGAATAATCTATTAATTTTAATATTATCAATGTGTTTGCATGAAGTTTAATCAACATTACTAATGTATGAAAATACACGTGAGATATTCATTTTGCATGGCTAAATAATTTGTAATTAACATATGTATGCATACTAACACTAGAAAAATAGAATATCGCATGATATATGTTGCTTTGTGACGTTTTCGTAATGTTGCACCAGATTACATCAATGGGTGAATATGAACACTTTAAATGTCGCTATACGCTAGATAATTACAAGCACATAGGGGAATTAGTGAGGGTTTAACATTTTATTAGTTATTTCTATGTATTAATTACTCTTTGTGTTTGTTTCGCTTAAGTTGTTCCTTGGGCCTAAAACCAAGATGGCCGCCAAACTAACTCGACACGATGGCCACCATTCCACGAGGTTTCGAACGAAGTGCGCATGTGTTACAACATGTACCAGTGGCCTTGATAGGACCCTACTCTCGTTGTACCCAAGCAAGGTCACGATGGGAAGCCCGCCAAGTACATATACAAGAAACCGGAAAAATCCAAAAACCATTACGCAACCTCGTGAACTGTGTGAAACCTCACCGGACGATCCTAACCGACCAATCAAGAAAGCCCAAACCATGTAAAATGTTACATCTCAACATTGTTTTTATTATAAAATGACGGTAGAATAGAGAGGAAAAAACTACTTGTGTGCTTTTCTTTTGCTGACGGACACGAAGGTGACGCTGTGTTCCTGAATCTTTGACAGACTGAATCGCTGCCCATTTCTTTGATGAACTGAGGACTTCCTAAAATCTATGGGCACTGATAGATGCTTGCACGGCTTTGGTCCTTGTCCATTCATGGGACTGTAGCATGCTGCATGAAGACCTTTCGAATTCTGACTGATTGACGGCAAAATTTGATGACTTAGAGGACGACCAATAGCCAGATTAGGTAAATATGGTGTTCCGTGATTTGCGTAATGACTAATAAATTCACTAGATGGAACTAAATTCTTGCATTAATTAGATAAACAAAATATTGATTAACAAGCAAATGTGTTTTGGTCGTTTATTGAGGGAGGTAAAGATCAAGATATTGAAGTGTTTTTAGCTGGCCTAGAATCACCTTATCAATCCAACTAAATGATCCATTGATCACGTGGGAGGAGTATCTTGATGTTTAGGATTGAGATCTGTAGGAGGTAAGGATATTAGTGTATAAATGTGTAAATACATTTCTCACTAAAGGTTATAAGGTATTCCTCTCATGTCAGCGCTTGGAACATTCATCTCTCCTGTAAGTGCAGACCAGTGAGAAGTGAAGTGTGAATGTTGGTGTTATGGGTCCCACCAATGATTGTAAGAGTGAATGTGCTAATGTGATATTTGGTTTGTGACGAAGGGAGGATATTTGGTACGGGGTTTGTCCTGATTCCCGTTACCCAGGTTCCGCGCTGCATCAGTTTTTCTGGTAGCAGTATGATGGTTTTTATTGTTTTGGTTTGGTGATTATTGCTTGTAAATAGCTTATTGATTATTGGAAAGTATCGGTTTATGTATTAACACTATGTTGAGTCGTGTCGAATTCTGTGTTGTTTGATGGCTTCTGGGATGTAGGAAGTCGGAAGTTTGTAATGGTTCCGTAGTAGAGCAGAGGTAAGCGCTGCTCTCGGAAAGACTGGATTGTTGTTGCCCTGTAGGCACACAGGGGAAACGTGTAACAATTGAAGTTGCACGACGCATTGTCTGGGTTCGATTCGGTGACATCGTCGTGTGTTGCCATTATAAATATCTCCTGTATGAAAGAAGTGTATGGTAGCGAAGGTCACCTGTGAAATTTTGGTCTTAGGTACCAGGAGTCCAGATGGCACTCTGATAACGCTTATCACTGGAAAGGTAATAGGTGTTCCCTAAGCTTGTTAGAAGGATAAAGCAGAGAGAAGTGCTACTTTGTTAACGAGTGTCATAATTCTGTAGTAGGACAGACTGTTTGCTGTTCTCGGGAAAGACAGAATTCTGTGTGAATGAACTACATTTTTCCTGTGTGAAAGTGCGTGGGTGAAAAGGCATTCGGGTTAAGTGTGTAACTCTGGTTTTATTTCTCAGGAGCATTTGGGTCTCCAACTAGGTGTCTTAATTCTGGAGAAACAGTTAGCTAATGCTTGCTAGAAGGGTAAGGTAGAGGGATGTGCTACTTTATCAACGGAAGTAATGATTCAGTAGTAGGGCAGAGGTAAGCGCTGCTCTCGGGAAAGACGGAATTCTTGTGAAAAAGGTCATTAACTATTCTTTGGTTAGCGAAGCAGACGATGGTGGCATTTTTATGTTGTTACTAACAGATTTATAAAGTAAAAGAACAAAAGAAAAGTTACCGATAAAATTTTGTAAAGGAGGGGTCAGCTGGAGCAGGAGCAGGAGCTGCGATAGTAAGAAAGAGCTGACGTCAGAAAAGCAGCGCTGGGATTGGCTAGTCAGTAAGAAGCGTAGATGCCCCTGATTGATGTACTAGTGCATGCCGCGCAAGGAGTGGAGAATTATAGGGTGACGTAGACACTGCTGATTGGTGCGTTGGTGTGAGACGCGCTGGGATTGGAGAATTGAAGAGGTGACATAGACGCTCCGGATTGGTGCGTTGGTGTGAGTCGCGCTACGATTGGCTAAAATAACAGAACAATCGTAAGGAAAAGACTAGCGATACACGAAAAACAAAATGATGTATTACGATCCTCCTGAAAAGGATAAGAAGTCCTGGTTTTGGAAAATCAAGAAATTGTTTAAAAAAGGACAAACCGATTGTGACTAGGGAGGGACAGGTGCTGCCCCCACCGAAAACCCTGCATCCTTTATGGTTGCGAAATACGGATATCATTCTTGTATTTGGTTGGACAATTGGGTGAAATATACGAAAAATGACGGAGTCTTAGCATTTCCAGAGCATGGTTCGTTTAATTTAGCGGTTTTGAGAAATTTGAGAGAGAAAATGATGAATCTAGAAGCAAGGCCTAGACCAACACAGTTTGAAGCACTGACTGAATGGGAAGATGAGATGCATGACAGAGAAAGACAGAGGAGTGGCGGAAGGTATAAGTACATGTTTGGTAGATACGGGCATGACGAGAGAATGAGAAGATGGTGGAATGCAAGTATGACTGAAGGTCTGTTTCCTGTGAGAACGGTGAAGAAATTGGAGGGGAAAAAACATACGGAAAAGAGACATAATATAGAACCAAAGGGGTATGGAGTGAATGAATTGGAGGACGATGTCCTTGATGACATGTTTTATAAAAATCCACCTCCGTATCAACCAGAATCTGAAATGTTAACACCAAGTGCCCCAATGAGAGAAACTTTGTGAATCATTAAGGCAGAACCAGTACCTCAAGAATTAGGGAAAAATAATTCTATGAGAGAGATAGAGAGAAAATCAAATGATAAAATGGGTGGTGAAAATTCTGTAGAATTAGCAAAAACAACTTTAGAATTAACTGAAAAGATAAGAGAACTGACCCAAAATTTAGAAGCTGTAACTGTTCCAGTGACTATAGGCCCTGTGATCCCTATTAAACAGAAAGATAGTGAACATTGTTTAACAGTTCCTTATAACAGTAATAAACAGAAGCCAAAGCAGAGCCTAAATGAAAATCCATGGAGACAAACAAGGAGTACAATCGAGCCAAATGCTTCAAATAACCCATTTTTAGGTTCAAATATAGCAGAAAGACAAACAATGACAGTGGAATCAGGTTTGGAGACTCAAAGGGACTTAGAACAAAATAATGTAGAGAAACCAGTAGGCCCATCTTCAGAAGAATTGAGCGAATGGTTCAGAAGCTTACAGAGAAAAGATAAAGAATCCCAATCAATAGATGTGGCCAAACTACGAATGGTGTTGGAAGAATTAATAGTAGGAACCATTCCCACAGAAAAGTTAAAAACCTACCAGGATGAGGAGTTACTGTTTTTGTGTAAAAGTATAACTTGGAGAGCAACAAATCTGCATGAAAGATTAGAAGAAGTAGCAAATGAAATGGGTATAGATATTGAAAAGGTAAAGGCACTACAGAAACCATATCGAATAGATTTTACTGAAAAGGATATTGAAAATTTGAATACCACAGGACGAATAAGTCAGATTAAGGAAATAATTATCTTGCTGAGAAAATGGGGAGATGTGGATAAGTGGAGAAGTAGATGGTATTGAAAATGAGAGGATGCCTCTGATAAAACTTTTGCAGCTTTCCCTGTAAGAGAAAAGGAAAAGGTAGTAACAGAATGCCCCATGAGAGAAATTCCCGGAGGAGGATATGTACATGTTCCATGGACTAGACAAGATATTTTGTCATTTACTAATGATTTCCCTCGACTACACGAAAAGACCGTCGAGTGGTATAGGCAACTGGACAGATTTGTGAAATTATCTAAAGTATTATGGATTGATCTAAACAGCCTGTTTGACATAATAGTGCCAGCAGATTTACGGACAGAGTGCAAACAAGAATACCCTAGGGATCCAAAGACAGGAGCCCCAGACCCCGAGGTAATGAAGAAATACGAACAGGTTATTGCCTTTTTGAAAAATAAAGTACCTCCCAAAGAAACTGATTGGGTAAAAATTGACAGAACTCATCAGGAAAGTAAGGAGTCGGTACATGCCTATTACGAAAGATTAATTTTGGCCTTTAAACAGTTCAGCGGTGATGAAAATTTGAGTGAAAAGGATTTGAGTCATTTTGTATACAGATTTGTATATGGTTTACGTCCAGAAATTACTGAAATGATTAAGCAACATACTGTAGATTGGCAAAATAAGGAAATACATGAAGTATTGAGACTTGCAAAATATTTCAGTGATGAGATTGAAGCTAAACAGCGTAAATTAAAGGAGAAGGCTATGTGGGCACAAGTAAAAGTGGCAGAAAGACAGGAAGCCCAGTTAGTGGAACAAGCAAATAATACAGGTCCCAGAAAATTCACTCCCGGGAGAGGTAAGGGAAATTTTAACATAGAAGATGTCAAAAAGAAATTCGCCTGTCATAACTGCGGTAGAGTAGGGCATTGGAAATCCGAGTGTAAATTTCCCCCAAATACTAATAATGAAAATGCATCATTGAATCCACAGGTGCAGAATGAGGTGAGTGGTCAACCGCAGCGACAACAGCAGGTTGTTACCCAACAGAATCAGGTGCCAAAACCGCCTTTTCCACAAAGCAAAAATTCACAGAAATACAGTAATGAGACAGGATTCTACAACGAAGAACAGGTAAATAAGCTGCCGCGCGCTAATGCTGTTTCGCAGTATTGGCTACAACGCGATGAAAGCGATTCAGAAGAAGGTTATTGACGGTGCCAAAGGGAGGAAGAAGAGTGCGTACTTGGCGCAACTCTAGAAGTAGACCAGACAGGCCCATTTATGGATGGGAAGATAAATAATGAAAATATTACTTTCCTAGTAGACACTGGTGCTACTCGATCAACTGTTAGGTCAGCTGATGTTAAGAATCTTCCTCTCTCAGATGAAACAATCCAAGTAGTTGGTGTATCCAACAGACAGATTAAAACTTATCTTACAGAACCAGTGAAAGTTAGCATAGGGAAATTCTCTGAAATGCACCGCTTTGTTGTGTGCGACACAAGTCCTGTAGATTTGTTAGGTAGGGGTCTGCTGTGCAAAATGAATTGCACTATTTTCTGTACACCTGATGGTATAGCATTTGAGACCCCTGATGAAGATGTGCTGTATAAGATGACTATGGCAAACAGGGAAACTGAGGTTACTGAAGCCTATGCTGTATTTAACCCTGATGAATTACCCAAAGAATTTAAACAGAATGTAAAGGCAGAAGTCTGGGATTTCACGGGAGAAGATGTGGTACTAATGAGAAATGTGTACCCAGTAAAAATAATGGTGAAGGAAGGAGTAAGCTATCCAAATGTCCCTCAATATAAACTGACACCTGAATTAGTCGAAGGAGTTACTCCAATAATTGAGAAAATGATAAAACAAGGCATTTTTAGGGAAATAATGAGTAGTCCATGTAATTCCCCAATTATGGGACTAAAAAAACCTAATGTAAAGTTCAGGATAGTGCAAGATTTGAGAAAAATAAACAAAATCGTTGTATCGTGTTGTCCCATTGTACCAAATCCATCTGTGATTTTGTATCAGATTCCCCATGATGCAGAATGGTATACTGTAATTGACTTATGCCATGCTTTCTTTTCCATTCCATTGCACCATGAAAGCCAGCAAATTTTTGCGTTTCGTTTTGGCAAGCGTATTTTGGCTTGGTGCCGAATTCCACAGGGGTATACAGAAAGCCCCTCAATCTTTACTCAGATATTGAAGAAATCCTTAGAAAGTCTAGAGATGCCCGAGAATTCAGTGTTAGTATAGTATATTGACGACCTTCTTGTGGCGTCAAAGACTCGGGAAGCATGTGTAATGGACACTATAGCATTGTTGAATCATCTAGCAGATGGAGGACTTAAAGTGACACCACCAAAATTGCAATTTTGCAAAAAAGAAGTACACTATTTAGGCCATAATATCGAAAAGGGACTGAGGAAAATAACAATAGACAGAATCAGGATCATAAAAGGAATGAGACCCCCTATGACGCAAAGAGAGGTGAGAATGTTTCTTGGAATGGTTGGATATTGTCGGCAATGAATAAGCAATTTCTCTCTCATTGCAAAGCCCTTGGTACGCTTGACAAGAAGTGATGTGAGAGATCCCATTGATTTGAACAAAGAGGAATTGGAAGCATTTAAACGATTGAGAGATGGATTGTTTGAAGCTCCAGCATTAGGAATGCCTGATTATGAGAAGGAGTTCGAGTTGTATTGCAGTGAGAGGAATGGATGTGCAATATCTGTATTAATACAGAAACATGGAAAACTGAGGAGACCAATTGCATACTTTTCATCAATGCTAGACCCAGTAGCTGTAGCTTTACCTGGGTGCTTGAAAGCAGTGGCTGCTAACTGTCAGAGTTTGGAACAGAGTGAGGGAATTGTGATGGGATATCCTGTAAAAGTGTTTGTACCTCATGATGTGGCAATCATTTTAACAAGGAGTCACACTCAGTACATGACACATAGTCGGCTGGCTAAGTATGAGAAAGTCATATTAGGTGCAACGAATGTAAGTCTTGTCAGATGCCTGAATGTGAATCCTTCAACATTACTGCCTGATGCTGAGAATGTGGAGGACAGAGATGAAGCAGATCATGATTGTCTGGATGTACTTGATTTCTGTACCAAACCACGCCCGGACATAAAGGATGTACCATTGCCAGAAAGTGATTTTGTGATGTTTGTAGATGGTTCTTACCTGAGAACAGATGATGGAATGCTAAGTGCAGCATACACAGTATGCACGGTTGCAGCAGTAATGGAAGCATCCTACCTGAAAGGAATAAGATCAGCCCAAGTAGCTGAACTTGTTGCTTTGACTAGAGAATGTAAGATTGGGAAGAGTGTGAGAGTGATGGTGATCACTGACAGTCAGTACGGATTTGGTGTGGTGCATGACTTTGGCCAAAAATGGCTACAGAGAGGATTTTTGAAATCAAGTGGAACTCCTATTTAGAATGCTGAAGTGGTTGGATAATTGCTTGAGGCGATACAGCTGCCTAAGCAGTTGGCTGTTGTGAAGTGTGCTGCACATAGTCAGACTGGCGATTATATCGCTACCGGTAACAAGTACGCCAATGATATGGCCTAATACTGTGCATGAAATCAGAATTCAATCAATAGGGCAAAGGAGAAAGAAGTGACTTCTTGCACCTTAATGTTTACTAACATTATGGGTACCTGGGAGGAAGTGAGACAATTGCAGGAAGAAGCAGGAGATGAGGAAATGAAGCAGTGGGTAAAAGCAGGATGTGCACCAAGAGAGACGGACCATGTGTGCGTCTATCGGGATGGAAGACCAGTTATGCCTGATAGTATGATGTCAGCCATGGCACGGATGTATCATGGTCAGGGACACATAGGGAGGGATGCTATGATTAGGTCATTTAAGCAAACCTGGTACAATGCAAAATTTAGACTTGTAGCAGAAAGTCTTTGTCAGAGATGCCTTATATTTCATCAATACAACCCTGGAAGAAAGACAGTGGTGAGTCTAGGAACAATAGGCCGAGAAGGAGGACCTTTTACCAGAATGCAAGTGGATTTCATTGAAATGCCTCCTTGTAACAGGTTGAGGTATGTTCTGGTTATGGTTTGTTTGTTTTCTAGATGGGTGGAAGCATTCCCAACGAGAAGAAATGATGGAATCACAGTGGCTAAATTGCTATTGAGGGAATTTATTCCCAGATTCAGGTTCCCAGTAACAATTGAATCAGACCGAAGAAGACATTTCCATAATGAGATCATAAAACTGATTTGCGAAGCATTGAATGTACGGCAAAAACTACATTGTGCCTATCGCCCAGAGGCTTCTGGTGTGGTGGAACAAATGAATGGTACTATCAAAAACAGGATAGGGAAAATGTGTTTAGCCACAGGTATGAAATGGCCTGATGTCTTGCCTCTAGTACTCATGACTATTAGATCAATTCCAGACAGAACTACAGGGTTGAGCCCCCATGAAATTATCATGGGTAGAGCGATGCGTCATGTGTTGATACCAGTCAACAAGCTGTTGCCTATAACTGATGACATGGTGTTGGATTACTGTAAAAGCCTGGCAGACGCAGTTCATTCTGTGTTTCATCAGGTTGGAGCGGATGCCACCACCCTTGAAAAGAAGCAAGCTCATGATCTAAGCCCAGGGGACTGGGTAAGAATCAAAGTACACAGAAGAAGAAACTGTTTGGTTCCAAGGTGGGGAAAACCACGGCAAGTGATTTTGACTACAACAACAGCTGTGAAGTGTGCTGGAATCAAGAACTGGATTCATGCAAGTCACACATTAAGAATTCCAAATCCAGTGGATAGCACAGAAAAAGAATATTTTGATGTAACAGAAACTAGTACTGAATCAGATGATGAAGAGACAGGAACAAAAGAAAACCCTGAAAGGGGGGAAACAGAGTCAGATCTAACTTTTGTCCCATGAAGTATTTCCCTGAGGAGAAGGTTACAGATTTCTGATACCAGCTCAGACTCAGAGACTGAACAAGGAACTCTACGTTCGAGAAAAGAAAAAGACAGTGAAAAGACAATTAAAGGAATTGCTGAGAAAGAAGTTCCAGATGAAAAATTGAGAGAAATTCCACCTGAAACAATAAAATTAGATGGACAGGTGCCAGATACAGAGAGAAAGGGAAAGATTCTTGCGGAAGACCCCCAAGGAGGTGTAGAGAACTCCAACATCCAGTTAGAGAAAGGGACAAGTAGTCAGCAGGAAGATTGAGTGCAGGAGACTCGAGGAGGGACAGAAGTAGGGAAAACGAAAGAAGTGGTGGAAATAAAAGTTGTTGAAAGTAAAAAGCAAGTTGAAACAGAATCGGAGGACAGTGAAGACGAAATACCAGAAGGCAGAGTCTTAAGAAAGAGAGCTTGGAGAACTATAAAGGAAGTAAACTGAAAAGATCAGCAAAAGATGAAGTTTGGCCAAACAAAATAAAAAGGCTGAGATATCGACTGACACGAGTAAATTCACCAAGAGCTGAACAGGTAAATGAAGTAACTAGTCAAGAGAAATTAAAAGACGAAGAAATAGTTATAATTGGAGAAAACAAAAGAACGAGGACACCTAACCAGAAGTATCAGTCGCCGGAATGGACATATGTGGCCCTGCCTGAAATAAAAGAAGAGGCGGATCGCCAAGGAAACCCATAGGTGACTGTACCAGAAGTGGTTGAGGAAGACAAGGAATTGGAAATCCTGAGAGTTATCTTGTCCGATATTGGAGAAGAGACGGATGTTCAGGAAATTCTGCATTCAGATTACGAAGGAAAAGTGAAGGACGATGAAATGCCAAACTGAATAAAACAAGAATGCTGCTAATGGAAAGATAATAAAATAAGGGAAAAGAGAAACTGGTAGAACCAATTAGGTGCTTGGAGCCTTGGGTTAGACAAACTAGTTGTGAAGTAGAAGAGGCTAAGTCAAAAGACACTGTTCATTTTTACAAAAATGGCAAACACAGATAGTAGAAAAGGTAGATGTATATTCTTGAAGCGATGGTGTAGAATGTGTTGTTGTTGTACAGGATTACTAATGCTTCTGTGGAGTATATTAGCTCTGATGATCTCATTTAAGGTTACCATAGACATAATAGAAGGACATAGTGAAAACAAGACTAATCTAGTGAAGATTCAAAAGGTAGTTCCGACTAAAATAGATAGAAATTATTTGCATAAAGACAGGTCTATAACTGATTTTTCTAACAATTTATTTTCGAAATTGCTGTATGAATATGTAAAGACAATGGACGTAAGGGACTGCTATGTCTGTATGCAGTTACCTGCATCTGTTTCGGAGGGAGTGACCTATCATCACCTTCCAGTAACTTATGGAATAACATGTAGTGTAATAGCTAGTTTATTTTACCAAACAGGGAAGCTAGAATATTATTTTTCAGATGTAGATAGCATATTTTCACAAGTGCCATCAATTAACAAGTTAAATAAGGTAAAACCTGCAAAGGTATTAGGTGAATTTTTCTTAGAGACTAAAGAACTAACATTAGAATATATATTTAGAAATAATTTGACTTGCAGTTTAAAGAAAGAAGAAAATACGTTTTTAGATATGGTTGAAGAAAGGAGACTGAAAATGCAAAGGAAGGCCTCTGAGGGAAAAGTGGAAAAGACAGTTTGGGATGTAGAGATGGAAAAACACTTGAAGGGAGAAGCTAGTCCAACTATGGCTTTAGATTGGCCTCAGAAAGGGAAATTGTGTATTAGAAGGAATCAGACTGCATATGATAATTACTTTGTAGGTAACAGTGAGTGCCATGATACATACCGAATCATGGGTGGATGGGGATTTAAAGGAGGAAATGATCAAGTTTTTCCTGGGTTATACTTTATCTGCGGGAGCAGGGCATATTATCGTTTGCCAGACCATTGGTATGGCACATGTTATGTAGGCCTGGTTTTCCCAAAGATTTTTCACATGGGAAGAGGAGAAGATGGTGTACATAAGTTAGGTGGTTATTTAGCACGTAGAAAAAGAGAATCTTGGTCAGAAATTGTAGGTGACATCTTTGGAGCATTGATACCAGCAGTGGGAATATCTCTGAATGCAAACAAAATTAGAAAACTGTCAACAGTAGTGGATCGCTTGTCAACAAGCACCGCTGGAGGATTTTTATTGGGAAACACCTAAATGATTGCCGTGCGTGCCAGGGTAATGCAAAATCGACTTGCCCTTGATATATTATTGGCATGTGGAATGCTGAAAGTTCAACATTGTTGTACTTACATTCCAGACGAAAGTAAAGATCTGAAAATGCATATTAAAAACATAACTGAGCTGCATGATGAAATTACACCACTAGACGTTGAATGTGTCTGGGAAAAGATTGGAAAGGAAATTTCTTCTATTAAAAATTTCTTAGTAAACTTAGGTAGTACTTTCTTAGGTAAGATCCTATTTCCATTAACGTGTGTGATATTCTTAGTATTAATATTAAGATTAGGATGTCTCTGTCATAAAAGGAAGAAAATTCAGAAAAAGTTAAAAAGAGAAAATTTAAGGAGACAGAATAAGAGACAGGAGAGGGAATTTGAAGAAATAGAATTAGAAGAGGTAAAGGAAAGTATGTATAAGACAGCCAAAAGAGAAGATATTGGGGAAACGGAGATATGAATAAAAGCAAGCACTCATTTCTACTCCATGAAAAGTAATACAAAATTTTAATAGTATGGTGATAAAATCACCAAAGGGGGGATTGATGGAGCGGGTAGTACAACATTTTGTATACCCCCCTATTCTGCATGTTTATACTAATTAGAATAATCTATTAATTTTAATATTATTAATGTGTTTGCATGAAGTTTAATCAACATTACTAATGTATGAAAATACACGTCGGATTTGCATTTTGCAGGGCTAAATAATTTGTAATTAACATATGTATGCATACTAACACTAGAAAAATAGAATATCGCATGATATATGTTGCTTTGTGACGTTTTTGTAACGTTGCACCAGATGACATCAATGGGTGAATATGAACGCTTTAAATGTCGCAATACGCTAGATAATTATAAGCACATAGGGGAATTAGTGAGGGTTTAACATTTTATTAGTTATTTCTAAGTATTAATAACTCTTTGTGTTTGTTTCGCTTAAGTTGTCCGTTGGGCCTCAAACCAAGATGGCTGCCAAACTAACTGGACGCGATGGCCACCATTCCACGAGGTTTCGAACGAAGTGTGCATGTGTTACAACATGTACCAGTGGCCCCGACATGACCCTACTCTCATTGTACCCAAGGAAGGTCACGATGGGAAGCCCGTCAAGTACTCCAACAAAGGTTACTCCAACAAAGGACATTTACAAGAAACCAGAAAAATCCAAAAACCATTACACAACCTCTTGAACTGTGTGAAACCTCACTGGACGATCCTAACCGACCAATCAAGAAAGCCCAAACCATGTAAAATGTTACATCTCGACATTGTTTTTATTATAAAACGACGGTAGAATAGAGAGGAAAAAACTACTTGTGTGCTTTTCTTTTGCTGACAGAGACGACGGTGACGCTGTGTTTCTGAATCTTTGACAGACTGAATCGCTGTCCATTTCTTTGATGAACTGAGGACTTCCTAAAATCTATGGGCACTGATAGATGCTTGCACGGCTTTGGTCCTTGTCCATTCATGGGACTGTAGCGTGCTGCATGGAGAACTTTCGAATTCTGACTGATTGACAACAAAATTTGATGACTTAGAGGACGACCAATAGCCAGATTAGGTGAATATGGTGTTCCGTGATTTGCGTAATGACTGATAAATTCACTAGATGGAACTAAATTCTTGCATTAATTAGATAAACAAAATATTGATTAACAAGCAAATGTCTTTTGGTCGTTTATTGAGGGAGGTAAAGATCAAGATATTGAAGTGTTTTTAGCTGGCCTAGAATCACCTTATCAATCCAACTAAATGATCCATTGATCACGTGGGAGGAGTATCTTGATGTTTAGGATTGAGATCTGTAGGAGGTAAGGATATTAGTGTATAAATGTGTAAATAAATTTCTCTCTATAGGTTATAAGGAATTCCTCTCATGTCAGCGCTTGGAACATTCATCTCTCCTGTAAGTGCAGACCAGTGAGAAGTGAAGTGTTAATGTTGGTGTTATGGGCCCCACCAATGATTGTAAGAGGGAATGTGCTAATGTGATATTTGGTCTGTGACAAAGGGAGGATATTTAGTACGGGGTTTTGTCCTGATTCCCGTTACCCAGGTTCCGTGCTGCATCATATGCCCCAGCTCCCTTCACCATGATTGAGTATTGTCTAGCTCACCAAAAGGTTTCATATGTCCACCATGTAACATAAACATTGTTAACAATTAAAAAAATTAAGCATCTGACGGATGCATGACTGACAAAATATGAACTGACCTTGTTAACCATATACAAGAGACCTACAACTCAGAACTTTGCTACGTTGTTACCTGTGATGCATTTCATGACTATGTATTAGCTGTCAAACCTCACACTAAAACTATGACCTGATTTGCTTGACTGGATCCTGTTTGTGGTACAACCATGGCACTTAGCAGGTTTGTATGCTATTTGCACCACACACAAACTAGTGGAGGATGTACGTTTGACAAGTGTAAAATAAGTGCTAAGGCAGTTGAATAAAAGACATTAACATAGTCCTGCTTTATTACACAAATAATGATTGTTAATATTTACACTGATGACAAAAATGATTTTGATGGTTATAAATGTATTCTCACATACGATGGGCATGCAATATAGAATGCACAATTTAAATGTGACCATTTGCAAGCTCTTTTTTTAACATCAAAGATTAGTATAACAAGATGTGCTGCTCATACTTCATATAAGCAATGCATTTGCTGACTGCAAAACAAAATAAACTGTAACTACAAGTTGTGTTTCTAACATGCTTGCAACAATATCACTGTAAATTGAATGTGAAGTGCTTGATAACTATTTTGAGCAGCAATATGTGCAGCAATAAGATACAGAAAACGAATTTTACCAACAAACTCAAATATATACTTTCTGTTGTATCCGATCGGGCCATATGCCATTGCCTTCAACTTTGATGAACGACCCGTACCAGGAACTGTTACCAGCTGACACCTTAGTAGCTGTGCCAGACTTAGTTCGGGAGAGCATGGCTACCACACAGCAAGAGAACTTACGCCGGAGCAGCTAGAGAGTATTATCAGCTCTATGCAAGATGTACCTGCACGTTTTACTACTTAAGGTTGAGGAAATCTATTTGTTTGCAACCAACAGTCAAGTGAGGCCCTCTTGGACATGATCCTTCTTTTGAGATTTCCCTAAAAGGTCTTGCCTTTTCCTCCTGGTTTTGCTGATTCTCTTTTCACGGCCTTATGACTCTGAACACTTTCCCATTGTAATGCAGTGCGAAAGTGCATGCACTCTTCCTACATATGTTAGTAAGTGGTGCTTATCAGGTCGGTTAGGTGTGATACCTGTGAGTGCCCTGTAAAAAAGTACACCACAGGACAGGTACTGCACTGGCTACTCGTGGGCTGCAGCACTGAATGTGCCACACTCCAGAATAGCCTTGTTAATATCAGTAAATGCGATGTTAATGTATGCCATGATATATGCATTCATAACGTCAATACCAGTAAATGCAATGTTAATGTACACCATAATCTATGCATGCGTAGCAGTGTCAATACCAGTAAAAAGTATGTTGATATACGCTATTACAAATGGACGCATAATAATGAGAATGTTGGTAAATATGATATCACTGACTGTCCTGTTATATGTACACATAATAAAAAACTTGTATGATTGCTGTCAAATTCACCCGAGATGGCCTCCCTATCTTCCCTATCTTCCCTGAGTCAGAGATAAGTGGTCAGACAGGCCCTGAGACCCAAAAACAAGTCTACTGATTGATAGGTCGCAGGTGGGGTTACACTTAGCCTGCATATAAATGCGCATACAGGGAGAACCCTGTTCGATCCCACAGATAGGCAGTTACACCACAATCAGGTCAGAGAAGATTGGCCCCATAAAACAAGATCGGTCAAAGACGCGCGTTCCTAAAATACCACAAGGTCAGATGCCACATGTAGTTAGGAACACTCAGCCAAACAGAAAACAGCTTGCACGCCACACGCAGTGATCACACGCTTTCCATGCCTGACATCTGGACACATGCACCCTGGCCCAAACAAGCTCTCCACAAGGTCGAGAGCCACCTATGTACCCCATATCAGATGGTTGTATTTATGGTTCATGACTAGGCCCAGATCTATATGCTTTACAAGAATGTGTACTTTTTTATTGTACCTCAAGAACTCTATATATTGCCAGCCAAAACCTTTGTACATTGAGACTGTCTTCAGACACAACTCTGTTGATGCTCTCCCAGCCAGGGCCAGCTCAAGGGCAGTGCGACTGGTGCCACTGCACCGGTTGTTAGCTTCCTGGGGGCGCTGTGTTTGCAAGTTTATTATGTTTTTAAAGTACCTGCTGCTGCGTTCCTTTCCTCCACAAAATGTCAAATTAACTCCTGTGATTAATGTTCTTCGTGGAGAGAGATTGGAGTTTTGTATAGTTGATGTTTTGACTTATGTGAAGGTAGTGCAGAGGGTTAATATGCCTTCTGCAGAGAACGTGTACCATGTAGATTACAGAGTGCATATAATGTAAATAGATCAGCAGGTTACTGCTTTTAAAAGAGACATCCTTTTGTTACTTGCAATTTATAATTTAAAGTCCTAATATAGAACAGTGATCTCTTAACTTTCATCATAGAACTGCATACAGACTGCAAAGTATATATTAGAGCATTGACTAATATTGCAAATGGGTTAGTTTGGGTAGAAATCGATTCTTATCAATAAAGAAAACTCCCAACTATGCTGTTTCTTTTTCGACTCTGAGTTTGTGCTTCTCCACTCAAAGCACTCCTAAACTATACTGCCTGCCAGTATGGATGACATGTGACTCCTACAATTTTAGTCCTTTGGCTTATGTAACATTTCCTATATACTGATTTACACACATGTGTTTGAGTGTCACTGTGTAATGTGTGTGTGATGCAAAGTGCTCTGACATCCTTTACTGGTATGAGTGGCGCTATATAACTAATTCAATGTATCTGAAAGAAAGTGGTTATGGAGACTTGGTCACTGTTAAAGTGTGCTAGTGAGAGAATCAGTGGTAGAGGTGGTCATTGGGGGCGCCAACTAACATTGTTGCACTGGGCGCCACCAGTGCTAAAGCCTGCCCTGCTACCAGCCATTGCGTTCAATTAAACCAACTTGTTCCTGTTATGTCTTTTCATTTTTCCAAAGTAAATTAATATCCGAGCAACAGCCTTTAAACATGTATCAAGCTTGCCATTGAAGGCATGCGTGTGCCCTGTCACACTTATGCTCAGGCTGGCATTTCTAAACTATTAGCTAATATTGAGTGGGCTGCTCACTTTCACTAGGACCCGCGAAGGTAAACCTTGAAGAGTGGGGCAAAGTTGTAGGAGAAAGACAGGTACACATGCGTGTTACCTGCCCGGGTAGTGAATAATCCCCATGTGGGTTTTCCCTAGCTAGGAGGTCTACCTTTCATATAGGTCAGCCCGGGGGACTCTCTGTATGACTATTAAAACTACATTTTAAGCTTACAGCATGGAGTATTCTCATTGTGGTTTTGCTTATTCCCTCTTTGTGACTTTAGGACTCTGGGTGCTTTCCCACTGTAATGCAGGTCCTTCTTGCCAGTGGTAGGAAATTGTGCTTACCTGATTGTTTAAGGGGCTATACTTGTGAGTACTCTGTAAAGAGGTATACCACATACCCAAGGCAGGTACTGCACTGGCTACTAGTGGGCCTCAGCACTAACTGTGCCACCCAAAAGAAGAGCCTTTCAAATGTTTCTCAGGCCTGCCATTGCATGGGTAATGGCATAGATTACTTTAAGCTGCAGTGGCGAATCACAGCAGAGCAGCCTCATGGTGTTTACTATCATTGGATTCACAATGACAAATCCTCCCTTGTGGTAAATGTGGATTTGTCATGAATAGCTTAGTAATGCCACTTCTAGGAAGTGGCCCAAAAGGCACGTGGTTTACGAGCTCATCAGTCGCAGTGCGTAACGTAGGAATTTATCCTCACAGTAAACTAATACACATGTAGTTTTCCAAATTTGATCAGAAATTGTGACCCAATATTATTGTCAAAACCTTGATCCAAAATTAATCCATAATTCATCAATCACGAAAAACACAGCGTAATTCCAAATTAGTTCTTTATTTTATTTTCAGATGCCTTCTGCGTGCCCACCCGGGCTTCAAAAGCGTCACGGAGCGGTAAACAATTCATGTAGAGTAGCCTCATGTAATTTCACCTAATGCATTTCAGGCCGGAAGGCCCTTCATCAGGGGGAACTGAAATAATAAAAGGACATCTAAACCAACTGCTCAACACAAGTTATCTGTAACATATGCATTTAAATGATACTAATGACCCCCGTGATTCACCCCTAAACAATCCCACCTTATACCCTTGTAAAACCAGGCTTTTTTGAGCATACTCCCCAACCTAAAATAAATACTCCATAAACCAAAACGTTAATGAAACTATAATATCAAACTGGTAAGACAAACCTTTTGTGAATACGATACTAAAAAAACCCTCCCTGCATCTCTTTCTGGAAGTGGAAATTTCTCTGTGCTAAACTCTTTTGTGTGTCTTTTAGTTTGACTCCAGTTTACAATGAAGGCTGGAGAGCACATCTGTGCATTTCCAAGAGAAAGACATAAACAACTGGAATGTTAGACCTCTGCCATTTGAGGACTTGGCTGGATGGATTGGGGGGAGAGGTTTTGACATTAGTCCTCTGAGAAGTCAGATCATTGCCCCACTGAAGATTAGGATCTGCATTACAAGGCCTCCTGGCAGACAAGACTGAAATTTAGGGGAGAAATCCGTGGTTCACAGGGAACCACCTCCAACTTCAAAGGCACACTACAGTGTAACTACTGGCCCCATACTTCAGCAGGGCAGAGAAACACTTGTGGGGACATGGGACCAGACAATAATAGTGATGCCGCGTCTCATCACTAAGACACACGAATAGACACGTACACAGCAATGCCACCAAGGTCAAATAGAGTTCGCATGCAGGCCTCCGGTGCCATTCATTGCTACGCAGAGACGGACGTCCTCGCTTCTCGCTTCTCGCTTCAGAAGTAGGAGCCTCGTACTCGGACGTGCTTAACCCCTGTAGGGCCTCCTATGCCTTTTTAACGCTCCCTGTACGTTGGAGTTCACTTAAGTTCCGTAGGATCGATCTTATTTTTAAACCTCACATACTAGGGACAACACTGGACACAATTATAGCGCGGTCTTGTAAGCTCCTTAGGACCGCTTGTACAGTGTGTATATATTTCTTAACTTCACTTAGACTGGAGATTTTCTTAAGTTCCATAGGATCGACCTTAGTTTTAAAACCACACATACTAGGGACTACACTGGACACATTTATAGCGCGGTCCTGTAAGCTCCGTAGGACCGCTTGTGCAGTCTGTATATATTTCTTCACTTCACTTAGACTGGGGAGTTTCAATCTACGTCTGCCTCCCTCTGCAATAAATCACTGGTACTGGACACTTTTAGCACGGTGAGCCTCACTGGGTCCCTTTCACTAAAAAAGGCTATCCCTGACACACACACAGTTCTGACACCCCCCTCTTTTTTACATTCACAGGCTGCCCTACCCCCTCCTTGAGTCCTGATGAAGACCCGACACAGATGCATATGAGTCTGCACTAAGATATAGGGTTGAAACGTTGACGTTCTTTACGTGTATCCGTCCACACAAAGTCTCAACAAAAACAAGGGAATACTTCATCCGGTTGTGACAATTGTATTCAAAAGTGGACATCCATGACCTAATGTTTTGTCTATATGTATGAATATATGTCATTTGTTTTATCTTTGTACAGCACGATGTCACCAGTCACGACCAATCACTAAGGTGCCGATTACGATCCGGTAAAAACCGGATACGAACCGTCGGTCGGAGCGTTTTCCCCGTCCGACTCGTACCCGGTCGTAAAACTTTACAAACATGGAATTACGATTCGCACGGAAACACCATTTCCGTACGAATCGTAAAAAACACCGACCGACGAAAATATACATACGAATGTGATCCGGGAATGCTGCGACGTGACGTCGGGACGCTTTCAGGCAGCGTTTCACGACCCAGGAATTACGATTCGAACCGACAGCAGTCCGGGTGGCAATATTTTCACGGCACCCAAAAAGTGCCGCAAAAGCGAAGTACGGCGCGAATCGACCAGAGTAGGTGGCCCGGTACGCACCGTACCCCCCCCGCCCCCATAGGTACGCGCCGACCCCCCCCAGCCCCCGTAGGTACGCGCCGACCCCCCCCCCAGCCCCCGTAGGTACGCGCCGACCCCCCCCAAGCCCCCGTAGGTACGCGCCGACCCCCCCCCAGCCCCCGTAGGTACGCGCCGAACCCCCCTGTATGTACACCCGTGTACGTGTCGAACCCCCCCGTGTACGTTCGAGTCGAACCCCCCCATGTACGTTCGAGTCGTACCCCCACCCGTGTACATTCGAGTCGTACCCCCACCCGTGTATGTACGGTGCGTACCCCCCGTGTATGTACGGTGCGTACCCCCCCGTGTACGTTCGAGTCGTACCCCCCTGTGTACGTTTGAGTCGAACCCCCCCGTGTATGTTCGAGTCGTACCCCCCGTGTACGTTCGAGTCGAACCCCCCCATGTACGTTCGAGTCGTACCCCCACCCGTGTATGTACGGTGCGTACCCCCCGTGTATGTACGGTGCGTACCCCCCCGTGTACGTTCGAGTCGAACCCCCCCGTGTACGTTCGAGTCGAACCCCCCCGTGTACGTTCGAGTCGTACCCCCCGTGTACGTTCGAGTCACGCGCTGGGGGTACGCACCGTACATACACGGGTGGGGGTACGACTCGAACGTACACGGGGGGGTTCGACTCGAACGTACACGGGGGGGTACGACTCGAACGTACACGGGGGGGTTCGACTCGAACGTACACGGGGGGGTACGACTCGAACGTACATGGGGGGGTACGCACCGTACATACACGGGGGGTACGCACCGTACATACACGGGTGGGGGTACGACTCGAACGTACACGGGTGGGGGTACGACTCGAACGTACACGGGGGGTTCGACTCGAACGTACACGGGGGGGTACGACTCGAACGTACATGGGGGGTTCGACTCGAACGTACACGGGGGGGTACGACTCAAACGTTCACGGGGGGTATGCACCGTACATACACGGGGGGTACGCACCGCACATACACGGGTGGGGGTACGACTCGAACGTACACGGGTGGGGGTACGACTCGAACGTACACGGGGGGGTTCGACTCGAACGTACATGGGGGGGTTCGACTCGAACGTACACGGGGGGGTACGACTCGAACGTACACGGGGGGGTTCGACTCGAACGTACACGGGGGGGTTCGACTCGAACGTACACGGGGGGTACGCACCGTACATACACGGGGGTACGCACCGTACATACACTGGTGGGGGTACGACTCAAACGTACACGGGGGGTACGCACCGTACATACACGGGGGTACGCACCGTACATACACGGGTGGGGGTTCGACTCGAACGTACACGGGTGGGGGTTCGACTCGAACGTACACGGGTGGGGGTACGACTCGAACGTACACGGGGGGGTTCGACTCGAACGTACACGGGGGGTTCGACACGTACACGGGTGTACATACAGGGGGGTTCGGCACGTACCTACGGGGGCTGGGGGGGGGTCGGCGCGTACCTACGGGGGCTGGGGGGGGTCGGCGCGTACCTATGGGGGCTGGGGGAGGGGTCGGCGCGTACCTACGGGGGCTGGGGGGGTCGGCGCATACCTACGGGGGCTGGGGGGGGTCGGCCCGTACCTACGGGGCTGGGGGGGGGGTCGGCGCATACCTACGGGGGCTGGGGGGGTCGGCGCGTACCTACGGGGGCTGGGGGGGGTCGGCGCGTACATACGGGGCTGGGGGCGCGTATGCGGGCACGTCTCCATGGTTGCTATGGGAGTTCGGTGCGGACGGTGATTTTTCCATCCGGTTGTAACCTCGGACGCACGGGATGGATCGTGATTCCTCGGTCGGACTTCACCTTTCACGTTTGTACGGTAAATCGTCCGAGGACATGTCGGACACATTTTCCGACCCGAGGACGTGTGGGGAATGATTCCCAATGCGGTTCGTATGGACTTTTTACCATGCGAATCGTGATTGCCAGTTCGTACGGCACTTGTACAATTCGTACGGTAAAAAGACCCGATACGAGTCGCACGGGGATATTTTTTACCGGATCGTGATCGGCACCTAAATGTCTACACAGTCTTTGTGTCTCTTTGTCTGGGACAGCTACTTATAATTTGTTGATTGATTCATAACAAGGTTTATACTAAAGATTGACCTTTTAGAATCATGTACTGTAGTGTCTGTCTCCTTATATCCTTCAAAGGGATATGTCCATTGATATGTATTAATTACAGGTTTCCAAATTATTTGTAATTCCCTACAGAACCATTGTTATTGTTTAGCTTTCACACTCAGGTTCTGAGGGTTACTGGGTTACCCCATTACTACTAATGGCCCAGCCAACAAGCAGCAAGCTTGTGCTCGTAACGCCTCAGCCAATCAGATGGCAGAATTCCCAAATATCGATATCTGTAAATTTCGCTATTTCTCCAAAACTACTGAACGGATTTAAAACAAATAAACAGAAGCATGCTTTCTAGACCAAGACCCTTCTCCCTGCCAAATTTGGGGTAATTCCGTTCACCCGTTCGACCTGTAGCCTTGTCTAAAGTTTCCTACGTAAATTAACATGGAGAAAACATGTTTCGGGACCCCCTTTTTTTCTCAGGCCCGCTTTGATGAATCGCCCCCTATCTTCCCACATAGGAGGTGATATGAACAAAGAATTTGTTTGGAAAATTTCATGAAGATTCATCAAACGACGCCAAAGTTATAAGCAAAACAATAAATGCTCTTCCTATGGAAACTTGGTCCTAACAATAACCACCTACCGGTGACCGCCAGTAGGTAATATATATATATATCAGTGAATATATATATATATATATATATATATATATTCACTGAAAAAACCATAGGTTTCACACACGTTATAGTTAGGAATTAGCATTTAAAAAACCTTGCAAATTCACTGAAAAAACCAGAGGTTTCACACATGTTATAGTTAGCTGGACATTTTACTCGTACAAAACCATTGAAATTTCCCCGTTATAGTTAGTTCAGCTAACTATAACTCACGTGCCCGCAATCCACTGCTGATGACGTCACATATTACATCACTCATGACATGGTCAGTGACATCACTCATGACATCACTGATGACATCTCAAATGACATCACTGATGACATCACTGATGACATCATCCAGTGAATGTGTGATTTTCTTAAAAGTTTAAATATGTTTTATATATATAGGGAAAGGCCTGTTGAAGAATGAGTGGGTGTACAAGTGTGTAAATGGATGATTTTCTGTGGTGCGTAACTGACTCTATAAGTGAGTCGTTTAACTGTATCTTACTGCAGACTAGTGACTAACTGTATAAATGTTTGTATGTGTCTGTGTGTTGGTGTATAAGTGGCCGCATGGTTTTGTGAATACCTATATAAGTGTCTATATGAGTTATTGATTGCTTGTCTCAGTATCTGTATGGGTTCCTGACTGTTTGTGTGGGTAGGGTGTGTGTGACTCTATGCATAGATGTGTGAGTGGGTGATTCTATGGGTGCATGGTTTTAAAAGTGCATCTGTGATGGACTGTATGGTTGAGTGAGTGTATGTATGGGTGTGTTATGGATTGAATGTATATCTCAGTGGTACATTTGTGACTAACTACATATGTGAAAGGCAGTATATATGTGTGTAAGAGTATATAAGTGGGTAGATGTGAGAGTGTGTGATTGTGAGAGTGACTGTATGGATGAGTGTGTGCTTGTGTCAATGATTCTAATAGAGCGTAAGAATGTGATACTATTTTTGTGAGTAAGTGAACTTGAGTGTGTATAACTGCATAGGTGAGTAAATGGGAGTGTGATTATTTGCATGACTGAGTAGGTGTGAGAGTACCTCTATGGATGATTGGTGGTGTGTGAGTGTCTATGTAGGTGTATAAATGCATATGATAGTCTTGTATGGAGTGACTGTAAGTATGAGTGTCTGTACAGGTGAATGAGTAGAGGTGTATGTAGACCTAACAGTTAATAAGTGGGTATGTAGTTATTGGTATTGGAGTATGTATGGTTTTGAGAATGGAACTCTGAAATTTTGTGTCGGTATATCAAAGGTTATATTAGGGTGTGATGACGTCATCAGTGTGAAACCTATGGTTTTTTCAGTGAATTTGCAAGGTTTTTTAAATGCTAATTCCTAACTATAACGTGTGTGAAACCTATGGTTTTTTAAGTGAATTTGTAAGGTTTTTTACACCCTTTTTTTTAAACAATATGCTACCTATGTATATAATCATTGATTTACTGTATCCTGCAATATAGAAAGGTTCACCTTTTTTAAATAAATGGTTAGATATAGTTGAATAACATAGTTAATATCTTCTACAAACCTTTATTTTTATTTATTTATTTTTTTTAGGATTTTTTACCGTGCGCGTACGGTAAGCTTACGGTACGCGTACGATATGCTTTATGTACGGTGCGCGTACGTAATATTTATGCTCCGTGTGCGCATGCGTACGCGATTTACGTACGTGTCCGTACTTCGTCTGCGACGCGTAAGCGCTTGCTCCCTACGCGCACGTGCGCGCGCATGTTACGCAGAACCGCCGTACGTGCGTGCGCGCGTGCACGCGTGCCTCTAATGCGCATGTGCGCGTGCCCGTGTCTTACGTACGCGCATGCATACTTTTACCGTGCGCGTACAGTAAGCGTACGGAGCGCACACGGTAGGTCATGTGATCCAGAAACAACACTTTTCATTGGTTTAAACTTGTTTCATTTCCAGAAACTTCCAACACCACACTCATTCCCCTCATTACTGCTTGTGATTCCCTAGGAGAAGGAGCTGAATTGTCTTTGGGATACAATGGCAGAGCAGCAGTCCTCTTCTGGGAGTGAGCAGGACAGCATTATTAGACAGAGAAGGAGGAAACAGAAGAATTCTTTTGTCTGGGAATATTTCACATTTCCAGAGGGGTAGAAAAAGGTCAATGCTCCATTAGTCACCTGCAGACTTTGTGAGCGTGTCTTATCTAGAGGAAATTTCTCTATGTTTAGACACATTAGGGAAGTACATCCCAGGACTTTTGCTCGACATACTGAAGCAATCCTCCAGTAAGTCACCCGAGCACATCCGCAGAAGCTCAGCCGAGTACATCTTCGGCAGCTCAGCCGAGCACTTCCTCTGCGGTGGGAGCATCACCCTCTTCTGCTACTCTGGACATCTACCCTCGGTTTCAGAAAGTACATATAAGGTGCAACACTTGTTACTCTCTTATTGCTATGGGGGAATCTAGTATTCCTCTAATAGACAATAAGATTGAGCAGCACAAGTGCGGTACCTTTTAATATTCCCATTCTTTCTTTCCTCTGTCCCTGTATTAACACAAGGGCTCTTTTAAGAACCACCCTACTTCACAATTTTTTAAAATTTATTTTATCAGTTTAAAAAAAAAAAAATTTTTTACCGTGCGCGTACGGTAGGTGCACCTTTAAAAAAAAAAAAAATATATATATATATATATATATTTATTTCACCCTTCAATGTACTTGAGGGACCACAATGGAAATGAGAAAAGCAGAGTGAGGAGAAGTGAAAACAAGGGAGTACAAAAGTAAATGTGTGATAAATACAGATATTTCAAAGTTACCTGATCAACAAAATAACTTAATTATCAATAACTTGTTTTTTTTTTTTGCTAGAAAAAAGTATTAATTTTTCTAAATTTTCTTTCTCAATTTGTAAAAAAAGAAAAAAGTATTAATATTTAACAATACATTTTACAATACAGTACACATATTTTCTGATTTAAAAAACAATATTTTGCCCTTTTTTTGCTGTTTTCAGAATATATTGAATTTCACTGTAAATCGTGAAACCAATTGCATTCATCACTTAACAGCGGGCAAAAAAATTAACAATCTGAAAGATTGTTTAAAAAAAGCCCTGAATCTCTTCTCAGTAAAACAAACCTTTATAGAAAAGTAACATATTTAAGAAAAACATAATCTAAAAACAATAACTATTTTCAATAAATATTGTCTGTAAATCTTGTTGCTTAAGCACATACACCAAAATAATATCTGTCAAAGAAGTCCACAAGAGAAATGTTTACCTTTCCACGAGGCCAAATGGTAATTTTTAAATTCTTTTTTGATGAAATATTCAATGGTAATCCAATAAAATCGCAAAAATAATTTGTTCAGATGTTGCAATTTGTATCTAAAATTTTGGTTTTAGAAAAATTAAATAGGAATTTGGTAATTCTGCAGGCAAACGTTGCTTGAAAATCAATTGAGAATCATTACACAGTGTCCAGCCTTTTTCACATTTAAGATAAACTGTGTAATGACCAGAAATTATCGAAGGTCCATCATGGAAAATGATTGCAACTGCAACAAAAGTTTTTCCTGATATTGATAATTGATGTCCTGTAAACTTCTTTATTAAAGTGTCCAATTTTGAACCATCAGCTCTACAACGTTGCATCATTAAAATTACATACTGTCCATATTTCTTTAAAAATAACGTTGAAAACATGTCTGATTTACATTTAGAACATTCCATGCTGTGATTGGCATCTTTAACTAATTTACTAAAAGTGACTAATTGACTCTCTGGTAATGTTAAATATATTAACCTTTCTGAATCAACATTAGAGCTGCATGTGTTGAAACAGTTTTCACAACTATGTTCCCATTTATAAGAGAGACCAAACATATTTTCTATTTCTACCCCTTCTTCTTCCAGTACCATAAGGATATACATCAAGAATTCCTGTGCATCTTGCTGGACATTTTGAGTAAACTGTGTACTTACTGAACATACATCAAAAAGTTTTCTAACATCAGAAGCACTTTCTATTTTAGTTTTATTATTACTCAGCTTCTCAAAAAGAAACTCAGCAGAGAACAGAATCTTTTTTCATGATTTAGTATTATCTGCTCTTGCAAACTTTCAAGATAAAATACACCATTCAGCACTACATTAGCGTAGCAGTTGACACCAGAGCTATTTTCAAAATGACAACCAACAACCTCTTGAACACTGTCCTTTTTCTTTTTGGTTGCAATCACATCACTCTCCTTTTGTTTTCTTTTCTGTACATCCTCATTACAGATATTCTCAATTCTCCTTTTCCGACAAACAACACGTTTTTCAAACGCAGGATACTGACCTAAATGAGGAGCATAGGTTCTTCTTAATCTATTATACTCCTTTACACAATTTGCATCAGCACTAACTTTTGAGTCATCAAAGTCTATCATGAATAGACCAGATAATGTTTTCACTCATGACAAAGCAACATATGCCATACCTTCTTTGAACACAGTAGAACCAATGTTTACAAAAGCACTATCTACAGTTAATCCTTGAGATTTGTGAATAGTTACAGCATATGCTAGAGAAAACGGAAACTGCTTCCTACGTACATATAAGTCTTTCACAAGCAGGAAACAAACTGAACAACGACAAATGTCTTTAACCTCTTCAATCTGATCAAATTTTATTTTTAAAAATTCAATTCCATCTTTTTTCTGGTATTTCACAAAACCCACTACTTTACCCATAGCTCCATCACTAAACCTTTTTCTACATCCAAATTTCTTAAAAATACTCGACAGTTCATACAAACATAAAGATTTTTTTCTAATCCAGCTGTTTTAGAAATGTTCTTCTCTAGAGAATCCAATTTATTTTTCAAATTTCCTGTTAATGTAATAGTAATTCCTTCATGCTTACTTTTGTCCACTGCTTCCATTTTCTTAATCTCTTCCTTTTCCAATTTCAAAAGTTCCCCATTGAATATCGAGCATTCACGTAGTGTTGGCATTAAGCAGATTACAGTATTTTTTTCTGCAATGTTCTGGTATATTTTCTCTGCAACTATTTCTTCATTTGGAAATAAATTATGTAGCAACCGACTCTGTAATGCTTCTCTGCCAACTTCTGTGAGTAGTTCAATTCTGATATCTTTCAGAATACTTGCATAATCTTCCTCGTTTGCTTGCCTCATATTGGTAGTGAGTTCTTTGTACTCAAAGAATGACCAAATATTCGCATTACCAATACTTCCTAATGACTTCTTTGTGTCTTCATGTGTCACAGTATTAAACACTGGTTGTCCTTTAACTGGAGTGAGCTGCAGAAGATCCCCAAAAACTATAACATGTTTTCCTCCAAATAACACGTCATAGTCTCTCTTTAGAATTTGCTGCATTCTTAAATGCACAAAGGCAAGCATTAAGTTTGATACCATGCTTGCCTCATCAATAATGAGAACTTGCATCTTCTTCAACACTCTTGAAACTTCAAAGCATGCTTCTCCTGTTAGCTTGTGATATTCTATTTTGTTCTCATGCTCCACTGGTAACATTAGCAAGCGATGTAAGGTAATTCCTTTTATGTTATATGCTGCTAATCCAGTTGGAGCAGTAACAACACAAGACAAAGTTGAATCAGTTTTTTGCTGTAGGTAGCTTCAGATGACTTTAATTAAGAAACTTTTCTCAGTTCCAGCTTGTCCACTCACATACATCCTGATTGGTTCAAATGATGCACATGAGCACTCTTTCTTTTCATGTAGTAATCCATGATCAATTTTTTTGGTGACTTCTTCATAAATTTGTTTTTGTTCTTCATTCAGTTGCTGTTCCAAATTTGGTAAGTCTATTAAATCTTCCTGAGCTTGATTCATAGCTGTTTCCACTTCAGTCATTGCTATTACAGCTTCATTTTCTACGATTGGTTGTCCTAAGGGATCTTGACTGAGCGTTCCAGAACTTTGGCTGTCTTGAGAACTGTCTCTAGCTACTTCAGCTGCAATTGTAGCTTCCTGTTCAATTTCTTCATTTAACATTTGCACATAATTTGTGAAAGTACTGCATTCAATCGTATCTTTACATGCATTAAAGGAATGTTCATAGCTATGAAAATCTCCAAGTAATTCATCCTCTGAACGCCATGGTTTAAACAGCTGTAAAAGTGCTAAGTAGTAAAATTCCTTTTTGTCGGGAGTGTCGCAACTCAGCTTCCTGTGATTAATCAAACTTCCTTTTGTTTGCTTCACCAAACATCCTTCCTCACCAATGACTTTATATTTTCCATTGTTGATGTCTTCTGTGGCTTTCCGTGTAAAAATATAGTTCTGCAGCACTTCATAGAGACACATGTTCTCAAGATGACGACTTCTTTTTGGGTAATATGTGTCCAACATGTTTGATTTCAAAATATCTGTACTTTCCGGGTCATTCTCTGCCAAATATTCAATTTCTCCAACAGATTTCAGTACCCGATTTCGCATTCCTGCAAGGCCTAAACTTACCCAAATTATTCTTCTGGATTTGGAGTACAGACTTGCAGATGATAACCTATCTGAGCATTCGTAGGATCCAATTTCTCGATGCGATAACATCTTTAAACTGAAACTGTATAGCGTTTTACTGACAGTCTTCTCATGAGAAATCTCTTCCCACATTTCCTTCAATTCCGTTTTCTCAGATTTAGTGATGTAAGATGTGACATACCGAGCAACAGCAATAGAATTGTCAGCTACATACTGAATATCCATGTTAGCATTCCACATGGATAAAATGACTGGGTTGTAGTCATTTATATATTTTGACTCTTCTTTTCTTCTTAGGTTGTAGGTATTTTTAGGCGATTTTCTTGTAATAGTATGTCGCACAGCTGACATAAAACTGTTGACTCTTCATTTTGAAAGAACAGGTCGTGGAAATCCAAATCGAAATTTTGTGTAGAATTTGTCTTTACTCTTGTACTTTCGTCGACAGTATTTTCCACACCGATGACTTTGGAAACGTAAAACTTGCTCTTTTAAATTTTTCTCTTCTGTGCTTTTAGGTATAGCACATGTTGCATATTCTTCGATGAAACTTAAAACTGCATCATCAGAATCTGTTCCAAATTTTGGGGCATCCTTGATCCATAACAGCATATGAATATGAGGAGCACCTCTTGCTTGGTACTCTTTTCTCCAAAAGAAATCCACAACTTCTCCAGGAGGTGGATTTTTTTTATTGCAGATGAAGGACATCATAGCCTCAAATCTATGATTGAAATATCTGCAAACATTAACCGGATCCAATGAGCACAATTCTCCTGCTGTCTTGTATTGGCTGTTTTCAATATTTGAATTTGCCTCTCGAAGAAAATCCAAAAGATCATCCCAAGCGTACTCAGCACAGCTTAGGGTGAGAAACCATGTAGGAGTTCCTAAATTCCGTAACGTACACTTCAATTCTCCATGGCATCGGTACCAATATTCATTTGTCCCACGCTGACAAGCCATTAGATTAATCAATTGAGATTCCAAATGATCATCTCGCTGTTGCACTTTGTTCATAAAATCCTTTGCAGTCACATTACGTAGATGTACTCCAGTTTTCAAAATGTGATTTACTGCATAAGATAGTGCTGACAAGTCACTTTCAAATAAAAGATGGAACAAATAAGGAATACTTTGACGAAATCTGGGATCTTCTGCATACAATCTTGTAGTCCGATACTCAGAAGCAGGAATCTGTACTGGACGTTCATCATATCGTCCACCTTTTCCTGTAGGAAACAGCTGGGGAAAACAACGAGCTTCCAAGCTCTCCTCCCATACACTCACGGGAGTTTCTTGTGCTTTTTTCATCTGAAACAGATCAATAGTGTTTGCCATAACTTCTTTTGAATAAAGAGGATGTATGCTGAAATGTTCATAAATTTCTTCTTCTTTTGACTTATCCACTTTTTCAATTTGCCCAGCTGGTATTCCTGAGTCTGGTAGTAAAACTTCTTCATCTTCAGCCATATAAATTGTTTCATACCATTTATTATTTCTTTTCAAATATAAATTTGCTCTTTGTACTTTTCGTACATCTACCAGCTCCTGCCAAATTTTCTTATTCTTTGTTGGTACTCCATTAACCAGAATAACTAATGGTTCAGTTTCCAATCTATCTGCATCAATAGTTTCCATATTTGTTTTCAAATCCAATGGCAAATAGACAACTCTTCCTTTTAAACCTCTTTGTAAATCCGAAGGAGGTAATTTGCCTGTTTTGGGCTCCATACGAACTATAGTCTGAAAAGGATGGACACATTGAATGAGTATAGACTCATATGTATTTAAATCACTAAGTTCTGCAGGAATTTCAACCAATTCTAAATTATTATGTACAGCTCTTGCTGGCATTTTATTTTCTTCTAACTTGTTATAACAGTATTTACAAATACGGTGACATTCACCCAAATCAAAACAATTTTCCAGAAATAAATATGTAGCAAAATCCAACCACTTAGTATTATTTTCTTTTTCACTTTTTTTATAGAGATCAACATACCTTGTTTGATTTTTATAATGGCTTCTCCGGCAACAAATGCAAGTAATATTTGGTCTTTCATTAGAGATGATAGTAAATTTTGTCATTTGATCTTCAAAATTTTTACTGACAGTGGGTTCTACATTCTCTTCCACATTTTCTTCAATAACTGTGTTATTTCCTGCACTTTCTTGTTCTGGACCAAAGTAACAAAACTGAATATCATCAGTAACCTTCTCTACATCTGATACAGATCCACGGAACAGAGCCCTATTCAACTCATTTAACTTTAGTGCTGGACTTTTAGCAAAATACAATCTTCTCACAAACTTTCTCATTTCAGGATGATATACTGCCAGCATCCTAAAATGGTGAAAAACACTTTGACAAACTTTCCTAGAAAGACAAGCCAGAGAATGTCCTTGCAAACCAGTATTCTCTCTCACTCTACATGGATCTAGTCTTTGAAGCACCTTAATCTTCTGTTTAACACTTTTTTTACTATATTCTCTTAGAAAGTCACGTAATTTATCAATAGATTCTTGTCGTACAGTACAAATACTACTACAATTCCAAGTGGACACTGGAGCTTTAGGACGTCTCCCCATAACCTCATCAGCTAACACTTCTTCCTCATTTCTTGGAACCATTTTCTCCTTTTCCATTATACAACCATCTTTAACTTCATAAGCTCGGCCACTGGTGTTAACTGCATGCAGCAAACTATTACTTTGAAGATAACTCTCTTCATTAAAAAATGGTTCAGTACTTGAACTATGCATTCGTTCTCCTAAAAACACTTTACAAAAGTTATTTCTTTTCACTACTCTTTTCGTTTTGCTTTGTGACTTCATTACATTGACCATTTTATCTAATGTACGGATCCTGTTCAAAATTAAAATGAATAGTTTTCTTTTTAAATCTAAAGCCTTAGCTACAATTGATTCAATATCTTTTTTTCGCTTATAAAATTTCGCTTTCTTCTTATATTTTTTCACATCCTTTAGCAAATTGGACATCACTCTTCTCTGAAACATTTTTCTACGAATGTCTTTAAATGCAGTTTTTGTTTTTAAGTAAATCTTTATTGCTTCTAATTGGACATTAGCATTTTGTAATTTCTCACTTTTGTCCTGTTGTTTTCTACTTGAAACTCTATTTGCAGTGGGGACATTTTTCAAATTTCTTCTTTTTTTGAAGATATTTTTTAAAAAATCCTTAGTTTGCTTACCCGAAGACTTTTTCTTTTTTCCAACATGAGCATCTTCAACTAATTTGAGTCCTCCAGTTGTCTTCAAATATAAATGTTTTTTCTGTTCTTTTCTCTTCCTTGATGTTATAGGCATCTTTAATTTATTTCACTGTTGGTCAGCAATATCTGAAAGAAACTAAAAAAAAAATACCTTTATGTAATTTAAATTTATTACTATATTTTTTTTGTACTTTTCAAATCTTATAATACTTTCTACCCCTTTCCTACAAGTGAAAAACACAATAAAACCAACACGAATTAAAGCTTCCCCTTTCCTACGAATGCAATTCTAAAAGAACCAGAGTAACACGAATTAAATCTCTGACAACAATTCCTGTGTGCGCACAGACTCATGGTGTGATTCTAGGCAGAAAACGAAATTTGATTTGCAATTTGAAAGCACACTTACTACAGTGGTAGAGCAAGTGATAATTACTCTAACAGTCTGACACATTTTCATTATATTTTTCAGAAACAGAAAAGAGCACATGCCCAAACTGCTTTTTGAGACCATGAACATTTGTAACCTGGATGACACACACTAGCAAAGGAAATGAGCCTTGGTGATGTTCAATGTATTAGCGTTACTCACTGCTATCTGAAACACCACGCAGTGCTGAATAGTAAGCTTGACTGTATATGAGAAACAGCTTGCTCTCTGCTAAGAGTGTGGTTCTGGAGACTGTCTACTGTCAAGTGCAAGAGAGATCTGCATTGATCCTTCGCAACTGCATAACCATTGGAGACATGTATGTAACACTACATGGTGGTAAGGATTAATTGGACTTTTGAACATGTACAAACTACATGACCCATTGCAGGAGTGGAAGAAAAATCTACCATGTTGATGTCAAATGTGTTTGCATTGCCCTCTCATTTGTGACATATTAATTTGGGCTCAATGGTAGCCATCACAGTTCAAGAAAACAAGCTTCCCCTTTCCTACGAATGTAATTCTGAAAGAACCAGAGTAACATGAATTGAATCTCTGAGAACAATTCCTGTGTGCGCACAGACTCATGGTGTGATTCTAGGCAGAAAACAAAATTTGATTTGCAATTGGAAAGCACACTTACTACTGTGGTAGAGCAAGTGATAATTACTCTAACAGTCTGACACATTTTCATTATATTTTTCAGAAACAGAAAACAGCACATGCCCAAACTGCTTTTTGAGACCATGAACATGTGCAACCTGAATGACGTACTACACTCTAGCAAAAGAAATGAGCCTTGGTGATGTTCAATGTATTAGCGTTACTCACTGCTCTCTGAAACACCACACAGCGCTGAATAGTAAGCATGACTGTACATGAGAAACAGTTTGCTCTCTGCTAAGACTGTGCTTCTGGAGACTGTCTACTGTCAGGTGCAAAAGAGATCTGCATGGACACTTGCGTAACTGCATAAATATTGGAGACATATATGTAACACTACATGTGTGAAAAGGGTTAATTGGACTTATGAACATGTACAAACTACATGACCCATTGCAGGAGTAGAAGGAAAATCTACCATGTTGATGTCAAATGTGGTTGCATTGCACTCTCATTTGTGACATATTAATTTGGGCTCAATGGTAGCCATCACAGTTCAATAAAACAAGCTGCCCCTTTCCTACGAATGCAATTCTGAAAGAACCAGAGCAACATGAATTGAATCTCTGAGAACAATTCCTGTGTGCGCACAGACTCATGGTGTGATTCTAGACATAAAACGAAATGTAATTTGCAATTTAAAAGCACACTTACTACTGTGGTAGAGGAAATGATAATTACTCTAACAGTCTGACACATTTTCATTATATTTTTCAGAAACAGAAAATAGCACATGCCCAAACAGCTGTTTTATGCTGAATACAAACCATCACAGTTCTAAAAAACAAGCTGCACCTTTCGTATGAATGTCATTCTTACAGAACCAGACCAACACAAATTAATTCTCTGACAACAATTCCTTTGTGCACACAGACTCATAGTGTGATTGTAGGCAGAAAACAGTATTCCTGGGTGATACCAGTACACCTTAACTCATGGTGAAGACATACTCCATAATATCTGACATGTTCAAGGCACTTAAATATCTTCCTTAACATAAAATGTAAAACACAACTTTTAAAGTGCTAGGAAAATGTACCATGCTATTTTAAAATGTGTTTGCATTTGCCTCTCATTTGTGCGAAAGTGATTTCTGCTGAATGCTAACCATCACAGTTCAAGAAAACAAACTGCCCCTTTCCTGCGAGTGCAAGGCTAACAGAGCAAGAACAACACAAATTAAATCTCTGATAACAATTCCTGTATGCACACAGACTCATGGTGTGATTCTAGGCAGAAAACATTATTCCTGGGTGATACCAGTACACCTTAACTTATGGTGAAGACATTCTCAATAATATCTTACAAGTTCAAGACAGTTAAATATCTCCCAAAACACAAAATGTGAAAAACAACTTTAAAAGGACAATCACATTTCTATTATTTATATCAAAATGCACCACGTACATTCCCTCTCAAATTCATAACTCATCTTTAAAAGTAGTTAGTTCAGAAAGAAATGTGGCACTCAAACAGCAGATTATCAGAGCCAGAATCTCTGAGCTGTACACCTCTCTCCTCTCACCAGAACCAGTTAATGGCAATGTTTCCCTCTCTTTTTCCCCACATATACATGTTAACTCCAAATCACAGTGTTTCCCACATTTTTTCAAATGGAAACACACATTTCTATTGGTTGCAAATTTCAACCCTTTCCAAATGATCCCTTCCCCCAACATGACTTCTGCCTGCTACCATAGCAACAGGTCATGGGACACTGGTGTGAGCAGAGAGGTCAAAAGTTCAGCACACAATGTTTCTAATCCAAAGAGCAAGAGTGCTTGACTTTTCAAACCTAACAGCAAATCCAAAGTAATGTTCTGTGTGTACACATTTTTCTGAGCCAATACAAAACATGCTTGTAAAAATCTAAACATACAGCCTAGTTTTAACTGTAAAATGGTTTGAATCAGCCAATCAGTTCTTTTTAAAAAAAAAAAAAAGTATGTTAGCCTCCATTTTACAACTATCTTTCTTTTCATATTGCCATTCTACTGAAAGACACCTTCTGAGTGCATCCAGATCTCCTTGAAAGATGTTCACAGTGTGGATTGTAGGTCACAGCTATGTCTTCTGGAGTGAAAAGTATGCAGAAAAAGAGGTATTGTGAAAGACCTTGCTTTGCCAAATGTAGATATTAAATGGATTGGTCAGAGAGGGTTAAAGTGGCACCAATAAATGCCTTTGGTGAAAACCTTTCTACATCTCCCACAGCCTAACCTTCTTATTGTGCACTGTGGTGGAATTGACCTAGGCACTTTAACTGGGGTAGGTCTGGAAATGCTTGTTAAGGACACCTTTGTGCAATTGATGTCACTTTTTCCACAAACTGCCTTTGTATATCCTAATATATGCCAAAGGCAAAAGTGGAACTGGTCCAAACAATTTTGTCCGCAGATTGACAAAGCAAGAAAGCACGTCAATAAGTCTGTTTCTGCTTTCCTCAGAGACTATGGTATGGGTTCTATATACCACAACAACTTGCGTTACAACATGCAAGACATTTATAGAGGAGACGGTGTACATTTCAATGATGAAGGGAACAGAGTCTTCCTCTTGAACTTTAGACTCTGCATCGGTACTTACTTGTAGGTACCAAAAAAACACTCAATAAACACAACGGCTCTTTTTAGAGCCAACCAACATTTAAACATTTAATTTTGATTTTTAATTCTATTTTTTTAATTTATTTTTTTTCCGCCGTACGGGTACCGTACGCGCACGGTACGCGTACGTCTCGATTTTTTAAAAAAAAAAAATATATATTTTTCACACTTCTGGGTCCTTTTTGGACCCCCTGACAAAGGCTAGGGGGTCTGCAACTCTCTACCTTGCCCCCTTTTCACGTTCTTTACCTTTGTTTTTCAGTGTGAGACACACAAAATGGTGGCCGACACTTACTGATTTTGACCGACTGGAATGTTTACTGTCATGTAACCACCAATCAGAATTACGCTCGCGCACGGCAGCGTGCGCGTACGGTATGCTTACCGTACGCGCACGGTGCGCACCTCTAGATATGTATGTACTTTTAACTGCAATTTTCTCAGGAACTACTGAACAGATTGACTCCAGATATCCAAAAGGCACATGCCTGACCTGAGGACTACCTCTTTGCCAAATTTCAAGTAATTCTGTTCAGCCGTTCGGGCTGTACCTTGGACTAAAGGTCCCTATGGAAAAATGCATGGGGAAAACGTGTTTTGGGACCCCCTTCTTTCTCAGCCCCCGCTTGACGAATCCCCCCAAGACTTTCAGGGTAGGAGCGGAGCGGAGCGCCCCACCTTTTTTGAAAATTTCACAAGGATTCGTCAACCGGCGCCAAAGTTATTCAAAATAGAATTTTCAGATTTCCTATGGAAATATAATATGCAATACATTGTGCGCAATGACAGATTCATTTGATGTCATTTGAGATGTCATCAGTGATGTCATGAGTGATGTTACTGACCATGTCATGAGTGATGTAATATGTGACGTCATCAGCAGTGCATTGCGGGCGCGTGAGTTATAGTTAGCTGAACTAACTATAACGGGGGAATTTCAATGGTTTTGTACGAGTGAAAAGTCTAGCTAACTATAACGCCCCTGAAACCGATGGTTTTTTCAGTGAATTTCTAAGGTTTTTTAAATGCTAATTCCTAACTATAACGTGCCTAAAACCTATGGTTTTTTCAGTGAATTTCTAAGGTTTTTTAAATGCTAATTTCTAACTATGCCTACAGAGATAGGACATGTGAAGAAAGAAGAGAAAACGCACAGAAAGAAAAAAAAGAAATGCAGAAAGAAGCACCAGAAGTCCTCAAAGACGAAGAAAAGTGCAGGAAGAAGGATAACGTGCAGAAAGAACTAACAGAAGAGCAGAAAGAAACCTTGTTGCTAAATCATCCTGTACCCTCAACTTTTTCAGACGGATACTGGTGGTAACTGAGTCTGACTAACCAGTCCTAGAGCCAGTGCTATGTTAAAAGACACTCAGAATACAGTGAAACCACCTACATACACTAGGGAACACTATGCGTTGGGATCACCGTGTGATCAGCATGACCTCCTCTGTAAGCCCCTAGTATATAATAGGGCAGGGGATTAAAACTACCTCTTAAAACGCGCCACAGGGCTCTTTTGCACACGTCACCTCAGGCCCGTCCCCTCACTTCCCCACTGTGTAAACACGCCCTGTGGCTGTTTTAAGTTGGGAGATTACGTCCCCTTGAATCCTGAGGGTCCCTAGGGTCCAACTAGACCACTAGGTACCTCCAGTAAGCGCCACAGAGCTGTGTTGCAGAGAGATGTAAAAAGGGGCACGTCCTAGACCACCTCTCTTCAACGCAGCGCAGTGGCGCTTACTGGAAGCACCTGGTGGGCTAGTTGGCCCCCAGGGTCCCTCAGGAGTGAAAGGGAATTATTTTCCCAACTTAAAACGCGCCACAGGGCGTGTTTGCACACGTCACCTCAGGCCCCGTCCCCTCCCTTCAACACTGTGTAAACGCGCCCTGTGGCCGTTCTAAGTTGAGAGATTAAGTCACCTTGAATCCTAAGGGTCCCTAGGGCCAAACTAGCCCACTAGGTACCTCCAGTAAGCGCCACAGAGCTGCGTTGCATAGAGGTGTAAAAAGGGGCGTGGCCTCAGAACACCTGTCTGCAACGCAGCTCCCTGGCCCATACTGGAGATACCTGTTGGGCTAGTTGGCCCTCAGGGACCCTCAGTATTGAAGGGGAATTAATTCCCCAACTTACAACTGGCCAGGGGGCGCGTTTGCAGAGTGCTGCAAGGAGGGGGCGTGGCCTCCGGCGCGATGCCGGTCTTTTATTAATTTTATTTTTTAAGAAGGAGGGCTGTGTGGGCCCCCTTCTTTTTCTAATTTTCTGGCCCTGGGGACCCCATCCCCCAGGGTCTGCACCCTAATTTTTTTTGTTGAAAAGAATTAATTTGGCCCTCCCAAGGTCTTAATCGGCACCGGGGACCCCAACCCCCTGGTCATGGCCTTTTTTTTTTTTATTCTTTAGGAGGGGCTGCGTGGCCCCCCTCCTCATGGCCACTTATGGCCCCGGAGACCCCATCCCCCCCAACACCTAGGACATGCTGGACAAATTGTATGTACCTATCACCATGACGATTTGCGTGATATTCATTAAAAGGCGACTATGCATAGAATGAATCCACGTGGAATGTATTTACACCGCTAGTGAAGCTCTGACGTGTCTGACGACCCACCGTGCCTAATCCCGGCATCCCCGCCAGTGGGTACTCTCCAAATAGACACCCTTGTCGTTTATTTATACAAACATGGATAGCTATTGATGGGCAAATTTAATATACACGCACACCAAGCCATTCAAAGGGGATTCAACAAAAATTCGACCCAACTATGCAAGAAACCCCCCTCACGGTTAATGAAATACACATCCACCACCGGATGTGTAATACTTTTTATTTTACTCTCTGGAAAAGAGATGAATCTCACTTGAGAGTCACAGCATGCTCCGGGCTGAGCCCAATGCTGTGTTACACCCACCAGTGCCCGCCGAGTGCCTCACACCACTGTGTTGTATTCCACCAGCTAGTGCATATGCTATGACACTCTCTAGCCCATGTGCACTGTAACACCACCCCGTGAATATGTCATGCCACACTTGCCTTTGCACGGGTTATATTGCCCAATCTAACGTGCCTTCCTCGATGTCCATTTTATAACGCACAGCGCTATGCCATACATATTACAATCTGGGATTCATATCTTTGTCACAGTGCATATGCAACGTTACACTCCCCAGCACATATTTTATATTACAACTTTAGAGACTAGTTAGGTTACACAACACTGCCCTGTACATATTACACTTCAAGGCGCATATTGCATAGCACACGCTAGTGCCTATGCTATCTCGCGCTCTCCAATGAATCTGTCATTGCGCACAATGTATTGCATATTATATTTCAAGCCCCGGTTCATCTTATATCACACTTTTTGGTGAATAGTTCATACCATATACTATATCTATTTTTCATTTTCAATTGTGCTCTCAGGACTATGTTCTATATAACACTGCGTTCACCTACCCTTTTCACAGGCATTACATTTTGCGATGGGGGTTGGAGGGTCAGGGGGTGTTTCTGCCAAGTGAGCCCGGAGTCACAGTCACAAACGTCCTCTTCTTCCTGAATAAAAGTGAGATTATGCTGCATACTTGTTCATATTTTAAGTAGTTCGCACAGACACACATTTTAAAAACAATAAAGTTCCTAATACCCACCTTCTCTGAACAGTTAGCTTGCTGCCCCATCCACCTCCTCCCTATCCTCTGTTGTCTGAATCTATGGACTAGCCTCCTCCCTCCTGCCATGCATGGTCTGATGTGCTGCCACTGCCCTCCATTTAGCATGATGTACCAGTCCACTCCACCTGCCCTCCATTGCCCAATTCTATGGCCCATCATTGACCTCCTGCTTAGCATCTGTGCTTAGCTTGCCGCCCCTATTCTCCTTCCCCCTGCCCTCCGATGTCTTTGTGCATGCCCCTGCTCCATCCTTTTTGCCCACCATGTCCCATGGACCTACCACTCCTATCTACTCTGAGTGTTCTGTTGAGCTGCCACTCCCCTCCCACCTGCCTATCATTGTCAGATGACTGTAACTTGTCCCTGCCACCTCCACCCTGCCTGTCCACATGCCATGCCCCTATCCCCTTCCTCCTGTCCTCCAAGGTCCATTTTACTGCCACACCCTTCTGCCCTCCCTGGTCTGTTGTGCTGCAACTGCTCCTCCTGCCTTCCCCGCGTGGTCTGTTGAGAAGCCCCTTCCCCTGAACTCTCTTATCTGTGCCAGGTCCTGACCCTCCCTTCTTTCCTCCATGGTCCTTTGTGCATGCCGCTGCACCCTCCTTCCTGCCCATCATAGCCATTGTGCTGCCACTAACCCTCCCGCTTGCCATGCATGGTCTTCTGTGCTGCCATGGCCCCTCCCACCTTCCCTGTGTGGTCAGCTAGCTGCCCCTGACCCCCTCCCACCTTCCCTCCATGGTCTGTGTGTATGCCATCATAGTCTCATTGTTGCTCTCCATGGTGTGTCTTGTTTCTAATGCCCATCCTGCCTGACCTCCATTGTCATCTTGCTGCTCCTGCCCTGCCCCCTTGCCCCCAGCCCTCTGTTTCCATGTGCAGACCCCTATTGCCTCCCTCCTGGCTTGTCTGTTCCATTGTAATGCCCCTGATCCGTCCCTCCGCCATTTATGGTCTGTTATGCTGCAGCTTTCTCTCCTGTCTGTCCATTATGATCAGCTAGCTACCATTGCCTCTTTGCCCTCTGTTCTCTGTTGTCCATGTGCATGGTCCTGTCCCCTCCCTATTGCTTTCTATGGATTGTTGTGCTGCACTCCCGTCCCGCCTGCCCTGTGTGGTGTATTGTGCTGCTGCAAACCCTGATGCCTGCCCTGCAGGGTCAGTTTGGTGCACCTCTCCATGTCCCTCCTGTCCCCTGTTATCCAAGTCCATGTCCCTACCCCATTTCCTTCCATGATCCAATGTACCATACTTGCGAACATTTTGAACTTGGTAAGAGGGAGATTTTGAAAAAAAACTGGGGTATTGATTTTCCCCTTTGAGTTACATTGCAAAAGAGGAGATTGTAGACAGGAGACAGATCAAATAAAGCCCATTTGAGCTTAAAAACATTGGACGTTTCCTGGCTGAATCGGGTCTGTTGGCATGTATGGTTGTACTACCATTGCCTCTTCCTTCTGCCCATAATGGTCTATTACATTGCCACAGCCTCTCTTGCAAGTCCTGTATTGTTGGTTTGTTGCCCCTGCCCCCCTTTCCACTGCCCTCCATAGTCTGTTGTGCTGCCACAGCCCTTCCTGCCTGCTCAGTGTGGTTAAATTGTTGCCTTTGCACCCTCCTACCTGCCTTCAATTTTCAGAGTCCGTGTCCCTGGCCTCTGCCTCTCAACTAGATTGCTAACATTCTATATTTATTACAAAAGTGTGGAACGCCTGACGTCATCTTGATGTAATCAAAACTGTAATACCTAGAGCATTTCCTTTAGAAATTACATATATGAGAGGGTCTTATTGGCATCAAAATTATGGTTAGTGCTCTAAAAGACTAAAATAAGGACATATTTTCTGAGTTTTCAAATAGCGACAAAGCACTTTTAAATTATTTGTTATCTTTTTGTTTTTTTATCCAGTTGACCACTTGATTAAATGTTGCACTTAGGGGAGAGGATGTGGTGTTACTTCCAGAACTGCAGACTTTGCAACTGGGGAACCAGGTTGGAGTTTCTGCTTCAGCTCGACATTCTGTGATTCTGGTCAAATCACTTAGTCTCCCTATGTCTACAACCAAAATGAATTTGTTCTTGTGTGATGTAACCAATGCTCATGTAAAGCACTCCAATACCTGACAAGTCTGCACTATATAACACTGCAAAAACACAAAATAATAAGTGTTTTGCACACTTCTGTCATTGGGCTATATTTGGGCTACATCTGGGTGATTTTGGGCTACATTTGGGCTCTTTTGTCTCCGGTGGCCATCTTGGGAGATTTATTTGTTATGAAGTTTCCTAATTTCCTCATGTACTGCAGTCTCCTCAGTCGGAAATGCTTTCAGTTTTTTACTTTGATTCCATCATGAAGGTATTCAGATATGTCACACATTTGCCATAAATTCTGAATGTTAGCACTCTAGTTGCTCATTAGATCACTGTAGTAAAACTACTGTTCACCATGGAAGTCTGCTCCTGGTATTAAAAGTGCATGTTTCAGTCTGCATGTCAGAATTTTTTAATGAAATAGAAGAGGATTTGAGAAGTCACTCAAAATGTGCCCTCATTTTCTTTCTTCAGCATTAATCATAATTTCTATGGCAAAATGAACACTAACTATAACGGGGGAATTTCAATGGTTTTGTACAAGTGAAAAGTACAGCTAACTATAACACCCCTGAAACCGATGGTTTTTTCAGTGAATTTCTGAGGTTTTTTAAATGCTAATTCCTAACTATAACGTGCCTGAAACCTATGGTTTTTTCTGTGAATATATATATATATATATATATATATATATGTATATACTGGCGGTCTCCAGTAGATAGTTACAGTTAGGACCTAGTTTCCATAGGAGAAGCATTTTTTGTTTTCCGAATAACTTTGCCGCCAGATGACGAATCTTCGCGAAATTTTCAAAAATGGTGGGGCGCTCCAGTCAGCTCCTATCCTGAAAGTTTTGGGGTGATTTGGCAAGCGGGGGCCGAGGAAAAAGGGGGTCCCAAAACATGTTTTCTCTATGTTAATTTCCATAGGAAACTTTAGACACTGCTACAGCCCGAACTGCTGAATGGAATTACACCAAATTTGGCAAAAAGGTAGCTCTTGTTTCAGAAAGAACTCTTTTAGTTAAATGGTGCAAATCCGTTCAGTAGTTCCTCAGAAATTAAAAGAAAAGAGGTCGGAAAATGCATTTCCCATAGGAAACTTTAGACACGGCTACAGCTCGAACTGCTGAACGGAATTACACCAAATTTGGCATAAAGGTAGCCCTTGTTTCAGAAAAAACTCTTTTTCTTAAATGGTGTAAATCCATTCAGTAGTTGCTGAGAAAATCAAAAAATAAAAGTTTCGATATATAGAGGCACGGAGGATCCGCGCACCCTTTCGACCACAAGCTTTATGCTAATTGGCTGACAACACTCCAAACCAGGAAGTGTTGGCAGCCATCTTGTGCCTCAGTAACTGAGGCACAAGAAAACAGGGAAACAAAGGGGTAAAACAACAAAAGGGGGCAGGGTAGAAACACCCTGACCCCCTAGGCCTGCTCAGGGGGTCCCACAGGGACCCCCAGGGCCAACAAAAGCATTTTTTCTTTTTTTTTTAATCGGCAAAAGTCGCGGCGGATCTGCGGATCCGGCTGCGAAAATAAAAAAAATGAAGCGCAGCCTCCCATGCTTCGTTATTATTTAGCCCCCGGGTGGGCCAAGTCCCGGGGTCATGCTATATTTATTGTGATTGCGAGAGCCCAGAGGGGCCCCTGCAGCCCCGGGGACCGCCACCCCCAGGGCTTGGTATTAAAATGGGTGGGGGGCCTCCAAGGCCCCCAAGCCCTGGGGACTGCCACCCCCCGGGGCTTTTGTTAAATATTTGCGGGGGGCATGCACCCCTCCACAGCCCCAGGGACCACCACCCCCGGGGCTTGTTATTAAAATGGGTGGGGGGCTTTTGTTAAATATTTGCGGGGGCACAAAGGCCCCCAGCAGCCCCGGCGACCGCCACCCCCAAGGGCTTCTTTTTTTAAATAAAATAACCTGTGTGGGGAAGCTCGAGCCCCCCCACTCGCCCGAGGGACCGCCACCTCCCCGGGGCACTAAGTATATTAATTCTGGGGTTGTTACGGACCCCCGATCCCCGGGGACCACCCCCTCCCCGGGGCTGTGTACACGTTGGGAGGGGGGCTATGCGCCCCCCCAATCCTGGAGCCCTCGATGGCCCTGGGGACCGCCACACCCCAGAGCCGGCTCCTGCAGTGTCTCGGGTTGCCCACCCTCGGGACACTGCTGTTTGCAATGACATGGCGGGAGCCGCGCGGCTCTCACCCTGTCATTGCAAACTGCTCTGCTTCATTGAAGCTAGAGCAGGGAAACTTCAATAAAGCAAAGCAGATTGCTTTTCCCCCCTCCCCAAAATAAAAATAAATAAATAAAGGCCGGCCCCTGGGGTTGGGGGCCCCGGGGCCAATAGAGGCCTGAGGAGGGGGGCCACGCAGTCCCCTCCAAATAAAGAATTTAAAAAAACACTCGCCATGCCCTGGGGGATGGGGTCCCTGGGGCTGAATATGGCCTTCCATTTTTTTACAAAATAGGGGTCAGGCCCTGGGGATGTGGTCACCAGGGCCCATAAAATAGGTAAGGAAGGGGGGCCACACAGCCCCCCTTCTTAAAAAAAAAGAAAACACGATTGTGCCGGAGGCCCCGCCCCCTCCCAGCAACACTCTGCAAACGCGCCCTGTGGCACGTTTTAAGTTGGGGAATTAATTCCCCTTCAATTCTGGGGGTCTCTGGGGGTCAACTAGCCCACCAGGTACCTCCAGTAAGCGCCACAGGCCTGCGTTGCAAAGAGGTGGTCCAGGCCATGCCCCTTTTTACACCTCTCTGCAATGCAGCTCTGTGGAGCTTACTGAACGTACCTGGTAGGCTGGTTGGACCCCAGGGACCCTCAGGATTCAAGGGGACTTTATCCCCCAACTTAAAACACGCCACGGGCGCGTTTGCACAGTGGTGAAGGGAGGGGGAGGGGCCTGAGGTGACATGTGTGCAAACACGCCCTGTGGTGCGTTTTAAGTTGGGGAATTAATTCCCCTTCAATCCTGAGGGCCCCTGGGGGCAAACTAGCCCCCCAGGTAACTTCAGTAAGCGCCACAGGCCTGCATTGCAGAGAGGTGGTCCAGGCCATGCCCCTTTTTACACCTCTCTGCAACGCAGCTCTGTGGCGCTTACTGGACGTACCTAAAGGGCTAGTTGGACCCCAGGGACCCTCAGGATTCAAGGGGACTTAATCTCCCAACTTAAAACGCGTCACAGGGCGCGTTTGCACAGTGGTGAAGGGAGGAGGTGGGGCCTGAGGTGAAATGTGTGCAAACACGACCTATGGCGCGTTTTAAGTTGAGGAATTAATTCCTCTTCAATCCTGAGGGTCCCTGGGGGCCAACTCGCCCACCAGGTACCTACAGTAAGCTCCACTGCGCTGCGTTGCAGAGAGGTGGGCCAGGCCACACCCCTTTTTACACCTCTCTGCAACGCAGCTCTGTGGCACTTACTCGAGGTACCTGGTGGGCTAGTTGGACCCTAGGGACCCTCAGGATTCAAGGGGACTTAATCTCCCAACTTACAACGTGCCAGGGGGCGCGTTTGCAGAGTGGTGGAGAAAGGGGGCATGTCCTTTGTTTACCTCTCATGAATCCCACTGCGTGGGGCTCACTGGAGGCAAAAGGTTGGCTAGTTGGCCCTTAAAGGACCCCCAGCAGTGAAGGGGACTTCAATCCCCATCCAAGTGCGTGCCAGGGAGCGCGTTTGTAGAGTGGTGGGCAAAGTGGGCGTGGCCTGGTACGAGTACTTACTAGTGCTGCTGTGTGGGACTGACTGGAGGTAATAGTTTGGGAAGTTGGCACCCAAGGATGTCCCTGGGGGCCAACCACCCCTCTTGTTTCCTCCAGTAAGTCCCACACAGTGGGATTGCTAGGATGTCTTCGGAGGCCATAGCCCCCTTTCTCTACCACTCTGCAAACGAGCCTCGAGGAAGACTACGGGATGGGGGATGAAGTCCAATTTAGTCCTGAGGGAGTTTGGGGGCCAAGAATCCCTCCTGGTACCTCCTGTAAGTCCGACGCAGCAGAATTCCGGAGCGTTGGTTGGACTCCCAGCACCCTTTCTCCACCACTCTGCAAACATGACTACTAGTTAAAGTAGCATATTTCTGCACCTCTGACTTAGAGGTATTTTTAATTCCCCTGCCCTATTATGTACTTGGGCATTACAGAGGAGGTATTGCTAATCACAGGTGTACCCCAACGCATAGTGTTCCCTAGTGTATGTAGGTGTTTTCACTGTATTCTATGTGTCTTTTAGCATAGCACTGGCTCTAGGCCTGTTTAGTCAGAGTCAGTTACCACCAGTACCCGTCTGAAAAAGTTGTGGGCACAGGATGATTTTGCAACAAGGCCTCTTTCTGCTCCTCTGTTGGTTCTTTCTGCACATCTTGCTTCTTCCTTAAATTTTCTTCGTCTTTGTGGACTTCTGTTGTCTCTTTCTGCATTTCTTTTCCTTCTTTCTATGCGTTTTTTCTTCTTTCTTCACATGTCCTTCCTCTGTAGGCATAGTTAGAAACTAGCATTTAAAAAACCTTTGAAATTCACTTAAAAAACCATAGGTTTCAGGCATGTTATAATTAGAAATTTGCATTTAAAACACCTTTGAAATTCACTGAAAAAACCATAGGTTTCAGGCACGTTATAGTTAGAAATTAGCAATTAAAAAACCTTAGAAATTCACTGAAAAAACCATAGGTTTTAGGGAAAGTTATAGTTAGTTGGACATTTCACTCGTATAAAACCACTGAAATTCCCCCGTTATAGTTAGTTCAGCTAACTATAACTCGCGCTCCCGCAATGCACTGCTGATGATGTCACATTTTACATCACTCATGACATGGTCAGTGACATCACTGATGACATCTCAGATGACATCACTGATGACATCATTGATGACATCATTCATGTGATAAATTGATGCATCTTCTCATACCCTAATATAACCTTTGATACACCCACTCTAAATTACAGACTGCCATTCTCAAAACCATAGACACTCCAACACCAATAACTACATACCCACTCACTGATTCTTAGGTTTACACACACATCCACTCACTCACCCATACAGTCACTCATACTTATGGTCACTCAGTACAGGACTATCATATGCACTCATACACCTATATAAACACTCACACACTGCTACTCATCCATAGAGGTACTCACACACCTAGTGAGTCATGCAAATAATTAATCACACTGCCATTTACTCACCTATACAGTTATACACACACCAGCTCAATTACTCATACAAATACTAGCACATTCTTACGCTCTTCTACAATCACTGATACAAGCACACACTCATCCATAGAGCCACTCTCACAATCACACACTCTCACTTATAGCCATTTATATACTCCAACAAACACCCTGTGATTTTTTGAAAAAAAAATAAAATGTTTTTTTCACCCTTCGGGGTCCTTCAGGGACCCCCTGACAAAGGCTAGGGGTTCAGGAACTCTCTACCCTGCCCCCTTTTCACATTCTCCACCTTTCTTTTTCACTGTCACACACAAAACACACAAAATGGTGGCCGACACTTCCTGATTTCGACCGATTCGAATGTTGACTGACATGTAACCACCAATCAGAATTACGCTCGCGCACGTTATGGTGCGCGCACGGTGCACGCACGGTGCTCGCTTATAGATATTTATGTACTTTTAACTGCAATTTTCTCAGGAACTACTGAACAGATTGACACCATATATGCAAAAGGCACATGCCTGGTCTGAGGACTACCTCTTTCAAGTAATTCTGTTCAGCTGTACCTTCGACTAAAGGTCCTATGGGAAAATGCATGGGGAAAACGCGTTTTGGGACCCCCCTTTTTTCTCAGCCCCCGCTTGACGAATCACCCCGAGACTTTCAGGGTAGGAGCTGAGCGGAGCGCCCCATTAGTTTTGAAAATTTCGCAAGGATTCGTCAACCGGCGCCAAAGTTATTCAAAATAGAATTTTCAGATTTCCTATGGAAACTCTGTCCTAACTATAACTATCTACTGGCGACCGCCAGTAGATAATATATATATATATATATATATAAAATTATAGTTACGACCATGTTTCCATAGGAAAAGCATGTTTTACCTTTCCTGTGAATCTTGGAATGTATGGAAGGTTTTGGGGTCATCCGTTCAGCAGAGGTTGAGCAAATGGGGGCTCAAAAAACAGTTTTTCCCATGTTAATTCACATAGGAGCTTTAAACATGACTACTGCACAAACCACTGAATGGAATTTCACCAATTTTGTAGAAAGCTAACTTTTTTTGTCAAACGTGTATTTATTGGCATTTTTGGTTGGCATACACTTTGTACAGTATAGCAAAAGAATCTTCAGATTCAGAAATACAAAGCATTGCATCATGAGAAGTAGCGAGGTTGTAGTCGCTTGTTCAGTCATACCCAAGCCTTCCTTTATAGGAATTCTATAATGTCCAGTACAGTTACTTGTAATGTACAGGCATAGGATATCCCCTTCGTAACGATGCGAACAGACAACCCGTCTTTCTTTTGTGACAGGATTTTACCCAACCCTTCCAACCGGGAAGGTAACCCAATTAGAAACACAATCGTAAAAAAAAAACACCCCCCTCCCAGCAACAAGGCAAGTGGTGGCAACTTTATATATGGAAGATGTTTCACCATCTGCTCATGTGCTAGATGTTTAGAATTAGAAGAGATGCATATCCCTAATTGAAGTAGGACAAACTGCCAGCGGCAAGCCCCGTGTAAGAAAAGCAATCAGTGGTCCCCACTTGTATTCAAATCTCTTATAATCATCGCTGAAGATATCCGCCATTCTCTCAAGACATAATAGTTTCCAGAGTCGAGAGTGCCATAATGAAAGGGTTGGGGGCTGACTTTCTCTTCCAAGCAGCTGTGATTGTTACTTTCGCAGCTCCTATACATGTCCACATAATGGCTTCATCTGCTTTGGTTTGGTGTGTAAGAGAAGGATCACGGATGCCTAAGAGGACCCCCTCCATAGTAGTCTGTATGGGGTAGCCCAACATGGTCTTAATTTGTGCTATGATTTCCTCCCAGAATGGTATTATGGTGGGGCAGTCCCAGCATGTGTGTTGGAAATCCCCGAGCAACCCACAGCCTTTCCAGCATCTGTCTGATGTGTTCGGGAAAATTCGTTTGAGTTTGGATGATGCAGGTACCAGTCCATCAGTGTTTTGTAAGTGCGTGTCCCTAAGCTCCAGAGAGTGGTTACATTTTGTGATGTCGGACCATAGCACAGGCCACTCCTTATCTAATATTTCTCTTTGTTGTAGCACCCCCTCCCACATAGACATGTATTGACAAGCTGAGTGTGTGGAGGAGAGCAGATAGTTATATAGGAGGGAAATCACCCCCTTTTGATATTTGGTGTAAATCAGTTCAGTAGTTATGGAGAAGTTCTATGGAAAAAATAAGGATATCGGGGATCGCTATAACGTTGCGAATATTAACGAGCCCTAGCAGGGAAATGCAGAGCTCTGATTGGCAGCTAACACTTCAAACAGAAAGTGGTGTCTGCCATGTTGGGACTCCTCTGAAGCCGAGTCCCACAAAACAACGTTAAAAAAAAGGGAGCTGGGCAGGATTACCTTGCCCCCAGCCTTGCAGGGTAAAAAAGCATTTTTGACAAATTTGCTGCAAAAAACCCCACAACAAGCGCATTCGTTTTTTAAATAGCCCCCGGGTGGGCCAGGTTATGTAGGCATGCACAATTGCATAAAATGTAAAAAGTTAAGCACATGGGGCCGCCCTCCTTGGCTATTTTATGGCCCAGGATCAAAACCTTCCCAGGGCTTAAATTGTGTTCTGTGGCAGCGTAGACCCTCTGGGTCTCAGGGAGCGCCACCTCCCCTTATCTAATACTAAAAAAATCCCACAGACCCCCGTACCCTGGAAACTACTACCTCCCAGGGCTACATCCTTTGTAATAGGGAGGCCTCACAGACCCCCCGGGACACGTGGACCACAACCTCCCCAGGGCCATAATACTCTTTTTAAATTTAGATGTAAGCCATGAGGCCCCCCTTCCGGGTCATCTATGACCCTGGGGGGCACTACTACCCCAGGGCTAGCCCTTGCTCATGGAAGGAGGCGGGCCATGTAGCCTCCTTCCTGGAGGTAATCAAAAAGGAGACACTGTTCCGTAGTGAGTGTAGTCGGAAGGCAACCTACACACACAAAAAGGTAAGGGGTGGGAAAGACGGAGAAGTTAGGTCAGGGACTTGGTACTTAAGGTGGGGAGAGGCATAAATTGTCTCTTGTTGCCCTCACACACCCTGAAGGATGTCATGCTTCATCATCAGGCGGTTGCTCCTCGTCGGGCTGGCGGTGCAATGCCCTACGGGTCCCCCGAAGGGTCTCTTTAGCACGCATCTTTTAGAGAACTGCCGATGGGTGCATGTGGGTATGTGGATCTAAGTACCAAGTGAGAGGTGAAGGTAGTGCGTGCAGTGTGAGTTAAAAATACCTAAGGGTGAGGAGGAGCCTAGCACGGGACCAAGATGGCTGCGTGAGCACAGAGCTCCTGAGACCCTTGTGCCCTCCGGCAAATATCCTGAAAAGAATCCTGTGTCAAATATCCGGAATATTGGAGACGAACCATTGCTGAGGCGAACGTCGTTGTCCGGACTGAAATCGTTCACCGGGGACCGAAGTTGTGACAAGTGGAAATTCGCGGCCTACCCCCGGGAGATGCACGGGTCTTGCGTTGGCATGGGTCCGGACACTAATTGAACAACAGCGGCCGTGTGTGGTGCAGACCATCGGATGGGTGTTGTCTTCACTTTCACTTTCATTTTCTCTACAACTGCGCGCCTTGGCCCGAGAGTGCCTTGGGCAATAGTCGCCTGTAGCTCGACCTGCACATGCCTGGACCTAAATTGGGCGTTTAGGATCCAGCGGAACTCGTATCAACTGGATGGCTGAGTGGTTTGGCTTTGACGCTGACTGTTCCGGAGTTGAGGATATCGGCCAAATCGGAAGCCGAAAAACAGAAGCCCAAGAATACCAGGCGAGGGGGCTACACTCAAACGAACAATATGGATCGCTATGCCCAGCAAAAGGGATCGCCAAGTGGACCGGGAAGGCCACAGGACGTACCGAGAGATGGTTCGCTCCCCGAACTGGAATTGACACTGCAAGACATCATGGGCGCCATTGAGGGGATGAAGTCCTCTATTGGGCAACAGTTCGAGGCCCTGGCACACAAAGTGGATACTATATCAGTGGATGTTAACTTGCTTCGCGCAGACTTGGGGAAAACCAATGCGAGAGTTAAATCATTGGACCTAAAAACCTCTAGCCTCGCGGGGGACGTCTCTGATCTGCAAATAGAGGTCCGCACGCTGAGGACCGCTAATGACCTCTTTGCCCGCAAGATGGAGGATTTTGAAGGCCGGGCACGGCGCAATAATGTGCGCATTGTTGGTGTTCTGGAAAAATCGGAGGAGCAATCTGCGGATTTGTTTGTTGAGGACTTGGTGGTTAATCATCTGGCGCCTAAGGGCCTCAGCAAGTTCTTTGCGGTCGAGCGGGCCCACAGAGTCCCAGGCGGGAGGCCCAAGGTGGGGGCCCTTCAATTTCAGGGACCGCGACGCCATTCTAGAAGCGTCACGAGTGTCCGGACCAGTCACCTTCCAGAACACTGCAGTGAGTTTTTATCCTGACTTCACCCAGGCGGTGCAGAAGCAACGGCAGAGTTTCCTGGGGGTTAAGAGGAGGCTACGTGAGATGGGTCTGAAGTATGCCATGCTCTTCCCAGCCAAGTTGCGCGTCGAGTACTAAGAGCGAACCTTTTTCTTTGACTTGCCGGATGTGGTCGGGGAATGGCTCGACACATTACCTAAGCGGCGGACTAGTGGGGATCATGCTGGCGGAGCAGCAGGTAGTCATGGCGAACAAGAGTGAGGATTCCGGTGATTGAACATTCTGACTATGCCCAGGACAGTGGTTCGCTGATTTTCGTTCTCTTTGATGACTATTTTCCGGGGGCGGCGGGGGTACAATGGGAACTCTTTCCTCCTACGGGGTTTCTTCTTGTAGATTAACTTTTGCTAGGGCGAAAGGCACACTGCAAGTTGGGGGGGCTTTCCAGGCTTACGCAGGGGTGCAAGGTGGGGGGTGGTATGGGTCTGTTGGGGTGGTTGTTGTTGTTTTTTTCTTTGCAAGGTATCGCAATGCAAGTCTTTTTCACTCGAGTGCTGCTCTCTGGGGGGGGTGGGGGTCCCTTTCCATTTTGTGATGGGGGTAGGGGTTTGAATATACTTAGTTGGAATGTTAACGGCTTGGGGGATCGTATTAAGCGTGGGATTGTATTGCAATTTCTGAAGCGGTGCTCTCCTGACGTAGTCTTGCTGCAGGAGACGCACCTGATAGGCAATATGTGTCATGCACTCAATAGAAAGGGCTACAAATTTGTTGCGCACTCAGGGTTTTCCTTGGGATCACGGGGGGCTGGAATACTTGTTAGGACCTCGCTGCCGTTTGAGATTGATTCTACTACTGTCGATGTCTTGGGGCGCTTTGTGGCTGTTGCTGGGAGGTGGGAGGGCAGGACACTGGTTTTGGTTCTGTTTATGTCCCTCCTGGCCTGCAGACCGCCACATTTGCTGACTTGGGGAGGGCTATGCTGGATCTCCCCGAGGGCGTGTTGTTGGTGGGTGGTGACTTTAATGCAGTTGGTTCCGGACTACTAGACAGGCATCCGCCAAGAGACCCCGCGGGGGCGCAGAGATGGCTCCCAGACCTTCTTGATACACTAGGCCTGGTTGACTGCTGGAGGCTGCTGCATCCCACTCAGCGGCAGTACACTTTTCATTCTGGGGCACACGGTAGCCTCTCTAGAATAGATTATGTTCTCACTTTGGCTGCCCAGGCTTCATTGGTGTCCGAGGCTAGGCACATGGCTAGGGGCATCTCCGATCACTCGCCGGTGTGGATTTGTATGGATTTTGGCCGGGGAGCTGCAGGTAGGGTGGCTCCGATTAACCCCTGGTATTTCCGTGATCCTAGGACACGTAGCGCGTTGCTGAAAGCGGTCGATCTCTACTTCCTGGAAAATCTTGGTTCGGTTACATCCGCGGTGTCTTTGTGGGAAGCGTTTAAAACGGTACTGAGAGGGGAGGCTCTCTCCTTGATAGCGGATGTCAAACGTCGGAGAGATGCGGAGGTGGGGCAGATTGATTCTGAGATAGCGGTATTAGAGACAGTTCTGGAAGATGAGGTTACGGAGGACACACTGCATAAACTGAGATTAAAACAGTCTGAATATAAAGCACTGGTGACAAACGCGGCCAAGGTTATTAGCAGGGAAAAACAAGGGCGATTGTACGACGTAGGGGACAAGGCTGGGAAATTAATAGCGTGGTTAGACAAAAAAGAACGAGTGAATAGAGTTGTGCCAGAAATAGTGACAGTTGGCGGGGATATTGTCACCGAACCCGATGGGATAGTCCAGTGTTTTGCGGACCACTTCCGCACGGTTTATGCTTCCGTGTCGGACAGGCTGGAGGAAGACTCGCATGAACTGCTGCGTGATATCGCCCTGCCTTGTCTCTCGGACATAGACAGGGAAGACCTTGATGGTAACATCACAGCGGATGAGGTTGCAGTTGCTATCCGCTCGCTACGCCCGGGCAAGGTCTCGGGCCCGAATGGCTTACCGATCGAGTTGTATAAACTCAGGCCGGATAAGATTGCCCAGCATTTACGAGATATGTTTGTAGAGGCGCGGGAGAACGGGTGTCTCCCATTCGATCAACGTCTGGCGACAATAGTGGTTATACACAAAGATGGCAAGCCCAGGAACAGATGTGGCTCGTATAGGCCGATTTCACTACTCAACGCTGAGCCAAAAATCCTCGCCAAATTGTTGGCTAACCGTTTGATTAGGGTCATTGGGGACTTGATCCACCCGGATCAATACGGTTTTATCCCACACCGCAACACCGCGTTGAACCTCAGGCGACTCCATGGCGTGCTCCTCGAGGGTTGGGACACTGCGGGAGTCGGCCATCTTGGCGTCACTTGATGCCACGATGGCTTTTGACACTGTGGAGTGGCCGTATCTGTGGGCAGCACTGACAAAATTTGGCTTCGGACCGGGTTTTATAGGCTGGATTAGGCTACTCTATGAGGAACCTTTTGCTAAAGTCGCGGTAAACGGTAGGGCGTCATATCCGTTTGAGCTTGGGAGAGGCACCCGGCAGGGTTGTCCTCTGTCGCCACTATTGTTTGCCCTCGCCCTTGAACCACTGGCAGCATGGATTAGATGGCAGCCAGACATAAAAGGGATCAGATGGTCGCCAGACCACGAGGACCGCATTTCTTTGTATGCAGACGACATTTTGTTATACCTGACCTCACCTAGGAAATCTCTCATAGTAGTCTGTGACGTCTTGAATTCTTTTGGTAGAAACTCGGGTCTCGCCATTAACTGGGGAAGGTCGCATCTATATGTTCTAAGTGGAGACACCCCTATTGTCCCGCGGAATTGCTCCATCCAGATCGCCCCGCAGGGTTTTCTGTACTTAGGGATATATATTTCCACCAATCCCTCTGTCCGATATGAGAAGAACCTACTTCCTCCGTTGTCACGTTTGAGACGGGACGTTGCGGGTTGGAGGCGGCTGCCGCTCTCCCTCCTAGGCCACGCCGCATTGTTTAAAATGATGTCTCTTCCCCGATTTCTCTATGCCCTACAGAATACCCTAGAGTTAGTTCCGGCCTGGTATTTTCGTGAGGTGGAGAGTCTCCAGCGCTTGCTGTTGTGGGATGGTCGACCGCTTATAGCTATTGCAAAGTTGACCCTTCCATGGTATGACGGGGGGATTGCACTCCCTGACATCAGAAGATATTATTGGGCTACCCAGTTGGGAGCGATTAACCACGGTGTTTATGGTCCGGTGTTGAACCCTGGCTTTGCTATGGATCAATGGTTGTTGCGAGGGGGTAATTATCTTAGGGCGCTGTATTCCAAATCGCTGGATGGGTCCCTCACTGGGCCAACCAAGACAGCGGTGCATGTGTGGAAGGCGGTTACAAATTCGTTGGGTTGGAAGGACAGGCTTACCCAGGCTACTCCGCTTTTCGAATCCGATAAATTGGGGAAATTATGGCACACGAAAGGGTTCGAGAAGTGGGACCTAATTGGGATTTCTAGAGTTGGGGATCTGCTGGCTAAGGGTAAGGTGAAATCATTTGAGATGCTGCAGACGGAGTACGAATTAGGGGGTACTGAATACTTTCGATATGCCCAGGTGCGTCATGCTCTGCTATCTGTCTTTGCCGAGGGGGAGGTCGTGCCTGAGTCCTCTCCTTTGGAGGACAGGATTCTGGATGGCCATATGCAGGAGAGTACAATCTCCTTGACCTACAAGAAGCTTGTTAATATTCGGACCGATCTCCTCCTCGATGTGCGCGAACAATGGACTAGGGATGGTCTCGAACTGGACGATGAGGACTAGCAGTATGCCATCTCCTCTCCGAAGGAGGTTGCGATCCCGGCGAGGCTGAGGCTGGTGCAGCTTAAGATACTTCACAGGGTTTACGTCACGGGGCCTCGCCTGATCCACATGGGTTTCTCTGAAGATGGCTTATGCAGGAGAGGCTGTGGGATGTTGGGCACCTTTCTTCACATTATTTTGGAATGTCGGGAGATCACAAAGTTCTGGAAACAAATTCATGCTGTGATGGAAGAGGTCACGGGTATCGCACTGCTACCGGAGGCAAGACGTTGCCTATTGAATGTCTGGGGTCCCACCGATTATGATGCCGCTCAGACCCAATGGGTGACCCTGGGGAATATGGTAGCGAAGCGAGATATTGCGCAGCTGTGGGGATCCCAGAGACCTCCCACCTTGGTAACATGGATGGAAAATATGGACTGGGGCATGTTCAGAGAGAAAACGGTGTACAGTGCCCGAGGTCGCCCTAAGAAATGGCATAAGATATGGGGGCGATGGAACCATTATAGGGGTGATATTTGTGTGCCCCCGGTTACTGAGACGTTAGATGTGCAACTTTCCCCCTATCTCTATTTCCAACTTTGGACGTAAAACTGACTATAACTTGGAGTCCATACCTCTGCTTTCCCCTCACTTCTTTAGCGTGTTGCACTGATCTGCTGATGGGAGTGGGACCTCGCCCCAACTGAGAACTAGCGCATGTTTATTATATGCTTTTATTATATGCTCTGCCTTGCTTTTGTTTTTCATTTTCGGTTTAATTTAAAACTAAACCTTTGTTACTCCTGTTCTATAGCTATGGACCCTCTCACGTGTTGTTCTTATCATGCTGCCGGACCTCCGGGATGTGGGCTGAATAGCTGTGATCCATGTTGGCATAAATAAAGGTTTTAAAAAAAAAAAATACCTAAGGGTTACCAAACATAGAAAAATTATTTAATAAAGAAGTGCCCTTGGTAAAGTAAAAAACCTGTATGTTAACAGTTACCAGTAGAGACGCAATGTGTCTGGGTAACTAAGCTATGGTCGACATGTTTCACGCCTTGGGAGGTCAGGAGGATCCTTGGCGTTTCATCAGGACCGGGGGTGATGGTGATGTGAGGTGAGTGCACGAACTTATTGGTGTGAGTAGGGTACCATTAGCCCTCTCACTGATCAAAAGGGGGTTGCCTCCTACACTACTTGTGTGTGGCTCTAGAATAGTTATGCCCCCTTTGATCGCGACCTAAGAAAGGAAAAGAAGACAGAAAAAAAACAGAGAGAAGGAGAGTTTAAAAACAAATATACTGCTCATGCTGGCACATGTGGAGCGTCAGTGTACACGTAGTCAGCAGACAGTAACTTAAAAACAAGAGATGAGACATGGAAATGCCAGGTTCAGTTCCGGTATGGTGTGTCCCGTGTCAGCTCCAGGCAGGGACTTGGAAGGGAGGTCGCCATAGAACCCAAAGCGGGGCGTCCGAGTGGGTTAGACAGGCGTCCTAAAGCACAAAACCCCTGGCTGTTGCAATGACAGTGGGTCAATAGCACGTGCGACCAGTAGCGAACTAGAGAACACAGAGACCGAGGAGGTCGTGCTCAACGATCCATACTTCCTCAGTCAAAGAATCGTGGGGTTCTATGGCGACCTCCCTTCCAAGCCCCTGCCTTCCGATATTTTTGTCATTTGCATTATAAGTATAAGCACACAATATAATGGTGAGCAACATTTTTGACACAATATTTTTGTCAATGATGATGCTTACTATGATATTGGGTCATTGGTCCATACAAGCACATAAGGCTTCATTACAAGTGGTCACTTAATTCCAAAAGGGCTGATCTAACCCCAAAACCAGTGGAAGCATGGAAAGAATGAAGTATCCTTGTGGGCGAGGGAGTTTATGGAAGAGGTAAGTGACCTGGTCGGGGTGTTAAAACATTCACCTGATGCAATCAAGCAATCAAGGTTGCATCTACAATATGTACTTCTCATTGAAATTGTAGCTTTTTTATTCCAAACAAGAATAGTAACCAAATTTTACACCCGGTTAAGAAATTGCTGAAATTGTCTCAGGAATTAAATAGACAGCTAGCAGTGTAAGCAGAACAGCAGTACATGTGCAGGTCTGGTGTCACTCCCTGTTGACTGATAATCCCTTTGGCAGGCTGGGCAATTGAGACAATCAAAAACATAAGCTATTTTGTCATTACTTTAGGTCTCCGATCTACATGTCATGAAACGGCAGGAATCTTTCTGAATGTAACCTTTCAGCAGAACCAAGCTGAAGAGAGCTATCCTAAAGCTTTAGCGGGCCAGTCTGTCTTTGCTACTGGTGTTGTGAATAAGAGAATGCACAGTGTTAATTCCAGCAGGTTTTGAATAAATGGGGGAAGTAATGACAAAGCACAAAGCCAAGGTCCAGAATTACCAGTTGATGGATTTGGGAGGGGGCTCAGATGTCTTACTATACACAATCATCACAATCATCACACTTATATAAAATAGATTTTAATTTAGTTATTCTCATTTTAAGATAGACACAAAGGCCTGATTCACAAACTGCACTTTGTAGTACCTTTTTTAGTACTACAAAACATATAACGAAACGCACTACATAACATTTTAGCAATGCTTATGTGTGTGAAGTTCTCCGCCAGACTGCAAAGTCTCTGTGCACTTAAGTATAGGTTTTTAATGTGTTTTTATTGTTTTCACTTATACAAAAACAAGACTACAGTATCACGATTGACAGTAATACAATCACATTGTACATCTTTACTATCACATCCGATTAGTCAAGAAAGCCAGGTCAACTGCGCCCCCTCCTGCAGCAGTACAGATGTGAAAGTCTTAGCCACATTATTTGGATTCATCAGATAGCTCCTCATTATCTCTGCTTCCCATCTACAATGTTGCTATTTTAATACTCACTGCGTCCTTGGGGGGAGTCCTGAACCCACGCCGAGCAGCTGAAGGGCTGGCCGGGCAGGGCAGGAGAGGGAACATCATAGAGAGGACTTGCCCTTGTGTAGATAGAGGGTACAGATTAGCGCTCTAGTTGTTTTTCATGCAACGCCTACTTTTGGCACCCACAGCGCGGATACGTGCAACAGGCGTGACGCTGGTGCACCAAGGGCGCACCAAAGGCAAGCCCGTCTGCGCCTGTCAACCTCCGGTCACAGCCAAGGGCTGGGAAGCATGTCTCTTTGTCGCCAGAATCCAACCGGCACATTAAATACAATGCTTAAGACCTATTACTTTGGAGGCACGCAGTCGCTCCCCAGTATCTCGCCAGTTATCCTAATTGGCAAGAAGACTATCTGTCCTTACTGCCAAATCATGGTAAGCACAGGAAACACTGACAAAAGTTTACCAGCGGATAGGCCTGTAAAGAAGGATCAGTGGAAAATGGGACATATTGACAGTCGATCTCTACTAGCAGAAATGACAGAAACTACGCTACTAGTTGAGGAAGAGGAGCTCAACTTATTATTAATAACAGAGACCTGGCTGAAAGCATCGTCCACACCTGACCTAGTTCAAGCACTCCATCCAGGATATTCGATCAGAAGACAAGATAGGGTGGAAAAGACAGGAGGGGGGTGGCAGTCATATTCAAAAATGATTATTGCTGTATGAAAACACCCCTGACCATCACCAATTGTGATACAACACAAATCAGAATTACCACTATCCCCTAATTGCACCTTCTCAGGCACACTCCTTTATAGAACCCCTAGCTCCTGTAACACCTTCCTAGAGGATTTCCCTTAAATAGTAGCAACAACTGTAGCTGGTAAAGCATCTACAACCATGCTTGGGGATTTTAATCTACACTTAGATGAACTTGATAACACCTCCTCGAATGGATTTACTCAAGATATGGAAGCCATGCTACTCAGACAACTTGTAAGTTCTGGCACACATGAAAAAGGGCACTTACCAGATGCAATCTTCTCCAAAGAACCCAATCTAAGTAGGGATTCCCTTGCCAGTTCCATGGTCAAATCCCTATTTTATACCATTCACCTTAAGCAACCCCCATTCCCCACTCACATGCAGTAATCCCTTCAAGGCTAGTAGTAAATGGTCAAGAATTATACCAGCCGGCATGGTCAATGCCCTGGAAGTCCAGGCCCGAGCCTGACAAATATTCCAGAGGACGCATATACAATATGGACCGACTGGGTCAACCAAGTAGCAGAACAATGCTCTCAGAAAGTCAGGCCAAGAAATTAGCAAGCCTGGAGAAAGGCAGCCTGGTTTAACACAAACCTAATCTTGATGAAAACAACTTGTAAAAAAATCGAAAGACAATAGAGGAAAAACTATGACCCCACCATTAAGAGTCAATATAAACTGGCCATTAGACAATACCATAATGAGATGATACAAGCCCAAGCTAAGTATTTGGAGGACAAAATCAATTCAGCCCACAATTCCTGAAGGGAACTATTTAAAGTGGTGTGCTCTCTAACCTCCACTGATCATGAGGCGGCCCATCAAACTTCCTCCAAAGAGAGATGCGACAAGCTCGCAAGCTTCTTCAAAAATAGGAGAACTGTGGTCCAGGCCATGATGATATCAAGGCTGGACCATGGTAACCCCCTATACTTTGGCTCCCCTAAATATGTAGTGAACAGATTACAGCTGGTACAGAATGCTTCAGCCAGGATACTGCTAGGCATCTCCGGACAACACTCAGCGAAAGCTGCGCTGAAAATAAGAAAGCTTGTAGCTCCTTATGTCCCGGGTAGATCTCTAAGATCTTCATCAGATCTGTTCATGAAAAGAACAAGAATAAAGAGATCTAGGTGGCAAGGTAGATCTTTTTCACATCTGGCTCCTAGTCTTTGGAACTCCCTACCTAAAAAAATGCGACTGCTAACAGATAAACTGGCATTTAGGAAAATGCTCAAAACTTAACTTTCCATGATAACTTCTGCACCCTGACTACACTTTCTCCTCAGTGATGGGAAGCCTTCGGGCAGCCATGCGCTATTCAAATTCATAAACATAAACATCTACGTTGACCACTTTATCTCTCCTGTGTGACTGACCCCTCTGCTTCCGCACCCCCCTCCTGTCCTCCGCATATGTGTGTTGTGTATTCACCCCATTGCCTGTCCCTCCCAGTCTGACCCAGCTGGCCCCCCTCCATCTCTTGAAGTCCCTCCAGTAATGCCGCCCAGATTTCCAAATCCTCTCCCTCTCTATTGTCCGCCCTAATCATTTGAATATGTGTCTCCTCAGCCAGGGCCATTCTACCATGTCCCCACTCCCCAAGAACACCAACGGGGTCCACTGCCCCAAACATCAAATTGGCACCCAGCACTTGGCAACAACCAATGAGCTGTAGAAATGTAACTATGCACTCCATTACAGTGTGCTATGAACAATAAAAATCCACTATCCCGTAAGAACTGCAAAGTCCAAGGCTGATTGTGAAATATAAGTATATTTCTAGTTTCCGTTTCATAGTTTACTATTTCTTTGGTGACCACTCGGCTTCTGGTTTTCTGAAGAATATGCATATTACCTTTTTCAGCTCCCCTCCAGACACCTGCATTCCAAATCCCTCTGCCTTGCACCCCCTGCATCTGCCACAGCAGCAGTGCAGGGCGCTACTTCTCCTACCTCACCTGAAGTCTTAGAATGTCCTCTCACTTCACCTCCAGGCCCAATTCTCTCTACTGGAATTCAGAAAAGGACTAGAGACCGTGCTGCTCAACTGGCCTCCCTGCATCAGTGCTCCTAGCGCCTGGATACCCTAATGGGTGACTAGTTGCGCTATGAAAATAGGGATTGATTGATTGATTTAATTAATCTCATAAAAACTGGTGGAAGTTCCCTAGGCCCTGCTTACAAATAGCAGGGGGTCTGGGTGTGACAAATCCACCTGTGGAGATACTGTTTCCATGAGTTAAGTCTATGAGACCCACAATTATTAGTTTTTTACAGGTCCTGCTATATTGGATTTACCACTTTGAAACTCCTCATGCGCAGATGATGCTTGCCAGCAGGAAATGACACATAAAAAACGGAAATATGTAATTTCCAGCTACCAAAGAGCGAATTCTGTGCTTCACTGAAGAGAAACAAAATTCTGCAAAGTTTGCCTTCTGCTGAACATCTTTGGCTGTCATAATTGGATTTTCAATCTAATTCAATCCAATCACAATCCAATCCAATCCTTCCAAATCAACTGTCATCCAAGGAAGAATATCTAACTACCATCCACCAAGACCTAAGAGCATCTCAGAAAGGGTATATTTAGTGAGGCAGATCTGAAAGTACTTGCAGAAGAGAGGTTGTGAAGAAAGAGCTAAGAATGATAGGCAAGGCAACTGGAATTATGAGATTGTTTGGCCGCAGCATTTTTTGGAATAATTATAAATTTGCTGCATTCACCACATAATCTACCGACTGCTGCATAATCTGCAGATTTTACTCTCCCTTCCCCAAAAATGTGTTTCTGGTTCAAGGGGTTCAAAAGTTACTAAAAATGCAGGTTGACTGGTAGCTTTTCTGTTGCTTATTTCTATATTTTGCTATTAAACTTGTACTAATGAAGTACAACCAATGTTCAGATAGTGTTAACTAATGTAAAAACGACAAAATAATGAAGAAATACTATCACAAAATGTGCCGCATAATTTACCTTTCCTTGCAGCATAAATTACTCAATCCTGACGCATAATATAGCCCTCCCCTTCCAGATAATTCCAGTGGCTCTCCTGACAGGAGAAACAGCACCAAGGTGAGAGGTCAGATATGACAACAGAAAACTCAAAAAAGTTACCTTCTTGTCTTCACACCCCTAACAGTGGTGGTCTGCAAACAAAGGTTTCAAGACCTTAAGCGTTGTGTACAATAATTGTTTTCTGAACACAGACGTGGAAGTTCGACCCGTGGAGAAGGAGCAACACCACAAATCAACCTGTGACACTGGGTAGAAAAGGTCAGGAGCATTATCCATATCACCAGCATAGGGTAATAATGTAGCTGGTGGAGTTAGATACCCAGTAAGTGTTTCTTTCACGGAGACTCTTGATACCCATACCTATGTTCCGTATACAGAGTGCTGTTCCACATTCCATAAGGTGAAGAGACAACGGATGCGTACGAGAGGAAGTAGCATGCACAGCATTTATACCACAGTGCCCATGATCAGCTGACCCTCTCGCCAAAAACTGGGCCATGTACCTTAGTAAGATAAAAGAGTCTGATTGCCAGAAGAGTTTTCTGCCGCTAAAGCGACGATAATTTTATCGCCTGTCTTGATAATATGCCCCATTGTTCGCATCCCGCTCACTGTATGCCAATTTATTTTTGGGAATAAGTCAGGGGCATATCATCAAGGAGGTGATAAACAATTATCGCCGCTTTTGCATCCGTTTTCGGACGAAAAGCAGCGATAATTTTATCGCCATATCAGCAAGGTCACGCTATTGCGTGAATCCTTGCATTAGCGCCTGTTTTTCTGAACGCCCATCTTTGCATCTCTAATGAGATGCAAAGTGGGCGTTCCTGCACTGACATAACTGGAGAAATGTCGCTAAGCGACATTTCTCCAATTATCAATGGGCACGCTAACCTGCAGAGCGACAAGCAAAGTAGCGATAACCTCTGTTATCGCTACTTTCCTTATGCCTGCTTCAAGACTGACTTAGCCATGATATCCTATGGAAGGTGGATATCATGGCTAAGTATGCCTTGCCCTATCATCAAGCTATCGCCAAACTTTGTGAGATTATCGCTGGATTTCTAGCGATAATCTCACATTTGGCAATTAGCACTTGGAGTTTCATCGCTTTTGAGATAAGCATTGCTAATAGCACGCTATCTCAGCGATAAAATTCCACGTTATCCGGCGATAATTATCCTAGCGCTAAGTGCGCTTAGCGATAATTATCGCCGGTCTTTGATGATATGCCCCTTATTTTTCAACACTGCTAGAGTGCGGACCCATTTTAAATTAAACCAGAACCACAGCACACACAACAGCCTTTAATCCACCATTCTGGAAAAAGGTTCTGGGCAACCAATGGACCCCTGGCTGAGACCTATCCCCTCGCCCCTTGGTCCGCAACAGATGTACCTTGTGCAGCATCAAGACAGCTAAAGAAGATAACCTTACCCGGGACAAAAATAACACCCAGCCCTCACACGAAGATAAAGTTGAAACCAGCTAACAGCGGGTCTTTTGTGTTATGCAATGAGCACACACTCCCATCAATCCAAGAGTGAGTACACCCTGGCGCAAGGATGACCGTGGCCTACTTACTGGTCGTAACACACACACACTCAGTGCCCTGGACCACTGTAAATCCACCAATGTGTACACAAAAAAAGTTTAACTAATGTCAGTGAACGGAGGTCACTGTGGTGGAAAGACTGACATTCTTCCAACCAACAACCATTTGAAATTCACCTCAGATAATATTTCCACTGGACTATCAGTGCCTGAAGTAGTCGACCTTCTCACTGCTAAACGCCTCTGTGGATGCCTCCTGCCCCACATCATTCTTGTTGTCATCATGTGAAACTCTGCCAGTCCCACTCCCGGCACCAAGCATGCCAACCAGGGCAAGCTAGTTTGGAAAATTTCACAGCGGTCATGCCCACTTGCTTCTTCTATGTCATTCTCGCCAGTCTGCAGGATGATCAGTTGAGAAGGTGCGATCCCCCATTTGAATATCTTTGTGATCCTATGTCTCCGCTGACTCAGGCAGGTGGCTCCTGTACCAAGTGGAATAACGACAAACCATCCATGTCTGCCCCTCCCTGAAGGTCTGAGCCGCCTTCCATTTCTGACCAACACCTGTCCTATGACCCACGGCCATCCAGGCACCAGGCCTCGCATGGTATTGTTAAAAAAAGCTAGAGTCAAACAATTTGTGGGCAGGTTCGTAGCTATCAAAGGTGCAACAGGTGCAGTGGCACCAGGCCCAAGAGGTTTGAGAGCCATCTGAATCCTGACTATTGTTTTATTTTACTACAGAGGCAAAAGTCAATGGCACATTTCCTTGCTTACACCAGGGCCCACGGCACTATTGCTATGCCTCTGGTTGTGCTGAGAACAATGAAAACTACAGCAGGTGGAAACCCAGTAGCCACTTGTAGTATCCCAATTTATAGCTTCCTATCCATTGTGTAGAAATGGACAATTCAAAACTGAGTTGAGAAAACAGTGTTATTGTCTTGTCCATTGAATGTCTGACCATCCGTAGCTTCGGGCTTTCCCGCCCAACTCAAGTGAAGAGTTGAGCAGTCTTCCCCTTGTATGTGGCAGCTCCCTACTGTTCTCGAATGCCTGTCAGTATACCACTGAAGGCCAGTGTGATCAATCCGCACTTGCCATTAAAAAGAAATTTGTATGTGGACCGCTCACTTTGGACTCGCTGAGAGCCCCTCTAGAGCCCATAAAACAGCCTCTGCTACGATTCATCAGAGGGAGCTCATGCAATTCATGCATAATCCGAATGATGCATGTGGCCCAACTCCAGCCCCTCAGCAGTCTCAATTGTGACCTCAGGAAAAGAGCCTGATGCAGCCCCTGCACTGCAAGGGTGACCCCAACTGTTCAAATGGCCCCCAACCATTCGGGGGCCCCCATTCTGCCAAAAACACAATGAATTGCTGTGAGCTATATGAGAAACAGGAGCCCCTCATTATATTCTGCAGGAAAGGCCCCATCATTTTGTGCTACCACAGGTTCAAGGAACACGTCAGGGGTGGACGTGGGTGTAGAGTCCACTAATATTTTTAGAAAGTGCGTCCGTTCCTGTAGGAAAGGAGGATCTGCTTCTTATGGTTACCCCCACTTTTTACTAAATGTAATGCTGTTGACTAGTCCGACTGAGATACTGCTATCAGGACTCCAGTCTATCTGCTTTCCCCCTAAACTGTTATGTTATGTACTTAGGTACATTGCAGATTGGATACTGGGGTACCCTTGTCAGTCCCTAGTATATGGTACCCATGTAGCCAGGGCATAGGTACCCCAGAGGCCTTCCATGGGGTGAAGCATGTGTTATGCCACCCAAGAGAGACCATAAAAAATGGAACTACAGGCCTGCTATTGCAGCCTGTGTAAGTTGGTGCATGCACCACTTACTTAAGATAAAGTTTTACTATTTGTAAGGGTTACTACGCTTAAAACCTATAAGTCACACCTATAGCAGGCCTTAACAATCCTTGAAGGCAGGGTGCTTGGTTCTAAGTGGGAGGGTGCCACTGCATGAGCAGGACAACCCTGCAGCCTACTGAGTCCATTCAACTGGGTTGTTAGTGAAGCAGCCATTTACAACATAGAGTGGCATTATGCGACTGCGTGATGACCAACTCTAAAACGTCTGAAACAAACCCTATTGTGTTTGGTGTCAAACATGTTGGAATCATACCCTAACACTGGTAAAAGGTGTGGGAGGTATGATTCCACCCCTCAGAAGCGAGCTTCGTTGGGTCCCTGGTGATCAAGGGTACCAGCCTTCTAGTCCCGGGCAGCACAAAATGGTTCCTACCGACCAGAGACACATTTCTGCCCTCCTGCTGCTGAGCCAAGCTCGAACAGGGGAAGGCAGAACAACAGGCATCCTGTCACAGGGACATGTGGCCACCCCCAGACAGTATTTAGTGTATTAGGGCAGGGTTGGTGAGCTTGCCAGCGACCGAAAGTCTGCATGATGGGCACAATTGGTGTCCCTGTGCAAAGTCCAGTTCAAAGCAGTCCTGGGATCCGATGGCTCCTGCTCTGGTGCAAAACTGGAAAAAGGATATGGGAGTTACCTTCCCACTGTCCAGACTCTCCCCTGGGAGGGTCCCCTGAATCTGTCCAACCCTCTCTTGTGGGTACAAAAGGGCTTACCTGGCTGTAAGACCTTAGATTTGACGTGGACAAGATTCTGAACCAGAAACCACTGAACTTTGATTGACTGGATGCTCTGGACTTCGCTGGACTTCGTTTGGGACCGACTTCATCTCCCTCTCAGTCTGAAGCATTGTCTGTGCCTGTGCACCATACAGTATCTGTGCAGGACCTGTGGAGCATCAAGGACAACTGAAGATATCTCCCTTGGAGCGAAGAAGTCACTCCCCTGCATTTGCAGGCGCCAAAACACTGCTGTCCGGTCTTCTGACCATGAGCTCCTACAGACTCCGAAGGTGTCAGCAACACAGGAGGTGAGTTTCTACATCCCTTGAGGTCCAAGCTGCCCCCCCACCAAGTTTGAGGTCAGAATCCCTCATGGGGGCTGCAATACCTGAACCCCTGTGCAATGAATACATTGGCAAGTGCATATGTTTGTTGGTGTTTCCTGAACAAGTGCATTGGACTCCAAGTAGCCCCAACTTCTGACACCATTATATACCAAGAACCCCTGCCTCCTCACACCGATTGCTCTGTGGGCTGTTTGGTGAAATCACTCAAGGTCCTCTCAGGACTCCTGTGCCTCTGGCCTGTGGGTCCACTTGAGGGTCAACTTTGCTTTTCTTGGGCTTCCTGATAGCTCCAGGCCTGTTCTGACTCCCCTTGCTGTCGAGAGTCCCTTGGACTTTGTAGGTCCAAATCGTACCCCTCCTTGACCTTCTGCGTGTGTTGCCATTGCCAAGGCTTGTTGGTGCTTCAGCCAGACACCGACCCCTCAGTACTCGACATTCTTCATAGTACAGCTCGTATCCGGCTCCTGCTCATCCTCGACCTCTTCTGGTCCCCGTAGCTGCAGAGTCAAGAACACCCTCAATTTACCTAAAGCACCCGACATCGGTGGGCATTTCTCTGCCGAGCCCCTGGTCACTCCTGAGTGACCCAGACTCTGTCCCCTCTGCTTTCAGGTTATCTTCAACAAGAATCCACCTTTGGAGTCCAACAGGCACTTTTCTTCCTCCCAGCAGCGGCTCTTCTTCGAAGTCCTCCATTGGGTTCGAAGGCGGTTTCCGACGTCACCTAAGGCTTATGCACCCAGCTTCCCTGGGATAGGTAACTCAGATACCTCTGTATCCACGGGTGGGGTGGCTCTCCAACCTCCTAACTTCCACAGGGTTTCTTCGAAGTCCACTAGGTAGGGTTCTTAAACTCTAAAACTTAAATTGCGACTTTCCCATAGAATTGTACGAAGCACGCGATCATGTTCATACACTGCAACCGTCCTCCGTGGGGTCCCTACTTACTCAACTTGGGTGGTTCCTTGGGGTCCCAGCGATTCTACAACCTCTCAACACTGTCTTGACTCGAGTTGTGGTTTTTATACCACTATTTTAGCATGTGGTTTGGTCTCCCCCTGGGGCCAACTGTGTATTACAGCTGTTTACTATCATTTCTGTGCTTAGGTACAGTATGCTTTGTGATTATCTCCATGTAGGAGATACTGTGTCATACTATATAGTGTTATATTAATAAATACATATTTGTATAACTACTGTGTGGTTCTCCTTTCAATTAACCAATGCTATAAGGTTGCATTCTGGTAAAACAAGCTACTTAACATTAGGCCTGGGCGGTAAATTTCGCTCCGTTCGCGGAATTTGCGGAATTTGGGTAATTTCGCGTTCCGCGGAGAATGCGAAATTGCCCAAAAATCTGCGTTCCGCGACTTCGCGAAATTTTTTGCTTGTTCGCGTTCTCAATATGCGTGTTCGCGAGATATTTCACCCCGAGCACGCAAACAGCGATCGCGAACAGGAAAAAAGTATCGCGAACAAGCAATTCCGCGTGTTCGCGGAATTTCCGCGTGTTCGCGGAGATTTTTACCGTTTCGCGGAGATTTGCGTAACACGATTACGCAAATTCCGCCCACCCCTACTTAACATTCCTTCAAGACTAAGTCTGAAGGCGGCTCTTCACAGCTACCACTTGGATAGCTTTCTAAGTTTATCTTTGATAACCCTGGCCATAGGTAGTTTGCGAACACGTACGTAGCTGATAGCACTGTGTGCTTCACTGCTCTGAGCAATAATTGCTAACAGCAGCTTGCACAGTACAAGTTATGATACAATAAGTATTTCTGTCTTTATATGTTAAAATGCGTATAGTCATTTCACAAAAGTGAAAATGATACATCAGCAAGCAGTGAGAGAGGTGATGATTTTGGGATCCTCTCTAACCTAGGGAGAGGACCAAGCAGATGCCTTGAAAACAAAAAGCACATCTTCTTGAACAATTTGGCGGTGGTCTCATCCTCAGAGGACCACCCCAAGCACAGTTATTGGCAAAATACAATCCCAACCAAAGGCCCTGCAAAGCATTATGGGACAAGATTAGCAGTGGGAAGTGAATGTTATAGTATGCAATATCAAAATAATTCTACAAAGAGCTGCAGTTCAACTAGTCGTTACTAGATGTCCCTCATGAGTGAAAAGCAAAAGCATTTAAATTATTGATACATCAAGCTGCAGTTCCACTTGTCGTTACTAGATGTCCCTCACGAGTCAAATGCAAAAGCTTCATGAAAGGGTTTCAATGCTTTTGCATTTGATTCGTGAGGGACATCTAGTAATTTTATCGCCGGCCCTTGTTAATATACCCCAAAGTATGTCTACTAAAGGAGAAGCCAAAGCATCTCTGCCTTCTAGATACAGTGAGCTTTAATTCCAGGAATTGAATGCCCTGTGTGCCTCTAGAAAGTTGAAGACAGGGAGAAGTGCCAACACTCAACGCCTGGTAGAGGTGTTATTTCTAGATGACCTTAGGAAGACCCCAGGGTCACAGGAGAGAGTGGGTGGGGCAGGGAATGAAGGCAGGTCAGGAGGTGACACCTTTAATGACCTAGACTCGAACTCTGACCAGGGAAAACCTGATGGTTCTCACCTGGATAACTCAGATCTTCAAGAAGAGAGTGGAGGAGGCAATGAGGGCCCTCTCTTCACGTCTCCAGGAAGAGTGCAGAGTTTACCAAGGAGATCTAGATCTCCCTCTGCAGAGTCTAATCACTCAGGACAGTCTGTAGGGACCTCCATATCCAGCAAGAGGGACCACTCTTTTGATAAGGAGTACCAACTTCTTGAAGTTGAGAAAGTTAGGCTTAGGCTCAGGCAAGAACAGTTGGACCTTGATAAGGAGTCGCTAGAAGTCCAGAGAGCTAGAGAAAAGTTGGGACTAGAGTCCCATGGTGGCAGCAACAGTGTCCCTAGAGTTAAGAAACATTCCTTTGATAATGGGAACCTGAGCAGGATTGTACCTTCCTACCATTTTGGGGATGACATCCATGAATGGATAACTGCTTTAGAGATGGCCTGTAAAGTACAGAGGGTCCCTCAAAAGCAGTGAGTAGCTATATTGTGGCGCTCCTTTGCTGACAAAGGTAGAGATAAGCTCCTCGCTGTTAGAGAAGAGGATGCTGACAATCACTCAGTTTTGAAGAGTGCTCTAATTGATGGGTTTGGCTTAACCACTGAACAGTATGGGATTAAGTTCAGAGACACCCAGTAGACACAGAATCAGGACTGGGTAGACTTAGTGGATAGTGCTATTAAGGCTCTGGAAGGCTGGTTGCTTGGCAGCAGGGTACATGATTTAATGGATTGTATAATTTGATTATGAGGGAGCAGATCCTTAATAATTGCCAACATCAGTTAATGCATCAGTACCTGGTGGACTCTGATCTGACTTCTCCCCAAGAATTGGGAAAGAATGCAGATAAGTGGGTCAGAACCAGGGTGAAGCAGAAAACCCAGAACTCTGGTGGTGACCAGAAGAAGCAAGAGTCTAAAACTCCAGAGAAGGGTGGACAAGGGTAAAGATAAAAAACAGTCTTCATCAGGGCCTGATGGGGGGGGGAGTCACAAACCAACAAAGGTAAAGGCAAAAAGAAACCTTGGTGTTACTTTTAAAAGGTAAATAACTATTGGACAAAAGATGGTGATTGTCCAAAAGCCAAGGAAAATTCTTGTACCACCACTTCTTACACCCCCTAGCACAAGTACAAGTGGTGGTACAGGGAACAAGCGATTAGTAGGGTTAATGCTTGGGCTCTGAGATGGGTTCTGGCCTAACCAGAACTCTAGCTCAAGCTATGCTTGTCTGTGATGGTGGCATGGATATTGCTACCCTATTTGTCAGTCCCAGTAATCTGGGTAAATACAGACAGCAGCCTTTGATAAGTGTAAGGAGGCCATGGCATACAGGGACACAGGTGCAAGTGTGACTATGGTGACAGAGGATCTTGTGGCCCCCAGGCCAAATCATACTTGGAGAAACGTACCAAGTGACCAATGCTAACAATGCCAGAACTATCCATTCCTTGGCAGCTGTTAATTTCAGCTGGGTAGGGGTAACTGGCCCTAAGAAAGTTGTGGTTAGCTTGGACCTACCAGAAGAACATCTGTTGGGCAATGATTTGGAGACTTCAGCCTGGACTGAAGTGGAACTAAGGACGCATGCAGCAATGCTGGGCATCTCTGCAGATGTGTTTGCTGTGACCATCTCACAGGCCAAACTGACAAACACTGAACAGGCCCTGGATCCTGGAACAATGGACCAAGGGCCTTCTAAGAGAAGGAGCAGGAGGAGAAAGGCCGTGTCTTCCCCCAGACTCAGAGAGAGCATCAGTCTCTTGAGGGAGATGATCTTAGTCCCTGTGAAGGAACTGTCACAGATGAACTTGAACCTGATTGGGTTGAGATATTGGGGGCTGGGGTCCATCCAGGGCAGAACTGAGTTTGGAGCAGCAAGCTTGCCCCTCTCTTGAGCCCCTCAGACAGCAAGCTGCTGCTGTGGCTGCTGGGAAAGTCAGTGGATCCCACAGGATCTATTGTGATCAAGGGTACCAGCCTTCTAGTCCCGGGCAGCACAAAATGGTTCCTACCGACCAGAGACACATTTCTGCCCTCCTGCTGCTGAGCCAAGCTCGAACAGGGGAAGGCAGAACAACAGGCATCCTGTCACAGGGACATGTGGCCACCCCCAGACAGTATTTAGTGTATTAGGGCAGGGTTGGTGAGCTTGCCAGCGACCGAAAGTCTGCATGATGGGCACAATTGGTGTCCCTGTGCAAAGTCCAGTTCAAAGCAGTCCTGGGATCCGATGGCTCCTGCTCTGGTGCAAAACTGGAAAAAGGATATGGGAGTAACCTTCCCACTGTCCAGACCCTCCCCTGGGAGGGTCCCCTGAATCTGTCCAACCCTCTCTTGTGGGTACAAAAGGGCTTACCTGGCTGTAAGACCTTAGATTTGACGTGGACAAGATTCTGAACCAGAAACCACTGAACTTTGATTGACTGGATGCTCTGGACTTCGCTGGACTTCGTTTGGGACCGACTTCATCTCCCTCTCAGTCTGAAGCATTGTCTGTGCCTGTGCACCATACAGTATCTGTGCAGGACCTGTGGAGCATCAAGGACAACTGAAGATATCTCCCTTGGAGCGAAGAAGTCACTCCCCTGCATTTGCAGGCACCAAAACACTGCTGTCCGGTCTTCTGACCATGAGCTCCTACAGACTCCGAAGGTGTCAGCAACACAGGAGGTGAGTTTCTACATCCCTTGAGGTCCAAGCTGCCCCCCCACCAAGTTTGAGGTCAGAATCCCTCATGGGGGCTGCAATACCTGAACCCCTGTGCAATGAATACATTGGCAAGTGCATATGTTTGTTGGTGTTTCCTGAACAAGTGCATTGGACTCCAAGTAGCCCCAACTTCTGGCACCATTATATACCAAGAACCCCTGCCTCCTCACACCGATTGCTCTGTGGGCTGTTTGGTGAAATCACTCAAGGTCCTCTCAGGACTCCTGTGCCTCTGGCCTGTGGGTCCACTTGAGGGTCACCTTTGCTTTTCTTGGGCTTCCTGATAGCTCCAGGCCTGTTCTGACTCCCCTTGCTGTCGAGAGTCCCTTGGACCTTGTAGGTCCAAATCGTACCCCTCCTTGACCTTCTGCGTGTGTTGCCATTGCCAAGGCTTGTTGGTGCTTCAGCCAGACACCGACCCCTCAGTACTCGACATTCTTCATAGTACAGCTCGTATCCGGCTCCTGCTCATCCTCGACCTCTTCTGGTCCCCGTAGCTGCAGAGTCAAGAACACCCTCAATTTACCTAAAGCACCCGACATCGGTGGGCATTTCTCTGCCGAGCCCCTGGTCACTCCTGAGTGACCCAGACTCTGTCCCCTCTGCTTTCAGGTTATCTTCAACAAGAATCCACCTTTGGAGTCCAACAGGCACTTTTCTTCCTCCCAGCAGCGGCTCTTCTTCGAAGTCCTCCATTGGGTTCGAAGTCGGTTTCCGACGTCACTTAAGGCCTATGCACCCAGCTTCCCTGGGATAGGTAACTCAGATACCTCTGTATCCACGGGTGGGGTGGCTCTCCAACCTCCTAACTTCCACAGGGTTTCTTCGAAGTCCACTAGGTAGGGTTCTTAAACTCTTAAACTTAAATTGCGACTTTCCCATAGAATTGTACGAAGCACGCGATCATGTTCATACACTGCAACCGTCCTCCGTGGGGTCCCTACTTACTCAACTTGGGTGGTTCCTTGGGGTCCCAGCGATTCTACAACCTCTCAACACTGTCTTGACTCGAGTTGTGGTTTTTATACCACTATTTTAGTATGTGGTTTGGTCTCCCCCTGGGGCCCACTGTGTATTACAGCTGTTTACTATCATTTCTGTGCTTAGGTACAGTATGCTTTGTGATTATCTCCATGTAGGAGATACTGTGTCATACTATATAGTGTTATATTAATAAATACATATTTGTATAACTACTGTGTGGTTCTCCTTTCAATTAACCAATGCTATAAGGTTGCATTCTGGTAAAACAAGCTACTTAACATTCCTTCAAGACTAAGTCTGAAGGCGGCTCTTCACAGCTACCACTTGGATAGCTTTCTAAGGTTATCTTTGATAACCCTGGCCGCAGGTAGTTTGCGAACACGTACGTAGCTGATAGCACTGTGTGCTTCACTGCTCTGAGCAATAATTGCTAACAGCAGCTTGCACAGTACAAGTTATGATACAATAAGTATTTCTGTCTTTATATGTTAAAATGCGTATAGTCATTTCACAAAAGTGAAAATGATACATCAGCAAGCAGTGAGAGAGGTGATGATTTTGGGATCCTCTCTAACCTAGGGAGAGGACCAAGCAGATGCCTTGAAAACAAAAAGCACATCTTCTTGAACAATTTGGCGGTGGTCTCATCCTCAGAGGACCACCCCAAGCACAGTTATTGGCAAAATACAATCCCAACCAAAGGCCCTGCAAAGCATTATGGGACAAGATTAGCAGTGGGAAGTGAATGTTATAGTATGCAATATCAAAATAATTCTACAAAGAGCTGCAGTTCAACTAGTCGTTACTAGATGTCCCTCATGAGTGAAAAGCAAAAGCATTTAAATTATTGATACATCAAGCTGCAGTTCCACTTGTCGTTACTAGATGTCCCTCACGAGTCAAATGCAAAAGCTTCATGAAAGGGTTTCAATGCTTTTGCATTTGACTCGTGAGGGACATCTAGTAATTTTATCGCCGGCCCTTGTTAATATGCCCCAAAGTATGTCTACTAAAGGAGAAGCCAAAGCATCTCTGCCTTCTAGATACAGTGAGCTTTAATTCCAGGAATTGAAAGCCCTGTGTGCCTCTAGAAAGTTGAAGACAGGGAGAAGTGCCAACACTCAACGCCTGGTAGAGGTGTTATTTCTCGATGACCTTAGGAAGACCCCAGGGTCACAGGAGAGAGTGGGTGGGGCAGGGAATGAAGGCAGGTCAGGAGGTGACACCTTTAATGACCTAGACTCGAACTCTGACCAGGGAAAACCTGATGGTTCTCACCTGGATAACTCAGATCTTCAAGAAGAGAGTGGAGGAGGCAATGAGGGCCCTCTCTTCACGTCTCCAGGAAGAGTGCAGAGTTTACCAAGGAGATCTAGATCTCCCTCTGCAGAGTCTAATCACTCAGGACAGTCTGTAGGGACCTCCATATCCAGCAAGAGGGACCACTCTTTTGATAAGGAGTACCAACTTCTTGAAGTTGAGAAAGTTAGGCTTAGGCTCAGGCAAGAACAGTTGGACCTTGATAAGGAGGCGCTAGAAGTCCAGAGAGCTAGAGAAAAGTTGGGACTAGAGTCCCATGGTGGCAGCAACAGTGTCCCTAGAGTTAAGAAACATTCCTTTGATAATGGGAACCTGAGCAGGATTGTACCTTCCTACCATTTTGGGGATGACATCCATGAATGGATAACTGCTTTAGAGATGGCCTGTAAAGTACAGAGGGTCCCTCAAAAGCAGTGAGTAGCTATATTGTGGCGCTCCTTTGCTGACAAAGGTAGAGATAAGCTCCTCGCTGTTAGAGAAGAGGATGCTGACAATCACTCAGTTTTGAAGAGTGCTCTAATTGGTGGGTTTGGCTTAACCACTGAACAGTATGGGATTAAGTTCAGAGACACCCAGTAGACACAGAATCAGGACTGGGTAGACTTAGTGGATAGTGCTATTAAGGCTCTGGAAGGCTGGTTGCTTGGCAGCAGGGTACATGATTTAATGGATTGTATAATTTGATTATGAAGGAGCAGATCCTTAATAATTGCCAACATCAGTTAATGCATCAGTACCTGGTGGACTCTGATCTGACTTCTCCCCAAGAATTGGGAAAGAATGCAGATAAGTGGGTCAGAACCAGGGTGAAGCAGAAAACCCAGAACTCTGGTGGTGACCAGAAGAAGCAAGAGTCTAAAACTCCAGAGAAGGGTGGACAAGGGTAAAGATAAAAAACAGTCTTCATCAGGGCCTGATGGGGGGGGGGGAGTCACAAACCAACAAAGGTAAAGGCAAAAAGAAACCTTGGTGTTACTTTTAAAAGGTAAATAACTATTGGACAAAAGATGGTGATTGTCCAAAAGCCAAGGAAAATTCTTGTACCACCACTTCTTACACCCCCTAGCACAAGTACAAGTGGTGGTACAGGGAACAAGCGATTAGTAGGGTTAATGCTTGGGCTCTGAGATGGGTTCTGGCCTAACCAGAACTCTAGCTCAAGCTATGCTTGTCTGTGATGGTGGCATGGATATTGCTACCCTATTTGTCAGTCCCAGTAATCTGGGTAAATACAGACAGCAGCCTTTGATAAGTGTAAGGAGGCCATGGCATACAGGGACACAGGTGCAAGTGTGACTATGGTGACAGAGGATCTTGTGGCCCCCAGGCCAAATCATACTTGGAGAAACGTACCAAGTGACCAATGCTAACAATGCCAGAACTATCCATTCCTTGGCAGCTGTTAATTTCAGCTGGGTAGGGGTAACTGGCCCTAAGAAAGTTGTGGTTAGCTTGGACCTACCAGAAGAACATCTGTTGGGCAATGATTTGGAGACTTCAGCCTGGACTGAAGTGGAACTAAGGACGCATGCAGCAATGCTGGGCATCTCTGCAGATGTGTTTGCTGTGACCATCTCACAGGCCAAACTGACAAACACTGAACAGGCCCTGGATCCTGGAACAATGGACCAAGGGCCTTCTAAGAGAAGGAGCAGGAGGAGAAAGGCCGTGTCTTCCCCCAGACTCAGAGAGAGCATCAGTCTCTTGAGGGAGATGATCTTAGTCCCTGTGAAGGAACTGTCACAGATGAACTTGAACCTGATTGGGTTGAGATATTGGGGGCTGGGGTCCATCCAGGGCAGAACTGAGTTTGGAGCAGCAAGCTTGCCCCTCTCTTGAGCCCCTCAGACAGCAAGCTGCTGCTGTGGCTGCTGGGAAAGTCAGTGGATCCCACAGGATCTATTGGGATGAGGGATTCCTTTAATTAGAGGGTAGAGGCCCCAAGCCTGATGCCACCAGGAGGTTGGTCATACCTCTGAAGTTTAGGGGCTTCCTACTCACCTTAGCATATGATATTCCCTTAGCAGGACACCTAAGCCAAAACATGGCTTGGGACAGGCTTGTCCCTCACTTTCACTGGCTTCGCATGTCTGAGGACACCATGGAGTTTTGTCGCTCCTGTACCACCTGTCAAGTCAGTGGTAAGTCAGGTGGTACCACAAAGGCCCCCCTCATACCACTATCTGTGGTGGGGGTTCCCTTTGAAAGGGTGGGCATTGATATAATTGGTCCCATGAACCCTCCAACAGCCTCTGGACACAGTTACATATTAGTAGTGGTGGGCCATGCCATTAGGTATCCAGAAGCCATACCCCTTAGGGCCACCACAGCCCTTGTGTTGGCCAGGGCCCTCCTTGGAATCTTTTCCAGAGTGGGTTTCCCTAAGGAGTTTTTAACTGACAGAGGTACCAACATCATGTCAAGTTATATCACTGCAATGTGGAAGGAGCTTGGAGTGAACTATAAGTTCACCATACCCTATCACCCACAATGCAATGGGTTAGTTGAAAGGTTCAACAAAACCCTCAAGGGCATGATCATGGGCCTCCCAGAAAGCATAGGCAAAATTGGGATGTCCCATTTCCCTCCTTCTCTTTGCCTACAGAGAGATCCCATAGAAGGGGGTTGGCTACATCCCTGTTGACCTTCTGTTTGGGCATCCAGTTAGGGGTCCCGTGTGTTTGGTGAAGGAGGGATGGGAGTTACCCCTCAAACCTCCTAAACAAGACATTGTGGACTATGCACTTGGTCTCTGCTCCAGGATGGCTGAGTACATGAAGAAGGCCAGCAAAAACCTTGAGGCAAGTCAAGAATTACAGAAAGCTTGGCATGGCCAACGGGCTGTTCTGACTGTTTATCAGCCAGGGCAGAAGGTATGGGTGTTGAAGCCAGTGGCCCCAGCATCTCTCTAAGACGAGTGGAGTGGAACCCATACTATGATTGAGCAGAAATGTAAGGTCACCTACTTGGTGGACCTTGGCATCCTAGGAGCCCCACAAGGTGCTCCATGTGAACAGGCCCAAACCTTTTGTGGACAGTGCTGACATGGGATTGCTCCTGGCAATTGATGAGGGACAGGAGGAAGAAAGTGACCTCCTCCCTGATCTCCTCTCTCAGGAACCTGATGATGGGTCAGTTGATGGTGTGGCTTTGGCAGGCAGCCTCACTGACCAACAGCAGGTTGATTGCAGGAAGGTCCTCAATCAATACAGACGCATGTTCTCTCTGACCACCTGGTGTACCCATGAAGTGGACATAGGTGGGAGTCTACTTGTTAAAAATAAGATTTACAGGCAGCCTGACCATGTCAGGTATTGTATCAGGACGGAGATCCAAAAGATGCTAGAGTTGGGGGCAATTGAGCCCTCAGATATCCCTTGGGCTAGCCCAGTGGTCTTGGTACCAAAACCTCACACCCAGGGTGGTTAAAGACAGATGAAAATGTTTTGTGTTGACTACAGGGGACTCAATGCAGTCACTAGGACTGATGCTCATCCAGTTCCTAGGGAAAATGAGCTTATTGATACTTTGGCCTCAGCCAAGTTCTTGGGCGCATTTGACCTCACTACTGCTATTGGCAAATCAGACTAGCTGAGGATGCCAAACCAAAAACAGCATTTTCAACCCCTGGTGGGCATTTTCAATTTATTGTAATGCCCTTTGGTTTGAAGAATGCACCTGCCACATTCCAAAGGCTGGTGAACAAAGTCTTTACAGACCTGGAGACCTACAGTGCAGCATATCTTGATGATATAGCTGTCTTTAACTCCACCTGGGAGGATCACAAGGTCCGCCTGAAGAATGTTTTGCAGGCTTTGCAGAAAGCAGGCCTCACTATCAAGGCTACTAAGTGTCAGGGCACAGCAAGGTTGTGTGGCTGGGCCACCTTGTGGGTGGAGGTCAGGTTCAACCATTACAGAGCAAAATCCAGACCATAATGGACTGGGTTGCTCCAACTACCCAGACTCAGGTCAGAGCTTTCTTGGGCCTGACTGGGTACTACAGAATATTTGTAAAAGGATATGGGTCCATAGTGACTCCCTTGAATGATCTTACATCAACAAGAAGGTTCAGTGGACAGTTAGCTGTCAGAAGGAAATTGATGATCTCAAGCAGGCCATGTGCACTGCTCTCATTCTGCAGAGTCCTGACTCTCCAAGCAATTTATTGTCCAAACAAATGCATCTGAGTTGGGGATAGGGGCTGTGTTATCACAACTTAATGCAGAGGGTTAGGATCAACCAGAAGCTTTTATCAGCAGAAGGTTGACCCCCAGAGAGAAATGTTGGTCATCTATAGAGAAAGAAGCCTTTGCTGTGGTCTGGTCCCCGAAGAAGCTCAGGCCATACCTGTTTGGCACTCACTTCATTGTTCAGACAGACCATAATCCCCTCCTATGTCTAAAACAGATGAAGGGTGAAAGCCTCAAACTTTTGAGGTGGTCCATTTACCTACAGGGGATGGACTATACAGTGGAACATAGACCTGGGAGTAACCATGGCAATGCAGATGGACTCTCCAGATATTTCCACTTAGAAAATGAAGACTCAAATGGGCAAGGTTAGTCCCATCTCCTAACGTTTGGGGGGGTTGTGTAGGAAAGTAGGATCTGCTTCTTATGGTTACCCCCACTTTTTTCTAAATGTGATACTGTTTTTGACGAGTCTGACTGGGATCCTGCAAATCAGGACCCCAGTCTATCTGCTTTCTCCCTAAGCTGTTATGTTATGTACTTAGGTACACTCCAAATTGGATACTGGGGTACCCTTGTCAGTCCCTATTATATGATGCCCATGTTGCCAGGGCATGGGTACCCCAGAAGCCCCCCGTGGGCTGAAGCATGTATTATGCCACCAATGAGAGGCCATGAAAAATGGAACTGCAGGTCTGCCATTGCAGCCTGTGTAAGTTGGTGCATGCACCACTTACTTAAAATATAGATTTACTATATCTAAGTGTCACTACAATGAAAAACCTAGAAGTCACCCATATAGCAGGCCTTAACAATCCTGAAGGAAGGGTGCTTGGTTCTAAGTGAGAGGGTGCCACTGCATGAGCAGGACACTCCTGCAGCCTAGGGAGTCCATTCTCACAGTTTTCTCATGGATTGTTAGTTAAGCAGCCATTTACGACATATAGAGTGGCATTATGCGACCGCGTGATGACCAACTCTAAAACGTCTAAAACAAACCCTATCGTGTTTGGTATCAAACATGTTGGAATCACACCCCCACACCAGTAACCGGTGAGGGAGGTATGATTCCACCCATCAGAAGCGAACTTCTTTGAGTCCCTGATGTTCCCTGTACCAGCCATCTAGTCCCAGGCAGCACAAAATGGTTGCTGCTGACCAGAGACACATTTCAGCCCTTCTGCTGCTGAGCCAAGCTTGAGAAGGGTAAGGCAGAACAATAGGCATTCTGTCACTGGGAGGTGTGACCACCTCCCAGTGAGGATTTAGTGTATTAGGGCTGGGTGGGTGCACTTGCCAGCGACCGAAAGCCTGCATGAGGGACACCATTGGTGTCCCTGTGCATAGTCTAGTTCAAACCAGTCCTGGGAGCTGTTGGTTCCTGCTCTGGTGCAAAACTGGACAAAGGACATGGGACTAACCTCCCCTCTGTCCAGACACTTCCCTGGGAGGGTAACCTGAATCTGCACCCAATTTAATTAGTGGAAAGCACATACCAAGCCAACTTCTCACAGTTCCCCTTAACTCAAACCTGACAAGTGTGACCTTGTGCCCCAGTACTGCAGCTGCTTGTATTTGTCAACACTTTAGGTGTGTAACCTCACCTAGAGATGTTTGTAAAGTTCTGTCCTGCTTGCAGCATCCCCTTTATTTGTAGGAATAGTCCAATATGGAGCTATGTTTTAATCTTTTAGCTGAGGAACGCAGAATTTGACACTATTGACTCATCTATTCTTTAACCCCTTGTATGCCCATGACGAGCTGGACTCGTCATGGAGCACAGTCGCGCTGTGCCCATGATGAGTCCAGCTCGTCATGAGGCATACCCTGGGGAATCCCTCTGGTGCGGGCACCAGAGGGATTCCCTTTCATGCAAAATAGCCTCGGGTGCTGGGGAAGAGCTTCCCCAGCTCCCGAGGCCCCCCCCCCTTTCACTGTAATGACGATCGGCACGCACGTCGCGCCGACGTCATTACAGTGAAAGTGAAACTGAAATGAGCCAAGAGGCTCATTTCAGTTTCACTTTCTACGTGCTCAGGGGGCTATCTCAGTCCCCTGAGCACGTAGAAAGATGGGAGAGGTATCGTTGGAAAGGGGAGAATCTCCCCTTTCCAATGGTACCCCTCCCCAGTGGATCCCTGCTTGGGGATCACCACAGGAGGGCGATCCCCAAGCAGGGATCCACCCACTAGACACCAGGGAGGGGGGAGCGGCCCCTTGGTCAAGGGCCTTTGCTCCCCCAAATATTTTGGGCATTATTTAGTCTTTTTGCCCCCCCCGGGGGGGGCAAAAAGCCCACTAGACACCAGGGAATTTACAAAAAAAATTAAAATAGGGGTGGGGCTGCCCAAAACGGGCAGGCCCATGCCCCCACCCCACCCCCCAATTATTACAGTCTTTCTGCCCCCCCAGGGGGCAGATGGGGCATTGGCCCCTAATCTGCCCCTTCGGGGAGGGGCAGAAAGCCCACTAAACACCAGGGATTGTTTTTAGCGCAATTGTTTTTAGGGTGTGGGCTGCCCGAAACGGGCACGCCAATGCCCCCACCCACCCGCCACATTACAGACTTTCTGCCCCCCCTGGGGGGCAGATGGGGCATTGGCAACCAATATGGCCCCCCGGGGGGGCAAAAAGACCACTAGACACCAGGGAATTTACAAAAAAAATAAAAATAGGGGTGGGTGCTGCCCGAAACGGGCACGCCAATGCCCCCACCCTCCCCCCACAAAAATGACAGTCTTTCTGCCCTCGTCACGGGTACTTGGGTCTCCCACACGAGTGAGGCACCATTTTTATCGGGAGACCCGGGGGAATGCTGGGTGGTAGGAAATTTGTGTCAGCCCGGTGATGCCACAACTTTCCCACACAAAAATGTGTGAAAAAGGTGATTTTTTCAGCTACATTTGAGGTTTGCAGGGCATTCTGGGTAAGGAAACGTTGGGGGATCCACGCAAACCATACCTCCCTGGAATCCCCCGGTTGTCTAGTTTTCAGAAAGGTGTGGGTTTGGTAGGTTCCCCTAGGTGGCCGCCGAGCACCGGGCCAAAAACCCAGTTGACCCCCCTTGCAAAACCAGGTCGTTTTGAGTTAGGCAATTTTCATGTCGCCTCAATACGTTTTGGGCCCTTGCCTGTCGCGGGTACTTGGGCCTCCCACACGAGTGAGGCACCGTTTTTATCGGGAGACCCGGGGGAACGCTGGGTGGTAGGAAATTTGTGTCAGCCCGGTTATGCCACAACTTTCCCACACAAAAATGTGTGAAAAAGGTGATTTGTTTAGCTAAATTTGAGGTTTGCAGGGCATTCTGGGTAAGGAAACGTTGGGGGATCCACGCAAGCCATACCTCCCTGGAATCCCCCGGGTGTCTAGTTTTCAGAAATGTGTGGGTTTGGTAGGTTCCCCTAGGTGGCCGCCGCGCACCAGGCCAAAAACCCAGGTGACCCCCTTGCATAACCAGGTCGTTTTGAGGTAGGCAATTTTCATGTCGCCTCAATACGTTTTGGGCCCTTGCCTGTCGTGGGTACTTGGGCCTCCCACACGAGTGAGGCACTGTTTTTATCGGGAGACCTAGGGGAACGCTGGGTGGTAGGAAATTTGTGTCAGCCCGATGATGCCACAACTTTCCCTCACAAAAATGTGTGAAAAAGGTGATTTTTTCAGCTAAATTTGAGTTATGCAGGGCATTCTGGGTAAGGAAACCTTGGGAGATCCATGCAAGCCATACCTCCCTGGAATCCCCCGGGTGTTTAGTTTTCAGAAATGTGTGGGTTTGATAGGTTTCCCTAGGTGCCGGCAGAGTTAGGGTTCAAAAACTACAGCTAGGCACTTTGCCTAAAAAGGGTCATTTTTCGCTACAAAATTTAGGTGTGTCCACGTTACGTTTTGCACCATTTCCTGTCGCGGGCACTAGGCTGACCCACACAAGTGAGGTACCATTTTTCTCAGAAGACTTTGGGGAACGCAGGGTGGGTGGAAATATGTGGATCCACGCAGATTCCAGAACTTTCCACCAGAGAAATGTGGGGAAAATGCGTTTTTTGGGTAATTTTTTAGGTTTGCAAGGGATTCTGGGTAACAGAACCTGGTGGGAGGCAGTCAAGTCACCCCATCCTGGATTTCCCTGGGTGTCTAGTTTTCAAAAATGTATAGGATTGCTAGGTTTCACTAGGTGCCGGCAGAGCTATGGTTCAAAAACTACAGCTAGGCACTTTGCCAAAAAAGGTTCATTTTACACTGCGAAATTGAGGTGTGTCCACGATGCGTTTTGTGCCGTTTCCTGTCGCGGGCACTAGGCCGACCCACACAAGTGAGGTACCATTTTTATCGGAAGACTTTGGGGAACACGGGGTGGGTGGAAATTTGTGGATCCACGCAGATTCCAGAACTTTCCACCACAGAAATGTGGGGAAAATGTTTTTTTGGGCAATTTTTTAGGTTTGCAAGGGATTCTGGGTAGCAGAACCTGATCGGAGGCAGTCAAGTCACCCCATCCTGGATTCCCCTGGGTGTTTAGTTTTCAAACATGTATAGGTTTGCTAGGTTTCCCTAGGTGCCGGCAGAGCTATGCTTCAAAAACTACAGCTAGGCACTTTGCTTAAAAAGGGTAATTTTGCATTGTGAAAATGTGGTGTGTTCACGTTGGGTTTTGAGCCATTTCCTGTCGTGGGCACTATGCCTACCTCTACAAGTGAAGTACCATTTTTATCGGGAGACTTAGGGTAATTCAGATTTGTAAAGGAACTGTTATTACCTATTGACTTTCGATGCATTTCTGCCTTCCAAATGAAAGACATTGTGTAAAAAAGAAGTCATTCTAAAAAATTACTGATAATTCTCATGCTAGTATGAGTATTCCCAATTTCGGAAATGTGCAAATATCTACTGTTTCTAAACTCTATATTTTGTTCCCATTTCAGAAATACATAGGTGTCTTTCATACCGATTTTTCCATGTACACATTTTTACAGAATAATTACTGTATACCCGGTACATAATAAAAAACCATAGCAAGTTGCTGCTCAATTTTTGGCTCTGGGTTAGTCGGGTTCTTGGTGAACCTACAAGTCCTATATATCCCCACAACCAGAAATGCCCAGCGGCTGTAACGGTATATTGCTTTCAAAGAGCTGTCAAAATTAGAAGAAGTTACAGGTGAAAACGTTGACACAAAAGGCACTTTTTTTCAACAAATTTTCAATTTATCCTATATTTAACTGTTAGTTTCCATAAAGAAACCTTGATGGATCTACACAAATGACCCCTTGCTGAATTCAGAATGTTGTCTACTTCTCCAAAATGTATAGCTTTCCAGGATCCATTATTGCTTTTGTGCCCATTTCTACCATTAACTGGAAGGAGGTCGAAAAATGCCAAAACTGTGTAAAAAATGTTGGGTTTCTGACAAAAGTCTGGTATCCCCTACAAGCTGGGAAAATGGTGAGTTCTGCCCCACAAACCCTTTTTTGATAACACTTGCAGGGAAAAACCCAGATGCTTTCATTTGCAGCCCGTTTTTCCCATTTTCCCCCCAAAAAACTAAATTTTGCTGTATTTTGGCTCATTTCTGTGACCACTCCAGGGGAATCCACAAACCCTGAGTACCCTCAGAATCCCCATGATGTTGGAAGAAAAGGACGCAAATTTGGCGTGGATACCTTATGTGGTCAAAAAGTTACAGGGGCCTCAGCGCGCACTACCCCAAATAGCCAAAAAAGGGCGTGGCACAGGAGGGGGAAAAGGCCTGGCAGAGAAGGGGTTAACTAACTGCAAATGTGAAGCACTTTGTGCTTTGGCGATAGATAAAAAACACCAGCAAGAAACAAATGCACTTTAACAGAAAGTTTAGTGGCACATGCACAACTGTTTTTAGCATTTGCAAAGAGAGAATCATGCCGTTTGTGACAGCTAAAACGGCTTTTGCCATGTACCAACCCTATTTTGTGAGTCGGTAACCTATTACCAACTAGCAAAATACGGTTTGCGAATCACTATTAGGAAGGGGCATGTCAAGGGCATCCTTTCCTAATAGTGAGTCACAAGGGCATGTATGATTGTTTCGCAAACCAATTGCAGTTTACCGTCTACTTCAAGTAGGTGGTAAGCCAGTCGTAATCAGGTAGGAGTCCCCAGGGGACCCCTTCCCTTTTTTGGCTGGCCACAAAAACATTTTTTAAGAGAAGGCAGTGGTCTACTCTTATAAAAATGAAACAGAAACATTTCATTTTTCTTTTCGAAATGCATCCTGTTTTTCTTTACAGAAAATTAGCTGTATTAAAAAGAAAGTTATTTAAAAGAAAACACAGACATGGTGGTCTGTTGCCCCAGCAGGCCACTATCCGTGTGTTATTGCCCATTCCCAATGGTACGCAAATTGCACCCTGCCTCATGAATATTAATGAGGCTGGTCCATTTGGACTTCATTGGGAATCGCTAATGTGTCCACAACACATTAGTACATTTCATTATGTGAGTCTCTAATTGCTAGTAACAAAAAAATCGCAATTAGAGACTCGTATAATGAAATGGTTGTACATCTGGCCCATAATGTTTTCAAAACTACACATCACATCTTGATTTCTCACACAAAGCAGTTTAAAAAATGTAATTTACAATTTCCACGTCTGTTCAAAACTATCCTCACTTTCAGTAATTCCCAAGCTATTAGACCTTTGATACCTAGAAAAAGCATGTGATTCATAAAAGATAAAACCCCAAAATTTTGTTTTGGTATTTCTTTTTTATTATGTTAACTTGCTGTTTCTCTAAAATAGGCAATTGTCCTTTTAAGTTAGGATTTTTCTAAGGACATGGCATCACTACTTGTTACTTCAATTCCTATGCAATCTCTTGTGAAGTAGATATGGTAATTAGCACCCCACTACTACCTTAGAATGTGTGCCCTGCCCAAGATAATTGTACAACTATTGTCCCCTACTCCCAGGACTGCTGGCTCATCTCAATGTTAAAATATCACCCAGTGGTCTGATCACCACGTTGCATACAAAACCTACAGACAAAAACAATGCTCTCCATTACCATAGCTATCATCCTAGAAATCTCAAGAACAATGTGCCCTTTGGTCAATTTTTACGTATAAGACGTAATTGTTCAAGACGTGAGGACTATGAGCTACATGCACTTGTCAAAAAACTTAGGGACGGGGGTATCCACAAAAATTGTTGAAACACTGAAAAGGGCATGGTTCACTCCCAGGGAACATCTGTTAACAAAGAAAACAAAGACCTCTATTGATCGCATTGTCTGCGTGTCCACGTTTGGACCTTACACACAACCCGTCAAAAAGATAATACGCAGCAATTGACATCTAATTGAGGGAACTAGACCCAACATTGGGCCCCCACATTTTGCTTTAAAAAAAGAATTGGAGTACTGGGCAACAAGTTACCAGCTCGGCAGGAAAACTTATGAAACCAGCCACACTTCATACTATGTTAAACCTTCTGCAAATACAAGGACATCATAAATGTGGGATGTGTTCGGTGTGTAATTCCACAGTTGAAGGGACTTTGTTTACTGATGGGCAAAGACATTGGCGCCACAATAAGTTTACGAACAGCAAATCAAAAAATGTGGTGTATGCCATTACATGTCCGTGTGAAAAAAATCTACATTGGAAAAAACAGCCAAGAAGTGCGCCTGCCTATTGACTCATTGTCTCTCGACTCAAGAACAATATCCTCACTGCCCCAATAGTTCAACACTTTTTAGCCTCAAAGCATAGATATGATGACTTCAACTAGACAGTTTTGTCTCTTATATCAAAGAATCATCAAAGAGAAGGTGATCCTGAAATGATATTGGCCAAAAAAGAGGCATTTCTAATTATCAAATTTGATAAAACCTTCCATGGATTAAATGAGCTTTCTGAGATTACAAAATGATAGAAATGAACACAACATGTAAGGTTAATTTTCAGATACTATGCACTACATGTCCCACAATGCACTGGGGCGCAGGACCTTCAGTTCCCCTTCCAGGTTGTCTAATTAGCTGCTCTGGAGACTGCTTCCGTGCTGCTCTTTTGAATCAGTAAAGCATGATGGAGTGACAAGTCCTCTCATGTTCCAAAACACAGGCAAGTCACACTATGCTTTTACTTTTAGATAATAGATCTTTGGCACACTATCTATTGATGGAATTAGTACAGCAATGAGTGTACATTGTTGTTTGCAGGAAATACAAGGGATCGTCTTACACTGAGTTCGACCAGGTTGCACCCACGGCATTCAGCGGCTCCCAGACAATTAAAAGGTAACTTTTAGGTCCTAGCTCAGACACTTGAGGCAAATTCAGCGCCTCTCGCACAAGCGGGTATTCCCCAAAAGGTACACACTAGAGCTTTTATACTTGTCTCATCTTTTGGTTTTAGAAATTTGATTTACACCACATCAATAAACAGAGACTTGATGCGCCTGATTGCCCTAGAGGTAGGAATATTTATTCCTCTTTTAAAACACGCTGGTACATTGTGGTGATCCTAACGCTGGTCACACTTTGACAACACATTCTAATCTTTTAATCCTTGTAGCCTCATTACCTGAAGAGTAGGACTATCGCCTTCTGCTATCAGTTTTCCCAGAACCATTCAACGCTGCAATTAAAGTACAGACACACACCAATAGGCCCTGAATTATCATTGAAATTGCAAATTGGGTGGGGCTGGTTTCACATTATTATCTTTTTTAATTTTAGAGCCCTCGACTGAGTCTGAGTCCTGAGGAGAACCCCGAAATAACCAGGGGTTCGAAACGCCTTGACTCTTGAGCATGGGGTACCTTTGATAGGGTGTGCCATGAGGGAATTGGCTGAACTGTGTTTTCCCCTTGTTTTGTTGACACCACCTTGGCACTTTGTATAACCCCATTCTCTGATCACAGGCAGAACAGTAGTCATGCATCTAGTAATGAAATAGTGTCCGCCTGGTGCCAGATTTTGAATGTAGGACTGGTCAAGTGCTTTTGGCCTGTACATATTGTTTTGTTGTATTATTAATGCATTTAAGTGTCTTTGTCTATGTATTTCTTTTACAAAAGTGATTGTGTTGAATGTATTTATGTGGATTATGTGCTAAAATGTTGGATGACATTGTGTAATCTAACAATGTGTCACCCTTTCTAAGGACATGTACAATTGATTTCAAATGTCTTTTTGCGAAAGTTAAATTAAGCTGAATAAAACTTGTGAACATTAGAATTAATGATCTAAGGTTCCTTTAGACTTAGACATAACAGTCTTCCTAGACATCCTGTTTGTTCTTCTACCTGCTAACAATTTTACAGCATCTCCTGTATGCCGTTTCTATTGAGCTCAAAAACAAAACTCTAAAGAATGTGAAATTCCAAAAATCAATCTTCAAGAAAACTATTTTTTTCAAAACAATAATAAACATTTTCTTCTTTCTTTTTCAGTTTGTTTACTCAGTTCATAATCTCAAAAACTTCCTTTCCTCATCTGGATTATTTGCAGATTCATTTCAAACACTTTCTCACTACTGTCGGGGCTGCAAAAGTTCAAGGTGGCTCTTCTTTGTCTAGCTGGTCTTCAAAGATGAATTGACAACAGTTTATTGGAATGTAGATCTCTGAATCTGGGTTTTCCTCTTCAGACATAGATGCTGGATACACCACTTCAGAGGAAATGTACTTTCTCTTCAGGATTCTCTTGCTTGTTTGTCTTTTAGCAATAAGCGATTCACTCTCACTATTTTGTGAATCAATTTCAACTACTTCCAGTTCTACTTGGATCGATCCTAACCTTTCATTCTCCTGGTGTTTTCCCTTGCAAGCGCTCTTCACTGCCTGAGGGGATACGACTCAAGCATCTTAACTTGTGAGCCCTACTGAGTCTTCTTCACTCATAGAAGATGAATGTGTGCTTTGTCCAGCATCATCAACTAGGCTCACTGTGAACTGTTTTCTTTCTCTGGGGGTTCTTGAAACTCTAATTGTCAGTTGGAGTTTTTAATTAGTTGGATCAGAGACTATTTCTTGTTTCTACAGCCCACATCTTTGCAATAATTCTTCACTCTGATCTTGAATTTGAAACTGACTGTTACTGGTAACTTCTCCAGGAATTTCACTTTATTCAGCAACTTCACCAGTTTAAACATATCTTCAACAGCCCTCTGGAATCACGCTGTAAACTTGAGCTTGACTCTGTGAATTAGTGATTGTTGTCACCACTTCTTCATTTGCTGTCTTTACTCTTCTTGTGTGAGCAGCATAAATTCACTGTGGACTCGGGACACTTCACAACTTGAATTGGTCCTTTCCATCATTCCTCAAGAGAACACTTGCAGACTTGATTCTTCACCAGTATCCAGTCGCCTGGCTGAAACGAATGACACTGATTTTCTTTTGTTGATGTTGTCACTAATTCCACCTGATGAGAGACATATTTAACAGAATTTTCAGCCAGACATTAAGAATAATCCAATACAATATAATCAGTTATTGACACAAGGGTTCCTTAAGGTACATAGGCAATTGGCATAGCTCTGCCCATTAACACTTCATGGAGCAAGCGTCCACTCTTTATGTCTGGGGTAATTATAATGCTCATGAGAGCAAGAGGAAGGGCATTGGGTCATTTCACACTGGTGGATGCACACACTTTAGCCAACTTGTTTTTGAAAATCCTATTCATCTTGTCTTCAATACCAGATGATTGAGAATGGTAACTACATTGGAATTTCTGATCAGTCTAGAGAGCTGTACAAATCAATTTAAGAAACTCATTTCACTTTTAAAATCAGTTCCATGGTCTGGCATCTCAATCAAGTCTGCTTGAAGTCTTGCAAAGGAACCCTCCGATATGCCAATATGACTCATAGTCACAGTATTTCTCTTTCCCTTACTATGCCTTTGACAAATAACACACCTTTGATACAGATCTTCTGCAACATTTATATATTTAGAATAAAACATCCTGGTCATTGAATCCCTTGAAATGTAGGCATGGCTGTGTGGTAAATAAACCATGGAATGTGGCACTGAGTCAGGAAGAATACATCTTTATTCAGGAGTAATCTAAATGTTATAGTAACTATTTTTAAAACTCAGTAGTTCCCATCTTCTTCTCTCATCCTCTGGCACTTCCTCCTGGAGATTCCTCAGTTCAGTGATTGGAGCCTGTATTTGGTTTAGTAGTTTACATTATTTGTACTTTCAACGGAACTCTCACTTTAATTATTTTGTTCTATTTCCCACACTGCAATATGCTCATTTGATCTTACATTTGCATTTTCCAGTGCTCACAATCTTGCAACTTGATCAGCATATTTATTCCCTACTGTGACCATATCATCACCAGTCTTATGGGCAAGACTCTTGACCACTATAATCCCTCTTGGCTGTTGTATTGCTTACAACAAATCAAGACTATATGGACCATTCCTGATGGCAGGACCAGAGGATGTCATAAAACACACTTGTGACCACAACTTCCCAAAATCATGTAGCACTCAAAATCCATACTGGGTTTTTGCATAAATTGTCACACTCAAATTATATGAAAGGCAGCAAGCTCTTATCAGTGCAATCACCTCTACGACTTGTGTTGAAGTTATTTTAGGAAGGTATGATGCTTCTACAATATCAGAAATGGAACAAACCTCATAAGCAGATTTCAGTATTTCATGATGATCTGTTAAACAAGAACTCTCTCAAACAAAATCAGATCAGCTATTTTAGGAGGAACACCATTTATGTCTGGCCTTAGTTTGGTATAAAATTATGTGACATTCACACAGTCATCATCATTCGTGCCTCAACTCCTGTTTGAAACAGGAAGCACCATTGCGGAATTCAGAGAATTATACCTCCTGATTGAGATGTTTTTAGCCTTTAGTATGATTTGCTTATACCTTGTGAGACAGTTGTTTGTCATGTGCTGAGTTCTTGTGCTGGTCAACAATATTCGACTGAATGTGAAACAAACACAATTTGCATGTGTCCCATTACAATCCCTTTACTTTGTTCAGTTACAATGTAAACAGCAGCAACAGCTTTTAGGCAAAAAGCTAAAACTTCTGGATCTAAAACAGCCTACAGAAATGTGAAATCTGTAGTAACCACACTCACTCTAGGGTTGCTTCACCACCTTCTTTAATTACATGAACATCTTAACACAAAGATAACCTCCAGCTATAAAGATAAAGAAACAGCTCTTCCTAGAACACTCCTAAACACCCCATTCTATCTGCATCATCAATGCCATTGCAACATTCCACCTTGCAGTACATCTCCATATATCTCCACTCTCTTGTAAAGCAACACAATTTGCAGAGAATCTCTGAACAAGGCTGAGATGCATGAGGTAAAATATCTATACTTATAAAATAAAACTTGAAATACATAAAGATACACGTTATAAACTTGGAGTGGAAGAAACTGTGCATTTTCAATATGATAATGACAGAAGATGACTCATAGTAGAGGTATTACCTCATTTGCCAACATCCAGGGTTTTAACCTTATACATATTTTCCATACTCCATTCTCTACCATCATCCAATCTGAGATCATTACTTTGATCACCTTCTGTGGCTGGGAAAATTCACTTTCCCCTTTCTTTACATGACCTATTTTCCTCACTACTACCCAGTAGCCACACTAAACACTCACATCCTTCACCCCTTTCCTGTTATCATAACTCATTGTATTGCATCTCTGTAAATCTGTCACCCTTGCCATCATGCAACCACGATCCACCCATATCTGATCCTTCTTATGCAACCACATGGGGGATTCCTTTGTTGCTGGTTCTCTGCCCTTAAGAGTGATAAATGGGAATACACCTGTCACTGAATGTGGTGTTACTCTCGGAGCCCATGTCATCTTATTCAATTCCTCCTTCCATACCAGTCCATTAGCCAAAGACAGTTGAATATTATTCACGATTATGCGAATGACTCTCTCCACCCATCCATTAGCTTGTGGTCAAAATAATGCCACTCTATCATGTTTGAAGCCCAGTTTTGCAAGATATTCTGTCATGGCGGTGGACACTAATTGCAGACCGCTCTCCATAACTACAATCTTTGGAATCCCCTCTTCTAAAAATACTTCTTTCAAGACTTCCATTACATTCTTTGTCATAATTTGTTCCATGGAACTGACCACAAACCATTTACTGTGGTAATCTACAAGGAATACAAAAAAATGATTTCTAATACCCAATTTTTCTACAGGGCTCAAAACATCAACTGCTAGCTTCTCCCATGGCCGAGCTGGAAGTTGTATGCAACCAAAAGGTGGTTATCTAACCACCTTACCCTTGTCACGATTACTACGGGCATAGCAATCACTTACTGCTGCCTCCACCTTTCTGCCCATTCCTGGCCACCAAAAGGATTGCCTCAATCTCCTCTTCATCAGGTTTCTCCCCAGATGACCCAGATGCAAAATTTTGCCAACCTTGCTCTCAACACATTGGGAGGAACAACTCAATTACACCTCAGAATCTTATCTGCCTGGATGCTTAATTCGTCCTTTACCTCCAAATACTGTTTCAAACTTTCACTTAAAGTAGCCGTCTTCTGCCAGCCACTGCTCATGAGATCCCTCAATTCCTTGTATTCCTCATCTCAATGCAATGCATCTTTGCGCTCTTCTTGTCCCAGAGCAAGTTCCCCATCAACAGAAATTGTCATAGACTCAACTCCATCTTTGAAAGAAACATCTTCTTCCTCCTTCACAGGCATGCGTGCCAAGCAGTCAGCTATTACATTTCTTATCCCTCTGACAAATTCTATCACAAAGTTAAAGTCAATCATAGACATCAACCACCTAGAAATCCGAGGTTTTACACTACCTTCTAAACCTCGCCTCATTTGAAAATATGCAATAAATGCTCATGATCCCTTTTGAGCACAAAGGCAATCTTCACAGTTAATACCTGAAGTGGTTTATCCCTCAACAACAATCCAATACTTCTTTTATGATGGCAGAATATGACTGTTCCACCCCCTTCAGCAGTTGTGATGCAAATCCAATTATCCTTTCTTCATCATTCACCAAGACCCACACTACTGGCATGCGTTGTCACAATGGTTTTTCAAAGTTACCCAATGTCGGTGCATGAGCAAGTGACCATTTTATTTTGCGAAATACGGTCTTGCACTCCGCTCCCCACTCAAACACCATACATTTTTGTTTAACAGTACTCTCATGGGTTCCACTACTTCAACAAAATTAGAGACAAATTTGGAACAGTACTCCGCAAGACCTAGAAATTACTTCAATTGTTCCTTATCACCAGGTTGCGGAGCATCCTTAAATACCTTTACAATGTTTCTTTTTGGTCTTATCCCTCTCACAGATATCTCATGCCCTAAATAGTTCACTTGTTCTCTTCTTAATTGCCATTGTTTTATAGTTAAATCATGTTTCTCAATTCTCCACAGCACTTCATCGAATAACTCATCGTGTTCTTCCAATGACTTTCCCACCACCAGAATGTCATGTTGGAAACACAATACTTTCTGCATTCCCTGGAAAATGTTTTAGATAATCCTGATGCTAAACCAAATGGCACCCGGCAATACCGATACGCCCCCCAGAGGTGTGACGAATGATGTCAAAGGTCGGGATTCCAGATGTAAATTTACTTGGTGGTATGCCGAGGACATGCCCAAAACACTGAACACACTTTTCCCCCCACATCATACTTCACATTGCTACAATATTGGGCAATGGTTGTCGGTCCACCCATATATTTCTATTCAGGTTCCTTAGGTCAATACAAAGACAGAGCTTTGTATTGACTTATGAAACATCGGAGGAACAGGAATGGCTGCAAGCCATTCAGAAGTCTCTAGGTTCTATAGTCTTCCCTTCCAACAACTTATCCAATTCTTGCTTAAGTGGCTCCCTCATCAAAAATGGCATGGGTCTTACTTTGTGTACATTAGGCACTGCATATTTTTTAGAATTATTTGATAAGTACATTTCTGCAGCATACCTAACTTGTCAGTAAACAAATGTGGAAATGTTTGTACCAATCTCTTACCCCACTCTGTGTTGACATCATGTTCTTGCACATCATTCTCATTCACAGATTCAATTGTCATAGCTGGTTCTTCTGCATTTGGATCAAAAAAAATGTTCAAATCTTTTTGGTGGGGCAACCCCAAAAGATTCAACCCCTCCTCTGTTATATACACTCTCCCGTTCTTGCGATTCTGCTTAAAGAACATTTCCACCCATTTAATTCCTATAATGCTGATCCTTTTGCCACCATATCCCACTGATTTAACTACTTGATGTAAATTGCTAATCTGCACTTTGAAATAATTTCCTTAGTGATTAAGGTAAACAGACTCCCTGAGTCCACCAATACTTTAACTTGCCAAGTTCCCATGGTTATATTGTAATGAGGCTTCTTCTCCTTCTTTTCACCCCTACCTTGGGCGGTGTCACCTTCTTGTTGAATCAAATCCTCAGTCTCATTTATAGTTAATATTATTTCCTCCTGAACTTCACCAAGATCCTCCACCATATTTACACTAGTGACCTGCGTCCTTCTCTTTAATCTGCAACCTTTCACCAGATGTCCTTTTCTTACACAGGTCCTACATCTCACATTCCTTGCCTCACATGCAAAATTGGAAGCAATATGCCAGGACAACTATATTGGAAAAACATGTTATTTTCCTTCTTTCTTCAAATTGACTACTACCAGATTCCACAATCTTGATGGATTTCTTCATTCTGACCTCCTAGTTTGCCCATATCAATTTCACACAGCAGTGTGTTGCATAATACTCCTTGCAATCTGTATGGATTCCGCTCCTGTGAGATCAATAGACAATAGATTTCTTTCACTTTCCTTTTTATTTGTGCGCCTAACAATTTTGATCACAGATTAAGGATCCAATCAAATCCCTCGTAACGCAGTGACATAACTCATTATTTCCTCATCACGCCCTTGACCACCGCAAAATAATTTATGTCTCCTGAAAACCATGCTCAATTTGGGCGTGAAATATTTCTCCAACATTTGCAGTGACATCTCATACAGATTCGTGGGTTTCCCATTTCCCATAACCAGTGAGACCTCTGGAAGGTCATCATAATTCTCCTCCCTTCCACTCTCAAGTGATGCAGTAATATGGCTTATTTCCTCAGCGGACCATATTTATCCCTACCTATGGCCAACATATACTTTAAAAACATGTTTTATCCGCCTCTTCCAAGGGATAATTGACTCTCCAGGTACTGCCAGGAAACTGAGTGGGGAAGCCATACTTTGTTCTGCCATATCTGCAAGAGAATTAAAATAACAAACTAACACAATAAGCTAGAGTAACAGAATATTATAACAAATTAAAAAAAGATTTAAAATAATAATTTAAAATAATAGTGAACAGTTGATTCTGCTGATAGTCTTTCTTTTAGCTGTGCAAAAGCAAGTCTTTCCGCCATTTCCAGTAGAGGTCTTTCTTCTATGTAAATGACTTTATTTGGTATGAGTTGCATTCATCACCATCTCATAAAGGATAATCCAAACAGAAAAGAAATTTCCAGGGAGACTTTGATTTTTCTGAATGGTAGAGTCTTAAGAATGTGAAATGTTACTATATGGAAGTGCTGGCCTAATACAAATGCTGTGCGTCATGCAGAAATATGGTCTATATATTTAGTTATTCATTTTGTTAAGAATGCTGGCACATTACTTTACTTCCTATGCCTGTACATCGGTCCGCACAATGACAAGATGAGCTTATAAAAAAAAAAGCACTCAGGCACACAAGGTAAGTTCCAGGGGCCAATCTTCACTCACAGCTTTAACCCAGAACCTGTTGACGCGCCTGAGCTGCCTTAAGAAACTCTGCATTGCAAATCCAACCTCGGCTGTAACGCCTGGGTTGCCGTGAGCAAAAGACCATTGAGTCTGTTGAAGGGATGAGCTGCCACAAGCAAAAGATCCTTCTGCCGGCTGCCGTGCCCGAGCTGCCGCGAGCAGATAGAGAGACTCACCGACGAGACAAAGACAGCTGTAGCCTTAAAACATGCTGCCAACAAGTACATTATTCAGGGTGTGCACTCTCTTTTAGGCAAAAATCTACTGCAATCTTCATTTCACTTACCTTTCTGACGCAATCTTCACCCCACTTCCCCTGTATATATTTAATTAGCAATTGTTACAGCACTGGGGCAACTGCAACTGAACAAATTAAAATTCTAGCTGTATTCATTAAGTATTCAGTGCTCGAAGCCACTCTCATGCTTGGTCCATAGGAGATGAAAGGAAGAATCTTCAGTAAGCCATCAGGCATGCAGTCTTTTCAATTATGAAAAGTAGCTCACCATATTTTAAGCATGAAGCACAGTCTTTCTTTAGCACTCTTTCAACTGCAGGTAAACAGCACTTTTCCAGGGGTTAAGGTTACCTCAACCGCCTCTGCCCCCTGCCCAGAGCCACTCATTGCAAAAATCTGTAGTAATCATGCTCACTCCGTGGTTGTTTCACCACCTTCTTTATTTACATGAACTTTTTAACACACGGGTAACCTCCATCTATAATGATAAAGAAACAGCTTTTCCTAGAACACACCTAAACAGCCTATCTATCTGCTTCATCAATGCCATTGCAACATTCCACCTTGCAGTACATCTCCACACATGCCTCATAACCCCTCCATATTTTTGTGAAAGCAGAGATAATGAGTACAAACTCTTCCCATGATAATAAAGGAAGAATTCTGTTTCATAATCAGATATTTCCAGGGCAGGTGAACTAAACACATTTTTTCTTAATACCAGGAAGGCCTTCATACATTCCGCATCAAATGTTACTGGATTCTTGATCTCACTGTGAGTTAGCCTTATTAAACGCTTTGCAAAAAGGGAAAAGTTTGGAATCCACTGACGATAATAACCAACTATTTGCAGGAACATCCTTACCTCCCTCAGGGTGGTTGGAGGATTCATCTTCGGAATTGCAATAACTAGTTCTTTTGGGACTTTCCATGCTCCTTTTTCAAAATGAGAACCAAGATAAATCACTTCTTTTTTTACAAGGCTGCATCTTTGTAGGTGAAACCATGTGACTATTGATTCAAAAGTGCAATTGTATCCAGCTTACAGTCTTCCTTTGTCTTTGATTCCATAGACAGGTCATCAATGTTCTGGACCCGAACTGAGTTACAGGGCAGCTTTAAATTCTGCAAATCTTTCTTTAGGATCTGACTAAAAATCAAGAAACTTTCAGTATACTCCTGTGGCATTCAATACCAAATGGCAACTTTTTTTGGAACTGGAATGTGAAAAGATATCGACTATCTTCATGCAGAGGAATGAAGAGAATGCATGGCATAAGTCAATGACTGTATACCATCCTGCATCTGCACAGATCTTGAATAATACTACAGCAGGATTTGATATCACAGATTTAGTTTACTTTCCTAAGTTCATGCACTATTCTCTATTTACCACTCAGTTGTTAATGCCCATCCATGGAGAGTTGCTAGGACTACCAAGCACCTCCCATAGAATGCCTTCTTCTATTATTTTTTTTGTGATGGCCTTCAGCCTTCTGCTGCTTCTGAAAGACTCTATTGCTTAATCCTAGTGAGAACTGCATTGAGTATGGCCTGAATTCTGACTGGTTTAGCAAATTTTTATGAACCCTATCTCTTTACCAGTAAAATCCCATATCTCTTCTTTGACAGTATGTCTTAATGCCAGAGGTACGTCCTTTTCTGTTAGAAATGGAGGCAACTGAACTCTTGAATCTTGTCACTTTATCATAAACACAATGGGGCTTATTTACAAGCCTTTTGCACTACCGGTGTGTCACTTTTTTTCATGCACCAGTGGCGCAGTGTGGTCCTCCATATTTACAAGGCCACATAAATCCACCCTGCATGGCTTTTCATGGCCTTGTAAATGCGGCCCCTTTTTATGCAGCACTTTGCGGAAAAGGGGCGTGTCATGGGTTTTGCTATGGGTGTTTCCACGCAACCCTCATGGATTATTTTGCATTCCAGATTTACAAACTTTTGTAAACCAGGGAATGCAACAGAATCCTATGCCTCTCCAGGGGGGGGGGCGTAAGGAGGTGCAACGAGGAGAAATACTTTCATTTCTCCTCATTGTTTCCTCTTTCCATAGAAAGAGGAAAACACCTCTCATGATTGTTTTTGTGCAGGAAGGTGACACTTCCTCCACAAAAACAATCATCCATGCAATGGAGGCACCCTTGCACACCACAGTCACAGATCTAGGTTTAATCTATTATTATTTTGCTTGCACATCACCCCAGTGTGGACCCAGCCATATGCAAATCAGTCTAGACCCAGCTCCCCATGGGAACAGTTCAGCCCAAACTGCCAAGTCAGGTCCTTCCTGGACCGGAAACAAACATCCTGGAACAGGTTTTGGGGTATCACCCCTCACCAGCCAGGCTAGCTTGAATCCAGTGGCACAGCAAGCAAGGGACACACTTCTGGGCATATGCTTAGCCACTTAGGGTGCACATAGCAACATTACAAAATCAAATTATGGACGGAGTGTTGAAACTTTTCAAACACTCACCCCCAGTCAGAAATCTGGGTTTAATCCATCATTATTTTGCTCGGCACGTCACCCCGGTTTGGACCCAGCCATATGCAAATCGGTCTTGACCCTGCTCCCCCTGGAAATAGTCCAGCCTGAACTGCCAATCCAGGTCCTCACTGGAAAGGAAACAAGCATCCTAGGACCAGTTTCAGGGTATCACTAAAATGGGTGCCTTTGTGTAGAAATGTTTTATTAGGGTAACCAACCTCGACCACTGCGTTACATTTTAAATTCCGACTCTATGTTGCTCCAGGCCATTCACTCTTAACATTCTATGTCTACTAGTATGATGGTAAGAAACTTATACACCCTGTACCCCTCATTTCCTATACAATGATTTTATGATATTATGTATCTTGGTAAAAATATGTGTGTGATGTAAACACTGTTTATTAGTACGAGTAGTGCTATGAAAAAAAATCAATGAATATGAAAAAGGGGCTATGAAGACATGAAGGGCACCGTTGGTGGGGGTAGTGAGGAAGCCCATGGAAAAGAAAGTAATTGTACAGGTGTCAATAAAGATTGCAGCACCGGATGACATTAGTGCTAAAGCTGGCCGTGGAATGATAGAGTATGTATACATAACATAGCTAAATTTAAAATTTAAAATTTAAAAATGCTTGGTTAATAAGAAAGGAAAACTGAAACAGGAGGCTAAAAAGTGAGTTGGTATCCTAAGCTTGATAAGCCGGAGCAGCACAAGTACGTTGAGCAGTAGTATGGGTGCTTAGTTGTCTCAATTGAAGCACTATAATGCTCTCACAAAAAGCAATAATTTGTTAAAGGAAAAAAAAGGCAAAGTGACATGGTGAAGCATAGCATTTAGCTTTGTCTTTTAGAAATAAACTTGAATTCTAAAAGCTCCATCCTTCCCATTAAAATTATAATTTTGGGGCGTTACCGTCGCAACAGTGTCCGCCTTACGGGTGTACCCGAAAGCGAAGGGGGCCCGGCCATGGACCTCTATGTCGAGGACCTGATAAAAACAAGACTCCAGCCAAGGGGACTTTCAGCCTGTTTCTCAGTGGAAAGGGCGCACAGGGTGCCGGGCGGCAGACCTAAACCTGGGGCACCTCCTCGACCAATCCTGGCCCGGTTATTCAATTTCCACGACCGGGATGCTATACTGCAAGCAGCAAGAGTGGCCCCACCACTTAGCATCCAAAACTCGGTAGTCTAATTCTTCCCGGACTATACGGCGGCAGTCACCAAGCGCCATAGGAGCTTCCTGGAGGTTAAAAAAGAGCTTCGACGCAGAGAAGTTCCCTACTCCATGCTTTATCAGGCTAAACTGCGTGTGGTGGCGAAGGGAAAGACCTGTTTTTTTGACACTCCGGATGAGGCCCAGGAGTGGCTCAAGGGATGGTGGCGAAGGGACGGATCGGGACGATCTGGAAGAGGTCAGCAACGGCGAATGACGGAGAGGCGACCCGAGGAGAGCAGTCAGGCACAGGACGAAGAAAGCGCACCTGGATTGGAGGCTAAAGACTGATCACAAGGGACATTATACGGATTGACACAACTGGCCTCCCAGGGGGCCCCCGGGGGCTAACACGGGGGGACACTGCGAGGCCCGGCCGAGGGCCTGGCTGGGAGGCGGCGACGAACCTCGGATGAACACTATACTTCAAGGAGGGGGGAGACTGCACTGTTTCCCGGACTTCTCACCCCGAACCGCAAGTACTGTTATAGGGATTGGGGATTAAGCGCTCTGCAATGTTGGGGTGGCGGGTAGTCTTAAGTCCGCTAAGCAGGGAGGCAGGGAGGGGGGTTGAGGGAAGGGATTTGATGTTTTGGTTATGAGTTTTGTTGTTAGTATGCACCACGCAGGCACAAATAGGTAACACTTTCCAAGGCACAGGGTGGCAACGGCACGGCCCACGTAAGCTGGATACCCTCCATACACATGATATTAGCAATGGCAGAACCAGACACACGGACCCCTGAGCGAGAGCGCGCTCCCGGCGCGCAGATGGCCACTCTGGCGCTGGTGACGTGGAACGTGCATGGACTGGGGGACAAAATCAAAAGAGGGTTAGTCCTGCAATATCTTAAGCGCTGCTCCCCGGCGGTGGTCATGTTGCAGGAGACGCACCTCACTGGCACCGCCTGTCGGGCAATGGACCGGTGGGGGTTCAGGATGGCAGTCCACTCAGAATTTACAACTGGCTCCAGAGGAGTGGGTATTTTAGTGCGAAAACAGTCACCACTCATAATACACAGAACGGTAGCGGACAGGTGTGGTCGCTTTGCAGCTATTGTGGGACAGTGGGAAGGGCACCCAATCAATATAGGGTCAGTTTACATTCCCCCGGTGCTACATGCAGTTACACTCCCGGCACTCAGCAAGTTCCTTCTTGACCTACCGACAGGAGAATTATTAATAGGGGGGAACTTCAATACCACGATAGATGGGACATTAGACAGAAACCCAGCAAGGGAGCAACCTCGAGGGGGGTCGCAGCTGGGGAGTTTTCTGGATGCATTGGGGTTGGCGGACGTGTGGCGGTACCGCCACCCTACGGCGCATCAATTCACCTTTCACTCTACCGTGCATGATAGCTTATCCAGAATAGACTATTTTCTTGCATCCCCAGATAGTCTGAAGAAGGTGGACAAGATTGAAATTAGACCTCAGGGCATATCGGATCACTCCCCAGTCCTTTTAACTTACACCTATTGTCAAAGGGGATGGCAGCGTGTTTTCCCCATCCTCCCAGGATACCTGGAGGTCCCCAAGATCATAAAAACCATGGTCACTACAACGCGCCATTTCTTCCAAGAAAATGTTGCGTCGGTCCAATCTCCGACCCACTTGTGGGAAGCATACAAGACAGTGCTGAGGGGGCAGGCTATTGCCGCTATCACTGGAAATAGGCGTGAGCAGGAGCAAGTGCTCACTGCCATTGAATTAGAATTGCAGAAAGCTGACGCCAGGCACTCACGCAACCCAACTCTGGCCACTGCCCGGCACTTACAGCTACAACAAACGCGGCATAAGGAGTATCTCACAGAGCGGACTCGCCTCCGACTCATGGCCATGAGACACAAGGTATATGAGACCGGCGACAAAGCCAGAAAGCTCCTGGCATGGCTCGATAAACGGGAGCGAGACAGAAAGTGGATAGCGCAGCTTCACACAAGGGATAACCTACCAGTGACTGATCCGCGTGCTATAGTGCAAATGTTAGCGCAGCACTTTCAACAGGTTTACACGTCACTCTCCGAGATGTCCGTGGAAGAGGCGTTGACATATATCAAAGATATAGTGATGCCCAAGCTAACACCAGAAGCGGCCCTTACACTAGAGGCGTACCTTACCACTGATGAGTTGCAGGTGGCAATTGGCAGCCTACAATCTGGAAAAGCGTTAGGGCCAAATGGTATACCCGTGGAGCTTTATAAAAGGCTGGCGGGGAAGGTGGCCCCGCATCTGCTCAATATGTACCGCGATTGCTTGCAGAAGGGTGAGCTCCCGCTGGATCAGCGTTTGGCCACAGTGGTGGTGATTCCGAAGCCCGGGAAGCCCCCGGAGGAATGCACCTCCTACTGCCCCATTTCCCTGATAAACGCAGAGGCCAAAATTCTTGCAAAGCTCCTCGCGATTAGGCTGACCCCACACCTTGCCACCTTAATTCACCCGGACCAGTCCGGCTTTATGCCCAATAGAAATACGGCACTGAACCTAAGGCGCCTGCATGGAGTGATGGCCCGCATACCATATCTTCAAGAGCCAGCCGTTCTTTTTTCGCTGGACACCCGTATGGCGTTTGATATGGTGGAGTGGCCTTATTTGGTCGCGGTGCTGACGCACTTGGGCTTTGGCCCAAAGTTCTGCGCATGGGTGCGTCTCTTGTACACAAACCCGCTAGCGCATGTGACTGTGAATGGTCACATATCCCAAGACTTTCCGCTGTCCCGGGGCACGCGTCAGGGCTGCCCCCTGTCACTGTTATTTGCCCTTGTCTTGGAGCCGCTAGCGGCATGGGTCAGATGGGAGCCAATGATCCGGGGTCTTGGGTGGATGGACAGCTGGGAAGACCGCATCTCATTGTATGCAGACGACGTCCTATTATATTTGACTTCACCCAGGTGATCCATTCTAGTGCTACTGAATATTTGTGACCAGTTCGGCCGAGCGTCTGGATATACAATAAACTGGTCCAAGTCGGTGCTCTTTGTGCTTCGGGGCCCACCACCGCAGCTCCCAGTGGACTTTCCTCTGCAGATCACGGATGATGCCTTTAAGTATCTGGGTGTGTATGTCACGGCTGATCCGGATGACTTTCTAAAAAGAAATCTACTGCCCCCGCTGGAGCGCTTGAGGAGAGATGCAGCTCACTGGGGGACATTGCCCTTGACACTGCTAGGGAAGGCGGCGCTATTTAAAATGATGGCGCTGCCTCGGTTCCTGTACGCCCTAAAAAATACACCTTACCCCGTGCCGGCTGACTACTTTAAAAAGATAGAGGCCCAGGTCTCCGGACTGTTGTGGGGGAACAGGCCGGCGCGAATAGCGCAGCGTAAATTGACCAAAGGGTGGTACGATGGTGGCATTGCACTCCCCGACATAAAGCTATATTATTGGGCGGCCCAATTGAAAGTAATCAACCAATGGATACACGCCCCACAGGCAGATCCCGCTTTCAAGGCAGACAGGCATGGGCTAGGAAATGAGGGCATGATGTCTGCACTATATAATAGAAGACAATCACCGGCGGTGATTGGACCCACCAAACAGACGGTCAATCTGTGGTATGAGGCACATGCCAAACTGGGCTGGAAAGGGAAGGTAACCCAATTAACCCCCTTATGGGAAACACAACGTCTGGGCGGCCTAAAACAGTGCAAAGGATTCGACAAATGGGATGCCATCGGCATTTCCACGGTGTGGGACCTATGGCACAAGGGGGAAGTGATGCCCTTTGAGTGCCTTCGGACGCAGTATGACTTAGTACCATCAGAGCTTTTTCGATACCTGCAAATCAAACATGCATTGCAGGCGGTCCTGCCAGCCGGCCCTGAGGTTCCGGAGGCTACCCCCTGGAGGACAGGCTGCTGACGGACTACATGCCGAAGCGGGCGACCTACTTGACCTACCGTAAATTAATAAATAATTTACCCGACCTACATGTAGCCCTCAGGGAGAGGTGGTCCCGGGATGTGGGAGACTTTGAAGAATTCGAATGGAGGGAGGCACTGGCGTCACCGCGAGAGGTGGGAATACCCTCCACACTTAAGTTGGTGCAACTTAAAATCCTACACAGAATCTACTACACAAGACAAACTCTTCACACGATAGGGTCGGCATCGCACCCATACTGCTTGAGGCGTTGTGGGGAGGTGGGTACATTCTTTCATACAGTGTGGGAGTGTGCTAAGATCAGGGACTATTGGGTAAAAGTAATGAGGACCATGTCACAGGCGGCGGAGGTGTCTTTGACGCCGGAACCCAGAAGATGCTTACTAAATGTTTGGGAACCAAACGACCTCACGCGCCCATTGCAAGAATGGGCCACGCTGGGGATGCTAGTAGCAAAGCACAACATCGCACAGAAATGGGGGGCAGTGGAGTCGCCAACGCTGGCTACATGGTGTAGAGATCTGGACACTGCTATGATGGCCGAGAGGGCAGTTTTCATTCATCGAGGATGTCTGAAAAAATGGAGCAGAGTGTGGGGGGCGTGGAATAAATTCAGGGGATTTATCTGTGAGCCTCCGGGGGTGCGGGCGGAGGAGGACTCTGAAGACGGGAGTGAGGGAGAGGCTGAAGTTTGAGGGAGGGGACGTTGTTCACAATTGGGATGCCTGTAAAATCCCTGTGCGGTTGCCTGGAAAAACAAAGATGTCTGGAGATATTGTCATTATGTACTGTTTTTTAAGCTTGTGCCAAACTTCATATACAATAAAAAGTGTTCTAAAAAAAAAAAATATTAAAATTTTGATTTTTGTTTGTGAATTTAAGAAAATATTTATTACATTGTGTATCTGTTTGATGTATACTTGTTTCTGTAGTTTTATGTAATTTGTTTTTAGGCTCATATCCAAGAAATTGTTTAGGCCGGCCACTGGCTTTCACTAGTGATTCAGTCGGGGTCCACAGAAATCAAAAGGTTAAAAAACGCTTCATTAAAGCACTGCTCAAACCATATTACTATGAAGGTTTTCCCCATTGCATCCACAAAACTACAACAAAATAAGCCCAAAACAAGAACAACATAATGACACTTACATACCTATCAACGTGATTGCACTTGTTAAGCTTCTATTAGTCTTCTTTCTACAGACAGTTGAGCTGGTTTCCAGGCCATGCTTGTTTTGTAACTAGGAGAGTTATTACTTAATTTTTCTTTCTTTGATCTGGGAGCGTGCCCCTCTGCAGATGAAGCTGCACACCTCCCCTTCCTACCCCCCCCCCCCCCCCGGGGGCATGCCCCACAGTGTAAAGACCTCTGTTCTAAAGGAATGTGCAAATTCTTGTCACCGAAAGTGTATTCATGCCAATCAGGAATCCAGGAAAGCTCGTAAAGCCCAAAATTCACCAACATTTCATATACAGGCAAATCTGAAGAAATCTTTGGTCCCTCAATAGCAGGTAGGCAATGGGCCTTATGCTTTTTCAACAGAGCACCAATTATTCTCACCCAAATTAATTAAGAAATGCACAAAATAAAGAAACAAACAACAACCAATCCCAGTGCAGCTATGCCAAAGATCAACCAATCGCAGCGCACCTTCAACAGGAACCAACCAATGATAGCGTGACTCTGTGGTGAGGTTTCACTAATGACAGTGTGACCTTAATGTCAGTTAAGACAATTGCACTGTGGCTTTTTCCATTAATGGGAAAAACAATACACAACATTTTCTTCACTGAACACACACAAATAAAATAAATCTTGCCTGCTCAACATAAATAGGAGGAAATTAGCACTTCAATCAAAAAGAAATCTCACAATCTATAGAAATAAGACCAGTACCTCGGCTGAACTTGTCAAACCCAATCCACACTAAAGCAGACTCCCATTATGTGGCAATCAATTTCTAGCTAGTGTACCTTACTCATGTGCACACAAAAAAATAACGCCAACCAAAATTCAACATGCAAACCTTGAAAAAGAAAACTCATTAGATAGAAATCCCTAGCTGTATGAATGTGGTGCTTTGCAAATCAAGTTTAGCAATAATATATTGAGATCCTGGATTTAGACTAATCCAATTACCAAATCAATCAATAATAAACCGACATTTCTTTGACACCGATCACAAATAATGCTAATATATCAAAACCACAGATACTAAACCACCAATTGAAACTAGAATCAACATAAGAAAACCAAAATACTCACATGCAGCATAACAATCCATCACTCAATACCTCAATAGCACACCAGAACACTCTCAATCTCAAGAATCATTCCACCCTATTCATATTTGCAATCCTTTTTGCTCAGGAACAGCACTGCACTCCAGGAGCTCAACAAATAATCCACTAAGAAAATCCACAGTGGAGAATGGAAAGTCAGAAGTGGTGGATTTTCCACTGCAACAAAAACTAAGGAGAGGGCAAATAGAAATCCATAAAGCAGATAGGGGGTGCTCTTATTCACAACCATCCTCTGCTACTAAAGCTTTGTGGGCACGGGGAAACCCCAAATTCATATATCTTGAAAGATAACTCAATATCAAGCCCACTGGTGGTTGGGTCTGGGTTAGAAACCTCAAATCATGAGGCAATGTGTACAGAGATAAGACACCACATGGTATATTAAAAATACAGTACAATAAGTAAGGACAGACTCAATCGGTGAGCTGTAGGGCAGAATTAGAAAATGTGGAACTATTTATTACACTGATTCAAAAGGTGTCGCACAGAAATTGTAAACACGAATGCAGAAAGCCATTGCCATTAAGGTTGTTGGACATAGAGCTATCGTGTATAAAGAGCAATATCAGAAAAATCCTAAGTCCCAAATCACCAGAAAAATCAATAAGACATCGGACAACATCCCTAGTAGCATGTAAAAAGCCTCATTAAAGTTCTTGCTCACCCCCAAAATCAAAGGTTTATTTAGGAAATCTTACGATAGAACATAACTAAAACTGCAAAATCATCATGGTGTGAGCAAAAGAGTTATAATTTAGTAAATCGGGACAGAGGTACTAATAAACATCATACTACCTCATGACCTAAGCAATATCCCAAACACGAATGTTGATTTAACCCCTCTTTGCTAATGACATATGGAGACAGCAGTACAGACTAGTTACAAAACAATATTGAACTATTGTAAAGGAATAGGTACACTTAGCTAGCAGAAGGGACCTTGAGTGATCGCAACATTACTGAGCCCTAGTTGGAAAGTTTTCTTTGAGAACTGCAAGAGCAATGTAATTAGAAAAAAACCAGATGTGAATTCCCTTAATAAAGGTGAATGTGCAGGGAGAGCCATCCATTTTGAACAAGATGGGCTGAGGCCTAACTGGGGCCTAGTTAGCATAAACCAGGAAAAGCCACTTTAGCAAGTTATTGCAAATTCTTTTAAAAGGCAATAACATCAAATAAATGTACCCATGTAACTTCGAGCATAAATTCATATTTTGCACAATGTTAACAATGCACACTTTAATAAATTCACAAAAACTCTCCCACAGTTCTTTGTCCTAACAGGCTTAGGGTTTATGAAGTTAGAACCAAAGCCCTTGGCATTTCGATCTGCTACCCTACAATATTCTGCTAAATAGATATTGCCTCCTCTTCTTGCAGACAGCTCTCCGTATAATATAAAAATCACTCATGACAGCCACAGAATGCTTTGTTGACAAGCAGAAAATAAAAGAATAGGCAATTCAAAATCAATTACATACATATGTGTTTGTTAGTGGTTCATGTTGTACTCTTGGTGCATCATTAAGGAGTACTGTACACTACCCTTTTATTGCCACCATAATTGAAAGGTGGAATTGCGAAAATGCCCATATCTGACCTTTCTTACCCTCGTTCGAGAACCTCAAGTCACTCTTGGGCCTCCAACAAATGTGGGGGAAAGGAATGAGGTATTTGCAGAGCTGGTTAATACTTCCACTACAGTGTAAGTTGTGGGGTCACACTTCAGAACAACGGAGCTTCTGATGAAACTTCACAGGCTGTTCTCATTTAATTACCTGCTCCGGTACCTGCCATCTTCTCTGGGTTCAATTCAATTCAAAGTTTCTTTATTCGGCCACTAAAAGTCATAAAAGTACACCAATAAAACACAAAAAAATACAATAACTTAAAAAAGTTACTATATATACATGTAGAATCCAATTAGCCCAAATGAATATGTCTAAGGCTCTGTATACAGACAAATTTGAATAAAAGCTGATTATTACAAACAGATGCAAAATGCAACTCTAAGTATAAAATTCAACAAATAATGTGCAAAAGTGACAAAGCATTGGCAGAGTAACCAAACAATATAATCACGCCATATCATACAAAAGATAGGCATGCATGTTTCCAAAGAGCATTAAACGAGTTCAGGCTGGCTACACCATGAGCGTCTTCTTTCTAAGTCTTAAGGCCCCTGTGAAAAAACTTGCAACCCCAAAACAGACCATAGGGGAGGAAAGCATTTGTAAATATCATAATGCAGGCCTTACTTGAACAAAGTGGCCAGATCTAAGGAGCAGGAGAATACATTTTTTACGCAGGGGGTCATAAAATTCACAGAAGGTGGTAAAATGTAGAGAGTCCTGATCAGAAACGTTATCACATGGCCATGGCTTTAGAATGCTGGGCTTCGAATAGCCATTAGGAAAGGCTAATAACCAGTGTATAAGGTTCAATCTGAATCTTGTTAGCACAAAGCGATGGTGCACACAAACAAAATCAGGACTGCACCACTTAGAGAATACATTGTTACATATAGTTATAATCCAATAGGCTTCCAAATTAGAAAGGTATCTTCTTTATTATTTATGTTCTTAAAAAGCCACAGCCAGCGCGTTTCGTCCTGTCGCACAGGGCATTCACAATTCGTAGTGGGCAGGAAGAGGTCGGTAGTAACCAGTCAAAAATAGCTCCACACCGTATTAACGAAATTCTCATCCGTATTTAAGAATACATATTCCTGGTACAGGTCAGAAAATTAATCCGTGGAACCACGGGCGGGAGCGATTGTTTCCGGACACCACGTCTGGGTGAACGGCCACTCTGAGGTACAATATGGGCTGCGTCTAATTTAAAAGTGCCTAGTCGATATCATCGTGATTATCATATCACGTCACCCTACGGATGCGGCTATTATTATCTTCTCTTCTCAATTGAATTTGGATGGATTAATTTTCTGACCTGTACCACGGACATGTATTCTTAAATACGGATGAGAATTTCGTTAATACGGTGTGGAGCTATTTTTGACTGGTTACTACCGACCTCTTCCTGCCCACTACAAATTGTGAATGCCCTGAAGAAGTCCTGCACAACAGGACGAAACGCGTTGGCTGTGGCTTTTTCAGAACATAAATAATAAAGAAGATACCTTTCTAAATTCGAAGTCTATTGGATTATAACTATATGTAACAATTTATTCTCTGTGTGGTGCAGTCCTGATTTTGTTTGTGTATATGTTTGCCCTAGTATTGAAATAGGGGGGTGCTCCTGGACAGAGGTTACTTTCAGGAATTTGCACGCAAGTTAATCTATAGACTTTTTTAACTTACATGGCTGATTATTTATGATTGGTGCCAGATATTTTACAATAGGTCCCCTGTCCATAAAGCGATGGTGCACATTAATGACCAGTGACAAATAAGGCTGCACCTGTGGGCTCAGACTCAATGTGATATTGTTTCTCACTGTGGGCTTAGCTAATTCCTTACCCTCCCTTACCCCCTGCTGCCTGGCTTACTCTGGGTTCAAACTCAAAAATGGGGGATACCATGCAGAAATCTGTGCATATCGCTCCAAATTATGCATGTCCTGATGATTACCGGGTATTTTTAATTGGTTGAATTTTGTCAGATTTGACCTCACAAAATGTTACAAGGGTAAATTGTGGGCACCAGGTGTTTATTTCACCTGTTAATAATATCCTGGGTGATAAACTCTACATTACTTGGAATTCTGAGCCCTGAAGAAACAAGGGTTTGTGCAGAAAATCACATTTTTTAGCTCACTTGTGATCATGCCTAATTGAGTGTGCTCATCACACAAAATTACAGATAATCTGTGAGAAATTGAAGACTTAGGGGCTCTTATCATCACGTCCTTATCTTGTTTTCCACTGTCTTTGTTTCAGGAGCGCATTTTTAGCTGTAGGCTTTGTTGGTTTTCATCCTATAACATTTTTATTCAGCCGGAGACTATCTTGTTTTTCATCCTATAACATTTTTGGTTTCATTAGCTCAAATGTCCAAGCCTTAAATAATATACTTACTTAATGGAAGTGTAGTTTAAGAAGACAACAGACAGTAGGCTCAACCTATTTCAATGTGCTTTTAACAGTGTGATTATTTGGATACAATTAAAGAGGCAAACATGCTGTCAATGCTCCTTTAATCAAAATTGAAGCAGCTTTAAGTTGTGTACTCTCAACTGTTGATGCTTTCTTTTAGGTTTCAATTGTTGATTAAATAAAACCAATATCAAGGGATGCCTCCTTGTGCTCTCCAAGCATGACATGTAATGTGAGGTTACTTTACTTTATATCCTGCAAGTAGACAGGACAACACCACCTACAACTTCAGCACCACCACAGCACCAGCCCAGCATCAGCACAGCACCACTTCAGCACCAGTTAGCATCACTCAGCACCACTTCAGCAGCAGCACCTGAGCATCACTTAGCAGCACCTGAGCACCACCTCAGGCCCAACGCAGCACCACCTCAGCACCAGCACAGCACCACCTCTGCACCAGTACAGCACCACCTCACTACCAGTGCAGCACTTCCTCAGCATCAGTGCAGCACCACTACCTCAGCACCAGCACAGCATCACTCAGTGCCACCACAGCATCACTCAGCACCACCTCAGCACCAGCACTGCATCTTCTCAGCAGCACTCAACATTGCCACAGCACCATTTCAGCATCAGCACAGCACCACCTCCGCATTAGTGCACCAGAACCACAGCATCAACACAGCCCCACCACAGCACCAGTGCAGCATTATGTCAGCACCAGTGCAGCACCACCTTAGCAGCAACTCAGCACCAATGCAGCACCACTTCAGCATTAGCACAGCACCACCTCCTCATCAGTGTATCACCACCAGTGCAGTACCACCTCAACATCAGCAGAGCACCATCTCAGCATTAGCACAGCACCACCTCTGTATCAGTGCTCCACCACCAGGGCAGCCCCACCTCAGCACCAGCACAGCCCTACCTCAGCAGCAACTCAGCACCAACCTAGCACCACTTTAGCACCAGTGGAACACCACCTCAGCATCAGAGCAATATCACCTCAGCACAGCACCAACTCAGCATCACTTAGCACCACATGAGCCTAAGTGCAACACCACCGCCTCAGCATAACTCAGCACCACCACAGCATTCCTCAGCACCACCTGAGCACCACCACAGCATCACCTCAGCATTAGCACAGCACCATCTCAGCATCACTACAGCATCACCTCCTCATCAGTGCACAACCACCAGTGCAGCATCACCTCAGCACATCCTCAGCACCAGCACAGCATCACCTCAACATCAGCTCAGCACCATCTCAGCATCAGCACAGCACCACCTCTGCATCAGTACACCACCACCAGCACAGCACAACCTCAGCACCAGCGCAGCCCCACCTCAGCAGCAACTCAGCATCAATGCAGCAGCACTTCAGCAGCAGCTCAGCACCACCCCAGCATCAGCACAGCATCATCTCAGCACAATAGCAACTCAACGTTAATCAGCAACACCTGGGCACCAGCGCTACACCACCACCTCCACCTGACTCAGCAACACCACAGCATTACTCAGTACCACCTCACCATGACTCAGAACCTCCACAGCATCATTCAGCACCACCTATGCATCACTCAGCACCACCTGAACACACAATAGCACCACCTCAGCATTACTCAGCACCACCTCAGCATTACTCAGCACTACCTCAGTATCACATGAGCACAACCACAGCACCACTTCAGAATCAGCATAGCACCATCTCAGCATAAGAACAGCACACCTCCACATCAGTGCATCACCACCAAAGCAGCACCACCTCACCACCAGCACAGCACCACCTCACAATCAGTACAGCACCAACTCAACATCAGCAAAGCACCACCTCAGCAGAGCACAACCTCCATATCAGTGCACCGCCACCAGCACAGCCCCATCTCAACACAAGGGCATCCTAACCTCAGCAGTTATTCAGCACCAACACAGCACCCCATCAGCAAAGCACCACCTTGGTATCAGCACAGCATCACCTCAGCACAGCACAAAGTCAATATCACTCAGCACCAGCTCAGCACCACCTGAGCACCAGTGCAGCACCACCAACTTAGCATTGTTCAGTGCCACAGCATCACTCAGCACCACCTCAGCATCAATAAAAAACACCTCAGTATCACTCAGCATCACCTCAGCATCACCTCTGCACCAGCACACCATCACCTCAGCACCACCTCAGTATCACTCAGTATCACCTGAGCCTCACCTCCGCACCAGCGCACCATTACCTCAGCACCACCTCAGCATCACTCAGCACCACCTGAATATCATTCAGCATCACCTCTGCACCAGTACACCACGACACCACCACCTCTGCATCACTTAGCACCACTTCAGTCTGCCCTTGGAATCTGGCATCTGTTGATTCTCCCCTAGTGTCTGTCAGCTGCTCGTGTTGTAACTCAGGTACTATTTCCTAACTCCAATCTCTAGTCAGGGGCGCAACTAGGTCTTAACTTCGGGGGGGTGCTAACATGGCAAACAAAGGGGCGTGGTTAACATGTTAATCAATGGAGGCGGGGCTAAAATGGCAGACAATCAGGGTCGGGTAATGCTCAGGCCAAGCTGAGAAAAAGAAGTGGCAAATTCTGCATTCGAAACTGGACAACAATCAGTTTTATGAGAATTAAATTGGAGAACAGAGGGTAATGTGAACCATTTATATAACAACAGACAAGGGATTTGTTCATCTTGCAATAAAGTGTCACTCAAATACATTATATTGTCTCAGAAAGATTTTATGTAGACTGTTAAAATTACACCCTTTTTTTCTAATGGAATGCCCATGAAACTGGGTCAAAAGAGCCCAGAACATGCTAGTCTCTGATAAACCTAGACTGTTCACAGATATAATTCACACAAAAAGGGGACTGTGTCCACCCCCCAAAGACACAGAAGGAATTTCAGATTTTGCAATGTGTCCATTTGCAGTGTTGTTACAAACTATAGCACCAGCAAACATTAATTTATTGGCAGTATAGACATTAAAGCATGGTGCTTTATTGTATAGGCAGTGGATGTAGGGGTGGGTGGTGTGCTGTGCAGCAGCACCCCCATAATAACCATGCTGGAATTCAGAAGGTGCATGAGAAATAATAAAGCATTTACATTTTGATAATATCATCTTACATTTGCTGTTCTTCAAAAGACAAGTCAAATGCCAGGCTGGTACTTATATCCCTGTCTCAAAGTTCCAATCCTCACCTCTTTGGCTGGTGCAGCTCCTATTGTAATTGTATTTAAATAGCGCTCACTAACCCTGACGAGGTGATTAAGTGCTATTTCGGTGAGTAGCACGCTACTCTGAAACCCTTAGAGGATCAGTGATGAATTAGTATAGTGAAATATGAAAGTAATTTGAGTGGTGTATATGTTAGTCTGTTATTTAGATTGAGAAGGATAGTGGAGGGATAGAAGAGGGAAAAGGTTTTCATTTATATAGCACTCACTACCCCATATGAGGTGTTGAAGCGCTTTTTGGTGGGTAGCACGCCACTCTAGAACCCAAACAGTATTAGTGGGGAACTGGTATAGGAAAATATGAAATAAATCTGAGTGGTGGAGATGATAATCTGTTATATGTTTTGAAAAGGAATAGTGGAGGGATAGAAGAAGGAAGGGTCTAGAATGTTTTTTGGGGGGGGGTTCATAGCAGTAGGAGAGGGTTTGGGATGGAGGGGGAAGAGTCAGAGGGAAGGGTTTGGAAAGGCTTGTTTGGGAGATCTGAATAGTAAAAGAGGTATGAGATGATGGAAGGAGGGGTAGAGGAGGGAAGAGTATGGGGTTTAGGATGAATGAAAGAGTGGAGGTAGAGAATATATTGATAGAGGTATAGGGTTAGAAATAGGGCAGTGCATTGGAGAGAGTAGTAGTGTGAGGTTTGAGATGAGTCAGAGTGGAGTTAGAGAATATATTGCGAGAGATATATGGTGAGATCTAGGTTAGTGCACAGTAATAAATATAAAGATACATAAGTACATGAAAGGTATCTAAATCCATAAGGAAGGTAATCTATGTAGAATAAAGTTGCATTAATAAACTAAGACTTTCAAGTGTTTTTGTACTTGTGTGTTTGTGTTAGGTGTTAGATCATTCCATACCATTACAGACCATTATCCCACCTGAAAAAAAGGAAAAAGCTAAAAACCTGTATTTCAACACTGTAATTCCTTTCACCAAGCTGAATCTGTTATCAGTTTCATATCTATAGCGCCAAGAGGCTCCTTGCGTACATGTTTAAGAAATGGCCAAATAATACTAAATAATGAAGAAAATAACTAAATGAGACCACACACAAGCCAATTTGCCTAGTAAACGAAATATTAAATGAAACTAAGAAAAAGTAATTATCCTAGGCTAGACCATGGCCTGGGAACAAGCCTGGTGTTATATATCAGCTTAACACAGTGGGCCTGGCTTCAGATGGAGGAAATTCTTACAAAGATCTGCCGGTTACTTGCAAGAGGCATCTTAAAATGTGTATTATGATGGTGTAACAATTGAATTACAGTACAGTAAATGTTTAAGATTGACAGGTTTTATCGGTCTTTACTGAGATAGAGGGTGAATCGAAGAAAAACGTGAAAATGAACTAAAAATACACAAATAAACTTACGAACCTGTCTGCAATACACATACTACCAATCCAAACTTAGGACATGGTAGAAATATTCGGCCATCATCTGTTGTTACAGTCCTGCAGACTACTTTAGAAAGGCCAACCTACCCCTTGACTGGATGTATTAGAAATGGGCCCCATATGCTTCAAACGACATCACAGACAGGGACCCCCCCTACCCGTAGCACCACTGGCCGGGGCCACTCAGCAGAAAAGGGGGCTTGTTCTGCTTCACATCAGCATCTCATCTCTTGCAAGGACATGCCAGGGGCACTACTGCCTCAAGGCCACTTGCTTAAAATGAGGCCACGATCTGCTTCGCAACAGCATCACTTGCAAGTACCACCCGCCCATAGTACCACTGTCCGGCCCACTAAGCAGACACGGGGGCAGGTGTCTGTGGCATTACTGCCCCAAGCCCTCACAGCTGAACTGAGGCCTAGCACGCGCCCCTGACCACCACCTCCATCACACTTGTGGTGTAAGTTAAGGACACACCAGGTGTCGCACAACTTCACAGCCATCATTCTCAACGCAGGATCTCTGCTCTCACTTCACCATGTTACCCTACAGCCCACCCAGGAGTGCAGAAACCGAATCCAAGCACCTATATCCATTGATGCACAAGCATTGTGGGGAACCAGGGCCTAAAATATTATTTCCATCCAAGTAACGCCGTTCAGTGGCAAGATTTGTTAAAAATGATAAAAACGGATTGATCATAGAACGGATCAGTCAAGCATTGAATTAAAGAATTGCTTTCCGCTCGGCTGCTAGCGCCTTTCTATCAGAAGTTGGGCCACTGATGCCAGCTTCTGGCGACAGCTCCAACCCAGGCATCAACTGTAGGTGCTTCCATGCTCCCTACCTCAATGTGCCACTTTCATAGCCAGCACGAGCACTGTCACCAGTGCCAAAACCCACTAGGTGCTATATCGGTGCTTACACACATTCACAGCTGCTTTCCACCTCAACAACCACTTCCAACCATAGGGGCCATAAGACGGAATGAGCAGCACTATCGCGTGCCCCTATTCACTGTATTCAGTCAGGAAACTGATAATGCGTGTAAACCTGGGATGTACTGTGTGCACAACGGCGGGTCACACAAAGAATGTCAGTACAGTACCCACAGGACGCGAGTGTGGTGCTCCTCACACAGCCCTCTAACAATTACCATTGCAATGTGTCTCCTCCCCTCGTGCAGATCTGCGAATTGAGCGCGTGTTGCACCCATCTCAAGCGTGATTCCCGGCACTGCCACTCAACTTTTTGTCCTCTCAACAACAAAATGAAGAGCACCGAATCTAACAACGCTCCAAGTACAGACTGGATACAAGTAAGAACAGCTCCTGAGAAAAAATCAGTTGAGGTGTTCCTCGAAAAGCTGTGTCCAATATGCCCACGGCAGGCGGGGCCTCACTTGAGAGGTCAGTCATGAAACACAAGCTCACACAACAGGACTCGGCGCAGGAAGTGGGAAGATGTGCTCAGCAGGGGGAAAGGATTGCCATTGCAGGGGACGCTTTTCCTTTGTAAAGGAATTCCTGTTGGTGTCATATCCCGCTGCTGTGCACATCTTCACACTCCATGCTGCACAGCACATCAAACGTGCTTAGGTGAAAGCCCTGCTTCAGGCAAGGATATCACCTCGGTGGCACCCCTCTCAAAGAAAATAAAAGGTGGGGGCAGGGAGGGTTGCTGAACCTTCAGAGGCTGGCTGCCTCTAGCTGGTTCTAGGCCTCTCAGAAGGGGTCTTAAAATCACATTCTCGGATTCTAAAGCATCCGTGAATAAAAGTGGATCTTTAATACAAATGAAAGTGGGGAAACGGTTTTCAAACTTGCATTATTTTAGATCATTATAAATCAGGAAAGTGTGTCCTGCTGTCATCTGAACCTTGGCAGCCCGGGCTGAAGATGGGAAGGGTGGGGAGGGGGCTGAAGCCCGCTCAGCCCAATGGGTGTTGCGTGCCTGTCTCTAGTTGTTTATGCCCCCATAACAAAAAATGCTATAACAAACAAGCAATAGAACAAGCAGGAAGACGTTGCTATCATTGCAAGGACAAAAAAACTAGAAGTAATTTTTTATGTTAATTCTTTTTTTTAGTAGGGTTCAGTTGTACATAAAGTCTTCTTGGTTATAATTAAGATAACAAAAATGGTTATAACACTTTTTAATTATCACATTTCAATATGCTGCACAGCAGCCACGATGCCCTACAACATAGCTTAAAGACATTGGCAAAGCTCTGGCTAAACACTTATAAGTTCCTAAAGGCGAGACCTATTGTCTATTTCGGCGGTACTCATAGTACGGCCCGCGGGCCACTTGCGGCCCGCAAGACCTTTCCTTGCGGGCCACCAGACCTTCCCTACGGCCCCCATAGAAAACAACAGCAGTCAGGGACTCGGCGCCATTACTGCTGTTGTAATTCCTCGGGGGCCGCATTTGCCGAGAAAAGGTCAAAGGGGCATGCGCAGACAAGTAGTGTCTCGCATGCTCACTTGCGACCCCCGCCCTCATCTGCCACTGTGAGGTCATAGGCTTGCGTCAGGACAGGTGAGGCTTTTAAAAGAAGGCATGCAAGTTGCTGCCTTTCTTTATCTGCCCTTATTTATTGCGAGTGGTTTTGCATATTAATTTAAGTGAATGCGACAGTAGATGGCGCTGTTGCCGCATTCTGTGACCAATTGTGATTTAATCATCAGCTTAAATTGACTTTTTATGCGAGTTTGTTCTCCCTGAGTTAACAGGCAGGGCTTTTAGTGGGCCAGGTGGTTCAAATCAGGTGCTGAGACTGGTAGCTATCGGGGGCTCCATTTTTGCCTTCAGGGTGGAAAAAATATATATCAACTCGGTTGCAGCACTACTGCTCAGAAAGCCTTTGTCAGTTCAAATCCACATGTTTAAATTCTTACAGTCTCATCATTTCAGACCTGAAGTATTTTCAATATTTTATACAACAAAGCCATCGTTTTTGCTTATTTATCTTATGCAATTCGCAACAACTTGGGTCTCCCTTTTCGCCCTTAGATAAATCTCAACTCAACAGCAGCACAAAGCCTTTGATGTAATTCTGTTCTGTTGCATGTCTGTTTATAGTAGAGAAATACTGCTATTTAAAGAGAGAGAGAGACTGACTGACTCAAGGAGAGAGATTGACTGACTCAGGGAGAGAGACTGACAGAGAGCAACTGACAGAGAGCGAGACTGACAGAGAGAGAGACTGACAGAGAGAGCGAGACTGACAGAGAGAGCAAAACTGACAGAGAGAGAGAGCGAGACTGACAGAGAGAGCGAGACTGACTCACAGAGAGAGCGAGACTGACAGAGAGAGCGAGAATGGCAGAGAGAGAGAGACTGACAGAGAGAGAGCGACTGACAGAGAGCGACTGACAGAGAGAGAGACTGACAGAGAGAGAGACTGACAGAGAGAGCGACTGGTAGAGAGAGCGACTGACAGAGAGAGCGAAACTGACAGAGAGAGAGACTAACAGAGAGAGAGACTGACAGAGAGAGAGAGACTGACAGAGAGAGACTGACAGAGAGAGAGAGACTGACAGAGAGATATAGAGATAGACAGAGAGAGATAGACAGAGAGAGAGAGAGAGACTGACTGACGGAGAGACTTACTGGCTGAGAGAGAGAGACTGATGGAATTGGGGTGAAAGTGTGTATTGAGCTATGCAATGCCTCTTAAGATTGCTATTGTCTGCTAATAAGAATATATTGTCAAAATGTGCTGTTTGTAGCTACATCTGCTTTTGAAATATAGCATTGTCACATTGTCTAATGCTTTGAAACAGGTTTGATTTTTTTTACTCTAGCCCCGCCCCCCACTGACCCCGCCCCGACTGACCCCGCCCCTGCTGGTGCAGCCCTCGGCCACAAATCACACTGTAATTTTGGCCCCCGACAGAAAGTTTGTGAGCACCCATGGTCTATGTCAATGCTTGTTACCTTATGCCACTGCCTCAAAGGCCTGCAAATCAAATCCTGTAGACTCCCTCTGGGGTCAGTGAAGAGTTTTGCACTACACAAGCTGTTTTACCGGCAACAACTACTTAAAACAATAGCCCCAAAACCAAAAGATTGATGAACAATGCTGCTGAAAGGACGGCATTCTCATTAAATAAATTGTGGCCTGGAATTGCAATAAGGGCTCTTCAAGTGTATGCTGGGAGGACCGGAAGTGATAGGACCCTAGAATAGGGAAGGACATTGCCCCCCTGCCTGCTGTGTAACTTGCCAAATACGTCAACAATTGGTGTTCAGCAGGGCTATTCGGCGGGACTTTGACGGCCTCTCGGCTCCGGTGCCACTGCACCTGCCGAACCAATGGAAACTACGCCTGTGCCGGAAGTAGTTCTCCAGCAGTACTAGGGCATTACTGCCTATTGTAGTAACAGGAAATCACTCTCATGGAGCAACCAACCACAGAGAAATTCCGTGGTAACAATAAGCTCCCTGCACTGCAAATTCTAATTTTAACCATCTTAACTTGACAGAAAATTACACCTCATCTGCCCTAGAAATTGGTAAGCTGTCATTATCAGGAACAATAAAGTCCTGTAAATAAACGGTTTTAGTTGTGCGCCTGCGGGTCTTAATCCGGGTCACATAAGTTTTCGATGGTGAGTGCAGTCGCAACATTTTTCATCGAATTTAGCACATCTCTTTCAAAAACATCGAACAATAAGCGAAAGTCTGAACTGGTCGTTCGCATGAAGATTGGAACTTCCACGTGCATTTTTCAACCAAGACTAGTTTGTGCCAAGTCACTTGCAAGGAAAATCTAGGTAATGTATGCACTCGAATACTAAAGGCTTATAAGCAACACTATCAAAGTAGTCGATAGAAGAAGCTAATGAAGGTATGCACTGCATACAACATGCTCACACGGGACTTATGCCAACTAAAGGAATAGATGCATTTAAAATAGGAACAACCACGGGGAACTCCGTTTAGGGCAATTTTCGGGAACAACACAAGAATGCTTAGCACACCTCTAGCCCAAATTCATGACATGGAATTTCTTGACACTGCACAACCTTTTTGTATTTTTCTACACGAATCGAATCACTCACTGAAAACGTACATATAATGAACCCTACTATTGTTAATGACAAGGCCACTTTATAGCAAAATGAAAATCATAGAGGTGATGAAATAAACCATCCATATACCCCGCTAACAAGTAGGGGTGGGCGGAATTTGCGAAATTCACTTTAGCAAATTATCGCGAAAATCTTAAAAATCTCCGCAAACACGCGGAAATATCGCGAAGATGCAGAAGTTTTTTCCCGCCCGTTCGCGGTATTTTCTGCGTGGTCGCGGCTCGCCAACTTACCCATGTGGTTGCTCACGGACGCGGCCATCTTGTTTTCACTTGTCTCGCGGTGCATAATCGCGAGAAGAAAGACGTGATCGCGCGACGAATGACGTTACAGCGGGCGTGAACTGTCGCGAGACAGCGCAAATGGCTACTAACAATCCAACATCTCGTGGAGAACGCGACCGGATCGGGAAAACTTGTTGGCGAACGCGGGGATTCAGGTAAGGCGATCGCGCGCACGCGAGAATGTATTATTTTACAGCGCGAGCAAGCAAAAAATTTACGGTAAAATGCGGATTGCAGAAATTTTGACATTTTCACGCTCTCCAAGCGGGACGCGAAAATGTCAAATTATCGTAATTTCCGCGAGCAGAACGGAATTTTAGCCCAGCCCTACTTACAAGCCTGGTGGGGCGACGTTCGCAGATGGTATCCCACTCCCCCAATAACAACTGGCCTGATGTTCCCACACTCAGTTTATCCGCGTACCTGAAACCCAGGGCTGATTTTACCAGCCGGAAAATACAGATGGTAAAATCACATGTGGATTGGACAGGGGATGTGGCCTAGTTCCCCCCTCCCCCCACAGAACCTCTCCTAAAGCACAAGGGAGCATTGAAAATGCCCCTTGCCAGCTCAGAGCCTGCCCAATCCCTTTTCACCCTCCCCACCCGCTTCTGCTGACCCCTGCCCCGCACAGCCCCACTGCTCCTACATACAACCTGCTCAGAGCAGATGGTGATGAGGAATGTTGACCTCCACAAAACTGGGAATTCTAGGCATAATTTGACCCAGACATAGTGAGTTTGCATAGTTATTCCACATTTAGTGGGGATTGACAATGCCCCGACAGGGTGAAAAAAGCGGGCATCACTACTACCAGTTGCTCCGCTATGGTACTTCATATAAAAGGCCCCAGTATGACAAGATCTCTATCTCCGTACTATTGTATTCTACTACTGCAAATGGGGGGGTGGGGGGGACACATTTTTGGGTAGAGGTGGTTTTCCCCAGGCCATTGCCCTTCCCTAGCCAGGTATCAGTGGCGTAACGAAACTTGAGGAGGCCCCCCTGCAAGGTACGTGGAGGGGCCCCCTCTGAATACAATCAGGAGCTCTCCAGCCGGAGTACTCTGCTGAGGAGGCCCCTGAAGCTTACCCCCCTCCCCCCCGCGCCGCGGGGGCCTGTATTACGCCCCTGTACCTCCACTCTGACTCACACCAAACATAATTTTACTACTATGTTCTCCCATATAACCCTTTCTAGAGTCTTCCCCCCTCTATCACTCCTTAGACTCATCCCAAACCCCATTTTACTACTACCAGCTCCAAAATAACACTTTCTAGACTCTTCCCTCCTCTGTCCTATTCAATCCAACCAACAAACTAACATGTTTAACTTTCGAATTAAAAACATATTTTTCCTACACTTAACCACCACTATTCCACTTTGGGTTCTGGAGTAATATGCTACTCGCCGAAAAGAGATTCAACGATGGTCAGGGGCAGTAAGCGCTATATAAATACAATTGTAATTACAACAACAACTTCAGTGTGCATTCTAATTAGCCCTTATTTTCTTTTTAGCATCTGGCTTCAGGGCCGCTAATGAGATCCATAATACAGACCTACGGCATATCACAGATGTGCACCTATTGTAATTTGCCCCACGTCAGAGGTGAGCACAATTTGGGGTAGATAAAATAATGGCGCCACCATGTGCCTGCCTGCTGCAAGTTTTACAGGCAAACTAGACACAATGGTATTGCTAATGCCTGCTTTATGAAACGGTGATACTCAAAGTACGGCCCAGGGGCTGCTTGCGGCCCTCCCAAACTTTGCCTATGGCCTCCTGGTGAACAGCACTGGGCTGCTGCTTACTTGAGGGAGCACAAATATTCCTAAAGATGTTAACTAAAGGGCCAAGCATTAATTTCCAACTAAAGTAACTTATTAACTACAGTAGAAAAATAAATAGAAAAAAGTAGTAAAGGTGTCCTGCACCACTTAACTTTAGGAACACATTATTTTTTAAAGACATCGTGCAACAAACGTGAGCAAAATATGAACGTCTCTAAATAAATCCAAACAAATGCATTTCTTTAACATGCAGAAGCATTTCACATTAGTATCTCAGTGCATTGAGAAGTATTTTTTTAAGCAATAGTTTGCAAACATGAATTTTGAAACATTCATGCTTCCCCCAACCCTGGCGGCTATTGAAATAGTGAAATAAAAGGCAAGTCAGTTGTTATGTTCACCGTCTGAGTGGCCTGGGTTGCTACTGCCATCCTGCTGACATCAATGAGGCCATCGGTCACACGACAGGCCAAACTTTTTGCCCCCTGGAAAATGTGTGTAGCCATGATGTAGGACGTGCCCTCAGTCTAGATGAGAAGTCACTCAGGGCTGTGTGGCTGCATGCAACACAGTTAACTTGGAATCCTACAGCCCTCTGAAAGGCTCCCAGTTCGGGTACCATAAAGGTATTTTGAGAGCCCTGCATTACACACAACGTCCCAAAAGCCATAAGAAGTGCTTTGATTCTGTATTTATACTCAGGATCTCAGATGAAGCAAACCAGGAGATTGATAACTCAAAAAATCCTAGCCTTGGTGAAAATAGTAAAATGAACGACAAGACTGGAAACATGCCACCAACATACACCGCATGAACATGTGCTTAGCATGTCCGTACGAAAGATCAGCTCAGCCTCACATCCTTCACAGGTCGGTAAAATAAGTACTATTATGTTAAGTCATACTGTGAATAAACCATCAAAAGTAGTTTGATTTGGTGGGGGCGGTGGTATAGAAATAGTGAATGCTATTAGTAGTCCCTATGTGGAGAGGTCAGGCAGTGGCATATTCAACAGCTGGGAGAATTGAGCACAAGGACATATTTCACTCCAGAACCATATTACTCAACATTGCAGATTATCTGTGATGGAGTCCCTCCAAGAATATGTTCCAAAGTGTGTAAAGAGCTACGCACGTGCATTTAGCCTACTTCGGAGTGTTCATAAATCATAACTTTAGTCACGAAAATGAACTGAGGCATAGCGGAATCTGCAAAGGGTCACACAATTTGGTCAAGACGAAAGCGGTCACTAAAACCTGTTGAATTGAATTCAAAGTAGCCAGCTTTTTTAATTGGGCCTCAGCACGCGCACCCCGGCAGTTTCTGAAATAGGCTGCGAGGGACAAAACCAGCTCTTCAAACGAAGAATGTGTTTAGGAGGGCCGAAGTGCTATGCTGAGGGGCCCCCCAGAGCTTGCCCCCCACAGCCTGTGTTACGCCCCTGCCAGGTGTCCTATTCTAGAGTTTCGATCTGCCCTATTTCTATGCCCTTTTTCAGTCCTATGCCTTGGACCACCCTTGTCATGCCCTGCTCTTACTCGGCGCCCTGGTCTAGTCGAAACTCTAGCTGTAGTTCTCTGTTTTCTTCTTGTTCTACAGCCTGGCCTCAGCCCATGCCCTGAAATAATCCCATCGTTTTTTCTTAGATCTTACTCCTGGCTTGTTATGGTTTTATGCCACTCGCTACCCACATGCCCTGCCTTAATCCCTTGTCCTCGCATAGTCTACTGTTTGGTACAAGTCCAATGCCCCGAGCAAGTGCCCTGCCCAGTCATAGACTCATGCTCTGCCCAATCAGCGTGTTTTTTTTGTGCCGCGCAGTACGCAAACGCTCTATGTACTGTTCCTGGTACCAAGACTTGTTAAGGAAATGTTATGTCCCAGTCCCAGGCATCAGCCACCTGTCCTCGTTGGGCTGGTGTGCCTTTTCCTAACCCTTGCTTTGATAAGAGGCTGCTTTGCAGCTGCCCCATGGCCACCTACCGCTTCTTGAGGTACCCTGCCCCACTTGTATACCCATTACCTGCAATAGCCCCGGTTCAGCCCTAAAGCCTTATAAAGCTTCATATTATGCCTCGGGATGGCCACACGCTGCCATATCCGGTTTCCCTTCTCTAGTCCTCATATGTATCCCGTGCTAGACCAGGATCCGGCCATGGTTCCGGGTAATCGGCTGATCGCCCACATCCCACTGTTGCCTTCTTCTTGTGATCTGTGTTTAGGGCAGACATTTGTACGATTTAAACTTAACCGGGCCCGTGGGAGTAACCAAGGGGCCACAATCTCGACACTCTCCACTGCACCCCTCTACCTTGAACTACGACCGTACACTCACTGGGATGTTTCAGCATCGCGCCAAATATGCGCTCAATCTGGCGGTGGAGGGAGATGTTGCACTTTCTACGACCCGTGTCCACCTCCGTAAATCGGAACCCATCCCACTGTGCACCCCAACTCCCCTTGCCCCCTCCTCTCACCGCTGGGTGCAGCTGAAGCACGCATAATTTGTAACGTTAACATCTAAAACATGCGCAAAATATTCAGTCAGTGGCCTCAGGGCGCGAGAACCATACAAAGTTGCAGAGATGTCTATTCGGGGCGAGGCAGGCTCTGACGCTGATTGGCTGCCTTGGTTTCTTCCTGCACATCACCTTTAATAGCCACATCCGACCTGTGCAGCCACAGAGAGGAGCCGGCGAAAGGCAGAGACAGGTAAGGGGAGGGACAGGGAGGGAGATCGGGAGGCATGGGGCTGAGGTGAGATGCACTAGAGAGAGAAGTGAGGTGAGGAGCCGAGGGTCCACCAGGAATGGTAGGTGTCTGAGGAAGGTTGTGAGGGTGAGACCCAGAGGCGAGAATGTTGAACGGCACAGAGAGATGTGTGGGGCACCCTCAGTGAGAACTAAGTAGGGACATTCAGAGAGGTATGTATGGGAATGGAGCAGAGAAACTCCTGTCAGAGATGTGCTGAGGACACCAGACAGAAACCAAGACATGAAGTCCAGAGGGAGAGCTCTACGAAAGATGTGATAAAAGGAATCTCTGAGAGACATGTGGGGCGACCCAATAAGATGTGCAAGGTGGATAACAAGTACATATTTTAGGGGCAGACTGAGGGAAACATGAGAGAAAAATATAGAGAGAGGTGTGAGACCCCAAGGAAAAGATGGTGGTGGATTCCTGGGTGTGTGAGAGAGGGTCACACGAGAAGTGTTTAGCAAGGACACCCAGCTATCCACTGAGCTGTATCAAGGAGAGACAAGAGAGACACCAAGACACATCTATATGGGAAACACAGGGAGAGACATGAGAAGGAGACCCCTGAAAGGGGAGTGACAGCAAACAGCAGACAGAAGTGTATCCGCAGACAGGAGAGATGACTCTTCCATGGTAATTTGCAGTCATGTTCAGCACAGAACTTTGCCGGGGTGTAGATAGGAGCTGTAGTCTGCAAGTGATGGGTTTCAGCACTGGGATGGGTCCCATAGGCATTATTTTCAAACTTTTCTGACTGGTCAATGTTGATATGTTTGGTCGGTGCGTGTGTTGTCGATAGTTTTAGTAGCTTGCACTCCAACAGGAGAGGGTGGCCCCTCCAGACGTCCACGGAACCTGATGGTCTGGATCCTATAGGAAAAGGAGAAACTGCCTCCCTGTGTCTAGTTCCATACTGTCTACCCTACGAGTATGTGATCCATCAGTCCTGGTGATGGACATTTTCCATTGGTGGCTGCTCCTAAGAGGGCAGTGGCAGAATATTCCGTCAGAATATCGAAAATTTACTATCAATATTTAATTATTGTGACCAAAATTTTCGTTGACCACATTATAACGAGGATAAGTATATGTAGTAAAGTATGGATTTACTATGTACGTTGAGAATGCACGTATCTTTAAGGTACATAGATGTGGAGTTCAATAGTAAACCAAGACTTACCTATAGTTACCTTTTGCAATATTGTGGTGGCCAGTATTTTGACCACTCCATGTTTTGATCCTCTGTGTCGTGACACAGAACTCTCCACACCTAGACGGCGATCAATGAGTCTTGGGTGTGTGGTTGCCCTAGCGTCATCTGTCTGTTAAACCGTGTTTGAGTTTGAATTTATTGACAGATGCGTTCCCCATTAATGCCTTTTGCACAAGAACTACAATATTAAATATACATACATGAATTATTTCAAATATAGAGAAAAGATGCAGGGAAAGAAAAGGAAAGAAGAAAAGCGAAAAAAGCGTAAAAAGATGAATAATTAGAGATTCATCTGGAAACTTGTGATAGTATATTTTCTGTAGGATTTATGAGTGCTGGTCGCTCGTAGTCCAGCTTTAGACCACATTTTCACATGTACTTCTCTTTCAAGTCTCAAAAAAGTCACTGGAAATGTGAGGGAGAGTTTGTGCGAATCCCGGATTTGTAGCTCCAGGGAGGCATTTCAAAAGTGGAAGGTATTTTCCCTTCTGATCCAGCTTTTGATCGGATCCTTATGTTGGCGCCAGAGATGTCACCAAAACATGCAAAAAATCTTGTCAGCTTTGGTATCTAGGTGTTCTTTGATGAGGAAGTGCTTAGTCGCTTTCCCTCCTAATGTTTGGTAGTGTGGACTGGGCAGCATGAAAGAGACACGTCTTCTGTCTTACCACAAGTACAGTCTGCTGAGGTTGCAAGGTGTCTGTCTTTTCATCAGCAATGGCATGGCTGGGAGGGCTCTAATTTCTATCGAAGGAGAGCAATCTCCTCTCCCATAGATTTGTCATGGTTGTCAGATGTGCCTTCGCATGCTGTGCTATGTCAAAGAGGCCAGCGGGCAGGACTTCTCCAGAGCTCTATGCTTGGGTTATGGTTGAAGAAAAAAAATAGACCGTTGTTCTTCTTCTTTTAACCTCTGTGTGAAATTATTTAGTCATTTATTGATTTTGTAATCAGCTGGTATACTATAGGTGAACATTTTTTGTTCAGAGGAGTCTTTCAAGAAGGTAGTTCTTGTTTAAGCATGAACACTTCCAGGCCGATTGAGAAGATTCTTGACTTTGGAGGGCCAGGATCTGATGCCGAGTTCTTGGATCCAACTTTCTGGAGGACTTTGTGTACTCTGAGGGACCCTGTCCCTTTTAAGAGGGGATCGGTAGCACCAGTGCTTACTGAATAGGAGGAAGACACTTATCGAAGAGACCAGTCTTCAGATGATCTTTGGAAAATGGCAAGTGTGGTTGATTTCTCATGGCAGGGCATTGGGGCTGACAATGCCCGGATCATGCTGTCTCCTTCGGAATTGCAACTACATTTGTCTTGTGAGAGCAGGTTGGCCTTACTAGGTCTTAGGTTTCAATGGAGGTGTAGTTGAGGAACGGCAAGTGGCCATACTTTGGGCTGTGTTCTGCCTATGACTTGAAACAGTCGTATGGAAGTCTGAACTTTATTCCCTGTGCCACTGGGGACCAGTGCCGGTCTTTAGGACCAGGGATGATGCGATCTGGTTTCTTTAGATTGTGACATCAGATAGCCTTTGCACTGTGGGTGCTGTCAATGGAGAGTGCAGACGAGACTTTTTAATGCATGGGTAAAGCGGGCAATTATGAGTGGGAGATCCAGAGAGATATATGTGGGAGAGACAGTAAGATTTATCAGAGGGAGACTCACTGAAGTTGATGAGTGGGGGGTATTGAGATTTGTGTTGAGATACAGTGACATATATGATGGGTAGGGGAGGTGATATTTGTGTGAGGCAGAAACAAGGAGATGTACAACTGATTGTACCCATTTGCATTGGCAGATGGTTACTTTATTGGTTTGAAATTTACGTTCTGTTAGGACGTATGTGAATCTTCCTTAACTTTTTAGAAGGTCTCCCTTCCCTTTCGGGTGGTTTCTTTTACCTGAAAGATAACTCACCTTTGAGTGTTAATTGGACTGCATGAGTCCACAAAGTGTATGTTTTGCAGAACCTGTGTGTAAAATGGGCATGGTTTGCCAGGCAAATATTGGTCTCAACAACATGTAGCCCAAGTGATTTTCCTCACTCCTTCCTGTGGTACCACCAGTAGCTTGTTTCATAAGTGTTTGAATGTCTCATTGGTTCAGTTCATACATTTCCTGCAAGAACGATCACATAGCTTCCTCGGTCTCCCCCGACTATCTCTCTTTGTCACCACTCATTTATCTGTCTCCATCTCTATCACCCTCAGCTTGTCAACATGTATTTGCTTGGGACAAGGAAGGCTATCAACCTGTCCAGGAACTAGTACGAAAGTACCAGAAACACGGAAACCATATAGGTGTATTATTTAAGCCCCATGGGGTGCGGAAGCTGGTTTGTCCCTGTAGTCACACAGATTGCAAGGGTCCCAACTCTGCCATATACCTATGTAGTACCGCACTCCCCGGCTCGCAAGCAATTGCATATGCATGCCATTTTTGTTTATGAAGTCATAGAATCGTACCGGGGCAGTTACATTTCTTTTTCTTCTGATAAATGCCCTGGACCAATTTTGGCAGTAAGATTAGGGCAGAAACATGTTGACAAGCTGAGGGTCATAGGACCATTGTACGCCTTGATTGCCCCTCCCCATAATTATCATAAGTAGAATAATTTTTATAGTGCCTATCCACCCCTCTAATAAAGGGATACCTGGGCGTGGATGAGTAATTTTTAATATTAATCCCAGGACACTATATAAATAGGAGCATACATACACAAAGAGGTCCCTGGAATAGGGTCGAGACATCCTGGCTTTTAGCAGGCAGGATGAACCCGATGATGAAGCATGTCACTACTAGTGTGAGTGAGGGTTATCTACGGAAAGAAAAGCTTTTTCCTCCCTTGAATCTCAAGACACAAAACAACCTTATTTGGTTTCTTTGGGTTTCTTCTGCATTGGCAGACGGGTACGTTTTTGGTTTGAAGACTCTTGCTGTCCCCCATCTCTGCCTTGGCAGCTCTTCGCAAGGATTCCCAGAAGAAATCCTGCCTCATAAACACTCAGGAAGAGTTTCTGCAAACCCTTTTGACCAGCACCTTTGCACTGCGCACAGTGCAAAAAAACAGGCTCAGTTGCGTTGCAGGTGAAGCGCTGCAGTGCGACCGGGCACATAAAACACCCGGCTCGTAACATCGAGTGGGCATATATTCAGAATGTCGTATTGAGCATACAGTTGTTGAAAGAAAAGGATATGGTGAGTTAAAAAGTTGGTAGTCTAAAGTGGCCCAAAACGCCGCCTTCTGACGAATCACAAATTGATGAAGGGACAGTGCATTCTCATAACTTTGGCATTTGTGGTCATTTGAGCAGGCCTGAGAATGCAAGGGAGTGAACTATAATTACTAAAGAATTTCCAGCATGAGAAAATATGTAAAGGTATTTGTGGCGAGGAACGCACAGCATGATATTTTTAGGGTGAGAATGTTGGATTCAGCAGATTTACAGAGACAGGGGGTATTGAAGAATGTATGGAGTGGAGCAGGTACGGGGGGTTGGAGGTAATTGTCTGAGTCCTGGGGCAGTCAGTGGTTGCTGGGTGGTATCTGGAGTGGGCACTGTCCTTTACCACTGGAAATATAAAATGAACCTATAGAGGAACCACCATTTTGAGCATGCACTCGCTCTATCTTTTTATTTATTTAATTTTTTTAGCTGAGTTTTATATAGCGCAATCAGGTATCAGAGCGCTTTTACATAGCACCAGTTACGTTACATAGGACACACATTAATTTTTGTTTAATGTTTTTTTGTTAGGAACGGGGAGATTAAGTGATTTGCCCAGAATCACAGGATGTTCAGCGTCGTTACCAAGACTCGAACCCAGTTCGCCCAGGTCCGAGGTCGAGCGCCCTAACCGTTAGGCCAACTACTCTCCCCTTCTCTCCACAACATTCGCCCAGCACACAAACGAGGTACTGCCGTACTGGAAGTTTTTGTCTGTTCCCATTGCGGTGCCTGTTTTCCAGGCACCTCAATGGGAAAAGCAAAGAACCACTGACCTGATTAAATGTTGTGCATTTCCAACTCGTAATATGGTCGGAGGTCCTTGGGCGGTTTGGCACAGGTTTGGCATAGCAGAGGAGGCGTTGCGCCTGCTCCACTGCCCAAACTCGTAATCAGGCCCTATGTGAAGATCAGGTTGCTGCAAGCTCTCCATAATCAAACATAAACATACAAAGAGTGAACACCTCCAGGTAGAAACCACTAAGCTTCTCATGAAGCCACCTTTTTTCATGTAACCAAATTGGATGAAAAAACCTCACCTGTGTAGTGTGGTATGTTTCATCAGGGGGTCCAAATCTATCACTGTACTGCACCATGGAGTACTATTTGTCACTTGTACAATCGGCTAGTACCGGTGTACATCATACGATTGTATTAAAGGTACTTTTGCGATTTACCTGTAGTTAGCAGAGTTTTTCCATTGACTGTGCTTACGCAGTCACATTATTTTTATTGTGGTGCATTAATTGTGGCAGATTAGAGTTGCACTGCTTCATGCCTGCAATATGTTTCCACCAGGTCTTGAATTTTGATGGTCTGTTGAATCCTTTTTTCGTCGTCAGTAAATGGTAAAAAATCAAACTTCATAAACAAAAATGTTGGCAACTACAGATTCCTGGGCAAGGACAACATTTACGTGGAACACATATAGTACTCATTGCTCTCCTGTGAACTATGTGTACTACCTGTAAATAAAACTACATGACTTCGCAGTGCACTATCTCTTAGTTATGTATGGGGTTATGTCCATTACAGTGACATCCCTCTTTTTGTTAAACTGGAACACCTATATTAAAATTAGGTTTGGGTGAGCTAAAATACTTTTACGGGTGTCTCCCTACTACAGGATGAAAAAAGTAATTCAACAAACCCTGAATCTCTTTTTTGTTGACATCGATGCTGCTTATATATTGCCCCTAAGGGGTCAAGGACCTTCTTCAGGACTTCTATGTATCTCACATCAAATATTGTGAAATAGTCCCTGGTTCATATTATATGCTAGTGCATTCAATAAAGCCTCTTATTTTTCAATCGGGAAACAGCAGTGGATAAATCCCTTCTTCAGAACGGGGCCGAAACAGTACAAGCTTCCTTCCTTCAGAGAACAGGTACAGCTAAGACAATAGTAGTGCAAACTTTTCCTATCTCAGCATATGTACAAATTAGGCAGCAGGACTACAAGCATGCAAGCTTTGTTTTCTCACAAAACTGGTACTGCATGGCAGTAGCAAAGCAGCTTTACCTCTCTGATAAAAGTCTGCAAGTGCAATCTTCCATTCCCTGAGGAACACATTCAGCAGGGCAGACTGCTACAAGCTTCCATTGCTCACAGAACATGAACAGGTAAGACATGAGTGGCATTTAGGTTACAGTCTGATCTCTTGAGTGGATATGTAACTCACTGAGAAGGATGTATAGGTCGATAAGTGAGTGAATAAGCAAGTAGTGACAGGTGATCCTCCATGTCAGCAAACCTGCACGCCCTTCTGCTGTCACTCAGAGACCTGCTATTTGGGTTGATTCTTGGGTTTTCGAGCTATTGAGAAGTAGCCGTTGCCAAGACGTGGGGGCATCCCAGCCACAGCCTAAGTAACTATGTTCTAAGCAGGCACACAAGTGCCAGGTTCTTGAAAAGGTTTTGAATGCATTCACCAAGCACTGTGCGGTCTCATCCTGAGTGCTGCTCCTCTTCATATACCTGAGGACCGCCACTGTCCAGGGGTATCAAACAAGATCCAGTGCTCACAACCATTGCTCCAATCTGTAGCCTAGTTTGAGGGTACAGCAGCTACCCTCGACTATGGGTGGTGACAGACTTTGAGTGTCTATCTGCCTCAAAAATAAAGGAGAGCCTTATGTTGGCACCAGAGTTAGGTCCACTGGTGAGAACACTGTATGGTTCAGGTAAAGTCGAAGGGGGTCATGGGCCCAGCTTTTTCAGCCATGTGAACATTTTCGCACCTAAAGCGCTTCGTGGACGAGAACTGTTCCTTGCGCGGTCGGTCCAAGGCTCTAAGCTCCTCGCAATATCTGGAGACGTGCATAGAAGCACCAATGAATACTGTTTCCACGTTGCATTTCCATAAATCATTGTGCATCATCCTATATAGCCACCCCAAACTGCAGCTGGTCTCATGTCCTCCATGCGGCCTGGTTCAGCACATCTGCTGAAAGGGTGAAAGAGTTCAAATACATACAAATTTATAAATAGACATGGTCAAGGGCCTCAGATCCTTGCACTGTTTGTGCACAAACTCATGTTTCTTGCACAATTTGTGCATGCACCCCACCTCCTCGCAGCATTTGTGCATGCACCCCAGCTCCTCGCAGCATTTGTGCATGCACCCCAGCTCGTCGCAGCATTTGTGCATGCACCCCAGCTCATCGCAGCATTTGTGCATGTACCGACGCCCAATGCCCCATCTGAGCATTTACTGCAGGCTCCTAGACTCACCTGTGCTTCAGGCAGCTTGCACTATGTGCATGTGCTGGTGGCTCCTCACATCCTTTGTGCATGTAGTGCAGGCTCTTCAGGCCCTTTGTGTATGTAGCACACGTGCCTCACATTGTCTGCGCACGTACCACGAATCCTCACACCAGTGTGCATATACCCCAGACTCCTCACATGAGTTGTGTACACACCACAAGTTCTTGACACCAGCTGTGCATGTAGTGCTGGCTACTCATTGGAGTTGTGCATGTACCTCCCCTCTGGCTTCTTGCTCCATTAGATCATGGAAATGGAAGGCTCCCCGCACCATTTGGACATGTCAGAATTTTCCTGACACCATTTATCAGGTGCCAAATACTGGCAACATTTGGTCACGTACCACAAGCTGGTGACATGCATGCCTGTACAACATGCATTGTACAGAATTTTGTGTGTAACTTGCAGGCTTTTGACACAGCGTAGCATTACTATATGCTGCTGACACTGTGTGTGCCCTCGGCTGCCAACATCACGTGTTGGTGTTTCCAGGATACTCAAATCACTTGTATTCTTTTAAACTCCTCGACAAAATGAATTCCCCCTTTTGTGCTGAACCTCACATTTCTCACCGCATTTTTTGAACGGTCTGCTGGTTGTTTCTGAGACCGTGTGCATATGTCCTACATGCCTTACACTCCATTGTGATCGTACAAGAGGCTAGTGACACAATTTGCACGTACATCGTGGGCTTTTTCTCACCTGTTGGGCATACACCACAGCCACCTGACATCGTCTAGGGGTATGCCACAGGATTCGCACGCCATGTGATCTCCATTTTAAGATATAACAAAGTGCAATGTATTTATTTAACATTTTAGTAGCCTGGCAATGCCAACTATGTTTGCCACCATACCATGCTGCAGTCTGAAATGCACTCGAGTGGCCTAATAACAATAATTTGCACAGTATTATGCAGTGCAAGCGACAAAGGTGTCTGGGTGCTTACAGTGAAAGCGAGGAGTGAGACCCGATGAACAGTCAAGTAAGACAACAAAAATCCGTAAACAACTGTTACGTCAGTGTTAAGTGTGATTTCCGGGCAGTCTTGATTTCTGGGATGGACATGATAGTCTGTAGATTTTGCATAATTACTAATCATGTAACTTTACATAATCTTTGGACGCTTTGCATATTTCCCTTCGCGGAAATTAAGCAAATTTCACCTATGATTATTAAGGACATCAAGTATATGTATGCTGTTAGAAAAACACTTTCATCTTTTTATAATGAAAACATGTTATCACTTTAAAAAATGCAAGTTATACAATCCCACCACGAGGGGGAGTCTCGGGGTTATCTACGCCTCCTCACCACTGGCAGCCAAACCACTGGGTGTCTGTCTCCATCGATCAGTGACATGGCCCTCAAGGTTCACAGAGGAGGTCCACTTGTTGCAGAAGGGGAAAGGACCTGGCTGAGGAGATCTGAAGGAAAATTAACTGGGGGAGACATAAATAAAGGCTATTTTCCACAAGGCTCACAGGTCAGAGAAGGGCTAATACTGAACGAAATGAGAACTACCAAATCTGTGCTATTCTGCTTTTCTAGCCATAAATAACGGAGGTCTACCAGGACTGTTTTTGTTAAGTTGGGAATTCTCTCTAGTGTTTGATGTGATACCTGTGGGTGGTGCATCCCGCTGAGACGTGCTGTTGGAAAGCATGATTTTAGACAACTAAGGGGGATATTCTCAATAAAGTGGCGGTGAGAGGCGTTAGCCTCCTTGGCTTAACGCCTCTCACTGCCACTTCGTAAATGCGAGGCTGCACCCTATTCTCAAGAATGTGGTGCAGCCTGGCGTTTCCCCCTAAGATGGGGCTAAGTTTCACGACTTAGCGCCAACGCAGGCACCCTTGCACCAGATTGCAAGGGTGTCTGTCTGCAGGGGAGGGTTATTCATGTACTGGAAGGTGCTCCTTCCTGCACATGAACATTCCTGAAATACCATTTTGCTTTTTCCATGTGTGCTGCACAAGGCAGCACACATGGAAAAACCGAAAACAAGGAGAAATGAAGCATTTCTCCTTGTTTCCCCAACTTAAGACCAGGATTTTTCTGGTCTTAAGTTCGGCGCTGCTACCTATTATCGCCGCCCTTGATAATAGGTGGCAGCGTCGATCACAATGGGTGTTGCGGTGGAACGCCCACCGCAACACCCACTGTATGCCCCTTTCACGCTAAATTTAGCGTGAAAGGGGCCTTATTCTCAAGGCAGTGTTGTCACTTAACGTGGCTTAAAGCCATGTTAAGTGGTTTAACTCTGCCTTGAGAATAAGGCACTGATCCCATCGCCACGGGAACGTCAGAAAAAGTGAATTCCTTGCCGGGTTTCTCCTTGAACTAAAGTGCTCTTTACGTCTCTCTGCCACACTCCAGATCACTCCTGGCAGCAAGCGCAAGAGGCTGACTGGCCTCGCAGAAACTAACGAGCATTCTCAGATCAGTTATCCTGCTGCTGCTGCTTTTTTTGGCATTCTCAGCTCTCCGCCATTACCGGTTCATCTCTGCAACGGTCTTTCCCAGTGGGGGGCGGGGTCTCGCACACCTGAGCTATGGAGAGGCAGGAGTCTCCATAGCCATCCCTGAGCTCAGGGTATATTTGTGGATTCTTATTCCTACTTACCAAAACACTATTTGAAGGAATATTTCCTGTACTTAGATACATAATAAGACGTCTTATGCCTTTGGGGATTCAGAAGCAAAGGTAGGGCTTAACCCAACCCTGGGAAATGTCTATACTCAATGTTTTATACATTTTGGGGCATATTTACAATAACTGGTGCATCCCTGCATATCAGCAGGGATGCACCAGTTATTGTGCGCCGCATTTACAATGCGGCGCACCAAGGGGCTAAAACAGCACAGATGCGTGACGCATCTGTGCCGTAAAAGTGGCGCATTGCTGGAGTTGCGTCGAAAGCGCGACGCAGCTCCAGCAATGCTCTGGGGGTCCCTATCTTGTTAATGCTGCGTCAATCCTTACGCCTGCTTCAGGCAGGCGCAGGGTTTTGACGCAGCATGGTAGATTTCACTCAGTCTCTTATAGGAGGCGTTCCTGCACCGGAACGCCCCCCCCTGCGCAGAAATGCCTACATGTGGCGCAGGGCTTTACAACTTGACGCATCTCCCAGATGCGTCACGTTGTAAGTATCCCGCACGTGGCGCAGGATTTGCGCCGCCACTGCGTCACAAAAGTGACGCAACGGCGGCATAAATGAGGCGCAAGGGGCTTGTAAATCTGCCCCTTTGTAAGTAGCACAATAACCCTTATCAAGTGTATAACTTAAGTGGGTAGACTGTTCTAAAGAAGAGCCATAGCTGTCCTTACTGCCAACCCTTCAACAATGCAGCATTACACTCAAGGTACTTCAAAACTTTATTACATATCTCCCAAAAACTGAATAAACTAAGGAGTCTTGCTTCCTTTCTACCCTCAGGGGGGACCTCAGAGATGGAGTAGCAGCATGCAGTAGTTTATATCCCCGCCTAATTATACTCGCCAGAGACTGCACCTCATGAATATTAAGTCAGAAGTTCCACAAATCCCTGTGACTTGCTTCATTGCACTCTGCACAGCACAAAGAATTGGTCAGGCTGCATTACAGGTGCAGCACTAGAATGCGACCTTGTCAATAATGCACCTGGCTCTTTATTTCCATTAGATAATGCGTTATTGGATTAAAATGAGCACACAAGCTTATATTTCTTGCTGCAAAAAGAAACAAAACTGAAACATGTTTCTGTTGAAGACATTCATTTTGTCTTGATGAACATGTTCATGTAAAAACAAATGATAGTCTGTTAAAATGTAAGTAGCTGAAACTTGGCCAAACGCCCCATCGTGGGACAAGGAGCAACATATGCATGACAGTGGAACAAAGCATTCTGACAATTCAAAGTACTGTTGATTCTTTCTTGAAAGAGACATGAGGATGGAAGGGATTGTTCTGAAGTTAGAGAAGCATTTTTATGAAGAGGAAGTAGGTAAAGATATTCATGCTGAGGAATGAATGCACAACATGATGATTTACGGGTAAGGGTGACGATTCTGGGTGCAGCAGTTTCAGTAGGGCAGGTGGGGTTGGGGAATGTATAGGGTGGAAAAACCCTGGACTGCAGCAGATAATTGCCTGGGCCCTGGGGCTGTCAGTGGTTGCTGGACAGAGTTTGTCACGGGTCATGTCCTCTACGGATAACGCTCATTAGTTAGGAATAAAGCACAACGTCTTTACTTACAAAGCGTTGTATTACAGCGCATTTTAATGCATCTTAATTAAAACAACCCTCACAACGAATACTGTTTCATCTTCTCACAAAAATAGTTTCTGACCTTGAAATAAGGTATTGTTTTCATTTATAATAATCATGAAACAATTAAAATCCATTTAAAACGATCATAATTATCCCAAAATAGTAGCATTATTTTCCAAAGTAATTAACATAACTTGTTTATTATTTGTATTTTCTTTTTAAAATAAAAGAAAACGAATATCATGTTGGTGGAAAAAAAATCTAAAACTGAGTGCCTTAAAAGTGATAATTCTCAAACAATATAATTTGTTTTCTCATTGTACGTTAGCCCTAATATTTAAAAATAGGAAACACTATGATTATAACATTTTCTATGTATTTTTTTAAATTCTAAAATAGAAATGTTAAATCAATGTAATTTAGAAAAAAATAAAACAATGGAATTACTTCTCACACTTTGCCCGTATAAGTTTAATAACCTACACCTAATTGTAAAATATAGCTTCCCAAAACACAAATAAATGTGAAAGATAATTCAACTATTATTCACAAATAGGATTGATATTTTTCAAAATATACAATAAAGTAATATTTCATTTTGTTAAAGTTATAAAGTTGAGCTCTTTCAGCAATTTAATTAAGGAAAATGTATCAAAATGAAATTAATTTCAAACCCTTGCCCCTATAACTTCAATAACCCGCTTCTAATTTTAAAATACATATTCCCTAAACACAAATAAATATAATTTTATTAACTACTGACAAATAGAAAAATATGAAAAAGTATAGAATAAAGTATTATTTTTAAAAATAACGTATTCAATGCATGCAATCTAAATTAACATGCTATTTAAAAAATGCATGGTAAATGGTTGTTGTTGAAAATGATTCGAAGTAAAGGTAACTTACTGCCATTTACCACTGGAAAACCAGATGGGGAACCCCCATTTTGTACCTGCACCCTCTATGTCCTTCATTCAACACCGTTCACCCTGTAGGTGTAAAGGTCGCAGCCTTGTGGAACACTCCCCACACACAGCACACAGCATACACACCATTTGGGGGAGAAAAGACCCTAGTTGTAGGGGACCCACACATTATCTACAACAGGACAAGAAGACACGCTGCCACCCAGGGGTATTAGTAAAAACGCCCACTCCCCATCCATCATTCAACCTATAACCTACTATGGAGGGTGGTCCGGGGGTGGGGCAGAGGGGTCATTATTCCTCATGACACGTGCTCGCTCATGCTACAATATTTATTTAGAGTTTTTAAAGCAAAAAGCACTTTAGTTATGAAGGAAGAGGCAGCTGGCACGTTAAGCATCATACTCAGCTACCACTCCAATCTGCAAATATTCTCATCACCCAAGTGATGCCTTATAAAGCATCTCTGTTGGTATGGTGAACGATTTAAAAAAAAATACATAAATGTGCACGGTAATGTGCCCCAGCTGCGTACACCATGTTAGCAGGTACCATGGGTTTCTTACGTCAATTGTGCATGTGCCTGTACTCCCGGCTCATCATCCTGTGTGTTGCAGGCTGCTCACATAATTTTACATGTACGCATGGCTCCCCACACCCTTTACCTATGTACCACAAGCTCACGTTTGTGTCTGTACACCAAGATCCTTACACTATTTCTGCATTGCTGACGGTCCATGACACTCAGGCCATAACATTCAGCACTGCCCATCGCCGCAATTGCATCGAATGGTCGATGTATCAGGCGACAACTACATCCGAGTACAGGTTTAAGGGTACAGTGAACAGAGTGTCAAGTTATGGCAGAGGATTGAGAGTACAAGGTTAAGGTTACAAGTATAGGGTTAAAGGTACAGGGTTAAGAGTTCAGGCAGCAGGAAGCTTACAGAGTTTAGGGTACAGAATAAATGGTTCAGTGAGATGAAACCCAAGGAGTCAGACATATTTATAGCGGAAACTGTCTTGTTCTCAAAAAGTATCAAGGGAAAACCAATGAATAGTAGTTCTGTAAGCATGGCCAGAGTTTCAATTAGGAAAGCAGAATTGGACGAAGTGCACAACATTTGCTCTTTGTGTAACTATAAAACTTGCACACCATGTGTGATTGTGAAAACTGTGCAATTCACCCAAAGGTAGAGTTTCCTACCCAAATATATGCATGAGAAATTTTGCAATAGAACACTTTTTCCCTGGTCAGCTGATTTTTTTCACCCATTTAGTTCAACTCTGTTTTTAAACCTTTTGATTTCTAAGTTAACTCCGTGAAGCCTAGAAATAACAAAATGGAGAAGTTTGCTAAGAGAGCCCCACATCTTTGCCACTACCTGATTCAGGGTATAAATGATCAGAACTTGGTGCGTGTATATAGGGTAGATGATTGTGGGACCTTGTTCCTGGAAGCTAGGAATGAAACTGATTCACTAAGGCATTTATAAGTATGTGACGTAGCACTCTCGCATGGCTACTTCATATACTAGTGCATTTCTTTTTGAATTGGCTCAACACATGTAAAGTGGAAATCTTCAGGTCCTATTAGTACAGATTGAAATGACTGTGTCCTCCTCGGACAATCCCCATCTGCCTGGGACGACTCCTGGTGGCCCTCAGCACTGGGCCCCGCGCCGACACCATCGGACCACGCCCGCAACCTGGGATTCATCCTAGACTCCTCCCTCACGATGACCAAGCAAGTCAACGCCGTCTCATCCTCCTGCTTCAACACCCTGCGCACGCTCCGAAAAATCTTCAAGTGGATCCCCACCGAAACCAGGAAGACTGTCACCCAGGCCCTCGTCACCAGCCGACTGGACTACGGAAACGCCCTCTACGCGGGAACCACTGCCAAACTTCAAAAATGACTACAACGCATACAGAACGCCTCCGCACGACTCATCCTCGACATCCCTCGCCACAGCCACATATCCGCCCACCTGAGACACCTGCACTGGCTCCCCGTCAGCAAGAGGATCACGTTCAGGCTCCTCACCCACGCACACAAAGCGCTCCACGACATGGGCCCCGAATACCTTAACAACCGCATCTCATTCAACGCTCCCACCCGCCAGCTCCGCTCCGCCAGCCTCGCCCTCTCCACCATCCCACGGATCCGCAGAACCACCGCCGGAGGAAGATCGTTCTCCTACCTGGCAGCCAAGATATGGAACTCCCTCCCCACACACCTACGACTGACACAGGACCATCTCACCTTCAGGAAACACCTCAAGACCTGGCTCTTCGCACAGTAGCGGCACCCCCTCTCCCCCTTCCAGCACCTTGAGACCCGCACGAGTGAGTAGCGCGCTCTATAAATGCTTTGATTGATTGATTGATTGATTGGACTTGTACTCACAGAGATCCGATTTTTGCAGGCCAGACCCAGAAAGGTAGTTACGAGGATCTGGCATTGTACTCCTCTAGTACTTCCTAACATACTCACAGCTACCTTTGTGAATCAGCCCCCATGGCCTCATCTAGTAGAGGAAAGCAGTTGCCTCTGTGGCTTGATATGGATTCCTTGAAGGAGGAGGCCAGGCCCACTTTGGGTAGGGAGAGACGTCCAGATTCCAAGAGCATTGCAGGAGAAGGAATAGTTAATGAGAGGTCTTTTCTTTGGGGATCTGTAGACAGAGAGAAGTTGTTACTCTCACTGCTCTGCTTCTACCTGAGGTGGCAAGCTTTTGTGCGATGTAGTTGGGCGTGCCAGGAGGTAAGGCCTTGTATGTATGCAGGCCTTCTTATACATGCTTCATGACTGATGGAGTAGCAGGTCAGTGAGGGTAGGATAGTTTGATGTGGTCAAATTTACTAGTTTCGGGATTATTATTAGAGCTAAAGGAATGAGCTATGAAAGAGAGCTGACCTCTGCTAGGATGGGACATTATTTTATTCTGCTTACGCCAGATCCAATGTGGTTTAAAACAGAAACTGGGATGTTTGCATTTGGATGCCAGTTCCTTAAGCATTCCTTTGAGATTTCCTTCTGGTGAGGCCCTTAAGAACCACAGTCCAAGTGAGAAATGATTTGAACAATTTTCCTTGGCATTTAGGCATATGCAATCCCACACAAAAAGGTACGATTCCACATCTAAATATCTGGCAATGCAGGCTTTGAACCTCAAACCACCTGCTTCCAGGAAAGAATGCCAAATTCCCAGCTACAGAGTTTGCTCTTGTAGCTTACAACAGAGACAGCAAGTGGCCTCTTAGGCTAAGATTCTTCCATCTATATTGAAAGTCAACTGAGGATAAAATACACTCTTTAGAGATTTTCTGGAATACCCAGTGCTTCATTAGAGCCAGTGGTTTCAAATGGGTACACAGCACTCAATTCTGGACATCAGAATAATTTTCATTAGCAAACTTTGAGCCAGGATAAGAGAGGGAAAGCCAGAAAAAAAGAGAAAGCGAAAGAGGAGAAAAAAAGTGACAAAGGGAAAAAGCAGGGATAAAAAAGAACATGGAAGAGTGAGATAAAGATGCAAGAAGTGTAGGATGGTGGATAAAAGAGGCATGAGGCAAGACAAGCTGCCTGGGTATTTAGCAGCTTCAGGGACAGGATTCTGGGATAAACCATGGGCCATTGGACTTATTCAAGCACTGGGAATATCCGTGTTCCAAAACAACTGTCTATATACATTACTGATTGATAAAAAGGAAGCATCCAAGTACAAATAAAAGTCAAAAGGCATTCCTGCGATTTGACTTTGCATTTGGAGCTCCCTGTGTGTTCTGCCCACAGTCAAGCACCGCACAGCCTCCATTTGCAAAGTGGTGGCAATGGCGGATGGTTCCTTTGCTGCTAAGTGCCTGCCAGGGAAACTCAGGTACGGAAAACAATGTGATAGCTATATTAATAAATACAGAACATTGACAAGTTCATAATGGTGAGGACATATGGGATGCTTGTTCATTATTTTTCCATATTTTGTTATGTTATCGGCTTTTCTATAGAGCACAGTCCAACATTGTTATTTCTAAGCACGGGTTGTCTTTCCAAACAGATCTACTGGTGTGTTCTGCTAAATCTCTGGGTTTTGTGGCGATGTCTTTTTCACTGATCTTTGGGAGTATGTTTCAGGGTCCCAGAAATAAAGCATGTCTATTGCTTATGGGTGTAAACTACCTACTTCCTATGTGTGTGATTAGTTCTGGGTGCAATATTCAGGTGAAAGCCAGAATAGATGAAATCCAACTTTTTTCAGTAGTGCATAGTAGTCAGGAGTACTGCAAACATACTTGTTAACATCTGACAAAATTTGCATTTGCTTACCAAACAATTAATTTTTTATTTTCCCCTCCGTCCAGTTGACATATCTGCCCTATAATAGGTTGTTATCCGGCACTTCAAGTAGCCTGTTCTATCTAGGTACTTATGGAACTTGAGTGTGAGATGTTCTGTCTAATGTGTCTTGTTGCCCTACCAAGCAAATAAGGGAGTCTGTAAAAATGTATGATAGCAAGGCCAAGCATTGGGGGAAGGGGATGCCTTGGGAGCCAAGATGGTGGTCGCAGCTTAGTGAGGCTTTGGCTTTGATGGAGAGGACCTTTAACAGAAAGTGTCATTAGGATGATTTGTGACTTCACAAAATAGAACAAGGTTATAGGCAACTTGTGGCAGCACTTTTCTTGAAGAAAACGTTTATTCTCTAGCCTGTAGGTGAAGCTTGTTGTTCCAGTCAGCTTTTCAGAACCTGCTGAGAAGATTTATGACTTAACAGTGAAAATATACATGTGGTGTCAGATTTATTGAATGTGAAATACTTCTGTGGAGAAGCTATGTGTTTCTTTTAATCAGTGAATCCTACCTGGCATGTTTTGGAAGAAGTGATTTTCAGCTCTCACTCTTTCTCTATTGCTGTGAAAGGATTCTTTAACACAAATGTAATATTGCTGTACAGAATGACCATTTTTCTCCTCATCTATATCTAATAAAAAACAGTGTTGGAATACTCTGCCTCAATATTTCACTATACTAATTCACCACTAATCCTTCATGGGTTCCATAGATTTGTGCTACTCACCAAAAAGCGCTTCAACACTCCATCAGGGGTAGCAAGCATTATATAAATGAAAACCATTTCCTTCTTCTATCCCTCCACTATCCTTCCGAATCCAAATAACTGACTAACATATCGACCACTAAAATAACTTTCTTATTTCACTATACTATTTTAACACTAATCCTTCTTGGGTTTCGGAGTAGCGTGCCGCTCGCTGATAAAGCTCTTCAACGCCTCGGCAGGGATAGTAAGAGCTATATAAATGCAATTACAATAAAATACAGTACAATAATTTGCCTATTTCTTTTATTTCACAAGAAAAGTATTCTGAGGGACGGTAGATTTTCGTTAAACTAAAATAGGAGGATAAAATCCTTTCAATAATTATTATATTTGGCCCTACCCATTCCGATCGACTTTTTTGGAAACTAATATCGCAGAAAATTCATGATAGGGACTGTAATCAGTTAATGGACCCTTTCCTAATAAGCATGTCTCAGCTAGATTTGTTGCAAACAGTGCTCATAAGGCATTTAAAAATAAAATTGCACAGCGCTCCCTATCCAACTCTCAGAAATTGTTTAACCCACATGTTCCAGAGTTCTCTTTTTACTCGGCCACTCATAATTATCAAACTAAAATTAACTATTTTTAAGAACATGTATGGTTCAACTATTGGTTAATGTGAACATTGACTCAATTCTGATTTCTGACCATGTCCCAGTTTGGCAGACTTAGATATTCTGCAGAGCAATCGATAAATCAATCAGTCAAGGAACATTTATAAAGCTCATGGCTACCTCTGGCGAGGTGTCCCGGCACTAGCACAGCAGACTAAAGAGATTGAAGGTTTGCGCAGCTATTCCCCTTGCTTAAAGAGCCAGGTTTTCAGTGCCTTTCTGAAATACTGCTCTAAGTTCAGCATATGTAAGTGGTGAGGTAGGGCATTCCAAAGTTTGGCGGTCCTAACCGTGAATTACCTGCCCCCCTCTCTTATTTTAGAAAAGCGAGGGACATTAAGGTAACGTTGATGTTTAGATCTTAATGTCCACTCCTGGTGGTATAGGCTAAGCCGCTGCCTGAGGTAGCCGGGGTCCTCACCCTGGATGGCACGAAAAGCGAGGGTGAGGGCCTTGAATTCGATCCTATGGCTACCGGCAGCCAATTGAGCTGTTTAAGGTGGGGTGAAATGTGCAGGCGCATAGGGACCTTGCGGATGAGCCTTGCCACCGTATTCTGCACTGTCTGCAGCCTTTTGGTCAGGTACCCTGGCATCCCCATATAAAGACAGTTGGCATAGTCAAGGTGGGATGTCACTAGGGCATGAAATGTGATCCCGGGCTCTCTTCCAGCAGGAAGCCAAGGAATTTTCTGATAGATCTCATTTTTCCGAAGCAAGCTGCCAAAATTTGGCAGAGTTGTGCTGAGAGAGCAGGACCTTATCCCATTTGACTCCAAGGTATTTAACTGAGTCCTTGTGGGGGGGGGGGGGGGGGGTGAGCCCAGCTCCCCAGGCCACCAAAGGCAAGGAAGAAGGATGATGCTTGATTATAGAATGAGACCTCCGTCTTATCGGCATTCAGTTTCAAGCAGTTTTCATTCATCCATCCTGCAGTGTCTTTCAGGCAGTCCTTAAAAGAGGATGCCGTAGAATGTTCTTTGAAGGCGAACACCAGCTGTAATAGGACAGCTCAATGGAGATTTAAAAATTTCCTGCTTTCAGATAAGACTTTCATTACTACCTACAACAACTTTGTCAAATAATATTTTGATAATAATAATAAGGGGACACTCCTTACTACTTTGTCCGGGATACATTTAAAGCAGCCTCCAGAGGTTTTATAAATAGCTATGTTTCCTTCAAAAACAAAAATGCCGAAAAACATTCTGCATCTATTCTTGACAATAAGAGGCTAGAATATAAATACTATTCTTAAAAACCTAATAAAGCTGATATGGATGCTTTGATGGTGGCTAAAATACCGTTTAACAAATACACTTCTGAAAAAAGCTTGTGGGGTTTTTCCTAAAACTAATGCTAGGTATTATGGTGGACGTAATAAAGCGGACCTTTTTTGGCTAATTATCGAAGTGCAAAAGGGAGAAGTCAGTTGTGAAATCTATTGTGAATGACTTGGGTGAGAAAATGTTCAAAGATTCTGATATTGCTGCTTGCTTTGCGAACTAATATCAAAATGTATACTCTCCTCAGACTAGTTCATCTGAGGTGCTCAATAATTTCTACATCTCTAGGCTTAAAAAAAGTATTACAGATAATGTAGATTTGTCTCCTCTAGAAAACCTGTTAAAAATTGAAGAGATATACTCTGCTGTTAAAGTTCTCTGAATAGGGAAAGCACTGAGTCGAAAGGGATTCACAGTAGAGCTCTATTTGTAATTAAAAAAAAAATTTTTTTCCATGCTGATATGCTAATTAATCACTTCTTTTCTTTGAATGGTTCTGTGGGTTCTTTTACAAAGACTATCATTTGTATTAAACCTAAGAAAGATGGAAATTTCTCTTTGTGCAAGAACTACAGACCTATTTCTCTCATTAATACTGATTGTAAAACATTTTTCAAAGCGCTGGCCCTTAAACTAGTTGACTTCATACCACATTTAATTGATCTGGTTTTGTTGAAAAGAGAATCATAGCCGATAATGCTCATACTTTTTAAATTTGATTAATAAAGCTTTGAACATGGCCATCCCTATTGCTGCACTTACTCTTCATTTAGGGAAAGCTTTTGACAGAGTTAACTGGCAGTTTCTTATGAAAGCAGTGAAGTGGCATGGTTTCTAGAACTTGCTTCACTACTATATTCTTCTCCCAAGTTATCAATAATAGTAAATAGTGTCCAATCCCCTAATTTGCCCCTTAATAGGGGTACTAGGCAGGGAGGGCCCCTGTCTCCTTCACTCTTTAAACTGGCATTAGAACCATTTCCCCTTTAAACGAGAGATTTCTGGCTTAAAACTTTAAGATCAACACAATCATCTTACTGGTTATGCTGATGATATTCTTTTATTTTTGTCAAAAACAGAACTGTCTATACCAACTTTCTTCACAGAACCAAAACTCTATTCTGGGTTTCAGGTTAGAACTTTAATGTAGCTAAATCAGGGGTTATGCCTCTTAATAAACATTGCACAAAAGAGTAATTTGTTGCAGCGTGTTTATCCTGGAGAATGACTAAGACCAGATGCCTGGGGATCTGGTAGTGTAATTGTATTAGGGATATTATTAAAATCAATGCAAATGAAATAGTTAGAAAAGTCCATCAGCCTACACAAAATGGTCTCCTATATTTTCATCTTGGTAGGGTCTCACTGTTACAATCAAGATGATGATTCTCCCATTTGCAAGCTTTTCCCTTATGAGGATTACGTTTAACATTTCTAAAAGTTTTTTTGGAATGGGAAGAAACCTGAAATTTCTGTAGATGTATTGAAAATCCCAAAGTGTCTGAAGATGTTAATTTTCTGGATTTCTCCACTTATCACAGGACATTTGGGATTAACACCAAGTCATGCTGATTTAGTGGATCCTGTCTGCAACATTGGCAAGTTATGATTCTATGTAGAGTGGACTTTGGTTTTTCCTTTTTTCACAAAAATATTATTTTTATGTCTAATCCACCTAGGTTGTGGTTGCTATCTACTGTATCACTCTTGTTCCTTATTGAAGACATTTATGATTACAAATGTATCAACTTTTAATCAGTTTGTTAGCAGTCCCATCTGGTAAAATAAATTAAGAAAAATGGTAAAACCATATTGTGGAAAAAGTGGAAGGAAAATTGAATTTTTACCATGTCACAATTATTAAAGGATAACTCTATTATTTTAAATTCGGAACTATACAGCACAGACAATCTCTCAAATAATGTGTTTACATAATATAATGAGCTCAAAGGTCTCCTCCAGATTGCACTTGGGCCACTCACCTCTTCTAGCCTTGTGGCTCCTCAAGTCCAGAATAGTCCCATTTCAAGTAATTTGCTCCAAAAAGCTGCTGTCATGTCCAAATTGCTCCGGCCACCCAGTATGGGCAGCTCTAAGGGGCACATGCATCAAGAATTTTTGTCTTTGCAAACGGGCTGATTCGCAGAATCGGCCCACTTGTGAACACAAAAAATGCTTTTCAGATGCAGCAAACCCTATTTTGCGAATCGCTAACACCAAATCGCAAAATGGGTTTGCGAATTGCTATTAGGAAGGGGCGTGTTTATCACCGCCCTTCCTAATACCGAATTGCCTCTGTATGAAGGAATGTTTTGTGACCGAAATGCCGTTGCAAAACATTTGCATGTTACCACCTACTTTAAGTAGGTGGTAATCCATTTGCAAATAGGAAGGGATCCCCAATGGACCCCTTTCCCTCTGTGAATGTTTGTTACAGAGTTTTTTAAAGAGCAGGCAGTAGTACCATGGACCACTGCCTTCTATTAAAAATAAAAAGAAAACTTTTCATTTTTGTTTTTGAAATGCATCCCATTTTCCTTTAAGGTACACAAGTTGCATTTCAAAAGAAAAGATTGCTTTATTGAAAAGCAATCAGGGACATGGTGGTCTGCTGACTCCAACAGGCCACCATACCCATGACTTTTGCGACTCCTAAGGGTTCGCAAATTGCTATCTACCTCATTAATATTCCCAATATACAATTTTGATACATGTAGCCCTAAGCGTCTTAACAACGCTTTGTGGGAATTGGAGTTGCGTTTCTGCCTTGGATAAATTTTGTGCCAAAGTGAATTCTATATCTCACTCTGCTACTTTAACACAAACTCAGTTTTTTTCTATACTCAATTATTTTGCACTCCAGTTTTTCTTTTTAAAATTAAAATCATTCAACAAGATACTTGTTGGCGTTCTGATGCACATGCTGGTTTATACTTGCTTATGTTTTTTCTATGCCCTGTTATTTCTGAATTTTGGACATAGGTTTGACAAAAGGTTGAAATTATTACCAATGTTTCCTCACCTTTTTCATTATATAAATTGTTTCTTGGAGGGGTACACCCTTTGATCTGATAGCAAATTGCTATGACAACTTGTAGACCTCTTCACAGCAGTTGCTTTACAGGTCATTACTTCTACCTTGAAATCCAAAGACATAATTTCTCTTAACTGTTTGTGGAATTTAGTATGTCACAAACACAGATTGGTTATATAAAAAAAGAAGGGGGGGACCAGGAGCTGATTAAGATCCAGTACCCACGATCCAGAATACTTAGGGCCTGGTTACTAGTTTGGTGGTAAGGCAACAGCCATCTAAACTTCGTCGGAAACCCCCCCGCCTAGTTGGCAATCCACCCGCCGTATTACGATGTTGGAGATTTGTACAGCAAAAGACCACTGGAGCACTACCACCAGCCATTCACTGACCATCTAGATGGTGGCATGGGAAAGCAGCTGTCAGAGGGTCATACAGACAAGTTCACTGCCTTCAGAATTACGAGTTGACTTTCTGTTGAGTTGACCATGGCAGGAAGACCGCCTGCTTTGAGTCGGCGGAATTGAAGGAGTTGGGTTGCACACTCACCCATTTCCTTTTCTTCCCTCCAATCTCCCATGTGGATTCCTTCCTCCAGGGCCCCCCTTCACAGCAGTACCTTGACCCTGAAGGAAACAACCCTGTTGGCACCAAAATCCAGGCAAGTCAGTTTTGCAGTATTTACACATTGACTGGACTGGGCCCATATGGTCCGAACACCAGCAAAGGGAAAGCACTGGCAGTAAGTATTTTTTCACATGTCATGCATATGTGTACATTTAACACTTGTGCAGTCAAAATATACACATCTGTTGTCAGAAACACCACCACTGGCCCAGCTGTGACATCGTAATTTGGTGGATAGCACACCGCCGCTGCAGCTGTCTTCGTGGGATCGCAACTGCAGAGGTATGACAGTAAGACTGCCAAACCCCTAAACACACCGTTAATTATTGATATGAGAACATACTGTTCCTGTAATGGAAAAGGAGAAAGAGGAAGCAGTTGGAGAATCCTAGGGATCCAAATTGTTCCTTGGTGCCCTCACACATCCAAAAGGATTTCAAGCTTTATCATAGGGCATGCTCCTCATAGGGCTGGTGCTGCAATGCCCTTCAAGGCCCGAAAGGGGCTCTTCATCTGAGATCTTTCTACTTTTACCCGTAATGATGCATGGATGTGTGAGGATGTGGAATGTATAAGGGAGAGTGGGTGCAAAAAGTGGAGTGAAACGAGTAGAATTAAAACTGTCTATGGGATACCAAACTGTGTGGTGGCCCCCTTGACAGAGTTAAAACCAATGAACAGTGGCTATCATAAGGGCCGAATAGACCAAGATGGCCTTGATGAGTGGGTGCTTCAGGTCGACATGTTTCATGCCTGTTGGTCCAACCGGATACCTGGCGGCTCCTCTGGATCTAAAAAGACCCCTAACCTACGCCTGTGATGTGATGTGTAATGCCAGGTACTCTACTATAAAAAAATACTTTGTTGTTTGCTTGTCTAACTCTCTGGATCAACCTGTAAGTCCCCTTATGTCAAAAGCAGTAGGTAGCACATTGCTGCTGAGTAATTGGTCCATGCGGAGAGCTCCAGAGATCTACCCTCTACTGCTCGTCTGGAATGGGCCATGATCTGTGTTTCGTTTTTCACCTATGTAGCTGATAACACAGGCACTGCCAAGTCTGATAGGCATCTCCAGAATGCAATGTTGGTGAACAGCACAAGGCTACCAGGGTTGGAGGAATGGCAGCTTCAAGCCTTGTGGTCGCCATGGGGTCGAGGGCTATAGTGCTGCAGAGATACTGTTTGCTTTTGGCAGGCCACCCTGAGCACTATGGATTTATACATATTCAACCTTTAATGCTTCCCATTCTAGCAGGGAGCCACGTGAAAGACGTTGATCTAGGAAGGTTCATTTGGTCCCTCTCATTTTTATAGTGTGGAGGAAGTTGGGAAGCCTAACTTTTACATACTTTTGTTAAACTTTGGCAGCTTTGCAAAATACATGGCTGGTGAATAATTTAAAACAATGATCTAAAGTAGAGCCTTCTGCAACTTCAAGAAGGTTTTCCTGCAGCAGTGGGGACTGGTGATCTTTTAAAAGGGTGGGGCGTAATACCTGGCCCTAATCTCATCAACATACTCCAGAGTGGTGCGGTGGTGGTCATCCCTCAGTAATTGTTTCGTTAAAAAAAGGAGGAAAAATTATGCATTCTCATTTACAATTAACATAGAAAAAGCTAAAAGGAGCAATAGCTTCTACAACAGCGCATGAACTAGGGGCCAGCACAAATTAATGCAAACCCAGAATGAGGAATAATTTCTTGATTATAAATCCTTAGTGCGTGTTTCCAAGATGGAAAAGGTGGGCCTGCTTAATAGGTGGCAGCTATGCATAATTATGATCACAGAAGTGTCTCATCATTGGTCATAATGGTTTTCTTTCAATAATAGTGATTTTAATTTCAAGCCTGCAAATGTATGTGGCTGTCCCATCACTCTTCAAGCCAAACGGCATGGATACTGATTGGCTGTGCCAGACCATACACTCTATATGGCCGGTTATGTGCCAGGAAAGTGCCCAATATGCCCAGTGACCTTTATCTGCTAGGTCTGCCTATCAGTGAGAACTCGAAGACGAAATATCTTTCACCAAGGCAGTGTACCACTTTTCTCTCTAACTTAGTATTCGATCTTCATATATTTGTGGGAACTGACCAGTACCTGTATATCAAAGGTAGAGCTACATAGGGTTTTTGGGTGGCTATTTCCGTCAGTGAAAGTGAAATGGTCGGTTACATCACACAGAGTATCTGAAGTGTGAAAAAACAAACAATTAGTGCAAACATTTTGTAACTAAAATCACATAAAAAAGCACTGCTTACTGTGTAATGTCACCATAAATTACGTTTTCCATCCAAAGGCACTGTTACCTCATATTATCACTGGCGTCTTAAGGTAAACCTTAAAAGAATGCATTCATGCAGTAGGGCAAGGTGTAAAAAAATGATGACTATTGCATTTCATCTTTTAAAACATTAAAATCGAAAGAACACAACAGTTTTTTCAGGAACAGCTCATAAAAAAACAAACTGTCTGCGTTAATACCTACTCTGTTATGACTCATTTTTACTTGTTGTAAACATAACATGCACTCCAGGCAGAAGTAAGGGTTCAGGTGTAGCCATGAACAAATCACAAGTTAAAACAAAAAACTGTTTTTTAAAAGCGGCTTTGTAGATTTTCAGGTGTCTGTAACAAATCTATTCACCTCTGTCCCCTTACAATAGCCCACTCCTTCCATCTCATTCATGCACTTTCTCTCACTGTGTGTCTGCCTTAACATCTTATCTCTCGCACCCTATACCGCTCATCTTATCTTTGTCTCTCCCTCACCCTGCCTCCTTCTCCCATCCATTATTTGTTTCTCTTTCTCCTTTCCCCCACATGGCATGAAAACACAAATGCAATGTATCCAGTGGAATGAATGACCACGCCACACTAAAGGTCATCCCTACACTGTAAGTAAAGTACCAAAGCACAAACAAGCATTGGCAAAGCCAATAGGTTTTGCTTATGCAACATCTATTGGTTATGTACATTTTATAATACACGTTGCACAGCAGTGCTGGCTGTTGTACAACATGGCTAACAGAAAAAAAGGCGCTATGATGCGGTCAACACTGAAGTGTCATTGCAATTTTTTTAGTTTAAGCTATGCTGCATAGTACAATGGCTAAAAAAATGACAAAGCCAATAGATGTTGCATAGACAAAACCCATTGGCTTTGCCATTCGTCCATCTCCAACAGCAGAAAAAGGGCGAGGAGGGGACAATCAAGCTAAGCTGGACATTGATTTTACATGTTTTTAAGGCTTTGGTGTTTGATGTAAAATTTAATGTATTTATTTATGCCGATTCAGTGGATTATGCCAAATAAAGTATAATTTGAGTAAAAAAGTATGCCTCATGGTCTGTCATATTGGAAATTTTACCTAATTCTCCGCAAATTATAGTAGAAAAAAATGGGGTGGTCGGACTTGTGAACTGTAAAAGCAAAAGAATTAAATACTCAAAGTTAAATTTTGACTGTTAGGCTTTTGTTTTTTCTTATTAGATTTTATTGCAGAAAAAATCTTATGCATATTTAAAACCTTGGAGAGAATGACAGTAGCCTGGTGTGTTTTTTCTGGGCAAATTTTTTCAGTAGAATTTAGCAAACATACAAAGGATTCTCATTTGCAATTAACCCCCTTCCACAATAAATACTTAGTACAGTGAAAAGAAAAGCTAAGCACAATGGACTTTGAATATATCTGCATATCAAAGTTTCAAGCTTGAGAGTTGTAATATACAAATCGTGCATGAATCCCAGTGCTATCAGTAAGCATTTGGCTTTTGGAAAGATCAAAGCATGTATTATTATACGATCGATGCATGAATGGGAGTGAAAGCTCTTTCTTTTTATAGCATTGTTAATGGATAGAGAAAACGAGTGCCTCTGTGTTGTTTGTCTGGCTGCAAGTAGAGGCGCTGCTTGCTGCTCACCTAAGAACACATTAAGGATTTGCTGTTGGGGATCCTAATTAAAATTAAGGATTTCCCACCACACTCCACTTATGTTTTGGGATGTGAAGTTTTGTCTCGGGTCTGTATTTGCACAAACCTCCCTTAAAATGACCAGTGAATGATGGTACGACTCTAGAACAATCCCTGGCAGAAGAACCATTTTACGGCACAGCTGGAATTTATGGTGAGGCTGAATTGCACTTCTGGGACAACAGAGCATGTTACTAGAATAAAAACATAAATGCGTCTTTTTATTTAAGTTGCTTCATTTCTATGTGGAAACTCAATTACATTTTTATTTCTTGATTAATTAAAATCTTACAATATAGTGACAATAATTCCTATTATAATAAGTATTTCATTAATAAAAGTCTGGTATAAAAATTAATAAAAACATTCATTTAATAGATTAATCAAAATTATCTTTGTAGTTAAATATAGCAACACTTATTAGTTCAAAATTCATAATACAAATTTACATATTATATACATCTTATATTACAACTCAAATCAATCTCAAATTAATCTTGCTGGTCTAATTCCCTTCTTACTGTTAATAAAACTTTACAAAACCTGAGTTCCGTGCTATGTCATCTCAAATTAATCTTGCTGGTCTAATTCCCTTCTTACTATTAATAAAAACTTTGCAAAAGCTGAGTTAAGTGCAATGTCTTCTGAATGTAGACATCTTATCAGTGCTTGTCTACAGGTCCGTATTCCTCGGGAATTAAAATGCCACTTAAGTATGGATTTTATTTCATCTTTAAGTGTTGGGCATATACACAGCAAACGAATAATGTTCTCTTCTCCCGTTTTGCATGAGCAATAGGGCGTCAATTCCGTTGATCGAAGCCAAGACATTACGTGACATAAGCCTGGGAAGACACCGAAACAAGCTTTTCTAAAAATATTTTTTTACTTCAAAGACCCAGGAGTTTCTAAATATGATTGGACTCTCAATTTTGTATACCCATTTATTAATGACTATGCATGCGTTCTTTTTGCAAGAGACTCTTTATCAATATACAGTGATAGATGTTTTGTTATTTTATTGATAGATGTTTTAAATGAATCTGTAGTTATTGGCATATCCCAAATAAAGTGCGCTGAATATTCATCTAAAGCGGCTACTAAATACTTCCAGAATTGAGACTTCTGATTTGTTTTTAGTTCCTGCCATAACAGATTGGACATTTGATTTACATAATCTATTTAAATTTTTTCCATACTTTTATGAATTGGCCCTTTCATGCTATTAGCTGGTCAATTAGCCCAAATTCCAATCTAATCTGTGCAGGCAATGCATTATGTGGAAGATGAAAAAGTGATTTGAAGATTTTTTTCACAGCATTATTGGTGATTATAGAGCCTTTTCCACACAGTGCTTCGCTACCATACGTTAACATTGCCAATAGTTTCGCCGATATAACTTTTAAAAGTGGTAGGTAAGTCAGCCCTCCTAATGACTTCTGCAATGTTTTAAATGCAGTCAGTATGGTGTAAGCTCTCCTTTGCATATCAGCCATATGTGGATGAAAGGATCATTTATCGTCAAATAGTATTCCCAGATATTTGTATGATCTTACTTGTTCTAATGGCAAATTTTGGAGGAGCTATTTATGCTTATACTTTGACCTTAAGTTTTTGTTAACCTCCATAATTTTTGTCTTGGTGTCGTTTATAACCATACCATTCGCCTGGAAGTACCTTGATATCCTATTTATCAGGCTCTGTAGCCCAACCATTGTTTGGCTTAATAGGATTATATCATCTGCATGTAACAGATTTGATATCTGAGTACTAGATAATTTTGGTGGACAGGCATTCACTTCATCCATCGCTTGTCTTAGGTCCGATAGAAATAGATTAAAAAGCAATGGGCCCAAAACACACCCTTGATTTAGGCCTATGGAATTTGGAATTTCCTTTGACACACACGAGCCATCATCCATCCGAACTCTAACCCGGGTCTTTGAATAGAGTAATATGATCGATATTAAGAGGGAAGATGGAATTCCTTGCTCTTTCAACTTTTGCCAAAGTACACAATTGTATCCCGACTTAAAGTCCACAAAACACAAATACAGTGGTTGTTTCTTTGCAATATATTTATCCTTTAATACTGATAACACTAATATATTTGTTGTGGTTTCTAATACTTGTATGAACCCCGTTTGATTCAGTGGAATTATCTGTTTCTCCTGTGCCCATGCAGATAATTTTGAAAGTAGGACTCTGGCAAATAATTTAGCATCAGTGTCTTGTAAGGTAATTAATCGATAACTGCCAGGCTGTGCCCAATCACCTTTTTTATATATTGGTGGTATTAACAAGCCCTTCCATGTTTCAGGTATTGTTGCTGTCTCAACAGTTTCCTTAAACACTTTAGTGAGATATCCTGCCCAAATAGTAGGATTTTAATTATATAATGTGAATGGAATTCCATTGAGACCAGGAGCACCATCTTTTTGTTTTTGAATTAGTTTGCATACTTGATTTTTTGTTATGTTAATTTCATAGTCCAAATCCTTTGTAAGCATCTCTATCACCTTCACACTGTCGTCCTTTTCGGTAATTTCCCAGTTGGTGTTTAGGCGTGTCATTAAGCATCTGATCCAATCTTCTTCACTTAATGTGGATGATACAGCTGTTTCAGTAGGTCGTGATAAACCGTTTATAATGTTCCAGAAATCTCTTGAGTTTGATTGTTTACTTGTATACAGCCCCTTAGCCCAGATATTTTGCTTTGCTTGGTTTTTTTCCTCCCAAATTAGCCTCTGTAGGTTATGGTTAATTCTTTTGAAATAAGAACATAAAACCATATCATTTGGACTTTTTCATCTCTCTCCGAAGTCTATTACAAGATCTTCTCAGGATCCGGGTAGTGTGTGATAACTTGATTTTATTTCTCGCTTCACCTTTACTCTTTTGGTATTGCTTATAATAGGGTTTTGACATATATGTACTAACTAGATTTTTTATGAAATACATCCATTTTCCCATTACAGTCAAAGCTTCCGCTTCGAAACATTCTTTAACCAATTTTTGAGCCAGCTTGTTGGTAGATTCTTTGGTGTCTTCTTTCCAGTGTAGTCTCCTGTATTTAATAGTTCCCGTCTGACGGGGTACAGTTGCATAGATTTTATGTTCTATACACTGCAGCTCTATAAAGTATTTGCTGGCTATGGTAGTTATGAGTCACTTTTTCCATATGGAAAGATGATATCTTGTTAAAAACATTCAAAGATACTTTTGTATAATCGATTCTTGATTTACTATATGAATGGTAAGTCCATGCTGGAGGTGCATCTTTTGGGAACCTCCTATTCAAAATTTCTAATAGCAATACTTCTGTATCCTTAAGGAAGGTTAGTCCGATTTTACTTAGTGTGGTACTAGTTATCGTAGGTATTGTTTGTTGAGGAATTGCCCATAAATGATCCTGTTGTAGGATTGTATTATTTCAAAAAGAGGGCACTAATAGCTTTAGGTTTAAGTCCCCTGAAATAATACATTCAATGAATGGGTCCTCAATCATTTGCTGTAATAAAAAACTAGTAAGAATAGAACTCATGTTCTTCCTTGAGCTTACCGTAGGAGTTGGCCTAACCGCTAGGGCGGTCGACCTCAAATCTGTAGAACTGGGTTCGAGTCTCGGCAATGACGCTGAACATCCTGTGATTCTGGGCAAATCACTTAATCTTCCCATGCCTGACAAAAATGAATGTGTTCTCATGTAATGCAACTGGTTCTATGTAAAGCGCTCTGATACCTGATTCGGGTCACGTTTGCACTATATAAAAGTCTGTAAAAAAATATATAGATATATAAATTTATAAGTAATAATTATTTTAATTCATTATTTTCCATGTACCGTAGCCTTACTATTAATAGATTATTATAGTTTAGAACCACTTGTTCGTGCTCCACTTTCAAATCTACGGCTATAAATGTTGCTAGGGCCCCACTAGGGCGTCCATATTTATTTTGTTTATTTGCCCACTCAACGTATCATTTGTAGCCTTCCAACGTTACTGAGTTTGTAGCCCAAGTTTCCTGTAAAAATATAATCTGGTAGTTGGTTGACATTGAGGTTAGGTATGCATTTTTAAATTTTTTTTTACCCCATTTGTATTCCAGGAACAAAGTTTTATGGGTTCACTAAATTTATATATTTCCTCCTTGGGCCTTTCAGGATTATTCAGTCAAGGTTGACTTCTCCCATGGAGGGCCATTGTAATCCATACTTCATTTAATCTAATTGCCATTTCTATTTTAGATTGATTCATTGTTGATGTTGCTGATTTATCCATTTTGCCTATAGGGTTTTTCGATATTGAAAAAACCTGATGATTTATATTTTTCTGTTGATATTTTGGGCTCTCATTTAAGGTAAATGTACTGGGATATACCGTTTTAAATATGAGTTGGATTGATTGATTGATTTCTCACTTCCATCCTTTACAATGGTTGAAGGATCCTCATTTAATAGGCTCCGATGTACATTTGTTGATTCCAATAAGCCCTTTAGAGTCGGGTACATACTCTTATTTGATCGATTTTGGAGCTGTTTTGGACCTTGTTTTAGACTTTGATTTCAGTTTTGATATATATGGATTGTTCTTTGTATTGGTAGTATAGGATAACTTTCTGTATCATCATTCAACGGTACTTCAGTTTTTACCTGAATCAATAAACTGTTTCAGCCTTTTCAAGCAATACATCTGTTTTAGCAACTGAAATCTTCTTTTTTTATCTTCACATGATTCACTATCTACATTACTTCATTCCTTTAGCAGGTTTTTACTTTTACCTTTATCAAATAGAGAAAAGTACTTTGTGCTTTTTTCGTTTGATTGAGTAGACTATTTTCCATTAATTTGTTTATCCTGATTTCCCGATGTTTCATTAGATTGATTTGTACTGTCTACGATAGTCTCCTTTTGTTCTATTTCTTGGTGTTGTATAGTAATTAATGAGTTACGTTTAGCCTTGTTTCTTGCTTTTTGTAGATTTTTCTTATTTTCTTTTGTCAAACTAAAGAATGAAGAAGTTACTTGCTTATACCCTGATCTTTAACATTTTCTTCTGTAGACAATCCTATAGGTTTTTGTGCATTATTTTACATTAACCCTTCTTGTTGTTGGTCTTCACCTGTTGCCATTTTTGTTTTATGCATACTTGTCGTTTCGCTCAATGAGTTCAATTGAAAAACATCATTTTGTAGATTTGTACTTGTAACTGAGTCAGTATCATTTGTATTTCTATCATCCCATTGTTCATTAGACATTTCAATTGGAAGACTCAGTTTTAAGCCTTCAAGCATAGTATTCATCACATCCCGTATTGTTGCCAATTTATTGATTATTGGGGCACATGTACAGTCTAAATATGAGGCAGCGGCTTGCGTATAGGCTCTTATAATCAGGCTGTATAGTGTTGCCAATGTCCGATCTATTCCAGCCACCGCATTTGCCATCACATTAAGTAAATCAATTTGTACCTCCATTCTATTTGATTAAAGCGTAAGCGCTTGTAGTCTCAGGTGTGAGGTTCTATAAAATATGTCCCACATTGACCCTAGATCCTGTTTACCTGAAGTTGGTAAGTTTTGAGTTTGCTGGCATTCAGAATCACATTGTGATGTATTTATGGAGCCAACTGAAGGATTTAATTGTTCTTCCTCTTACTTTTTCTGTTGTACTTGGGAATTTTTTTCCCACCATGGATATAACTGATACACGGAGTACTCCAAAGCTGTAAGTTATCCTCCTTTATTCCTAGTTCTCCTTTTTATCTTGATGGTCTTCTAGCTCGCCTGAATGCTTGCTAAAGAGTATGCTGTTCTACATATTCCATCTTATTTCTGAATTTAACCCTGAACGATTCTTACTGAACTTAAATTAACTCTGTACTGTAATTCCTGAGAGTCCCCTACCGGTGACTCTTGATTTACCTGGTTTACCTTAGGAACTGGGGGCGTAGACTCCGTCTCAATTTTAGTTTTTTTAAATTTCTACTTTAACCTCTGGGGGGGGCCCGACATCAAAACTTTCTGAGGTATTTCTAGTACGTCCGAATCATCTTGTGCCATTTGCATTGTGGATGCTATTGTTAGCATTTCCAGGTCTGTTATATGCCCCTCTTGCATGCCTTCCTTTTCTTTTTTCCCAAGGTAATTAAGGTTGATGGTTGGTTGTTTCTGTCTCTGTTTGTATTGACAACGTGGCTTCAATGGGATCTTTCATAAAATCAAATTTGTGTGGAATTTTCATAGATTTTTCAAACTTGCGTTCAATCGGTGAAATTAGATATTGATTACCTCCTACAGGTTTGCTTTTTTGGGGGGGATGTTACTGAATCCTGCAGTTTCTTTGTTCTTCTTGTGGTGGGAACAGGAGCTCTTTCTTTACCTGAGGGCATGGTACCTACTATCAGAAGTGGTGATGTTCGTGCAATGATCCGTCTCTAATACTAGTTTGTTTCTTGCTTAATGATTTAAAGAGTCTCTTAAAGTTAGATGAAAAAAACAAAAAACAGGAGGGGTTCTACATTACAGTGCCTGATGAAAACGAATACAGGCTGTACTTGACCCTCCTCAGCTCACCAGTGCATGCGTTTCCCAAACACCAAGAGCTTTTAGATATACTCACAACTTTTGTCTGGGAGTCGAAGTGATAGCAGGACATTGAGACTCTATGACAATATTGGGAAGTAATTATGAGTAGGGTGTTCTGGGAGCGCTGCAGCCTGCACCCGGAACTAACCGGGCCACCTCGCGGCTCTCTTTGGGCCTCTCTTCGCAGCCGCCATCTAATGGCAGCCGCACTTGTTCTCACAAGCTGGATCAAGCAACCTTCATGGCAATTGGTGGCAAATTAGTCCAGCAATTGGTCTAGCAGAGGTGCAGGAGTGCAGGGGCGATAGGAAGTTAGCAGAGATGGGTAAGTACCATAAACCCTACCCACTGACTCACCAGTTTAAACCCTTCTTAAACCGCAGTCCTTTGTCCTTGAGCCTTTAAGCCAGAACAGGCACCGAGATCCCAACCATTTGCTGCTTGATGCTGCCGCTGGATTGCTGCTAGATTCCACACTCTACCCCCCCCCCCCCAGCTCCTTGCTCCAATTCACCGCCAACCGTGGCCAACGAGGGTAATGCAGCCGGCACAAGCAATAGAAATGGAGCAGTGGGAGGGCAGCAGCGGCGGAAAGAGCAGCAGCTATACGTATGCCACATATGCCACGGCTACAGCCGCATGGCGTCGCGGGAGGCACTGGACACTACAGTGGCAGCGAGGGAAGCCGCGTCTGTGCATTGAGTCAGATCACGGTGACGCCAAGAGCCACCCGGTGTGAGCGGCCTGAGCATTGCGCACCTATGTGGAAAGTGTCTTCAAGTTGGTTCATTTAACAATGAACATTATGAAGAAAATAGTAATTAAGTAGCTTGGTAAACATTATATATGCAAATTACTGCGTGCTGGAAAGCACACGCACAGCTGTGGAGAAAGCAAAGAGGGTGCAGAAAAAACGATAGGAGCAGTAGCGCCCGTGGTGGGAGTGCTGCCGGGCACTGATTTGGGGCAGGGGAGGGGCAGGGTGGGAGGTAGCAAACTGCGTAATACGGCTGCACAGAGGTAAGTACACAAACAAACAAATTTCGTTGCGCGCGCTGCATCGCATTTGTTTGTCATTATGTGGACTTGAATTACCAGTAAATGGGTAATAAAATTCTAAGTTACTCCATATAGGGACCTCCAAAATATGTATGCCCGGGTCCTCCAACATCCTTAAGATGGCACTGTGTTGACTTGTAATATATTGTGTCTGGTATTAACCTTCACACAACCTCCCTTGAGTTACACCGTTACTGCTTGACCACAGCTCCCACTGGAGGCCATTGCAAAATTAGAATACAGAGTTTTGGGTCAGTGTGGACAAAATGGTCTTTCCTGGCTGCACCTGCTAGGTGCACCATATAGCCAGCGTGATCACGGCAAAAAAACAGAGAAAGCCCAGCAGCACAACTACTTAATTTTCCTCGCCCACATGTATGTTTCTACGTTGCAAGGAAGTTTTTCCCCTTGTGGAGAAAGGGGCACTGCTCTAATTTTATTTACTTGTTTTAAGGTCCATTTTCATATTTGCACAGGGGTATTTCTGTCACCACATTTGTTCTCCTATTCGTATTAAGAGAGCTGCAGGTGATGGCATTCCGTAGTAGGTACAGACTAAATGTCAGTTAATCTCATTGAATGTTTGATTGACTCCGAAATAACATCCAAACGAACCTATTAATTAAGACTTATTGTTCATTGCACAGTAGGTTAACAGTAGTTAATGTATTCTCAAGAAAGTGTTAACCATTGTTACTTGCACACCCTACAATAATGGATCAGGCCCATGAGCACGAGGGAACAAAGCAGCTGTCAACGTCTGACAGCATGAAGATAAACACAAGCAGGCAAACAGGCCTACTGTTCCTGTCAACTCTGCGTCCCTGCTTCACACTTCCCCAACTTAAGCATGCAGGAAAACAACAATCGCTCGTTCTAGCATCCTAAGTATTCCCATTGGCTGAGACAAGGTCAGCGTATGATTCTGGAAACAGTCAATTACAGATTTCGAAAATTCCGTATAACCACTTCTTATATCGTCATTCCAACCTTAGCACAGAAAAAGGGCATTGTAGGAGGTTTTCAAATGTCTCAATAGTGGTATGCCAGTGTGCAGCGGCAAATCAGAGGGACACTGTGCATCTATTTAGCGTATTCGAATTATAATGTCGTAACTGTTTGTACAGTAAAGTGTAACCTGTTAAATTCTAATGGTGATTCACTTTAAAATACACCATGACATAACACTTTTAAGGACCGGTTCCCTTGTACCCCTCTAAAAATATAAAAGTGCGAAGAGAGATGTGTACTTTTGTTGTGCTTTTCCAGTCCACCCCTCCCAAAAACAGGATCCCTGTGGAATACATAGAGAACCACTGGTATCCCAGCTCTCTTCCTCATATTCACAGCAAACATAGTTTGACTTTGTATGCAGTGGTGGGGTGGGACCTCACGGCAGCCCTGAAGAATGTGTTCTTACCACCCCAATAGTGTACTGAGTGAGTACAATCAGTGAGTCTGATCTTCTCCAGGAGAATTTAGTGGGGCAAAATAGGTCCTTATTCTACCCACGATTTCTTGTTGACCCATATGGGCAGACTAGCACTGATTGTATGTCGGGAACCTCCAGGTACCTTATCAAAGAATAAACGAGTCAAGTGTTTTTCTTTCTGGGCATAAAGATTGAGAAGCACAGTTTTAAAAAGTTTAACCTTGGCACCTGACAAGCCATTAGCGTGTTAATGTGTTCAACTTACTCCTTTTTGTCCTCTGCCCTTTGGTCTTTGGGGGGCGGAAGTTGAGGTGGAGTTGGTCAAAATTGGTGTGCACCCTGAATATCGAACCCACAATATTGGTGGACAGAATATTGAGGACAAAATATTGGAAAAAAAAATCGAAATCTAAGAGGCTGATTACGAGACACAGCTGTGACAAAGCCGCGCAAAGACCATCTGACGTATTACGAGTTGAACTCATGTACGGCGGACGGTCCCTCACCTTTCCCTTGCCAGTGGCTGGAAAACAGGCCCCACAATGGGAACGGCAAAAATGTTCCAGCGTGGCATGGACTGTGATGTCCATGTCATGCTGGAACATTAGGAAAATATAGACATGTCCATCCCCATGGTGGGGGGGGGGGACATGGGGCCCTGTAGGGCCTTCTTTGTTCCTCCACCGCCAGCCTTTTCATGGCTGGTGGTGGTGTAACTTGTAATATGCTGAGCAGGACTGCGCGAGTCCCACTCAGCATGTTACAATGTGGCGCAGCTCCACCACTGCCAGGGAACGACTGTTCCCTGGGGCAGCCTGTGGTCCTCCGCTACACCGACTTTTGAAGTCATAATGCAACCACAGACCACCACCACCGCAAGCCTGTCGGTCTTATGACCGCCAGACTCATAATCAGGCCCTAAGTAAGTGTATATTTCCTATACCTAACTCCACATATATGTACCTACGAGGTACATATAGCAACAAAGTACATCGTGGTGGAGTTAGGAGTAGTAAATCTACGCTTTCCTACATGCACTTACTGTTCAATATTTTGTCTCTCAATATTCCGTCCTCAATATTCTTGTATGTCAATATTGTTGGTGTTGATATTCAGTAGTACGACTGTCAAAATGAGCACTTGAAAGGTCTGTGAATAATAGCTAGACCACTCAGCTTAATCGTCATTATTGACTGCTTTATTGTAAACAAGGGAATTATTCTGTGGGAGTTAGTTGGGGTGTCCCTGTACTAACACTACTGGTCAATAATTGAGGGTATGATCTGACTGTTCATAGGTGTGAAACTAAAGACAACCTGTGGAAGAAATGAAGGCACTCCTGGGACTTGCGCTGCTGCTCGCGTTTTTTGGACGAACATATTCTGGTGGTGAGTATCAGACCTTTCAATGCCTGTTTTTCAACCTCATTGGTTAATGACCATATGAAAGTCACAGAAATTGCTTTGGAGATGCTTAGTGGTAGAGTTAGCAGAGATGCCACACACTAGTCCGACCCTGACTGAGGAACATGATGGTGGGCTGTATCCATCCCTTGCCGCAGTGCAGGGAAACAAGAACCAAAGCATCCAGCCTACGCTACTGTGCAGGAAGGAGAAGACCATTATATCCATCTTTTGCTGCACTGCAGTATTCCACAGATCATCATTTATCCCGCCCCTGCTATGGAGCAGGAGCTCCAGGATCATTACGTCCAATTCATGTACAGTTCAGTATTTGGGACATTATTATATCCACATCCAGCAGCATTATTGCAACCCTGGAATCATTATGTCTGCCAGTTTGGCAGTGTAGGAACTTCAGGGTCGTTATACGTACCCACATTTGCAATCAAAGAACTCCGTGATTTTACGTCCGACCCATTCTAAAACACAGGGACCGCTGGGTATTATTCCAACCTCTCCCCAGTGCTGGTACAATGAAATCATTAAGCTCCACTTTTGCAACTCTGCAGGAACCCTGTCATTCTTATGAGCATTGCGTTCTGAAGTGCAAGAACGCCGAATTCACATGTGTAGTGAATATGCTGTGCATAAATCCTGACACAAGTATGTCAATCCCAGGCTACACTGCAGGGAGTCCAAGGTCATTAATCCCCGAACCCTGCTGTGAATCATGACCAACTCTTTGTGCATTAAAGTTGCAGGTCATGAGATAGTTGTTGTAATTTTCACATTTTAAGTTGATCATGTCTTGTGTTTGAGCGTTGTAGTACTGGGAAGCTTCCCATGCCCAGTAAAGGGACTAATACTGAAAAAAAAGGTTTTAGCACTAAACAATTACTTTTCGTGGTACTACTTCATTATATGTATCAAATATATCCCATACAGTTACTTACACTCTCTCTTAAATATTTATATTGAGGTGCTGTGACTACAGGTGGTCACACTTTTGGAAAGTGTGTTTCCACACAATTTGCACTAGCCTTTAGTGATACTAAACCATCCTGTGTAGGAAAACTGTAAGGGAAATTAATGCACTGCACAAAGTAATACATTTGTTTTATGACCAGACAGGTCCCAAAACAAATAAATCTGTATTAAGCAAACTATTATATATGCAATGCAGAAAGAGTTTGGGATGTAATTCTTGGATTCTTTCAGAGCATCGCTTAAAAAGTTGACCAGCCCCGATATCAATCAATGTAGATTATAGTCTCTTTGAAAAGTTCTTCATATATTGATCCCTCTACCTCCTTCATTAGTCGGACCATCAAATTTGAATGAACTTACATTAAGCAGTTTAAGTTTGATATCATGATTCCTTAAGCAAAATTTGATATTCTAAATCTATCAATGATCAATACTAGTAAAGTACTAAATTAAACTTCCACCAGCAAAGTTTTGCATTTCATGACATTTTAAAGCATGTGAACTTCATACAACTATACCTGTGCTTGAAGTTTCTTCTAAAAAAACATTTGTACAAGAGCATTGTCTCTTTAGAAAAGTGGATGTGAATTCTTACATGAAATCTGACTTTCTGTAGAGTTAGTCTTGCGTGAAGGTTAATTTGCTCACCTTTCTTAATTTTGCACACTTCACATAGGTTGCAAAGATCCCAAATTAACAAAGTTGAAGATAGCAAAGTTGATATCCAATAAATTGCAAATGAGTCCTCTGTCTTTTTTACTGCGTGCCACATACTGTAAACTAGTGATACATTTGCTATATTTTCCCGAAAATCAAACTGGTTGCAATAATCCAGACTGTTGTCATGAAGACACTCAGAAATAGGCAGACCTGCCATCCTCCACCATTTCTTTGTTTGGATTTTATTTGGTTATGCCATGGGTGATTGACTGCATTGTTACATGAGTTAAATCTACCATCAATCACACCAGCCTACACTTGTGTGGTTGTTCTTCCTATCTTCTCAATCTTTTATTTTTTTCCAATTCAGGTAAGTTTATATTGTCATCAAGTTGTCCAGCAAGTTTAAAAATGTCTCTTCAAGTGTATATACAATATGTTGAATGTTACCTAGTCAACTACCTATCCTTCATTCTGAGAACTGGCAACTGTTTCCCAGAATGATAACAGATAAGCTTGTCACTTTATTTTTCACACACCTATCTTAGCTTTTGTTTATTACATCTCCTTTAGCTGCTTGTCTGGAAGTCCCTATGAGACTTACTTGAGTGGCTATGACAGAATTTTGACCAAAGAAATATTGCAATACAAACACATTGGAGAAAAAATATTGAGGTAAAAATGTTGACTTTACATACTTACAGTGTAAAGTACAATAATATAAACTACAAAAATATTGTATACCTAAATATCAACATTACATAGGGAAGTAGGCATAATTAAATGTAGTTAACATTATAATAGCTTTTTAATAAAATTACATTTATAAAAATATATTATATAAAATATTAACATTAATGTTAGAACACAAAAAATAAATTCATACAAATATACATAACTAAAATGAAAATATAAATTTCAGTACATATATTCATTAAATACTTTTAATATAAAATATAATATAAATCATATCTTAAAATACAATCTAAATACGTACATTTCTTGATTGTGTACAAAAATAAAAACAAACTATACAATTATTGCGCCATTGAAAATACATTTTAATACATAATAATACATACTAAAACCGAAATTAATTAAAAAATGTAATTAAATAAAACATGATTGAAAAACAATATAATATTACCGTAAAATATAATCATTCTATATAAATAAATTAAATATATTCATAAAACATTTAAAAAATGGAACTTAGAAACTAAATCTAATTAAAAAATATCACAAAATAATATTCCAATACCTTACCGCAAGTATAATATTGACTAAAAAAGCCACATTTAGTACTTTAAATCCAATCTCCACTTCATTCCTCTGTATACCACTCCAGTATCCAGCACGCCACTATATGCTACTCCCCTGTAGGCTACTCTACTATTTGCTATCACACTCTGTGCCACTCCACTGTACAACACTCCACTTTACCCCACTCCAGTCTGCACTATTACACTGCATGCCACTCCACTCTGTGCCACTTCAGCATATGGTACAACACTATATGCCTCTCCACTATAAGCTACTCTACTATATACTATTCTACTCTATGCGATTCCACTGGACACTTATCCACTCTACTCCACTCTACTGTATGCTGCTGCAATCTACTCCACTCCAGTGTGTGGCACTCCAGTCTACACCACTCCACTGTATCCCACTGCACTGTAATATACTCCATTATACGCTATTCCACTCTATTCCTTGGCACTGTACGCCACGACACTCTACGCTATTCCACTTTAGCCCACTCCAATGTACAACATTCCACTGTATGTTATTCCATTCTATGCGTCTACAGTGTACACTACCCCACTATATGCCACTCCAGTTTAAGCTAAGTTAGGTGGAACTCACAGAGTTTCACGTCATGAAATTCCGCATAATTACATACAAACTCTGCGAAGGTTCCGTGCAGTATCGTGAACGGATGGAAATCAGCATGTTGCTCTTCTTATGGCAATGTTTAGTGCCTGGAGCTTCTTCCGCACTGAAAAATGTGCACAAACAGCACTATGTAGCGCACCAGAGGGTGCTGCTTCTTTCCTGCTGCTTGAGTTGATTTTCTACTCGCACGACAGCTTTCTCACCACAAATAATCACGACAACCTGTGACTCCCTACACTGTGAAAAGCTCACCGGGTACCCTCCAAGGGCCTGAATATCGCACTAGGGAATGCCAATTCTCACTTGCGCTTGCCAACTTACCGTTGGCAAGACGCGCACATGGAAAAACTCTGTCACGTGGCAGTTGGCAAAGTTTTGACCAGAACTCAACATTACAAGTGTAATGTGGAGTAGCCAAAACTCTGCGAACTCCCCCAAGAAAGCAACATTTATTGCACACCCCTAGTTTATGCCACTCCACCCTACACTGCTTGATTCTATAGTATTCCATTTGACATCACTCCAGTGTACACCACTCCACTGTATGCCACTACAGCCTACACCAAAACACCTAAATAAGGGCAATACGAATTGTGCCTATATAAGGACATGATTCAGGGAAACCTATATACGGGTATCTAAATCGAAACACAACACCCACTCCATTGATGAATGATCGATGTTACTAAATGCTAAACGTGCTAAACACATAAATTTGAGTATCACATGTTTCACTAAAAACATTTGTAAAAGCATACTAAAAGAAGTCTTTGTTAAAAAGTTTGCTATACATGAAATCCAAAGGTGCTGTACATATTGAATCAATGTCTCATTCTAAGCATATATTTACAGCGAATGCTCAAGTGAATGAACAAAAAAATATATACACATATGGGATGAAATGGTCCAGTTTTACAGAAAGGAAAATGTTCAGAGCCATTTCATGTCAAGGATTACATAAATGTGGAAAAAGGTGACAAATTGTCCCTGGAAGTGTTTCAAAGAAGTCTGTTCTCTATGAATAATTCTACTATAAGCAGAGCTTTTAGCCATAAAAAAAATAAAAAAATCAATATCCACAAAAGTACGATTTTAGGAAAGTTCAAAATTTTGTCTTTTTGTTTTGAAAAATTGAAGGCCGAATTCATAGTTTACAAGGTACACTGTGAGCCAAATCATAAGTTATTTGAAGAATTCTGGGGAAAACATGAAATCCTCTAATCCTGTAGACAAAAATGTATCTACCGCTGTCGGTGACAGGTCAGTTACCTCGTTTAGAAGACTAACTGCACATATATGTGATGCATCGTCAGTAGCAGTGCTCATTGTCAATGTTACCTGTGTGCCTGTTGATCCATCTCGTACCTCAGCAGTAGCATGTTGAGTCTGTGAGATCTCAATGAATGCCATCAGGATCGGTAGCCTCTAGGGACACAGAGCATGGGTCGTTATCGGGTCCAGCAGAGTATCGATATCCGTTGGCACGTCTGATGGGAGTGTTAGACAGATGTCTAGCACGCATTCTTCACCGCAAAGCAGGCAGCATAGAACAGGTAAGATGCAATCTTGCCAGATTGGTCTGAATGACAGAAACCATGTGGTATTTAGTTCTCGTAGACGAGGTAAACCCAATAGTTGCACTATGCGTTCACGACACTTCCTTTCCAGGAGAACATTCTCCAAGGTGCTGGGAGTGACGCTGGTGGATTGGCTTGCCATAGCGCAGCAGTAGGAATAAAAATAGGATTCCTGCGACGATTGCTAGAATTAGCGACAGACCACCAAACACCGAGTGCATGAAGTTTGGAATGATTCCGAGGACTGCTTGAAAAGGTGTTAACAGTCCCAAACATATGGTCTTCAATACATGCACAATACCGCTCGTATCAGACATGTTTAAGATGCGTCCCACCATTTCTGTAAAATGTGTAGGGCAATTTGTCCTTAACAGAGCCTGTATCTCAGCCGAAGTCCTTGCAACTTGTAGATCATAGGTTTCATTGACCGAGTTCAAAGGCACGGTTTGTTGTAAAAGAATGGCTTTTATTCTGCTTAAAATATCAATTTGTATAGAAGAGATGTTCAGTGAAGGCCATAAAGGCGACTCCCTGACTCTGTCTATTTGGGGGAACAAGACTTGCAAACAGAAAGTGACCCTGGAAGTAACTGTTACTAGATATGGGATACCTGGCAACATGCCACAACAGCTGTGATCATTCAACATGAGGTAACTCCCATTTGAAAGTTGTCCAAACGTTGGATTAATCACAGCGGCTGGTGAACCTTGCAGGTGGCAGGATAAATTTGCAGTGGAATCGCTACAGGCCCCGTGTAGACTAATATCCCAACATATGAGTGAACCGCTCAGTGCATTTTCACAGTGTGTACCGCTAATAAACACTTCACGCCCCCCACTCCAACATCTGTGTGTGTAAGGTAAATCCCAGGATGTCCTGATGTATTCTTTACCCAACCTTTCATATTTGCCTACTGGCATGTGTTTAAGGCAATACTGAAAATAGAAAGTTGTAACAGGCAGAGTTATTTTACCATGTATGATCCATTCTGTAGCTGGTTTTTCTGCTACCGTAAATGGCAATTTTTCCAGTTTTTCAATGCTCAGCACTGTATAATTTGCTCCCCTTTGTGCCAGTTCGATCTGTTTATCAGTGAGATTGTAATCAGAAAACAGAGAAGGCGTGTTGATGAAACGCCAAGGCACATAACCTGCACGCAAGTTTTGTAGCGTCCAGCTTAATGACAGAATAGAATGCAAATGAGACTGGCCTTGACGCAGCAGGACCAAATCTTGTTCCACAATGTTTATAGCAGAGAATACAATGTTGCCCAATGAATATATCCTGGATGACAGAATAATTAACCCATTGTCGACCACAGCGAGAGATTTCTCTAAATTAATACGATCAATTTCTCATATTCTTTCTGCAGCGTCTGCTTGGGTAACCTTCCATATTTTATTATAAGCAGCATAGATGAGGGCATATATGAAACATTTTTGACACGGTTTTCGTGGACCTGGCAAGCATTCCCTAAGGTTTGCGTCTTCTTTAAGTAAAGATAAGTGTTGGTTCACATCCTCTAGTGTAGATGTCTGCAGCCAATCAAGGCATAGTTTTCCTACACTGCATGTTGTTACTACCCTTGGATGCTCTTTTTGAATATATCGTTGGTCTGGTCTATTGATTTTTAGACCTTGTGTCTTGTTGAGGAATCTTTCTTGACAGATGTTTGTGTTTGTGGGCAAGAGCAACCATTTTTTCCATTCAGAATCTGATCTGTTGTTTTGTAAGATAGTATGTACGTCCACCACCCCCTGTGTAGTGCTATTACTTGCAAGTGTAGGTATGGACAGTATGGGTATGTCTTTGTTCTTGGCTAACTCAAGGCAAGACGTTTGTTGGACAGTGTCATTCAAAAACATTATCTGCTGTGGGATGATGCAGGCTCTAAACAAAGCTTCTATCCCCTGCAGTTGCCAATCTTTTGTACTCCAGACAGATTTCTGGATTGAATGTATTATATCGTGAAAAATATTGTAACTTCATTTCAAATGTTTTTGAGCTACCCCTTGGTGGTGTAGGACAATGTTCCCTTTGGTTGTACATAAATACATTTCTAGGTGTTGCAGATTTATGCAAGAAATGATGACCATAGTGGTTGTAACAAAAAAGCTGTTCATAGTCTGTTGAACCTTCTAAGTATTCATGATTAGAGAATGCAGCAGACCTTTCTAGATCAGACATCATGTTACTAGCAGTCTCAAATTCCCAATCATCAGAATAGGTACTGGAGGTAATAAAGTCACTTAATGAAATCTTAAATAAGTGTGGAATCTTCAAACGTTCCGACGGACCGAATATATCATAATCCGTTTTGTCCCAAACTATACCATCTTGTATAGGAACAACTGTGATGTTCACTGCTGACAAGTCTCTTGCTTCACGATGGGATGATTTGTGTGGCTTCAAAAGTAAGTTCACATTTTTACTTCCTGAGTCCAAATGAATATATCTTCCATCTATCAACATGCTTATTACTAAAGATAGCCAAAGTAGAAAGAAAAATATTCCAGAAATAATCCGTAGTTCAATCCATGGTGAAGCCAGATAAGTCTTTTTTACTTGATGAAAAAAGTCTTGTGCTTGTTCTTTGAAAGTTCTTTTTGCTGGCGTAGTTTCAGGCTTGCTGGGATCCTCAGAAATGTATCAAAGTTAATGAAATAGCCAGAAGCAGTTCTGTCAATGGTTGGAATTTCATCAGGATATGTTGAATTCACTGGAACCAGTGGATCACTTGCTACGTTGGTGTAGACCGGTGTATCAGGACGAACTGTTATTTAGGTTTCAAGACGAGTGAGTTCTTTAGCATATTTGCTTAGTCCTTCATTTCTTACTGTTGGATTCTCAATGGTGATGAGTCTTTCAGTTTGAACCTCTTGGATAGTAGCTAGAGGAGTGTGTCTGCTACTTGGTCGGAGTCCACGTGACCTACTGCTTAGTATCGGCCACATAGTGTGGTTTGATGAGGTCAATGGACACAAATCTTTTCTCCTTTTTACCAGCAAGGGGCAGCAGAGGTACTGTTCTTGATCTGTGGATTGCTAGGACAGGTACCGGTTGTCTGTAAGAAGGCCCAAATTCCTTCTTGTTCGTGATCTTCTCTCTGACTAGATCCCCAAGCTTTGGGATCCAGACAGGCCTTGCTGGGATGGCTGTATTTTCCCCAGTGGTAGTTGGCTTCAGGAAAACGTAGCTTTGTTTCAATCTTAGTTCATTTAAGTTCTGTAAAACAGCCAAACGATCTTTGATATCAAATGGTTTATTTTCCACCACTGTGCCTTTACATTCGAGATCAGGAACCCACATTCTTGTCCCAAATAGGACCTCATATGGAGTTAACCTCCCTAGAGAACTTCTTGGCAAATTGTTTAATGAGCTTTGGACCCCATAAAGATGTTTGACCCACCCATCACCCGAACCTAATACCCTAGCTGTTATAGACCGCTTTATGTCCCGTCTTTTCCTTTCCACAACCGAATTTCCCTCAGGATGGAATGGAGAGGAGTACCGCAATGCTGCGCTCAAACTGGCAATGGCTTCTTTGTAAGCCCGAGAGCTAAACGCAGTGCCCTGGTCAGAGTGCCTATTGTGTATGTGACGATAAAGACTCGCAAATCTTTTAAAGCAGTTCAAGCGTCAGCCGAGCGCTAAGGCCACATCCATAGGAACCTTGAGCATGAATCCACTGCGACCATGATATATTTATAGTTACCATCCCTTTGCAAGGGACCGCAGTGATCCAGGTAAACACAAGCAAAAGGTTGATCTGAAATTGACAGGGGCGTCTGCGCAGGACGTTTTACTGTAGATATTTTCATCTTTTGGCATATTTCACATTCTAAAACATAGTTTTTGGTCTGTTTCCTAATGCCGGGCCACCAATATCTCTGTTTTTAAAACGATACTGTGGCGGAAACACCTGCATGGGCAGAGGCTATCCCTTCATGTGCTGCTAGGATTAGTCCTAATCTACGTTCCATGTTTGGAATTACCCTATCCCCCACTCCAGGGATTCGAGCAAACGGAACGTTGTTCGCATCAATTATATACAAGTATTTGAGTGGAAATTTTTTAGGTAACGCTGCACCACTGCCTTTGCTTGAAGCATTGACAGCCAACAATATCTCACTGTCAATTTTCGTTTTTGAACGAGTGATTGCAGCTACGGAAGCCGTTTGCACAGCCCCCTTTGCGGCTTCGTCATCCAATGAACTCCCTGCAACATGAACGCCATCACGTTGATGACTCATCGTGTGTATCATGTGAGTGTTTTGTAGTCCATTTCGCAACTGAACTATTTGTTCCCAAAGCGTTTTATACTTGATTGTGCCACCTTTTGCATCTTTGAAACCATTTTGAAGCCAATTCTGTAAATATTAATTGTACGATTGTACACAGTAAAAAGAATCACACACTTTAAGTGTGGGGAATTCGCGATCCGTATTCTCAAGTGCCAATTTGAATGCTTGTAGTTCAGCTCGCTGAGCTGTACAATCTTCTAGAGATTGTGTTTTAGTGACAATTGGTCGGAATTTACCATTACGCATACGACCTTTAACGATCACGCATGCTGCACTGTAAGCTTGCTTACTTTCTGTAGCGGGTTGTGCTGATGAATAAGGATCAAAAACATATTCAACATCTGTTGCAGCAAGAGAATCAACCCATTGTATCCATCTTGGATGTAAAGCTTTTGCATTTGGAATGCTTGCTTTTGTAACTGCCTCTAAGGATGGTACCGGAGTCACGACAATAATGTGTTTCCCCAGAGCTAGAGCTCTTTCTTTTGCTACAGCGGTTTGAACTGGTGTCAGAATTTTTTCTGTCGAAGTGAATCGCATTTCCGCTTGTGTGTACAAATGTTATTTGTGTGCAATAAGTACTTTCTCACCTTCATTAAAAGTTAAGTAGGTGAATCCGCATTGACCCAAAATTAGTCGGATCACTAAATTGCGTGTATTTACACGTGTTTGTAAGTGATCTGTTGCTAACATGTCAGCTTGGAGTGAACGCATGATATCTTTGTGTCCCTGTGTCCAATCTTTGATTTTGAAATTAGGTTTGATTAGTTCGTAGAGAGGTTTAACCCTTTCTGCGTAATTTAGAATGTAAGTTCTTCCATAATTTAGGAAACCTAGAATCGACTGGAAGTTTTTCAGTGTTTTTGGAGGTTGGAGCAGCGCACACTTTTCTAAAAAGTTTGCTGCCAGGCTTTTACCTTCACTTAAAAGTTCATATCCTAAGAAAAGGACATTGAGATGGGCAATTCTTGATTTTGTAAAGTTGGATTTATAGCCCTCAGACGCGAAGCCCAGTATAATGGTGTTCACCCTGTTCAAGTGCCTATCCAGGTCATCGTCTGTCAGATAGATATCATCGACATATGACAATGCCTCGTCATCATAAATTTGTAGTAAATGTGTTACTCTTGCTGAGAATAACCCCGGGCTGGTCTTGAACCCTTGAGGGAGTCAACAGAATTGACGCTAGGTCCCCATTATTGAGAAAGCTGTCAAGTACCTATGTTTTGACAAAAGAAACCATTTGAAATGTCTAATGTGGTTTTATATTTTTTAAGCACAATGTTATTCATTAATGCTGTACTGTGTGCATTTTGCACAGCAAATGTCTTAGAACAAGTGTTCAGGTGTCTGTAATCCAAAACTAGATGATATGTGTTGTCTGGTTTGGAAACAGGTAACAAAGGATTGTTCATTGATGAGGTGCATGTTTCAATCACCCCTCGGTATTCAAGTTGATCTAAGATCTCCCTGACCTGTTTTTTAGCTTCTTGCTTAATTGGGTACTGCCTTTGTGCAGTAGGTTGACATTTTATTTGGATTTTATGGTGTGATGATTCCTCATCCCATCCTACATGATTTTTGTATAGTGCTGGGGCCTGGGCAACTGCCCATTTCTTGGCATAAGTATATTTTAAATGTATAGGAACATGGTTGGAGAAGGCTGGCATAATGATGTCTTCGCCATGTGGGCACTCCCTGACAAATTTTGGTCGCCAGTCTTTTTCTGCAAGAAGTTTGTCATAACGCCTCCATCTGGAGTGTTATTTCATATAACTTTTGTGGAGTACTAACCCTGGTGTCTACAGTTTCAACTGTTATGTACTCATTCAAGTCCACTATCTCCAGAAGTTCCTTCAGGTTCTGGTGAGCTATTGTTACTTCTGCTGCACTGTCCAGCATTGTCTGAGCCCATTCTCCGTTCTTGAGTTGTGTCCTCAGAATTCTCGGCATATCTGATCTTCAGACCTGCTACCTTTTTCTTAGTGAATTGAGGTTTTGGTTTGTTTTTCTGAACGTGTTGATCGTCTCTGGACTTCACGCATTCTTCCTTGTGATCTGACCGTCCTCTTCTTTCGGATGTCTGTGATGATATCTGAAAGGTACGAGAGGAACGTGTATCAGTACCTTGATACCTGTCTGGTTTTTTCAAATTATCCCTAATCCTGAGGTTATACCTCCTGTCAGAGTGCTCCTTTTGAGGAGACCTACCTCGGCATTGAGAACGTTTCTCTTTTGAATGTTGTTTGTTTTGTTCCCACTTCTTTTTAGAAGATGTAGGATTGTGTTTAATTGAGTTCTTTTCAGGACCCTCAGACAGTTGTGGTTTAACTGGTTTCCCACCTAAACTGTCTCTGGCCTAATTCTTCATAGGATTTTTCTATTATTCTGGGTAGTTCATGTTGATGTTCTGTTACATAAAATTCCCATAATTTCAGGCTTATCGCCACTGATGCTGCCTCCCCTTTAATATTAGATAATATTATTGTTGAGATCTGGTCGAAGGTTTTCAGTAATTTCATATCTAAGTTCAGAGCAGGCTCTGCCCCGTATTCGTTTAGAATTTGTTTCAGGACCTTCAGGTATCACCGCAATAGGCGGAACAGCATGTGTTTTAGTATAGATGGCAGCAAAGACTGTGTCCCAAGTGGTGCAGTCTTCCAGATGTGGTGTGATCCCCATTGGTAAACAGATTGTTAGGATTTTGTGTTTCTCATAAGGGCTAGTATTAGGAAATACTGCTTCGATTTGAGTAATTTTTTTAGCTATCCAGAATGGAATTTGTTCACGTTTTGAGGGCATTTTACCCATGACTGCGTGTAAAGTCTGTGGAGTAATTTTTAGTGTATTCCCCTGATGAGGGGTTTGATTTGAAATGGTTAATGGTGGTTGGACTGTTAACGTCCGCATGACATATTGTACTAACTGTCTGTAAATTTTTATCAACTCTTTGAGTTGAGTGAATAATTTATCATCTGACATTGCTTCAATGTCAGGATGTAGTGTGTAGCCGGCTAAAATCGGCCATGTTGCTCCTGGTCTACCTAGTGGACTGAGCCTGGTAATGTGATTGTAATGGTATAGGGCGCCTTTAAACCAGAGCTGATGCTCCTGATATGTGAGTGGAATTTCAACATCCTTGAAGGGAATGTATTCCTCAGGTTATTCATCTTCTTTGAAGAAGTGAAACATTTTTGTTACAGGATTTGATTCTGGGAATGTAATCCATGATTAGAATACCTCTGTCTGAAAAGATTCATGTGCCTCTATCACAAAAACTGCTCATTTACCTCTTGGTGTTTGGCCATGTTTTATAAGTTTTAGAGTGATGGTTCTCCTTAAATTTGGATGGATATTTATAACACCCTCATCGGTTTCATTTCAACCTGTAGTATTAAAGACTGCTACGACTTGGTCAGCCGCAGTCTCTGTATTATCCCCATTTTGGGACATTATTTTGAAAACTGTAGAACAAGTTTCAAGGAAACAAAGATAAAGTGAACAATATTTTGGAACACTGTGTTCTTCAACGTTAAATAAACCAAACAGCTAATACATAGGATTTTCGTCCTACTCAGCTATGGCAGATTTTCTCCCTACCAACTCCAGACGTCTTATGGAGTATTATGAGTAGGGGTCTCTGAGAAAAGCACAACTGAGTTACTTCAGTATCTAGCGTTAAATTAGTGCCTTACCAAACGTTGGGCAACATGTAGTGTAGTTCCTATTTCCCTTATAGGCTCTGTGCATTGGATTAATATACACTATAGTTTTTGCATAGGACTATGGTCAGTATGCTCCTATGGAGTACATTAACCTTAATTACTTGTGTGTGCCAGCTAACTCAGAGGTCACTAGAAACTTCTCGAATGAACAAGAAGGGATTAGTTTCTGACAACCGCATAAACATGACAACTTTGTTTCCCTTAGAATCGGAACACGTCTCAGATTCGTGGAAACAATAGATAACAGTTTCACTCAGTCAATCGTGCATGCTTAGTTTCTCCAGAGGTACACAGAAATAGATAGACGGGCATTTCAATAAAAGGATTTATTGAACAGTCTTGTTTCTCATGCAAGAGATATGAGCTGTTACAATCATTAGACAGTAAGCAATATATAATACGCACAGCGTAAGCAGTAAGAAGAAATAATACTGCAATAGCATTGTCTTTTAGCTATGACATATATTCATATATACATACATAAATAACACAGGCTAAAAAGTGAATACTCATCTGATGCTTCTAAATAGTTCTACCCCAGTGTACCTAACCTAAGTGTAGTATGAGGTAAGAAGTAGGTGCTGTTTTCTATAGTATGGTATATACTAAGTTTAGTATGCCAAGAGTCCCTCTAGATTCTAGTCAGATCCATACCTTTTAGAATGAGAGAGGTGGGTATCTCTTTCCGGGTCTCAAACTCTAACACCCCGCGAAGGGAGTCAGAACACTGGAAGCTGGATTCTCTGCGAGCAGGGATGACAGCGTCTGGTCAGTGCGTCAGGGTGGGATATGGTCTCTTCCGAACTTGCCGTGGCGAACAGTGCTGTCAAGTCATGCTGAGTCGTCCCATGGTTTGCCATGGTAAGGGAAGGTATATTTATACCAGGAAGGCGTTTAGGAATGCTAGCATTGACATAAAGTCGGGCAGAGGAAGACATCATGGATGAACCCCTAAGGAATAGTAGTTCATGCATAATAGATGAGTTCTTGGAGAAATCAATAATCCTAGCTAGGGAAAGTCCCGTTGGCTTAAGGGTTTGGTTTCTAAGAACTCGTTGTGATGTGGGATGGACGGATGTAGGTGATCATGCCTGTATTTGGATAGCATGGCTAATGCCTAAATACGAACTGGGATTCTTATGCCTAAATAAGGGCAAAACTAATTGTGGCTATATAAGGACATGATTCAGGGAAACCTATATACGGGTATCTAAATCGAAACACAGCACACCACTCCAGTCTACTCTATTCCACTATACACTATTCCACTCTACGCCACTCCACTGTACACTACTGCTCTGTACACTATTTCATTGATTGCCAATCCATTCTAGAACACTCCACTGTATGCCATTTCACTGTATGCCACTACACCGTATGGTAATCCACTCTACACCACTCCAGTGTATGCCCCTCCACTCTACACCACTCCATTCTACGCTATTTCATTGGACACCACTTCACTGTATGCTATTACACCCTACCCCACTTCAGTGTATGCCACTCCAGTCTACATCACTCCACTGTATGTCACAGCACTGCATTCTACTCCATTAAATGCTACTCCACTCTACTCCACAGTAAGCCTCTTCACTTTATTTGTTGTACTGTATGCCACTCCATTATAAACTACTCCACTCTACGCTATTCCAGTGTCACTGCTTCACTGTATGCCAGTTCATTCTATGCTAGTCCATTAGGCGCCACTCCACTGTACGCCACTCCACTGTATGCTATTCTCATCTACCCCACTCCACTGTATGCTACTCCATTCTGTTCTATTCCATTAGACACCACTCCACTGCACACCACTCCACTGTATGCTATTACACTTTACCACACTACACTGTACGCCATTGGGAAACATCGTTTACAACGCGGGGATTACATCGCGATGCCATTACATCGCGGTTTGTACAACGCAAGTCGTTACAACGACTTGCGCTAGATGGCGCTCTAGGACAAGGAATAGTATAATTTACTATCCAACACCTTCCCTACTGTACGTAGACTGGAGTTGGAATAGTAAATTATACTACTCCTAAGTCCAGCGCCCTCGTTGTAACGACTTGCGTTGTCAAAACCGCAATGTAATGTACCGCGATGTAAATGTATGCGTTGTAACGTCATACATTCTACGTCATTCAGTCTACACCACTCCAATGTATACCCCTCCATACGCTACTACATTAAACACTATTACAGTCTACACCACTCTACTGTATGCCACTCCAGTCTACGCTACTCTTCTGTACACCACTCCACTGGATGCTAATCCACTTTACGCAATTCCAATCTATGCCACTCCACTCTGTGTTATTCCAGTGTATGCCACTCCACTCTATACACTCCAGTGTATGCTATTCTAGTGTATGCGACTACACTGTACACTACTTCAATCTTAGTCACTCAAATGTACTCTCATCCACTCTATATAATGACACTCTATAAAACTCTACTACACTCTACTCCACTCTGCTAGACTGTACTCTGCTCTATCCCCATGCACTCTAGTGTCTACATTTGTATTAATCTACATGCCCATACAGTCTATTGTATAAACTCAACTCCACTCTACAGTGTACGACAGTACGACACAGCATTTCACTATACTGTATGAGGCACCACACTAATTTATAACAGTTTACTCAACTCTGTGCTATGCCACTTCAATGTATGCCAATCCAGTCTAGGCTAATCCACTATACCCTACTCCACTCTACGCCAACCCGCAGTACATCACTTCACTTTACACTCTTCAACTTTATGCCACTCCACTCCACTCTTCTCCGTACAGTTTTACACTGTAAATTATTCCACTGTATGCTACTCTACTGTATAGTAATCTACTCCAGTGTACACCACTACACTCAGAGCAGCTCACTCTACGACATTTACCTCTACTCTATAAATGTCTACTACACTTTATGGCATTCTTCAACACTCTATCCCCCTACACTCCACTGTCCAACTCTATACTCCACGCTATGTCCATACATTTCATTATACAACTCTCTATTCCACTGTTAGATAATTTTTAATACTCTATGACAGAGCATTCTACTGTATGAGATCCCACTCCAATTTATAACAGTTTACTACTTACACCACTACACTCCACTTCATGCCACTCTACTCTTTGACATGCCAATACACTCTGTTATTCTTTACTCCACATTACATTACTCCACTTGACTCTACTCCACTGTATGAGTCTTCACCTCCATCTATGCTACTGTACAACAATCCACTCTATGCAGCTGCACTGTTTGACCAACTACTGTACTCTATGCAACTCCACTCTACAACATTCTACTACACTGTATGCCACTCTCCGAGTCTATACCCGTTCACTGCATAGCACTATACTATACTATACTCTACTGTACATGACTTTACTCCACTCTCTGTCATGCTACGATACTCTAGTTCACTATACAACACTGTTCGTAACTCTTTGTATGCCATTGCACCCACTTTACCCATTTTACTTTATAACACTACATGCCAATCCATTGTACCACACTCTACCACGATCTACAACACTGTGCTAAACTGTGTGCCACTCCATTCTACAAAACTCTGCTAGACTGCATGCCACTCTATTTTATTGTTGTCTACAACACTTTATTATACTGTACAACATGCCTCTATACTTTCCTGTACAACATGGTCTCCGGTTTATGACACTTTACTTGACTGTATGCTGCACCACTCCACTGCACTGCACTCTTTGCCACTATAGTCTATGACAAATCACTCCACTCTATGACTCTTTACTCAACTCTACGCTACCCCACACTAGTGTACTTCACTCCACTTTACTACCTCTCCTACACTTTATTCCACACTACACCACTGTACCATACTCCACGCTATGCCGCTTCACTGTCTGACACTCTACTCCACTGTATGCAACTCCACTCTGCAACACTGTACTACACTCATGTCACTCAATTACACTCTAATCCACTCTATACCAATCCACTCTATACCACTCTAATACACTGTATGACACTCAATGACACGCCACTAGACTCTACTCATCTCTGCGGTATACCACTACATTATATGACATGGCACTTCACTCTACTACTCTCTCCTTCATTGTACTCATAGACACTCCACTCAATGATATTCCAATCTATGACACTCTACTTCATCCTACTCCACTCTAAAACACTCTACTCTACTCTATGACAGTCTACAACAGCCAGCTCTAATGTATGTCATGCCATTCCATTGTACATCTCACTGCTCCACTCTCCAATACTTGATTTCACTATATGAGACAACATGTTGCTACACTATTTAATACTGTACTACACTGCAAACTCCTGCACTTCACTCTACTCCACTCCACTCTCTTCCAATGTGCAAAATCCACTATACGACAATACACTTTATCACACTATCCCCAACTGTACTATACGGCACTCCACATAATGACTCTTCACTAAACAACATTGGAATCTATGATTTGAAATACGTTTCTATTAAATACAATTTTGAAACATTGAAATTGATGAAAAAAAAGAGGTTAATGGTCAGTCATAGTTATGAAATCTTTTGTTTTCCCTCTACAAACCAAACTTAAACTACACACTTTTAAAAATTCTAAAGTGATGTATCAGGTATCCTCCACCTTTAAATTATTATAAGTAGTACACATGCATGCACACTGTTTTCAGCTTGCTAACCAAACATTATTGTTCAATAAATGGATGATACTGCAATTCAGCCCTGATTAAGCGCACTACGCTGGTGATTTTGATATATATATATATATATATATATATATATATATATATATATATATATATATATATCAATCAAACAAGGTGCCTGCTGAGGAAGAGCCCACGACCGGTGAGTATTCAGCTGCCAAAATCTTTATTGAAGGCACTGCAAACAGGGAAACCTGATGACATCAAAGGTAAAATCTTGCTCCCGACGCGTTTCGTGCTCGATAGCACTTAATCATGGGCTGCAATGTTCAGAGTTCAGGAAAGCGGCAGAACGCAATTTAAGGCATCTGTGATTAACGAGGATCCCGCCTCAGTGGGCGTGGCCACAACCAGTGGCATCCTGGATCATGTAGTCTCTTGTATCACCCCAGTGGGCTGCATGCCGCTTCCCAAACGAATAGTGAAAAATGTTCCCAAGTGGGTTGAGTCTGTCAGTGTTCCAATGCTGCGGCGGACTTCTCCTTCAATAACCAGCCACCGGTATCCTTTCGCCGGAGGGTCAGGTGACGCTCCAGCAGGTCTGTGTACACAGCAAGGCTCTTCCGCGGTCCAGGCGGAACCGCTAAACATCAATCAAACAAGGTGCCTGCTGAGGAAGAGCCCACGACCGGTGAGTATTCAGCTGCCAAAATCTTTATTGAAGGCACTGCAAACAGGGAAACCTGATGACATCAAAGGTAAAATCTTGCTCCCGACGCGTTTCGTGCTCGATAGCACTTAATCATGGGCTGCAATGTTCAGAGTTCAGGAAAGCGGCAGAACGCAATTTAAGGCATCTGTGATTAACGAGGATCCCGCCTCAGTGGGCGTGGCCACAACCAGTGGCATCCTGGATCATGTAGTCTCTTGTATCACCCCAGTGGGCTGCATGCCGCTTCCCAAACGAATAGTGAAAAATGTTCCCAAGTGGGTTGAGTCTGTCAGTGTTCCAATGCTGCGGCGGACTTCTCCTTCAATAACCGGCCACCGGTATCCTTTCGCCGGAGGGTCAGGTGACGCTCCAGCAGGTCTGTGTACACAGCAAGGCTCTTCCGCGGTCCAGGCGGAACCGCTAAACATCAATCAAACAAGGTGCCTGCTGAGGAAGAGCCCACGACCGGTGAGTATTCAGCTGCCAAAATCTTTATTGAAGGCACTGCAAACAGGGAAACCTGATGACATCAAAGGTAAAATCTTGCTCCCGACGCGTTTCGTGCTCGATAGCACTTAATCATGGGCTGCAATGTTCAGAGTTCAGGAAAGCGGCAGAACGCAATTTAAGGCATCTGTGATTAACGAGGATCCCGCCTCAGTGGGCGTGGCCACAACCAGTGGCATCCTGGATCATGTAGTCTCGTGTATCACCCCAGTGGGCTGCATGCCGCTTCCCAAACGAATAGTGAAAAATGTTCCCAAGTGGGTTGAGTCTGTCAGTGTTCCAATGCTGCGGCGGACTTCTCCTTCAATAACCAGCCACCGGTATCCTTTCGCCGGAGGGTCAGGTGACGCTCCAGCAGGTCTGTGTACACAGCAAGGCTCTTCCGCGGTCCAGGCGGAACCGCTAAACATCAATCAAACAAGGTGCCTGCTGAGGAAGAGCCCACGACCGGTGAGTATTCAGCTGCCAAAATCTTTATTGAAGGCACTGCAAACAGGGAAACCTGATGACATCAAAGGTAAAATCTTGCTCCCGACGCGTTTCGTGCTCGATAGCACTTAATCATGGGCTGCAATGTTCAGAGTTCAGGAAAGCGGCAGAACGCAATTTAAGGCATCTGTGATTAACGAGGATCCCGCCTCAGTGGGCGTGGCCACAACCAGTGGCATCCTGGATCATGTAGTCTCTTGTATCACCCCAGTGGGCTGCATGCCGCTTCCCAAACGAATAGTGAAAAATGTTCCCAAGTGGGTTGAGTCTGTCAGTGTTCCAATGCTGCGGCGGACTTCTCCTTCAATAACCAGCCACCGGTATCCTTTCGCCGGAGGGTCAGGTGACGCTCCAGCAGGTCTGTGTACACAGCAAGGCTCTTCCGCGGTCCAGGCGGAACCGCTAAACATCAATCAAACAAGGTGCCTGCTGAGGAAGAGCCCACGACCGGTGAGTATTCAGCTGCCAAAATCTTTATTGAAGGCACTGCAAACAGGGAAACCTGATGACATCAAAGGTAAAATCTTGCTCCCGACGCGTTTCGTGCTCGATAGCACTTAATCATGGGCTGCAATGTTCAGAGTTCAGGAAAGCGTCAGAACGCAATTTAAGGCATCTGTGATTAACGAGGATCCCGCCTCAGTGGGCGTGGCCACAACCAGTGGCATCCTGGATCATGTAGTCTCTTGTATCACCCCAGTGGGCTGCATGCCGCTTCCCAAACGAATAGTGAAAAATGTTCCCAAGTGGGTTGAGTCTGTCAGTGTTCCAATGCTGCGGCGGACTTCTCCTTCAATAACCAGCCACCGGTATCCTTTCGCCGGAGGGTCAGGTGACGCTCCAGCAGGTCTGTGTACACAGCAAGGCTCTTCCGCGGTCCAGGCGGAACCGCTAAACATCAATCAAACAAGGTGCCTGCTGAGGAAGAGCCCACGACCGGTGAGTATTCAGCTGCCAAAATCTTTATTGAAGGCACTGCAAACAGGGAAACCTGATGACATCAAAGGTAAAATCTTGCTCCCAACGCGTTTCGTGCTCGATAGCACTTAATCATGGGCTGCAATGTTCAGAGTTCAGGAAAGCGGCAGAACGCAATTTAAGGCATCTGTGATTAACGAGGATCCCGCCTCAGTGGGCGTGGCCACAACCAGTGGCATCCTGGATCATGTAGTCTCTTGTATCACCCCAGTGGGCTGCATGCCGCTTCCCAAACGAATAGTGAAAAATGTTCCCAAGTGGGTTGAGTCTGTCAGTGTTCCAATGCTGCGGCGGACTTCTCCTTCAATAACCAGCCACCGGTATCCTTTCGCCGGAGGGTCAGGTGACGCTCCAGCAGGTCTGTGTACACAGCAAGGCTCTTCCGCGGTCCAGGCGGAACCGCTAAACATCAATCAAACAAGGTGCCTGCTGAGGAAGAGCCCACGACCGGTGAGTATTCAGCTGCCAAAATCTTTATTGAAGGCACTGCAAACAGGGAAACCTGATGACATCAAAGGTAAAATCTTGCTCCCGACGCGTTTCGTGCTCGATAGCACTTAATCATGGGCTGCAATGTTCAGAGTTCAGGAAAGCGGCAGAACGCAATTTAAGGCATCTGTGATTAACGAGGATCCCGCCTCAGTGGGCGTGGCCACAACCAGTGGCATCCTGGATCATGTAGTCTCTTGTATCACCCCAGTGGGCTGCATGCCGCTTCCCAAACGAATAGTGAAAAATGTTCCCAAGTGGGTTGAGTATGTCAGTGTTCCAATGCTGCGGCGGACTTCTCCTTCAATAACCAGCCACCGGTATCCTTTCGCCGGAGGGTCAGGTGACGCTCCAGCAGGTCTGTGTACACAGCAAGGCTCTTCCGCGGTCCAGGCGGAACCGCTAAACATCAATCAAACAAGGTGCCTGCTGAGGAAGAGCCCACGACCGGTGTTTGCAGTGCCTTCAATAAAGATTTTGGCAGCTGAATACTCACCGGTCGTGGGTGACTGTACGGGTGAGTGAGTGGATTGGTGTGTAGACCTAAGACTCTGTGAGTGGGTATGTACTTATTGGTGTTGGAGTGTCTATGGTTT